>NW_025814856.1:162170230-163586063 GCF_022079265.1 Lynx rufus | reverse complement strand
TTTGGAGAAACAGAGTGAGAGAAAGCGTGAGCGGGGGAGGGGCAGAGAGAGAAGGAGACACAGAATCTGAAGCAGGCTCCAGGCTCCCAACAAGCTGTTAGCACAGAGCCTGAAGGGCTCGAACCCAGGAACTGTGAGATCATGACCTGAGCGAAGACAGACTCTCAACCGACTGAGACACCCAGGCGCCCCAGCATACTGACTATTTTAAGTGAAAGTAACTTAAGATACAACCTATGTGGGAAGATTACTAAGACCCTCTTCTGTCCTCCTGCAAGCAGGAAACAAATTCTCCCGTGTAAAAGGTGTCCTTCCTGTCCCAGGAGGTAAACAGACACCCATATGTCCAGGGATGGGAGATTTAGAGCCAAGAAGACTGTATAAACAGCTCACTACTTTCTACTAATTTACTACCCCAGCCCAAAGTCTCTTTAGAATTCCTCCCTAACAGATGCTCCCAAAGTTAAGTTTTCCTTGTTTTGTCAATCCCTCACAGATCCATCGTCTCTTTGCCTAAAAAGTATAAAAACTGCCTGCCTTGGTCATTTCCCTTCATCTTAGTTTCATTACTGAGCATCTGTGCACACTGCTTTTTTTTCTCTTGTTAATCTGCCTCAAGTGAATGTAATTCTTAGTGCAGCTGGAAGACCTTGAAGGGTAGAGGAAGAAGTTCCCTTTCCTTACGTCCCAGAGCTACACTGACAAAAACACAGGAAAAGTTTAGGCATATGTTTATTCTCTGTGTCACTATTTGTAATAATTAAAGACAAAAAATCCACCAAATACCCACCAGTAGGAGTCTGGTTGAATAAACTAAGGTACATACACACAGCGATGTATTATCCAACTGTAGAAAGGAATAAGAAATACCTCTCTATGCCGGAATGGAGAGATCTCCAGGATATTTCATTAAGCAACAACAACAACAAAAAAGGCAAAGTGAAGAAAATAATATTTAGTTTACTGTATTTCTCTAATGGGGAGGAACATGAACTGTAGGTACAAAATACAACATATATTTCAGGCACATGATAAAGCAAAGGCAGATCATCTGAACTGCCACCAAAGAAATTGCTGACAGAGGGATGGGAGGAATAAGGTGGGGGATAGGGTAGAAGCTGGAAACTACTTTGCATATACTTCGATTTCATAGATTTGTCTTGAAAGCATGTACTTCCATCTTTTTGAGAGTTCGAATTACACCTCTTTTCCTTTATGAAAGACCTACATGTGTACCTGCTGTTGCTGGCTGACATAAATTCAAAGAGGATTTTTCATTTGTAGAAAAAAAAGCTGAACACGAATACAACGCTCCGCATTTGTTTTACAGCCAGTTGAGCTAATGGAGAGGCCGAGTGGGCCATTGTCCATGCCAGCTGCCAATCACCTTCCCCGGGAACCTCACACAGGGGTTCACCATCCAGTCACCACAGCTGTGAGCCAGATGAGCACGTGGGCTTTCTCTCAATTAAATGTGTGCATCTGTTAACAAGTTGTGTCTAAAAGTATCAGAAACACATAAGGGAGGTTATTTAGGGGAGATCTGGGAATGCGCACCCTTTTTCCATGTACATTCATGGTAATTGCTTCTATCCTTTATGTCATTTTGTTTCATAAAAGATTTCATAGGAACGTTCTGCTTGTGGATAGTGAGGAACATCTGTAAATAGCTTACATAATTATACAACAAAAACTATATTTTCAGATAACTAGTAAAAATCAAAAGCAAATGCAATACATAGTATTTCGTGCAATAGACAAACCACACAAAGAATTGGTCCAAGAAACTTGAAAATGGAGTTGCTTCATTGGCTATTGTCCTAATGGGATAGAGTGTAAGGCCAAATAGGGGGGAAAAACGTCAAGAAAATCATAAATTGTTTCAGGAATCCTGTCCTATTCCTAACTTTTTGTGGACATGTGTAGTTTTGAAGCCCAAGGACAAGCCCAGTGGCAATGAACACCCTTAGCGCCCATACTGTGCCCTTCAAATGCCATTCATTTCCCACCAAAAACATTAAGAATCTTAGGAGAACGTACCGATTCCAGATCTGGACCAAGAAACGTGCAAGTGGATCCTACACTATCTAGTCATACTAGAAAGTGAGGATTCTATCAAAAACTACTCAGACTGTGGGATGCCTGGTTAGCTCTGTCAATACAGCATGCATCTCTTGATCCCACGTTCATGAGTTCTACCTCCACATTGGGTGCAGAGATCACTTTCAAAAAAAAATGTTTGGATCTTACCGAAAGGAGTACAGGGCCAACTTGAAGAGGCTGACTGGACAGAGATGGGGTAATTTGAGTACCAATGAGACTAATAATTTCAATGGATTGAAATTCATCAAATATGTTGAAGTTCATGAATTCATAACAATACCAACATTGCAAAAGAAGTGAACTGTTCTCTTTAGGGTATGCTAGGAAATGATGTCATCAGTCTGAACATGGACTGTTCTCTTTAGGGTATGCTAGGAAATGATGTCATCAGTCTGAACATGGACAAAAAAGATTCAAGTATTCCTTTTGTCTTATTAACTACACCTTATGGAAATGAAAGTATGATTCAGGGGAAGTTTCTTTTTAAAGGATTATGCCATCCAATAAATGAAGAAAGAATGATAGAATTATAATATTATTATTTGTGACTGTTAATGAAAGAAAGTTACTCTAGACTATCATTACAGTTTGCTACATTACAGAAAGAGACAGAAGAATATATAAGGTGCCTTCTGATGGACGTTTACAACTACACCTATGGAATATTGCCACCCAACTAACCAGGCAAGCCTTAATCTGATCAAACCTCTCCTGAAATTTAAATTTATACAAAATACGGAAACTAGAAGAACATGTCATATGACGTCTTGAGGATTTAATGAGCAAAATGTACACTGTCCAATTCTCTTGGAAAAAGGACCAACCATTTCTTAACCAAAATCATTTTACAAAAAGAAACAGGAAGGTGAAAACTTATTTACAAAATTTAACTTAAGACATATGAAAGAATCGAAATTTATGAACCGTATTTGGAGCTGATTTCAATTTTAAATTCTAGGAGACGATCTGGGAATTGGAATACACCTGGTAATTTTTTAAAAATTCTAATTGCTTTTTGAACTCTGATTATGGTATATTTTAATGACGTTTATCTCCCACGCATACATATGTAAATAATTACTGATAAAGTGATAAAATTTTTAGTATTCTAGTAATGTAATACTTTTTAGTATTCGAATGTTTAAAGTGTATGTATGTATGTATGTATTTAATCTCTACACCCAGCATGAGGCTCAAACTCACAAGCCTGAGATCAAGAGTCCCATGCTCTTCCCACTGAGCCAGATAGGCGCCCCCACTCTAATTTTTGAAATGAGGAGATTGATGTGGCTCAGAAATGCTGAGAAAGTTGCCCAAGATCACTGCGCTAATGGGCTTTGGGCAGCTCATGCATAACCCTTGCACGCTCTGATCTCTTCCTGGTTCCTTCTCAGGTCCTTGATTCTACATTTCTGTTTACATTGGATCAGAAATAGATCATGGGAGGCCAGGGGAGGTAGTTCACTCTCTGTCCAAAAACATGAACTGGTAGCAACCCTGGAATTAGGGAACGCAAACATAGGGATTCACACACATTTGTTTTCTATAGAATAGCTCATTCTCTCCCCATGGCACCCCTTCCTTACCTCCTCTGTTACACTGTCGACCTCACCATTTCTCTCTTACATGTTGGAAAGGACACAGCCAGCTGAATTCTAGGCTTCCTGTGCCATTTGTGACCTGGGTATCCCGGGGAATTTGATAAAACAACACGCACACCGTCTGGGATTCAGATTTTCTTTCAGGAAAAAAGAGGGATTGGGACAGACTGCTCTCTAAATTGCCTTCCAGCTCTAAAGACCTGCCTTGAGGACACTAGTTTCCCACTAAGGGAAATGGATGGGGTGTCAGGCAGCACTCACTCTGTCATGACAACAACTGATGGAAGATATGCTGTTCAGCAAGTTTGTCCGGCTAACTAGGAGACGTGTGGACATGTGGCAATCAATCTCCTTACTCCCACTCTTCCTCCCCTGGGACCCCTGTGGCAGCATCCTTTTTGCTGGGCTGCTGGCACGACACTAGGTCCCCTCTCAGACCAGAACCCACACCCATGCACACCACTATGTCCGGCTGCCCCTCACGGCTCCATTGCTCTAAGGCCAGGCTCACCTTCTTTTGAAGGAGCTGAGTTCCCCATTGTTCTCCAAAGAACCTGTTTGAGCTGCTCCTTTTGCTTTCACTGTGAGGAAAATGTGTTTCCCCCTTTAAACCTCTGAGGCAGGAAGCTCAGATTGGTTGGAGCTAGTGAAGAAACTATTTGGCTTTAAAGAGACAGAAATATTGCCCTATCATTGGAGGAGTGCTTTAGTTTTACCAAGGTGTAAGCTTTTTCTCCATGTGCCTGCTGTCACACCAAATTTTCCAAACCTATATTTGTTGTTTGGGGTTATACTGGTGGATCCCAAAGGCCCTTATTACATGACACAAATCATGCACAGAGAGCCAGGCATGGTGTTGGATCATCTTCCCTGCATGGAGTGGGTGACTCTGGGGTGATTCTAGGAAGAAGAAACTCAAATACGTGGCTAGATGTGTCCAAATTTAGAGCCTTGGATGCGTCCCAGTGATTGTACCATATGGGTTTTCATGATAGTCTTTCATGAAGGTCTCAAGTTACTCAGTAAGAATTTACCAACCTTCAGTTACAAAGCCAAGAGTCTAAACCATTGGGAGCCATGAGAAAAAAAGGAAGATGTGGCCTGGAAAAAGTCTTCCAATCACCATACACCTTCTCTAGTTTTCTTCATATGGTTCTTTCAAGCCCCAAAATATGCATGACCTGACAAGAAAAGATGCACCCAGGGAGAAGATCAAACTTTCCCTTACAACCTTCCTACTTTCCTCTACCCCAGACCCAGGCACAGATAGATTTTCCCAGATTTAGCCAGTGCATCCATTCCAACCTGCTCTGGAAACTTTGAGATGATAGGCAGATGGTCAAACCTCTCATGGTTGACCAGCTGTTCCAATTGTCTCTTGCATCATCATAAAATTATAATGTTTTTGATTATATATTTTTGTTCACTACATTGAGACATGGGATTACTTGATGCTCACACTTGAAGGTGGGTACTAAGAGAACTAAATGTGGCAGGAAGTAGTGGACAATGGGGTGGCAACCCATGGAGGGAAGCAGCTAGATTCGGAATTATTGTCTTAATACTATATTATTGGTCCATAGCGTTAGACCAATTATTGCTACTAATGACTTGGAGGGCCCCAGGTAACTGTTTTCCAACTTGCAATAAAGACACAGACCGGGACCAGCTATGTAATTTGCAAAGTCTGGCACAAAAAGAATATGCCAGGCCCTTTGTCAAAAACAAACAAAAAAAATTAAGAATTTCAAGATGACATCAATAGAACAGTAAACCCTTCTAAGTACAGGGCCCTGTGCAACGGCACAGGTCACATACCCATGAACTTGGTCTTGATGAGGCTGCATACATAAAAGTCTAGAGGAGAGCTAGAATCATATTTCCTCCCCAAAATATCTCTACCATTTCCTAGATTCATTTCAAGTTACATATTCCTTGAGTGAAAGTTGTCCTTGGATGTTTTCATGGTCAGCTAATTGCTTCTCCAGGTATTATGCTCAGGTACGCTGTTAAGTTCCCTAGAGGGAACAGGAAACTAGTTGACACAGAATCCATGGATGCCACAAGAAATCAGATGCGGGTCTCAAATGGTAACAGCCTTGTGATCATTGGTCAAAAAGGAGCATGTGGCCCCCATCAGTCCCATCCTGAGCCCTAAGTTAGGAGTGATCTCCTTCTACAAGATTCTGGATAGAAGCAGTGTAGCCCCATATCTGAATTGTTCACTTAGCCACGCTCCTGATCATTGAGGGCTTCCTTCCACTTGCACCTATGCTGTGAGCCACAGGCCTCTCCACAGCTTGTCTCCTCCTGCAACCCTGGAAACACAACTTTCCACCCAGGATCTTGCTCCTTCCACATAGTCAGAAGCAGAGAGATAAATGTGGACAAAGCCACAGCTTCCTTTTTTATGGTTTCCTTTGATTCTTTCCATTTCACACACACACAGAAATGTGGATATAATGAATTTTCAAAAGGTGTGTGGTCATTAAGAGACATTCTTTGAATTCTATAGGAGTCTTCTTGTGGGGCTCAGGGTGTTTTCTGCTGCTCAGATCTAGATAATCTCAAAGCTCAACTTATTAAAATAGTGCAGAAATAATAACAGTAGTTTAAAAGAATCGTTCCCCCATTGTCCTGTTTCTTCTACAGATCGTCTTTGTAACTTTGGTGGATCCATTTCCTATTGCCTCCATAACAAATTCCCAAAACATTAGTGGCTGAAAACAATATAAACTTCATCTTCTGCAGTTATGGAGGACAAGAGCATGGAATTAGTCTTATGGAGATAAAATCAAGGTCTTGCAGAGCTGGTTCTTTCTGGAGGCTCCAGGAGAGAATCCATCCCTTGCCTCTTACATCTTCTAGAAGCTGCCAGATGTCCTGGGCTTGTGGCCACATCACACCAATCTCTGCTGCCTTCATCACATTGCCTTCTTGCCTCTCCTTAGAAGGACCTTTCTGATTACCTCTGGGGCCCACCCAGATAATCCGGAATAATCTCCCCATCTCAAAGTCATTAACTTAATCACACCTGCAAAGATGCTTATGGAATAAGGTAACATTCACAGGCTCTGGGGATTAGAGTGTGGCCATCTTTTGGGGGCCACCATTCAGCCTGCCACATTTGGGTGAGTTAACCTCTCTCAAGATTACAGTTAACCTAATCTTTAAAATGGAATACTTTCTTCAGACGGTCATTGTGAAACCAGATAAATTTGTAGACATGAAGTGGTACTCAAACCATAGTGATCAATAGGTATTAGTTAGAAGTAGTAATAGAACCCCCTATGCTAGCCTCATCGATTACCCTTCTAAGGCTCACCTACACATCAGAGATGCTGTCTTAATCAGCTTGCATAACCATAATACCACAGCCTGGGTGCAGGAACAACAGGAATTCATTTCTCACAGTTCTGGAGACTGGACAGCCCAAGCCCAATGTGCCAGCCAACTTGTTTCCCTGGGGAAGGCTAACCTCCTGATTTGTGGATGGCGCCGTCTCACCGTGTCCATACATGATGGAGCGAGGAAGCAACTCTCTGCTATCTCTTCTTACAAGAGCACTAATCCCGTCAAGAGGACCCCAGATTCATGAACTCATAAAAACCCACTTACCTTATCCCTAAATACCATCATGTTGGGGGTTAGGGATTCTGGGGCCTTCTCTCTTGGTGCCAAATAAATCTAGTCACTTGTACTTTGTAACAACCTCTTTTAAGTGGATATCACTCAAGGTTTCCTGGTTTCTCCCCACTCACTCCACCCCCAAAGGGCACTGCATGAAAAGGAAGACTCAGCACCTCCACAGCCTGTCTACCAGGATAAGGGATCTGGATTATCTATACCCCTGCACTCACACGTCTTTAATGAAATTGTCTTCTGGCTCCAGGGATGTGCAAGAAGAGCTGCCTCTTGCAGGATAATGGCAGCCATGTCACAAAAGAGATATAGGTGTTAGGTGTGACAGTGCACTTGGGGCTGAATCCCTCAAAGGAAACATTGACCAAACCCTCATGAAATAAGGACCATGCCCCCCAAAGAGCCTTTTACTGACTTCCACGATGTTATATTCGGTTACGAACCACAACCATTCAGTCCTGTTCTCAAACAGGTCTCTGTTTCCTCCTAAGGCTTCTCCAAAGATCTACCAAAAGTGACCACTCAGAATTTGTGTCTTCACCAGAGGGTCACAGTCTTGGAGCTTCAGGGGAAAAACTGTAGGACATGCTCTGAACTACTGTTGCCTCAAAAAGACTCTTCAGAGCAGGTTTGCAAGATGGCAGCACTGACTCAATGCTCAGACTCTACCAGTGAGCAAAGCCAGGACTACTGGGACTCTCAGTCTGGAAGCATATGTACCTCATGAAATCAGACGACTGACTCAAGATCCAGCAGAGTGAGAAGTAATGACATAGGACTGAGTAAACGGATTCAAGATGTGCCATTGAGGTGATTTGTTTGGAATATTGATGGCATTCTGTTTGATGTTCTACTTGTATGGCTATTTGTGGAAACCTTATTTCTTTCTCCTTAAACGAATTAGTAGACTGTGTATTTGTAAACCCACAACAACCGTCTTTAAACATTACCTCATCTTCACCTACCCTCAAAATTCAGAAACAAATGCTTCTACTAAGTTTCATTCACTTTCATGATGATAGAACCATTTGATTGGTTTAATAAAAATCTGTCCTCTTGTTTCCAAAGATACCATTGGAAAAATCGATTCTGCAGCAAAGCCCTATGTACAGGGTGATATATGAGAGTGATTGTTGTTTCATCAAAGACCATCAGACCACTGCTAAGGAGCAATTGTTGGTGTTACACACGGAGTTAATGTCTCCAAAACCTTCATAAGAAAACTAATATGATGTCTGGCTTCCAGGATCCCAATCTCTGGAAGTAAGGAAGTCCACTCCCAGGTAGTCCAGAAACCCAGGCAAATTTTGGAGACCTCAGGAAGAGGGAAATTCACTGAGATTTATGGATACAGCATGCAAAGTTTACTGGAGCAAGTGTTTGGGCCTTGGTTTCCTACTCGTAGGCTAGAAGAATGGCAGGGGCTTTGAAAAGTCTGATTCAAAACTCATTTTGAAAATTTCCAAAAGAAGTTTATCCTTTGGAATTGATAGTTCCTTACTATGATGAGGCTCTAGATTTCCTGAGCAAACTCAAGGAGGCTTTTCCGGTAAATTAAGATTCTTGCTGCATCTGTATAAATGATCAGGCCATGCATGGTAAAAACAATCTTCTAGGATCAACAATACTTGTTGGAGACTGTTTATGATCACAAAGTTGAGAACGCTACGAAAATGATCCAAAATTTAGAAATAGGCAGGAGAGATTACTGGAGTGTTCTATTGTTCTGTGTGGTGCTGTGCTTGATGATCAGCCGTGATATTTTACAACACTTTAAGGACAGAGAGAATTTTTGCACATCTCTGCCTTGGAGATACTCAGCGAATTTTCTGTCTGGTGGAATATAGAACTCAAAAATTCCATTTTACTACTCTCTTGAACACATCAACATTTGATTTCAAATGAGCTTTGTGTTTCTGTTTGTTTGTGTTTTTTGTTTTATTCTTTGCTTCTTTGTTTGTTTTTAACTAGGTTTCACACCCAGCATGGAGCCCAAACTCAAGACCCTAAGGTCAAGACCTGAGCTGAGATCAAGAGTCAGTTGCTTAATTGATTGAGCCACCCAAAGGAACTTTGAACCAATTATAGATCATACTGGTTCTCTAGTTAAGCCATGAGCTGCACAAAATCTTTGATGTGTTTATACTTGCCCAGGAGTCATGAGTTTGCTTTTTTTGAAAACTGCAGATAAGAAAGAGAGGCAGAAATAGCATGATTCAACCCTTGGAGGTGGAAATATACTGGACACAGAGAACAGCTAACAATTTGGAGTGCAGGAATCATTACCAGCCTTTACGGAGGGCCTACTGTGTCCCAGGCACTTGCCTCTCCATCATTATCACCTTCGTTCCTTACAAAAGTGTAAACGGATATTAACGGGAACAATGATATCTAGAAGAATCTCATTCTTGGAAGAGGAGTTGAGACTGCTTATAATGACTGTTAAATACCAGGCCAAGGAATGTGGATTCTAAGCCCTAGGCAGTAGAAGATTTCCAAGAAGTAGAGACCTAAGAAAACTATCCTAATAGGCTTAACCTGGTAACTGCAATGAGGACTGGAGAGGAAGAGATCAGGGGTACTGTACCCTCACACTGCACACACTGTCCCTCTCTTACCATCCATCTTAGGTTGAATTGTGTCCTCCTAAAGAAGTCCTAACTCCTGATACCTGAGAATGTGACCTACTTTGGAGCACGGTCTCTGTGATGTCATGTCATGAAGTTAAGGTTGAGCCCTACTCCAATGCCTGGAATCGTTTCATTCACAGTGAGGGAAGTTTACACACAGATACACACAGAGAACACCATGTGACAGAAGAGGCAGAGATTGGAGTGAAGCACCTAGAAGGCAAAGAACAAAGCTGGCCAGCCAGCACCAGAAGCTAAGACGCATCAAAGAAGGATCCTTCCCCAGAGACGTCATGGAGAGTATGGCCCTGGGAACGTCTCGGTTTGGCACTTGTAGCCTGTGCCAGAGAGACAGTAGCCATAACAATGAGACAGTAAGTTTCTGCTCTTTAAGCAACATTTTTTGGTCATTTGTTACAGCAGCTCCTGGGGGAACTAATATAGATTTTAAGGCCAAGAAGTAGGGTCCTGCTCTGGTAATTACCTAAAATGTAGGAGTCATTTCGAAATTGAGTAATGTATGCAGGCTCGAAGAATTCTGAGGTATATGATAAAAAGAAAGGCCTAAGAGGATGTCGGTGGTAGGATGAATATCCAGGTCACTTTCTGGTGAGGTCCCAGAGAAGGTGAGGACCATACTGCTGGACATTGGAGGGACGATGGCACTTGCTATAAAATGGCAGGGGGCAGGGGGCTGGGAGGCAGGCTAAACTGAGGTGGGCTGCTGGGTGGAGAGTAGACCATGTAAGTGATGAACTTGAATATTTAGCTGAGGAGAATTCCGAGAACAATGTGGAAGATGTGGCCTGGTTTCTCCTTGCTGCTTCTAATGAAATGTGTGAGGAAAGAGAGTGGTTGCCTATCTGCCAGCCAAGGAGCACCAAGATGGCCAGCTGCCAGCAGAGCCCAGGAAGAAGCAAGCAAGGTCCTCCCCTCAAGGCTTCAGAGAGCGCACGCCTCTGCTGGCATCTTGACTTTGGACTCCAGGAGCTACCACACAATCCATGGCTCAGCTGTTTCAACTGCAGTTTGGACGACCTGTTGTGCAGTGCTAGCCATCCAGTATGTCCCCTCCACCTTGCCCCTGCCTGTGTTCTTGTCCCATCCTCTGAGAAACCCAAAGGGCTCCCCTTCTGTGGCACGGTGTGAACAAGGCAAATCTTCTAGACTACACTCTTCCTCATTCCCACCACATTTCTGGCCCAAATAGACCCCGGGTCTCCCTGATGAGAGAGAGCTTGGGGCTTTCTCAGAATTTAGATTTCAGCCCTCTGAAGACTTTTCTTTTTGGAAACAAATATACAACACCAAAACAAAAACTAACAATTGTTTCTTTTAAAGAGACACACAGGAATTTAAGACCTGGGAGTGCGGTTAAGGCCTCCTGAACTCTGAAGGCAAACAGGCAGCCTGTCAGAGCACCATGAGCTGTGCGTCAGAGGTAAAAGCGGGCCCCAGTCCCAGCAGCAACAATCAATCCCTTGCTCTTACAGAATACCAACACTGCACAAAGGACTATTTTCTCTTAATCAGCAAAAAATGTCTCCTTAATATATGAAAATCACTCAGAGGAAAAGTGTGTGGGCCTGATTCTGCCACGATCAAGATCTATGGCTTGGAGAAAACCCAAACACAAACAGACCCCAAAAACCCACAATCCCCATGTGCCCCAGTATCTTTATGGATAAGAAGACCCAGATTGTCTCAATTCAATGCCTCCTACACAACAGCATCATGCGAGACTATCTGGGCCTCTCCCAATGAGGACAAATCCCAAGACTTTCCCCCCCACATGATTCATGACCCTGGGCCCATGTACCTACACAACTTCTCAGGTGTAAATGGCATCTTGTAAATGGCATCGGTAAAGTAAGCCCCTCCGTTGCTCCGCACCATCTCCTCTATCAGCTCCACCAGCTCCTGCACTTGAGCTTCCTTCTCGGCCTCTGAGGCTCTGTTGTTGAAGGCACAGCAGCGGTTCCCACACTCGCTGATGATGTTTCTTAGCTTCACATCTGAATCTGCCAAGAAGTCACTCAGGCTCTTCTCCTCCAAGTCATCTTTGCGAGTGAACAACACGATCATGTGCTTCAAGGCTGGCTTCCCAAACACAGCCTTGATCAATGCCACGGTCTTCTGCTCTTCTTCCCTGTAGAGGCCCACCTGGAGGACCAAGATGATGGCGTGGGGCCCAGGGCAGGAGTAGAGGACACACTGGCTGATTTCCCTGCACGTGGTATCCAGGGTCTCCTTGGTGTCAAAGAGCCCTGGGGTGTCAACAACAACAAGTTTCCTCCCCTTCCATTCCTTGGATGCTTTTTGACACTTGGTGGTGACAGCATGGTGAGCAATTCTAGACTCAAAGACTCTACTCCCCAGGATGGTGTTGGCCGTTGCGCTCTTCCCACTTCCACTTTTCCCCACCAAAACAATCCTCAGAGTGTTGTCCTGAGGGTGTGCCATGTCACTACCAGTGGCTGTGGGGTGTAAAAAAGAGAAGGAGAAGAAAAAGATTCAACGAAGGTAAGTGGAAACCATCACATTCCTTTTATCTCCTTTGTGTTTCTCCCTGAAAACCTGCAGTAGTGTACTATCCATGTGGGTCCCATAAAGACAAAAAGATGAAACAATTCACTCACCATGGAAGAAACAATAAAGTAGTTAAAGAGTTCCCCTACAAAAGAGTACCAGGTCCAGATGGCTTCATGGGGATCTCACTTAAACCTTTCTTAAACTATTCCTGATGACTTAAAACAGAAAGAAATCTTTCCTGTTCTTTCTATGCCACAAGTATGATATTGATCCCAAAGGCTAACAAAGATTTCACCAATAAATAAAGCTACAGACATGTCTCATTTGCGAATACTAATGCCAAAATCCCAAATAAATTGTCAGACACTAAAAAGTACAACCCCACAATTAAATGTGATTTATTTCAGAAATAGTAGGGTGATTCAATATGAGAAAATGGACTGTTACAACACATCCCCTTTAGTAGATTTAAGAAGAAAAATACCTTGATGCAAAACAGACATTACCCCAAAACCAACACTGTTTTAATAGATACTTCTATAATGTGATTTTATAGAAATATAAATTTTAAAAAATTTGTCTCCATTTTTTTTTCTCTGCAGCTAAAATAGTTGACTGTACACTTAATTTGGAAGCATGAAGAAAGGAAATTAGCCTGTAGAGTCAACAAAGAGAAGAACGATGAGGGAGGGCCAGCTCTACCAGATAGCAAAATATTTTAGCCCCTATAATTAAGGCAGTATGAAGAGTGTGTGAACATAGAGAAACCGAAAACAAAAACGGACAATTCAGAAATAGACCAAATTGGTCTACTATATTCATGAGTATCCAGTTAAATGTATTACATTACATTTATCTTCAGTAAAGCAGCATCTCACAGCAATGAGGAGAAAGATGGACTAATAACCAGCATTGGGATAACTACAAAACCACACAGAAAAGACAAAACTGCACCCACGTCTTCATGCCATTCACATGCTAAATACGTTAGAAATATAAACACTAAAAACCAATGCACATAAATACTAGAAGAAACTC
Source organism: Lynx rufus (assembly GCF_022079265.1). NCBI lineage: Eukaryota > Metazoa > Chordata > Mammalia > Carnivora > Felidae > Lynx > Lynx rufus. Next base: position 163,572,517 of record NW_025814856.1, on the reverse strand, counting down.
AGACCAATCCTTTGTAACCTATGGGCAGGGCAACTCTTTCTAAGATTTGAAAGATTGTAAGGAAAAGGATTCATACATCTGACTACATAAACATCTAAAAGACAATGGGAGACAACGAACACCATGGACAATTAAAATACGAATGTCAGACTATATCAAAGAGGGTTAATTCTCCTCTTATACAAAGAATACCTAAAGGTACAGAGACAAATGTCCCATAGCTCGATAGAAAATGGAGCAAGACATATGAATAAACAGTTCAAAGAAAAAAAAAGAAATGCTAATGCTCCTCAACTATGTAAAAATATATGAACACTCACTTAAAGTAGAGAAATATAAACCCAACAAAGGAAAAGAAAAAACTAAATATAACAAATTAAAATTACACTGAGATACTATTTCTCCACTTACAGATTTGGCAAAAGTGCAAAAATTTGCTTCTATAATCAGTCGGTAAAGGTTTAGAGGAAACAGGTTCTCTGCTCCATGGCTAATGAGAATAGAAAAACAGTCTAAAACCTACAGGGGAGAAATTAGCAAATCATACAAATCACATATACATTTATTCTTGGATTGTGAGTCCCAATTTTAGGATTTATGCCTGTAGTGGTCAAGGGCAGGTCACCCCTAAACGTGCAACTTTGGCATACTGACTATTTCATATAAAAGTACCTTAAGACACATCCTGTGTGGGAAGATTACTAAGACCCTCTTCTGTCCCCCTGCAAGCAGGAAACAAATCTCCCATGTAAAAGGACCCCTTGCTGTCCAGGAGGTAAAGAGACACTCTCATGACCAGGGATGGGAGGTTTAGAGCCAAGAAGAGTGTATAAACAGCCTACTACTTTCTACTAATTTACTACCCCAGCCCAAAGTCTCTTTAGAATTCCTCCCTAACAGATGCTCCCAAAGTTAAGTTTTCCTTGTTTTGTCAATCCCTCACAGATCCATCGTCTCTTTGCCTAAAAAGTATAAAAACTGCCTGCCTTGGTCATCTCTCTTGGTCTTAGTTTCATTACTGAGCATCTGTGCACACTGCTTTTTTTTTTCTCTTATTAATCTGCCTCAAGTGAACGTAATTCTTAGTGCAGCTGGAAGACCTTGAAGGGTAGAGGAAGAAGTTCCCTTTCCTTATGTCCCAGAGCTACACTGACAAAAACACAGAAAAAGATAAGGCATATGTTTATTCTCTGCGTCACTATTTGTAATACTTAAAGACCAAAAACCTACCAAATGCCCACTAGTAGGGGTCTGATTGAATAAACCAAGGTACATACACACAGCGATGTACTATCCAACTATAGAAAGGAATAAGAAATACCTCACTATGCTGGGATGGAGAGATCTCCAGGATATTTCATTAAGCAAAAAACAAGGCAAAGTGAAGAAAATAATATTTAGTTTACTGTCATTTCTCTAGTGGGGAGGAACATGAAATGCAGGTACAAAATACAACATATATTTCATGCACATGAAAAAGCAATGGCAGATCATCTGAACCGTCACCAAAGAAGTTACTGACAGAGGGATGGGAGGAATAAGGCGGGGGCAGGGTAGAAGCTGGAAACTACTTTGAGTATACTTCGATGTCATAGATTTGTCTTGAAAGCATGTACTTCCTTCTTTTTGAGAGTTCGAATTACAGCTCTTTTCCTTTATGAAAGACCTACATGTGTACCTGCTGTTGCTGGCTGACATAAATTCAAAGAGGATTTTTCATTTGTACAAAAAAAAGCTGAACACGAATACAGCGTTCCACATTTGTTTTACAGCCAGTTGAGCTAATGGAGAGGCCGAGTGGGCCGTTGTCCATGCCAGCTGCCAATCACCTTCCCCGGGAACCTCACACAGGGGTTCACCATCCAGCCACCAGAGCTCTGAGCCAGATGAGCACGTGGGCTTTCTCTGAATTGAATTTGTGCATCTGTTAACAAGTTGTGTCTAAAAGTATCAGAAACACATAAGGGAGGTTATTTGGGGGAGATCTGGGAATGCGCACCCTTTTTCCATGTACATTCATGGTAATTGCTTCTCTCTTTTATCTCCTTTTGTTTCATAAAAGATTTCATAGGAACGTTCTGCTTGCAGATAGTGAGGAACATCTGGAAATAGCTTACATAATTATACAACAAAAACTATATTTTCAGACAACTAGTAAAAATCAAAAGCAAATGCAATACATAGTATTTGGTGTAATAGACAAACCACACAAAGAATTGGTCCAAGAAACTTGAAAATGCAGTTGCTTCATTGGCTATTGTCCTAATGGGATAGAGTGTAAGGCCAAATAGGGGGAAAAAACGTCAAGAAAATCTTAAATTGCTTTCAGGAATCCTGTCCTATTCTTAGCTTTTGTGCACATGTGTCGTTTTGAAGCCCAAGGACAAGCCCAGTGGCAATGAACACCCTTAGTGCCCATACTGTGCCCTTCAAATGCCATTTCCCACCAAAAACATGAAGAATCTTAGGAGAATGTACCGTTTCCAGATCTGGGCCAAGAAATGTGCAAGTGGATCCTACACTATCTAGTCATACTAGAAATCGAGGATTCTATCAAAAACTACTCAGAACGTGGGATGCCTGGCTAGCTCTGTCAATGCAGCATGCATCTCTTGATCCCACGTTCATGAGTTCTAGCCCACATTGGGTGCAGAGATCACTTTCAAAAAAAAATGTTTCGATCTTACCGAAAGGACTACAGGGCCAACTTGAAGAGGCTGACTGGACAGAGATGGGGTAATTTGAGTACCAATGAGAATAATAATGTCAATGGATTAAAATTCATCAAATATGTTGAAGTTCATGAATTCATATCAATACCATCATTGCAAAAGAAGTGAAGTGTTCTCTCTGGGTTATGCTAGGAAATGATATCATCAGTCTGAACATGGACAAAAATGAATCAAGCATTCCTTTTGGCTTATTAACTACACCTTATGAAATGAAAGTATGATTCAGGGGAAGTTTCTTTTTATAGGATTATGCCATCCAACCAATGAAGAAACATTGATAGAATTATAATACTATAATTTGCGACCGTGAATGAAACAAAGTTAGTCTAGGCTATCATTACTGTCTGCTACATTACAGAAAGAGACAGAAGAATATATAAGGTGCCTTCTGATGGACGTTTACAACTGCACTTATGAAATATTGCCACCCAAATAACCAGGCAAATCTTAATCTGATCAAGCCTCTCCTTAAATTTAAATTTATACAAAACACGGAAACTGGAAGAACATGTCATATGACGTCTTGAGGATTTAATGAGCAAAATGTACACTGTCCAATTCTCTTGGAAAAAGGACCAACCATTTCTTAACCAAAATCATTTTACAAAAAGAAACAGGAAGGTGAAAACTTATTTACAAAATTTAACTTAAGACGTATGAAAGAATCGAAATTTATGAACCGTATTTGGAGCTGATTTCAATTTTATTTTATTTTATTTATTTATTTTTTTTATTAAATTTTTTTTCAACGTTTTTTTTATTTATTTTTGGGACAGAGAGACAGAGCATGAACGGGGGAGGGGCAGAGAGAGAGGGAGACACAAATTGGAAACAGGCTCCAGGCTCTGAGCCATCAGCCCAGAGCCCGATGTGGGGCTCGAACTCACGGACCGCGAGATCGTGACCTGGCTGAAGTCGGACGCTTAACCGACTGCGCCACCCAGGCGCCCCAGCTGATTTCAATTTTAAATTCTAGGAGACGATCTGGGAATTGGAATACACCTGGTAATTTTTTAAAAATTCTAATTGCTTTTTGAACTCTGATTATGGTATATTTTAATGACCTTTATCTTCCAGACATACATATGTAAATAATTACTGATGAAGTGATAAAATTTAGTATTCTAGTAATGTAATACTTTTTAGTATTCGAATGTTTAAAGTGTATGCATATGTATTTAATCTCTACACCCAGCATGAGGCTCAAACTCACAAGCCTGAGATCAAGAGTCCCATGCTCTTCCCACTCAGCCAGAGAGGCGCCCCCACTCTAATTTTTCAAATGAGGAAATAGATGTGGCTCAGAAATGCTGAGAAGGTTGCCCAAGGTCACTGCGCTAAAGGGCTTTGGGCAGAGAAGGGATCCAATGCAAATTATGTCTGACCCTACACTCATGCATAACCCTTGCACGCTCTGATCTCTTCCTGGTTCCTTCTCAGGTCCTTGATTCTACATTTCTGTTTACATTGGATCAGAAATAGATCATGGGAGGCCAGGGGAGGTACTTTACTCTCTGTCCAGAAACATGAACTGGTAGCAACCCTGGAATTAGGGAAGGCAACCAAAGGGCTTCACGCACATTTGTTTTCTATAGAACAGCTCAATATCTCCCCGATGGCACCCCTTCCTTACCTCCTCTGTTACACTGTCGATCACACCATTTCTCTCTTACATGTTGGAAAGGACACAGCCAGCTGAATTCTAGGCTTCCTGTGCCATTTGTGACCTGGGTATCCCGGGGAATTTGATAAAACAACACGCACACCGTCTGGGATTCAGATTTTCTTTCAGGAAAAAAGAGGGATTGGGACAGACTGCTCTCTAAATTGCCTTCCAGCTCTAAAGACCTGCCTTGAGGACACTAGTTTCCCACTAAGGGAAATGGATGGGGTGTCAGGCAGCACTCACTCTGTCATGACAGCAACTGATGGAAGATACGCTGTTCAGCAAGTTTGTTCTGCTAAATAGGAGATGTGTGGATGTGGGCCAATCTCCTTACTCCCACTCTTCCTCCCCCGGGACCCCCGTGGCAGCATCCTGTTTGCTGGGCTGCTGGCACGGTATTTGGTCCCCTCTCAGACCAGGACCCACACCAATGCACAGCCCTGGGTCCTGCTGCCCCTCCCGGCTCTATGCCCTAGGCCAGGCTCACCTTCTTTTGAATGAGCTGATGAGTTCCGGAGTGCTCTCCAAAGAAGCTGTTTGAGCTGCTGCTTTTGCTTAACTGAGAGGAAAAAGTGTTTGCACCCTTTAAACCTCTGAGACAGGAAGCTCAGATTGGGTGGAGCTAGTGAAGGAACTATTTGGCTTTAAAGAGACAGAAATATTGCCCTATCATTGGAGGAGTGCTTTAGTTTTACCAAGGTGTAAGCTTTTTCTCCATGTGCCTGCTGTCACACCAAATTTTCCAAACCTATATTTGTTGTTTGGGGTTATACTGGTGGATCCCAAAGGCCCTTATTACATGACACAAATCATGCACAGAGAGCCAGGCATGGTGTTGGATCATCTTCCCTGCATGACGTGGGAGACTCTGGTGTGATTCTAGGAAGAAAAAACTCAAATGCGTGGCTAGATGTGTCCAAATTTAGAGGCTGGGATACTTCCCAGTGACTGTATCATATGGGTTTTCATGATAGTCTTTCATGAAGGTCTCAAGTTACTCATTAAAAATTCACCAGCCTTGAGAACTGGACAGCAACATGCAGAAGGTTGAAACTAGACCACTTTCTCACACCACTTACAAAAATAAACTCAAAATGGATAAAGGACCTAAATGTGAGACAGGAAACCATCAAAACCTTAGAGGACAAAGCAGGAAAAGACCTCTCTGACCTCAGCCGTAGCAATCTCTTACTCGACACATCCCCAAAGGCAAGGGAACTAAAAGCAAAAGTGAATTACTGGGACCTTATGAAGATAAAAAGCTTCTGCACAGCAAAGGAAACAACCAACAAAACTAAAAGGCAACCAACGGAATGGGAAAAGATATTTGCAAATGACATATCAGACAAAGGGCTAGTATCTAAAATCTATAAAGAGCTCACCAAACTCCACACCCGAAAAACAAATAACCCAGTGAAGAAATGGGCAGAAAACATAAATAGACACTTCTCTAAAGAAGACATCCAGATGGCCAACAGGCACATGAAAAGATGTTCAGCGTCGCTCCTTATCAGGGAAATACAAATCAAAACCACACTCAGATATCACCTCACGCCAGTCAGAGTGGCCAAAATGAACAAATCAGGAGACTATAGATGCTGGAGAGGATGTGGAGAAACAGGAACCCTCTTGCACTGTTGGTGGGAATGCAAATTGGTGCAACCGCTCTGGAAAGCAGTGTGGAGGTTCCTCAGAAAATTAAAAATAGACCTACCCTATGACCCAGCAATAGCACTGCTAAGAATTTATCCAAGGGATACAGGAGTACTGATGCATAGGGGCACTTGTACCCGAATGTTCATAGCAGCACTCTCAACAATAGCCAAATTATGGAAAGAGCCTAAATGTCCATCAACAGATGAATGGATAAAGAAATTGTGGTTTATATACACAATGGAATACTACGTGGCAATGAGAAAAAATGAAATATGGCCTTTTGTAGCAACGTGGATGGAACTGGAGAGTGTGATGCTAAGTGAAATAAGCCATACAGAGAAAGACAGATACCATATGGTTTCACTCTTATGTGGATCCTGAGAAACTTAACAGGAACCCATGGGGGAGGGGAAGGAAAAAAAAAAAAAAGAAGTTAGAGTGGGAGAGAGCCAAAGCATAAGAGACTGTTAAAAACTGAGAAGAAACTGAGGGTTGATGGGGGATGGGAGGGAGGGGCGGGTGGGTGATGGGTATTGAGGAGGGCACCTTTTGGGATGAGCACTGGGTGTTGTATGGAAACCAATTTGTCAATAAATTTCATATATATAAAAAAAAATAATAATGACTGTTAAATACCAGGCCAAGGAATGTGGATTCTAAGCCCTAGGCAGTAGAAGATTTCCAAGAAGCAGAGACCTAAGAAAACTATCCCAATGGGCTTAACCTGGTAACTGCAACTAGGACTGGAGAGGAAGAAATCAGGGGTACTGTACCCTCACACTGCACACACTGTCCCTCTCTTACCATATCGTAGGGTGAATTGTGTCCCTCTAAAGAAGTCCTAACTCCTGGTACCTGAGAATGTGACCTTCTCTGGAGCACGGTCTCTGTGATGTCATGTCATGAAGTTAAGGTTGAGCCCTACTCCAATGCCTGGAATCGTTTCATTCACAGTGAGGGAAGTTTACACACAGATACACACAGAGAACACCATGTGACAGAAGAGGCAGAGATTGGAGTGAAGCACCCAGAAGGCAAAGAACAAAGCTGGCCAGCCAGCACCAGAAGCTAAGACGCAGCAAAGAAGGATCCTTCCCCAGAGACTTCATGGAGAGTATGGCCCTGGGAACGTCTCGGTTTGGCACTTGTAGCCTGTGCCAGTGAGACAGTAGCCATAACAATGAGACAGTAAGTTTCTGCTTTTTAAGCAACAGTTTGTGGTCATTTGTTACAGCAGCCCCTGGGGGAACTAATATAGATTTTAAGGCCAAGAAATAGAGTCCTGCTCTGGTAATTACTTAAAATGTACGAGTCGTTTTGAAATTGAGTAATGCATGGAGGCTCGAAGAATTCTGAGGTATGTGATAAAAACAAAGGCCTGGGGCGCCTGGGTGGCGCAGTCGGTTAGGCGTCCGACTTCAGCCAGGTCACGATCTCGCGGTCCGTGAGTTCGAGCCCCGCGTCGGGCTCTGGGCGGATGGCTCAGAGCCTGGAGCCTGTTTCCGATTCTGTGTCTCCCTCTCTCTCTGCCCCTCCCCCGTTCATGCTCTGTCTCTCTCTGTCGCAAAAATAAATAAACGTTGAAAAAAAATTAAAAAAAAAACAAAAAAAAAACAAAGGCCTAAGAGGATGTCGGTGGTAGGATGAATATCCAGGTTACTTTCTGGTGAGGTCCCAGAGAGAGGTGGGGACCATGCTGCTGGACATTGGAGGGACGATGGCACTGGCTCTAAAATGGCAGGGGGCAGGGGGCTGGGAGGCAGGCTAAACTGAGGTGGGCTGCTGGGTGGAGAGTAGACCATGTAAGTGAGGAACTTGAATATTTAGCTGAGGAGAATTCGGAGAACAGTGTTTAAGATGCGGTCTGGTTTCTCCTTGCTACTTCTAATGAAATGCGTGAGGAAGGAGAGTGGTTGCCTATCTGCCAGCCAAGGAGCACCAAGATGGCCAGCTGCCAGCAGAGCCCAGGAAGAAGCAAGCAAGGTCCTCCCCTCAAGGCTTCAGAGAGCACACGCCTCTGCTGGCATCTTGACTTTGGACTCCAGGAGCTACCACACAATCCATGGCTCAGCTGTTTCAACTGCAGTTTGGATGACCTGTTGGGCAGTGCTAGCCATCCAGTATGTCCCCTCCACCTTGCCCCTGCCTGTGTTCTTGTCCCATCCTCTGAGAAACCCAAAGGGCTCCCCTTCTGTGGCACAGTGTGAGCGGGCAAGTCTTCTAGACTACACTCTTCCTCATTCCCACCACATTTCTGGCCCAAATAGACCCCGGGTCTCCCTGATGAGAGAGAGCTTTGGGCTTTCTCAGAATTTAGATTTCAGCCCTCTGAAGACTTTTCTTTTTGGAAACAAATATACAACACCAAAACAAAAACTAACAATTGTTTCTTTTAAAGAGACACACAGGAATTTAAGACCTGGGAGTGCGGTTAAGGCCTCCTGAACTCTGAAGGCAAACAGGCAGCCTGTCAGAGCACCATGAGCTGTGCGTCAGAGGTAAAAGCGGGCCCCAGTCCCAGCAGCAACAATCAATCCCTTGCTCTTACAGAATACCAACACTGCACAAAGGACTATTTTCTCTTAATCAGCAAAAAATGTCTCCTTAATATATGAAAATCACTCAGAGGAAAAGTGTGTGGGCCTGATTCTGCCACGATCAAGATCTATGGCTTGGAGAAAACCCAAACACAAACAGACCCCAAAAACCCACAATCCCCATGTGCCCCAGTATCTTTATGGATAAGAAGACCCAGATTGTCTCAATTCAATGCCTCCTACACAACAGCATCATGCGAGACTATCTGGGCCTCTCCCAATGAGGACAAATCCCAAGACTTTCCCCCCCACATGATTCATGACCCTGGGCCCATGTACCTACACAACTTCTCAGGTGTAAATGGCATCTTGTAAATGGCATCGGTAAAGTAAGCCCCTCCGTTGCTCCGCACCATCTCCTCTATCAGCTCCACCAGCTCCTGCACTTGAGCTTCCTTCTCGGCCTCTGAGGCTCTGTTGTTGAAGGCACAGCAGCGGTTCCCACACTCGCTGATGATGTTTCTTAGCTTCACATCTGAATCTGCCAAGAAGTCACTCAGGCTCTTCTCCTCCAAGTCATCTTTGCGAGTGAACAACACGATCATGTGCTTCAAGGCTGGCTTCCCAAACACAGCCTTGATCAATGCCACGGTCTTCTGCTCTTCTTCCCTGTAGAGGCCCACCTGGAGGACCAAGATGATGGCGTGGGGCCCAGGGCAGGAGTAGAGGACACACTGGCTGATTTCCCTGCACGTGGTATCCAGGGTCTCCTTGGTGTCAAAGAGCCCTGGGGTGTCAACAACAACAAGTTTCCTCCCCTTCCATTCCTTGGATGCTTTTTGACACTTGGTGGTGACAGCATGGTGAGCAATTCTAGACTCAAAGACTCTACTCCCCAGGATGGTGTTGGCCGTTGCGCTCTTCCCACTTCCACTTTTCCCCACCAAAACAATCCTCAGAGTGTTGTCCTGAGGGTGTGCCATGTCACTACCAGTGGCTGTGGGGTGTAAAAAAGAGAAGGAGAAGAAAAAGATTCAACGAAGGTAAGTGGAAACCATCACATTCCTTTTATCTCCTTTGTGTTTCTCCCTGAAAACCTGCAGTAGTGTACTATCCATGTGGGTCCCATAAAGACAAAAAGATGAAACAATTCACTCACCATGGAAGAAACAATAAAGTAGTTAAAGAGTTCCCCTACAAAAGAGTACCAGGTCCAGATGGCTTCATGGGGATCTCACTTAAACCTTTCTTAAACTATTCCTGATGACTTAAAACAGAAAGAAATCTTTCCTGTTCTTTCTATGCCACAAGTATGATATTGATCCCAAAGGCTAACAAAGATTTCACCAATAAATAAAGCTACAGACATGTCTCATTTGCGAATACTAATGCCAAAATCCCAAATAAATTGTCAGACACTAAAAAGTACAACCCCACAATTAAATGTGATTTATTTCAGAAATAGTAGGGTGATTCAATATGAGAAAATGGACTGTTACAACACATCCCCTTTAGTAGATTTAAGAAGAAAAATACCTTGATGCAAAACAGACATTACCCCAAAACCAACACTGTTTTAATAGATACTTCTATAATGTGATTTTATAGAAATATAAATTTTAAAAAATTTGTCTCCATTTTTTTTTCTCTGCAGCTAAAATAGTTGACTGTACACTTAATTTGGAAGCATGAAGAAAGGAAATTAGCCTGTAGAGTCAACAAAGAGAAGAACGATGAGGGAGGGCCAGCTCTACCAGATAGCAAAATATTTTAGCCCCTATAATTAAGGCAGTATGAAGAGTGTGTGAACATAGAGAAACCGAAAACAAAAACGGACAATTCAGAAATAGACCAAATTGGTCTACTATATTCATGAGTATCCAGTTAAATGTATTACATTACATTTATCTTCAGTAAAGCAGCATCTCACAGCAATGAGGAGAAAGATGGACTAATAACCAGCATTGGGATAACTACAAAACCACACAGAAAAGACAAAACTGCACCCACGTCTTCATGCCATTCACATGCTAAATACGTTAGAAATATAAACACTAAAAACCAATGCACATAAATACTAGAAGAAACTCAGACCAATCCTTTGTAACCTATGGGCAGGGCAACTCTTTCTAAGATTTGAAAGATTGTAAGGAAAAGGATTCATACATCTGACTACATAAACATCTAAAAGACAATGGGAGACAACGAACACCATGGACAATTAAAATACGAATGTCAGACTATATCAAAGAGGGTTAATTCTCCTCTTATACAAAGAATACCTAAAGGTACAGAGACAAATGTCCCATAGCTCGATAGAAAATGGAGCAAGACATATGAATAAACAGTTCAAAGAAAAAAAAAGAAATGCTAATGCTCCTCAACTATGTAAAAATATATGAACACTCACTTAAAGTAGAGAAATATAAACCCAACAAAGGAAAAGAAAAAACTAAATATAACAAATTAAAATTACACTGAGATACTATTTCTCCACTTACAGATTTGGCAAAAGTGCAAAAATTTGCTTCTATAATCAGTCGGTAAAGGTTTAGAGGAAACAGGTTCTCTGCTCCATGGCTAATGAGAATAGAAAAACAGTCTAAAACCTACAGGGGAGAAATTAGCAAATCATACAAATCACATATACATTTATTCTTGGATTGTGAGTCCCAATTTTAGGATTTATGCCTGTAGTGGTCAAGGGCAGGTCACCCCTAAACGTGCAACTTTGGCATACTGACTATTTCATATAAAAGTACCTTAAGACACATCCTGTGTGGGAAGATTACTAAGACCCTCTTCTGTCCCCCTGCAAGCAGGAAACAAATCTCCCATGTAAAAGGACCCCTTGCTGTCCAGGAGGTAAAGAGACACTCTCATGACCAGGGATGGGAGGTTTAGAGCCAAGAAGAGTGTATAAACAGCCTACTACTTTCTACTAATTTACTACCCCAGCCCAAAGTCTCTTTAGAATTCCTCCCTAACAGATGCTCCCAAAGTTAAGTTTTCCTTGTTTTGTCAATCCCTCACAGATCCATCGTCTCTTTGCCTAAAAAGTATAAAAACTGCCTGCCTTGGTCATCTCTCTTGGTCTTAGTTTCATTACTGAGCATCTGTGCACACTGCTTTTTTTTTTCTCTTATTAATCTGCCTCAAGTGAACGTAATTCTTAGTGCAGCTGGAAGACCTTGAAGGGTAGAGGAAGAAGTTCCCTTTCCTTATGTCCCAGAGCTACACTGACAAAAACACAGAAAAAGATAAGGCATATGTTTATTCTCTGCGTCACTATTTGTAATACTTAAAGACCAAAAACCTACCAAATGCCCACTAGTAGGGGTCTGATTGAATAAACCAAGGTACATACACACAGCGATGTACTATCCAACTATAGAAAGGAATAAGAAATACCTCACTATGCTGGGATGGAGAGATCTCCAGGATATTTCATTAAGCAAAAAACAAGGCAAAGTGAAGAAAATAATATTTAGTTTACTGTCATTTCTCTAGTGGGGAGGAACATGAAATGCAGGTACAAAATACAACATATATTTCATGCACATGAAAAAGCAATGGCAGATCATCTGAACCGTCACCAAAGAAGTTACTGACAGAGGGATGGGAGGAATAAGGCGGGGGCAGGGTAGAAGCTGGAAACTACTTTGAGTATACTTCGATGTCATAGATTTGTCTTGAAAGCATGTACTTCCTTCTTTTTGAGAGTTCGAATTACAGCTCTTTTCCTTTATGAAAGACCTACATGTGTACCTGCTGTTGCTGGCTGACATAAATTCAAAGAGGATTTTTCATTTGTACAAAAAAAAGCTGAACACGAATACAGCGTTCCACATTTGTTTTACAGCCAGTTGAGCTAATGGAGAGGCCGAGTGGGCCGTTGTCCATGCCAGCTGCCAATCACCTTCCCCGGGAACCTCACACAGGGGTTCACCATCCAGCCACCAGAGCTCTGAGCCAGATGAGCACGTGGGCTTTCTCTGAATTGAATTTGTGCATCTGTTAACAAGTTGTGTCTAAAAGTATCAGAAACACATAAGGGAGGTTATTTGGGGGAGATCTGGGAATGCGCACCCTTTTTCCATGTACATTCATGGTAATTGCTTCTCTCTTTTATCTCCTTTTGTTTCATAAAAGATTTCATAGGAACGTTCTGCTTGCAGATAGTGAGGAACATCTGGAAATAGCTTACATAATTATACAACAAAAACTATATTTTCAGACAACTAGTAAAAATCAAAAGCAAATGCAATACATAGTATTTGGTGTAATAGACAAACCACACAAAGAATTGGTCCAAGAAACTTGAAAATGCAGTTGCTTCATTGGCTATTGTCCTAATGGGATAGAGTGTAAGGCCAAATAGGGGGAAAAAACGTCAAGAAAATCTTAAATTGCTTTCAGGAATCCTGTCCTATTCTTAGCTTTTGTGCACATGTGTCGTTTTGAAGCCCAAGGACAAGCCCAGTGGCAATGAACACCCTTAGTGCCCATACTGTGCCCTTCAAATGCCATTTCCCACCAAAAACATGAAGAATCTTAGGAGAATGTACCGTTTCCAGATCTGGGCCAAGAAATGTGCAAGTGGATCCTACACTATCTAGTCATACTAGAAATCGAGGATTCTATCAAAAACTACTCAGAACGTGGGATGCCTGGCTAGCTCTGTCAATGCAGCATGCATCTCTTGATCCCACGTTCATGAGTTCTAGCCCACATTGGGTGCAGAGATCACTTTCAAAAAAAAATGTTTCGATCTTACCGAAAGGACTACAGGGCCAACTTGAAGAGGCTGACTGGACAGAGATGGGGTAATTTGAGTACCAATGAGAATAATAATGTCAATGGATTAAAATTCATCAAATATGTTGAAGTTCATGAATTCATATCAATACCATCATTGCAAAAGAAGTGAAGTGTTCTCTCTGGGTTATGCTAGGAAATGATATCATCAGTCTGAACATGGACAAAAATGAATCAAGCATTCCTTTTGGCTTATTAACTACACCTTATGAAATGAAAGTATGATTCAGGGGAAGTTTCTTTTTATAGGATTATGCCATCCAACCAATGAAGAAACATTGATAGAATTATAATACTATAATTTGCGACCGTGAATGAAACAAAGTTAGTCTAGGCTATCATTACTGTCTGCTACATTACAGAAAGAGACAGAAGAATATATAAGGTGCCTTCTGATGGACGTTTACAACTGCACTTATGAAATATTGCCACCCAAATAACCAGGCAAATCTTAATCTGATCAAGCCTCTCCTTAAATTTAAATTTATACAAAACACGGAAACTGGAAGAACATGTCATATGACGTCTTGAGGATTTAATGAGCAAAATGTACACTGTCCAATTCTCTTGGAAAAAGGACCAACCATTTCTTAACCAAAATCATTTTACAAAAAGAAACAGGAAGGTGAAAACTTATTTACAAAATTTAACTTAAGACGTATGAAAGAATCGAAATTTATGAACCGTATTTGGAGCTGATTTCAATTTTATTTTATTTTATTTATTTATTTTTTTTATTAAATTTTTTTTCAACGTTTTTTTTATTTATTTTTGGGACAGAGAGACAGAGCATGAACGGGGGAGGGGCAGAGAGAGAGGGAGACACAAATTGGAAACAGGCTCCAGGCTCTGAGCCATCAGCCCAGAGCCCGATGTGGGGCTCGAACTCACGGACCGCGAGATCGTGACCTGGCTGAAGTCGGACGCTTAACCGACTGCGCCACCCAGGCGCCCCAGCTGATTTCAATTTTAAATTCTAGGAGACGATCTGGGAATTGGAATACACCTGGTAATTTTTTAAAAATTCTAATTGCTTTTTGAACTCTGATTATGGTATATTTTAATGACCTTTATCTTCCAGACATACATATGTAAATAATTACTGATGAAGTGATAAAATTTAGTATTCTAGTAATGTAATACTTTTTAGTATTCGAATGTTTAAAGTGTATGCATATGTATTTAATCTCTACACCCAGCATGAGGCTCAAACTCACAAGCCTGAGATCAAGAGTCCCATGCTCTTCCCACTCAGCCAGAGAGGCGCCCCCACTCTAATTTTTCAAATGAGGAAATAGATGTGGCTCAGAAATGCTGAGAAGGTTGCCCAAGGTCACTGCGCTAAAGGGCTTTGGGCAGAGAAGGGATCCAATGCAAATTATGTCTGACCCTACACTCATGCATAACCCTTGCACGCTCTGATCTCTTCCTGGTTCCTTCTCAGGTCCTTGATTCTACATTTCTGTTTACATTGGATCAGAAATAGATCATGGGAGGCCAGGGGAGGTACTTTACTCTCTGTCCAGAAACATGAACTGGTAGCAACCCTGGAATTAGGGAAGGCAACCAAAGGGCTTCACGCACATTTGTTTTCTATAGAACAGCTCAATATCTCCCCGATGGCACCCCTTCCTTACCTCCTCTGTTACACTGTCGATCACACCATTTCTCTCTTACATGTTGGAAAGGACACAGCCAGCTGAATTCTAGGCTTCCTGTGCCATTTGTGACCTGGGTATCCCGGGGAATTTGATAAAACAACACGCACACCGTCTGGGATTCAGATTTTCTTTCAGGAAAAAAGAGGGATTGGGACAGACTGCTCTCTAAATTGCCTTCCAGCTCTAAAGACCTGCCTTGAGGACACTAGTTTCCCACTAAGGGAAATGGATGGGGTGTCAGGCAGCACTCACTCTGTCATGACAGCAACTGATGGAAGATACGCTGTTCAGCAAGTTTGTTCTGCTAAATAGGAGATGTGTGGATGTGGGCCAATCTCCTTACTCCCACTCTTCCTCCCCCGGGACCCCCGTGGCAGCATCCTGTTTGCTGGGCTGCTGGCACGGTATTTGGTCCCCTCTCAGACCAGGACCCACACCAATGCACAGCCCTGGGTCCTGCTGCCCCTCCCGGCTCTATGCCCTAGGCCAGGCTCACCTTCTTTTGAATGAGCTGATGAGTTCCGGAGTGCTCTCCAAAGAAGCTGTTTGAGCTGCTGCTTTTGCTTAACTGAGAGGAAAAAGTGTTTGCACCCTTTAAACCTCTGAGACAGGAAGCTCAGATTGGGTGGAGCTAGTGAAGGAACTATTTGGCTTTAAAGAGACAGAAATATTGCCCTATCATTGGAGGAGTGCTTTAGTTTTACCAAGGTGTAAGCTTTTTCTCCATGTGCCTGCTGTCACACCAAATTTTCCAAACCTATATTTGTTGTTTGGGGTTATACTGGTGGATCCCAAAGGCCCTTATTACATGACACAAATCATGCACAGAGAGCCAGGCATGGTGTTGGATCATCTTCCCTGCATGACGTGGGAGACTCTGGTGTGATTCTAGGAAGAAAAAACTCAAATGCGTGGCTAGATGTGTCCAAATTTAGAGGCTGGGATACTTCCCAGTGACTGTATCATATGGGTTTTCATGATAGTCTTTCATGAAGGTCTCAAGTTACTCATTAAAAATTCACCAGCCTTGAGAACTGGACAGCAACATGCAGAAGGTTGAAACTAGACCACTTTCTCACACCACTTACAAAAATAAACTCAAAATGGATAAAGGACCTAAATGTGAGACAGGAAACCATCAAAACCTTAGAGGACAAAGCAGGAAAAGACCTCTCTGACCTCAGCCGTAGCAATCTCTTACTCGACACATCCCCAAAGGCAAGGGAACTAAAAGCAAAAGTGAATTACTGGGACCTTATGAAGATAAAAAGCTTCTGCACAGCAAAGGAAACAACCAACAAAACTAAAAGGCAACCAACGGAATGGGAAAAGATATTTGCAAATGACATATCAGACAAAGGGCTAGTATCTAAAATCTATAAAGAGCTCACCAAACTCCACACCCGAAAAACAAATAACCCAGTGAAGAAATGGGCAGAAAACATAAATAGACACTTCTCTAAAGAAGACATCCAGATGGCCAACAGGCACATGAAAAGATGTTCAGCGTCGCTCCTTATCAGGGAAATACAAATCAAAACCACACTCAGATATCACCTCACGCCAGTCAGAGTGGCCAAAATGAACAAATCAGGAGACTATAGATGCTGGAGAGGATGTGGAGAAACAGGAACCCTCTTGCACTGTTGGTGGGAATGCAAATTGGTGCAACCGCTCTGGAAAGCAGTGTGGAGGTTCCTCAGAAAATTAAAAATAGACCTACCCTATGACCCAGCAATAGCACTGCTAAGAATTTATCCAAGGGATACAGGAGTACTGATGCATAGGGGCACTTGTACCCGAATGTTCATAGCAGCACTCTCAACAATAGCCAAATTATGGAAAGAGCCTAAATGTCCATCAACAGATGAATGGATAAAGAAATTGTGGTTTATATACACAATGGAATACTACGTGGCAATGAGAAAAAATGAAATATGGCCTTTTGTAGCAACGTGGATGGAACTGGAGAGTGTGATGCTAAGTGAAATAAGCCATACAGAGAAAGACAGATACCATATGGTTTCACTCTTATGTGGATCCTGAGAAACTTAACAGGAACCCATGGGGGAGGGGAAGGAAAAAAAAAAAAAAGAAGTTAGAGTGGGAGAGAGCCAAAGCATAAGAGACTGTTAAAAACTGAGAAGAAACTGAGGGTTGATGGGGGATGGGAGGGAGGGGCGGGTGGGTGATGGGTATTGAGGAGGGCACCTTTTGGGATGAGCACTGGGTGTTGTATGGAAACCAATTTGTCAATAAATTTCATATATATAAAAAAAAATAATAATGACTGTTAAATACCAGGCCAAGGAATGTGGATTCTAAGCCCTAGGCAGTAGAAGATTTCCAAGAAGCAGAGACCTAAGAAAACTATCCCAATGGGCTTAACCTGGTAACTGCAACTAGGACTGGAGAGGAAGAAATCAGGGGTACTGTACCCTCACACTGCACACACTGTCCCTCTCTTACCATATCGTAGGGTGAATTGTGTCCCTCTAAAGAAGTCCTAACTCCTGGTACCTGAGAATGTGACCTTCTCTGGAGCACGGTCTCTGTGATGTCATGTCATGAAGTTAAGGTTGAGCCCTACTCCAATGCCTGGAATCGTTTCATTCACAGTGAGGGAAGTTTACACACAGATACACACAGAGAACACCATGTGACAGAAGAGGCAGAGATTGGAGTGAAGCACCCAGAAGGCAAAGAACAAAGCTGGCCAGCCAGCACCAGAAGCTAAGACGCAGCAAAGAAGGATCCTTCCCCAGAGACTTCATGGAGAGTATGGCCCTGGGAACGTCTCGGTTTGGCACTTGTAGCCTGTGCCAGTGAGACAGTAGCCATAACAATGAGACAGTAAGTTTCTGCTTTTTAAGCAACAGTTTGTGGTCATTTGTTACAGCAGCCCCTGGGGGAACTAATATAGATTTTAAGGCCAAGAAATAGAGTCCTGCTCTGGTAATTACTTAAAATGTACGAGTCGTTTTGAAATTGAGTAATGCATGGAGGCTCGAAGAATTCTGAGGTATGTGATAAAAACAAAGGCCTGGGGCGCCTGGGTGGCGCAGTCGGTTAGGCGTCCGACTTCAGCCAGGTCACGATCTCGCGGTCCGTGAGTTCGAGCCCCGCGTCGGGCTCTGGGCGGATGGCTCAGAGCCTGGAGCCTGTTTCCGATTCTGTGTCTCCCTCTCTCTCTGCCCCTCCCCCGTTCATGCTCTGTCTCTCTCTGTCGCAAAAATAAATAAACGTTGAAAAAAAATTAAAAAAAAAACAAAAAAAAAACAAAGGCCTAAGAGGATGTCGGTGGTAGGATGAATATCCAGGTTACTTTCTGGTGAGGTCCCAGAGAGAGGTGGGGACCATGCTGCTGGACATTGGAGGGACGATGGCACTGGCTCTAAAATGGCAGGGGGCAGGGGGCTGGGAGGCAGGCTAAACTGAGGTGGGCTGCTGGGTGGAGAGTAGACCATGTAAGTGAGGAACTTGAATATTTAGCTGAGGAGAATTCGGAGAACAGTGTTTAAGATGCGGTCTGGTTTCTCCTTGCTACTTCTAATGAAATGCGTGAGGAAGGAGAGTGGTTGCCTATCTGCCAGCCAAGGAGCACCAAGATGGCCAGCTGCCAGCAGAGCCCAGGAAGAAGCAAGCAAGGTCCTCCCCTCAAGGCTTCAGAGAGCACACGCCTCTGCTGGCATCTTGACTTTGGACTCCAGGAGCTACCACACAATCCATGGCTCAGCTGTTTCAACTGCAGTTTGGATGACCTGTTGGGCAGTGCTAGCCATCCAGTATGTCCCCTCCACCTTGCCCCTGCCTGTGTTCTTGTCCCATCCTCTGAGAAACCCAAAGGGCTCCCCTTCTGTGGCACAGTGTGAGCGGGCAAGTCTTCTAGACTACACTCTTCCTCATTCCCACCACATTTCTGGCCCAAATAGACCCCGGGTCTCCCTGATGAGAGAGAGCTTTGGGCTTTCTCAGAATTTAGATTTCAGCCCTCTGAAGACTTTTCTTTTTGGAAACAAATATACAACACCAAAACAAAAACTAACAATTGTTTCTATAAAAGAGACACACACAAATTTAAGACTTGGGAGTGTGGTTAAGGCCTCCTGAACTCTGAAGGCAAACAGGCAGACTGTCAGAGCGCCATGAGCTGGGTCAGAGCTAAAAGCAGGCCCCAGTCCCAGCAGCAACAATCAATCCCTCACTCTTACAGAATACCAACACTGCACAAAAGGACTATTTTCTCTTAATCAGCAAAAATGTCTCCTTAATATATGAAAATCAGTCAGTGGAAAAGTTTGTGGGCCTGATTCTGCCACGATCAAGGTCTATGGCTTGGAGAAAACCCAAACACAAACAGACCCCAAAAACCCACAATCCCCATGTGCCCCAGTATCTTTATGGATAAGAAGTCCTAGAATGTCTCAATTCAATGCCTCCTACACAACAGCATCATGGGAGACTATCTGGGCCTCTCCCAATGAGGACGAATTCCAAGACACTCCCCCCCGCATGATTCACGAGCCTGGGCTCACGTACCCACACAACTTCTCAGGTGTTGGTTGGCTGTAGGTATAAATCTCCAGGTGGAACAGGGCCCTGTGGCCCCCAAAGGGAGACCCTGAGGAGGGCCCAGTCCCAAGACTCCTGGCTGGAGGACCCAGGTGTGAATATGAGTATGGGCCTTCTTTCCCCAGGGCTTTGATGTCCCAAGGGCCATCAGAGTAATGGACACTTACAGATGGTTATGGACATCACCTTTATTTACCAGCCAGCACCGACAGCCATGAACACAAGAAGCAAAGGCACAGGCATGTTTCACCCCGAGTTCTCTGCTACTCTCCACACACACAGCATCCTTCCTCACTCATCCGCCTAGACTTTCCAGTCCCACGCCTCCAAACCCCACAGCCTTTGCTTGGATGGCCCCTGGATTCTTAGCCATTCCTCGGTACCAACGGTGGAAGAGGCAGCTTGGGAGAATGGGGGTCAGGGAAAGAACTCACAGGCTGCCAGGACCAGCCGACAGCCTTCAGTGATCTGCCCTCTCTGGGATTTACAACAAAGTTGGCACAGTTTCTGCTGTTACCTTCGTTTCTTTCTTTTGGTTTCAACTTGACATCTTTTATTGCTTCACTCACATCTATGTGGAGTGTCTCGAGTGTTTTATTACAAATGATAAACACAGTAAGTAAATCTTTAACGAGGGATAAAGGAAAGACTGTTATATTTATGGCACCATATCACAGCACGGTTTTTTCTGTTATTGTTTCCCACAGTCCCTTGCATTTTCAAGAAACGGGCAACAGGGTGATTTCTCGTAAATTCACTCATGCACAGAAAAACATACATCTTACTTCAGCCCCAGCAATTTCCTGCCTCACCTCTCCCGAGTCTGTCTTCCTCATCAGGCCACAAAGGCAAGGTCACAGGTTCATGTCTTCTCATTTGTGGCTGCTGTTGTGCTCAAAAGGGACTGGGGCAGGAAGGCGGGGCCAAGGAGGAACCCCACCATGGAGATCTCACTGGCCTCTGCACAGGATACTTTTTCCATCTCTCCCCAGGCTGGTGCTGGCCTGAGGATGAGGTGGACGTCTTCCTGGGAATCTCCAACCAGGGCCCGGTCAAAGCAAGCACAGCAGCTAGATCTTTTGACCCTGATGTGGGCTGAACAAGTCAGTTCTGCTCTTTATTAGAACAGGTGCACATGGATGCTGCTATCTTCCAAAATTTTGACCAATTTTTCTACTGGTTGTTTGTTCATTGAATGATTGATTGATTGATTGATGAAAGTTTATTCGTTAATTTTGAGAGAGAGAGAGAATGAGGAGGGGAAGGCTAGATAAAGAGGAAGACAGAGGATCCCAAGCACACTCCCTGCCAGCACAGAGCCCAACACAGGGCTTGATTCAAGAACCGTGAGATCATCGTTCTGAGGTGAAACCATGAGTTGGATGTTCAACCAAATGAGCCCCCCAGGTTCCCCCAAGTTTTAAAAAATTTTCACTCAAAACATAAATAGCTAACAAACAGCCGAGCAGCCTTATTATTTTGACTATTATTTATTTATCAGGAAGATATAGAACGTGAAAGTTGCACTGAAATGACACATGTCCAAGCTGTGAAAGAATAAAACGACTCTTTGGAAATACAGGGAGAGGCCAGCGTCTCTCTCACCCTCTGCAAGTTCACCATATCTGCAGTTAGTAGGACAGCGGGACTCCGTATAAAGACAGCTGTCTGTAAGACGGTGTTAACTGCTGCCTGGCTCCCTTTTGACGGTGTTTCATTTAACTGTACTAAGACACCTGAAGGGGAAGACAAAATGAGGCAAACTCCAGGCAGCCAGCAGGAAGGAAGAAGAGGGGAGTTGGCCTGTGGCCAGAGTTTGACCCAAAACTAGGACAGGCTTCCATATGCCCTGGAGGAACCCTACAGACCTAGTACTGGTGGGACAGCCATAAGTGGTGCAACGTATATATTTTTAAAAATATATTAAAGTCTCTTAATGTTGTTCTAAGATCATTCAGCAAATGAAGAAAGACCTATTTCAAAAAAAAAATCTACTAAATACTAGTAAGAACAGTGAGTCTGTGACGTTTACCATAAGATGCTTCCTCCCTTCCAACACACACTCACCTCCTCTGGAAGGAAACTGCCTTCTGGGAAGTGTGGCCAAGAAGCTGGGGCTCCCTGTCCCCTAAGCCTCCCAGCAAGAGAACAGTATCTTGGGAAGAATCAGCTGGTGGTCAGTAGGTTTAACCACTGGGTATAGTACAGACAGACAGAGTGGTTAGGGAAAGACACACACACTGGGGCTAAGACAACTGTCACCTCCTGGGACTGTGCAGGCCCAGGCTGCACCCTCTGAGGAGAGACACCAGAGGTTTCACCCTGCAGGGGAAGCGGACTTCACCAGGAGAGTCCAGCCAAACACGCAAACCCCCTGCACAAAGTTGCATTGAAGCAACCAGAGCAGATATCCTTGTCTTATCTCTGATCACAGGGGCCAAGCTCTCAGCCTTTCATCAAGTATGGTACCAGTGGGGGGAGTTTTCATACTGATTTCCTTCAGTTCTTTCAACATGCTTAGAACTGCTCTTTGGAAGCCCTGTCTCTGAATCCAACATCCAGGGCCTCTGCCAGGCAATTCCTGTGGCCTCAGATTTTCCAGTATATGGGTCACACCTTCCTGTTTCGTTGTACATCTTACAGTTCTTGTTAAAAACTGGGTATTTTAGGGAACATGGTCTAGTGGCTCTGGGTACTATTCCCTTTCTGCCTTTCTAGGCCTTGATTTGCTGCTGTCTGTGTGTCCATAAGAATACAGAAATCGCTGTTTTAAACAACAAAATAGAAATTCTGCAGCGGAAAAGTATGACTGAAATGAAAATTTTACTAGTGGAGCTCAACGATAGATTTGAATGGCTAGAACAAAGATTCAGTGAATTTGAAGATGTAATAATTATAAACACACATGAACTTCACAATTGAGCCCCAAAACACAGGAAGCAAAAAATAACAGGCGTCAAGGAGAAATAGACACTTCAACAACAAGCTGTAGACCTCAATGTCCATGTTGACCAACGCGTACCACAGCTAATCAGAAGGGCAAAACAGAAAGAGATGTGACCCACAGATAAACCAACTAGACCTAACACTAGAGCACTTTACCCAACGAAGTAGATTATGCATTCTGTTCAGGTACACAGAGAACGTTCTCCTAAATATGACCAATAGGCCATAAAATGAGCCTCAATAAATCTCAGAGACTTGAAATCCTAGAGTATAACAGGGGGTAAGCTCCTTTACATCAGTCTTGGCAATAATTTTTTGGATTTGACCACAAAAGCAAAGGCAGGGACAGATAAAATGAACAAGTGAGATTACATCCAACTAATAAGCTTCTGCCTGGCAAAGGAAACCATCAACAATACAAAAAGGCACCCGATTAAATGGGAGAAAGTAGGGGCGCCTGGGTGGCGCAGTCGGTTAAGCGTCCGACTTCAGCCAGGTCACGATCTCGCGGTCCGTGAGTTCGAGCCCCGCGTCGGGCTCTGGGCTGATGGCTCGGAGCCTGGAGCCCGTTTCCGATTCTGTGTCTCCCTCTCTCTCTGCCCCTCCCCCGTTCATGCTCTGTCTCTCTCTGTCCCAAAAATAAATAAACGTTGAAAAAAAAATTTAAATGGGAGAAAGTATTTGCAAATCGTATATTTGATAAAGGGTTAATACCCAACATACATACAGAACTCATATAATTAATAGCAACACCCGAGCAATTTATTTAAAAAGGACAGAGGAACTAAACAGGCATTTTCCCAAAGAGGACATCCAGGTGGCACATAGGTGCATGAAGATGTGCTCAGTATCACCATCATCAGGGGAAACGCAAATCAAAACCACAATGAGGTTTCCCCTCACACCTGTGAGAATGGCTATCCTCAAGAAGACAAGAGGTAACAAGTATTAGGGAGGATGTGGAGAAAAGGGAAACCTTGTGCTCTGTGCATGGGACGCAAATTGGTGCAGCCACTGTGGAAAACAGTATGGACGGTCCTCCAAAAATTATAGGTAGAATTACATTTGATCCAGCAATCCCACTTCTGGGTATTTATCCAGAAGAAATGCAAGCAAGATCTCAAAGAAAGATCTGTACTCACAAGCTCCCTACAGCATTGCTCACAATAGCCAAGATGTCGAAGCAACCTAAGCCTCCATCTATGGGTATATATATATTGTTCTGTGAAAAGAAAGAGGAACATCTTGTCATTTGCAACAACAGGGTCAAACTTGAGGGCATTATCGTAAGCGAAACAGGTCGAACAGAGAAAAACACACACTGTATGATATCATTTTATTGGAATTTTAAAAAGCCAAACTGATAGAAATGGAGAGTAGAACAGTGGTGACAAGGGGCTGGGGGATGGGGGGATGGGGAGACATTGGTCAAAGAGTACAAAGTTCCAGTTATAAGATGATTAAGTTGTGGGGATCTAACGTGCAGCAGAGTGACTATAGCTCATACCACTGTATCATACCTTAAGAGTTACAGGAGAGTAGATGATCTTAAATGTTCTCGCTCAAAACGAGTAATGGTAAATATGTGATGTGATGCAGGTGTTAGCTAATAATACTGTGGTGGCAATTATTTTGCAATATGGAGTGTATCAAATCAACACATTGCACCCTTTAAAATTACAGTGTTACATTTCAATTATATCTCAATAAAGCTGGATAGCATGTGGGGGGGGGATAAGGTGGAGGGCCATGGGTGAGGTATCTTCACTAGAGAGAATGAACTGGCAAGACTGGCTAAAAATCAGGCCCCAGAGCATTAGCTTCGGGTTAACTGAAAGCCCTCACTACACACGGGGAGAGTTGACTCCAGAAACTGTAAGTGAGTTAGGCAAGCTCGCAGAGATGATTCCAGAACAAACCAGGTCCAGGGCACATAGCACCATTCGCTGTTGTAGCCTTCTCTCCACAATTGTCTGGCTATTTTACTCACGGCTATTTTCCTCTCTCATGACCTCCTGAGAGGAGAAACAGACACTTGGGTCGGAGATACCAACTTGAGGCTGAACTAAGTCTCCTATGAAAATTCCATCCTCTTCCTGCTGTCTGATCTTTAATAGCTCAAAAGACCTCTTTTTCTTTAGGAATGAGGAGACTGGCAGATAGGACCACATTGGTGGCCCTGTCCACGCTGATGTCCAGTCAAGGATTCCTCCTTGATTCCTGGGGAAGGAGATTCTCAAGAGGCCATTTTCTAGGAAAACACCCAAAAAGCAAAAGGCAACTGGAGATAAGAGTAGTGGGCAGAGGCCAAAACTGAGAACAGGCCTCAGAAGTCTAAACTGCCCTTCACTGAGGTTACAGCTCCTCCCGGGAACAAGATGTGGTGCCACAACGACCTTCGGAAAGGATCAGCACAGTCCCAGCAGCACAGGTGGGTTGTGCAGTGGAAACAACACAAAGGCACCACTTGCTGGCCCACCTGGCCCATGTCCTGTCCCTTTAAATCGGCACCACTGGGCCCTTCCTCCCTGGGCTCTGAGACTTCCTCCCTGTGCTGTGCTGGCAGGAACAGCCTCTGTACTCACAACCCAAGGCACAGCACCAGGTCGCGGGTTTCTGCAGCCAACAGCAGAGCCTGTCACCACTTCTGCTGGAAGGTGAGCACACACGGGGAGGAAGGGAGCCACCTGGGGCAGGGGGGAGTGGAGGAATTGGGGGCGTAGGGGGGCTCTAAGAAATTCAGGGCCTGGTTGCAGCTCACTGAGTGGGCGCCTGCATTCTACTACCTCCCAGGAAGGGGAGCAGGATCTAGAAAGAATAACTTCACCCTTGCAGGCTTTTCAGGGAGCTCTGAGTTTCAGAACAAGCAAGGGAAGAAGAAATGGTAAGCATCTTCTCCAGCCCTGGAGTGCGCACACTTTTACTTGGGACTACATATTTCGTCCTGCCCTGCTCCTCGCCTGGTCAGAAAGGTGTTTGCTAGAAGCACTGTCAGGGCGGAGCACGCTGGAGAAAGCTGCAGACACTCCCTCTGAGGGCATGTGCAGCCAAGGAGAGAGACATTTCTGAGGACAAACAAGTGAGTTTAACCTCAGAACACATCGCAGAGTGGAAATCGTGTCTGTGAGCCGAACCCCACTCACACCCTCCACCTCCTCAGCCCTGTGCACCCCCAGGGACTTGCAGGAGCCAGCAACAGTTATGAACATGGTCTTCAGACCTCTGCAGTACACGTGCTTGTGTGTCCTTGCACATCCCGTCCCCCACCCAAGCTGCCCAGGCTCTGTGGGATGGAGCCCTCTTTATCCCCACACACTGGCTATACATGAAGGGCTTGGACAGGATGAATGGCTCGCAAACTCACAGCAGGGACCCAATGCATTAGAATCACTCAGAGGGTTGGGGAGGGTGCCTCGGTGGCTTGGTCCATTAAGCTTTGAGCCCTGGGATGGATTCTGTGCTGTCAGTTCAGTGCCTGGGGCCTACTTTGGATTCTTCGTCTCCCTCTCTCTCTCTGACCCTTCCCTGCTCATGCTCTGTCTCACCGTCCCTCAAAAAAATAAGGAAACAGTAAAAAATTAAAAAAAAAACAAGAAATCCCTCAGGAGGAGGGGTGAGAGATACCGTTTTTTTAACGTTTATTTATTATTTATTTGTTTGTTTGTTTATTTTTTAGACAGACATGTGAGCAGGGGAGGCACACATGAAGAAGAAGGAGAGAGAATCTGAAGCAGGCTCTGTGCTATCAGCACAGAGCCTGATGAGAGACTCAAACCCACAAACCATGAGATCATGAGCTGAACCAAAATTAAGAGTCAGACACTTAACAGACTGAGCCACAAAGGCACCCCCTTTTTTCTTATTAAAGTACAGATCTATGAAACAAAATGTCAAATATATATTTTAAAGACTCCCATAGATACCTCCAAAAGACAGCAGGTTCAGGAAGCAGGGGACTACATAATATCCAATTGCATTTAAGATGCTATGAGTCTCCATGTTCTACATCAGTCAATGACTCCAAGCCTCTAAACCCCAGATGTCAGCTCTCAGAAACTCTGGAAGAATTTTTCAAATCCCATCCCAAACCACCGCAAACCTTTGAGAAATCCCATAAAGGCCAGGAGGCCAGTGGATTTCCTAGAGCACACTTGGTCATTTTCATCATCGATAAGGACTTCTTGCTTTAGCTAAATTCTTGTTCTTTGCACTGAATCTTCCGGCTGTTTCTTCAGTTCTGCTGTGCAGTCAGTTACGGGAGTTTGCTAATTTTTACACACAAGATCACTACTTACCTGAGGCCTGTGGGATCAACTTTACCAAGGGCTTTGGGGAGCCGAAAGGGGTGTTACGCAGAAGACAAACTGTCATCTAACGGGACAGAGACAAGTTATCAATCAACCCTTCCCTTTGCTTGTCCTTGTGTGTTGCCCATGGGACACGGCAGTAGCCAGGTGTTGCCATGAAGAGGTAGCATTTGAAATGGATGGCAGAGCACAGACAGGACTCAGACAGAAATGTGGGAGAGAAGGAGTGGTCATGGGGGTGAGCGCACAGGTGGGCTGGAAAGGCCCTGAAACCTGTCCTCTGCAGAGCAGCTGACCCAGAAGGTGCGTGATTGGGACACAGGGCTGGCGAAGCAGACAGAGCAGAGCTGCGCCCTTGTGACCGGGTCCTTGTGAGATCAAGCAGACTCCATCAGTCAGTGGCTATCTGTAGTAAATCCTGCCGGACTTGGGGTCATCGCTTAGTTTGAGAGGCCTCAGATTCGGGGCAAGAACACCAGGAGCCGGAAGGGAGTGTCCCATCTCTCCAGCACACAGGTCATATTTACACAAATGACACAAGCCAAATTCTTTGGTCTTCGGAGAGTAGATCACAGTTTCTTCACATCAGCATGGGAGATAGGTATCTTTCCCAATTTTCAAAAGCAAACTGCAAACTCTCTTCTTGTCCCCCGCCCCCCCCAACCCCCCCTCGGCCCATCCCCGGCCAACCACCCTAAGGTGGTTCCCTATGTCACTGAGCAGAATTTCTGATTCTCACGGTTTTCCAAAGTCTCCCCTGGCTGTGGAATCTTCTGGGAAAACTTTGTGCCTACAGTTAATGCCACTGACATAAATTACCTGGGAAATTCTCAGCTAAGGCTCACTCACTGACACACAGGACGGGTTATCACCATCATTCTGTCATTTGCATTCAGGGTCCCTGAAAGGACTAATGAGGCTCACCAAAGGATCGCACGGTTTGGTTCCAATACCAACCAGGTCCTTCCAGGGTTCTTCCCCAAATTCTGATGTTCAGAGGAGGGCAGGAAGCATGACCTTTCATTGGGATGTCACCAGCTCTTTGGACCTTGCCTGAGCCACCTTAGGTAGTTATACCTATTCGATAAACGAATGAATGATTGACGGAATGAAGGAACTAACAGGTTGTGTTTGGAACTCTTTCAGGTGGGCATGGGAGGACGCAAGATGGCCAGGGATGAAAAAAATGCCTATGGTAAGAACTGATCTCAGTGTGTACTTGCCCCTAGGCGTCAGCTCTGGGTCCCAAGGCCATGGGCTAACTCAAGACTGAACAGAGACATTGGGGCACCTGGGTGGCTCAGTCGGTTGAGCGTCTGACTTCAGCTCAGGTCATGATCTCGCAGCTCGTGAGTTCGAGCCCCACGTTGGGCTCTGTGCTGACAGTTCAGAGCCTAGAGCCTGTTTCAGATTCGTCTCCCTCTCTCTCTGTCCCAACCCACTCGCATTCTCTGTCTCTTTCAAAAATAAATAAACATTAAAAAAAAAAAAAAAAGACTGAACAGAGACAAATCCCAGACATGTCCCCATGCTGGGGTGAAACAGCTAGAGCCCCAGCTTTGCATTTTTGCTGGACCTCTGCCCCTGCCCTACTGTAGGATATTAAGTGCCTTGACTAGCCTGTGCCTTGGGTCCCAAAGGGTACAATGAGGATAATATATCTACTCCGATCCCCACAGAAGATGTGGAGGGTTGAGATCATGGACTAGAGGGAACACGGTTTACCAGGTAGACTGTGTCTGTGAACAAGGATGGAGGGTTAACTGTGTCTTACTGGAAGCAGGTTTCCTAGAGAGAAGAGGGAGGAGGAGGGGAAGTGGAGGAAGGGAAGAAGCAAAGAGATCCTGTCACCGAATACTCTGAGCAACCCTGGGAGACACAACTGTCTGTCACCCCTCCCATTATGCAGAAGACGTTGAACGCTTAGACTAAACTTGCCCAGGGTTCCACAGCTGGCACATGCGGGGCTGTGATTCCAACCCGGGGTGTCTGGGACTCCAGACAGCCCTTCACTCCCAGGCCTTCTGTGCCCTCCCGCATCTCCTCGCTGGGATGGCCCTGGGAGAAGTCTGGCAGAGGCCTGGGAAGTCGTCCAGCACGGAGCAGCTCTGCACGGTGCGGACGACCAGAGGCAATGTCAGCTGAAGTCATGGCCTGCGACCGTCGAGGGGGACCCTCCAGAGCAGTGTGCACCCGGTGCAGGAGCATGGACTGGGGGGCAGGTGCACGCACTGGAGCCAAAGATGGAAGAAAGGTGGCTAAAGATGCCCCCGGAGTCGCACAAGCTCTAACCAGAGCGCCTGGGAAAGGCCTGGTTGGACAAGCGGAAGCGGGAGGCGTCGGTGCCCTCCTCCGTTCAGGAGGCAGCCCGGAGCCCCGGTGGAGCGGGACGCGCGCTTTCAGGCTGGCGGCCCACGCCTACTCTGTCCTCACAGGTTCCCAGGACCCGGACGACCAGCAGCCGCAGGCGCAGGAGCGCAGGCTCAGGCTCATCCTGGCCGGCAGGACCGGAGTGGGCAAGAGCGCCACGGGCAACAGCATCCTGGGCCACAGGCTCTTCCCGTCCAGGCTCGCGGCCACCCCGGTGACCAGAAGCTGCGCCCTGGGGAGCCGCAGCTGGGCCGGGTGGCGCGTGGAGGTCACCGACACCCCCGACCTCTTCACCGCCCAAGGCCGGCACGCGGACCCGGACTGCACCGAGCGGGCCAGCTGCTACCTGCTCTCGGCGCCCGGGCCGCACGCGCTGCTGCTGGTCACGCAGCTGGGCCGCTTCACCGCCCAGGACGAGGAGGCGGCGCGCGGCGTCCGCGAGCTGTTCGGGGCCGGCGTCCTGGCGCGCGCCGTGCTCGTCTTCACGCGCCGGGAGGACCTGGAGGGGGGCTCGCTGCACGACTACGTGCGCGCCACCGACAACCGCGCGCTGCGGGCCCTGGTGGCCGAGTGCGGCGGCCGCGTGTGCGCCCTGGACAACCGGGCGGCGGGCGCTGAGCGCGATGCGCAGGTGGGCGAGCTGCTGGCGCTGGTGGAGCGGCTGGCGCTGGAGCACGACGGCGCGCCCTTCACCGACGACGTGTACGGCCTGGCGTGGGCCCGGCGCCACGCGCGTCCCGAGGACACGCTCCGTCTGGTGGCCGCGCGGCTGGCGGCCCGCGGTCTGGGGCGGGGGTGGGGTCCGCAGTGGGGGCGGGGGCGGCGCTGGGTGGAGGCCGCAAGGCGGGGGTGGCCGCTGGCGCTCCTGCTGCTGGGGGGCGCACTGTTACTTGTCCTGCTGCTTCTCCAGAGGGGGGCTCCAGGCCCAGATTGAAGGAGCTGCCCTTCCAAATGCGGGGAGCCTGGCAGGTAAAGGGGCTGGGTCAAGGCGCTGAGGGGAACTTAAACCCAATTTCAAAGGAAACGTGGAGTTTCAGACTGGGAGTCTTAATGACTCAGGACGGCTTGGACACTGTATCGACTTTGCAAAGGCTCAAGTTCACTTTTAGCATTCAAATGTCACTTTTGACTATATGTACACTATTCAAATAAATATGGTTAACTTTCAAATGTCCTTAATTCATTTTAGTAGTTTGGGTGTATTTTTCCTTCTTGAAAAAATAGTGCATTGATTGGTAGTGTTTTAGATAGAAAGTGGATTCATGGCAAATGGAAACAAACATTTGTGTGTGTGTGTGAGCATTTATCAAAACGTAGACACTGTCTTAGTCCGCTTGAGTTGCTATTAAAAAAACAACAACGGGAAAGCTCTCAGTTTTTCCCCATTGAGGATGATATTAGTCGTGGGCTTTTCATAAATGGCCTTTATGGTGTTTAAGTATGTTCCTTCTATCCCAACTTTCTCCAGGGTTTTTTTTAAGAAAGGATGCTGAATTTTGTCAAATGGTTTTTCTGCATTGATTGACAGGATCACATGGTTCTTTTCTTTTCTTTTATTCATGTGATGTAGCACACTGATTGATTTGCATATGTTGCACCAGCCCTGCAGCCCAGAAATGAATCCCACTTGAAAATGGTAAATAACTCTTTTTATATGCTGTTGAATTTGACTTGCTAGTATCTTACTGAGAATTTTTGCATCCATATTCATCAGGGATATTGGCTTGTAGTTTTCTTTTTTTTTTGCTGGGTATCTGTCTGGTTTAGGAATCAAATTAATGCTGGCTTCAAAGGATGAGTCTAGAAGTTTTCCGTCCCCTTCTATTTTTTGGAACAGCTTGAGAAAGATAGGTATTATCTCTGCTTTAAATGTCTGGTAGAATTCCCCAGGGAAACCATGTGGTACAGGACTCCTATTTGTTGGGAGATTTTTGATAACTGATCAAATTTTTTATTTCTTCCTGTTTGAGTTTTGGAAGTGTGTGGGTGCTTAGGAATTTGTCCATTTCTTCCAGGTTGTCCAATTTTTTGGCATATAATTTTTCATGGTATTCCCTGAGAATTGCTTGTATTTCTGAGGGATTGAGATCAGACACATGACAGGGATGTCCACTCTCACCACTGTGTTTACCATGGTGTTGGAAGTCCTAGCATCCGCAATCAGACAAAAAAAGAAATCAAAGGCATCAAAATTGGCAAAGATGAAGTCAAGCTTTCACTTTTTGTAGATGACGTGATATTATACATGGAAAACCCGATAGATTCCACCAAAAATCTGCTAGAACGGATACATGGATTCAGCAAAGTCGCAGGATACAAAATCAATGTACAGAAATCAGTTGCATTCTTATACGCCAATAATGGAGCAACAGAAAGACAAACTGATCCGATTCACAATTGCACCAAGAAGCATAAAATACCTAGGAATAAACCTAACCAAAGATGTAAAAGATCTGGATGCTGAAAACTATAGAAAGCTTATGAAGGAAATTGAAGAAGATACAAAGAAATGGAAAAACATTCCATGCTCATGGATTGGAAGAGTAAATATTGTTAAAATGTCAATACTACCCAAGGCTATCTACACATTCAATGCAATCCCAATCAAAATTGCACCAGCATTCTTCTTGAAGCTAGAACAAGCAATCCTAAAATTTGTGGGAACCACAAAACACACTGAATAGCCAAAGTAATATTGAAGAAGAAGACCAAAGCAGGAGGCATCACAATCCCAGACTTTAGCCTCTACTACAAACCTGTAATCATCAAGACAGCATGGTATTGACACAAAAATAGACACATAGACCAATGGAATAGAATAGAGACTCCAGAATTGGACCCACAAAAGTATGGCCAACTAATCTTTGACAAAGCAGGAAAGAATATCCAATGGAAAAAAAGTCTCTTTAACAAATGATGCTGGGAGAACTGGACAGCAACATGCGGAAGAATGAAACGAGACCACTTTCTTACACCATTCACAAAAATAAACTCAAAATGGATAAATGACCGGAATGTGAGACAGGAAACCATCAAAACCCTAGAGGAGAAAGCAGGAAATAACCTCTCTGATCTCAGCCGCAGCAATTTCTTACGTGACACATCTCCAAAGGCAAGGGAATTAAAAGCAAAAATGAACTTTTGGGGCCTCATGAAGATAAAAAGCTTCTGCACTGCAAAGGAAACAAGCAACAAAACTAAAAGGCAACCTACAGAATGGGAAACGATGTTTGCAAATGACATATGAGACAAAGGGCTAGTATCCAAAATCTATAAAGAACTCACCAAACTCCACACCTGAAAAACAAATAATCCAGTGAAGAAATGGGCAGAAAACATGAATAGACACTTCTCTAAAGAAGACATCCAGATGGCCAGCAGGCACATGAAAAGATGCTCAACATCACTCCTCATCAGGGAAATACAGATCAAACCACACTGAGATACTATGTTAAACAACAGCGGTGAGAGTGGGCATCCCTGTCGTGTTCCTGATCTCAGGGAAAAAGCTCTCAGTTTTTCCCCATTGAGGATGATGTTAGCTGTGGGCTTTTCATAAATGGCTTTTATGATGTGTAAGTATGTTCCTTCTATCCCGACTTTCTCAAGGGTTTCTATTAAGAAAGGGTGCTGGATTTTGTCAAAGGCCTTTTCTGCATGGATTGACAGGATCATATGGTTCTTCTCTTTTTTTTTTATTAATGTGATGTATCACGTTGATTGATTTGCGAATGTTGAACCAGCCCTGCATCCCAGGAATGAATCCCACTTGATCATGGTGAATCATTCTTTTTATATGCTGTTGAATTCGATTTGCTAGTATCTCATTGAGAATTTTTGCAACCATATTCATCAGGGATATTGGCCTGTAGTTCTCTTTTTTTACTGGGTCTCCGTCTGGTTTAGGAATCAAAGTAATACTGGCTTCATAGAATGAGTCTGGAAGCTTTCCTTCCCTTTCTATTTCTTGGAATAGCTTGAGAAGGATAGGTATTATCTCTCTTTAAACATCTGGTAGAACTCCCCTGGGAAGCCATCTGGTCCTGGACTCTTATTTGTTGGGAGGTTTTTTTTTTCAATATATGAAATTTATTGTCAAATTGGTTTCCATACAACACCCAGTGCTCATCCCAAAAGGTGCCCTCCTGAATACCCATCACCCACCCTCCCCTCCCTCCCACCCCCCATCAACCCTCAGTTTGTTCTCAGTTTTTAACAGTCTCTTATGCTTTGGCTCTGTTGGGAGATTTTTGATAACCGATTCAATTTCTTCGCTGGTTATGGGTCTGTTCAAGCTTTCTCTTTCCTCCTGATTGAGTTTTGGAAGAGTGTGGGTGTTTAGGAATTTGTCCATTTCTTCCAGATTGTCCAATTTGTTGGCATATAATTTTTCATAGTATTCCCTGATAATTGTTTGTATCTCTGAGGGATCGGTTGTAATAATTCCATTTTCATTCATGATTTTATCTATTTGGCTCATCTCCCTTTTCTTTTTGAGAAGCCTGGCTAGAGGTTTGTCAATTTTGTTTATTTTTTCAAAAAACCAACTCTTGGTTTCGTTGATCTGCTCTACCGTTTTTTTTAGATCCTATATTGTTTATTTCTGCTCTGATCTTTGTTATTTCTCTTCTGCTGGGTTTAGGCTGCCTTTGCTGTTCTGCTTCTAGTTCCTTTAGGTGTGCTGTTAGATTTTGTATTTGGGATTTTTCTTGTTTCTTGAGATAGGCCTGGATTGCGATGTATTTTCCTCTCAGGACTGCCTTCGCTGCATCCCAAAGCGTTTGGATTGTTGTATTTTCATTTTCGTTTGTTTCCATATATTTTTTAATTTCTTCTCTAGTTGCCTGGTTGACCCATTCATTCTTTAGTAGGGTGTTCTTTAACCTCCATGCTTTTGGAGGTTTTCCAGACTGTTTCCTGTGGTTGATTTCAAGCTTCATAGCATTGTGGTCTGAAAGTATGCATGGTATGATTTCAATTCTTGTATACTTATGAAGGGCTGTTTTGTGACCCAGTATGTGATCTACCTTGGAGAATGTTCCATGTGCACTCGAGAAGAAAGCATATTCTGTTGCTTTGGGATGCAGAGTTCTAAATATATCTGTCAAGTCCATCTGATCCAATGTATCATTCAGGGCCCTTGTTTCTTTATTGACCTTGTGTCTAGATGATGTATCCATTTCTGTAAGTGGAGTGTTAAAGTCCCCTGCAATTACCACATTCTTATCAATAAGGTTGCTTCTGTTTGTGAGTAATTGTTTTATATATTTGGGGGCTCCGGTATTCGGCGCATAGACATTTATAATTGTTAGCTCTTCCTGATGGATAGACCCTGCAATTATTATATAATGCCCTTCTTCATCTCTTGTTACAGCCTTTATTTTAAAGTCTAGTTTGTCTGATATAAGTATGGCTACTCCAGCTTTCTTTTGACTTCCAGTAGCATGATAAATAGTTCTCCATCCCCTCACTCTCAATCTAAAGGTGTCCTCAGATCTAAAATGAGTCTCTTGTAGACAGCAAATAGATGGGTCTTGTTTTTTTATCCATTCTGATACCCTATGTCTTTTGGTTGGCACATTTAATCCATTTACATTCAGTGTTATTATAGAAAGATATGGGTTTAGAGTCATTGTGATGTCTGTATGTTTTATGCTTGTAGTGATGTCTCTGGTACTTTGTCTTGCAGGATCCCCCTTAGGATCTCTTGTAGGGCTGGTTTAGTGGTGACAAATTCCCTCAGTTTTTGTTTGTTTGGGAAGACCTTTATCTCTCCTTCTATTCTAAATGACAGACTTGCTGGATAAAGGATTCTCGCCTGCATATTTTTTTTCTGTTTAGCACACTGAAGATCTCGTGCCAATCCTTTCTGGCCTGCCAAGTTTCAAAAGAGAGATCAGTCACGAGTCTTACAGGTCTCCCTTTATATGTGAGGGCACGTTTATCCCTTGCTGCTTTCAGAATTTTCTCTTTATCCTTGTATTTTGCCAGTTTGACTATGATAGGTCATGCAGAAGATCAATTCAAGTTACGTCTGAAGGGAGTTCTCTCTGCCTCTTGGATTTCAATGCCTTTTTCCTTCCCCAGTTCAGGGAAGTTCTCAGCTATAATTTCTTCAAGTACCCCTTCAGCACCTTTCCCTCTCTCTTCCTCCTCTGGGATACCAATTATGCATATATTATTTCTTTTTAGTGTATCACTTAGTTCTCTAATTTTCCCCTCATACTCCTGGATTTTTTTTATCTCTCTTTTTCTCAGCTTCCTCTTTTTCCATAACTTTATCTTCTAGTTCACCTATTCTCTCCTCTGCCTCTTCAATCCGAGCCGTCGTGGTTTCCATTTTGTTTTGCATTTCGTTTAAAGCGTTTTTCAGCTCCTCGTGACTGTTCCTTAGTCCCTTGATCTCTGTAGCAAGAGATTCTCTGCTGTCCTCTATACTGTTTTCAAGCCCAGCGATTAATTTTATGACTATTATTCTAAATTCACTTTCTGTTATATTATTTAAATCCTTTTTGATCAGTTCATTAGCTGTTGTTATTTCCTGGAGATTCTTCTGAGGGGAATTCTTCCGTTTGGTCATTTTGGATAGTCCCTGGAGTGGTGCGGACCTGCAGGGCACTTCCCCTGTGCTGTGGTATATAACTGGAGTTGGTGGGCGGGGCCGCAGTCAGACCTGATGTCTGCCCCCAGCCCACCACTGGGGCCACAGTCAAACTGGTGTGTGCCTTCTTGTCCCCTCTCCTAGGGGCAGGATTCACTGTGGGTGGTGTGGCCCTTCTGGGCTACTTGCACACTGCCAGGCTTGTGGTGCTGGGGATCTGTCGTATTACCTGGGGTGGGTAGGCAAGGTGCACAGGGCCAGGAGGGGCAGGCTTAGCTCGCCTCTCCTTAGGTGATCCACTTCAGGAGAGGCCCTGTGGCAGCGCGAGGGAGTCAGATCTGCTGCCGGAGGTTTGGCTCCGAGAAGCACAGAGTTGGGTGTTTGCGCGGAGCGAGCAAGTTCCCTGGCAGGAACTGGTTCCCTTTGGGATTTTGGCTGGGGGATGGGCGAGGGAGATGGCGCTGGCGAGCGCCTTTGTTCCCCACCAAACTGAGCTCTGTCATCTGTCTGGGGGCTCAGCAGCTCTCCCTCCCTTTGTCCTCCAGCCTTCCCGCTTTCCGAGCAGAGCTGTTAACTTATGACCTCCCAGACGCTAAGATGCGCTTGCTGTCGGAACACAGTCTGTCCGGCCCCTATGCTTTTGCCAGCCAGACTCGGGGGCTCTGCTTGGCCGGCAGGCTGCCCCTCCGCCCTGGCTCCCTCCCGCCAGTCCCTGGAGCGCGCACCGCCTCGCCGCCCTTCCTACCCTCTTCCGTGGGCCTCTCGTCTGCACTTGCCTCTGGAGACTCCGTTCTGCTAATCCTCTGGCGGTTTTCTGGGTTATTTAGGCAGGTGTAGGTGGAATCTAAGTGATCAGCAGGACGCGCGATGAGGCCAGCGTCCTCCTATGCCGCCATCTTACCGCTTGTGTTTCTTGTATTGCTTGTATTGTTTGTATTGGTTGTATTGCTTGTATTGCTTGTATTTCTTGTATTGCTTGTATTTCTGAGGGATTGAGATCAGGATCACGACAAGGATGTCCACTCTCACCGCTGTTGTTTAACATAGTGTTGGAAGTTCTAGCATCAGCAATCAAACAACAAAAGGAAATCAAAGGCATCAAAACTGGCAAAGATGAAGTCAAGCTTTCACTTTTTGCAGATGACATGATATTATACGTGGAAAATCCGATAGACTCCACCAAAAGTCGGCTAGAACTGATACATGAATTCAGCAAAGTTGCAGGATACAAAATCAATGTACAGAAATCAGTTGCATTCTTACACACTAACAATGAAGCAACAGAAAGACAAATAAAGACATTGATCCCATTCACAATTGCACCAAGAAGCATAAAATACCTAGGAATAAACCTAACCAAAGATGTAAAAGATCTGGATGCTGAAAACTATAGAAAGCTTATGAAAGTAGTTGAAGAAGATACAAAGAAATGGAAAGACATTCCCTGCTCATGGATTGGAAGAATAAATATTGTCAAAATGTCAATACTATCCAAAGCTATCTACACATTCAATGCAATCCCAATCAAATTTGCACCAGCATTCTTCTCGAAACTAGAACAAGCAATCCTAAAATTCATATGGAACCACAAAAGGCCCCAAATAGCCAAAGTAATATTGAAGAAGAAGACCAAAGCAGGAGGCATCACAATCCCAGACTTTAGCCTCTACTACAAACCTGTAATCATCAAGGCAGCATGGTATTGGCACAAAAACAGACACATAGACCAATGGAATAGAATAGAAACCCCAGAGATAGACCCACAAACCTATGGCCAACAAATCTTTGACAAAGCAGGAAAGAACATCCAATGGAAAAAAAAGACAGTCTCTTTAACAAATGGTGCTGGGAGAACCGGACAGCAACATGCAGAAGGTTGAAACTAGACCACTTTCTCACACCATTCACAAAAATAAATTCAAAATGGATAAAGGACCTGAATGTGAGACAGGAAACCATCAAAACCCTAGAGGAGAAAGCAGGAAAAGACCTCTCTGACCTCAGCCGTAGCAATCTCTTACTCGACACATCCCCAAAGGCAAGGGAATTAAAAGCAAAAATGAATTACTGGGACCTTATGAAGATAAAAAGCTTCTGCACAGCAAAGGAAACAACCAACAAAACTAACAGGCAACCAACGGAATGGGAAAAGATATTTGCAAATGACATATCAGACAAAGGGCTAGTGTCCAAAATCTATAAAGAGCTCACCAAACTCTACACCCGAAAAACAAATAACCCAGTGAAGAAATGGGCAGAAAACATGAATAGACACTTCTCTAAAGAAGACATCCGGATGGCCAACAGGCACATGAAAAGATGTTCAGCGTCGCTCCTTATCAGGGAAATACAAATCAAAACCACACTCAGGTATCACCTCACGCCAGTCAGAGTGGCCAAAATGAACAAATCAGGAGACTATAGATGCTGGAGAGGATGTGGAGAAACGGGAACCCTCTTGCACTGTTGGTGGGAATTCAAATTCGTGCAGCCTCTCTGGAAAGCAGTGTGGAGGTTCCTCAGAAAATTAAAAATAGACCTACCCTATGACCCAGCAATAGCACTGCTAGGAATCTACCCAAGGGATACAGGAGTACTGATGCATAGGGGCGCTTGTACCCCAATGTTTATAGCAGCACTCTCAACAATAGCCAAATTGTGGAAAGAGCCTAAATGTCCATCAACTGATGAATGGATAAAGAAATTGTGGTTTATATACACAATGGAATACTACGTGGCAATGAGAAAAAATGAAATATGGCCTTTTGTAGCAACGTGGATGGAACTGGAGAGTGTGATGCTAAGTGAAATAAGCCATACAGAGAAAGACAGATACCATATGGTTTCACTCTTATGTGGATCTTGAGAAACTTAACAGAAACCCATGGGGGAGGGGAAGGGAAAAAAAAAGAGGTTAGAGTGGGAGACAGCCAAAGCATAAGAGACTGTTAAAAACTGAGAACAAACTGAGGGTTGATGGGGGGTGGGAGGGAGTGGAGGGTGGGTGATGGGTATTGAAGAGGGCACCTTTTGGGATGAGCACTGGGTGTTGTATGGAAACCAATTTGACAATAAATTTCATATGTTGAAAAAAAAAAACCACACTGAGATACCACCTCACACCAGTCATAGGGGCTAAAATGAACAAATCAGGAGGCTATAGATGCTGGAGAGGATGTGGAGAAACGGGAACCCTCTTGCACTGTTGGTGGGAATTCAAATTCGTGCAGCCGCTCTGGAAAGCAGTGTGGAGGTTCCTCAGAAAATTAAAAATAGACCTACCCTATGACCCAGCAATAGCACTGCTAGGAATATACCCAAGGAATACAGGAATACTGATGCATAGGGGCGCTTGTACCCCAATGTTTATAGCAGCACTCTCAACAATAGCCAAATTGTGGAAAGAGCCTAAATGTCCATCAACTGATGAATGGATAAAGAAATTGTGGTTTATATACACAATGGAATACTACGTGGCAATGAGAAAAAATGAAATATGGCCTTTTGTAGCAACGTGGATGGAACTGGAGAGTGTGATGCTAAGTGAAATAAGCCATACAGAGAAAGGCAGATACCATATGGTTTCACTCTTATGTGGATCTTGAGAAACTTAACAGAAACCCATGGGGGAGGGGAAGGGAAAAAAAAGAGGTTAGAGTGGGAGACAGCCAAAGCATAAGAGACTGTTAAAAACTGAGAACAAACTGAGGGTTGATGGGGGGTGGGAGGGAGTGGAGGGTGGGTGATGGGTATTGAAGAGGGCACCTTTTGGGATGAGCACTGGGTGTTGTATGGAAACCAATTTGACAATAAATTTCATATATTAAAAAAAAAAAGACCACACTGAGATACCACCTCACACCAGTCATAGGGGCTAAAATGAACAAATCAGGAGGCTATAGATGCTGGAGAGGATGTGGAGAAAAGGGAACCCTCTTGCACTGTTGGTGGGAATGCAAACTGGTGCAGCTGCTCTGGAAAACTGTGGAGGTTCCTCAAAAAATTAAAAATAGAACTACCCTGTGACCCAGCAATAGCACTGCTAGAAATTTACCCAAGGGGTACAGGAGTGCTGATGCATAGCGGCACTTGTACCGCAATGTTTATAGCAGCACTCTCAACAATAGCCAAATTATGGAAAGAGCCTAAAAATCCATCAGCTGATGAATGGATAAAGAAATTGTGGTTTATATACACAATGGAATACTACTTGGCAATGAGAAAGAATGAAACATGGCCTTTTGTAGCAACGCGGATGGAACTGGAGAGTGTTATGCTAAGTGAAATAAGTCATACAGAGAAAGACAGTTACCATATGTTTTCACTCTTATGTGGATCCTGAGAAACTTAACAGATGACCATGGGGGAGGGGAAGGATAAAACAAACGTTAGAGAGGGAGGGAGCCAAACCAATAGAGACTCTTAAAAACTGACAATAAACTGAGGGTTGATGTGGGGTGGGAGGGACGCGAGGGGTGATGGGCACTGAGGAGGGCACGTGTTGGGATGAGCACCGGGTGTTGTATGGAAACTAATTTGACAATAAATTTCATATTAAAAAAATAAGAAATAAAATTTAAAAAAGCACAGACTGGGCCACTTATAAATAGCAGAAGAATTTTCCCCATGGTTCTAGAGGTTGGAGGTCCAAGATGGAGATGTGATTTCAGTCAGGATCTGGTGAGAGACCTCTCTGGGTTGCAGACTGCTGACTTCTGGCTGTGTCCTCACATGGTGGAAGGGATGAGTCAGCTTTCTGGGGCCTCTTGTAGAAGGGCACAGTTCTCCTTCATATGGGATCTACCCTCTTGACTGACTCACCTTCCAAAGGCCCCAGCTCCTAAAACCATCCTCTTGGGCACGAAATTTTCAATATATAAAACCTGTTGGGGGACACAACATTCAGACCAAAGCAGACACTGACCCTCCTTAATACCGTCCTAGTTCTTATACCCGGCTAGATCTGGCCCTTTGTGACCCTTGGATGTTTTATTATCACCAGTGAAAGTGATGTCAGGGTCATACATATTAATGTTTACTTCTGATACATCGGTTTATTTCCTTTACAATAATTTACTGCCAAAAAAGAGAAATAACTATACTGAAAATAACACAGTTCCCAAGTTTCTAGCATTTATTATGGCTGATGTCTTTCCAAAGTGAAGTCGAAATTTGGGGAATGTCTTCATTGTGCTTCTCAAATGGATTACTATGCAAAAAAACAAAACAAACAACAAAACAAAACAAAACAAAGCAAAACCCAGAGGTCGTCTCACACAATGGAGAAAGAGGGAGCCACAGGTGCACTGGTGGAAAGCCTCAGACGCCCGACATTCCACTGCTATGGTGGTACTATGGAGTTTAATGGGGGTAGGCCAGCCCATGAAAGTGCTTGACCGCCACATCATTAGAAAATCAGAAGCCATCCTTAGGTTGTGTAACCAAACCCATAGGGTTTCCTTATTGCTCTGTCAGAATGTGACAAAACACTTTCTTTTTTTTTATTTATTTATTTATTTATTTTTTTAATATATATGAAATTTATTGACAAATTGGTTTCCATACAACACCCAGTGCTCATCCCAAAAGGTGCCCTCCTCAATACCCATCACCCACCCTCCCCTCCCTCCCACCCCCCATCAACCCTCAGTTTGTTCTCAGTTTTTAACAGTCTCTTATGCTTTGGTTCTCTCCCACTCTAACCTCTTTTTTTTTTTCCCTTCCCCTCCCCTTATGATGACAAAACACTTTCAAGGAAGTTGGCTCCTCTCTTCAAATCAGCCATGCTCTAGTCCGAAGGTTTGGATGCAACAGGAGGCACCTACTGACCTGGCCCAGGGTCAGGGGCTGGAAGGTAGGTGGTGTTGGCGGGAGGGGGGTGCAGCTCCACGTGGAGAAGGTGGGGGACCCCTAGGGCCATCCCAGTTCCACGTGGATTAGAAGGGCCCGCCATGCCACTATTTCCTGGGGCACCAGAGTGGGAGATGCAGGTTGGACTTCGGGGTTGTGGTGAGCTGTGGTCAGGAGGCCTGAGGGCCCTGGTGGCCCTTGCAGTGAGCTGGGCTCGGTGAAGTGCCGCTGGGCAGAAGTCCGCCATTAATCTCCGTCTTTAGGGTCCTCAGCAGCCCTGCGGGGCTCACACGGGGGCTCTGAGCAAGGGGGGAATCCCTTCCGCAACCCTGCAACTCGGGAACCCGCGGGGCAACAGGGAGGGGGCCGGGGTTGGGGGGACGGCCGCTGTCCCCAGCTCTGCCTCCAGGGCCGCGTGTGCACGAGCACGCACTGTGGGGCTGACTTTAACCCGTCATTCTTTCATTTCACGTTGTCTCGTGACCACGTGTCCACACACGCCCTCCAATTGTTGTTTGTTTCTGTCTTGTTTGCATGTAGAAATGGGAAGTTAAAATAAATATAAGTATTATGGCTTTTAAATTCGCATACGGAAATGTATGCTTGAATCAAAGGAAGGCTTTGACACCCACGGGTAAAAAGCTCTACTTGGGACTTGGCGAGGGCGTGTTAGAAGGAGTAGCGGAGAGAGCAGGGTGTGGCACGTGGCCCCGCACTTGTGTCTGTCTCAGAGCCATCCCCTATGCACCTGCTCCAAGAGGTGGGGCCGAAAGGGGTTCCGTTTCTTTATTGACATGATCACATTAATGTTCATCTTGATAGCTTTCGTGTATGATGAAATAATATGATGAAACCACTTTGTAGGTTGAATTCAATAAATCTGTGATACAGAAGTATCAAATCCAAGAGGAAACTTTTAGTAATAGTAAATACTCATGAATTAAAAAAAAAAGATTTCATAAACAGATACATTTCACACTCATACATACTCCACAAGTATTATTCACAATAATAAATACTGCACATCATTGTGTGTATATTCCTGGGAGCTAGTTGAAGTATAAGGTAGGATATGATTAGATGCCAGTTACAAAGTGCAAATGTGGAAAGATACCAATATCTATAGATATAGATATATATCTACATCCATAGATAGAGAGAGAGAGAGAGAGAGAGATAGATAGAGATAGGTAGGTATAGATATTGATATCTTTCCACCTGTTTCTGTTTCTCTTGAGAACCCTAGTACAGTCAGACCTACTGAGAAAGTCCACATCCCCAGGCCCAGGTGCACAGGCCATGCATAAGACTCAGGCTGGACCAGGACAACAGACATATGTGCTGCCCTGCCCCCACACGCCATAGGAGCAATGATTGATAAGCACCAGCCATCCATCACGGGCCTGGAGAGACTCTGGGAAGCGGAGTGTGTAGGGATGACTGGAAGCTGAAGGTAAACGGGATGAGAACACTAAGTAAAACCACATGGCATCTGAGTGCCCACACTAAGCTCAAGGCACCCTAGAGAAATATGGGGCCTTAGCTGCTCCATCGATAATTGTAGCAACAATCCCAACCAGTCCAATTCCCTGTGGGCTGACTCAAATCCCACCCTAACAGCCTGATGGAGGAAAAGGGATTCTGTATCTAGGCATCAATATTATTTATTTCATTTGCTCCTTTCCTCCTATGTCTACAATTTAATAAAATTATGAAACTTGTTTTAAAAGCAGGAGAACAAAAATAAAACACAACAACAGGGTAGACTCAGAAAAAGTCCAGGAACTGAACAGGGATTTTAAAATAACAACAAGGACTGAAGAAAAACTGGACAACATGAAATAAAAGATGGGGAAATTTCAACAGACAGATGAAAACCATAAGAATCAAACATACGTGGTAGAAGTCAAAAGCACTATCAGAGATGAAGTGTTCCCTAGCAGGTACATCAGTCAACACAGTTGACTCAACATGAGTCAGTGAATTTGAAGAAGAGAGAATAGAAATTCTTCCAATGAAAACAAAAGTTAAAAATGAGTGAGAAAAAGAAAAAGAGAAGAGAGTATCCGGGAGCTGCAAAGCAAATCAAACAGGTTAACACACATGTATCTGAAGTACCAGAAGAAGAAAAAAAGAGAATGAACAGAAGAAACATTTGAAGATAATGGTTCAGACGTTTCTAAAAACAAGGGAAGACACCAAGATACAGACCAAGAGTCCCAGAGAAGCTTGAGCAGGATAAATACAGAAACAAACAAATAAAAATCTAGGCACTTCATACTGAAACTGCTAAAACCCAAAGATAAAGAGGAAGACTTAAAAATAACTGGAGTATAAAAGGCACATTATATTAGAGGAATAAAGATTGTAATCACAGATGATTCCTTGTCAGAGCTTGCAACCCGAAAGACAATTGACTGACATCTTTATATTACTGAAAGAACAAAAGTGTCAGCCCAGAATTCTCTAAAAAATAAAAATAGCTTTCAAATATAAAGGTGAGCTAAAGGCTGCCTCACAGAAGCTGAGCGGATTCACTGTTGACTTACCTGTGCTACAAAAAAGATTGGAGGAATTCCCTCATCCAGAAGGAATGAAGGTGATACCAGACAGAAATCTGTATTTACCTAAAGAAATAAAAACCTCCAGAAATGGCAAAAAGGAAGATAATACAAAAGACATTTTGTAGCTTACATTTTATAGCTCTAAAAGATAATTGTCTAAAACAAAAATAGTAATAGTGTATTGAGGGACCTACAATGTATGTGAAAGTCAGGCATCACAACACCCAGGAGGCAGAAATTGTTAAGCACACTAGTGTAAGTTCCTTAAACGACATGTGAAGTGGTCTAATAGTATTTCCATGTAGATTGTGATGAATGGTCTAAACACCCCGGAATAAAAAGCAGGGACTGTAGGACTGGATTAAAAAGCAAGGCCAACCACATGCTATTTAAAAGAAAGTCACTATAAATATAACAAGTGCATTACTTTTTTATCGGTGCCTAACAAATGACCTCCAACTTAGCAACTTGAAACAACATACGCTTATTGGCTCCGTCTCTGGGGGTCTGGAGTCTAGGCAAGGCCTGACTGGGTCCTGTGCTCAGAGTTGCTTGAAGCTTCAGTCAAGGAGACAGCTGCTCAGTAGTGTCCTCTGTGGAGTTCAGGGTCTTTTTCCAAATTCATTCAAGTTGTTGGCAGCATTGAGTTGCTTGTGGTTATAGGACTGAGTTCCTC
Organism: Lynx rufus; assembly: GCF_022079265.1. Classification (NCBI taxonomy): domain Eukaryota; kingdom Metazoa; phylum Chordata; class Mammalia; order Carnivora; family Felidae; genus Lynx; species Lynx rufus. Next base: position 163,527,561 of record NW_025814856.1, on the reverse strand, counting down.
CTCCCAGAGGGTCACCCTGGCTGTCCCTCTTGATAGGCAGTTCTCAATACAGATATTCAACATGGATATTCTCTCCAGTGGGAGAATCTCTTGCTTTTAAATATTTTTTGATTAGGTCAAGCCCACCTGGTATAATCCCACCTCCTTTTTCCCCTAAAGTTTATTTATTATTTTGAGAAAGCCCGAGATAGCACAACGGGGGAGGGGCAGAGAGAGAAGGAGAGACAGAATCCCAAGCAGGCCTTCCACTGTCAGCATGGACCCCTACTCAGGGCTCAGACTCAGGAAACCATGAGATCATGACCTCAGGCAAAGGAAACCAATAGTCAGATGCTTGACCAACTGAGCCACCCAGGCACCTCATTAGCATTTTTTTGAAAGACACAGAGAAGGATACAAGAGGTGACTCTCCTCTCTCTGGCTCAGAGGAGAAAGTGCTGATCCCTCCACCTTCACCCCAGGGAAGCAGAAACTCTGCTGTGAGCCCTTCATAAATGATCTCATGAAAGACAGTGATTGATCTGTTTCAGAATGTGAGAATGTTAGGATAGTTCAGTAGACCGCTTTTTCCTATTATGTTTCATTTTTTTAAAAACATGAAACAGATGGTACTTTCTCCCTCTTAGCTTACTGGGGCCAGACGTGACCCACACTTTTGGTCCCTTATTCCATTCTGTATACACACCAAAGATATTCTTTCTGGCAGGTCCCAGCTGAGTCACCTTCTTGGACAGTAAATCTGGTTGTCAGATGGCCCCAGGATGTGCGACTAGCTCTGTTCCATTCAGGGAGAAGAATAAAGTTTTCCAACTTTGGGTTTTTGGCCCCTGCTCTGGTCTCCACTCCCTCTTTATTAGGGAGTCCTAGACTTTGGATAGAAATCTGGCTTTTTGCCTTATTTGATTTAGTTCTTTGCTTGTGTACTTGAGAATCTTGGAGAGGAGGAGTCTTCCGTATTCTGAATCTAGCTGGTAACATTTGGAACGAGGGAAATGCCTTGAATATATTTGAAATGACTTTGTCCCTTTCAAATGTGAGATTATTTGCGACTGGGCGGTCACTCTGAAGCTATGGTCCCAGACGAGCAGCATGGGCAACACCTGGGAACAACACAACCTGTAGGGAATGCAGATTCTCAAGCTCCACCCCGAGCCTACTGAGTCAGGCTTTGTACTTTAACAAGCCTTCCCGATGGCTCTGATACATGCTAATGCTTCACACAGTATAGAGAAAAACCTGAAGAAACAGCTTCTAGATAAAAAAAAAAAAAAAAAAAAAAAAGGATTTGTGAAAACATGACAGCCTTGTAATCCGGGGTGTTGGTGTTTCTTTACAAGGGATTGCCTATAGTCTATCACTTGTCCAATTTGCATGACAAAGCCCAGGGCTCCCTTGCTGCAAAATAGAATTTTATATAGTAGATATCCAGAAAATAGAAGCTGAGAACACTCTGTCTTCTTCTAGGGGAAAGAAAACAGAGAGGAAGAAAGAATAAACCAATTAGACATGTGTCCCAGATTCCACCTCTCCAGATTCAGAAAGCAAGAGATATATTGTCTTTTCCTCAGTTCATGGAGGAATGAAGAAGCATGAAGAATTGTATGAAAATTTGGTTGGGAGATTGTCAAGGGAATTCACCATGAGGGTGAGAACGAGGTAGCTGTGCAGTGTCTATGTTTAATTTTGCTACGTAGGCTGTTCCCCGTGTACTCCACACTGCTCCACAAGAAGCAATTGACTTAAAGTCTAAGGGACTCATTTCCATAAGCCTGCTCAAAACATTTTTCCTACAAAAGCAACTATTAACTCAAGAGGAATTAAAAATAGAATTAAAATCTCCCTATCTCATTGTCCTTTCTCACAAATCTGTATCAGAGAATTGGTGCTTAAGAAAATGTGCACACCAATGAGAAAGAATGAAATCTGGCCCTTTGTAGCAACATGGATGGAACTGGAGAGTGTGATGCTAAGTGAAATAAGCCATACAGAGAAAGGCAGATACCATATGTTTTCACTCTTATGTGGATCCTGAGAAACTTAACAGAAACCCATGGGGGAGGGGAAGGAAAAAAAAGAGGTTAGAGTGGGAGAGAGCCAAAACATAAGAGACTCTTAAAAACTGAGAACAAACTGAGGGTTGATGGGGTGTGGGAGGGAGGGGAGGGTCGGTGATGGGTATTGAAGAGGGCATCTTTTGGGATGAGCACTGGGTATTGTATGGAAACCAACTTGACAATAAATTTCATATATTAAAAAAAAGAGGGAAAAAATAAAAATAAAAAAATAAAACAGGTCTTTTGGAAACAGCCTAAAGATGGATCTTGTTTTCTTATTCATTCTGTTAGCCTATGTCTTTTGACTAGAGTATTTAGTCCATTAACATTTAGAGGGAGTACTGAAAGATATGAATTTATTGCCATTGTGTTGCCTGTAGAGTTTGAGTTTCTGGTGGTGTTCTCTGGTCTTTGTTGCTTTTGTCTTTTTTGCTTTGGTTCACCTTTTCTCCCCTGAAAGAGTCCCCCACACAATTTCGTTCCAGGCTGGTTAAGGGTCACAAACATCTATAGTTTTCCTGTGTCTGGGAAACACTTTATCTCTCTTTCTATTTTGAACAAACAGCCTTGCTGAATGAAGAGCTTTGGGCTGCTTATTTTTCCAGTTCAGCACATTGAATATATCCCGCCACTCCTTTCTGTCCTGCCAATTTCTGTGGATAGGTCTGCTGAGAACCTGATCTGGTTGCACTTGTAGGTTAAGGGCTTTTTTCCTTTGCTGCTTATATAATTCTTTCCTTGTCTTTTTATTTTGTGAATTTGAATATGAAATGACTTGTTGATAGTTGGTTTTCTTTGAATCTCATGGGAGTTCTCTGTGCTTCCTGGGTTTTGATGTCTGTCTTTCCTCAGGGTAGGAAAGTTTTCTGGTATGATTTCCTCACATAAACATTCTTCTCTGTGTTCTCTGTCTTCATTTTCTGGGACCCCTATTATTCAGATGTTGTTCCTTTTTACTGAGCCACCACGTTCTCTAAATCTTATATCATGCTCTTTTGCCTTAGTTTCCCTCTTTTTTTGCCTGCTTTATTAACCCCCATAAGTTTGTCCTCTGCATCATCGATTCCCTGCTCTGCTGCATCCATCCTTGCCACCGTGGCAGCCATATGAGATTGCATCTCATCTAGCATTTTTAATTTCATGATGGCAAATTTTACTTCTTTTATCTCCACAGAAAGGGAATCTATGCTTTTTTCAAACCCAGCTAATATTCATATTATCAGGACTCTAAATTCTGGTTCAGACATTTTGCTTATTTGTCGGGAGCATTTCCTCCTGTCCTTTCTTTTCAGTGAATTCCTTCATTTTGGAAGAAGTAAAGGAATTATTTTAAAAATTTAAAAATTTTAAACAACACACAAAAAAATCAAATGAAGGATGCTAGATCCTAAGTGTGTTTTGGTGTGGTTGTTGAAAGAAGCTTGACAGAGTAGAGAAAAAGGGAAAGAAGGGGGAAAAAAGGAAATAAAAAGTAGGAAAACATTTGATAATTAAAAACATGCAGCCTTCCTTTGTCTCCAGCATCCATCCACTCCCCACTTCTACACTGTCTGTGACCAAGCCATGAGGTGGCACCTCCCTTCTGAATTTCATCTCAGAAGGGGCTGTGTTTCCAAACCCCTCATTTCTGAGGTCCCTTAGTCTTGGACCGACTCCAACCCTCCGTGGGAGGGTCTTGCCAAGCAATGGCCAGGTGCTCGCCACCCCTGGGAACGTTCATGGGACCACCTGCTGCAGATGCCCAGAGGCTACAGCCAGGTACCAATGTGCCCCACAAGACTTTCGCCCAGTCATGTAGCAGCAGCGTCTCAGGGGTTGTGGTAAATCACAACACACATCTGGTGCCAGACTTCACTGCCCCATAATGCCTTTGTTCCAAAACCGACAAACAGCTGTTCTCCAGGGTCCACTGGGACACTTACCTGTGGGGAGGCCACACGACCTCTACCAAATGTTCTCTTAGCAGGGGAACCGCTTCTCCCCACGTGGCCCTCGGAGCCCTCCGACCTCGCTCCTGGGGATTCACCCTTCCCACCAGATCACCACCAGGTAGCGAAGTACAGAGTTGCCAACTCTGAGCTCCCTTGTTTATAGGGCCCGTCTTCTTAATGGTATTGAAAACCTACTTTCTCCTTTCTTGCTTTCTTGTTCAGTCCCTTTTGGGTGTTTCCACTCTTTCTCTTTCTCTACAGTTGCCTTTTGGGGGAGTGTTTTCCTGTATTCTACCCCCTGTTTCTGTCCTATCTCCACAAGCAAAAACAACTCCCTATCCTCCATGGCTTCTCTCTCCCCCAAATCACCTCTCGTGCTGTGTACCTGCCAAGTTCTCTGGCTCAGGTTATGCAGATTGTTATGTTGATCCTCAGATAAATTTTCTAGTGTGAAAAATGCTTTTGTGCTGATCCGGCTGAATTTCAGGAATGAGAGAAGCAGAAAACTTCCATGCTACTCCACCATCTTGGTCCCTTCTCCTGGGGAGAAGGGATTTTGAGGGATTGTGAGCTTCTTTGTGGTGTGCTTCCTTTATCCTCGAGATTAATTAAAAGTACAGTCTAAACTCATGGGTGTTTGGGGAAAACTGGGAGAGGTATATGTCCCTTTGGGCAAAATGGCTTTGAGCATGGACAAGCCAGTGTCAAGATGGAAGAGTGAGGAGAGTTGCCATAAGTCACATATGACCACCAGAACATATTGGTAGAACATGGAAATGTGCTTTGGGAAGCCTTCGCATGGATTATGTGAGAAGTACCAAATAGAAAACTAGACTCCCTCTCTCTCTGCCCCTCCCCCATTCATGCTCTGTCTCTCTCTGTCCCAAAAATAAATAAATGTTGAAAAAAAAAATTTAAAAAAAAAAAAGGGGGCGCCTGGGTGGCGCAGTCGGTTAAGCGTCCGACTTCAGCCAGGTCACGATCTCGCGGTCCGTGAGTTCGAGCCCCGCGTCGGGCTCTGGGCTGATGGCTCGGAGCCTGGAGCCTGTTTCCGATTCTGTGTCTCCTTCTCTCTCTGCCCCTCCCCCATTCATGCTCTGTCTCTCTCTGTCCCAAAAATAAATAAATGTTGAAAAAAAAATTTTTAAAAAAAAGAAAACTAGAAAACAGATAGAGACACCTCCTACTGTTATCCATATATTAAAGGGAATTTTTGCTCCAGGAAAACCAGAAAGGTCTCTAAAGCCTTGGTTACACATAATTTCTATCAGTGCATAATGAATGAATCCAACAAGAAGGTGGTGTTTGACTGGCAGAGGGGTTGAGAATGTGGCTGGGAATTTCCAAGGAAAAGGAGGAGAGATGTGTTGAGGGTAGACCAAGACTAGCTCTGAAATCATCTTGAACTGTTACCAAAAAGTGAAACTCACACCTGTAGTCTTAGAAGAAGTGGCAAACGTAGGGCACCTGGGTGGCTCAGTCCGTTGAGCATCCCACGCTCAGTTTCAGCTCAGGTCATGATCTCATGGTTTGTGGGTTTGAGCCCTGCATCAAGCTCTGCACTGATGTGTGGAGCCTGCTTGGGGTTCTCTCTATAACTGCCTCTCCCCTGCTCATGCCTCTAAATAAATAAATAAATAAATTTTAAATAAAATAATAAAGAAAAAGAAATATCAAAGGTATTTTCCAAGAAGAAGTGGACTGCAAATTTATGGAAATATGACAGAACAGAAAACTTTTATTATAATACCAACTAGCAAGCAGTTCAGCTGGGAGAGGGTGGTATGTGCAGTAAGTTATGAAGGTCTGAGGTGGTGGAGGTGAAGTGGCAACAGTTAGTTTCACATGAAAAGGAGAGAACTGGTTATTCAGCAAATATGTTGCATTGAAGTCTGTCAAAGAGTTGCTGTAGATATGTCTGAATACAGCAAACCGTTGTTGTCTTCTGTGTTGCATCTCCGTCTTTCAACTGCTCTTTCTGGCATTTCACTTAGTTGAGTTCTGAAGGGCCTGTTTTCCAGACAACTCTTTCTTCTTCAGTGGGCAGCTGATACGGAACAACTTGAGTCCCTCTGTAAAAGTGTAACTAAATAAATTTCCATTCATCTGGAAAGAATTCTATAAGCATCTCCATCATTAGACTACCTAACATGAAGAACCAATCTTTGTAACAAACCATATGGGTAAGGTGATTGCCATGTCCTAAAAGCAAAAATAAGTGAGTAGAAGCAACAAAGGGAGAGGATCCACCAATCTAGAAGGAATCTAGATTTCACTCGGGACAAATAGAGAAATTTTGGGGTCATCTTCTTAGAAGAGCATCAATACCTTCTACTCTGGAGTTCCACAAATTGAGAATGCGTCCCTCCCCTGGTAAGTCAATCAAACATCTACCAATCACCACCAGTGAATCTGATTATACCCCTTTGTCCTGAGAGTCTGAGAGACAGAATCGAGAGTGCTTCAAGGTTGGTGAATGAGTTCTGGGGTGAGGGGCTTGGCAGGGCCAGCGGAAAATGTGTAGCAAATAAGGAGATCTTCTCATTCAGGTTAATCTTCCATAAACAGGTGAGAGAAGATAGGAAAAACCATCTGCAGAGCTTTCATGATCAAGTCAACTATCTTATACTGATTCTCATCTCTGTGTTTTTGCAGCCTTACAGCATATAATGCCTCTTTCTCAGCCAATTCCCTCTCCATTTGTTCCATTTGTCTCTGCTGCTCCAGTTTATCCTCCAGCTTTCTGATTTTGTCTTCAAACTCCTTTCTTATCTGCACTCTCTCTCTCTCTAGCTCTGCTGTGTAAAATTCTTGCATTTCTTGCATTTGTTTCTGAATCTCGTTGTCAGCCTTTTGATACATCTTGTTAGTGTAGCATCTTCCTTCGTTCTCGGCCACAATGCGCTGGACCAGGGTGAGCAGCTGATTTCTCTGGGCCTCCTGCTCAGCTCCTGTCGCCCGATTGTTGAACACGCAGTAGCGATCACCAAACTTGCCCACCAACTCTCGGATATCTTTGGGTGCTTTCTGTAAGTAATCATGGAAATTGATGCCATCCAAGTCATCTTTCCGGGTGAATAAGAGAATCATGTATCTCCTAGCTCTGGGTCCAAACATTTGCAGGATCTTCTCCGTGGCCTTTCGCTCTTCCTGTGTGTACCGGCCCAGCGGGACCACCAGGAGCAGAGCATGAGGCCCTGGGGAGGTCAGGAAGATGCAGTGAGCAATCTCCTTGCAGGTGTCAGCATCCTGTACCTCGGTGTCGAAAATGCCAGGCGTATCCACGACCACAATTTCTCTTCCCTGCCACCTGCTGCTCCCTTTGTTACAGGTCTTGGTGACTGATGTTGCCGCAATGCTGGAACGAAACACTTTCTCTCCGAGGATGCTGTTGCCTGTGGCACTTTTCCCTGCTCCGGTCTTACCCACTAAGACAAGTCTCAGCTGTGAATCTCTGCCATCTTGGTTTCTAAGCCCTGGGACATCAGGAAACAAAAGCCACAGCATTAGGATGGTAATCCAGCTGCTTCTCCTGCATGGCCCCCCATTTCCCCTCACACATATCCCTCCTCTGTAGCCTCACGGCACCCCCCCCCCATAAGTGACTGCGGCACTCCCAGAACTCTATAGAGGGCCCTTCTAAAGAAGCCTATTCGAAGTGTATAGAAAGCCTGAAGTTCTCTTGCAATACTTGGGGAATGCCCAAGTACTTTCCAGATTTCCTGGAGCTTCTTACTCTTCCTTTTTGTAGCTAAGTAGCCCACAGAAGAGGAAACAAAATATTATAGTTTACAAAGAGAATTCGGAGCTGCTGCTGCTGGTAGCTATTCCTCATAAGAGCAATGCAGCAAGTAACACAAAATCTGATTTTGGGGCATCTCAGTGGGAGACTCCCTTCCCCATTTATATTCAAAATGAAACTTTGCTTCTTCCTATTAAGAAGCCAGCTGGGCAGGTTACACAAGCCAACCCATCCTTGCAGGGTACAAAAGGGATGCTTGTGTGGAAAGAGAAAGTGTCTTTTTCTATTTTCTGTGTGCAACCATTCTGTCAGGGATTGTTGACAGGAGAGAGAACAATAAAATTTACATTTAAAGTTAAAAACCTTAGCTTAGAGTCCAGTGAAGTTTTCATATTCTTAATTAAGACATTAAAGAGTTATAGACAGGAAATATCAACAGATCTCTAAAATTATTATAAAATCTCTTGATACATAAAAAATAAAAGAAACAGAGCCCCTGGGTGGCTCAGTCAGATGAGCATTGGACTCTTCATATTGGCTCAGGTTGTGATTCCAGGGTCGTGGGACTGAGTCCCACATCAGGCTGCACACTGAGCATGGAGTCTGCTTAAGATTCTCTCTCTCTATTCCTCTCTATCTCTCCCTCTTCCCCTGTCCCTCTCCCTCTTTCTCTCTTAAAAAAGTTGAGGGGCGCATGGGTGGTTCAGTCAGCTGAGTGCCCGACTTCAACTCCGGTCATGATCCCACTATTTATGGGTTCCAGCCCCCCATCGGGCTCTTTGTTCACAGTTCAGAGCCTGGAGCCTGCTTCAGTTTCTATGTCTCCCTCTCTCTCTGCCTGTCCTCTGCTCACTCTCTGTCTCTGTCTCTGTCTCTCTTTCTCTCTTTCTCTCAAAACTAAATAAACATTAAAAAAATTCTTTGGGGAGCCGCCTGGGTGGCTCAGTGGGTTAAGCGTCCGACTTCTTGAGGTCTATGAGTTTAAGCCCTGCACCAGGATCTGGGCTGACAGCTCAGAGTCCAGTGCCTGCTTCAAATACTGTGTCTTCCTCTCTCTCTCTCTGCTCCCACTCTGTCTCTCTGTCTCTCTCTGTCAAAAATGAATAAATATAAAAGAAATTTCTTAATGAAATAAAAATGGATACAGTTGAGAGCATCAGTAGAGTTATATTTTCTTAGCTTCACTAGATTAAGCGTTCTACTTCCTAGGAAGTTGACAGATAATACCAGCTCAGCACAGCAATTCTCACATTTTTCAGAATAACTGTGACTTCAGTTAAACAACAAATCATCTATACAACTGTTATGCATTTGTATTCAGTAATTCATTGCATACCTCCTTATGGTGTCTATACAGTCTCTGTCTTCAGGATTTGTTAAACACAGAACTCCCCACCACCACCACCACCCTATAGAACATAGGTGGAAATCACATTTGAAAGCCTGTACCTCTGAGGAGACAGACCCTGACAGCACAACCCTAAGTGAGGCTGATTCCTGCATGGGGAATCCTGTATTATGGTCATCCTTTTATGCTTGAACATAATGCATATGTTATCATACTCACAACATTAGAGACACTATTATAAACAGCATTTTATTTGTCAGAGACAGCAACAGCATTGATCCAGTCCCTTAGACCCAAAATCTAGCAACTGCCCTTGATTCTTCCCTTCCCTTCCCTTCCCTTCCCTTCCCTTCCCTTGCTTTCCCTTTCCTTTCCATATCAGCACATTCTCTGAGCTCCACCTGCAAATCTGTCTACTTTTCTCCCTCCACTTTGAAGGCCACCACACTAGCTCCCACTACCATCAGCATCCAGGCCTCCAGAGTCTCCCAGCTGTTCTCTCTGCTTCCATTTGGCCCCCTTCCATCTACTCTGTCAATTGGAATACTCCTTTAAACATGCCAGTGGAGCAGAGGAGAGATATTGCAGAAGCTCCCGCTCTGGGTTCCACAAAATCTGTAGTTGGTCTCCACCTCCTTCCGAGGATTAGCAAATCATCCCCAATGCAGAGTTCACACATGATAACCAGATCCCTGGCCTGAGACAGGTAGATTTCCAGAAACCGAGAACAATGAATACAGAATGGCTAAGATTATCAAAGGAAACATGTGGATGGGAGTTCAGATTATCATTTAGTTAGCATCCCTATGCAAGGCTCCAACTTTGGGACAGCCTGAGGGCATCTGCCTAGCGAGGAGGAGGGAAATCACGGGAGGAGAAACAGAAAGGGCGGAGAGAGTGGACAGGGTGGACAGGAAAGAAAGAGCAGAGGAAATGAAGAGGAGATCAGATAGACACAGGGGTGGAAACATTTTGCTCCAGCCGGATGAGGGCTGACTGTCAGCACAAGAGAACCCCTCTGCTCGCTGTCCTCCCCCACCCAGCCCGGGGGGACCCAAGCAGGATATCACCGATCTCACCGCAGCTGCTCCTGGGGCCACTGGGGCTGCAGTACGCATCGCTGTTGGGGGTTGCCATTGCAGTGTGAATTCCTGCCATAGAGAAACAGAACGTGTGGTTTTAGGGAGGTGGATGGTACTGGAAGCCTCAACCTCGTGTAGCCAACAGTTTCTTCTCTTCTGCACACTTGCCACTTGGTTTCCCTGCCCTATTTCCCAAGGCTTCTCTGCTCTCCACATTTGGGCTCATCTTCAGATTGTTCCCTTTTCTTCACACAATCATGCACTTCCGGTGGTCTGTTAGCACCCCTTCAGGGTGGCCTTCCCCTGGGATACTGAGGATTTACTGACAGACCCCTTCCACTCCCCTTAAGAAGCCAGACTTGCCTAAACAATGCATTCCTTGCTAATAAATTCCTTTCTTTGTCTTCTCTTTTAATGCCCTCTCCCTGCCTTTAAAGACCTTTCTTCTGTAGCTCAGTGGAGCACCCCTCAATTTGCAGGATAGGATGCTGCCTGATTCATGAATCTTCCATAAAACCAATTTTTTGGCTGAATTTTGTTTCATAACAAAATTACTGGAGCAGACTTTGACTAGGACGGGCTGAAAATGCTCGTTGTTCTGGACAAGCTCTTCTGATGGGAAGCCATCAAAACAAATATACAACACTGTGAGCAAGACAGACCCTTCTCTTCTAAGAAGAGTTCTTTCTTCATCCCTTAAGGACAGGGAATAGGAAAGAGCTTCTTGTAAAGCGAGAAGAGAAAGCACAGAATTTTTAAAAATCATTTTTGGACACAACGTTGGTGCTGGTGATGGGTGTTAGGGAGGGGGAGGATAACAGAAATAGGAAAACAAAAGGTATTTCGGTGTTTCATAAGGTCCTTCTTCTAGCTTGTGGGCTCTGTCTTCAGTCTGAAGTTCTGTGCTATGTATCCCAGCTCAGATGTCAGATCAAAAGACTGCACTTCTGGGGTGCTGACCTTGGGTGGCTGGGTTCTCCTACTGCCTAATGAACAGGCATCCATTGGTCCCCAGCTCCTTCCCAACTGCCGAGGGTCACCTGGAGTTGAGGGGCATCTCCCTCATCTTGCCTCCTAAAGGCATGGGGAAGTTCCTCTTCCCCAGCTCTGAGTGAGGCTCAGAAAGGGGCAGCCCTGAGCAGGCAGACAGCTGGGTAGCAGAGCCTCTGATCCTGACCTGCGTGATGGCTTTGGGGCAAGGGACAGTGACCTGTGCTTCTTCATCTCCCATCTGCTCCTCCCCATAGAGCTCATTCTGTCTGCTCACCCAAGTCTATCCCTGAAAACTTCAAGTTTATTTATACTTTCTATTAATAACGAGGGGAATAACATTTGTACAAGTATTCTGTGGGCAGCAAGCCCTGAAAGACAATTGATTTGTAGGGCTCAGCCCTCAAAACAGATTACAACCTAAAGTCAGAAAAAAACAGGAAAAAGGAACCAACAAGAAAGACACAGTCTGAAAGCATGTTTGCCCGGAGGTTTAAAATGTACGTCCGGGGGAGAGGTCCCCTTTCCATCAAAATCACACATTACCCTTTGTTCCCTCCCCCAAATACCCCTTTTCTCTTACCTGGAAAGTTTGGGTCCTGCTCCCTTCTCTAACTTTGAAGACAATGCTAAGCTAAGACGTTGAGAGAAAGGAGAGAGGATGTGAGAGGAGGAGCTGTACAAACTTGCTCATGCAAGAGACCTGCCCACTTCGTCATCTAGCCTCTCAGATAGAACTTCCTGTAACTAATGATTTCATTTTTGCAGTACAATAAGTTAGCCATTAACCACATGGGCTGTTGACAACATGAAGTGTGATGAGTGTGAAGGCAGAAGTGAATTTTTAATTTTATTTCACCTGAATTAATTTGTAAAGGTTTTATTTTTAAATAATCTCTCCACCCAATGTGGGGCTCATACTCACAACCCGGAGATCAAGAGTTGCATACTCCACTGACTGAGCCAGCCAAACACCTCTATTCGAACTAATTTAAAGTTAGACAACCACATCTGCCTTGTAGATACCATATTCATCCATGCAGACTCTACCAGGAAGGACAAAGTAAGGGTTATGCTGTGACATTCTGGAAAAACTGCTGAGTCAAAACTAGAGAGCTGCCAGCTCTGAAAAGCCTGTGTTCCCTGACCCCACATCTCAGCACAACAGGGGTCTTTCATACCAACGTCTGCACCTACTGCTTAGGTCTATATCAGTGTAGGCAGCCACTATGTCCTCTCCTTCCTCCCTGGGACTAGGGGAGAGTTGTTATTTCCAAGGTATTGTCTGGTTGAAGCCAGAGAGGGTAGCTTATCTTAACTAATTAGGATAGGTCCAAAGTTACCCTGTGAGATGGTGCTCAGACCATTTGCAATAGGCTAACCACTAACATCTGACTCTACCTGCCAGGAAAATGTAAACTGTGAGAGTATTGTCAACGGGGGGAGGGTGTCCCAGTTCCCTAGAGACACGGATCCCATTATTTTTTTTCTATATGTTAGTTTTCCAAGTATCTTTATTTTCTTTCTTTTTTTTTTTAATTAATTTTAAAGTGGTATGGTTGAGTGGCTCAGTCAGTTAAGCGTCTGACTTCAGTTAAGGTCATGATCTCACAGTTCCTGAGTTCGAGCCCCACATCAGGCTCTGTGCTGACAGCTCAGAGTCTCGAGTCTGCTTCGGATTCTGTGTCTCTCCCTCTTTGTATCTCTCCCACTTGCACTCCATCTCTCCTTTTAAAAAGTGAATAAACGTTAAAAAAGTTTTTAATTATTTGAAAAGTTTATATTTTGTTACTTGTTTTCTCAGTGCAGAGTCTGACACAGGGCTTGAACTCACAAACCATGAGATCATGACCTGGGCCCAAATCAACATTCCACATTTAACCCACTGAGCCACCCAGATGCCCCAACATGATTTACAATCATATAAAACTGGCCACAAGGTGTCACACTACCTGGGTCCGTGCCCTGTTACAATACGAATTTCTGTCTTTTCTCATCCACAGATGGAGTCTATTCCCTTGGAACTCAAGGCCTCAAAGGTTTTGCAGTTTGCCTTTTTACAATGTGAGCTCCTTTATGCATTTCTTGTTTCTGCTTTATAATTTGACACCTTTTTCAACCCATGCGTTCCTTCTCATGCATTTAAAAATATCTGTAACCCTCTACTAGAAATGACATAGTAAAGAGACGAGAGGATGATCCCTATGCACCTCACAGCTCAGTCCCTAGAAAGTCTGTAGTCTACCTTCCATGTTAATGTTACCAAGTTCCCACCCAGAACCTTCTCAACAGAACAAGCACGGTTGTTCTAAATTTACCTGTGCACAGCCACACTTCTTTCTTGTCTTCACCACAAGCATTTCCTGCCACATCTCCTTCTGTTTTGAGCACCTCACAGGATATAAGGCTAAAGTGCAAGGTCCTACCCAGACCTACCATGGAAGCTTAATTAAGGACTGGCTTGAGCTGAGTAAAATGACCAGTGCGGGCTGACCCTCTTGACTCTGACGTTCAGAGTCTTGACAATGGAGCTTTTAAATTTTTTTTAACGTTTATTTATTTTTGAGACAGAGAGAGGGCATGAACGGGGGAGGGTCAGAGAGAGAGGGAGACACAGAATCTGAAACAGTCTCCAGGCTCTGAGTGGTCAGCACAGAGCCCGACGTGGGGCTCGAACTCACGGACTGCGAGATCGTGACCTGAGCCGAAGTTGGCCGCCTAACCGACTGAGACACCCAGGTGCCCCCTGACAATGGAGCTTTTAAAAGCCCAAGCTGCTTATGGAAAACTTAATAGGTCCATTTATTACTGCTTATTTGAAATAATGACAACTGGTAATTTGAATTAGGATTTCTCTTTTTCCAAGTTGTGAATGGGCACAAATGATGCCATGTAAGTAACATCAAAGTAGTTTGCACATTCTCTCTCACTATATTTTATTTCTATTCAACAAGAGATCGGGTATCTCAAAGTCAAGATGGCAAACTGGCCATACACGAACCATTGTGGAAAATGGATTAATAGAAACTGTAGACAACAGACATCCTCTCTTTCTGCAAACCCTCAGGAACCCATGTCATGGAGGGCTTGGGTGTATGAGCATCGGTGACGAGAAGTCTCAACAGGTTTCTGGAAGGCAGAGAGAATGTAAGACCTGAAACCACAAAACTCCAAGGAGAAAACAAGCAGCGAGCTCCTTCACATTCATCTTGGTGATGAGTTTTTGAATCTGACACCAAAAGCAAAAGTAGGCAGGGGGGGACTACATCCAGCTACAAAGCTCCTGCAGAGCAAAGGAATCCTTCAACAGAATGAAAAGGCCAACCTACAGAATGGGAGAAAATCTTGGCAAATCATGTATCTGATAAGAGGCCCTGGGTCAGGGGGTCCACAGGCCACATGACCCCAGGGTAGGCTACAGAGGAGGCAGCCAACAACATCACCAGCGAAACCCTGTGGAAGTGGAGCTTCAGAAATTTCAGCTGCTGTGGACGGGGCTGTGTGCAGTGATTCCATGATCTTTTCATTCCCCCTAATTCAGAACCCCACACTACAGGGGCACCTAGGTGGCTCAGTCAGTTGAGCGTGCCACTTTGACCCAGGTCATTATCTCAGAGTTCACGAATTCGAGCCCCACATCTGGCTCTGTGCTGACAGCTCAGAGCCTGGAGCCTGCTTCAGATTCTGTGTCTCCCACTCTCTCTTCCTCTTCCCAGCTCACACTTTGTCTCTCTCTCTCAAAAATAAATGAAAACATTAAAAAGATATTTTTTAAAAAAATTTAAAAAGAACCTCACACTTCAAAGTATCTCTCCCCAAGTGTGCAATTAGAGGGTTCTTCTTGAAGACTTAGAACATCTTTAGAGGAAGCCCTCTGCCAGCCGCCCTGTAGGGTCCCCTTGGTGGGACAACCTGCCATGCTCTGTCACCTCAGATGGAGCCTATGTTTACAACCCCTCACTGGTTACATGGAACTCCTTTTCTAGCGATTTATACTTAAATATGGCATCAAATATATAGCAGGGAGAATAGACACTTGAGGAAAGATTACAAGATAAAAGGGAGCAGGAAGAGACAGAGACAAACAGAAAAAAATCACCCTTACCGGAGACATTAAGTCAGAAAACAAAACAGGCCAAAACTAACCAAACACATGAAAATAAACTTCTCTTTTAGGTATCTAGATTATCAATCCTCCCAGTGAAATCAACTAAAAGTACTGAAAAGTATTACATATATTTTCTTAAAACCATGGGTGAACAGGCAAGAAGATACGCTGTCTCACACCTGGAGCTAATGGAGGTGGAAACCCAGACCAGTCGGGGAGGAGAGCAGCCAGCTGGCACCGGAAGGATATTTTAGCAACCTTGAAACCTAACCTTCACTTCTCAAAGCCACCCTGACATAAAAATGAGAGTCAAGGCCAGATCTGATTGGAGCGGGGAGTCTGCTGGGGGATTTTCACCACAAACCCCACTGGGTCCCTCCCTCAGTGAGGGGTGACTCAGAAACCCGTGGCTTCTGCTGAGGGGGTCGGATGATAGGTTTGAAAAAGAAAAGGGCAGAAAGCAATTTAAAGAGGCAAAGATGCTTTAAGAGAGAAATCAGAAGAGGATAGGGGCAGAGGACATCTTCGAAATGATAATAGTTGAATTGTTTCTGCGCTGATTAAGTTCACCAATCCATACATTTGCAAACTCTAACAAATCACAAAGAAGATAATTAAGAAAGCATTCACACCGCAAACTGGTGCAGCTGCTCTGGAAAACAGTATGGAGATTCCTCAAAAAATTAAAAATAGAACTACCCTACGACCCAGCAATTGCACTAGTAGGTATTTATCCAAGGGATACAGGTGTGCTGTTTCAAAGAGACACATGCACCCCCAGGTTTATAACAGCACTATCAACAATAGTCAAAGTATGGAAAGAGTTCAAATGTTCATCAATGGATGAATGGATAAAGAAGATGTGGTATATATATATATATATAGAATGGAGTATTACTCAGTGATCAAAAAGAATGAAATCTTGCCATTTGCAACTACATGGATGGAACTAGAAGGTATTATGCTAGGTGAAATTAGTGAGTCAGAGAAAGACAAATATCATATGACTTCACTCTTATGAGGACTTTAAGATACAAAACAGATGAACACAATGGAACGGAAGCAAAAATAATATAAAAACGGTGCCCTCCCTTTTCTCCTCTGCCTTGTAATGGCTGCTCCCGAGACCCAGGGGGCTGCTGCCTGAGGGGAGGAGGACTGCAAGAGCAACCATAGAGAATCTGGGAGTGTCAGTTATGAGGTAAGGATTGTATCCAGGAGCTGCTTTCCCTGCCAGAAAGTCCAGGTGGCACCACCGCTTTAGAAGGTTCTCCATCTTGTGAGAACCTTGTATTTTCTGTGCCTTGTATTTTCTGTGAAGAACATTTTCCTATGGATGAACAAGACAAACTTCTGAAGCATATGATTATTGAACACAAGATGGTCACAGCTGATGTCAAGTTGGTTGCTGATTTCCAAAGGTACATTTTATATTGGAGGAAAAGGTTCACTGAACAGCCCGTTACAGATTTTTGTAGTGTGATAAGAATCAAATCCACAGCTCCACTTGAAGAAGAAGACAATTACTTTTTGTTATGTGATGTTTTGCCAGAAGATAGAGTACTTAGAGAGGAACTTCAGAAACAAAGACTGAAAGAAATTCTGAAACAACAGCAGCAAGAAAGAAATGATAACAATTTTCATGGTATTTGTATGTTTTGCAATGACGAGTTTTTCAGGAACAGATCTGTTCTTTTGAACCACATGGCCAGAGAACATGCTTTCAACATTGGCTTGCCAGACAACATTGCAAACTGCAATGAATTTCTGTGCACATTACAGAAAAAGCTTGACAACTTGCAGTGCTTATACTGTGAGAAGACCTTCAGGGACAAAAATACGCTTAAAGATCATATGAGGAAAAAACAGCATCGGAGGATCAATCCTAAGAACAGAGAATATGACCGATTTTATGTCATCAATTATTTGGAACTTGGAAAATCGTGGGAGGAAGTTCAGTTGGAAGATGATCGGGAGTTGCTAGACCATCAGGAAAATGACTGGTCTGATTGGGAAGAGCGCCCTGACTCTGCTGTCTGCCTATTTTGTGAAAAGCAAGCAGAAACAATTGAGAAATTATGTGTCCACATGGAGGAAGCACACGATTTTGATCTCCTCAAAATAAAGTCAGAACTTGGATTGAATTTCTATCAGCAAGTAAAATTGGTCAATTTCAATCGAAGGCAAATTCACCAATGTAGATGTTATAGTTGCCATGTGAAATTCAAGTCCAAAGCAGAGTTAAGGACTCACATGGAAGAGACTAAACATACATCACTGCTTCCTGAAAGAAAGATATGGGATCAACCAGAGTATTATTTTCCGACCTATGAAAACGATATTCTACTATGTACACTGTCTGACAGTGAAAGTGACCTGACAGCTCAGGAACAAAATGGAAATATCACCATCATCAGCGAAGATACATCTAAACTGCATGCTTTGAAACAAACCAGTATTTTGAACCAGTTGCTACTACATGAGGGCTTGAAAAACTAGAAGAAAATGCCACAGAAGCAACTTTTCATGTTTTTCCCTTATGAGACAGACTCAGAAAAATTGTTTAAATTTGAACATCAGCAAAGGATTAGACCCTGGTGAAATAAAATTTTTCAAAAGTACTTTTTAAAAAATAAAGTGAGGACTTTTTGTATTTTTGGCTATAACGTTTTACTATGTAATCATTATAAATGATCTCATTTCATTCGACTAGGTTATCTATAATAAGGAAGACATGTGGGGTGCCTAGTTGGCTCAGTTGGTGGAGCATGTGACTCTTGATCGCAAGGTCATGAGTTTGAGCCCCATGTTGGATGTAGAGATTACTTTAAAAAAATTTTTTTAATAAGGAAGACATGCAAATCACAAATGAAGTGTTCAAATTATTGATAAAGTTTTTCCCTCTATCACCCATTCTCCTACAGACTGGTAGATGTAAGAAGTCCTATCCCTGTTGTATCACACCAGGCACATAATATCCATGTACCAGTTTTACAGATGTGAGAATTGACAGTCCACTCAGGTGTTGTCAGCCAGTGGATTCTTAGAAAGTTCCCCATCGGTCTTTCATCTAACCAGTTTAGTATTCATTGGTAATTGTTACCTATTATTTTTTTGTAATGGCTGCAAAAGATTTTTCTAATTCTATCATTTCTTTTACAGTGGGTTCTTTACACAGCATGTGTGCTATGGAGCACTGGAGTTTTAAGTTCTAGTTTTCAATTGTTAGTACCAGTCTGTGTAGGCAGTGCCCAAAGACTAATCTTGAAGTAATATAGACTGTCCAGAGTCTCAAGCCTAATCCTACCATATGATCCAAATTGACTGGATTTGTAAGTTATATAGGCTCTGACCATGGCTTTAGATTTCCAAGCCTCCAGCTTTGCAGACACCTGCACAAGGCTTTTATTAAAAACCAAGCAGAGAAATGAAAGCCCTTATTATAATGGAAAATGCTTAAATTAAAGACGCAATTGATCTAAAAAATAATAATAATATAAAAACGGGGGGGGAACCTAAGAGACTCTTAAATATGGAGAACAAACAAAGGGTTGCTGGAGGGGTGTGGGAGGGGGGATAGGCTAAATGGGTAAAATACATTAAGGAATCTACTCCGGAAATCATTGTTGTGCTATATGCTAACTAACTTGGAGGTAAATTTAAAAATAAATAAATTATTTTTTAAAAAAAGAAAGAAAGCATTCACACCTTAGCACATAGTAAAATTATATCCCATCAAAGCAGAAAGACTACCTTAAAGGGAGTCAGAAAGAACAGAGAGAGGACCTTTGAGGAAGAAATAGTTGGAGTTATGCTGATTTTTTTTAATTTATGTATTTTGAGAGATAGAGAGTGAGCAGGAGGGAGCAGGGGGAGAGAGAACCCCAAGCAGGCTCTGTGCTGTCAGTGAAAAGCCCACTGTGAGACTCGATCCCAAGAACTGTGAGATCATGACCTGAGCCCAGACCAAGAGCTGAACGCTTAACCAATTGAACCACCCTGGTGCCCCTCTTTTTTTTTAAGTAAGCTCTACATCCATTTTTTTAAAGTAAGCTCTACACCCATCAACATGGGGCTCAAACCCATGACCCTGAGAGTAAGACTCAAACACTAGTATCAACTTAGCCAGTCAGGTGCCCAACAGAGGAGCCAGGAAACAGTGGAGGTAGGTTTTCAGTGTGCTGAGAGAAAATGACAGTCAACCTGAAATCCTAGTCTCAGAGAAAATTGCTGCCAAAACTAAGGGCAAAATACATACACCCATTTCAGGCAACACAGACTGAGATTTCTTGACACAATCTCTAGCACAATCTCATTAGAGGAATTTGTAAAGAATGTATCTGAGGCAAGAGGAAAGTAATCCAGATAGTAAATCACAGGTAAAAAAAAAAAAAGTAAGTTTAAACAAATGCAAACTGTGTAAAATAATACTAATGCTTCCTAAGGTTTAATCGGGGAGAATGAGAAAATTAAATATTCAACAATAACAATATATAGATTGGGGTTGAGGGTGGGAATGGAATTTAAATGTTCTAATTTGTTGTATATGAAGAAGATTAAAACAGATTTCTTGAGATTTTGAGCAGTTAAGAATGTATGTTGTAATCACTGGGTGATTACAGGAAAAGCACACATAATTTCCAAACTAGTAGAGAAAAACACAAAATGTGAAAAAAAAATCCAAATCATTCAAGTTAAACCACACAGAGGAAGGGGAAGAAAAAGAAATATGGAACAGGTTGGACAAGTAAAAGCAAAGAGTAAAACTTTAAATATGCATCCCCATAAGTCACAAGTTTTAATTATGATAAATGCACCAATGTTTTCAGTTAAAAAAAAAAATAAAGAGTTTTGGAGGGGACTGAAGAAGAAATCCAAGTCAAAAACGTTAAGTGAGGGAAAACTTGAAAACAAAAGTGTAGGTAAACCTACAAGCACATTCTAAACAAATAAGAACAGAATATCAAACTACATAGACTTTTCATTCAATAATTATCGAGACCTTATCATGTGCCAGGCACTGTTCTGGGCAACTGAATACATCAGCAATGAGAGCTGGTAAGGATCCTTGCCTTTCTGAATCGTTTAGTGGTCCTTGAAGGAGCAGAAAATGAACAAAAAACAAATTTGTAAATTACAAAAGATATGAGATGTTCTCTTGTAAAAGAAGGAAAATCACAGAGGGAGGGTAAGGAGGGGGGAGAGCAGAGAAGATGAGTTGAATGCACACCACGGTCTTGAAACACCTGCCCTGTTCATCAGGTGTAAGTAGTCCCACTCATCAAGACAAAACACGGTCTTACATTGATATGCACCACAAAGGGAGGCATCACATGTATAAAGGGAATAATCAAATCACAAGAGGAAACAGACAAATCTCCATGTATGGCGACAGATTTTAACATACACCTCTCATTGCTACAACAGGCAGATACAAAAAAATCAAAAAGTACACAGAAGATTTAAGCCACATGATTGATAAGTTTGACCTAATGAGCATATGTAGACTATTTCATGAAATTTCTGAGCCAGTTGTTTACAAGTACATAGGAAAAATTTATTAACGTTGTTCTTATGTTTATCCATGAAGAAATGCTCTAAAATTTTTGAAATAACATAGACAACATTTCCTGACCACAATGTAATTAAAAGAAAAGTAAATAAAATGTCATACATTTAGCAATTGGAGAACACAGTTTTAAATAACTGATGGGTCAAAAGAGACAAAAACAGAAATTGATCATATTTGGAATGAAGTGTAATTAAATTACTGCATTTCAAAGCCTATGAAAAATTAAAATTTAGCTTTCAGTGTGTATTAGGAAAGAGAAAGAATGAAAATTAATCAGCAAAATACATATCTGCTTCAGATTCTGTGTCTCCCTCTCTCTCTGCTGCTCCTCCACTCATACTCTGTCTCCCTCTCTCTCTCTCTCAGAAATAAATAAACACTTTAAAAAATTATTCAGTTTCACTGAAGGGTAAATTTTCTACAATCCCTGGCATATGCCTGCTCCCAGAAAAGAACCTGCAGTGTAGACAGGGCTGCTTAGAACTCTCCCCAACCTGCCCTTCTCCTCCTGTCCTTGCCTTTGCTCTGATTGCTCATGGGCTGGGGGAGAAGAGGCAGGAACACTGAAGACCAGTCAGGTGTAGTCTGGCCTTGGTGGGGGTGGGGGATGGTGGCAGCATACTTAGTGGCTCTTCCCCCACCCAGGAGACCTTTAATGAGTCTTTAGAGAGTCTTCCCTGGGAATCTGCAATCACAAGTCCAACAGACGGCCACTCTCTCCCCTCCCGCCGGTTGCTTCCATGTCTGTTCCTGGTGCCTGGACTTCCAGAGCTCTTGTCCACACAGAAGCTGTTGGGATCCCTGCTGGGCTCCTGGGCAAGTCCCCTTCAAACTGGCTTTGGCTGCCTCCCTACTGTGTGGCCCACATTTGGCATGAGGAACCTAGCTCTTGCCACCCCCCGCCCATTAGTGAAAGTTTTGACTGCTTCCAAGACAGCCACCACCGTGTGGACCCTGGTCCCTCCACAGAACACAGCAATAGCCTTCATGTATCCCATGGGACCAGCAGGGAGCAAAGCCAAACTCCAAAGGACACACATCAAATCTCTTAACATATACCACCCACATCCCTCTGGCAGCATCAAAGTCCTGAGGCCACCTTACTGGCTTTCGGGAAGTGGGAACCTCCATCTCGCTGGACATGGCACGCAGAGAGGAGTCCCTGTGGGGCTTCCCTTATACAGTCACACGGTTTCACCTGGGTCACCTTCTGCACTGGGGAGATGGCTGGCTCAGTTGGAAGAGCATGCAACCCTTGACCTCATGGTCATGAGTTGGAGTCCCACATTGGATGTAGAGATTACTTAAATAAAACCTAAAAAAAAAAGTCCTTTCCTCTTGACCCCTTCAAATATCTATCAAATTAGTTGAAGGAATAAATCTCACAAAACTGGTTCTCGCTTCCAATGTGGATCTTCTGGCATAGAGCTTTTGACTGTGGGGTATTGGCAATTAGAAAGATTCAGCTGAAATTGGAGATATTTATGTTAACATCCTGCCACATTTACCCCAAAACTTTCACATAACCTTTGGACCCAGGTTTCAAGTTAATGCAGGTCATTTATATTGGACCCTATCTTTGACATCTGATATTCAACTTGTCACAAACCTAACTGAACGCTGTGGCTCCTGACTCTACCCTTCCCCTGAAAATCTTACCTGTCACCCTGAACTTTCCTGTTTCTGAACAGAAGCATGATCATCCTACCCATCACCCACATGGACACATCCTACACATCCTTCACAGTAGACTTCACACCTAAATCCTTCCTCAGGTCTTCTTCTATGAATCCTTGTTTAAATTCCCCATCATGAGTCATGACTATCACATATTTCAACAACAGGGATCATGCACACATTAAACGCTGGAAATACCACAGTCTTCAGCACTGAAATAGAACCATCTTCAGAGAAAATTGGGACATAAAATATGTTAAGAGAAGTGAGTGAGCAATATTTCAATTGTCAAGTGAAGAGATAATGATTTATTTGATTTACTGGTTTTTTCTCTGGGTATGTGTTACCTTCCAAAATAGAACCTAAGGCTGGGAAAAAAAAAATTAGCTCACGTAAGCTGCACATTCAAACAGCCCTCACACAGGTTAATTGTATTAAGAATGCTTCTGCATATCTCTGAGGGAAAATATCCTTTAAACGGTTCTTAAATGAAAAACCTCAAGACAGGGCATGAATACTTTGCTCCCTAGAGATACTATCACACAGATGAGTCACTTACAAGGAAGTACTTTTGAACATAAGAATTGCATGATGGCAGAGAGTACTTTCGTCTTGCTGTATCATTTGACACATGTTTTCTCATAAGAGGATTTTTCTTCCGTGTTGTTTTTACTGCATTCTGAATACTTCTGATGAATCTTAGAAAGAACAGGTATTTAGAATCTTATGTTTTCCAGACTCAATCTCTAATTTGTCTCCCTAATATTCACTCATTGGTTAATATTCTCAGTCATGTTCACACACACAAAAAAAAGGACGACTGTAAAATTCTAATAATCTGGATTTGGAGTGTCTGCAATCCTCATGAGTGACAGAAAGTCACCCATCTAACTGAATTTTCTCTATTATTTTAGCAAGACAGAACCTTTCATCTACTCACTGCAAATGTCACACCATGGAAGGGTAAGGAGAGATATTTCTGGTGGAAGAAAACAAACACTAGGGGAATTTTAAGCCATCAACAACAATAAAGACGTTATGAAAGAGAAGTGGGCATCATAAGATTTATCAATCAGATTCTAGCAAGAAAAAGGTGGTCTCTCATTAGGTACTTGGAGAAAGTTTAGAGAAAGAGCATCTTACAAGCTGTAGACACGGGGAATTTGCAAATCACAAGGGACATTACTAGTATCGGTGAAAAATTACAACCCAAACCTGAGAGGGTGAACAAAGACTGGAACACAGAAGGAGAGTTGGGTACAAAGGCCACCAAGGGAGGAGCTGTGACCTTTGGCATAGGGTTGCAGCTAGTCAGAGATGGCCCTGCAGAGATAGAGGTGGGAGAATGGATACCCCAGCCTTGCTTTTCTACTTCCACAGGGTCTCCGACTTGGACTTTCCATTGGCCAGCCAGGCAGAAGTCAGAGAGCAAGAGATCCCACCAATGCAGTGCATATATATCAGCCTCATGGGGCAAAGAGCTAAGGTGAAGTGTGATTCTACAGAGGCAAATGAAAAATATGTGGCCCAGATGGGGATTTTTCGGATACAATTGGAGATATCTTAAATTAGGATGGTCCCTAAAAAAAGAAAAGAGAGAAACACAGTAAAAGAAACCTGTGACTTTCAGATCTCCATGAACCACAGAACAATCTTTCCAGAGAAACCAAATACCTCCCTAACATAGGACTTGTGGCCATGCGGTGCAATGACACATGTGACCAGTGGTTCAGACACTTAACATGTGCAGGATTTCCGATTTGAATTTTCCTGAGTCTTTGAACTCTATATGCCATTGCCTGATTATGCCAACTTTGTGTGAAGAGACACAGGTGGGAAGGGGAGGCACCTGGGGACTGAGAGCTGGGAAGAGGCTTCATTCTGGTTAGTTCTCGCTGCATAACAAACCATTCTGAAGCTCAGTGGTTAAAAACAAAAACCATCATTTATTTGTTCTCATAAAGCTGCAATTTGGGCAGGACTCAGTGGGAAAGGATCATCTTTGCTTTCTGCAACTTGGCCTGAGATGGCGGGGAATCTGGAGGGCCAGCTTCTGTGTTGCCTCATTTGCATGGCGAGCAAGTTGGTCTGAGTCACAAATGAAAGGTGAGCTGGGAAGTGGGCCAGTGACTTCAGGCCCTCTGCATGGGGGCATCTCAAGACGCAGCCTGGGCTTTCTCACAACATGACAGTCAAGGTCCAAGGGCAAGAACCCCAAGAGGGCAAAGAAGCATTGCCCATATGTAACCTTAGAGTCACAAGGTGTTGCTTCAACCATCTGCTATTAATTGAAACAGTCCCAGATCTGCTCAGTTCCAAGGTAGAGGACACAGGCCCCGCAAGTCAGTGGCAGGAGTAACAGGGTCAGGTTATAGGAAGAATAAGTAGAAGCTACTGTCACAGTTGTCTATGGAAACTACAATCTACCACTATCACAAATCATCATAAATTCAAAGAAAAAATGAAATGGTCTTTACTACCAAAACATATACCATATTTTTGGAAGCACCCACATAATCACATTTAAAACATGTTCAAATATGCCCTTCTCAGCTTCTTCTCTGATATTTTTTGTTTGTTCAGCATACTTCCTCTTTAGAGATTTTATTTTTTCTTCCCGTTCTTCCTGTGATTTATAAGCATATTCCTTTTCTACTAGTTTAATTTCATTATTTAATTGATCAGTGTAGATCTTCCTCAGGACTTTTGCCTGTTGCTTCAGCCTCTTCTCTGTGTCCTCGTAAATGGCATCAGTAAAGTAATCCCCTCCATTGCTCTGCACCATCTCTTCTATCAGCTCCACCAGCTCCTGCACTTGAGCTTCCTTCTCGGCCTCTGAGGCTCTGTTGTTGAAGGCACAGTAGCGGTTCCCACACTCGCTGATGATGTTTCTTAGTTTCACATCTGCATCTGCTAAGAAGTCACTCAGGCTCTGCTCCTCCAAGTTATCTTTGCGAGTGAACAATATGATCATGTGCTTCAAGGCTGGCTTCCCAAAGAGAGCCTTGATCAATGCCACGGTCTTCTGCTCTTCATCCGTGTAGCGGCCCAGCTGGAGGACCAACACGATGGCATGAGGCCCAGGGCAGGAGTAGAGGACACACTGGCTGATTTCCCTGCATGTAGTATCCAGGGTGTCCTTGGTGTGAAAGAGCCCTGGGGTGTCAACAACAACAAGTTTCCTCCCCTTCCATTCCTGGGATGCTCTTTGACAGCTGGAGGCGACAGCATGGGGAGCAACTCTAGACTCAAAGACTCTACTCCCCAGGATGGTGTTGGCCGTTGCGCTCTTCCCACTTCCAGTTTTCCCCACTAGTACAATCCTCAGAGTGTTGTCCTGAGGGTACGCCATGTCACTACCAGAAGCCTCTGGGGCATAAAAAAGGGAAGGAGAAGAAAAAGAGTCAATAGAGGTAAGTGGAAACCATCACCTCACTCTTATGACTTTTGTGTTCCTCCCTGAAATCCTGCAGTAGTCTACTATCCGTGTTGGTCCCATAAATACAGAAAGATGAAACAATTCACTCACCATGGGAGAAACAACAAAGTAGTTAAAGAGTTCCCCTACAAAAGAGTACCAGGCCCAGATGGTTTCATGGGGATCTCATTTAAACCTTTCTTAAACTATTCCTGATGACTTAAAACAGAAGGAAACCTTTCCAATTCCTTCTATGACACAAGTATGATATTGATCCCAAAGGTTAACAAAGATTTCACCAATAAATAAAGCTACAGACATGTCTCATTTGCGAATACTAATGCAAAAATCCCAAATAAATTGTCAGACACTAAAAAGTAATACCCCACAATTACATGTGATTTATTTTAGAAATACTAGGGTGATTCAATATGAGAAAATGGATTGTTACAACACATCTCTAGTAGTACACTAAGAAGAAAAATACCTCGATGCAGAAGAGACAATTCCCCACATTCAACACTGATTTAATAGATACTTCTTTAACGTGATTTTATATAAATATAAGTTAAAAATTTTTGTCACCACTTTTTTCCCTGCAGATAAAATACTTGACTATTATGTTCATTTGGATGAATGAAGAAAGAAAATTAGCCGGTGGAGTCAAAAAACAGAAGAACGATGAGGGAAGATTAGTTCTACCATATAGTAAAATATTTTAGCCCCTATAATTAAGGCAGTAGGACGTGTGTGTGAACAGAGACAGAACGGAAAACAAAAACAGACAATTCAGAAATAGACCAAATTGGTCGACTATATTCATGAGTATCCAGTTCAATTGTATTATGTTACATTTATCTTCCGTGAGGCATCCGTGAGCATCTCACAGCAATGGGGAGAAAGATGGACTAATAACCAGCATTGGGATAACTACAAAACCACACAGAAAAAGACAAAACTGCACCCATGTCTTCATGCCATTCACATACTAAATACATTAGAAATATAAACACTAAAAAGCAATCCACATAAATACTAGAAGAAACTCAGACATAGCCTTTGTAACCTAGGGGCGGGGAAACTCTTTCTAAGATTTGAAAGATTGTAAGGAAAAGGATTCATACATCTGACTACATAAAAATCTAAAAGACAGTGGGAGACAATAAACACCACAGACAATTAAAATATGAATGTCAGACTATATCAAAGAGGGTTAATTCTCCACTTATACAAAGAATACCTAAAAGTAGAGAGACAAATGTCCAATAACTCAATAGAAAGTGGAGCAAGACATAGGAATAAACAGTTCAAAGAAAAAAAGAAATGTCAATGCTCCTCAACTATGTAAAAATATATGAACACTCACTTAAAGTAGAGAAAAATAAATCCAACATAGGAAAAGAAAAAACTATAACAAATTAAAATTACACTAAGATACTATTTCTCCACTTACAGATTTGGCAAAAGTCCAAAGATTTGCTGCTATAATCAGTCGGTAAAGGTTTAGAGGAAACAGGTTTTCTCCTCCATGGCTAATGAGAATAGAAAAACAGTCTAAAACCTACAAAAGAGAAATTAGCAATATCATACAAATTACATATATATTTATTCTTGGATTGTGAGTACCAATTTTAGGATTTATGGCTGTAGTGGACAAGGGCAGGTCACCCCTAAACGTGCAACTTTGGCATACTGACTATTTCATACAAAAGTAACTTAAGATACAGCCTGTGTGGCAAGATTAGTAAGACCCTCTTCTGTCCCCGTGCAAGCAGGAAACAAATCTCCCATGTAAAATGTGTCCCTCCTGTCCCAGGAGGTAAAGAGACACCCTTATGATCAGGGATGGGAGATTTAGAGCCAAGAAGACTGTATAAACAGCCCACTACTTTCTAATTTACTACCCCAGCCCAAAGTCTCTTTAGAATTCCTGCCTAACAGATGCTTCGAAAGTTAAGTTTTCCTTGTTTTGTCAATCCCTCACAGATCCATCATCTCTTTGCCTAAAAACTATAAAACCTGCCTGCCTTGGTCATTTCTCTTGGTTTTAGTTTCATCACTGAGCATCTGTGCACACTGCTTTTTTTTCTCTTGTTAATCTGCCTCAAGTGAATGTAATTCTTAGGGCAGCTGGAAGACCTTGAAGGGTTCAGGAAGAAGTTCCCCTTCCTTATGTCCCAGAGCTACACTGACAAAAACACAGAAAAAGATAAGGCATATGTTTATTCTCTGCGTCACTATTTGTAATACTTAAAGACCAAAAATCTACCAAATGCCCACTAGTAGGGGTCTGATTGAATAAACCAAGGTACATACACACAGTGATGTACTATCCAACTGTAGAAAGGAATAAGAAATACCTCTCTATGCCGGGATGGAGAGATCTCCAGGATATTTCATAAAGCAAAAAAAAGGCAAAGTGAAGAAAATAATATTTAGTTTACTGTCATTTCTCTAATGAGGAGGAACATGAACTGTAGGTACGAAGTACAACATATGTTTCATGCACATGAAAAAGCAATGGCAGATCATCTGAACCGTCACCAAAGAAGTTACTGACAGAGGGATGGGAGGAATATGGTGGGGGACAGGGTAGAAGCTGGAAACTACTTTGAATATACTTCGATTTCATAGATTTGTCTTGAAAGCATGTACTTCCTTCTTTTTGAGAGTTCAAATTACAGCTCTTTTCTTTTATGAAAGATCTACATGTGTACCTGTTGTTGCTGGCTGATATAAATTCAAAGAGGATTTTTCATTTGTACAAAAAAGAGCTGAACACGAATACAACGCTCCGCATTGTTTCACAGCCAGTTGAACTAATAGAGAGGCCAAGTGGGCCATTGTCCACACCAACTGCCAATCACCTTCCCCGGGAACCTCACACAGGGGTTCACCATCCAGCCACCAGAGCTGTGAGCCAGATGAGCACGTGGGCTTTCTCTCAATTGAATTTGTGCATCTGTTAACAAGTTGTGTCTAAAAGTATCAGAAACACATAAGGGAGGTTATTTGGGGGAGATCTGGGAATGCGCACCCTTTTTCCATGTACATACATTCATGGTAATTGCTGCTCTGCTTTATGTCATTTTGTTTCATAAAAGATTTCATAGGAACGTTCTGCTTGCAGAGAGTGAGGAACATCTGGAAATAGCTTACATAATTATAAACAAAAACTATATTTTAAGATAACTGGTAAAAATCAAAAGCAAATGAAATACATAGTATTTGGTGTAATAGACAAACCACACAAAGAATTGGTCCAAGAAACTTGAAAATGCAGTTGCTTCATTGGCTATTGTCCTAATGGGATATAGTGCAAGGCCAAATAGGGGGAAAAAACGTCAAGAAAATCTTAAATTGTTTTCAGGAATCCTGTCCTATTCTTAGCTTTTTGTTCACGTGTGTAGTTTTGAAGCCCAAGGACAAGCCCAGTGACAATGAACACCCTTAGCGCCCATACTGTGCCCTTCAAATGCCATTTCCCACCAAAAACATTAAGAATCTTAGGAGAACGTACCGATTCCATTTCTGGGCCAAGAAATGTGCAAGTGGAACTTAGACTATCTAGTCATACTAGAAAGCGAGGATGCTATCAAAAACTACTCAGACCGTGAGACGCCTGGCTAGCTCTGTCAATACAGCATGCATCTCTTGATCCCACGTTCATGAGTTCTAGCCCACATTGGGTGCAGAGATCACTTTAAAAAAAAAATGTTTGGATCTTACCGAAAGGACTACAGGGCCAACTTGAAGAGGCTGACTGGACAGAGATGGGGTAATTTGAGTACCAATGAGAATAATAATTTCAATGGATTAAAATTCATCAAATATGTTGAAGTTCATGAATTCATATCAATACCATCATCGCAAAAGAAGTGAAGTGTTCTCTTTGGGGCATGCTAGGAAATGATGTCATTAGTCTGAATACGGACAAAAATGAATCAAGCATTCCTTTTGGCTTATTAACTACACCTTATGAAATGAAAGTATGATTCAGGGGAAGTTTCTTTTTATAGGATTATGCCATCCAATCAATGAAGAAAGATTGATAGAATTATAATACTATAATTTGCGAACGTTAATGAAACAAAGTTAGTCTAGGCTATCATTACTGTCTGCTACATTACAGAAAGAGACAGAGAATATATAAGGTGTCTTCTGATGGAAGTTTACAACTGCACTTATGAAATATTGCCACCCAAATAACCAGGCAAGCCTTAATCTGATCAAGCCTCTCCTTAAATTTAAATTTATACAAAACATGGAAACTAGAAGAACATGTCATATGACATCTTGAGGATTTAAAGAGAAAAATGTACACTGTCCAATTCTCTTGGACAAAGGACCAACCGTTTCTTAAACAGAAACATTTTACAAAAAGAAACAGGAAGGTGAAAACTTATTTATCAAATTAACCTTAAGAGATATGAAAGAATCGCAATTTATGAACCGCATTGGAGCTGAGTTCAATTTTAAAATCTATGAGACAATCTGGGAATTGGAATACACCTGGTAATTTTTAAAAATTCTAATTGCTTTTTGAAATCTGATTATGGTATATTTTGATGACCTTTATCTTCCAGACATAGATATGGAAGTATTTACTGATAAAGTGATAAAATTTTTAGTATTCTAGTAATTTAATACTTTTTAGTATTCTAATGTTTAAAGTGTATGTATGTATGTATGTATGTATGTATTTAATCTCTACACCCAGCATGGGGCTTGAACTCACAACCCTGAGATCAAGAGTCCCATGCTCTTCCCACTGAGCCAGATAGGCGCCCCCACTCTAATTTTTCAAATGAGGAGATTGATGTGGCTCAGAAATGCTGGGAAAGTAGCCCAAGGTCACTGCGCTAATGGGCTTTGGGCAGAGAAGGGATCCAATGCAAACTATGTCTGACCTCTACACTCATGCATAACCCTTGCACGCTCTGGTCTCTTCCTGGTTCCTTCTCAAGTCCTTGATTCTACATTTCTGTTTACATTGGATCATAAATAGATCATGGGAGGCCAGGGGAGGTAGTTCACTCTCTGTCCAGAAACATGAACTGGTAGCAACCCTGGAATTAGGAAAGGCAACCAAAGGGCTTCACGCACATTTGTTTTCTATAGAATAGCTCATTCTCTCCCCATGGCATCCCTTCCTTACCTCCTCTGTTACACTGTCGATCACACCATTTCTCTCCTACATGTTGGAAAGGACACAGCCAGCTGAATTCTAGACTTCCTGTGCCATTTGTGACCTAGATATCCCGGGGAATTTCATAAAACCACACGCACACCGTCTAGGATTCAGATTTTTTTTTTTTCAGGAAAAAAGAGGGATTGGGACAGACTGGTCTCTAAATTGCCCTCCAGGTCGAAAGACCTGCCTTGAGGACACTAGTTTCCCACCAAGGGAAATGGATGGGGTGTCAGGCAGCACTCAGTCTGTCATGACAGCAACTGATGGAAGATATGCTGTTCAGCAAGTTTGTCCTGCTAAATAGGAGACATGTGGACATGGGCCACTCAATCTGCTTACTCCCACTCTTCCTCCCCCGGGACCCCTTGGAAGCATCCTGTTTGCTGGGCTGCTGGCACGGTATTTGGTCCCTCTCAGACCAGGACCCACATCCATGAACAGCCCTGTGTCCTGCTGCCCCTCCCCGCTCTATTGCCCTAGGACAGGCTCACCTTCTTTACAATGAGCTGATGAGTTACCCAGTGTTCTCCAAAGAAGCTGTTTGAGCTGGTGCTTTTGTTTAACTTAGAAAAAAAAGTGTTTGCACCTTTTAAACCTCTGAGGCAGGAAGCTCAGATTGGGTGGACCTAGTGAAGGAACTATTCGTATTTAAAGAGACAGAAATATTACCCTATAATTTGGGGAATGCTTTAGTTTTACCAAGGTGTAAGCTTTTTCTCCATGTGCCTGCTATCACACAAAATTCCCAAAGCTATATTTGTTGTTTGGGGTTATAGTGGTGGATCCCAAAGGCCCTTATTAAGTGACCCAAATCATGCACACAGAGGTGGGCATGCTCTCTGATCATCTTCTCTGGATGGAGTGGGAGATGCTGGGTTGATTCTGGGTGAAAGGAACTCAGATATGTGGCTAGATGTGTCCAAATTTAGAGCCTGGGATACTTCCCAGTGATTGCATCATATGGGCTTTCATGATGGTCTTTCATGAAGCTCTCAAGTTACTCATTAAAAATTTAACAGCGCTCAGGTACAAAGCCAAAATGTCTAAACCATTGAGAACCAAGAGTAAAAGAGGAAGATGTAGCCTGGAAAAAGTCATCCAATGAACACACACCTTCTCTAGTTTTCTTCATATGGTTCTCTCAAGCCCAAAAATATGCGTGACCTGACAAGAAAAGATGGACCCAGGGAGGAGAATCATCTTTCCCCTAAACCTTCCTACCTTCCCCTACCCCAGACCCAGGCAGAGATAGACTTTTTCAGATTTAGCCAGTACACCCATTCCAACCTGCTCTGGAAACTATGAGATGAGAAGCAAATGGTCAAAGCTCTCATGGTTGACCAGCTGTTCCAATTATTTGTTGCATCACCATAAAATTATTATGGTTTTGATTATATATTTTTGTTCATTACTTTCAGACATGGGATTAGCCGATGCTGAAGCTTAAAAGTGGGTACTAAGAAGACTAAATGTGGCAGGAAGTAATGTATAATGGGGTGACAACCAATGGAAGGAAGTAGCTACATTTTGAAATTACCGTGTTAATGAGTATATTATTGGTCAATATCATTGGACCACTTATTGGTGTTAATGACTTGGAGGGCCCCAAGTAACTGTTTTCCAACTTGCAATAAAGACACAGACCAGGACCAGCTATGTAATTTGCAGGGTCTGGCACAAAATAAAAATGCCAGGCCCTTTGTCAAAGAGAATCAAACAAACAAACACACATAAACACACACACACACACACACACACACACACACACACAAACTTAAGAATTTCAAGGTAACATCACAGGGTCCTTTACATACCCATAAAGTTGCTCTTGATGAGGCTCCATACATAGAAGTCTAGAGGAGAGCCAGAACCATATGTCCTACTCAAAATATCTCTACCATTGCCTAGTTTCATTTCAATCTATATATTCCTTGAGTGAAACCTGTCCAGCCAGAGCCACCTTGGATGTTTTCCTGGTCAGCTAATTGCTTCTCCAGGTATCATCCTCAGGTATGCTGGTAAGTTCCCTAGTGGGAATGGGAGAGTAGTTGACACAGAATCCATGGATGCCACAGGAAATCAGATGTGGGTCTCAAATGGTAACAGTCTTGCGATCATTGGTTAAAGAGGAGCATGTGGCTCCTATCAGTCCCATGCTGAGCCCTAAGTTACGAGTGATCTCCTTCTAGAAGATATTTGATAGAGCCAGTCTTGCCCCATATCTGTATTGCTCACTTAGCCACGCTCCTCATCATTGAGGGCTTCCTTCCACTTCCTTTTTTTATGTTTTCCTTTTATTATTTCAATCTCACACACACAAAGCAATGTGGATATAATGAATTTTCAAAAAGTTGTGTGGTCATTAAAAGACATTCTTATAATTCTACAGGAGTCTTCTTGTGGGAATCAGGGAGTTTTCTGCCTCTTAGATCTAGATGGCCTCAAAGCTCAACTTATTAAAACATTGCAGAGATAATACCAGGAGATGAAAAAGAATGGTTCCCTACATTGTCCTGGTTCTTCTACATATCATCTCTATAACCTGGTGAGTCAGTTTTCCATTGTTGCCATAACAAGCTATCAAAACTTTAGTAGCCTAAAACAATATAAAATTAATCTCCAACAATACTGGAAGACAAGAATATGAAATTAGTCTTATGGAGATAAAATCCAGGTCCTGCAGAGCTGGTTCTTTCTGGAGGCTCTAGGAGACAATCCATTCCTTGCCTCTTTCATCTTCCAGAAGCTGCCTGCTCTCTTGGGCTTGTGGCCACATCACACCAATCTCTGCTGCCTTCATCACAATGTCTTCGTACCTCCTCCTTAGAAGGACATTTCTGATTACATCGTGGGTCCACTCAGATAATTCAGAATTATCTTATCTCAAAATCATTAACTTAATAACATCTGCAAAAAATCCTTATGGAATAAGGTAATATTCACAGGCTCTGGGGATTAGGGTGTGGACATATTTCTGGGGCCACCTTTCAACCTGCCACATTTGGGTAAGTTAAACTATCTGCAACTCACTTTCCTAATCATTAAAATGGAGTACTTACTTCAGAAGGTCGTTGTGAAACCAGACAAATTCGTACACATGAAGTGATTCTCAGACCATAGTGATCAACAGGTAGTAGTTAGTAGTAATAATACAACCCTCAATGCTAGTCTCATAGATTACCATTCTGAGGCTCATCTACACATCATAGATGCTGTCTTAGTCAGCGTGGACCGCCATAATACCACAGCCTGGGAGCAGGAACAACAGGAATTAATCTCTCACAGTTCTGGAGACTGGGCAACCCAAGCTCAATGTGCCAGCCAACTTGTTTCCCTGGGGAAGGCTCACTTCCTGATTTGCGGATGACACAGTCTCACTGTGTCCATACATGATGGAGGGAGGAAGCAACTCTCTGCTATCTCTTCCTACAAGGGCACTAATCCCATCAAGACGACCCCAGATTCATGAACTCATGGAAACCCACTTACCTTATCCCCAAATACCATCATGTTGCCGGTTAGGGATTCTGGAGCCTTCTCTCTTGGTGCCAAAAAAAAAACTAGTCACTTCTACTTTGTAACAATATCCTTTAAGTGAATTGTTGGATATCACTCAAGGTTTCCTGGTTTCTCCCCACTCACTCCACCCCCAAAGGGCACTGCATGAAAAGGAATACTCAGCACCTCCACAGCCTGTCTACCAGGATAAGGGATCTAGATTATCTATACCGCTGCACTCACATGTCTTTAATGAAATTGTCTGGCTTCACGGATGTGCAAGAAGAGCTGCCTCTTGCAGGCTAATGGCAGCCATGTCACAAAAGAGATATAGGTGTTACGTGTGACAGTGCACTTGGGGCTGAATCCCTCAAAGGAAACATTGACCAAATCCTCATGAAATAAAGACCATGCCCCCCAAAGAGCCTCTTACTGTCTTCCACGATGTTATATTCGGTTATGAACCAAAACCATTAAGTCCTGTTCTCAAATAGGTCTCTGCTTCGTCCTAAGGCTTCTAGGAAGATCTGCCAAAAGTGACCACTCAGAATTTGTGTTTTCACCAGAGGGTCACAGTCTTGGAGCTTCAGGAGAAAAACTGTAGGACGTGCTCTGAAATACTGTTGCCTCAAAGAGACTCTTCAGAGCAGGTTTCCAAGATGGCAGCACTGACTCAATGCTCAGACTGTGCCAGTGAGAGAAGCCATGACTATTGGGACTCTCAGTCTGGAAGCATATGTACCTCATGAAATCAGACGACTGACTCAAGATCCAGCAGAGTGAGAAATAATGACATAGGACTGAGTGAACAGATTCAAGATGTGCCATTGTGGTTATTTGTTTGGAATATTGATGGCATTCTGTTTAATGTTCTACTTGTATGACTATTTGAAGATACCTTATGTCTTTCTCCTTAAACTATCTCTAATCCATGATTTAGTAGACTGTTTATTTGTAAACCCATAGCGACCATTTTTAACTGTCATCTGATTTTCACTTAACCTCAGAATTCAGAAACAAACTCTTCTACTGAGTTTCATTCACTTTCACAATGATAGAACCAATTGCATAGGTTTAATAAAAATCTGTCATCTTGTTTACAAAGATACCATTGGAAAAATCGATTCTGCAGCAAGGCCTTATGTACAGTGTGATATTTGAGAGTGATTGTTATTTAATCAAAGACCATCAGACCACTGCTAAGGAGCAATTGTTGGTGTTATATGTGGGTCTAATGTCTCCAAAACCTTCATAAGAAAACTAATATGATGTCTGGCTTCCAGGATCCCAGTCTCTCAGGTATTAAGGAAGTCCACTCCCAGGTAGTCCAGAAACCCAGGCAAATTTTGGAGACCTCAGGAAGAGAGAAATTCACTGAGATTTATGGGTACAGCATGCAAAGTTTACTGGAGAAAGTGTTTGGGCCTTGGTTTCCTACTCCTAGGATAGAAGAATGGCAGGGGCTTTGAAAAGTCTGATTCAAAATTCATTTTGAAAATTTCCAAAGGAAGCTTATCCTTTGGAATTGATACTTGCTTAATATGATTAGGCTCTAGATTTCCCGAGCAAACTCAAGGAGGCTTTTCTGGTTAATTAAGATTCTTGCTGCATCTGTATAAATAATCAGGCCATGCATAGTAAAAACAATCTTCTAGGATCAACAATACTTGTTGGAGACTGCTTATGATCACAAAGTAGAGAACGCTATGAAAATGATCCAAAATTTAATGAGCACTGTGTGTTGTATGGAAACCAATTTGACAATAAACTTCATATATTGAAAAAATAAATAAATAATAAATAAATACAAAAAAAACAAAAAAAATCAAAAAAAATTTAAAAATAGGCAAGAGAGATTACTGGAGTGTTCTATTGTTCTGTGTGGTGCTGTGCTTGATGATCAGCTGTGATATTTTACAACACTTTAAGGACAGAGAGAATATTTGCACATCTCTGCCTTGGAGATACTCAGTGAATATTCTGTCTGGTGGAATACAGAGCTCAAAAATTCCATTTTACTACTCTCTTGAACACATCAACCCTTGATTTCAGATGAAGTTTGTGTTTCTGTTTGTTTGTGTTTTTCGTTTCATTCTTTGCTTCTTTGTTTGTTTTTAACTAGGTTTCACACCCAGCATGGAGCCCAAACTCAAGACCCTAAGGTCAAGACCTGAGCTGAGATCAAGAGTCAGACGCTTAACTGATTGAGCCACTCAAAGGAACTTTGATCCAATTATACTATCATACTGGTTCTCTAGTCATGCCATGAGTTGAGCAAAATCTTTGATGTGTTTATACTTGCCCAAAGGCATGATTTTGCTTTTTGTCAAAACTGCACTCAGACAAGTAAGAGAGGGAGAAATAGTATGATTCAAGCCTTGGAGGTGGAAATATACTGGACCCAGGCAGAGAACAGCTAACAATTTGGAGTGCAGAAATCATTACAAGCCTTTAATGAGGGCCCACTGTGTCCCAGGCACTGGCCTCTCCATCATTATCACCTTCGTTCCTTACAAAAGTGTAAACAGATATTAACGGGAACAATGATATCTAGAAGAATCTCATTCTTGGGAAAGAAGTTGAGAGTGATTATAATGACTGTTGAAGACCAGGCCAAGGAATGTGGATTCTAAGCCCTAGGCAGTAGAAGATTTCCAAGAAGCAGAGACCTAAGAAAACTATCCCAATGGGCTTAACCTGGTAACTGCAATGAGGACTTGAGAGGAAGAGATCAGGGGTACTGTACCCTCACACTGCACACACTGTCCCTCTCTTACCATCCATCCTAGGTTGAATTGTGTCCTCCTAAAGAAGTCCTAATCCTGGTACCTGAGAATGTGACCTACTTTGGAGCACGGTCTCTGTGATGTCATGTCATGAAGTTAAGGTTGAGCCCTACTCCAATGCCTGGAATCGTTTCATTCACAGTGAGAGAAGTTTACACACAGATACACACAGAGAGCACCATGTGACAGAAGAGGCAGAGATTGGAGCGAAGTACCTAGAAGGCAAAGAACAAAGCAGGCCAGCCAGCACCAGAAGCTAAGAAGCAGCAAAGAAGGATACTTTCCCAGAGACTTCATGGAGAGTATGGCCCTGGGAACGTCTCGGTTTGGCACTTGTATCCTGTGCCAGAGAGACAGTAGCCATAACAATGAGACAGTAAGTTTCTGCTCTTTAAGCAACAGTTTGTGGTCATTTGTTACAGCAGCTCCTGGGGGAACTAATATATTTTAAGGCCAAGAAGTAGCGTCCTGCTCTGGTAATTACATAAAATGTAGGAGTCGTTTCGAAATTGAGTAATGCATGGAGGCTCGAAGATTCTGAGGTACATGATAAAAAGAAAGGCCTAAGAGGATGTCGGTGGTAGGACGAATATCCAGGTCACTTTCTGGTGAGGTCCCAGAGAGAGGTGGGGACCACGCTGCTGGACATTGGAGGGACGATGGCACTTGCTATAAAATGGCAGGGGGCAGGGGGCAGGGAGGCACGGAAAGGGATTGTATGCTTTTTCAATCCCAGATAACATTTATATTATCCAGACTCTAAATTCTGGTTGAAACATTTTGCTTATTTGTCTGAAGCATTTCCTCCTGTTCTTTCTTTTGGAGTGAGTTCCTTCATTTCTTCATTTTGGATGAAAAAGAAATAATAAAAAAATAAAGATTAAAATTTAAAAATTTAAAACAACACAACAAAAATCAAATAAAGGATGCTAGTTCCTAGGTGTGTACTGGTCTGGATGTTGAAAGAAACTCGATAGAATAGAGAAAAAAGGGAAAGAAAGGGGGGAAAAGGGAATAAAAAGAAAATGTTTGATAATTAAAAAAATGAATACAATAAAATAGAATAGAGTGAAATGCTGTAAGTAAAATGGAATAAAAAATTTTACAAGAAAGTAAAAAAATACAGTAGATATAATTTAAAGAAAAATATTTGTTATAAAATCAGAAAATAAAAATGAATTTTTTCTCTTTCTATATTCAAGTATAAGAAAAGAAGAAGAAAAAAGAATGGATGGATGGACTAGCGAACAGAATGAAATATGAACGAAATTATATGCAGTTTCCACTAGAAGTCAAACTATGGAGAAACCTATAGTCTGTAAACTAAGGTGGTGGAGAGACTCATGTTCCTCTAGAGCTTGGTTGGCACAGTTAGATAGGGCTTGGTGTGATGGCTCCGTTTACACTAGATGGCACTGCTTAGATTACTGGGGTAGATCACTGTGGCGCCTGTATCCATGAATGCACATGGGTGGGAGAGGTGTAAATGGTATCACCTACCTACCCAGTCTCTAGCATCAGAACTCTGTGCTCTCACTGACTGGCAATCATGCACCCCTCCTTTGTCCCTGGCTTCTGTCCACTCCCTGCCTCTACACTCTCCAGAACCAAGTCATCAGCCTGCCAGGTGGTACCTCCCTTCTGAATTTTATCTCAGATGAGGCTGTGATTCCAAACCCCTCATTTCTGAGGGCCCTGTGGCTTGGGCCCACTCTGACCCCCTCAGGGAGTGTCTTGCCAAGACTTGCTTGGGTGCTGGCTGCCCTTGCCCCCAGGAAAATTCGCATGACCATGTTGCTGCTGAAGCCCAGAGACTATGGCCAGGTGCCAACATTCCCAGAAAAAATTCACGCAATCTTGTAGCAGCAGCATCTAAGAGATTATGGTAAATCACACCACACATCTGGCATCAGGTTTCACTGCTTCCTAACACCCTTGCTCAACACCAACAAATGGCTGTTCTCTAGGGTCTGCTGGGACCTTTGCCTGTGGGGAAGCTGCATAGCCTCTACCAAATGTCCTCTTAACTGGGGAACCACCTCTCCCCATGTGGCCAGAGACCCCTCACCCTTGGACCTTGCTGTCTATTCCTGGGGATTTGCCTTTCCCACCAGAACACCACCAGGCATTGAGCTGTATAATTTCGAACTCTGTGCTCCCCTGGTTATAGAGTGGCATTGAACTTTCTTCTTTATCCTTTCTCTCTTTCTTGTTCAGTCCCTTATGTGAGTTTCCACTCTTTCTCTTTCTCTCCAGCTTCTTTCAGGGAGAATTTTTTCATGTACTCTCCCCGCTGTCTCAATCCTCTTTCCACAACCAAAAATAGTTCCCTAACAACTGAGCCTTCTCTCTCCACCAGTTCACCTCTCCATGCTGCATACCTGTGAAGTTCTGTGGCTCAAGTTATGAAGATTGTTATGTTAATCCTCAGATACATTTTCTAGGTGTTAAAAATGCTTTGGTGCTGATCTAGCTGAAATTCAGGGATGAGAGAAGCAGAAAACTTCCAAAACTCTGCCATCTTGGCCCCTTCTCCTAAGTGACTATTTCTAAAAGGATTGTGAGCTTCTTTGTGTTGTGCTTCTCTAATGCTTGAGATTAATTAAAAGTTCAGTCTACACCAGGATTTATTGGTAGAACATGGAAATGTACTTTGGGAAACCTTAGAATGGATAATGTGAGAAGTACCCAGGAGAAAAGTAGAAAAGGGGTGAGACACCTCTTATTGTTATACATATATTAAAGACAATTTTTGCTCCAGGAAAACCAGAAAGGCCTCTGAAGCCTTGTTTACACATAATATCTATCAGTGAATAATTAATGAATCCAAGGAAAAGGTAGTGTTTAACTGGCAGCGGGGTTGAGTATGTGGCTGGGAATTTCCAAGGAAAAGGAGGAGAGATGTGCTGAGAGTAAACCAAAACTAGCTCCAAAATCATCTTGAACTTTTACCAAAAAGTAAAATTCAGTGTTCTTAGAAGAAATAACAAAGGGGTTCACCTGAGTGGCTCAGTCCATTGAGCATCTGACTCTTGGTTTCGGCTCAGGTCATGATCTCACAGTTCATAGGTTTGAGCCCTGCATCAGGTTCTGCTCTGATATGTGGAGTCTGCTTGGGATTCTTTCTCTCTCTGCCTCTCCCCTGTTCATGCTCTCTCTCTCTCTTTCTCTCAAAATAAATAATTAACTAATTTTAAATTAAGTAATAAAAAATAGCAAAGGTATTTTCCAAGAAAGAGTGGACTCCAATTTTATAGAAATATGAGAGAAGAGAAAATTTTTATTTTAATAACAAGCAAACAATTCAACTGGGAGGGGGTGTAAGTAATGAAGGTCTGAGGTGATGGAGGTGAAGTGGCAACAGTTAGTTTCACATGAAA
Source organism: Lynx rufus (assembly GCF_022079265.1). Classification (NCBI taxonomy): domain Eukaryota; kingdom Metazoa; phylum Chordata; class Mammalia; order Carnivora; family Felidae; genus Lynx; species Lynx rufus. The sequence continues at coordinate 163,486,781 of NW_025814856.1, read as the reverse complement.
AGAAGAGAACTGGGGCGCCTGGGTGGCGCAGTCGGTTAAGCGTCTGACTTCAACCAGGTCACGATCTCGCGGTCCGGGAGTTCGAGCCCCGCGTCAGGCTCTGGGCTGATGGCTCAGAGCCTGGAGCCTGTTTCCGATTCTGTGTCTCCCTCTCTCTCTGCCCCTCCCCCGTTCATGCTCTGTCTCTCTCTGTCCCAAAAATAAATAAACATTGAAAAAAAAATTTAAAAAAAAAAAAGAAAAGAAGAGAACTGGTTATACAGCAAATATATTGCATTGAGGTCAGTCAAAGAGTTGCTATACATACATCTGAATACAGCAAACAGTTGTTCTCTTCTGTGTTGAATCTCCGTCTTTCAACTGCTCTTTCTGGCATTTCACTTAGTTGAGTTCTGAGAGGTCTATTTTCCAAACAACCCTTTGTCCTTCAGTAGGCAGCTGATAAGGAACAATTTGAATCATTCTGTAAAACTGTTACTACATAAATTTCCATTCATCTGGAAAGAATTCTATAAACATCTCCACCGATAGATCACCCAACACGAAGAACAAATCTTTCTAACAAATCATAGGGGGAAGGTGATCACTGTGTCCTAAAGGAAAAATAAGTGAGTAGAAGCAACAGAGGGAGAAGATCCACCAATCGAGAAAGAAACTAGATTTTTCTCGGGATAAATGGACAAAGTTTGGGGTCACCTTTATACCTTCTACTCTGCAGTTCCACAAATTGAGAATTCTTCCCTCCCCTGTTAAGTCAATCAAGCATCTACCAATCTCCAACAGTGAATCTGATTATACCCCTTAGTCCTGAGAGTCTGAGAGACAGAAGCGAGAGTGCTCCAAGGTTGGTGAATGAGTTCAGGGGTGCGGGGGCTGGGTGGGGGGGGGGGTGGCAGACAGTGGGCAGGGCCAGCGGGAGATATGCAGGAAATAGGGAGATCTTTTCATTCAGGTAAATCTTACATAAACAGGTGAGAGAAAACAGGAAAAACTATCTGCAGTGCTTCCATGATCAATTCAAGGTTCCTGCAATGAGTCTCACCTTCATATCTGGCGTTCTGGTGCTTTGGGGCATAGAAAGCCTCTTTCCCTGCCAATTCTCTCTCCATTTGTTCCTTTCATTTCTGCCGCTCCAGTTTATCCTCCAGCTTCCTGATTTTTTCTTCAAACTCCTCTCTTCCCTGCACTCACTGTCTCTCTAGCTGTGCTCCATAAAATCCTCGCATCTCTTGGATTTGTTTCGGAATCTCCTCTTCGGCCTTTTGGTACATCTTCTTAGTGTAGCATCGTCCTTCATTCTAGGCCACAATGCGCTAGACCAGGGCCAGCATTTGGCTTCTCTGGGCCTCCTGCTCAGCTCCTGTCGCACCATTCTTGTACACGCAGTAGCGATCACGGTACTAGCCCTCGAGCCCTCGGATGCCGTCGGGTGCTTCCTCTAAGTAATCATGGATATTGATGCCATCCAAGTCATCTTTCTGGGTGAAAAACAGAATCATGTATCTCCTAGCTCTGAGTCCAAATAGTTACTGGATCTTTTCCATGGCCTTGTGCTCTTCCTGCATGTACGGGACCAGCTGTCCCATCAGGGGCAGGGCGTGAGGTCCTGGGGAGGTCAGGAAGATGTAGCGAGTAAACTCTTGCAGGTGTCAGCATCCTGTGCCTCGGTGTCAAAAATGCCTGGTGTATCCATGACACAATTTCTTTTACCTGCCACCTGCTGCTCCCTTTCTTACAGGTCTTGGTGGCAGATGTTGTGGCAATGCTAGAAGGAAACACTTTCTCTCCAAGGGTGCTGTTGCCCAATGCACTTTTCCCTGCTCCGATCTTACCCACTAAGAGAAGTCTCAACTGTGAATCTCTGCCATCTGGGTTTCTAAGCCCTGGGATATCAGGAAACAAAAGCCACAGCATTAGGAGGTAATCCTGCTGCTTCCTCTACACAGCCCCCCCCCATTTCTCCTCACACACACCCCTCCTCTGTTGCCCCAGGGTCCCCTCCCTTAAGTGACTGCTGCACTCCCAGGAACTCTATAGAAGGCCCTTCTAGAGAAGCCTATTCAAAGTCTATAGAAACCCTGAAATTCTCTTGCAATACTTGGGGAATGCCTAAGTACTTTCCAGGATTTCCTGGAGCTTCTTACTCTTACTTTTTGTAGCTAAGTAGCCCACAGAGAGGAAAGAAAATATTGTAGTTTACAAAGAGAATTCTGAGCTGCTGCTGCTGGTAGCTATTCCTCATAAGAGCAATGCAACAAGTAACACAAAATCTGATTTTGGGGCATCTCAGTAGGAGACTCCCCTCCCCCATTTATATTCAGAATGGAACTTTTCTTCTCCCATTAAGAAGCCAGCTAGGCAGGTTACACAAGCCAACTCATCCTTGTAGGGTACAAAAGGGATGCCTGTGTGGAAAGACCAAGTGTCTTTTTCTATTTCGTGTGTGCAACCATCCTGTCAGGGATTGTGACATGAGAGAGAACAGTATAATTTAACTTTAAAGTTTAAAAGCTTAGCTTAGAATCCAGTGAAGTTTTTATATTCTAAAATAAGGCATTACAGAATTATAGTCATAAATTACTGACATTTCTCCAAAGTTATTATAAAATCCCTTGATACTAAAAAAAATGAAAGAAAAAGAGCACCTGGGTGGCTCAATTGATTGAGTGTTGGACTCTTGATATTCGCTCTGGTCATGATCCCAGAGTCGTGCGATTGAGTCCCACATAGGCTACACGCTGAGCATGGAGTCTGCTTAAGATTCTCTCTCTCTCCTTCTCTCTCTTAATCTCTCTCCCTCTGTCCCTCTCCCATTCTATCTCTCTCTAAAAAAAATGAGGGGCTCCTGCGTGGCTCAGTCAGTTGAGCATCCAACTTCACCTCAGGTCATGATATCACAATTCGTGAGTTCGAGCACCAAATCAGGTTCTGTGCTGACATCTCAGAGTCTGGAACCTGCTTGGGATTCTGTGTCTCTCTCTTTCTCTACCAAACCCCTGCTCTAGCTCTGTCTCTCTCTGACTCAAAAGTAAATAAGTATTAAAAATTTTATTAAAAACTTTTTTTAAAAAACGATCATATGATTCAGTAATGCCACTTCTGGGTATTTATCCCAAGGAAAAAACACTAACTGGAAAAGTTATCTGCATTCCCATGTTTATTGCAGCATTATTTACAATAGCCAGGATATGGAAACAATCTAAATGTCCACTGATGGATAAATGGACCGAGAAATCATGGCATATATACACAATTGGATATTAGTCATCCATTAAAAAAAACCCAAACCTTGCCATTTGAAACAGCATGGATGGATGTCAAGGGAATTATGCTCAGTGAAATAAGTCAGACAGAGAAAAACAAGTACTCCACGATCTCCCTTATATATGGAATGTAAAAAAGAAAAAAACAAGACAAGCTCACAGTTACAGAGAACAGGTTGATGGTTCCCAGGTTGAGGGGACTGGTGAAACCTGGGAAGGGATCAAAAGATAAAAGATAAAATAAAATGAATATATGTTATGACAACATGCACATATATAGGCTAGTGGGAAATAGCAAGACTTGCTGGATGTATTTTTCAATTGATGATTAAATCTACTGAAAGGAGATGAATCTTATTTTATGTAAATTAAAATTCAATGAAGCTGAAAAATTGCAGCACTTTAGTACAATTGGATGCATTTAGGATAATCCATCATGGTAGATTTACATCATTTTTTTAAAGTTTATTCATTTATTTTGAGAGAGAGAGAGAGAGAGAGGGAGAGAGAGAGAGAGCATGAGCAGGAAGGGGCAGAGAGAGGGAGAGAAAGAATCTCAAACAGTCTCCAGGCTGTCGGTGCAGAGCCCAACACAGGGCTTGAACTCACAACCCATCAGATCATCACCTAGGCCAAAATCATGAGTCTAACTTTAAAATCAAGACGTCTAACGCACTGAGCCACCCTGACACCCCAACATGATTTACAATCACCTAAAACTGGCTACAAGCTCTCATCCTACCTGTGTCCGTGTCCCGTTATGATATGAATTTGTATCTTTTCTCATCCACAGATGGAGTCTATTTCTGCATCTTTGGGAGCTCAAAGCCTCAAAGGTTTTGCAGTTTGCCTTTTGACAATGTCTGCTTCTTTATGCATTTCTTGTCTCTGTTTTATAATTTGACACCTTTTTTCAACCCATGTCCTCCCTCTCATGAATTTGAAAATATCTGTAACACTTTATTAGAAATGACATAGTAAAGAGAAGAAAGGATGATTCCTATGCACCTCACAGCTCAGTCCCCAGGAAGTCTGTAGTCTACAATCCACATTGGCCCAGTTGCCAGAACTTTCTCACAAGAACAAGCATGTTTGTTGTCAATTTACCGGTGCACAGCCACACTTCTTTCTTGTCTTCACCACAACCATTTCCTGCTGCATCTCCTGTTTTTGTCTTCCGGTGACATAGGGTTGTGAGGACCTCACAGCACACAAGGCTGAGGTGCAAGGTCCATACCCCCAACCCAGCTCTGCAGTGGAAGCCTGTAGCATTTTGGTACAATTGGATGCAATTAGGATAATCAGTTGTGGTAGATTTACATGATTTTTCAAAGTTAATCATTTATTTTGAGAGAGAGAGAGAGAGAGAGAGGGAGAGATAGAGAGTGTGAGCAGGAAAGGGCAGAGAGAGCAATCTACAAACTGGGAGAAAATGTGAGTCACATATCAGATAAAGAAAGAACTTGTGGGGGCGCCTGGGTGGCGCAGTCGGTTAAGCGTCCGACTTCAGCCAGGTCACGATCTCGCGGTCCGTGAGTTCGAGCCCCGCGTCAGGCTCTGGGGGATGGCTCGGAGCCTGGAGCCTGTTTCTGATTCTGTGTCTCCCTCTCTCTCTGCCCCTCCCCCGTTCATGCTCTGTCTCTCTCTGTCCCAAAAATAAATAAAAACGTTGAAAAAAAAAAAGAAAGAACTTGTGTATATACTTGATAAAGATCTGACAAAGAATAGAATGTGTCAAGAACTCTGAAAATTCATTAATACAAAGACAGTCCAATTTAAAATAGAAAATACAAACATTTTTTACATAATTAAAGTATGTATACACCAGTGAAACCATGATAACAAGCAAGATAGCGAATGTATCTGTCAGCCACAATAGTTCTTCATGCACCGCTCATCTGCCCCTGTCCCGTAGGCACCATTTATGTGCTCTGCACAATATGCACAGCAAACTGTTCCTGATGTGAACATTTGAGTGGCCAGACCTAGATTCAGAGCTTCAGGTCCTTAAGGAGAAGGTTTTCTTACCATCAATGCCACCTTCTGCAACATGGTCATTGTTGACCCCAAACCCCAGAGAATGCAGCCCAACTTAGGAAGAATTTCAGATAATCAAGATACTTCTTAACAGGAAGAAAGAACTTCAGAACAATTGCCTCAGATATTCTATTTTGTATTTTTGTTTATAAACATAGACGATGCTGAAAATAAATAAATAAAATAAAATAAACTTAGACCACTGTTTTAAAAACATGCCAGAAATTATGAAACCTTACATCCACATTCACAAATGATTACAAATGCACTCTGGGTTGTTGTTCATGGACTATTCGCACAGCACTTTGGCAAATGATCGCTGGCTCTGGAATATGCATCTTCAGGGCTCATCACTCACAACGTCTCTGAAACTCTCTCAGCAGAGTCGTCTTCAGAGTTAAAGGTGACAATGGAAGACAAGTCTCTAATGTCTAGCTTCTTTTTGCTTCCAACCACTAGCATGCTTTGGTCACTCTCCCTATTTACCAGATTGAGACTGTCAAAAATGAAATTCACTCTCAAAAGGCCAAGGTGTTGTTTCTAAGTGTACTCAGAAATATAGTCCCAGCCATGCCACAAGCTTCCTGGCAAAGTCACCCACACAGATGTAAAGATCATGTCCATTCGCTGCTGTGCTCTTGACCGCCTGTCCTCTCCTCGGACTCAAGCCTGTGGACACTCCTTGGCACAGATTTTTAGCTGGTCAAGTCTTGGGTCTGATTGACCTTGAATAAGTAAGGCCCAGGGCCCAGAGGGACCCTGACCCACCTGAGATATTGGAGGCCCTACTCCACCTCTCTGAATCTCTAGATTCTCTGTGATTTACACATAAATGTCCCTCCCTGGTGGGATGTGGGAACTTCCTGTCAGTTCTCTGCACGGGCAAAGTGCCTGTCACCTGGATTCCCAGTGCTACACTCATAGGAAACACACACCTCAGTTACAGGAATTAGGATTGGCAAGATCTTGGGGTTCTTCTCTACTGGAATCTCCTCTCCATCAAAGTCCTCCTGTGTGGAACTTTGTGATTAAATAAGAGGGATGTCACAAGGACAGGGAGAGAAGACACTTATTCTTTCCTCCCATCGGCCCTTCACACTGGCTCCATCCATGCCACCTGAAGGAAACCTTACACAGGTTCTGCCTTAAGCAAAAACCTCTCCAATCACTATTGGTCACATTCATGTACTCAAATCATCTAGTGTAATAATCACACTCTCAATTTCACTGACGGGTGGGGCGCCTGGGTGACTCAGTCAGCTGAGCGTCTGACTTCAGCTCAGGTCATGATCTCGAGGTCCATGGGTTTGAGCCCCACGTTGGGCTGTGTGCTGACAGTTTGGAGCCTGGAGACTGCTTCAGATTCTGTGGCTCCCTCTCTCTCTGCCCCAACCCTGCACATGCTCTCTCTCTCTCTCACACAAGTAAATAAACGCTTGAAAAAAATTTCAGAAGGAGTTAACATGACAGAGAAGTAAGGGAATCTGAAGTTCCCTCGTCCCTCAAACTCAGAAGTATTGAGGCAAGAAGGCTTGAAATTCCAGGAATCCAGGCTACAGAGTGACAGAAACATCTCCAGGGGCCCATGGGGACAATGTGATGGGCCATAGATGCATGATTTCAAACTGGGAGAGATAAAAAAAAAAGGCAGCATAGGAAAGGAGGGGAGGGATCCCCTTCTGCAGAAAGACAAAAGAAAGCGAAAGAGAGGTTGCAGAAGTGGAAGGTTGTATTTGGACAAGAGAAAAAAACATGGGATGGGGAACAGAAAAAATGGAGAAAGAACCAATTTTTAACTACAGGGATTTCTCTGGCCTCTTTGTGTACCTGGGGAGGAGGGGAGCCACCCCAAGCTCTGTAGTCAGCTCCCAGGCACAGGAGGAGAGAGCAATCCCCTCCCTTGAGTACTGCGGGAAGTGGGCAAATAGCCATTCCAAGGACAAAGGACACTGCAGGAACCCCCGCCATGCAGAGGCCCTTTGTGACCATACCCTGGAGTGACAGTACGCCAGAACTGGGGCAAGACCCATAAGAAGCTATTAAAACACATAAGGGACAGAAAACTAGGCAAAATGATGAAACGGAAGAATTCTCGTCAAAAGAAACTCCAGGAGGAAATGACAGCTAGAGAATTGCTCAAAACAGATATAAGCAATATAACTGAGCAAGAATTTAGAATAATAATCATATTACTGGGCTTGAAAGAAGCATAGAAGACAGAAGAGAATCTATTGCCACAGAGATCAAGGAACTAAGAAATAGTCACAACGAATTAAGAGATGCTGTAAATGAGGTGCAAAATAAACTAGATGCAGTGACAGCAAGGATGAAGGAGGCAAAGGGTAGATTAAGTGAAATAGAAGACAAAATTATGGAAAATGATGAAGCCAAGAAAAAGAGAGATAAGAACATACTAGACCCTGAGGGGAGAAATAGAGAACGAGGAGATTCAATGAAACATAAGAATATCCATATCATAAGAGTTCCAGAAGAAGAAGAAGAAAAGAGAGAGAAAAAGGGAAGAAGGTTTACTTGAAGAAATTTTAGCTGTGAACTTCCCTTATCTGGGGAAGGAAATGGACATCCACATCCAGGAGACAAAGAGAACTCCTTTCAGATTTAACAAGAATAGATCTTCTCCACAGAATATCATAGTGAAACTGGAAAAATACAAAGATAAGGAGAAAATTCTGAAAGCACCCAGGGACAAACGGGCCTTAACCTACAAGAGTAGACACATAAGGGTAGAAGCAGACCTATCCACTGAAACTTGGCAGGCAAGAAGGGAGTGGCAGGAAATATTCAATGTGCTGAATAGGAAAAATATGCAGCCAAGAATCCTTTATCCAGCAAGGCTGTCATTCAGGATAGAAGGAAAGATAAAGGCTTTCCCAGACAAACAAAACCTGAAGGAATTCATGAACACTAAACAAGTTTCTGCAAGAGATCCTTAGGGGAACTCTCTGAGTGGAATGCTGCGAAGACTACAAAGGACCAGAGACATCACCACAAGCATGAAACCTACAGGTAACACAATGTCACTAAATCCATATCTTTCAATAATCACTCTGAATGTAAATGGACTAAATGCCCCAATCAAACACATAACATATCAGAATGGATAAAACAAAACCAAGATCCATCTATATGCTGTCTACAAGAGGTCCATTTTAGACCTGCGGACACATGCAGATTGAAAGTGAGGGGATGGAAACCATCTATCATACCACTGGAAGTCAAAAGAAAGCTGGGGTAGCCATACTTATATCACACGAACTAGATTTTAATCTAAAGGCTGTAACAAGACATGAAGAAGGGCAATATATCATAATTACAGGCTCTATACATGAAGAAGAGCTAACAATTGTAAATGTTTATGCTCCCAACATGATTGCACCCAAATACATAAATCAGTTAATCACAAACTTAAGTGATCTTATCAATAGAAATTCTGTAATTGGAGGGAACTTTAATTCTCCACTTACAATAATGGACAGATCATCTAGGCAAAAAAATTCAATGAAGAAACAATGGCTTTGAATGATACAGTGGACCAGATGGGCTTGACAGATATATCCAGAACTTTTCACCCAAAAGCAGCAGAATTCTTTTCGAGTGCACATGGAACATTCTCCAAAATAGATCACATCCTAGGTCACAAAACAGCCCTCAACAAATATAAAAGAACCGAGATCATACCCTGCATATTTTCAGACAAAAATGCTATGAAACTTGAAGTCAACCACAAGAAAAAATTTAGAAAGCCTCCAAATGCATGGAGGTTAAAGAACATCCTACTAAAGAATAAATGGGTCAACCAGGCACTTACAGAAGAAATTAAAACGTATATGGAAGCAAGTGAAAATGAAAACATGACAGTCCGAATCCTTTGGGATGCAGCAAAGGCAGTTCTAAGAGGAAAATACATTGCAATCCAGGCCTATCTCAAGAAATAAGAAAAATCCCAAATACAAAATCTAATAGCACACCTAAAGGAAGTAGTAGCAGAACAGGAAAGAAACCCCAAAGCCAGCAGAACAGCAGAAGAAGAGAAATAACAAAGATTAGAGCAGAAATAAAAAATATAGACCCCCCCACCAAAAAAATACAGTAGAACAGATCAATGAATCTAATCACTAGTTTTTTTTTTTCTTTTCTGAAAGACAAACAAAATTGATAAACCCCTAGTCGGACTTCTCAAAAAGAAAAGAGAGGGGACCCAAATAGATAAAAATCACAAATAAAAGTGGACAGATCACAACCAACATCACAGAAATACAATTATCAGGGAATACTATGAAAAATTACATGCCAACAAACTGGACAACCTAGAGGAAATGGACAATTTCTAGACACCCACACGCTACCACAACTCAAACAGGAAGAAATAGAAAATTTGAACACACACATACCCAGTGAAGAAATTGAATCAGTTATCAAAAATCTAACAACAGGTAAGAGTCCTGGGCCATATGGCTTCCTAGGGGAATTCTACCAGACATTTAAAACAGAGTTAATACTTATCCTTCTCAGGCTGTTCCAAAAAATAGACATGGAAGAAAGCTTCCGGACTCATTCTGTGAAGCCACCATTACCTTGTTTCCCAAACCAGACCGAGACCCCACTAAAATGGAGAATTACAGACCAATATCCCTGATTAACATAAATGCAAAAATTCCCAACAAAATACTAGCAAATCAAATTCAACCGCATCTCAAAAGAATTATTCACCACGATTAAGTGGGATTCATTTCTGGGCTGCATGGCTGGTTCAATATTCTCAAATCAATTAAAGTGATACATCACATTAATAGAAGAAAGGATAAGAACCATATGATCCTGTCAATAGATGCAGAAAAAGCATTTGACAAAATATAGCATCCTTTCTTAATAAAAGCCCTCAAGAAAGTCGGGATAGAAGGTACCTACCTTACTTCATAAGAGCCATATATTAAAAGCCCACAGCTAATATCATCCTCGTGGAAACAAAGTAAGAGCTTTCCCACAACATTAGGAACATGGCAGGGATGTCCACTCTCATGGCTGTAGTTTAACATCCTGTTGGAAGTCCTAGCCTCAGCAAGCAGACAACAAAATGAAATAAAAGGCATCCAAATTGGCGAAGAAGTCAAACTTTCACGTTCCGCAGATGACATGATACTCTACATGGAAAACCTGAAAGACTCCACCAAAAAGCTGCTAGAACTGATACATGAATTCAGCAAAGTCACAGGATACACAATCAATGTACAGAAATCAATTGCCTTTCTATATACCAATAATGAAGCAACAGACTACTTTCTTACACCATACACAAAATTAAACTCAAAATTGATGAAAGACCTAAATGTGAGAGAGAAAACCATTAAAACCCTAGAGGAGAAAACAGGCAATAACCTCTTTGACCTGAGCCCCAGCAATTTCTTGCTCGACCCATCTCCGAAGGCAAGGGAAATAAAAGAAAAAATGAACTCTTGGGACCTCATCAAGATAAAAAGATTCTGCACTGCAAAGGAAACAATCAACAAAACAAAAAGGCAACCAATGCAATGGGAGAAGATATTTAAAAATGACATATCAAATAAAGGGTTAGTTTCCAAAATCTATAAAGAACTTACCAACCTCAACACCCAAAAAACAAACAACCCAGTGAAGAAATGGGCACACAACATGAATAGACACTTTTCCAAAAAAGACATCCAAATGGCCAACAGACACATGCAAAGATGTTCAACGTCACTCATCATCAGGGAAATACAAATCAAAACCACATTGAGATGGCACCTTACACCGGTCAGAGTGGCTAAAATTAACAACTCAGGAAACAAAAGATGTTGGCGAGGATGTGGAGAAACGGTAACTCTCTTGACTGTTGGTGGGAATGCAAACTGGTGCAGCCGCTCTGGAAAACATTATGGAGGTTCCTCAAAAAATTAAAATGGAACATCCGTACAACCCAGCAATAGCACTACTCAGAATTTATCCAAAGGATACAGGAGGGCTGATTCACAGGGGAACATGTACCCCAATATATATAGTAGCACTTTCAACAATAGCCAAATTATGGAAAGAGCCCAAGTGTCCATCAACAGAAGAATGGATAAAGATGTGGTTTATATATACAATGGAATACTACTTGGCAATGAGAAAGAATGAAATCCTGCCTTTTGCAACAACATGGATGGAACTGGAGGGTATTATGCTAAGTGAAATAAGTCAGTCAGAGAAAGACAGATGTCATATGTTTTCACTCATATGTGGAGCTTAAGAAACTTAACAAAAGACCATGGGGGAAGGGAAGGGAAGAAATAATTTCAACCACAGAGGGAGGCAAACCATAAGACACTCTTAAATACAGAGAATGAACTGAGGGCTGATGGGGGGTGATGGAGGGGGGAAAATGGGTGATGGGCATTGAGGAGGGCACTTGTTGGGATGAGCACTGGATGCTGTAGGTAAGTGACGAATCATAGGAATCTGCCCCCAAAACCAAGAGGACACTGTATACACTGTATGTTAGCTAACTTGACAATTTATTGACAATTGTCAAGTTAGCTATATATATACAAAAACTTTTCAAAAAATATTGCTAAAGGGTAAATCTTCTACTGTCCCTGGCATCCCTGGCATGTGCCTGCTCCCAGAGAGGAACCTGCAGTGTAGACAGGGCTGCTTAGAGCTCTCCCCACGCTGCCATTCTCCTCCTGTCCTTGCCTTGGCTCTGATTCTTCATGGGATGGAGGAGAAGAGGCAGAAACACTGAAGATGAGTCAAGTGTAGTCTGGCCTTGGTAGGGGGACAGTAGCAGCATTCTTAGTGGCTCCTTTCCCCATGGAACACTGTTAATAGCCTTCAGAGTCTCCTCTGGGAATCTGAAATCATAAGCCCAACAGAAGGCCACTGTCTCCTCTCCCATCACTTGCTTCAACATCTGCTCCTAGTGCCGGACTTCCAGAACTCTAATGCACATACAAGCCTCTGGGATCCCTGCTGGGCCCCTGGGCAAGTCCCCTTCAAACTGGCTTTGGGTGCCTCCCTCCCATGTGGCCCCATGTGATATATGAAGAACACATACTTTTGCCCCCATGTTAGTGAAAGTTCTGACTGCGTCCAAGACCTCCACCACCATGGGTATTCTGCTCCCTCCACAGAGCAAAGCAACAACCTTCATGTATCCCATGACCACCAGGCAGCAAAGCCAAACTCTGAAGGACACACAACAAGTCTCTTAATGTACACTGCCCACACCCCTCTGGCAGTATCAAACTCCAGAGGCCGCCTCACTAGGTTTCAGGAGAGAGAGAACCTCCATCTCTCTGGACATGGCACACAGAGACGACTCCCTGTGGGGCCTCCCTTATATAGTCATACGGTTACACCTGGGCCACCTTCTGCCCTGGAGAGACGATTCTGCCACAGATGAACTCCAAGAATTGACCAATACTAATTTGTCATTGTCCCTATAAATTAAATGTTCTCGTTTAAAAAGCCCTTTCCTCTTGGGATGCCTGGCTGGATCATTTGGAAGAGCATGCGACCCTTGATCTCATGGTCATGAGTTGGAGCCCCATGTTGGGTGTAGAGATTACTTAAATGCTAAAACCTAACAGGAAAGGTCCTTTCCTCTTGACCCTTTCAAATATCTATCAACTTAGTTGAAGGACTAAACCTCACAAAACTGGTTCTTCCTTCTTCCTTTGGGCATCCTATATGGATCTTCTAGCATATAGCTTTGGACTGCGGGGTATTGGCAATTAGTAAAGATTCAACTGATATTAAGGGAGATATTTATGTTACCCCGAGCCTTTCATATAGCCTTCTGACCCAGATTTCAAGTTAATGCAGGTCATTTACATTGGACCCTAACTATGACATCTGATATTCAACTTGTCCCAAACCTAACTGAACACTGTTGCTCCTGACTCTATCCTTCCCCTGAAAATCTTACCCGTCACCCTGAACTTTCCTGTTTCTGAATAGAAGCATAACCATCGTACCCATCACCCGCATGGACACATCCTACACATCCTTCACAGTAGACTTCATACGCTAAATCTTTTCTCAGGTCTTCCTCTATAAATCCTAGTGTAAATTCCCCATCATGAGTCATGACTATCACATATTTCAACAACAGGGATCATGCACACATTAAACGCTGGAAATTCCTCAGTCTTCAGCACTGAAATAGAACCACATTCAGAGAGAACTGGAATATAAAATATGTTAAAAGAAGTGAGTGAGCAATATTTCAATTGTCAAGTGAAGAGATAATGATTTATTTGATTTACTCGTTTTTTCTCTGGTTATGACTTACCTTCCAAAAAAGAATCTAAGGTTGGGAGAAAAGAAATCAGCTTACATAAGCTGCACATTCAAATGGCCTGAACACAGGTTAATTGTATTAAGAATGCTTCTGCATATCTCTGGGGGAAAATATCTTTTAAACGACTCTGAAATGAAAAAGGACAGGGCAGGAATACTTTGCTCTTTAGACATACTATCACACACATGAGTCACTTACAAGGAAGTACTTTTGAACATAAGAACTGCATGATGGCAAAGCGTACTTTGGTCTCACTTAGTCATTTGACACATGTTTTCTCATGAGAGGATTTTTCTTCCGTGTTTTTACTGCATTCTGAATACTGGTGATGAATCTTAGAATGAGCGTGTATGTAGAATCTTAAATTTTCCAGACTTAATCTCTAATCCGTCTCCTAAAAAGTCACTGATATGGTAAACGCTCTCAGTCATGTTCACAGACAAAACAAAGGACGAATAAAAATTCTAATAATTTGGATTTGGGATGTCTGCAATCCTTGTGAGTGACTGAGAGTCACCCATCTAACTTTGAAGTTTCTCTATTATTTTAGCAAGACAGAAACTTTCATCTACTTACTGCAAATGTCACAGCATGGAAGGGTAAGGAGAGATTTTTCTGGTGTCAGAAAACAAGCACTAGAGGGAATGTAAAACCATCAACAACAATAAAGATGCTCTGAAGGAGAACTGGGTACCATAAGATTTATCAATCAGGTTCTCACAGGAAAAAGATAGTCTGCTCTCATTAGGTACTTGGAGAAAGTGTAGAGAAGGGGCCTCTTACAAACTGTGGACACAGGGAATTTGGAAACCACAGGGACGTTGATAGTATCGATAAGAAAATTGAGTCCCACCTGAAGGGGTGAACAAAGACTGGAATGCAGAAGAAGAGTTGGGTAGAAAGGCCACCAAGGGAGGAGCTGTGACCTTTGGCATAGGGTTGCAGTTAGTCAGAGATGGCCATGCAGAAATAGACGTGGGAGAATGGATACCCCAGCCTTGCTTTTCTACTTCCACAGGGCCTCTGATTTGGACTTCCCATAGGCAAGCCAGGCAGAAGACAGAGAGCAAGAGATCCCACCGATGTAGTGCAACTAGATCAGCCTCAGGGGGCAAAGAGCTAGGGTGAAGTGTGATTCTGCAGAGGCAAATGAAAACTATGTGGCCCAGATGGGATTTTTCAAATACAATTGGAGACATTTTAAGTTACGAAGGTCCCTAAAAAAGAAAAGAGAGAAACACAATAAGATAATCCTGTGACTTTCAGGTCTCCATGAACCACAGAACAATCTTTCCAGAGAAACCCAATACCTCCCTAACATAGTACATGTGGCCATGCTGTGCAATGACAAATGTGACCAGTGGTTCAGACACTTAACATGTGCAGGATTTCTGATTTGAATTTTCCTGAGTCTTTGAACTCTATATGCCATTGCCTGATTATGCCAACTTTGTGTGAAGAGGGACAGGTGAGAAGGGGAGGCACTGGAGACTGAGAGCTGGGAAGAGGCTTCATTCTGGTTAGTTCCCACTGCATAACAAACCATTCTGAAGCTCAGTGGTTAAAAACAAAAACCATCATTTATTTGTTCTCATAAAGCTGCAATTTGGGCAGGACTCAATGGGAATGGCTCATCTTTGCTTTCTGCAATTTCGCCTGAGATGGCGGGGCAACCGCAGGGCACGCTTCTGTGTTGCCTCACTTGCATGGCAGGCAAGTTGGTCTGAGTCACAAATGAAAGGTGAGCTGGGAAGTGGGCCAGTGACTTCAGGCCCTCTGCATGGGGGCCTCTCAAGAGGCAGCCAGGGCTTTCTCACAACATGACAGTCAAGTTCCAAGGGCAAGAACCCCAACAGGGCAAGGAAGCATTGCCCATATGTAACCTTAGAGTCACAAGGTGCTGCTTCAACCATCTGCTATTAATTGAAACGGTCCCAGATCTGCCCAGTTCCAAGGTAGAGGACACAGGCCCTGTAACTCAGTGGCAGGAGTAACAGGGTCAGGTTATAGGAAGAATAAGTAGAAGCTACTCTCACAGCTATCTATGGAAACTACAATCTACCACTAGCGCAAATCATCGTAAATTCAGAAGAAAAAATGAAATGGTCTTTACTACCAAAACATATCCCATATTTTTGAAAGCACGTTCATAATCCCATTTGAACCATCTCTAAATAATCCCTTCTCAGCTTCTTCCCCGATATTTTTTATTTGTTCAGCATACTTCATCTTTAGCAATTTTATTTTTTCCTCCCGTTCTTCCTGTGATTTATGAGCGTATTCCTTTTCTACTAGTTTAATTTCATTATTTAATTGATCGGTATAGATCTTCTTCAGGTCTTCTTTCAGTTGCTTCAGCCTCTTCTCTGTGTCCTTGTAAATGGCATCGGTAAAGTAAGCCCCTCCGTTGCTCTGCACCATCTCTTCTATCAGCTCCACCAGCTCCTGCACCTGAGCTTCCTTCTCGGCCTCTGAGGCTCTGTTGTTGAAGGCACAGTAGCGGTTCCCACACTCGCTGATGATGTTTCTTAGCTTCACATCTGAATCTGCCAAGAAGTCACTCAGGCTCTTCTCCTCCAAGTAATCTTTGCGAGTGAACAACACGATCATGTGCTTCAAGGCTGGCTTCCCAAACACAGCCTTGATCAATGCCACGGTCTTCTGCTCTTCGTCCCTGTAGAGGCCCACCTGGAGGACCAAGATGATGGCGTGGGGCCCAGGGCAGGAGTAGAGGACACACTGGCTGATTTCCCTGCACGTGGTATCCAGGGTGTCCTTGGTGTGAAAGAGCCCTGGGGTGTCAACAACAACAAGTTTCCTCCCCTTCCATTCCTTGGATGCTTTTTGACACTTGGCGGTGACAGTATAGGGACCAACTCTAGACTCAAAGACTCTACTCCCCAGGATGGTGTTTGCCGTTGCGCTCTTCCCACTTCCACTTTTCCCCACCAAAACAATCCTCAGAGTGTTGTCCTGAGGGTGTGCCATGTCACTACCAGTGGCTGTGGGGTGTAAAAAAGAGAAGGAGAAGAAAAAGATTCAACGAAGGTAAGTGGAAACCATCACATTCCTTTTATCTCCTTTGTGTTTCTCCATGAAAACCTGCAGTAGTGTACTACCCATGTTGGTCCCATAAAGACAAAAAGATGAAACAATTCAAGCACCATAGAAGAAACAATAAAGTAGTTAAAGAGTTCCCCTACAAAAGAGTACCAGGTCCAGATGGTTTCATGGGGATCTCACTTAAACCTTTCTTAAACTATTCCTGATGACTTAAAACAGAAGGAAGTCTTTCCAGTTCTTTCTATGACATAAGTATGATATTGATCCCAAAGGCTAACAAATATTGATTTCACCAATAAATAAAGCTACAGACATGTCTCATTTGTGAATACTAATGCCAAAGTCCCAAATAAATTGTCAGACACTAAAAACTAATACCCCACAATTAAAGGTGATTTATTTCAGAAATAGTAGGGTGGTTCAATATGAGAAAATGGATTGCTACAACACATCCCCTTTAGTAGATTTAAGAAGAAAAATACCTTGATGCAGAACAGACATTTGCCCAAATTCAACACTGTTTTAATAGGTACTTCTTTAATGTGATTTTATAAAAATATAAATTTTAAAAAATTTGTCACCATTTTTTTCTCTGCAGCTAAAATAGTTGACTATAAATTTCATTTGGAAGCATGAAGAAAGAAAATTAGCCTCTAGAGTCAAAAAACCGAAGAACGATGAGGGAGGGTGAGCTCTACCAGATAGTAAAATATTTTAGCCCCTATAATTAAGGCAGTAGGACATGTGTGTAAACAGAGACAGAACGGAAAACAAAAACAGATAATTCAGAGATAGACCAAATTGGTCTACTATATTCATGAGTATCCAGTTCAATTGTATCGTGTTACATTTATCATCCATAAGGCAGGATCTCACAGCAATGGGGAGACAGATGGACTAATAACCAGCATTGGGATAACTACAAAACCACACAGAAAAAGACAAAACTGCACCCACATCTTCATGCCATTCACATGCTAAATACGTTAGAAATATAAACACTAAAAATCAATCCACGTAAATACTAGAAGAAACCCAGACAAATCCTTTGTAACCTGGGGGGGGGGGGGGCAACTCTTTCTAACATTTGAAAGTTTGTAAGGAAAAGGATTCATACATCTGACTACATAAATATCTAAAAGACAACGGGAGACAACGAACACCACGGACAATTAAAATACGAATGTCAGACTATATCAAAAAGGGTTAATTCGGAGTGCCTGGGTGGCTCAGTCGGTTGAGCGTGTGACTTCAGCTCAGGTCACGATCTCACGTTTCGTGAGGTCGAGACCCGCATCGGGCTCTGGGTTGATGGCTCAGAGCCGGGAGCCTGCTTCCGATTCTGTGTCTCCCTCTCTCTCTGCCCCTCCCCCATTCATGCTCTGTCTCTCTCTGTCTCAAAAATAAATAAACATTTAAAAGAATTTTTTTAAAAAAGGGTTAATTCTCCTCTTATACAAAGAATACCTAAAAGTAGAGAGACAAATGTCCAATAGCTCGATAGAAAATGGAGCAAGACATATGAATAAACAGTTCAAAGAAAAAAAAGAAATGTCAATGCTCCTCAACTATGTAAAAATATATGAACACTCACTTAAAGTAGAGAAAAATAAATCCAACATAGGAAAAGAAACAAACTAAATATAACAAATTAAATTACACTGAGATACTATTTCTCCACTTACAGATTTGGCAAAAGTCCAAAGATTTGCTGCTATAATCAGTCGGTAAATTTTAGAGGAAACAGGTTCTCTTCTCGGTGGCTAACGAGAACAGAAAAACAGTCTAAAACCTACAGGGGAGAAATTAGGAATATCACACAAATTACATATACATTTATTCTTGGATTGTGAGTCCCAATTTTAGGATTTATGCTTGTAGTGGACAAGGGCAGGTCACCCATAAACGTGCAACTTTGCCTTACGATTTCATATAAAAGTACCTTAAGATACAGCCTGTGTGGGAAGATTACTAAGACCCTCTTCTGTCCCCCTGCAAGCAGGAAACAAATCTCCCATGTGAAATGTGTCCCTCCTGTCCCAGGAGGTAAAGAGACACCCTTATGATCAGGGATGGGAGATTTAGAGCCAAGAAGACTGTATAAACAGCCCACTACTTTCTACTAATTTACTACCCCAGCCCAAAGTCTCTTTAGAATTCCTCCCTAACAGATGCTCCCAAAGTTAAGTCTTCCTTGTTTTGTCAATCCCTCACAGATCCATCATCTCTTTGCCTAAAAACTATAAAAACTGCCTGCCTTGGTCATCTCTCTTGGTCTTAGTTTCATTACTGAGCATCTGTGCACAGTGCTTTTTTTTCTCTTGTTAATCTGCCTCAAGTGAATGTAATTCTTAGGGCAGCTGGAAGACCTTGAAGGGTTCAGGAAGAAGTTCCCCTTCCTTATGTCCCAGAGCTACACTGACAAAAACACAGAAAAAGATAAGGCATATGTTTATTCTCTGCGTCACTATTTGTAATACTTAAAGACCAAAAATCTACCAAATGCCCACTAGTAGGGGTCTGATTGAATAAACCAAGGTACATACACACAGCGATGTATTATCCAACTGTAGAAAGGAATAAGAAATACCTCTCTATGCCAGGATTCAGAGATCTCCAGGATATTTCATAAAGCAAAAAAAAAAAAAAAAAAAAGGTAAAGTGAAGAAAATAATATTTAGTTTACTGTCATTTCTCTAATGGGGAGGAACATGAACTGTAGGTACAAAGTACAACATATATTTCATGCACATGAAAAAGCAATGGCAGATCATCTGAACCGTCACCAAAGAAGTTACTGACAGAGGGATGGGAGGAATATGGTGGGGGACAGGGTAGAAGCTGGGAACTACTTCGAGTATACTTAGATTTCATAGATTTGTCTTGAAAGCATGTATTTCCGTCTTATAGAGAGTTCGAATCACAGCTCTTTTCCTTTATGAAAGACCTACATGTGTACCTGCTGTTGCTGGCTGACATAAATTCAAAGAGGATTTTTCATTTGTACAAAAAAAAGCTGAACACGAATACAATGCTCCGCATTTGTTTCACAGCCAGTTGAACTAATAGAGAGGCCAAGTGGGCCATTGTCCACACCAACTGCCAATCACCTTCCCCGGGAAGCTCACACAGGGGTTCACCATCCAGCCACCAGAGCTGTGAGCCAGATGAGCACGTGGGCTTTCTCTCAATTGAATTTGTGCATCTGTTAACAAGTTGTGTCTAAAGTATCAGAAACACATAAGGGAGGTTATTTGGGGGAGATCTGGGAATGCGCACCCTTTTTCCATGTACATTGATGGTAATTGCTTCTCTCCTTTATCTCATTTTGTTTCATAAAAGATTTCATAGGAACGTTCTGCTTGCAGATAGTGAAGAACATCTGTAAATAGCTTACATAATTATACAACAAAAACTATATTTTCAGATAACTAGTAAAAATCAAAAGCAAATGCAATACATAGTATTTGGTGTAATAGAAAAACCACACAAAGAATTGGTCCAAGAAATTTGAAAATGGAGTTGTTTCATTGGCTATTGTCCTAATGGGATATAGTGTAAGGCCAAATAGGGGGGAAAAACGTCAAGAAAATCTTAAATTGCTTTCAGGAATCCTGTCCTATTCTCAGCTTTTTGTGCACACGTGTAGTTTTGAAGCCCAAGGACAAGCCCAGTGGCAATGAACACCCTTAGCGCCCATACTGTGCCCTTCAAATGCCATTTCCCACCAAAAACATTAGGACTCTTAGGAGAAGGTACCGATTCCAATTCTGGGCCAAGAAATGTGCAAGTGGATCCTAGACTATCCTAGTCACACTAAAAAGTGAGGATGCTATCAAAAACTACTCAGACCGTGGGATGCCTGGCTAGCTCTGTCAATACAGTATGCATCTCTTGATCCCATGTTCATGAGTTCTAGCCCCACATTGGGTGCAGAGATCACTTTCAAAAAAAAATATTTGGGTCTTACCGAAATGACTACAGAACCAACGTGAAGAGGCTGACTGGACAGAGATGAGGTAATTTGAGTATCAATGAGAATGATAATTTCAATGGATTAAAATTCATCAAATATGTTGAAGTTCATGAATTCATAACAATACCATCATCATAAAAGAAGTGAAGTGTTCTCTTTAGGGTATGCTAGGAATGATGTCATCAGTCTGAACATGGACAAAAAAGAATCAATCATTCCTTTTGTCTTATTAACTACACCTTATGGAAATGAAAGTATGATTCAGGGGAAGTTTCTTTTATAGGATTATGCCATCCAATCAATGAAGAAAGATTGATAGAATTACAATATTATAATTTGCGACCATTAATGAAACAAAGTTACTCTAGGCTATCATTACTGTCTGCTACATTACAGAAAGAGACAGAATAAAATATAAGGTGCCTTCTGATGGAAGTTTACAACTGCACCTATGAAATATTGCCACCCAACTAACCAGGCAAGCCTTAATCTGATCAAGCCTCTCCTTAAATTTAAATTTATACAAAACAATGATACTAGAAGAACATGTCGTATGACATCTTGAGGATTTAATGAGTAAAATGTACACTGTCCAATTCTCTTGGACAAAGGACCAACCGTTTCTTAAACAGAAACATTTTACAAAAAGAAACAGGAAGGTGAAAACTTATTTATCAAATTAAACTTAAGATATATGAAAGAATTGCAATTTATGAACCGTATTTGGAGCTGATTTCAATTTTATTTAAAAAATTTTTTAATGTTTATTTATTTTTCAGAGAGACAGAGACAGAATGCGAATGGGTTAGGGGCAGAGAGAGAGGGAGACCCAGAAGCAGAAGCAGGCTCCAGGCTCTGAGCTGTCAGCACAGAGCCCGACGCGGGGCTCGAACTCACAAGCTGTGAGATCATGACCTGAGCCGAAGTCGGACACTCAACCGACTGAGCCACCCAGGCGCCCCTGATTTCAATTTTAAAATCTATGAGACAATCTGAGGATTGGAATACACCTGGTAATTGTATAAAAATTCTAATTGCTTTTTGAAGTCTGCTCATGGTATATTTTAATGACCTTTATCTTCCAGACATACATATGTAAATATTTACTGATAGTGTGATAAAATTTTTAGTATTCTAATAATTTAGTAATTTTTAGTATTCTAATGTTTGAAGTGTATTAATTAATTAATTAATTAAATCTCTACACCCAGCGTGGGGCTCGAACTCACAACCCTGAGATCAAGAGTCCCATGCTCTTCCCACTCAGCCAGAGAGGCGCCCCCACTCTAATTTTTTAAATGAGGAAATAGATGTGGCTCAGCAATGCTGAGAAAGTTGCCCAAGGTCACTGCGCTAATGGGCTTTGGGCAGAGAAGGGATCCAATGCAAACTATGTCTGACCTCTACACTCATGCATAACCCTTGCATGCTCTGGTGTCTTCCTGGTTCCTTCTCAAGTCCTTGATTCTACATTTCTGTTTACATTGGATCAGAAATAGATCATGGGAGGCCAGGGGAGGTAGTTCATTCTCTGTCCAGAAACATGAACTGGTAGCAACCCTGGAATTAGGGAAGGCAACCAAAGGGCTTCACGCACATTTGTTTTCTATAGAGTAGCTCATTCTCTCCCCATGGCACCCCTTCCTTACCTCCTCTGTTACACTGTCGATCACACCATTTCTCTCTTACATGTGGGGAAGGACACCGCCAGCTGAATTCTAGACTTCCTGTGCCATTTGTGACCTGGGTATCCCGGGGAATTTCATAAAACCACACGCACACTGCCTAGGATTCAGATTTTCTTTCAGGAAAAAGAGGGTTTGGGCCAGAGTGGTCTCTAAATTGCCTTCCAGCTCTAAAGACCTGCCTTGAGGACACTAGTTTCCCACTAAGGGAAATGGATGGGGTGTCAGGCAGCACTCACTCTGTCATGACAACAACTGATGGAAGATATGCTGTTCAGCAAGTTTTCCTGATAAATAGGAGACATGTGGACATGGGCCACTCAATCTCCTTAGCCCCACCCCACCTTCTACCGAGACCCCTGTGGCAGCATCCTCATTGCTGGGCTGCTGGCACAGTACCTGGTCCCTTCTAGGACCAGAACCCACACCCATGCACACCCCTATGTCCTGCTGCCCCTCATGGTTCCATTGCTCTGAGGCCAGGCTCACCTTCTTTTGAATGAGCTGATGAGTTCCTGAGTGTTCTCCAAAGAAGCTGTTTGAGCTGGTGCTTTTGTTTAACTGAGAGGAAAAAGTGTTTGCACCCTTTAAACCTCTGAGGCAGGAAGCTCAGATTGGGTGGAGCTAGTGAAGGAACGATTCGACTTTAAAGAGACAGAAATATTACCCTATAATTTGGGGAATGCTTTAGTTTTACCAAGGTGTAAGCTTTTTCTCCATGTGCCTGCTATCACACAAAATTCCCAAAGCTATATTTGTTGTTTGGGGTTATAGTGGTGGATCCCAAAGGCCCTTATTAAGTGACCCAAATCATGCACACAGAGGTGGGCATGCTCTCTGATCATCTTCTCTGGATGGAGTGGGAGATGCTGGGTTGATTCTGGGTGAAAGGAACTCAGATATGTGGCTAGATGTGTCCAAATTTAGAGCCTGGGATACTTCCCAGTGATTGCATCATATGGGCTTTCATGATGGCCTTTCATGAAGCTCTCAAGTTACTCATTAAAAAATTAACAGCACTCTGGTACAAAGCCAAAATGTCTAAACCATTGAGAACCAAGAGTAAAAGAGGAAGATGTAGCCTGGAAAAAGTCATCCAATGAACACACACCTTCTCTAGTTTTCTTCATATGGTTCTCTCAAGCCCAAAAACATGCATGACCTGACCAGAAAGATGGACCCAGGGAGGAGAATCATCTTTCCCTTAAACCTTCCTACCTTCCCCTACCCCAGACCCAGGCAGAGATAGACTTTTTCAGATTTAGCCAGTACACCCATTCCAACCTGCTCTGGAAACTATGAGATGAGAAGCAAATGGTCAAAGCTCTCATGGTTGACCAGCTGTTCCAATTATTTGTTGCATCACCATAAAATTATTATAGTTTTGATTATATATTTTTGTTCATTACTTTGAGACATGGGATTAGTCGATGCTGAAGCTTAAAAGTGGGTACTAAGAAGACTAAATGTGGCAGGAAGTAATGTATAATGGGGTGGCAACCAATGGAAGGAAGTAGCTAAATGTTGAAATTACTGTGTTAATGAGTATATTATTGGTCAATATCATTGGACCACTTGTTGGTGTTAATGACTTGGAGGGCCCCAGGTAACTGTTTTCCAACTTGCAATAAAGACACAGACCAGGACCCGCTATATAATTTACAAGGTCTGGCACAAAATAAAAATGCCAGACCCTTTGTCAAAGAGAATCAAACAAACAAACACACATAAACACACACACACACACACACACACACACACACACACACACAAACAAACTTACAAAAAACTTAAGAATTTCAAGATGACATCAATAGAGTGTTAAACCTTTCTGGGCACAGGGTCCTTTACATACCCATGAAGTTGGTCTTGATGAAGCTCCATACATAGAAGTCTAGAGGGGAGCCAGAACACTATGTCCTACTCAAAATATCTCTACCACTGCCTAGTTTAATTTCAATCTATATATTCCTTGAGTGAAATGTGTCTAGCCAGAGCCACCTTGGATGTTTTCCTGGTCAGCTAATTGCTTCTCCAGGTATTATCCTCAGGTATGCTGGTAAGTTCCCTAGTGGGAATGGGAGAGTAGTTGACACAGAATCCATGGATGCCACGGGAAATCAGATGTGGGTCTCAAATGGTAACAGCCTTGCGATCATTGGTTAAAGAGGAGCATATGGCTCTTATCAGTCCCATGCTGAGCCCTAAGTTACGAGTGATCACCTTCTAGAAGATTTTTGATAGAAGTAGTCTTGCCCCATATCTGTATTGCTCACTTAGCCACGCTCCTCATCATTGAGGGCTTCCTTCCACTTCCTTTTTTTATGTTTTCCTTTTATTATTTCAATCTCTCTCACACACAAAGCAATGTGGATATAATGAATTTTCAAAAAGTTGTGGGGTCATTAAAAGACATTCTTTAAATTCTACAGGAGTCTTCTTGTGGGAATCAGGGAATTTTATGCTGCTTAGATCTAGATGTCCTCAAAGCTCAACTTATTAAAACATTGCAGAGATAATACCAGGAGATGAAAAAGAATGGTTCCCTACATTGTCCTGGTTCTTCTACATATCATCTCTATAACCTGGTGAGTCAGTTTTCTATTGTTGCCATAACAAGCTATCAAAACTTTAGTAGCCTAAAACAATATAAAATTAATCTCCAACAATACTGGAAGACAAGAATATGAAATTAGTCTTATGGAGATAAAATCCAGGTCCTGCAGAGCTGGTTCTTTCTGGAGGCTCTAGGAGACAATCCATTCCTTGCCTCTTTCATCTTCCAGAAGCTGCCTGCTCTCCTGGGCTTGTAGCCACATCACACCAATCTCTGCTGCCTTCATCACAATGCCTTCATACCTCCTCCTTAGAAGGACATTTCTGATTACATCTTGGGCCCACTCGGATAATTCAGAATTATCTCATCTCAAAATCATTACCTTAATAACATCTGCAAAATCCTTGTGGAATAAGGTAACATTCACAGGCTCTGGGGATTAGGGTGTGGACATCTTTCTGGGGCCACCATTCATCCTGCCACATTTGGGTAAGTTAACCTCTCTTCAACTCACTTTCCTAATCATTAAAATGGAGCACTTACTTCAGAAGGTCACTGTGCACCCAGACAAAGTCGTACACATGAAGTGGTTCTCAGACCATAGTGATCAACAGGTAGTAGTTAGTAGTAATAATACAACCCTCAATGCTAGTCTCATAGATTACCATCCTGAGGCTCATCTACACATCATAGATGCTGTCTTAGTCAGCGTGGACTGCCATAATACCACAGCCTGGGAGCAGGAACAACAGGAATTAATCTCTCACAGTTTTGGAGACTGGGCAGCCAAAGCCCAATGTGCAGGCCAATTTGTTTCCCTGGGGAGGGCTCACTTCCTGATTTGCGGATGACACAGTCTCACTGTGTCCATACATGCTGGAGCAAGGAAGCAACTCTCTGCTATCTGTTCTTACAAGGGCACTAATCCCATCAAGACGACCCCAGATTCATGAACTCATGGAAACCCACTTACCTTATCCCTAAATACCATCATGTTGGGGGTTAGGGATTCTGGAGACTTCTCTTTTGTTGCCCCCAAAAAACTAGTCACTTCTACTTTGTAACAATATCCTTTAAGTGAATTGTTGGATATCACTCAAGGTTTCTGGTTTCTCCCCACTCACTCCACCCCCAAAGGGCACTGCATGAAAAGGAAGACTCAGCGCCTCCACAGCCTTTCTACCAGGATAAGGGATCTGGATTATCTATACCCCTGCACTCACATGGCTTCAATGAAATTGTCTTCTGGCTCCATGGATGTGCAAGAAGAGCTGCCTCTTGCAGGCTAATGGCAGCCTTGTCACAAAAGAGATATAGGTGTTAGGTGTGACAGTGCACTTGGGGCTGAATCCCTCAAAGGAAACATTGACCAAACCCTCATGAAATAAGGACCATGCCCCCCAAAGAGACTTTTACTGTCTTCCACGATGTTATATTCGTTTATGAACTACAACCATTCAGTCCTGTTCTCAAACAGGTCTCTGTTTCCTCCTAAGGCTTCTCCAAAGATCTACCAAAAGTGACCACTCAGAATTTGTGTCTTCACCAGAGGGTCACAGTCTTGGAGCTTCAGGGGAAAAACTGTAGGACACGCTCTGAACTACTGTTGCCTCAAAAAGACTCTTCAGAGCAGGTTTGCAAGATGGCAGCACTGACTCAATGCTCAGACTGTGCCAGTGAGCAAAGCCAGGACTACTGGGACTCTCAGTCTGGAAGCATATGTACCTCATGAAATCAGACGACTGTCTCAACATCCAACAGAGTAAGAAGTAATGACATAAGACTGAGTGAATGGATTCAAGATGTGCCATTGTGGTTATTTGTTTGGAATATTGATGGCATTCTGTTTGATGTTCTACTTGTATGGCTATTTGTGGAAACCTTATTTCTTTCTCCTTAAACGAATTAGTAGACTGAGTATTTGTAAACCCACAACAACCGTCTTTAAACATTACCTCATCTTCACCTACCCTCAAAATTCAGAAACAAATGCTTCTACTGAGTTTCATTCACTTTCATGATGATAGGACCATTTGCATAGGTTTAATAAAAATCTGTCCGCTTGTTTACAAAGATACCATTGAAAAAAATTGATTCTGCAGCAAGGCCATATGTACACTATGATATCTGAGAGTGACTGTTGTTTAATCAAAGACCACCAGACCACTGCTAAGGAGCAATTGTTGGTGTTAAATGTGGAGCTAATGTCTCCAAAACCTTCATAAGAAAACTAATATGATGTCTGGCTTCCAGGATCCCAATCTCTGGGAGTAAGGAAGTCCACTCCCAGGTAGTCCAGAAACCCAGGCAAATTTTGGAGACCTCAGGAAGAGGGAAAATCCCTGAGATTTACGGATACAGCATGCAAAGTTTACTGGAGAAAGTGTTTGGGCCTTGGTTTCCCACTCCTAGGATGGAAGAATGGCAGGGGCTTTGAAAAGTCTGATTCAAAATTCATTTTGAAAATTTCCAAAGGAAGCTTATCCTTTGGAATTGATAGTTGCTTAATATGATGAGGCTCTAGATTTCCCGAGCAAACTCAAGGAGGCTTTTCTGGTTAATTAAGATTCTTGCTGCATCTGTATAAATAATCAGGCCATGCATAGTAAAAAGAATCTTCTGGGATCAACAATACTTGTTGGAGGCTGTTTATGATCACAAAGTAGAGAACGCTACGAAAATGATCCAAAACTTAGAAATAGGCAAGAGAGATTACTGGAGTGTTCTATTGTTCTGTGTGGTGCTGTGCTTGATGATCCACTGTGACATTTTACAAACTTTAAGGACAGAGAGGATTTTTGCACATCTCTGCCTTGGAGATACTCAGTGAATTTTCTGTCTGGTGGAATATAGAACTCAAAAATTCCATGTTACTACTCTCTTGAACACATCAACCCTTGATTTCAGATGAAGTTTGTGTTTCTGTTTGTTTGTGTTTTTTGTTTCATTCTTTGCTTCTTTGTTTGTTTTTAACTAGGTTTCACACCCAGCATGGAGCCCAAACTTAAGACCAGAGCTGAGATCAAGAGTCAGACGCTTAAATGATTAAGCCAATCAAAAGAACTTTGAACCAATTATAGAATCATACTGGTGCTCTAGTTAAGCCAGGAGTTGAGCAAAATCTTTGATGTGTTTATACTTGCCCAGGAGTCATGAGTTTGCTTTTTTTGAAAACTGCACTCAGATAAGAAAGAGAGGGAGAAATAGCATGATCCAAGCCTTGGAGGTGGAAATGACACAGGACACAGGCAGAGAACAGCTAACAATTTGGAGTGCAGGAATCATTACCAGCCTTTACTGAGGGCGTACTGTGTGCCAGGCACTGACCTGTATATCATTATCACCTTCGTTCCTTACAAAAGTGTAAAATGGATATTAACGGGAACAATGATATCTAGAAGAATCTCATTCTTGGAAGAGGAGTTGAGACTGATTATAATGACTGTTGAATACCAGGCCAAGGAATGTGGATTCTAAGCCCTAGGCAGTAGATTTCCAAGAAGCAGAGACCTAAGAAAACTATCCCAATGGGCTTAACCTGGTAACTGCAACAAGGACTGGAGAGGAAGAGATCAGGGGTACTGTACCCTCACACTGCACACACTGTCCCTCTCTTACCATCCATCGTAGGTTGAATTGTGTCCTTCTAAAGAAGGGCTAACCCCTGGTACCTGAGAATGTGACCTTCTTTGGAGCACGCTCTCTGTGATGTCATCTCATGAAGTTAAGGTTGAGTCCTACTCTGATGCCTGGAATCGTTTCATTCACAGTGAGGGAAGTTTACACACAGATACACACAGAGAACACCATGTGACAAAAGAGGCAGAGATTGGAGTGAAGCACCTAGAAGGCAAAGAACAAAGCAGGCCAGCCAGCACCAGAAGCTAAGAAGCAGCAAAGAAGGATCCTTCCCCAGAGACTTCATGGAGAGTATGGCCCTGGGAAAGTCTCGGTTTGGCACTTGTAGCCTGTGCCAGTGAGACAGTAGCCATAACAATGAGACAGTAAGTTTCTGCTCTTTAAGCAACAGTTTGTGGTCATTTGTTGCAGCAGCCCCTGGGGGAATTAATATAGATTTTAAGGCCAAGAAGTAGGGTCCTGCTCTGGTAATTACCTAAAATGTAGGAGTCATTTCGAAATTGAGTAATGCATGGGGGCTCGAAGAATTCTAAGGTACATGATAAAAAAAGGCCTAGATTGCCCTTAGAGGATGTCGGTGGTAGGATGAACATCAAGGTCACTTTTTGGTGATGTCCCAGAGAGAGGTGGGGACCACGCTGCTGGACATTGGAGGGACGATGGCACTTGCTATAAAATGGCAGGCGGCAGGGAGGTGGGCTAAATTGAGGTGGGCTGCTGGGTGGAGAGTAGACCATGTAAGTGATGAACTTGAATATTTAGCTGAGGAGAATTCCGAGAACAGTGTGGAAGGTGCGGCCTGGTTTCTCCTTGCTACTTCTAATGAAATGCGTGAGGAAGGAGAGTGGTGGCCTATCTGCCAGCCAAGGAGCACCAAGATGGCCAGCTGCCAGCAGAGCCCAGGAAGAAGCAAGCAATGTCCTCCCCTCAAGGCTTCAGAGAGCGCACGCCTCTGCTGGCGTCTTGACTTTGGACTCCAGGAGCTACCACACAATCCATGTCTCAGCTGTTTCAACTGCAGTTTGGACGACCTGTCATGCAGTGCTAGCAATCCAGCATGTCCCCTCCACCTTGCCCCTGCCTGTGTTCTTGTCCCATCCTCTGAGAAACCCAAAGGTCTCCCCTTCTGTGGCACAGTGTGAGCGGACAAATCTTCTAGACTACGTTCTTCCTCATTCCCGCCACATTTCTGGCCCAAATAGACCCCAGGTCTCCCTGATGAGAGAGAGCTTGGGGCTTTCTCAGAATTTAGATTTCAGCCCTCTGAAGACTTTTCTTTTTGGAAACAAATATACAACACCAAAACAAAAACTAACAATTGTTTCTATAAAAGAGACACACACAAATTTAAGGCCTGGGAGTGTGGTTAAGGCCTCCTGAACACTTAAGGCAAACAGGCAGACTGTCAGGGTGCCATGAGCTGGGGGGTCACAGGTAAAAGCAGGCCCCAGTCCCAGCAGCAACAATCAATCCCTCGCTTTTACAGAATACCAACACCACACAAAAGGACTATTTTCTCTTAGTCAGCAAAAATGTCTCCTTAATATATGAAAATCAGTCAGTGGAAAAGTGTGTGGGCCTGATTCTGCCACGATCAAGATCTATGGCTTGGAGAAAACCCAAACACAAACAGACCCCAAAAACCCACAATCCCCATGTGCCCCAGTATCTTTACGGATAAGAAGTCCTAGATTGTCTCAATTCAATGCGTCCTACAGTACAGCATCATGTGAGACTATCTGGGCCTCTCCCAATGAGGACGAATCCCAAGTCTCTCCCCCGCGGCATGATTCATGAGCCTGGGCCCATGTACCCACACAACTTCTCAGGTGTTGGTTGGCTGTAGGTATAAATCTCCAGGTGGAACAGGGACCTGTGGCCCCCAAAGGGAGACCCTGAGGAGGGCCCAGTCGCAAGACTCCTGGCTGGAGGACCCAGGTGTGAATACGAGTATGGGCCTCTTTCCCCAGGGCTTTGGTGTCCCTGGGCCATCAGAGTAATGGACACTTACAGATGGTTATGGACATCACCTTTATTTACCAGCCAGCACCAACAGCCATGAACACAAGAAGCAAAGGCACAGGCATGTTTCACCCCGAGTTCTCTGCTACTCTCCACACACACAGCATCCTTCCTCACTCATCCGCCTAGACTTTCCAGTCCCACGCCTCCAACCCCACAGCCTTTGCTTGGATGGCCCCTGGATTCTTAGCCATTCCTCGGTACCAACGGTGGAAGAGGCGGTTTGGGAGAATGGGGGTCAGGGAAAGAACTCACAGGCTGCCAGGACCAGCCGACAGCCTTCAGTGATCTGCCCTCTCTGGGATTTAGAACAAAGTTGGCACGGTTTCTGCTGTTACCTTCGTTTCTTTCTTTTCGTTTCAACTTGACATCTTTTATTGCTTCACTCACATCTTTGTGGAGTGTCTCGAGTGCTTTATTACAAATGATAAACACGGTAAGTAAATCTTTAACGAGGGATAAAGGAAAGACTGTTTGTATACTGTGTGTACTACACACGGCTCCACAAGAAGCAATTGTCTTAAAGTCTAAGGGACTCATTTGCATAAGCCTGCTCAAAGCATTTTTCCTACAAAAGCAACTATTAACTCAAGAGGAATTAAAAATAGAATTAAAATCTCCCTATCTCATTGTCCTTTCTCACAAATCTGTATCAGAGAATTGGTGCTTAAGAAAATGTGCACACCAATGAGAAAGAATGAAGTCTGGCCCTTTGTAGCAACGTGGATGGAACTGGAGAGTGTGATGCTAAGTGAAATAAGCCATACAGAGAAAGGCAGATACCATATGTTTTCACTCTTATGTGGATCCTGAGAAACTTAACAGAAACCCATGGGAGAGGGGAAGGAAAAAAAAAACAAAAAGAGGTTAGAGTGGGAGAGAGCCAAAGCATAAGAGACTGTTAAAAAATGAGAACAAACTGAGGGTTGATGGGGGGTGGGAGGGAGGGGAAGGTGGGTGATGCGTATTGAGGAGGGCACCTTTTGGGATGAGACTGGGTGTTGTATGGAAACCAATTTGACAATAAACTTCATACATTGAAAAAAAAAGCATTCCTCCTGGGGTGCCTGGCTGGCTCATTTGGAAGAGCATGAGACACTTGATCTCAGGGTCATGAGGTGGAGCGCCATGTTGGGTGTAGAGATTACTTACATAAAACCTAAAAAAAAAAAGTCCTTTCCTCTTGACCCCTTCAAATATCTATGAAATTAATTGAAGGACTAAATCTCACAAAACTAGTTCTCGCTTCTTCCTTTGGGCATCCAATGTGGATCTTCTGGCATAGAGCTTTTGACTGTGGAGTATTGGCAATTAGAAAGATTCAGCTGAAATTGGAGATACTTATGTTAACACCCTGACACATTTACCCCAAGGCTTTCACACAACCTTCAGACCCAGATTTCAAGTTAATGCAGGTCGTTTATATTGGACCCTACCTTTGACATCTGATATTCAACTTGTCACAAACCTAACTGAACGCTGTGGCTCCTGACTCTACCCTTCCCCTGAAAATCTTACCTGTCACCCTGAACTTTCCTGTTTCTGAACAGAAGCATGATCATCCTACCCATCACCCACATGGACACATCCTACACATCCTTCACAGTAGACTTCACACCTAAATCCTTCCTCAGGTCTTCTTCTATGAATCCTTGTTTAAATTCCCCATCGTGGGTCATGACTATTACATATTTCAACAACAGGGATCATGGATGCATTAAACGCTGGAAATACCACAGTCTTCAGCACTGAAATAGAACCATCTTCAGGGAAAACTGGGACATAAAATATGTTAAGAGAAGTGAGTGAGCAATATTTCAATTGTCAAGTGAAGAGATAATGATTTATTTGATTTACTGGTTTTTTTCTTTGGGTATGTGTTACCTTCCAAAATAGAACCTAAGGTTGGGAAAAAAGAAATTAGCTCATGTAAGCTGCACATTCAAACAGCCCTCACACAGGTTAATTGTATTAAGAATGCTTCTACATATCTCTGAGAGAAAATATCTTTTAAACCGTTCTGAAATGAAACACGTCAGGAGAGAGCATGAATACTTTGCTCTGTAGACATACTATCACACAAATGGGTCACTTACAAGGAAGTACTTTTGAACATAAGAACTGCATGATGGCAAAGAGTACTTTGGTCTCACTTTGTCTTTGACACATGTTTTCTCATGAGGGGATTTTTCTTCCATGTTGCTTTTACTGTGTTCTGAATACTGGTGATGAATCTTAGAATGAGCAGGTATTTAGAATCTTAAGTTTTCCAGACTTAATCTCTAATCCATCTCCCGAAAAGTCACTGATATGGTAAACACTCTCAGTCATGTTCACAGACAAAACAAAGGACGAATAAAAATTCTAATAATTTGGATTTGGGATGTCTGCAATCCTTGTGAGTGACTGAGAGTCACCTATCTAACTTTGAAGTTTCTTTATTATTTTAGCAAGACAGAACCTTTCATCTACTTACTGCAAATGTCACAGCATGGAAGGGTAAGGAGATTTTTCTGGTGTCAGAAAACAAGCACTAGAGGGAATGTAAAACCATCAACAACAATAAAGATGCTCTGAAAGAGAACTGGGTACCATAAGATTTATCAATCAGGTTCTAACAAGAAAAAGATAGTCTGCTCTCATTAGGTACTTGGAGAAAGTTTAGAGAAGGGGCCTCTTACACACTGTGCACACAGGGAATTTAGAAAACACAGGGACGTTGATAGTATCGATAAGAAAATTAAATCTCACCTGCAGGGGTGAACAAAGACTGGAATGCAGAAGAAGAGTTGGGTAGAAAGGCCACTAAGGGAGGAGCTGTGACCTTTGGTGTAGGACTGAGGTAGTCAGAGATGGCCCTGCAGAGATAGAGGTGGGAGAATGGATACCCCAGCCTTGCTTTTCTACTTCCACAGGGCCTCTGACTTGGACTTCCCATTGGCCAGCCAGGCAGAAGTCAGAGAGCAAGAGATCCCACCAATGTAGTGCAACTAGATCAGCCTCATGGGGCAATGAGCTAGGGTGAAGTGTGATTCTGCACAGGCAAATGAAAACTATGTGGCCCAGATGGGATTTTTCAGATACAAGTGGAGACATTTTAAATAGGATGGTCCCTAAAAAAGAAAAGAGAAACACAATAAGAGAATCCTGTGACTTTCAGATCTTCATGAACTACAGAACAATCTTTCCAGAGAAACCCGATACCTCCCTAAAAAGTACTTGTGACCATGCAGTGCAACAACGCATGTGACCAGTGGTTCAGACACTGAACATGTGCAGGATTTCTGATTTGAATTTTCCTGAGTCCTTGAACTCTATATGCCATTGCCTGATTATGCCAACTTTGTGTGAAGAGGGACAGGTGGGAAGGGGAGGCGGTGTGGACTGAGAGCTTGGAAGAGGCTTCATTCTGGTTAGTTCTCACTGCATAACAAACCATTCTGAAGCTCAGTGGTTAAAAACAAAAACCATCATTTATTTGTTCTCATAAAGCTGCAATTTGGTCAGAACTCAGTGGGAATGGCTCATCTTTGCTTTCTGCAATTTCGCCTGAGATGGCGGGGCAGCTGGAGGGCCCGCTTCTGTGTTGCCTCATTTGCATGGCGGGCAAGTTGGTCTGAGTCACAAATGAAAGGTGAGCTGGGAAGTGGGCCAGTGACTTCAGGCCCTCTGCATGGGGGCCTCTCAAGAGACAGCCTGGGCTTTCTCACAACATGGCAGTCAAGTTCCAAGGGCACAAACTCCAACAGGGCAAGGAAGCATTGCCCATATGTAACCTTAGAGTCACAAGGTGTTGCTTCAACCATCTGCTATTAATTGAAACGGTCCCAGATCTGCCCAGTTCCAAGGTGGAGGACACAGACCCCGCAAGTCAGTGGCAGGAGTAACAGGGTCAGGTTATAGGAAGCATAAGTAGAAGCTACTGTCACAGCTGTCTATGGAAACTACAATCTACCACTATTGCAAATCATTGTAAATTCAAAAGAAAAAATGAAATGGACTTTACTACCAAAACATATGCCATATTTTTGAAAGCACCCTCCTAATCCCATCTAAAACATGTTCAAATATGCCCTTCTCAGCTTCTTCCCTGATATTTTTTATTTGTTCATCATAAATCCTCTTTAGCCATTTTATTTTTTCCTCCCGTTCTTCCTGTGATTTATGAGCATATTCCTTTTCTACTAGTTTAATTTCATTATTTAATTGATCGGTATAGATCTTCTTCAGGTCTTCTTCCCGTTGCTTCAGCCTCTTCTCTGTGTCCTTGTAAATGGCATCAGTAAAGTAATCCCCTCCGTTGCTCTCCACCATCTCCTCTATCAGCTCCACCAGCTCCTGCACCTGAGCTTTCTTCTCAGCCTCTGAGGCTCTATTGTTGAAGGCACAGCAGCGGTTCCCACACTCTCTGATGATGTTTTTTAGCTTCACATCTGCATCTGCCAAGAAGTCACTCAGGCTCTGCCCCTCCAAGTTATCTTTGCCAGTGAACAACACGATCATGTGCCTCAAGGCTGGCTTCCCAAACACATGCTTGATCAATGCCACGGTCTTCTGCTCTTCATCTGTGTAGCGGCCCAGCTTGATGACCAAGACGATGGCGTGGGGCCCAGGGCAGGAGTAGAGGACACACTGGCTGATTTCCCTGCACGTGGTATCCAGGGTCTTCTTGGTGTCAAAGAGCCCTGGGGTGTCAACAACAAGAAGTTTCCTCTCCTTCCATTCCTTGGATTCTTTTTGACACTCGGTGGTGACAGCATGGGGAGCAACTCTAGACTCAAAGACTCTACTCCCCAGGATGGTGTTTGCCGTTGCGCTCTTTCCATTTCCAGTTTTCCCCACCAAAACAATCCTCAGAGTGTTGTCCTGAGGGTCTGCCATGTCGTAAAAAAGGGAAGGAGAAGAAAAAGAGTCAACGAAGGTAAGTGAAAACCATCACATTCCTCTTATCTCCTTTGTGTTTCTCCATGAAAACCTGCAGTAGTGTACTATCCATGTTGGTCCCATAAAGACAAAAAGATGAAACAATTCAATCACCATGGAAGAAACAATAAAGTAGTTAAGGAGTTCCCCTACAAAAGAGTACCGGGTCCAGATGGTTTCATGGGGATCTCACTTAAACCTTTCTTAAACTATTCCTGATGACTTAAAACAGAAGCAAATCTTTCCTGTTCATTCTATACCACAAGTATGATATTGATCCCAAAGGCTAACAAAGATTTCACCAATAAATAAAGCTACAGACATGTCTCATTTGCGAATACTAATGCCAAAATCGAAAATAAATTGTCAGACACTAAAAAGTAATACCCCATAATTAAATGTGATTTATTTCAGAAATACTACGGTGGTTCAATATGAGAAAATGGATTGTTACAATACATCCTCTTTAGTAGAGTTAAGAAGAAAAATACTTTGATGCAGAACAGACATTTCCCCAAATTCAACGCTGTTTTAATAGATACTTCTTTAACGTGATTTTATAGAAATATAAATTTTAACAAATTTGTCACCATTTTTTCTCTGCAGCTAAAATAGTTGACTATAAACTTCATTTGGATGAATGAAGAAAGAAAATTAGCCTGTAGAGTCAACAAAGAGAAGAACGATGAGGGAGGGCCATCTCTACCAGATAGTAAAATATTTTAGCCCCTATAATTAAGGCAGTATGACGTGTGTGTGAACAGAGACAGAACGGAAAACAAAAACAGACAATTCAGAGATAGACCAAATTGGTCTACTATATTCATGAGTATCCAGTGCAATTGTATTACGTTACATTTATCGTCCATAAGGCAGCCTCTCACAGCAATAGGGAGAAAGATAGACTAATAACCAACATTGGGATAACTACAAAACCACACAGAAAAAGACAAAACTGCACCCATGTCTTCATGCCATTCACATGCTAAATACATTAGAAACATAACACTAAAAATCAATCCACATAAATACTAGAAGAAACTCAGACCAATCCTTTGTAACCTACGGGCGGGGCAACTATTTCTAAGAGTTGAAAGATTGTAAAGAAAAGGATTCATACATCTGACTGCATAAAGACCTAAAAGACAATGGGAGACAACGAGCATCACAATTAAAATATGAATGTCAGACTATATCAAAGAGGGTTAATTCTCCTCTTATACAAAGAATACCTAAAAGTAGAGAGACAAATTTCCAACAGCTCGATAGAAAATGGAGCAAGACATAGGAATAAACAGTTGAAAGAAAAAAAAGAAATGCCAATGCTCCTCAACTATGTAAAAATACATGAACACTCACTTAAAGTAGAGAAAAATAAATCCGACATAGGAAAAGAAAATAACTAAATATAGTAAATTAAAATTACACTGAGATACTATTTCTCCACTTACGGATTTGGCAAAAATCGAAAAATTTGCTGCTATAATCAGTCAGTAAAGGTTTAGAGGAAACAGGTTCTCTTCTCCATGGCTAATGAAATTGAAAAACAGTCTAAAAGCTACAGAGGAGAAATTGGCACTATAGTACAAATTACATATACATTTATTGGATTCTGAGTCCCAATTTTAGGACTTATGCCTGTAGTGGTCAGGGCAGCTCACTCTTAAACGTGCAATTTTGGCATACTATTTCTTTTTTAATTTTTTTACATTTATTTATTTTGGAGAAACAGAGTGAGAGAAAGCGTGAGCGGGGGAGGGGCAGAGAGAGAAGGAGACACAGAATCTGAAGCAGGCTCCAGGCTCCCAACAAGCTGTTAGCACAGAGCCTGAAGGGCTCGAACCCAGGAACTGTGAGATCATGACCTGAGCGAAGACAGACTCTCAACCGACTGAGACACCCAGGCGCCCCAGCATACTGACTATTTTAAGTGAAAGTAACTTAAGATACAACCTATGTGGGAAGATTACTAAGACCCTCTTCTGTCCTCCTGCAAGCAGGAAACAAATTCTCCCGTGTAAAAGGTGTCCTTCCTGTCCCAGGAGGTAAACAGACACCCATATGTCCAGGGATGGGAGATTTAGAGCCAAGAAGACTGTATAAACAGCTCACTACTTTCTACTAATTTACTACCCCAGCCCAAAGTCTCTTTAGAATTCCTCCCTAACAGATGCTCCCAAAGTTAAGTTTTCCTTGTTTTGTCAATCCCTCACAGATCCATCGTCTCTTTGCCTAAAAAGTATAAAAACTGCCTGCCTTGGTCATTTCCCTTCATCTTAGTTTCATTACTGAGCATCTGTGCACACTGCTTTTTTTTCTCTTGTTAATCTGCCTCAAGTGAATGTAATTCTTAGTGCAGCTGGAAGACCTTGAAGGGTAGAGGAAGAAGTTCCCTTTCCTTACGTCCCAGAGCTACACTGACAAAAACACAGGAAAAGTTTAGGCATATGTTTATTCTCTGTGTCACTATTTGTAATAATTAAAGACAAAAAATCCACCAAATACCCACCAGTAGGAGTCTGGTTGAATAAACTAAGGTACATACACACAGCGATGTATTATCCAACTGTAGAAAGGAATAAGAAATACCTCTCTATGCCGGAATGGAGAGATCTCCAGGATATTTCATTAAGCAACAACAACAACAAAAAAGGCAAAGTGAAGAAAATAATATTTAGTTTAATGTATTTCTCTAATGGGGAGGAACATGAACTGTAGGTACAAAATACAACATATATTTCAGGCACATGATAAAGCAAAGGCAGATCATCTGAACTGCCACCAAAGAAATTGCTGACAGAGGGATGGGAGGAATAAGGTGGGGGATAGGGTAGAAGCTGGAAACTACTTTGCATATACTTCGATTTCATAGATTTGTCTTGAAAGCATGTACTTCCTTCTTTTTGAGAGTTCGAATTACACCTCTTTTCCTTTATGAAAGACCTACATGTGTACCTGCTATTGCTGGCTGACATAAATTCAAAGAGGATTTTTCATTTGTAGAAAAAAAAGCTGAACACGAATACAACGCTCCGCATTTGTTTTACAGCCAGTTGAGCTAATGGAGAGGCCGAGTGGGCCACTGACCACGCCAGCTGCCAATCACCTTCCCCGGGAACCTCACACAGGGGTTCACCATCCAGTCACCACAGCTGTGAGCCAGATGAGCACGTGGGCTTTCTCTCAATTAAATGTGTGCATCTGTTAAAAAGTTGTGTCTAAAAGTATCAGAAACACATAAGGGAGGTTATTTGGGGGAGATCTGGGAATGCGCACCCTTTTTCCATGTACATTCATGGTAATTGCTTCTATCCTTTATGTCATTTTGTTTCATAAAAGATTTCATAGGAACGTTCTGCTTGTGGATAGTGAGGAACATCTGTAAATAGCTTACATAATTATACAACAAAAACTATATTTTCAGATAACTAGTAAAAATCAAAAGCAAATGCAATACATAGTATTTCGTGTAATAGACAAACCACACAAAGAATTGGTCCAAGAAACTTGAAAATGGAGTTGCTTCATTGGCTATTGTCCTAATGGGATAGA
This sequence comes from Lynx rufus, assembly GCF_022079265.1. Lineage (NCBI taxonomy): Eukaryota > Metazoa > Chordata > Mammalia > Carnivora > Felidae > Lynx > Lynx rufus. Next base: position 163,447,741 of record NW_025814856.1, on the reverse strand, counting down.
GTGTAAGGCCAAATAGGGGGGAAAAACGTCAAGAAAATCATAAATTGTTTCAGGAATCCTGTCCTATTCCTAACTTTTTGTGCACATGTGTCGTTTTGAAGCCCAAGGACAAGCCCAGTGGCAATGAACACCCTTAGCGCCCATACTGTGCCCTTCAAATGCCATTCATTTCCCACCAAAAACATTAAGAATCTTAGGAGAACGTACCGATTCCAGATCTGGACCAAGAAACGTGCAAGTGGATCCTACACTATCTAGTCATACTAGAAAGTGAGGATTCTATCAAAAACTACTCAGACTGTGGGATGCCTGGTTAGCTCTGTCAATACAGCATGCATCTCTTGATCCCACGTTCATGAGTTCTAGCCCCACATTGGGTGCAGAGATCACTTAAAAAAAAAAATGTTTGGATCTTACCGAAAGGAGTACAGGGCCAACTTGAAGAGGCTGACTGGACAGAGATGGGGTAATTTGAGTACCAATGAGACTAATAATTTCAATGGATTGAAATTCATCAAATATGTTGAAGTTCATGAATTCATAACAATACCAACATTGCAAAAGAAGTGAACTGTTCTCTTTAGGGTATGCTAGGAAATGATGTCATCAGTCTGAACATGGACTGTTCTCTTTAGGGTATGCTAGGAAATGATGTCATCAGTCTGAACATGGACAAAAAAGATTCAAGTATTCCTTTTGTCTTATTAACTACACCTTATGGAAATGAAAGTATGATTCAGGGGAAGTTTCTTTTTAAAGGATTATGCCATCCAATAAATGAAGAAAGAATGATAGAATTATAATATTATTATTTGTGACTGTTAATGAAAGAAAGTTACTCTAGACTATCATTACAGTTTGCTACATTACAGAAAGAGACAGAAGAATATATAAGGTGCCTTCTGATGGACGTTTACAACTACACCTATGGAATATTGCCACCCAACTAACCAGGCAAGCCTTAATCTGATCAAACCTCTCCTGAAATTTAAATTTATACAAAATACGGAAACTAGAAGAACATGTCATATGACGTCTTGAGGATTTAATGAGCAAAATGTACACTGTCCAATTCTCTTGGAAAAAGGACCAACCATTTCTTAACCAAAATCATTTTACAAAAAGAAACAGGAAGGTGAAAACTTATTTACAAAATTTAACTTAAGACATATGAAAGAATCGAAATTTATGAACCGTATTTGGAGCTGATTTCAATTTTAAATTCTAGGAGACGATCTGGGAATTGGAATACACCTGGTAATTTTTTAAAAATTCTAATTGCTTTTTGAACTCTGATTATGGTATATTTTAATGACGTTTATCTCCCAGGCATACATATTTAAATAATTACTGATAAAGTGATAAAATTTTTAGTATTCTAGTAATGTAATACTTTTTAGTATTCGAATGTTTAAAGTGTATGTATGTATGTATGTATTTAATCTCTACACCCAGCATGAGGCTCAAACTCACAAGCCTGAGATCAAGAGTCCCATGCTCTTCCCACTGAGCCAGATAGGCGCCCCCACTCTAATTTTTGAAATGAGGAGATTGATGTGGCTCAGAAATGCTGAGAAAGTTGCCCAAGATCACTGCGCTAATGGGCTTTGGGCAGCTCATGCATAACCCTTGCACGCTCTGATCTCTTCCTGGTTCCTTCTCAGGTCCTTGATTCTACATTTCTGTTTACATTGGATCAGAAATAGATCATGGGAGGCCAGGGGAGGAGGTTCACTCTCTGTCCAAAAACATGAACTGGTAGCAACCCTGGAATTAGGGAAGGCAAACATAGGGATTCACACACATTTGTTTTCTATAGAATAGCTCATTCTCTCCCCATGGCACCCCTTCCTTACCTCCTCTGTTACACTGTCGATCACACCATTTCTCTCTTACATGTTGGAAAGGACACAGCCAGCTGAATTCTAGGCTTCCTGTGCCATTTGTGACCTGGGTATCCCGGGGAATTTGATAAAACCACACGCACACCGTCTGGGATTCAGATTTTCTTTCAGGAAAAAAGAGGGATTGGGACAGAGTGCTCTCTAAATTGCCTTCCAGCTCTAAAGACCTGCCTTGAGGACACTAGTTTCCCACTAAGGGAAATGGATGGGGTGTCAGGCAGCACTCACTCTGTCATGACAACAACTTATGGAAGATATGCTGTTCAGCAAGTTTGTCCGGCTAACTAGGAGACGTGTGGACATGTGGCAATCAATCTCCTTACTCCCACTCCTCCTCCCCTGGGACCCCTGTGGCAGCATCCTTTTTGCTGGGCTGCTGGCACGACACTAGGTCCCCTCTCAGACCAGAACCCACACCCATGCACACCCCTATGTCCGGCTGCCCCTCACGGCTCCATTGCTCTAAGGCCAGGCTCACCTTCTTTTGAAGGAGCTGAGTTCCCCATTGTTCTCCAAAGAACCTGTTTGAGCTGCTCCTTTTGCTTTCACTGTGAGGAAAATGTGTTTCCCCCTTTAAACCTCTGAGGCAGGAAGCTCAGATTGGGTGGAGCTAGTGAAGAAACTATTTGGCTTTAAAGAGACAGAAATATTGCCCTATCATTGGAGGAGTGCTTTAGTTTTACCAAGGTGTAAGCTTTTTCTCCATGTGCCTGTTCTCACACCAAATTTTCCAAACCTATATTTGTTGTTTGGGGTTATACTGGTGGATCCCAAAGGCCCTTATTAAGTGACCCAAATCATGCACACAGAGCCAGGCATGGTGTTGGATCATCTTCCCTCATGGAGTGGGTGACTCTGGGGTGATTCTAGGAAGAAGAAACTCAAATACGTGGTTAGATGTGTCCAAATTTAGAGCCTTGGATGCGTCCAGTGATTGTACCATATGGGTTTTCATGATAGTCTTTCATGAAGGTCTCAAGTTACTCAGTAAGAATTTACCAACCTTCAGTTACAAAGCCAAGAGTCTAAACCATTGGGAGCCATGAGAAAAAAAGGAAGATGTGGCCTGGAAAAAGTCTTCCAATGACCATACACCTTCTCTAGTTTTCTTCATATGGTTCTTTCAAGCCCCAAAATATGCATGACCTCACAAGAAAAGATGCACCCAGGGAGAAGATCAAACTTTCCCTTACAACCTTCCTACTTTCCTCTACCCCAGACCCAGGCACAGATAGATTTTCCCAGATTTAGCCAGTGCATCCATTCCAACCTGCTCTGGAAACTTTGAGATGATAGGCAGATGGTCAAACCTCTCATGGTTGACCAGCTGTTCCAATTGTCTCTTGCATCATCATAAAATTATAAGGTTTTTGATTATATATTTTTGTTCACTACATTGAGACATGGGACTAGTTGATGCTCACACTTGAAGGTGGGTACTAAGAGAACTAAATGTGGCAGGAAGTAGTGGACAATGGGGTGGCAACCCATGGAGGGAAGCAGCTAGATTCGGAATTATTGTCTTAATACTATATTATTGGTCCATAGCGTTAGACCAATTATTGCTACTAATGACTTGGAGGGCCCCAGGTAACTGTTTTCCAACTTGCAATAAAGACACAGACCGGGACCAGCTATGTAATTTGCAAAGTCTGGCACAAAAAGAATATGCCAGGCCCTTTGTCAAAAACAAACAAAAAAAATTAAGAATTTCAAGATGACATCAATAGAACAGTAAACCCTTCTAAGTACAGGGCCCTGTGCAACGGCACAGGTCACATACCCATGAACTTGGTCTTGATGAGGCTGCATACATAAAAGTCTAGAGGAGAGCTAGAATCATATTTCCTCCCCAAAATATCTCTACCATTTCCTAGTTTCATTTCAAGTTACATATTCCTTGAGTGAAACTTGTCCTTGGATGTTTTCATGGTCAGCTAATTGCTTCTCCAGGCATTATGCTCAGGTACGCTGTTAAGTTCCCTAGAGGGAACAGGAAACTAGTTGACACAGAATCCATGGATGCCACAAGAAATCAGATGCGGGTCTCAAATGGTAACAGCCTTGTGATCATTGGTCAAAAAGGAGCATGTGGCCCCCATCAGTCCCATCCTGAGCCCTAAGTTAGGAGTGATCTCCTTCTACAAGATTCTGGATAGAAGCAGTGTAGCCCCATATCTGAATTGTTCACTTAGCCACGCTCCTGATCATTGAGGGCTTCCTTCCACTTGCACCTATGCTGTGAGCCACAGGCCTCTCCACAGCTTGTCTCCTCCTGCAACCCTGGAAACACAACTTTCCACCCAGGATCTTGCTCCTTCCACATAGTCAGAAGCAGAGAGATAAATGTGGACAAAGCCACAGCTTCCTTTTTTATGGTTTCCTTTGATTCTTTCCATTTCACACACACACAGAAATGTGGATATAATGAATTTTCAAAAGGTGTGGGGTCATTAAGAGACATTCTTTGAATTCTATAGGAGTCTTCTTGTGGGGCTCAGGGTGTTTTCTGCTGCTCAGATCTAGATAATCTCAAAGCTCAACTTATTAAAATAGTGCAGAAATAATAACAGTAGTTTAAAAGAATCGTTCCCCCATTGTCCTGTTTCTTCTACAGATCGTCTTTGTAACTTTGGTGGATCCATTTCCTATTGCCTCCATAACAAATTCCCAAAACATTAGTGGCTGAAAACAATATAAACTTCATCTTCTGCAGTTATGGAGGACAAGAGCATGGAATTAGTCTTATGGAGATAAAATCAAGGTCTTGCAGAGCTGGTTCTTTCTGGAGGCTCCAGGAGAGAATCCATCCCTTGCCTCTTACATCTTCTAGAAGCTGCCAGATGTCCTGGGCTTGGGGCCACATCACAACAATCTCTGCTGCCTTCATCACATTGCCTTCTTGCCTCTCCTTAGAAGGACCTTTCTGATTACCTCTGGGGCCCACCCAGATAATCCGGAATAATCTCCCCATCTCAAAGTCATTAACTTAATCACACCTGCAAAGATGCTTATGGAATAAGGTAACATTCACAGGCTCTGGGGATTAGAGTGTGGCCATCTTTTGGGGGCCACCATTCAGCCTGCCACATTTGGGTGAGTTAACCTCTCTCAAGATTACAGTTAACCTAATCTTTAAAATGGAATACTTTCTTCAGACGGTCATTGTGAAACCAGATAAATTTGTAGACATGAAGTGGTACTCAAACCATAGTGATCAATAGGTATTAGTTAGAAGTAGTAATAGAACCCCCTATGCTAGCCTCATAGATTACCCTTCTAAGGCTCACCTACACATCAGAGATGCTGTCTTAATCAGCTTGCATAACCATAATACCACAGCCTGGGTGCAGGAACAACAGGAATTCATTTCTCACAGTTCTGGAGACTGGACAGCCCAAGCCCAATGTGCCAGCCAACTTGTTTCCCTGGGGAAGGCTAACCTCCTGATTTGTGGATGGCGCCGTCTCACCGTGTCCATACATGATGGAGCGAGGAAGCAACTCTCTGCTATCTCTTCTTACAAGAGCACTAATCCCGTCAAGAGGACCCCAGATTCATGAACTCATAAAAACCCACTTACCTTATCCCTAAATACCATCATGTTGGGGGTTAGGGATTCTGGGGCCTTCTCTCTTGGTGCCAAATAAATCTAGTCACTTGTACTTTGTAACAACCTCTTTTAAGTGGATATCACTCAAGGTTTCCTGGTTTCTCCCCACTCACTCCACCCCCAAAGGGCACTGCATGAAAAGGAAGACTCAGCACCTCCACAGCCTGTCTACCAGGATAAGGGATCTGGATTATCTATACCCCTGCACTCACACGTCTTTAATGAAATTGTCTTCTGGCTCCAGGGATGTGCAAGAAGAGCTGCCTCTTGCAGGATAATGGCAGCCATGTCACAAAAGAGATATAGGTGTTAGGTGTGACAGTGCACTTGGGGCTGAATCCCTCAAAGGAAACATTGACCAAACCCTCATGAAATAAGGACCATGCCCCCCAAAGAGCCTTTTACTGACTTCCACGATGTTATATTCGGTTACGAACCACAACCATTCAGTCCTGTTCTCAAACAGGTCTCTGTTTCCTCCTAAGGCTTCTCCAAAGATCTACCAAAAGTGACCACTCAGAATTTGTGTCTTCACCAGAGGGTCACAGTCTTGGAGCTTCAGGGGAAAAACTGTAGGACATGCTCTGAACTACTGTTGCCTCAAAAAGACTCTTCAGAGCAGGTTTGCAAGATGGCAGCACTGACTCAATGCTCAGACTCTACCAGTGAGCAAAGCCAGGACTACTGGGACTCTCAGTCTGGAAGCATATGTACCTCATGAAATCAGACGACTGACTCAAGATCCAGCAGAGTGAGAAGTAATGACATAGGACTGAGTAAACGGATTCAAGATGTGCCATTGAGGTTATTTGTTTGGAATATTGATGGCATTCTGTTTGATGTTCTACTTGTATGGCTATTTGTGGAAACCTTATTTCTTTCTCCTTAAACGAATTAGTAGACTGTGTATTTGTAAACCCACAACAACCGTCTTTAAACGTTACCTCATCTTCACCTACCCTCAAAATTCAGAAACAAATGCTTCTACTAAGTTTCATTCACTTTCATGATGATAGAACCATTTGATTGGTTTAATAAAAATCTGTCCTCTTGTTTCCAAAGATACCATTGGAAAAATCGATTCTGCAGCAAAGCCCTATGTACAGGGTGATATATGAGAGTGATTGTTGTTTCATCAAAGACCATCAGGCCACTGCTAAGGAGCAATTGTTGGTGTTACACACGGAGTTAATGTCTCCAAAACCTTCATAAGAAAACTAATATGATGTCTGGCTTCCAGGATCCCAATCTCTGGAAGTAAGGAAGTCCACTCCCAGGTAGTCCAGAAACCCAGGCAAATTTTGGAGACCTCAGGAAGAGGGAAATTCACTGAGATTTATGGATACAGCATGCAAAGTTTACTGGAGCAAGTGTTTGGGCCTTGGTTTCCTACTCGTAGGCTAGAAGAATGGCAGGGGCTTTGAAAAGTCTGATTCAAAACTCATTTTGAAAATTTCCAAAAGAAGTTTATCCTTTGGAATTGATAGTTCCTTACTATGATGAGGCTCTAGATTTCCTGAGCAAACTCAAGGAGGCTTTTCCGGTAAATTAAGATTCTTGCTGCATCTGTATAAATGATCAGGCCATGCATGGTAAAAACAATCTTCTAGGATCAACAATACTTGTTGGAGACTGTTTATGATCACAAAGTTGAGAACGCTACGAAAATGATCCAAAATTTAGAAATAGGCAGGAGAGATTACTGGAGTGTTCTATTGTTCTGTGTGGTGCTGTGCTTGATGATCAGCCGTGATATTTTACAACACTTTAAGGACAGAGAGAATTTTTTCACATCTCTGCCTTGGAGATACTCAGCGAATTTTCTGTCTGGTGGAATATAGAACTCAAAAATTCCATTTTACTACTCTCTTGAACACATCAACATTTGATTTCAAATGAGCTTTGTGTTTCTGTTTGTTTGTGTTTTTTGTTTTATTCTTTGCTTCTTTGTTTGTTTTTAACTAGGTTTCACACCCAGCATGGAGCCCAAACTCAAGACCCTAAGGTCAAGACCTGAGCTGAGATCAAGAGTCAGTTGCTTAATTGATTGAGCCACCCAAAGGAACTTTGAACCAATTATAGATCATACTGGTTCTCTAGTTAAGCCATGAGCTGCACAAAATCTTTGATGTGTTTATACTTGCCCAGGAGTCATGAGTTTGCTTTTTTTGAAAACTGCAGATAAGAAAGAGAGGCAGAAATAGCATGATTCAACCCTTGGAGGTGGAAATATACTGGACACAGAGAACAGCTAACAATTTGGAGTGCAGGAATCATTACCAGCCTTTACGGAGGGCCTACTGTGTCCCAGGCACTTGCCTCTCCATCATTATCACCTTCGTTCCTTACAAAAGTGTAAACGGATATTAACGGGAACAATGATATCTAGAAGAATCTCATTCTTGGAAGAGGAGTTGAGACTGCTTATAATGACTGTTAAATACCAGGCCAAGGAATGTGGATTCTAAGCCCTAGGCAGTAGAAGATTTCCAAGAAGTAGAGACCTAAGAAAACTATCCTAATAGGCTTAACCTGGTAACTGCAATGAGGACTGGAGAGGAAGAGATCAGGGGTACTGTACCCTCACACTGCACACACTGTCCCTCTCTTACCATCCATCTTAGGTTGAATTGTGTCCTCCTAAAGAAGTCCTAACTCCTGATACCTGAGAATGTGACCTACTTTGGAGCACGGTCTCTGTGATGTCATGTCATGAAGTTAAGGTTGAGCCCTACTCCAATGCCTGGAATCGTTTCATTCACAGTGAGGGAAGTTTACACACAGATACACACAGAGAACACCATGTGACAGAAGAGGCAGAGATTGGAGTGAAGCACCTAGAAGGCAAAGAACAAAGCACGACAGCCAGCACCAGAAGCTAAGACGCATCAAAGAAGGATCCTTCCCCAGAGACGTCATGGAGAGTATGGCCCTGGGAACGTCTCGGTTTGGCACTTGTAGCCTGTGCCAGAGAGACAGTAGCCATAACAATGAGACAGTAAGTTTCTGCTCTTTAAGCAACATTTTTTGGTCATTTGTTACAGCAGCTCCTGGGGGAACTAATATAGATTTTAAGGCCAAGAAGTAGGGTCCTGCTCTGGTAATTACCTAAAATGTAGGAGTCATTTCGAAATTGAGTAATGTATGCAGGCTCGAAGAATTCTGAGGTATATGATAAAAAGAAAGGCCTAAGAGGATGTCGGTGGTAGGATGAATATCCAGGTCACTTTCTGGTGAGGTCCCAGAGAAGGTGAGGACCATACTGCTGGACATTGGAGGGACGATGGCACTTGCTATAAAATGGCAGGGGGCAGGGGGCTGGGAGGCAGGCTAAACTGAGGTGGGCTGCTGGGTGGAGAGTAGACCATGTAAGTGATGAACTTGAATATTTAGCTGAGGAGAATTCCGAGAACAATGTGGAAGATGTGGCCTGGTTTCTCCTTGCTGCTTCTAATGAAATGTGTGAGGAAAGAGAGTGGTTGCCTATCTGCCAGCCAAGGAGCACCAAGATGGCCAGCTGCCAGCAGAGCCCAGGAAGAAGCAAGCAAGGTCCTCCCCTGAAGGCTTCAGAGAGCGCACGCCTCTGCTGGCATCTTGACTTTGGACTCCAGGAGCTACCACACAATCCATGGCTCAGCTGTTTCAACTGCAGTTTGGACGACCTGTTGTGCAGTGCTAGCCATCCAGTATGTCCCCTCCACCTTGCCCCTGCCTGTGTTCTTGTCCCATCCTCTGAGAAACCCAAAGGGCTCCCCTTCTGTGGCACGGTGTGAACAAGGCAAATCTTCTAGACTACACTCTTCCTCATTCCCACCACATTTCTGGCCCAAATAGACCCCGGGTCTCCCTGATGAGAGAGAGCTTGGGGCTTTCTCAGAATTTAGATTTCAGCCCTCTGAAGACTTTTCTTTTTGGAAACAAATATACAACACCAAAACAAAAACTAACAATTGTTTCTTTTAAAGAGACACACAGGAATTTAAGACCTGGGAGTGCGGTTAAGGCCTCCTGAACTCTGAAGGCAAACAGGCAGCCTGTCAGAGCGCCATGAGCTGTGCGTCAGAGGTAAAAGCGGGCCCCAGTCCCAGCAGCAACAATCAATCCCTTGCTCTTACAGAATACCAACACTGCACAAAGGACTATTTTCTCTTAATCAGCAAAAAATGTCTCCTTAATATATGAAAATCACTCAGAGGAAAAGTGTGTGGGCCTGATTCTGCCACGATCAAGATCTATGGCTTGGAGAAAACCCAAACACAAACAGACCCCAAAAACCCACAATCCCCATGTGCCCCAGTATCTTTATGGATAAGAAGACCCAGATTGTCTCAATTCAATGCCTCCTACACAACAGCATCATGCGAGACTATCTGGGCCTCTCCCAATGAGGACAAATCCCAAGACTTTCCCCCCCCACATGATTCATGACCCTGGGCCCATGTACCTACACAACTTCTCAGGTGTAAATGGCATCTTGTAAATGGCATCGGTAAAGTAAGCCCCTCCGTTGCTCCGCACCATCTCCTCTATCAGCTCCACCAGCTCCTGCACTTGAGCTTCCTTCTCGGCCTCTGAGGCTCTGTTGTTGAAGGCACAGCAGCGGTTCCCACACTCGCTGATGATGTTTCTTAGCTTCACATCTGAATCTGCCAAGAAGTCACTCAGGCTCTTCTCCTCCAAGTCATCTTTGCGAGTGAACAACACGATCATGTGCTTCAAGGCTGGCTTCCCAAACACAGCCTTGATCAATGCCACGGTCTTCTGCTCTTCTTCCCTGTAGAGGCCCACCTGGAGGACCAAGATGATGGCGTGGGGCCCAGGGCAGGAGTAGAGGACACACTGGCTGATTTCCCTGCACGTGGTATCCAGGGTCTCCTTGGTGTCAAAGAGCCCTGGGGTGTCAACAACAACAAGTTTCCTCCCCTTCCATTCCTTGGATGCTTTTTGACACTTGATGGTGACAGCATGGTGAGCAATTCTAGACTCAAAGACTCTACTCCCCAGGATGGTGTTTGCCGTTGCGCTCTTCCCACTTCCACTTTTCCCCACCAAAACAATCCTCAGAGTGTTGTCCTGAGGGTGTGCCATGTCACTACCAGTGGCTGTGGGGTGTAAAAAAGAGAAGGAGAAGAAAAAGATTCAACGAAGGTAAGTGGAAACCATCACATTCCTTTTATCTCCTTTGTGTTTCTCCATGAAAACCTGCAGTAGTGTACTATCCATGTGGGTCCCATAAAGACAAAAAGATGAAACAATTCACTCACCATGGAAGAAACAATAAAGTAGTTAAAGAGTTCCCCTACAAAAGAGTACCAGGTCCAGATGGCTTCATGGGGATCTCACTTAAACCTTTCTTAAACTATTCCTGATGACTTAAAACAGAAAGAAATCTTTCCTGTTCTTTCTATGCCACAAGTATGATATTGATCCCAAAGGCTAACAAAGATTTCACCAATAAATAAAGCTACAGACATGTCTCATTTGCGAATACTAATGCCAAAATCCCAAATAAATTGTCAGACACTAAAAAGTACAACCCCACAATTAAATGTGATTTATTTCAGAAATAGTAGGGTGATTCAATATGAGAAAATGGATTGTTACAACACATCCCCTTTAGTAGATTTAAGAAGAAAAATACCTTGATGCAAAACAGACATTACCCCAAAACCAACACTGTTTTTTTTTTTTAATTTTTTTTTTCAACGTTTTATTTATTTTTGGGACAGAGAGAGACAGAGCATGAACGGGGGAGGGGCAGAGAGAGAGGGAGACACAGAATCGGAAACAGGCTCCAGGCTCTAAGCCATCAGCCCAGAGCCCCACGCGGGGCTCGAACTCACGGACCGCGAGATCGTGCCCTGGCTGAAGTCGGACGCTTAACCGACTGCGCCACCCAGGCGCCCCCCAACACTGTTTTAATAGATACTTCTATAATGTGATTTTATAGAAATATAAATTTTAAAAAATTTGTCTCCATTTTTTTTTCTCTGCAGCTAAAATAGTTGACTGTAAACTTAATTTGGAAGCATGAAGAAAGGAAATTAGCCTGTAGAGTCAACAAAGAGAAGAACGATGAGGGAGGGCCAGCTCTACCAGATAGCAAAATATTTTAGCCCCTATAATTAAGGCAGTATGAAGAGTGTGTGAACATAGAGAAACCGAAAACGAAAACGGACAATTCAGAAATAGACCAAATTGGTCTACTATATTCATGAGTATCCAGTTAAATGTATTACATTACATTTATCTTCAGTAAAGCAGCATCTGACAGCAATGAGGAGAAAGATGGACTAATAACCAGCATTGGGATAACTACAAAACCACACAGAAAAGACAAAACTGCACCCACGTCTTCATGCCATTCACATGCTAAATACGTTAGAAATATAAACACTAAAAACCAATGCACATAAATACTAGAAGAAACTCAGACCAATCCTTTGTAACCTATGGGCAGGGCAACTCTTTCTAAGATTTGAAAGATTGTAAGGAAAAGGATTCATACATCTGACTACATAAACATCTAAAAGACAATGGGAGACAACGAACACCATGGACAATTAAAATACGAATGTCAGACTATATCAAAGAGGGTTAATTCTCCTCTTATACAAAGAATACCTAAAGGTACAGAGACAAATGTCCCATAGCTCGATAGAAAATGGAGCAAGACATATGAATAAACAGTTCAAAGAAAAAAAAAGAAATGCTAATGCTCCTCAACTATGTAAAAATATATGAACACTCACTTAAAGTAGAGAAATATAAACCCAACAAAGGAAAAGAAAAAACTAAATATAACAAATTAAAATTACACTGAGATACTATTTCTCCACTTACAGATTTGGCAAAAGTGCAAAAATTTGCTTCTATAATCAGTCGGTAAAGGTTTAGAGGAAACAGGTTCTCTGCTCCATGGCTAATGAGAATAGAAAAACAGTCTAAAACCTACAGGGGAGAAATTAGCAAATCATACAAATCACATATACATTTATTCTTGGATTGTGAGTCCCAATTTTAGGATTTATGCCTGTAGTGGTCAAGGGCAGGTCACCCCTAAACGTGCAACTTTGGCATACTGACTATTTCATATAAAAGTACCTTAAGACACATCCTGTGTGGGAAGATTACTAAGACCCTCTTCTGTCCCCCTGCAAGCAGGAAACAAATCTCCCATGTAAAAGGACCCCTTGCTGTCCAGGAGGTAAAGAGACACTCTCATGACCAGGGATGGGAGGCTTAGAGCCAAGAAGAGTGTATAAACAGCCTACTACTTTCTACTAATTTACTACCCCAGCCCAAAGTCTCTTTAGAATTCCTCCCTAACAGATGCTCCCAAAGTTAAGTTTTCCTTGTTTTGTCAATCCCTCACAGATCCATCGTCTCTTTGCCTAAAAAGTATAAAAACTGCCTGCCTTGGTCATCTCTCTTGGTCTTAGTTTCATTGCTGAGCATCTGTGCACACTGCTTTTTTTTTTTCTCTTATTAATCTGCCTCAAGTGAACGTAATTCTTAGTGCAGCTGGAAGACCTTGAAGGGTAGAGGAAGAAGTTCCCTTTCCTTATGTCCCAGAGCTACACTGACAAAAACACAGAAAAAGATAAGGCATATGTTTATTCTCTGCGTCACTATTTGTAATACTTAAAGACCAAAAACCTACCAAATGCCCACTAGTAGGGGTCTGATTGAATAAACCAAGGTACATACACACAGCGATGTATTATCCAACTGTAGAAAGGAATAAGAAATACCTCTCTATGCCGGGATTCAGAGATCTCCAGGATATTTCATAAAGCAAAAAAAAAAAAAAAGGCAAAGTGAAGAAAATAATATTTAGTTTACTGTCATTTCTCTAGTGGGAGGAACATGAAATGCAGGTACAAAATACAACATATGTTTCATGCACATGAAAAAGCAATGGCAGATCATCTGAACCGTCACCAAAGAAGTTACTGACAGAGGGATGGGAGGAATAAGGCGGGGGCAGGGTAGAAGCTGGAAACTACTTTGAGTATACTTCGATGTCATAGATTTGTCTTGAAAGCATGTACTTCCTTCTTTTTGAGAGTTCGAATTACAGCTCTTTTCCTTTATGAAAGACCTACATGTGTACCTGCTGTTGCTGGCTGACATAAATTCAAAGAGGATTTTTCATTTGTACAAAAAAAAAGCTGAACACGAATACAGCGTTCCACATTTGTTTTACAGCCAGTTGAGCTAATGGAGAGGCCGAGTGGGCCGTTGTCCATGCCAGCTGCCAATCACCTTCCCCGGGAACCTCACACAGGGGTTCACCATCCAGCCACCAGAGCTGTGAGCCAGATGAGCACGTGGGCTTTCTCTGAATTGAATTTGTGCATCTGTTAACAAGTTGTGTCTAAAAGTATCAGAAACACATAAGGGAGGTTATTTGGGGGAGATCTGGGAATGCGCACCCTTTTTCCATGTACATTCATGGTAATTGCTTCTCTCTTTTATCTCCTTTTGTTTCATAAAAGATTTCATAGGAACGTTCTGCTTGCAGATAGTGAGGAACATCTGGAAATAGCTTACATAATTATACAACAAAAACTATATTTTCAGACAACTAGTAAAAATCAAAAGCAAATGCAATACATAGTATTTGGTGTAATAGACAAACCACACAAAGAATTGGTCCAAGAAACTTGAAAATGCAGTTGCTTCATTGGCTATTGTCCTAATGGGATAGAGTGTAAGGCCAAATAGGGGGGAAAAACGTCAAGAAAATCTTAAATTGCTTTCAGGAATCCTGTCCTATTCTTAGCTTTTGTGCACATGTGTCGTTTTGAAGCCCAAGGACAAGCCCAGTGGCAATGAACACCCTTAGTGCCCATACTGTGCCCTTCAAATGCCATTTCCCACCAAAAACATTAAGAATCTTAGGAGAACGTACCGATTCCAGATCTGGGCCAAGAAATGTGCAAGTGGATCCTACACTATCTAGTCATACTAGAAAGTGAGGATTCTATCAAAAACTACTCAGAACGTGGGATGCCTGGCTAGCTCTGTCAATGCAGCATGCATCTCTTGATCCCACGTTCATGAGTTCTAGCCCACATTGGGTGCAGAGATCACTTCCAAAAAAAAAAATGTTTGGATCTTACCGAAAGGACTACAGGGCCAACTTGAAGAGGCTGACTGGACAGAGATGGGGTAATTTGAGTACCAATGAGAATAATAATGTCAATGGATTAAAATTGTTCAAATATGTTGAAGTTCATGAATTCATATCAATACCATCATTGCAAAAGAAGTGAAGTGTTCTCTCTGGGTTATGCTAGGAAATGATGTCATCAGTCTGAACATGGACAAAAAAGAATCAAGCATTCCTTTTGGCTTATTAACTACACCTTATGAAATGAAAGTATGATTCAGGGGAAGTTTCTTTTTATAGGATTATGCCATCCAATCAATGAAGAAACATTGATAGAATTATAATACTATAATTTGCGACCGTGAATGAAACAAAGTTAGTCTAGGCTATCATTACTGTCTGCTACATTACAGAAAGAGACAGAAGAATATATAAGGTGCCTTCTGATGGACGTTTACAACTGCACTTATGAAATATTGCCACCCAAATAACCAGGCAAATCTTAATCTGATCAAGCCTCTCCTTAAATTTAAATTTATACAAAACACGGAAACTGGAAGAACATGTCATATGACGTCTTGAGGATTTAATGAGCAAAATGTACACTGTCCAATTCTCTTGGAAAAAGGACCAACCATTTCTTAACCAAAATCATTTTACAAAAAGAAACAGGAAGGTGAAAACTTATTTACAAAATTTAACTTAAGACATATGAAAGAATCGAAATTTATGAACCGTATTTGGAGCTGATTTCAATTTTATTTTATTTTATTTTATTTTTTTTATTAAATTTTTTTTCAACGTTTTTTTAATTTATTTTTGGGACAGAGAGAGACAGAGCATGAACGGGGGAGGGGCAGAGAGAGAGGGAGACACAGAATTGGAAACAGGCTCCAGGCTCTGAGCCATCAGCCCAGAGCCCGATGCGGGGCTCGAACTCACGGACCGCGAGATCGTGACCTGGCTGAAGTCTGACGCTTAACCCACTGCGCCACCCAGGTGCCCCAGCTGATTTCAATTTTAAATTCTAGGAGACGATCTGGGAATTGGAATACACCTGGTAATTTTTTAAAAATTCTAATTGCTTTTTGAACTCTGATTATGGTATATTTTAATGACCTTTATCTTGCAGACATACATATGTAAATAATTACCGATGAAGTGATAAAATTTAGTATTCTAGTAATGTAATACTTTTTAGTATTCGAATGTTTAAAGTGTATGCATATGTATTTAATCTCTACACCCAGCATGAGGCTCAAACTCACAAGCCTGAGATCAAGAGTCCCATGCTCTTCCCACTGAGCCAGATAGGCGCCCCCACTCTAATTTTTCAAATGAGGAAATAGATGTGGCTCAGAAATGCTGAGAACGTTGCCCAAGGTCACTGCGCTAAAGGGCTTTGGGCAGAGAAGGGATCCAATGCAAATTATGTCTGACCCTACACTCATGCATAACCCTTGCACGCTCTGATCTCTTCCTGGTTCCTTCTCAGGTCCTTGATTCTACATTTCTGTTTACATTGGATCAGAAATAGATCATGGGAGGCCAGGGGAGGTAGATCACTCTCTGTCCAGAAACATGAACTGGTAGCAACCCTGGAATTAGGGAAGGCAACCAAAGGGATTCACGCACATTTGTTTTCTATAGAATAGCTCAATATCTCCCCCATGACACCCCTTCCTTACCTCCTCTGTTACACTGTCGATCACACCATTTCTCTCTTACATGTTGGAAAGGACACAGCCAGCTGAATTCTACGCTTCCTGTGCCATTTGTGACCTGGGTATCCCGGGGAATTTGATAAAACCACACGCACACCGTCTGGGATTCAGATTTTCTTTCAGGAAAAAAGAGGGATTGGGACAGACTGCTCTCTAAATTGCCTTCCAGCTCTAAAGACCTGCCTTGAGGACACTAGTTTCCCACTAAGGGAAATGGATGGGGTATCAGGCAGCACTCACTCTGTCATGACAGCAACTGATGGAAGATACGCTGTTCAGCAAGTTTGTCCTGCTAAATAGGAGATGTGTGGATGTGGGCCAATCTCCTTACTCCCACTCTTCCTCCCCCGGGACCCCCGTGGCAGCATCCTGTTTGCTGGGCTGCTGGCACGGTATTTGGTCCCCTCTCAGACCAGGACCCACACCAATGCACAGCCCTGGGTCCTGCTGCCCCTCCCGGCTCTATGCCCTAGGCCAGGCTCACCTTCTTTTGAATGAGCTGATGAGTTCCGGAGTGCTCTCCAAAGAAGCTGTTTGAGCTGCTGCTTTTGCTTAACTGAGAGGAAAAAGTGTTTGCACCCTTTAAACCTCTGAGACAGGAAGCTCAGATTGGGTGGAGCTAGTGAAGGAACTATTTGGCTTTAAAGAGACAGAAATATTGTCCTATCATTGGAGGAGTGCTTTAGTTTTACCAAGGTGTAAGCTTTTTCTCCATGTGCCTGCTGTCACACCAAATTTTCCAAACCTATATTTGTTGTTTGGGGTTATACTGGTGGGTCCCAAAGGCCCTTATTACATGACACAAATCATGCACAGAGAGCCAGGCATGGTGTTGGATCATCTTCCCTGCATGACGTGGGAGACTCTGGTGTGATTCTAGGAAGAAAAAACTCAAATGCGTGGCTAGATGTGTCCAAATTTAGAGCCTGGGATACTTCCCAGTGACTGTATCATATGGGTTTTCATGATAGTCTTTCATGAAGGTCTCAAGTTACTCATTAAAAATTCACCAGCCTTGAGAACTGGACAGCAACATGCAGAAGGTTGAAACTAGACCACTTTCTCACACCATTTACAAAAATAAACTCAAAATGGATAAAGGACCTAAATGTGAGACAGGAAACCATCAAAACCTTAGAGGAGAAAGCAGGAAAAAACCTCTCTGACCTCAGCCGTAGCAATCTCTTACTCGACACATCCCCAAATGCAAGGGAATTAAAAGCAAAAGTGAATTACTGGGACCTTATGAAGATAAAAAGCTTCTGCACAGCAAAGGAAACAACCAACAAAACTAAAAGGCAACCAACGGAATGGGAAAAGATATTTGCAAATGACATATCGGACAAAGGGCTAGTATCTAAAATCTATAAAGAGCTCACCAAACTCCACACCCGAAAAACAAATAACCCAGTGAAGAAATGGGCAGAAAACATGAATAGACACTTCTCTAAAGAAGACATCCAGATGGCCAACAGGCACATCAAAAGATGTTCAGCGTCGCTCCTTATCAGGGAAATACAAATCAAAACCACACTCAGGTATCACCTCACGCCAGTCAGAGTGGCCAAAATGAACAAATCAGGAGACTATAGATGCTGGAGAAGATGTGGAGAAACGGGAACCCTCTTGCACTGTTGGTGGGAATGCAAATTGGTGCAGCCGCTCTGGAAAGCAGTGTGGAGGTTCCTCAGAAAATTAAAAATAGACCTACCCTATGACCCAGCAATAGCACTGCTAGGAATTTATCCAAGGGATACAGGAGTACTGATGCATAGGGGCACTTGTACCCCAATGTTCATAGCAGCACTCTCAACAATAGCCAAATTATGGAAAGAGCCTAAATGTCCATCAACTGATGAATGGATAAAGAAATTGTGGTATATATACACAATGGAATAGTACGTGGCAATGAGAAAAAATGAAATATGGCCTTTTGTAGCAACGTGGATGGAACTGGAGAGTGTAATGCTAAGTGAAATAAGCCATACAGAGAAAGACAGATACCATATGGTTTCACTCTTATGTGGATCCTGAGAAACTTAACAGGAACCCATGGGGGAGGGGAAGGAAAAAAAAAAAAAGAGGTTAGAGTGGGAGAGAGCCAAAGCATAAGAGACTGTTAAAAACTGAGAACAAACTGAGGGTTGATGGGGAATGGGAGGGAGGGGAGGGGGGGTGATGGGTATTGAAGAGGGCACCTTGTGGGATGAGCACAGGGTGTTGTATGGAAACCAATTTGTCAATAAATTTCATATATATAAAAAAAAATAATAATGACTGTTAAATACCAGGCCAAGGAATGTGGATTTTAAGCCCAAGGCAGTAGAAAATTTCCAAGAAGCAGAGACCTAAGGAAACTATCCCAATGGGCTTAACCTGGTAACTGCAACTAGGACTGGAGAGGAAGAAATCAGGGGTACTGTACCCTCACACTGCACACACTGTCCCTCTCTTACCATATCGTAGTGTGAATTGTGTCCCTCTAAAGAAGTCCTAACTCCTGGTACCTGAGAATGTGACCTTCTCTGGAGCACGGTCTCTGTGATGTCATGTCATGAAGTTAAGGTTGAGCCCTACTCCAATGCCTGGAATCGTTTCATTCACAGTGAGGGAAGTTTACACACAGATACACACAGAGAACACCATGTGACAGAAGAGGCAGAGATTGGAGTGAAGCACCTAGAAGGCAAAGAACAAAGCACGACAGCCAGCAGCAGATGCTAAGACGCAGCAAAGAAGGATCCTTCCCCAGAGACTTCATGGAGAGTATGGCCCTGGGAACGTCTCGGTTTGGCACTTGTAGCCTGTGCCAGAGAGACAGTAGCCATAACAATGAGACAGTAAGTTTCTGCTCTTTAAGCAACAGTTTGTGGTCATTTGTTACAGCAGCCCCTGGGGGAACTAATATAGATTTTAAGGCCAAGAAATAGAGTCCTGCTCTGGTAATTACTTAAAATGTACGAGTCGTTTTGAAATTGAGTAATGCATGGATGCTCGAAGAATTATGAGGTATGTGATAAAAACAAAGGCCTAAGAGGATGTCGGTGGTAGGATGAATATCCAGGTTACTTTATGGTGAGGTCCCAGAGAGAGGTGGGGACCATGCTGCTGGACATTGGAGGGACGATGGCACTTGCTCTAAAATGGCAGGGGGCAGGGGGCTGGGAGGCAGGCTAAACTGAGGTGGGCTGCTGGGTGGAGAGTAGACCATGTAAGTGATGAACTTGAATATTTAGCTGAGGAGAATTCCCGAGAACAGTGTGTAAGATGCGGCCTGGTTTCTCCTTGCTGCTTCTAATGAAATGCGTGAGGAAGGAGAGTGGTGGCCTATCTGCCAGCCAAGGAGCACCAAGATGGCCAGCTGCCAGCAGAGCGCGGGAAGAAGCAAGCAAGGTCCTCCCCTGAAGGCTTCAGAGAGCACACGCCTCTGCTGGCATCTTGACTTTGGACTCCAGGAGCTACCACACAATCCATGGCTCAGCTGTTTCAACTGCAGTTTGGATGACCTGTTGTGCAGTGCTAGCCATCCAGTATGTCCCCTCCACCTTGCCCCTGCCTGTGTTCTTGTCCCATCCTCTGAGAAACCCAAAGGGCTCCCCTTCTGTGGCACGGTGTGAACAAGGCAAATCTTCTAGACTACACTCTTCCTCATTCCCGCCACATTTCTGGCCCAGATGGACCCCGGTCTCCCTGAAGACAGAGAGGTTGGGGCTTTCTCAGAACTTAGATTTCAGTCCTCTGAAGACTTTTCTTTTTGAAAACAATTATACAACACCAAAACAAAAACTAACAATTGTTTCTATAAAAGAGACACACACAAATTTAAGACTTGGGAGTGCGGTTAAGGCCTCCTGAACTCTGAAGGCAAACAGGCAGACTGTCAGAGCGCCATGAGCTGGGTCAGAGGTAAAAGCAGGCCCCAGTCCCAGCAGCAACAATCAATCCCTCACTCTTACAGAATACCAACACTGCACAAAAGGACTATTTTCTCTTAATCAGCAAAAATGTCTCCTTAATATATGAAAATCAGTCAGTGGAAAAGTTTGTGGGCCTGATTCTGCCACGATCAAGATCTATGGCTTGGAGAAAACCCAAACACAAACAGACCCCAAAAAACCACAATCCCCATGTGCCCCAGTATCTTTATGGATAAGAAGTCCTAGAATGTCTCAATTCAATGCCTCCTACACAACAGCATCATGGGAGACTATCTGGGCCTCTCCCAATGAGGACGAATTCCAAGACACTCCCTCCCGCATGATTCACGAGCCTGGGCCCACATACCCACACAACTTCTCAGGTGTTGCTTGGCTGTAGGTATAAATCTCCAGGTGGAACAGGGGCCTGTGGCCCCCAAAGGGAGACCCTGAGGAGGGCCCCGTCCCAAGACTCCTGGCTGGAGGACCCAGGTGTGAATATGAGTATGGGCCTTCTTTCCCCAGGGCTTTGATGTCCCAAGGGCCATCAGAGTAATGGACACTTACAGATGGTTATGGACATCACCTTTATTTACCAGCCAGCACCAACAGACATGAACACAAGAAGCAAAGGCACAGGCATGTTTCACCCCGAGTTCTCTGCTACTCTCCACACACACAGCATCCTTCCTCACTCATCCGCCTAGACTTTCCAGTCCCACGCCTCCAAACCCCACAGCCTTTGCTTGGATGGCCCCTGGATTCTTAGCCATTCCTCGGTACCAACGGTGGAAGAGGCAGCTTGGGAGAATGGGGGTCAGGGAAAGAACTCACAGGCTGCCAGGACCAGCCGACAGCCTTCAGTGATCTGCCCTCTCTGGGATTTACAACAAAGTTGGCACAGTTTCTGCTGTTACCTTCGTTTCTTTCTTTTGGTTTCAACTTGACATCTTTTATTGCTTCACTCACATCTATGTGGAGTGTCTCGAGTGTTTTATTACAAATGATAAACACAGTAAGTAAATCTTTAACGAGGGATAAAGGAAAGACTGTTATATTTATGGCACCATATCACAGCACAGTTTTTTCTGTTATTGTTTCCCACAGTCCCTAGCATTTTCAAGAAACGGGCAACAGGGTGATTTCTCGTAAATTCACTCATGCAGAGAAAAACATACATCTTACTTCAGCCCCAGCAATTTCCTGCCTCACCTCTCCCGAGTCTGTCTTCCTCATCAGGCCACAAAGGCAAGGTCACAGGTTCATGTCTTCTCATTTGTGGCTGCTGTTGTGCTCAAAAGGGACTGGGGCAGGAAGGCGGGGCCAAGGAGGAACCCCACCATGGAGGTCTCACTGGCCTCTGCACAGGATACTTTTTCCATCTCTCCCCAGGCTGGTGCTGGCCTGAGGATGAGGTGGACGTCTTCCTGGGAATCTCCAACCAGGGCCCGTTCAAAGCAAGCACAGCA
The DNA here is from genome assembly GCF_022079265.1 of Lynx rufus. Lineage (NCBI taxonomy): Eukaryota > Metazoa > Chordata > Mammalia > Carnivora > Felidae > Lynx > Lynx rufus. The sequence goes on along the minus strand of NW_025814856.1, from coordinate 163,425,996 downwards.
GCTAGATCTTTTGACCCTGACGTGGGCTGAACAAGTCAGTTCTGCTCTTTATTAGAACAGGTGCACATGGATGCTGCTATCTTCCAAAATTTTGACCAATTTTTCTACTGGTTGTTTGTTCATTGAATGATTGATTGATTGATTGATGAAAGTTTATTCGTTAATTTTGAGAGAGAGAGAGAATGAGGAGGGGAAGGCTAGATAAAGAGGAAGACAGAGGATCCCAAGCACACTCCCTGCCAGCACAGAGCCCAACACAGGGCTTGATTCAAGAACCGTGAGATCATCGTTCTGAGGTGAAACCATGAGTTGGATGTTCAACCAAATGAGCCCCCCAGGTTCCCCCAAGTTTTAAAAAATTTTCACTCAAAACATAAATAGCTAACAAACAGCCGAGCAGCCTTATTATTTTGACTATTATTTATTTATCAGGAAGATATAGAACGTGAAAGTTGCACTGAAATGACACATGTCCAAGCTGTGAAAGAATAAAACGACTCTTTGGAAATACAGGGAGAGGCCAGCGTCTCTCTCACCCTCTGCAAGTTCACCATATCTGCAGTTAGTAGGACAGCGGGACTCCGTATAAAGACAGCTGTCTGTAAGACGGTGTTAACTGCTGCCTGGCTCCCTTTTGACGGTGTTTCATTTAACTGTACTAAGACACCTGAAGGGGAAGACAAAATGAGGCAAACTCCAGGCAGCCAGCAGGAAGGAAGAAGAGGGGAGTTGGCCTGTGGCCAGAGTTTGACCCAAAACTAGGACAGGCTTCCATATGCCCTGGAGGAACCCTACAGACCTAGTACTGGTGGGACAGCCATAAGTGGTGCAACGTATATATTTTTAAAAATATATTAAAGTCTCTTAATGTTGTTCTAAGATCATTCAGCAAATGAAGAAAGACCTATTTCAAAAAAAATCTACTAAATACTAGTAAGAACAGTGAGTCTGTGACGTTTACCATAAGATGCTTCCTCCCTTCCAACACACACTCACCTCCTCTGGAAGGAAACTGCCTTCTGGGAAGTGTGGCCAAGAAGCTGGGGCTCCCTGTCCCCTAAGCCTCCCAGCAAGAGAACAGTATCTTGGGAAGAATCAGCTGGTGGTCAGTAGGTTTAACCACTGGGTATAGTACAGACAGACAGAGTGGTTAGGGAAAGACACACACACTGGGGCTAAGACAACTGTCACCTCCTGGGACTGTGCAGGCCCAGGCTGCACCCTCTGAGGAGAGACACCAGAGGTTTCACCCTGCAGGGGAAGCGGACTTCACCAGGAGAGTCCAGCCAAACACGCAAACCCCCTGCACAAAGTTGCATTGAAGCGACCAGAGCAGATATCCTTGTCTTATCTCTGATCACAGGGGCCAAGCTCTCAGCCTTTCATCAAGTATGGTACCAGTGGGGGGAGTTTTCATACTGATTTCCTTCAGTTCTTTCAACATGCTTAGAACTGCTCTTTGGAAGCCCTGTCTCTGAACCCAACATCCAGGGCCTCAGATTTTCCAGTGGCCTCAGATTTTCCTGTGGCCTCAGATTTTCCAGTGTATGGGTCACACCTTCCTGTTTCGTTGTACATCTTACAGTTCTTGTTAAAAACTGGGTATTTTAGGGAACATGGTCTAGTGGCTCTGGGTACTATTCCCTTTCTGCCTTTCTAGGCCTTGATTTGCTGCTGTCTGTGTGTCCATAAGAATACAGAAATCGCTGTTTTAAACAACAAAATAGAAATTCTGCAGCGGAAAAGTATGACTGAAATGAAAATTTTACTAGTGGAGCTCAACGATAGATTTGAATGGCTAGAACAAAGATTCAGTGAATTTGAAGATGTAATAATTATAAACACACATGAACTTCACAATTGAGCCCCAAAACACAGGAAGCAAAAAATAACAGGCGTCAAGGAGAAATAGACACTTCAACAACAAGCTGTAGACCTCAATGTCCATGTTGACCAACGCGTACCACAGCTAATCAGAAGGGCAAAACAGAAAGAGATGTGACCCACAGATAAACCAACTAGACCTAACACTAGAGCACTTTACCCAATGAAGTAGATTATGCATTCTGTTCAGGTACACAGAGAACGTTCTCCTAAATATGACCAATAGGCCATAAAATGAGCCTCAATAAATCTCAGAGACTTGAAATCCTAGAGTATAACAGGGGGTAAGCTCCTTTACATCAGTCTTGGCAATAATTTTTTGGATTTGACCACAAAAGCAAAGGCAGGGACAGATAAAATGAACAAGTGAGATTACATCCAACTAATAAGCTTCTGCCTGGCAAAGGAAACCATCAACAATACAAAAAGGCACCCGATTAAATGGGAGAAAGTATTTGCAAATCGTATATTTGATAAAGGGTTAATACCCAACATACATACAGAACTCATATAATTAATAGCAACACCCGAGCTATTTATTTAAAAAGGACAGAGGAACTAAACAGGCATTTTCCCAAAGAGGACATCCAGGTGGCACATAGGTGCATGAAGATGTGCTCAGTATCACCATCATCAGGGGAAACGCAAATCAAAACCACAATGAGGTTTCCCCTCACACCTGTGAGAATGGCTATCCTCAAGAAGACAAGAGGTAACAAGTATTAGGGAGGATGTGGAGAAAAGGGAAGCCTTGTGCTCTGTGCATGGGACGCAAATTGGTGCAGCCACTGTGGAAAACAGTATGGACGGTCCTCCAAAAATTATAGGTAGAATTACATTTGATCCAGCAATCCCACTTCTGGGTATTTATCCAGAAGAAATGCAAGCAAGATCTCAAAGAAAGATCTGTACTCACAAGCTCCCTACAGCATTGCTCACAATAGCCAAGATGTCGAAGCAACCTAAGCGTCCATCTATGGGTATATATATATTGTTCTGTGAAAAGAAAGAGGAACATCTTGTCATTTGCAACAACAGGGTCAAACTTGAGGGCATTATCGTAAGCGAAACAGGTCGAACAGAGAAAAACACACACTGTATGATATCATTTTATTGGAATTTTAAAAAGCCAAACTGATAGAAATGGAGAGTAGAACAGTGGTGACAAGGGGCTGGGGGATGGGGGGATGGGGAGACATTGGTCAAAGAGTACAAAGTTCCAGTTATAAGATGATTAAGTTGTGGGGATCTAACGTGCAGCAGAGTGACTATAGCTCATACCACTGTATCATACCTTAATAGTTACAGGAGAGTAGATGATCTTAAATATTCTCACTCAAAACGAGTAATGGTAAATATGTGATGTGATGCAGGTGTTAGCTAATAATACTGTGGTGGCAATTATTTTGCAATATGGAGTGTATCAAATCAACACATTGCACCCTTTAAAATTATAGTGTTACATTTCAATTATATCTCAATAAAGCTGGATAGCATGTGGGGGGGGGATAAGGTGGAGGGCCATGGGTGAGGTATCTTCACTAGAGAGAATGAACTGGCAAGACTGGCTAAAAATCAGGCCCCAGAGCATTAGCTTCAGGTTAACTGAAAGCCCTCACTACACACGGGGAGAGTTGACTCCAGAAACCGTAAGTGAGTTAGGCAAGCTCGCAGAGATGATTCCAGAACAAACCAGGTCCAGGGCACATAGCACCATTCGCTGTTGTAGCCTTCTCTCCACAATTGTCTGGCTATTTTACTCACGGTATTTTCCTCTCTCATGACCTCCTGAGAGGAGAAACAGACACTTGGGTCGGAGATACCAACTTGAGGCTAAACTAAGTCTCCTATGAAAATTCCATCCTCTTCCTGCTGTCTGATCTTTAATAGCTGAAAAGACCTCTTTTTCTTTAGGAATGAGGAGACTGGCAGATAGGACCACATTGGTGGCCCTGTCCGCGCTGATGTCCAGTCAAGGATTCCTCCTTGATTCCTGGGGAAGGAGATTCTCAAGAGGCCATTTTCTAGGAAAACACCCAAAAAGCAAAAGGCAACTGGAGATAAGAGTAGTGGGCAGAGGCCAAAACTGAGAACAGGCCTCAGAAGTCTAAACTGCCCTTCACTGAGGTTACAGCCCCTCCCGGGAACAAGATGTGGTGCCACAACGACCTTCGGAAAGGATCAGCACAGTCCCAGCAGCACAGGTGGGTTGTGCAGTGGAAACAACACAAAGGCACCACTTGCTGGCCCACCTGGCCCATGTCCTGTCCCTTTAAATCGGCACCACTGGGCCCTTCCTCCCTGGGCTCTGAGACTTCCTCCCTGTGCTGTGCTGGCAGGAACAGCCTCTGTACTCACAACCCAAGGCACAGCACCAGGTCACGGGTTTCTGCAGAAAACAGCAGAGCCTGTCACCACTTCTGCTGGAAGGTGAGCACACACGGGGAGGAAGGGAGCCACCTGGGGCAGGGGGGAGTGGAGGAATTGGGGGCGTAGGGGGGCTCTAAGAAATTCAGGGCCTGGTTGCAGCTCACTGAGTGGGCGCCTGCATTCTACTACCTCCCAGGAAGGGGAGCAGGATCTAGAAAGAATAACTTCACCCTTGCAGGCTTTTCAGGGAGCTCTGAGTTTCAGAACAAGCAAGGGAAGAAGAAATGGTAAGCATCTTCTCCAGCCCTGGAGTGCGCACACTTTTACTTGGGACTACATACTTCGTCCTGCCCTGCTCCTCGCCTGGTCAGAAAGGTGTTTGCTAGAAGCACTGTCAGGGCGGAGCACACTGGAGAAAGCTGCAGACACTCCCTCTGAGGGCATGTGCAGCCAAGGAGAGAGACATTTCTGAGGACAAACAAGTGAGTCTAACCTCAGAACACATCGCAGAGTGGAAATCGTGTCTGTGAGCCGAACCCCACTCACACCCTCCACCTCCTCAGCCCTGTGCACCCCCAGGGACTTGCAGGAGCCAGCAACAGTTATGAACATGGTCTTCAGGCCTCTGCAGTACACGTGCTTGTGTGTCCTTGCACATCCCGTCCCCCACCCAAGCTGCCCAGGCTCTGTGGGATGGAGCCCTCTTTATCCCCACACACTGGCTATACATGAAGGGCTTGGACAGGATGAATGGCTCGCAAACTCACAGCAGGGACCCAATGCATTAGAATCACTCAGAGGGTTGGGGAGGGTGCCTCGGTGGCTTGGTCCATTAAGCTTTGAGCCCTGGGATGGATTCTGTGCTGTCAGTTCAGTGCCTGGGGCCTACTTTGGATTCTTTGTCTCCCTCTCTCTCTCTGACCCTTCCCTGCTCATGCTCTGTCTCACCGTCCCTCAAAAAAATAAGGAAACAGTAAAAAATTAAAAAAAAAAAAGAAAACCCTCAGGAGGAGGGGTGAGAGATACCGTTTTTTTAACGTTTATTTATTATTTATTTATTTGTTTGTTTGTTTATTTTTTAGACAGACATGTGAGCAGGGGAGGCACACATGAAGAAGAAGGAGAGAGAATCCGAAGCAGGCTCTGTGCTATCAGCACAGAGCCTGATGAGAGACTCAAACCCACAAACCATGAGATCATGAGCTGAACCAAAATTAAGAGTCAGACACTTAACAGACTGAGCCACAAAGGCACCCCCTTTTTTCTTATTAAAGTACAGATCTATGAAATAAAATGTCAAATATATATTTTAAAGACTCCCATAGATACCTCCAAAAGACAGCAGGTTCAGGAAGCAGGGGACTACATAATATCCAATTGCATTTAAGATGCTATGAGTCTCCATGTTCTACATCAGTCAATGACTCCAAGCCTCTAAACCCCAGATGTCAGCTCTCAGAAACTCTGGAAGAATTTTTCAAATCCCATCCCAAACCACCGCAAACCTTTGAGAAATCCCATAAAGGCCAGGAGGCCAGTGGATTTCCTAGAGCACACTTGGTCATTTTCATCATCGATAAGGACTTCTTGCTTTAGCTAAATTCTTGCTCTTTGCACTGAATCTTCCGGCTGTTTCTTCAGTTCTGCTGTGCAGTCAGTTACGGGAGTTTGCTAATTTTTACACACAAGATCACTACTTACCTGAGGCCTGTGGGATCAACTTTACCAAGGGCTTTGGGGAGCCGAAAGGGGCGTTACGCAGAAGACAAACTGTCATCTAACGGGACAGAGACAAGTTATCAATCAACCCTTCCCTTTGCTTGTCCTTGTGTGTTGCCCATGGGACACGGCAGTAGCCAGGTGTTGCCATGAAGAGGTAGCATTTGAAATGGATGGCAGAGCACAGACAGGACTCAGACAGAAATGTGGGAGAGAAGGAGTGGTCATGGGGGTGAGCGCACAGGTGGGCTGGAAAGGCCCTGAAACCTGTCCTCTGCGGAGCAGCTGACCCAGAAGGTGCGTGATTGGGACACAGGGCTGGCGAAGCAGACAGAGCAGAGCTGCGCCCTTGTGACCGGGTCCTTGTGAGATCAAGCAGACTCCATCAGTCAGTGGCTATCTGTAGTAAATCCTGCCGGACTTGGGGTCATCGCTTAGTTTGAGAGGCCTCAGATTCGGGGCAGGAACACCAGGAGCCGGAAGGGAGTGTCCCATCTCTCCAGCACACAGGTCATATTTACACAAATGACACAAGCCAAATTCTTTGGTCTTCGGAGAGTAGATCACAGGTTCTTCACATCAGCATGGGAGATAGGTATCATTTCCAATTTTCAAAAGCAAACTGCAAACTCTCTTCTTGTCCCCCCCCCCCAGCCCCTCCCTGGCCAACCACCCTAAGGTGGTTCCCTAAGTCACTGAGGAGAATTTCTGATTCTCACGGTTTTCCAAAGTCTCCCCTGGCTGTGGAATCTTCTGGGAAAACTTTGTGCCTACAGTTAATGCCACTGACATAAATTACCTGGGAAATTCTCAGCTAAGGCTCACTCACTGACACAAAGGACGGGTTATCACCATCATTCTGTCATTTGCATTCATGGTCCCTGAAAGGACTAATGAGGCTCACCAAAGGATCGCACGGTTTGGTTCCAATACCAACCAGGTCCTTCCAGGGTTCTTCCCCAAATTCTGATGTTCAGAGGAGGGCAGGAAGCATGACCTTTTCATTGGGATGTCACCAGCTCTTTGGACCTTGCCTGAGCCACCTTAGGTAGTTATACCTATTCGATAAACGAATGAATGATTGACGGAATGAAGGAACTAACGATGTGTTTGGAACTCTTTCAGGTGGGCATGGGAGGACGCAAGATGGCCAGGGATGAAGAAAATGCCTATGGTAAGAACTGATCTCAGTGTGTACTTGCCCCTAGGCATCAGCTCTGGGTCCCAAGGCCATGGGCTAACTCAAGACTGAACAGAGACATTGGGGCACCTGGGTGGCTCAGTCGGTTGAGCGTCTGACTTCAGCTCAGGTCATGATCTCGCAGCTCGTGAGTTCGAGCCCCACGTTGGGCTCTGTGCTGACAGCTCAGAGCCTAGAGCCTGTTTCAGATTCGTCTCCCTCTCTCTCTGTCCCAACCCACTCTCATTCTCTGTCTCTTTCAAAAATAAATAAACATTAAAAAAAAAAAAAAAGACTGAACAGAGACAAATCCCAGACATGTCCCCATGCTGGGGTGAAACAGCTAGAGCCCCAGCTTTGTATTTTTGCTGGACCTCTGCCCCTGCCCTACTGTAGGATATTAAGTGCCTTGACCAGACTGTGCCTTGGGTCCCAAAGGGTACAATGAGGATAATATATCTACTCCGATCCCCACAGAAGATGTGGAGGGTTGAGATCATGGACTAGAGGGAACACGGTTTACCAGGTAGACTGTATACGTGAACAAGGATGGAGGGTTAACTGTGTCTTACTGGAAGCAGGTTTCCTAGAGAGAAGAGGGAGGAGGAGGGGAAGTGGAGGAAGGGAAGAAGCAAAGAGATCCTGTCACCCGAATACTCTGAGCAACCCTGGGAGACACAACTCTCTGTCACCCCTCCCATTATGCAGAAGACGTTGAACGCTTAGACTAAACTTGCCCAGGGTTCCACAGCTGGCACAAGCGGGGGTGTGATTCCAACCCGGGGTGTCTGGGACTCCAGACAGCCCTTCACTCCCAGGCCTTCTATGCCCTCCCGCATCTCCTCACTGGGATGGCCCTGGGAGAAGTCTGGCAGAGGCCTGGGAAGTCGTCAAGCACGGAGCACCTCTGCAAGGTGCGGACGACCAGAGGCAATGTCAGCTGAAGTCATGGCCTGCGACCTTCGAGGGGGACCCTCCAGAGCAGTGTGCACCCGGTGCAGGAGCATGGACTGGGGGGCAGGTGCACGCACTGGAGCCAAAGATGGAAGAGAGGTGGCTAAAGATGCCCCCGGCGTCGCACAAGCTCTAACCAGAGCGCCTGGGAAAGGCCTGGTTGGACAAGCACAAGCGGGAGGTGTCATTGCCCTCCTCAGTTCAGGAGGCAGCCCGGAGCCCCGGTGGAGCGGGACGCGCGCTCTCAGGCCGGCGGCCCACGCCTACTCTGTCCTCACAGGTTCCCAGGACCCGGACGACCAGCAGCCGCAGGCGCAGGAGCGCAGGCTCAGGCTCATCCTGGCCGGCAGGACCGGAGTGGGCAAGAGCGCCACGGGCAACAGCATCCTGGGCCACAGGCTCTTCCCGTCCAGGCTCGCGGCCACCCCGGTGACCAGAAGCTGCGCCCTGGGGAGCCGCAGCTGGGCCGGGTGGCGCGTGGAGGTCACCGACACCCCCGACCTCTTCACCGCCCAAGGCCGGCACGCGGACCCGGACTGCACCGAGCGGGCCAGCTGCTACCTGCTCTCGGCGCCCGGGCCGCACGCGCTGCTGCTGGTCACGCAGCTGGGCCGCTTCACCGCCCAGGACGAGGAGGCGGCGCGCGGCGTCCGCGAGCTGTTCGGGGCCGGCGTCCTGGCGCGCGCCGTGCTCGTCTTCACGCGCCGGGAGGACCTGGAGGGGGGCTCGCTGCACGACTACGTGCGCGCCACCGACAACCGCGCGCTGCGGGCCCTGGTGGCCGAGTGCGGCGGCCGCGTGTGCGCCCTGGACAACCGGGCGGCGGGCGCCGAGCGCGATGCGCAGGTGGGCGAGCTGCTGGCGCTGGTGGAGCGGCTGGCGCTGGAGCACGACGGTGCGCCCTTCACCGACGACGTGTACGGCCTGGCGTGGGCCGGGCGCCAGGCGCGTCCCGAGGACACGCTCCGTCTGGTGGCCGCGCGGCTGGCGGCCCGCGGTCTGTGGAGGGGGTGGGGTCGGCAGTGGGGGCGGGGGCGGCGCTGGCTGGAGGCCGCGAGGCGGAGGTGGCCGCTGGCGCTTCTGCTACTGGGGGGCGCACTGTTATTTGTCCTGCTGCTTCTCCAGCGGGGGGCTCCAGGCCCAGATTGAAGGCGCTGCCCTTCCAAACGCGGGGAGCCTGGCGGGTAAAGGGGCTGGGTCAAGGCGCTGAGGGGAACTTAAACCCAATTTCAAAGGAAACGTGGAGTTTCAGACTGCGAGTCTTAATGACTCAGGACGGCTTGGACACTGTATCGACTTTGCAAAGGCTCAAGTTCACTTTTAGCATTCAAATGTCACTTTTGACTATATGTACACTATTCAAATAAATATGGTTAACTTTCAAATGTCCTTAATTCATTTTAGTAGTTTGGGTGTATTTTTCCTTCTTGAAAAAATAGTGCATTGATTGGTAGTGTTTTAGATAGAAAGTGGATTCATGGCAAATGGAAACAAACATTTGTGTGTGTGTGTGTGAGCATTTATCAAAACGTAGACACTGTCTTAGTCCGCTTGAGTTGCTATTAAAAAAACAACAACGGGAAAGCTCTCAGTTTTTCCCCATTGAGGATGATATTAGTTGTGGGCTTTTCATAAATGGCCTTTATGGTGTTTAAGTATGTTCCTTCTATCCCAACTTTCTCCAGGGTTTTTTTTAAGAAAGGATGCTGAATTTTGTCAAATGGTTTTTCTGCATTGATTGACAGGATCACATGGTTCTTTTCTTTTCTTTTATTCATGTGATGTAGCACACTGATTGATTTGCATATGTTGCACCAGCCCTGTAGCCTAGAAATGAATCCCACTTGAAAATGGTAAATAACTCTTTTTATATGCTGTTGAATTTGACTTGCTAGTATCTTACTGAGAATTTTTGCATCCATATTCATCAGGGATATTGGCTTGTAGTTCTCTTTTTTTTTTGCTGGGTATCTGTCTGGTTTAGGAATCAAATTAATGCTGGCTTCAAAGGATGAGTCTAGAAGTTTTCCTTCCCCTTCTATTTTTTGGAACAGCTTGAGAAAGATAGGTATTATCTCTGCTTTAAATGTCTGGTAGAATTCCCCAGGGAAACCATGTGGTACAGGACTCCTATTTGTTGGGAGATTTTTGATAACTGATCAAATTTTTTATTTCTTCCTGTTTGAGTTTTGGAAGTGTGTGGGTGCTTAGGAATTTGTCCATTTCTTCCAGGTTGTCCAATTTTTTGGCATATAATTTTTCATGGTATTCCCTGAGAATTGCTTGTATTTCTGAGGGATTGAGATCAGACACATGACAGGGATGTCCACTCTCACCACTGTGTTTACCATGGTGTTGGAAGTCCTAGCATCCGCAATCAGACAAAAAAAGAAATCAAAGGCATCAAAATTGGCAAAGATGAAGTCAAGCTTTCACTTTTTGTAGATGACGTGATATTATACATGGAAAACCCGATAGATTCCACCAAAAATCTGCTAGAACGGATACATGGATTCAGCAAAGTCACAGGATACAAAATCAATGTACAGAAATCAGTTGCATTCTTATACGCCAATAATGGAGCAACAGAAAGACAAACTGATCCGATTCACAATTGCACCAAGAAGCATAAAATACCTAGGAATAAACCTAACCAAAGATGTAAAAGATCTGGATGCTGAAAACTATAGAAAGCTTATGAAGGAAATTGAAGAAGATACAAAGAAATGGAAAAACATTCCATGCTCATGGATTGGAAGAGTAAATATTGTTAAAATGTCAATACTACCCAAGGCTATCTACACATTCAATGCAATCCCAATCAAAATTGCACCAGCATTCTTCTTGAAGCTAGAACAAGCAATCCTAAAATTTGTGGGAACCACAAAACACACTGAATAGCCAAAGTAATATTGAAGAAGAAGACCAAAGCAGGAGGCATCACAATCCCAGACTTTAGCCTCTACTACAAAGCTGTAATCATCAAGACAGCATGGTATTGACACAAAAATAGACACATAGACCAATGGAATAGAATAGAGACTCCAGAATTGGACCCACAAAAGTGGCCAACTAATCTTTGACAAAGCAGGAAAGAATATCCAATGGAAAAAAAGTCTCTTTAACAAATGATGCTGGGAGAACTGGACAGCAACATGCGGAAGAATGAAACGAGACCACTTTCTTACACCATTCACAAAAATAAACTCAAAATGGATAAATGACCGGAATGTGAGACAGGAAACCATCAAAACCCTAGAGGAGAAAGCAGGAAATAACCTCTCTGATCTCAGCCGCAGCAATTTCTTACGTGACACATCTCCAAAGGCAAGGGAATTAAAAGCAAAAATGAACTTTTGGGGCCTCATGAAGATAAAAAGCTTCTGCACTGCAAAGGAAACAAGCAACAAAACTAAAAGGCAACCTACAGAATGGGAAACGATGTTTGCAAATGACATATGAGACAAAGGGCTAGTATCCAAAATCTATAAAGAACTCACCAAACTCCACACCTGAAAAACAAATAATCCAGTGAAGAAATGGGCAGAAAACATGAATAGACACTTCTCTAAAGAAGACATCCAGATGGCCAGCAGGCACATGAAAAGATGCTCAACATCACTCCTCATCAGGGAAATACAGATCAAACCACACTGAGATACTATGTTAAACAACAGCGGTGAGAGTGGGCATCCCTGTCGTGTTCCTGATCTCAGGGAAAAAGCTCTCAGTTTTTCCCCATTGAGGATGATGTTAGCTGTGGGCTTTTCATAAATGGCTTTTATGATGTGTAAGTATGTTCCTTCTATCCCGACTTTCTCAAGGGTTTCTATTAAGAAAGGGTGCTGGATTTTGTCAAAGGCCTTTTCTGCATGGATTGACAGGATCATATGGTTCTTCTCTTTTTTTTTTATTAATGTGATGTATCACGTTGATTGATTTGCGAATGTTGAACCAGCCCTGCATCCCAGGAATGAATCCCACTTGATCATGGTGAATCATTCTTTTTATATGCTGTTGAATTCGATTTGCTAGTATCTCATTGAGAATTTTTGCAACCATATTCATCAGGGATATTGGCCTGTAGTTCTCTTTTTTTACTGGGTCTCCGTCTGGTTTAGGAATCAAAGTAATACTGGCTTCATAGAATGAGTCTGGAAGCTTTCCTTCCCTTTCTATTTCTTGGAATAGCTTGAGAAGGATAGGTATTATCTCTCTTTAAACATCTGGTAAAACTCCCCTGGGAAGCCATCTGGTCCTGGACTCTTATTTGTTGGGAGGTTTTTTTTTTCAATATATGAAATTTATTGTCAAATTGGTTTCCATACAACACCCAGTGCTCATCCCAAAAGGTGCCCTCCTGAATACCCATCACCCACCCTCCCCTCCCTCCCACCCCCCATCAACCCTCAGTTTGTTCTCAGTTTTTAACAGTCTCTTATGCTTTGGCTCTGTTGGGAGATTTTTGATAACCGATTCAATTTCTTCGCTGGTTATGGGTCTGTTCAAGCTTTCTCTTTCCTCCTGATTGAGTTTTGGAAGAGTGTGGGTGTTTAGGAATTTGTCCATTTCTTCCAGATTGTCCAATTTGTTGGCATATAATTTTTCATAGTATTCCCTGATAATTGTTTGTATCTCTGAGGGATCGGTTGTAATAATTCCATTTTCATTCATGATTTTATCTATTTGGCTCATCTCCCTTTTCTTTTTGAGAAGCCTGGCTAGAGGTTTGTCAATTTTGTTTATTTTTTCAAAAAACCAACTCTTGGTTTCGTTGATCTGCTCTACCGTTTTTTTTAGATCCTATATTGTTTATTTCTGCTCTGATCTTTGTTATTTCTCTTCTGCTGGGTTTAGGCTGCCTTTGCTGTTCTGCTTCTAGTTCCTTTAGGTGTGCTGTTAGATTTTGTATTTGGGATTTTTCTTGTTTCTTGAGATAGGCCTGGATTGCGATGTATTTTCCTCTCAGGACTGCCTTCGCTGCATCCCAAAGCGTTTGGATTGTTGTATTTTCATTTTCGTTTGTTTCCATATATTTTTTAATTTCTTCTCTAGTTGCCTGGTTGACCCACTCATTCTTTAGTAGGGTGTTCTTTAACCTCCATGCTTTTGGAGGTTTTCCAGACTGTTTCCTGTGGTTGATTTCAAGCTTCATAGCATTGTGGTCTGAAAGTATGCATGGTATGATTTCAATTCTTGTATACTTATGAAGGGCTGTTTTGTGACCCAGTATGTGATCTACCTTGGAGAATGTTCCATGTGCACTCGAGAAGAAAGCATATTCTGTTGCTTTGGGATGCAGAGTTCTAAATATATCTGTCAAGTCCATCTGATCCAATGTATCATTCAGGGCCCTTGTTTCTTTATTGACCTTGTGTCTAGATGATGTATCCATTTCTGTAAGTGGAGTGTTAAAGTCCCCTGCAATTACCACATTCTTATCAATAAGGTTGCTTATGTTTGTGAGTAATTGTTTTATATATTTGGGGGCTCCGGTATTCGGCGCATAGACATTTATAATTGTTAGCTCTTCCTGATGGATAGACCCTGCAATTATTATATAATGCCCTTCTTCATCTCTTGTTACAGCCTTTATTTTAAAGTCTAGTTTGTCTGATATAAGTATGGCTACTCCAGCTTTCTTTTGACTTCCAGTAGCATGATAAATAGTTCTCCATCCCCTCACTCTCAATCTAAAGGTGTCCTCAGATCTAAAATGAGTCTCTTGTAGACAGCAAATAGATGGGTCTTGTTTTTTTATCCATTCTGATACCCTATGTCTTTTGGTTGGCACATTTAATCCATTTACATTCAGTGTTATTATAGAAAGATATGGGTTTAGAGTCATTGTGATGTCTGTATGTTTTATGCTTGTAGTGATGTCTCTGGTACTTTGTCTTGCAGGATCCCCCTTAGGATCTCTTGTAGGGCTGGTTTAGTGGTGACAAATTCCCTCAGTTTTTGTTTGTTTGGGAAGACCTTTATCTCTCCTTCTATTCTAAATGACAGACTTGCTGGATAAAGGATTCTCGCCTGCATATTTTTTTTCTGTTTAGCACACTGAAGATCTCGTGCCAATCCTTTCTGGCCTGCCAAGTTTCAAAAGAGAGATCAGTCACGAGTCTTACAGGTCTCCCTTTATATGTGAGGGCACGTTTATCCCTTGCTGCTTTCAGAATTTTCTCTTTATCCTTGTATTTTGCCAGTTTGACTATGATAGGTCATGCAGAAGATCAATTCAAGTTACGTCTGAAGGGAGTTCTCTCTGCCTCTTGGATTTCAATGCCTTTTTCCTTCCCCAGTTCAGGGAAGTTCTCAGCTATAATTTCTTCAAGTACCCCTTCAGCACCTTTCCCTCTCTCTTCCTCCTCTGGGATACCAATTATGCATATATTATTTCTTTTTAGTGTATCACTTAGTTCTCTAATTTTCCCCTCATACTCCTGGATTTTTTTTATCTCTCTTTTTCTCAGCTTCCTCTTTTTCCATAACTTTATCTTCTAGTTCACCTATTCTCTCCTCTGCCTCTTCAATCCGAGCCGTCGTGGTTTCCATTTTGTTTTGCATTTCGTTTAAAGCGTTTTTCAGCTCCTCGTGACTGTTCCTTAGTCCCTTGATCTCTGTAGCAAGAGATTCTCTGCTGTCCTCTATACTGTTTTCAAGCCCAGCGATTAATTTTATGACTATTATTCTAAATTCACTTTCTGTTATATTATTTAAATCCTTTTTGATCAGTTCATTAGCTGTTGTTATTTCCTGGAGATTCTTCTGAGGGGAATTCTTCCGTTTGGTCATTTTGGATAGTCCCTGGAGTGGTGCGGACCTGCAGGGCACTTCCCCTGTGCTGTGGTATATAACTGGAGTTGGTGGGCAGGGCCGCAGTCAGACCTGATGTCTGCCCCCAGCCCACCACTGGGGCCACAGTCAAACTGGTGTGTGCCTTCTTGTCCCCTCTCCTAGGGGCAGGATTCACTGTGGGTGGTGTGGCCCGTCTGGGCTACTTGCACACTGCCAGGCTTGTGGTGCTGGGGATCTGTCGTATTACCTGGGGTGGGTAGGCAAGGTGCACAGGGCCAGGAGGGGCAGGCTTAGCTCGCCTCTCCTTAGGTGATCCACTTCAGGAGAGGCCCTGTGGCAGCGCGAGGGAGTCAGATCTGCTGCCGGAGGTTTGGCTCCGAGAAGCACAGAGTTGGGTGTTTGCGCGGAGCGAGCAAGTTCCCTGGCAGGAACTGGTTCCCTTTGGGATTTTGGCTGGGGGATGGGCGAGGGAGATGGCGCTGGCGAGCGCCTTTGTTCCCCACCAAACTGAGCTCTGTCATCTGTCTGGGGGCTCAGCAGCTCTCCCTCCCTTTGTCCTCCAGCCTTCCCGCTTTCCGAGCAGAGCTGTTAACTTATGACCTCCCAGACGCTAAGATGCGCTTGCTGTCGGAACACAGTCTGTCCGGCCCCTATGCTTTTGCCAGCCAGACTCGGGGGCTCTGCTTGGCCGGCAGGCTGCCCCTCCGCCCTGGCTCCCTCCCGCCAGTCCCTGGAGCGCGCACCGCCTCGCCGCCCTTCCTACCCTCTTCCGTGGGCCTCTCGTCTGCACTTGCCTCTGGAGACTCCGTTCTGCTAATCCTCTGGCGGTTTTCTGGGTTATTTAGGCAGGTGTAGGTGGAATCTAAGTGATCAGCAGGACGCGCGATGAGGCCAGCGTCCTCCTATGCCGCCATCTTACCGCTTGTGTTTCTTGTATTGCTTGTATTGTTTGTATTGGTTGTATTGCTTGTATTGCTTGTATTTCTTGTATTGCTTGTATTTCTGAGGGATTGAGATCAGGATCACGACAAGGATGTCCACTCTCACCGCTGTTGTTTAACATAGTGTTGGAAGTTCTAGCATCAGCAATCAAACAACAAAAGGAAATCAAAGGCATCAAAATTGGCAAAGATGAAGTCAAGCTTTCACTTTTTGCAGATGACATGATATTATACATGGAAAATCCGATAGACTCCACCAAAAGTCGGCTAGAACTGATACATGAATTCAGCAAAGTTGCAGGATACAAAATCAATGTACAGAAATCAGTTGCATTCTTATACACTAACAATGAAGCAACAGAAAGACAAATAAAGACACTGATCCCATTCACAATTGCACCAAGAAGCATAAAATACCTAGGAATAAACCTAACCAAAGATGTAAAAGATCTGGATGCTGAAAACTATAGAAAGCTTATGAAAGTAGTTGAAGAAGATACAAAGAAATGGAAAGACATTCCCTGCTCATGGATTGGAAGAATAAATATTGTCAAAATGTCAATACTATCCAAAGCTATCTACACATTCAATGCAATCCCAATCAAATTTGCACCAGCATTCTTCTCGAAACTAGAACAAGCAATCCTAAAATTCATATGGAACCACAAAAGGCCCCGAATAGCCAAAGGAATTTTGAAGAAGAAGACCAAAGCAGGAGGCATCACAATCCCAGACTTTAACCTCTACTACAAACCTGTAATCATCAAGGCAGCATGGTATTGGCACAAAAACAGACACATAGACCAATGGAATAGAATAGAAACCCCAGAGATAGACCCACAAACCTATGGCCAACAAATCTTTGACAAAGCAGGAAAGAACATCCAATGGAAAAAAAGACAGTCTCTTTAACAAATGGTGCTGGGAGAACCGGACAGCAACATGCAGAAGGTTGAAACTAGACCACTTTCTCACACCATTCACAAAAATAAATTCAAAATGGATAAAGGACCTGAATGTGAGACAGGAAACCATCAAAACCCTAGAGGAGAAAGCAGGAAAAGACCTCTCTGACCTCAGCCGTAGCAATCTCTTACTCGACACATCCCCAAAGGCAAGGGAATTAAAAGCAAAAATGAATTACTGGGACCTTATGAAGATAAAAAGCTTCTGCACAGCAAAGGAAACAACCAACAAAACTAACAGGCAACCAACGGAATGGGAAAAGATATTTGCAAATGACATATCAGACAAAGGGCTAGTGTCCAAAATCTATAAAGAGCTCACCAAACTCTACACCCGAAAAACAAATAACCCAGTGAAGAAATGGGCAGAAAACATGAAAAGACACTTCTCTAAAGAAGACATCCGGATGGCAAACAGGCACATGAAAAGATGTTCAGCGTCGCTCCTTATCAGGGAAATACAAATCAAAACCACACTCAGGTATCACCTCACGCCAGTCAGAGTGGCCAAAATGAACAAATCAGGAGACTATAGATGCTGGAGAGGATGTGGAGAAACGGGAACCCTCTTGCACTGTTGGTGGGAATTCAAATTCGTGCAGCCGCTCTGGAAAGCAGTGTGGAGGTTCCTCAGAAAATTAAAAATAGACCTACCCTATGACCCAGCAATAGCACTGCTAGGAATCTACCCAAGGGATACAGGAATACTGATGCATAGGGGCGCTTGTACCCCAATGTTTATAGCAGCACTCTCAACAATAGCCAAATTGTGGAAAGAGCCTAAATGTCCATCAACTGATGAATGGATAAAGAAATTGTGGTTTATATACACAATGGAATACTACGTGGCAATGAGAAAAAATGAAATATGGCCTTTTGTAGCAACGTGGATGGAACTGGAGAGTGTGATGCTAAGTGAAATAAGCCATACAGAGAAAGACAGATACCATATGGTTTCACTCTTATGTGGATCTTGAGAAACTTAACAGAAACCCATGGGGGAGGGGAAGGGAAAAAAAAAGAGGTTAGAGTGGGAGACAGCCAAAGCATAAGAGACTGTTAAAAACTGAGAACAAACTGAGGGTTGATGGGGTGTGGGAGGGAGTGGAGGGTGGGTGATGGGTATTGAAGAGGGCACCTTTTGGGATGAGCACTGAGTGTTGTATGGAAACCAATTTGACAATAAATTTCATATATTGAAAAAAAAAAACCACACTGAGATACCACCTCACACCAGTCATAGGGGCTAAAATGAACAAATCAGGAGGCTATAGATGCTGGAGAGGATGTGGAGAAACGGGAACCCTCTTGCACTGTTGGTGGGAATTCAAATTCGTGCAGCCGCTCTGGAAAGCAGTGTGGAGGTTCCTCAGAAAATTAAAAATAGACCTACCCTATCACCCAGCAATAGCACTGCTAGGAATCTACCCAAGGGATACAGGAATACTGATGCATAGGGGCGCTTGTACCCCAATGTTTATAGCAGCACTCTCAACAATAGCCAAATTGTGGAAAGAGCCTAAATGTCCATCAACTGATGAATGGATAAAGAAATTGTGGTTTATATACACAATGGAATACTACGTGGCAATGAGAAAAAATGAAATATGGCCTTTTGTAGCAACGTGGATGGCTCTGGAGAGTGTGATGCTAAGTGAAATAAGCCATACAGAGAAAGGCAGATATCATATTGTTTCACTCTTATGTGGATCTTGAGAAACTTAACAGAAACCCATGGGGGAGGGGAAGGGAAAAAAAAAGAGGTTAGAGTGGGAGACAGCCAAAGCATAAGAGACTGTTAAAAACTGAGAACAAACTGAGGGTTGATGGGGGGTGGGAGGGAGTGGAGGGTGGGTGATGGGTATTGAAGAGGGCACCTTTTGGGATGAGCACTGGGTGTTGTATGGAAACCAATTTGACAATAAATTTCATATATTGAAAAAAAAAACCACACTGAGATACCACCTCACACCAGTCATAGGGGCTAAAATGAACAAATCAGGAGGCTATAGATGCTGGAGAGGATGTGGAGAAAAGGGAACCCTCTTGCACTGTTGGTGGGAACGCAAACTGGTGCAGCTGCTCCGGAAAACTGTGGAGGTTCCTCAAAAAATTAAAAATAGAACTACCCTGTGACCCAGCAATAGCACTGCTAGAAATTTGCCCAAGGGGTACAGGAGTGCTGATGCATAGCGGCACTTGTACCGCAATGTTTATAGCAGCACTCTCAACAATAGCCAAATTATGGAAAGAGCCTAAAATTCCATCAGCTGATGAATGGATAAAGAAATTGTGGTTTATATACACAATGGAATACTACTTGGCAATGAGAAAGAATGAAACATGGCCTTTTGTAGCAACGCGGATGGAACTGGAGAGTGTTATGCTAAGTGAAATAAGTCATACAGAGAAAGACAGTTACCATATGTTTTCACTCTTATGTGGATCCTGAGAAACTTAACAGATGACCATGGGGGAGGGGAAGGAAAAAACAAACGTTAGAGAGGGAGGGAGCCAAACCAATAGAGACTCTTAAAAACTGACAATAAACTGAGGGTTGATGTGGGGTGGGAGGGACGCGAGGGGTGATGGGCACTGAGGAGGGCACGTGTTGGGATGAGCACCGGGTGTTGTATGGAAACTAATTTGACAATAAATTTCATATTAAATTTTTTTTTTCAACGTTTATTTATTTTTGGGACAGAGAGAGACAGAGCATGAATGGGGGAGGGGCAGAGAGAGAGGGAGACACAGAATCGGAAACAGGCTCCAGGCTCTGAGCCATCAGCCCAGAGCCTGACGCGGGGCTCGAACTCACGGACCGCGAGATCGTGACCTGGCTGAAGTCGGACGCTTAACCGACTGCGCCACCCAGGCGCCCCTAAATTTCATATTAAAAAAATAAGAAATAAAATTTAAAAAAGCACAGACTGGGCCACTTATAAATAGCAGAAGAATTTTCCCCATGGTTCTAGAGGTTGGAGGTCCAAGATGGAGATGTGATTTCAGTCAGGATCTGGTGAGAGACCTCTCTGGGTTGCAGACTGCTGACTTCTGGCTGTGTCCTCACATGGTGGAAGGGATGAGTCAGCTTTCTGGGGCCTCTTGTAGAAGGGCACAGTTCTCCTTCATATGGGATCTACCCTCTTGACTGACTCACCTTCCAAAGGCCCCAGCTCCTAAAACCATCCTCTTGGGCACGAAATTTTCAATATATAAAACCTGTTGGGGGACACAAACATTCAGACCAAAGCAGACACTGACCCTCCTTAATACCGTCCTAGTTCTTATACCCGGCTAGATCTGGCCCTTTGTGACCCTTGGATGTTTTATTATCACCAGTGAAAGTGATGTCAGGGTCATACATATTAATGTTTACTTCTGATACATCGGTTTATTTCCTTTACAATAATTTACTGCCAAAAAAGAGAAATAACTATACTGAAAATAACACAGTTCCCAAGTTTCTAGCATTTATTATGGCTGATGTCTTTCCAAAGTGAAGTCGAAATTTGGGGAATGTCTTCATTGTGCTTCTCAAATGGATTACTATGCAAAAAAACAAAACAAACAACAAAACAAAACAAAACAAAGCAAAACCCAGAGGTCGTCTCACACAATGGAGAAAGAGGGAGCCACAGGTGCACTGGTGGAAAGCCTCAGACGCCCGACATTCCACTGCTATGGTGGTACTATGGAGTTTAATGGGGGTAGGCCAGCCCATGAAAGTGCTTGACCGCCACATCATTAGAAAATCAGAAGCCATCCTTAGGTTGTGTAACCAAACCCATAGGGTTTCCTTATTGCTCTGTCAGAATGTGACAAAACACTTTCTTTTTTTTTATTTATTTATTTATTTATTTTTTTAATATATATGAAATTTATTGACAAATTGGTTTCCATACAACACCCAGTGCTCATCCCAAAAGGTGCCCTCCTCAATACCCATCACCCACCCTCCCCTCCCTCCCACCCCCCATCAACCCTCAGTTTGTTCTCAGTTTTTAACAGTCTCTTATGCTTTGGTTCTCTCCCACTCTAACCTCTTTTTTTTTTTCCCTTCCCCTCCCCTTATGATGACAAAACACTTTCAAGGAAGTTGGCTCCTCTCTTCAAATCAGCCATGCTCTAGTCCGAAGGTTTGGATGCAACAGGAGGCACCTACTGACCTGGCCCAGGGTCAGGGGCTGGAAGGTAGGTGGTGTTGGGGGAGGGGGGTGCAGCTCCACGTGGAGAAGGTGGGGGACCCACCCATCCCAGGGCCATCCCAGTTCCACGTGGATTAGAAGGGCCCGCCATGCCACTATTTCCTGGGGCACCAGAGTGGGAGATGCAGGTTGGACTTCGGGGTTGTGGTGAGCTGTGGTCAGGAGGCCTGAGGGCCCTGGTGGCCCTTGCAGTGAGCTGGGCTCGGTGAAGTGCCGCTGGGCAGAAGTCCGCCATTAATCTCCGTCTTTAGGGTCCTCAGCAGCCCTGCGGGGCTCACACGGGGGCTCTGAGCAAGGGGGGAATCCCTTCCGTAACCCTGCAACTCGGGAACCCGCGGGGCAACAGGGAGGGGGCCGGGGTTGGGGGGACGGCCGCTGTCCCCAGCTCTGCCTCCAGGGCCGCGTGTGCACGAGCACGCACTGTGGGGCTGACTTTAACCCGTCATTCTTTCATTTCACGTTGTCTCGTGACCACGTGTCCACACACGCCCTCCAATTGTTGTTTGTTTCTGTCTTGTTTGCATGTAGAAATGGGAAGTTAAAATAAATATAAGTATTATGGCTTTTAAATTCGCATACGGAAATGTATGCTTGAATCAAAGGAAGGCTTTGACACCCACGGGTAAAAAGCTCTACTTGGGACTTGGCGAGGGCGTGTTAGAAGGAGTAGCGGAGAGAGCAGGGTGTGGCACGTGGCCCCGCACTTGTGTCTGTCTCAGAGCCATCCCCTATGCACCTGCTCCAAGAGGTGGGGCCGAAAGGGGTTCCGTTTCTTTATTGACATGATCACATTAATGTTCATCTTGATAGCTTTCGTGTATGATGAAATAATATGATGAAACCACTTTGTAGGTTGAATTCAATAAATCTGTGATACAGAATCATCAAATCCAAGAGGAAACTTTTAGTAATAGTAAATACTCATGAATTAAAAAAAAAAGATTTCATAAACAGATACATTTCACACTCATACATACTCCACAGGTATTATTCACAATAATAAATACTGCACATCATTGTGTGTATATTCCTGGGAGCTAGTTGAAGTATAAGGTAGGATATGATTAGATGCCAGTTACAAAGTGCAAATGTGGAAAGATACCAATATCTATAGATATAGATATATATCTACATCCATAGATAGAGAGAGAGAGAGATAGAGAGATAGATAGAGATAGGTAGGTATAGATATTGATATCTTTCCACCTGTTTCTGTTTCTCTTGAGAACCCTAGTACAGTCAGACCTACTGAGAAAGTCCACATCCCCAGGCCCAGGTGCACAGGCCATGCATAAGACTCAGGCTGGACCAGGACAACAGACATATGTGCTGCCCTGCCCCCACACGCCATAGGAGCAATGATTGATAAGCACCAGCCATCCATCACGGGCCTGGAGAGACTCTGGGAAGCGGAGTGTGTAGGGATGACTGGAAGCTGAAGGTAAACGGGATGAGAACACTAAGTAAAACCACATGGCATCTGAGTGCCCACACTAAGCTCAAGGCACCCTAGAGAAATATGGGGCCTTAGCTGCTCCATCGATAATTGTAGCAACAATCCCAACCAGTCCAATTCCCTGTGGGCTGACTCAAATCCCACCCTAACAGCCTGATGGAGGAAAAGGGATTCTGTATCTAGGCATCAATATTATTTATTTCATTTGCTCCTTTCCTCCTATGTCTACAATTTAATAAAATTATGAAACTTGTTTTAAAAGCAGGAGAACAAAAATAAAACACAACAACAGGGTAGACTCAGAAAAAGTCCAGGAACTGAACAGGGATTTTAAAATAACAACAAGGACTGAAGAAAAACTGGACAACATGAAATAAAAGATGGGGAAATTTCAACAGACAGATGAAAACCATAAGAATCAAACATACGTGGTAGAAGTCAAAAGCACTATCAGAGATGAAGTGTTCCCTAGCAGGTACATCAGTCAACACAGTTGACTCAACATGAGTCAGTGAATTTGAAGAAGAGAGAATAGAAATTCTTCCAATGAAAACAAAAGTTAAAAATGAGTGAGAAAAAGAAAAAGAGAAGAGAGTATCCGGGAGCTGCAAAGCAAATCAAACAGGTTAACACACATGTATCTGAAGTACCAGAAGAAGAAAAAAAGAGAATGAACAGAAGAAACATTTGAAGATAATGGTTCAGACGTTTCTAAAAACAAGGGAAGACACCAAGATACAGACCAAGAGTCCCAGAGAAGCTTGAGCAGGATAAATACAGAAACAAACAAATAAAAATCTAGGCACTTCATACTGAAACTGCTAAAACCCAAAGATAAAGAGGAAGACTTAAAAATAACTGGAGTATAAAAGGCACATTATATTAGAGGAATAAAGATTGTAATCACAGATGATTCCTTGTCAGAGCTTGCAACCCGAAAGACAATTGACTGACATCTTTATATTACTGAAAGAACAAAAGTGTCAGCCCAGAATTCTCTAAAAAATAAAAATAGCTTTCAAATATAAAGGTGAGCTAAAGGCTGCCTCACAGAAGCTGAGCGGATTCACTGTTGACTTACCTGTGCTACAAAAAAGATTGGAGGAATTCCCTCATCCAGAAGGAATGAAGGTGATACCAGACAGAAATCTGTATTTACCTAAAGAAATAAAAACCTCCAGAAATGGCAAAAAGGAAGATAATACAAAAGACATTTTGTAGCTTACATTTTATAGCTCTAAAAGATAATTGTCTAAAACAAAAATAGTAATAGTGTATTGAGGGACCTACAATGTATGTGAAAGTCAGGCATCACAACACCCAGGAGGCAGAAATTGTTAAGCACACTAGTGTAAGTTCCTTAAACGACATGTGAAGTGGTCTAATAGTATTTCCATGTAGATTGTGATGAATGGTCTAAACACCCCGGAATAAAAAGCAGGGACTGTAGGACTGGATTAAAAAGCAAGGCCAACCACATGCTATTTAAAAGAAAGTCACTATAAATATAACAAGTGCATTACTTTTTTATCGGTGCCTAACAAATGACCTCCAACTTAGCAACTTGAAACAACATACGCTTATTGGCTCCGTCTCTGGGGGTCTGGAGTCTAGGCAAGGCCTGACTGGGTCCTGTGCTCAGAGTTGCTTGAAGCTTCAGTCAAGGAGACAGCTGCTCAGTAGTGTCCTCTGTGGAGTTCAGGGTCTTTTTCCAAATTCATTCAAGTTGTTGGCAGCATTGAGTTGCTTGTGGTTGTAGGACTGAGTTCCTCCTCCCAGAGGGTCACCCTGGCTGTCCCTCTTGATAGGCAGTTCTCAATACAGATATTCAACATGGATATTCTCTCCAGTGGGAGAATCTCTTGCTTTTAAATATTTTTTGATTAGGTCAAGCCCACCTGGTATAATCCCACCTCCTTTTTCCCCTAAAGTTTATTTATTATTTTGAGAAAGCCCGAGATAGCACAACGGGGGAGGGGCAGAGAGAGAAGGAGAGACAGAATCCCAAGCAGGCCTTCCACTGTCAGCATGGACCCCTACTCAGGGCTCAGACTCAGGAAACCATGAGATCATGACCTCAGGCAAAGGAAACCAATAGTCAGATGCTTGACCAACTGAGCCACCCAGGCACCTCATTAGCATTTTTTTGAAAGACACAGAGAAGGATACAAGAGGTGACTCTCCTCTCTCTGGCTCAGAGGAGAAAGTGCTGATCCCTCCACCTTCACCCCAGGGAAGCAGAAACTCTGCTGTGAGCCCTTCATAAATGATCTCATGAAAGACAGTGATTGATCTGTTTCAGAATGTGAGAATGTTAGGATAGTTCAGTAGACCGCTTTTTCCTATTATGTTTCATTTTTTTAAAAACATGAAACAGATGGTACTTTCTCCCTCTTAGCTTACTGGGGCCAGACGTGACCCACACTTTTGGTCCCTTATTCCATTCTGTATACACACCAAAGATATTCTTTCTGGCAGGTCCCAGCTGAGTCACCTTCTTGGACAGTAAATCTGGTTGTCAGATGGCCCCAGGATGTGCGACTAGCTCTGTTCCATTCAGGGAGAAGAATAAAGTTTTCCAACTTTGGGTTTTGGCCCCTGCTCTGGTCTCCACTCCCTCTTTATTAGGGAGTCCTAGACTTTGGATAGAAATCTGGTATTTTGCCTTATTTGATTTAGTTCTTTGCTTGTATACTTGAGAATCTTGGAGAGGAGGAGTCTTCCGTATTCTGAATCTAGCTGGTAACATTTGGAACGAGGGAAATGCCTTGAATATATTTGAAATGACTTTGTCCCTTTCAAATGTGAGATTATTTGCAACTGGGCGGTCACTCTGAAGGTATGGTCCCAGACGAGCAGCATGGGCAACACCTGGGAACAACACAACCTGTAGGGAATGCAGATTCTCAAGCTCCACCCCGAGCCTACTGAGTCAGGCTTTGTACTTTAACAAGCCTTCCCGATGGCTCTGATACATGCTAATGCTTCACACAGTATAGAGAAAAACCTGAAGAAACAGCTTCTAGACTAAAAAAAAAAAAAAAAAAAAAAGGATTTGTGAAAACATGACAGCCTTGTAATCCGGGGTGTTGGTGTTTCTTTACAAGGGATTGCCTATAGTCTATCACTTGTCCAATTTGCATGACAAAGCCCAGGGCTCCCTTGCTGCAAAATAGAATTTTATATAGTAGATATCCAGAAAATAGAAGCTGAGAACACTCTGTCTTCTTCTAGGGGAAAGAAAACAGAGAGGAAGAAAGAATAAACCAATGAGACATGTGTCCCAGATTCCACCTCTCCAGGTTCAGAAAGCAAGAGATATATTGTCTTTTCCTCAGTTCATGGAGGAATGAAGAAGCATGAAGAATTGTATGAAAATTTGGTTGGGAGATTGTCAAGGGAATTCACCATGAGGGTGAGAACGAGGTAGCTGTGCAGTGTCTATGTTTAATTTTGCTACGAAGGCTGTTCCCCGTGTACTCCACACTGCTCCACAAAAAGCAATTGACTTAAAGTCTAAGGGACTCATTTCCATAAGCCTGCTCAAAACATTTTTCCTACAAAAGCAACTATTAACTCAAGAGGAATTAAAAATAGAATTAAAATCTCCCTATCTCATTGTCCTTTCTCACAAATCTGTATCAGAGAACTGGTGCTTAAGAAAATGTGCACACCAATGAGAAAGAATGAAATCTGGCCCTTTGTAGCAACATGGATGGAACTGGAGAGTGTGATGCTAAGTGAAATAAGCCATACAGAGAAAGGCAGATACCATATGTTTTCACTCTTATGTGGATCCTGAGAAACTTAACAGAAACCCATGGGGGAGGGGAAGGAAAAAAAAGAGGTTAGAGTGGGAGAGAGCCAAAACATAAGAGACTCTTAAAAACTGAGAACAAACTGAGGGTTGATGGGGTGTGGGAGGGAGGGGAGGGTCGGTGATGGGTATTGAAGAGGGCATCTTTTGGGATGAGCACTGGGTATTGTATGGAAACCAACTTGACAATAAATTTCATATATTAAAAAAAAGAGGGAAAAAATAAAAATAAAAAAAATAAAACAGGTCTTTTGGAAACAGCCTAAAGATGGATCTTGTTTTCTTTTTTTTAAATTTTTTTTCCACGTTTATTTATTTTTGGGACAGAGAGAGACAGAGCATGAACGGGGGAGGGGCAGAGAGAGAGGGAGACACAGAA
The DNA here is from genome assembly GCF_022079265.1 of Lynx rufus. Lineage (NCBI taxonomy): Eukaryota > Metazoa > Chordata > Mammalia > Carnivora > Felidae > Lynx > Lynx rufus. The sequence continues at coordinate 163,399,325 of NW_025814856.1, read as the reverse complement.
TCGGAAACAGGCTCCAGGCTCTGAGCCATCAGCCCAGAGCCGGACGCGGGGCTCGAACTCACGGACCGTGAGATCGTGACCTGGCTGAAGTCGGACGCTTAACCGACTGCGCCACCCAGGCGCCCCGGATCTTGTTTTCTTATTCATTCTGTTAGCCTATGTCTTTTGACTAGCGTATTTAGTCCATTAACATTTAGAGTGAGTACTGAAAGATATGAATTTATTGCCATTGTGTTGCCTGTAGAGTTTGAGTTTCTGGTGGTGTTCTCTGGTCTTTGTTGCTTTTGTCTTTTTTGCTTTGGTTCACCTTTTCTCCCCTGAGAGAGTCCCCCACACAATTTCGTTCCAGGCTGGTTAAGGGTCACAAACATCTATAATTTTCCTGTGTCTGGGAAACACTTTATCTCTCTTTGTATTTTGAACAAACAGCCTTGCTGAATGAAGAGCTTTGGGCTGCTTATTTTTCCAGTTCAGCACATTGAATATATCCCGCCACTCCGTTCTGTCCTGCCAATTTCTGTGGATAGGTCTGCTGAGAACCTGATCTGGTTGCACTTGTAGGGTAAGGGCTTTTTTCCTTTGCTGCTTTCATAATTCTTTCCTTGTCTCTTTATTTTGTGAATTTGAATATGAAATGACTTGTTGATAGTTGGTTTTCTTTGAATCTCATGGGAGTTCTCTGTGCTTCCTGGGTTTTGATGTCTGTCTTTCCTCAGGGTAGGAAAGTGTTCTGGTATGATTTCCTCACATAAACCTTCTTCTCTGTGTTCTCTGTCTTCATTTTCTGGGACCCCTATTATTCAGATATTGTTCCTTTTTACTGAGCCACCACGTTCTCTAAATCTTATATCATGCTCTTTTGCCTTAGTTTCCCTCTTTTTTTGCCTGCTTTATTAACCCCCATAAGTTTGTCCTCTGCATCATCGATTCCCTGCTCTGCTGCATCCATCCTTGCCACCGTGGCAGCCATATGAGATTGCATCTCAGTTCTAGCATTTTTAATTTCATGATGGCAAATTTTACTTCTTTTATCTCCACAGAAAGGGAATCTATGCTTTTTTCAAACCCAGCTAATATTCATATTATCAGGACTCTAAATTCTGGTTCAGACATTTTGCTTATTTGTCGGGAGCATTTCCTCCTGTCCTTTCTTTTCAGTGAATTCCTTCATTTTGGAAGAAGTAAAGGAATTATTTTAAAAATTTAAAAATTTTAAACAACACACAAAAAAATCAAATGAAGGATGCTAGATCCTAAGTGTGTTTTGGTGTGGTTGTTGAAAGAAGCTTGACAGAGTAGAGAAAAAGGGAAAGAAGGGGGAAAAAAGGAAATAAAAAGTAGGAAAACATTTGATAATTAAAAACATGCAACCTTCCTTTGTCTCCAGCATCCATCCACTCCCCACTTCTACACTGTCTGTGACGAAGCCATGAGGTGGCACCTCCCTTCTGAATTTCATCTCAGAAGGGGCTGTGTTTCCAAACCCCTCATTTCTGAGGTCCCTTAGTCTTGGACCGACTCCAACCCTCCGTGGGAGGGTCTTGCCAAGCAATGGCCAGGTGCTCGCCACCCCTGGGAACGTTCATGGGACCACCTGCTGCAGATGCCCAGAGGCTACAGCCAGGTACCAATGTGCCCCACAAGACTTTCGCCCAGTCATGTAGCAGCAGCGTCTCAGGGGTTGTGGTAAATCACAACACACATCTGGTGCCAGACTTCACTGCCCCATAATGCCTTTGTTCCAAAACCGACAAACAGCTGTTCTCCAGGGTCCACTGGGACACTTACCTGTGGGGAGGCCACACGACCTCTACCAAATGTTCTCTTAGCAGGGGAACCGCTTCTCCCCACGTGGCCCTCGGAGCCCTCCGACCTCGCTCCTGGGGATTCACCCTTCCCACCAGATCACCACCAGGTAGCGAAGTACAGAGTTTCCAACTCTGAGCTCCCTTGTTTATAGGGCCCGTCTTCTTAATGGTATTGAAAACCTACTTTCTCCTTTCTTGCTTTCTTGTTCAGTCCCTTTTGGGTGTTTCCACTCTTTCTCTTTCTCTACAGTTGCCTTTTGGGGGAGTGTTTTCCTGTATTCTACCCCCTGTTTCTGTCCTATCTCCACAAGCAAAAACAACTCCCTATCCTCCATGGCTTCTCTCTCCCCCAAATCACCTCTCGTGCTGTGTACCTGCCAAGTTCTCTGGCTCAGGTTATGCAGATTGTTATGTTGATCCTCAGATAAATTTTCTAGTGTGAAAAATGCTTTTGTGCTGATCCGGCTGAATTTCAGGAATGAGAGAAGCAGAAAACTTCCATGCTACTCCACCATCTTGGTCCCTTCTCCTGGGGAGAAGGGATTTTGAGGGATTGTGAGCTTCTTTGTGGTGTGCTTCCTTTATCCTCGAGATTAATTAAAAGTACAGTCTAAACTCATAGGTGTTTGAGGAAAACTGGGAGAGGTATATGTCCCTTTGGGCAAAATGGCTTTGAGCATGGACAAGCCAGTGTCAAGATGGAAGAGTGAGGAGAGTTGCCATAAGTCACATATGACCACCAGAACATATTGGTAGAACATGGAAATGTGCTTTGGGAAGCCTTCGCATGGATTATGTGAGAAGTCCCAAATAGAAAACTAGAAAACAGATAGAGACACCTCCTACTGTTATCCATATATTAAAGGGAATTTTTGCTCCAGGAAAACCAGAAAGGTCTCTAAAGCCTTGGTTACACATAATTTCTATCAGTGCATAATGAATGAATCCAACAAGAAGGTGGTGTTTGACTGGCAGAGGGGTTGAGAATGTGGCTGGGAATTTCCAAGGAAAAGGAGGAGAGATGTGTTGAGGGTAGACCAAGACTAGCTCTGAAATCATCTTGAACTGTTACCAAAAAGTGAAACTCACACCTGTAGTCTTAGAAGAAGTGGCAAACGTAGGGCACCTGGGTGGCTCAGTCCGTTGAGCATCCCACGCTCAGTTTCAGCTCAGGTCATGATCTCATGGTTTGTGGGTTTGAGCCCTGCATCAAGCTCTGCACTGATGTGTGGAGCCTGCTTGGGGTTCTCTCTATAACTGCCTCTCCCCTGCTCATGCCTCTAAATAAATAAATAAATAAATTTTAAATAAAATAATAAAGAAAAAGAAATATCAAAGGTATTTTCCAAGAAGAAGTGGACTGCAAATTTATGGAAATATGACAGAACAGAAAACTTTTATTATAATACCAACTAGCAAGCAGTTCAGCTGGGAGAGGGTGGTATGTGCAGTAAGTTATGAAGGTCTGAGGTGGTGGAGGTGAAGTGGCAACAGTTAGTTTCACATGAAAAGGAGAGAACTGGTTATTCAGCAAATATGTTGCATTGAAGTCTGTCAAAGAGTTGCTGTAGATATGTCTGAATACAGCAAACCGTTGTTGTCTTCTGTGTTGCATCTCCGTCTTTCAACTGCTCTTTCTGGCATTTCACTTAGTTGAGTTCTGAAGGGCCTGTTTTCCAGACAACTCTTTCTTCTTCAGTGGGCAGCTGATACGGAACAACTTGAGTCCCTCTGTAAAAGTGTAACTAAATAAATTTCCATTCATCTGGAAAGAATTCTATAAGCATCTCCATCATTAGACTACCTAACATGAAGAACCAATCTTTGTAACAAACCATATGGGTAAGGTGATTGCCATGTCCTAAAAGCAAAAATAAGTGAGTAGAAGCAACAAAGGGAGAGGATCCACCAATCTAGAAGGAATCTAGATTTCACTCGGGACAAATAGAGAAATTTTGGGGTCATCTTCTTAGAAGAGCATCAATACCTTCTACTCTGGAGTTCCACAAATTGAGAATGCGTCCCTCCCCTGGTAAGTCAATCAAACATCTACCAATCACCACCAGTGAATCTGATTATACCCCTTTGTCCTGAGAGTCTGAGAGACAGAATCGAGAGTGCTTCAAGGTTGGTGAATGAGTTCTGGGGTGAGGGGCTTGGCAGGGCCAGCGGAAAATGTGTAGCAAATAAGGAGATCTTCTCATTCAGGTTAATCTTCCATAAACAGGTGAGAGAAGATAGGAAAAACCATCTGCAGAGCTTTCATGATCAAGTCAACTATCTTATACTGATTCTCATCTCTGTGTTTTTGCAGCCTTACAGCATATAATGCCTCTTTCTCAGCCAATTCCCTCTCCATTTGTTCCATTTGTCTCTGCTGCTCCAGTTTATCCTCCAGCTTTCTGATTTTGTCTTCAAACTCCTTTCTTATCTGCACTCTCTCTCTCTCTAGCTCTGCTGTGTAAAATTCTTGCATTTCTTGCATTTGTTTCTGAATCTCGTTGTCAGCCTTTTGATACATCTTGTTAGTGTAGCATCTTCCTTCGTTCTCGGCCACAATGCGCTGGACCAGGGTGAGCAGCTGATTTCTCTGGGCCTCCTGCTCAGCTCCTGTCGCCCGATTGTTGAACACGCAGTAGCGATCACCAAACTTGCCCACCAACTCTCGGATATCTTTGGGTGCTTTCTGTAAGTAATCATGGAAATTGATGCCATCCAAGTCATCTTTCCCGGTGAATAAGAGAATCATGTATCTCCTAGCTCTGGGTCCAAACATTTGCAGGATCTTCTCCGTGGCCTTTCGCTCTTCCTGCGTGTACCGGCCCAGCGGGACCACCAGGAGCAGAGCATGAGGCCCTGGGGAGGTCAGGAAGATGCAGTGAGCAATCTCCTTGCAGGTGTCAGCATCCTGTACCTCGGTGTCGAAAATGCCAGGCGTATCCACGACCACAATTTCTCTTCCCTGCCACCTGCTGCTCCCTTTGTTACAGGTCTTGGTGACTGATATTGCCGCAATGCTGGAACGAAACACTTTCTCTCCGAGGATGCTGTTGCCTGTGGCACTTTTCCCTGCTCCAGTCTTACCCACTAAGACAAGTCTCAGCTGTGAATCTCTGCCATCTTGGTTTCTAAGCCCTGGGACATCAGGAAACAAAAGCCACAGCATTAGGATGGTAATCCAGCTGCTTCTCCTGCATGGCCCCTCATTTCGCCTCACACACATCCCTCCTCTGTAGCCTCACGGCACCCCCCCCATAAGTGACAGCGGCACTCCCAGAACTCTATAGAGGGCCCTTCTAAAGAAGCCTATTCGAAGTGTATAGAAAGCCTGAAGTTCTCTTGCAATACTTGGGGAATGCCCAAGTACTTTCCAGATTTCCTGGAGCTTCTTACTCTTCCTTTTTGTAGCTAAGTAGCCCACAGAAGAGGAAACAAAATATTATAGTTTACAAAGAGAATTCGGAGCTGCTGCTGCTGGTAGCTATTCCTCATAAGAGCAATGCAGCAAGTAACACAAAATCTGATTTGGGGGCATCTCAGTGGGAGACTCCCTTCCCCATTTATATTCAAAATGAAACTTTGCTTCTTCCTATTAAGAAGCCAGCTGGGCAGGTTACACAAGCCAACCCATCCTTGCAGGGTACAAAAGGGATGCTTGTGTGGAAAGAGAAAGTGTCTTTTTCTATTTCCTGTGTGCAACCATTCTGTCAGGGATTGTTGACAGGAGAGAGAACAATAAAATTTACATTTAAAGTTAAAAACCTTAGCTTAGAGTCCAGTGAAGTTTTCATATTCTTAATTAAGACATTAAAGAGTTATAGACAGGAAATATCAACAGATCTCTAAAATTATTATAAAATCTCTTGATACATAAAAAATAAAAGAAACAGAGCCCCTGGGTGGCTCAGTCAGATGAGCATTGGACTCTTCATATTGGCTCAGGTTGTGATTCCAGGGTCGTGGGACTGAGTCCCACATCAGGCTGCACACTGAGCATGGAGTCTGCTTAAGATTATCTCTCTCTATTCCTCTCTATCTCTCCCTCTTCCCCTGTCCCTCTCCCTCTTTCTCTCTTAAAAAAGTTGAGGGGTGCATGGGTGGTTCAGTCAGCTGAGTGCCCGACTTCAACTCCGGTCATGATCCCACTATTTATGGGTTCCAGCCCCCCATCGGGCTCTTTGTTCACAGTTCAGAGCCTGGAGCCTGCTTCAGTTTCTATGTCTCCCTCTCTCTCTGCCTGTCCTCTGCTCACTCTCTGTCTCTGTCTCTGTCTCTCTTTCTCTCTTTCTCTCAAAACTAAATAAACATTAAAAAAATTCTTTGGGGAGCCGCCTGGGTGGCTCAGTGGGTTAAGCGTCCGACTTCTTGAGGTCTATGAGTTTAAGCCCTGCACCAGGATCTGGGCTGACAGCTCAGAGTCCGGTGCCTGCTTCAGATACTGTGTCTTCCTCTCTCTCTCTCTGTTCCCACTCTGTCTCTCTGTCTCTCTCTCTCTCAAAAATGAATAAATATAAAAGAAATTTCTTAATGAAATAAAAATGGATACAGTTGAGAGCATCAGTAGAGTTATATTTTCTTAGCTTCACTAGATTAAGCGTTCTACTTCCTAGGAAGTTGACAGATAATACCAGCTCAGCACAGCAATTCTCACATTTTTCAGAATAACTGTGACTTCAGTTAAACAACAAATCATCTATACAACTGTTATGCATTTGTATTCAGTAATTCATTGCATACCTCCTTATGGTGTCTATACAGTCTCTGTCTTCAGGATTTGTTAAACACAGAACTCCCCACCACCACCACCACCCTATAGAACATAGGTGGAAATCACATTTGAAAGCCTGTACCTCTGAGGAGACAGACCCTGACAGCACAACCCTAAGTGAGGCTGATTCCTGCATGGGGAATCCTGTATTATGGCCATCCTTTTATGCTTGAACATAATGCATATGTTATCATACTCACAACATTAGAGACACTATTATAAACAGCATTTTATTTGTCAGAGACAGCAACAGCATTGATCCAGTCCCTTAGACCCAAAATCTAGCAACTGCCCTTGATTCTTCCCTTCCCTTCCCTTCCCTTCCCTTCCCTTCCCTTCCCTTCCCTTCCCTTCCCTTCCCTTGCTTTCCCTTTCCTTTCCATATCAGCACATTCTCTGAGCTCCACCTGCAAATCTGTCTACTTTTCTCCCTCCACTTTGAAGGCCACCACACTAGCTCCCACTACCATCAGCATCCAGGCCTCCAGAGTCTCCCAGCTGGTCTCTCTGCTTCCATTTGGCCCCCTTCCATCTACTCTGTCAATTGGAATACTCCTTTAAAAATGCCAGTGGAGCAGAGGAGAGATATTGCAGAAGCTCCCGCTCTGGGTTCCACAAAATCTGTAGTTGGTCTCCACCTCCTTCCGAGGATTAGCAAATCATCCCCAATGCAGAGTTCACACATGATAACCAGATCCCTGGCCTGAGACAGGTAGATTTCCAGAAACCGAGAACAATGAATACAGAATGGCTAAGATTATCAAAGGAAACATGTGGATGGGAGTTCAGATTATCATTTAGTTAGCATCCCTATGCAAGGCTCCAACTTTGGGACAGCCTGAGGGCATCTGCCTAGCGAGGAGGAGGGAAATCACGGGAGGAGAAACAGAAAGGCGTTTTACCCGGAGAGAGTGGACAGGGTGGACAGGAAAGAAAGAGCAGAGGAAATGAAGAGGAGATCAGATAGACACAGGGGTGGAAACATTTTGCTCCAGCCGGATGAGGGCTGACTGTCAGCACAAGAGAACCCCTCTGCTCGCTGTCCTCCCCCACCCAGCCCGGGGGGACCCAAGCAGGGTATCACCGATCTCACCGCAGCTGCTCCTGGGGCCACCGGGGCTGCAGTACGCATCGCTGTTGGGGGTTGCCATTGCAGTGTGAATTCCTGCCATAGAGAAACAGAACGTGTGGTTTTAGGGAGGTGGATGGTACTGGAAGCCTCAACCTCGTGTAGCCAACAGTTTCTTCTCTTCTGCACACTTGCCACTTGGTTTCCCTGCCCTATTTCCCAAGGCTTCTCTGCTCTCCACATTTGGGCTCATCTTCAGATTGTTCCCTTTTCTTCACACAATCATGCACTTCCGGTGGTCTGTTAGCACCCCTTCAGGGTGGCCTTCCCCTGGGATACTGAGGATTTACTGACAGACCCCTTCCACTCCCCTTAAGAAGCCAGACTTGCCTAAACAATGCATTCCTTGCTAATAAATTCCTTTCTTTGTCTTCTCTTTTAATGCCCTCTCCCTGCCTTTAAAGACCTTTCTTCTGTAGCTCAGTGGAGCACCCCTCAATTTGCAGGATAGGATGCTGCCTGATTCATGAATCTTCCATAAAACCAATTTTTTGGCTGAATTTTGTTTCATAACAAAATTACTGGAGCAGACTTTGACTAGGACGGGCTGAAAATGCTCGTTGTTCTGGACAAGCTCTTCTGATGGGAAGCCATCAAAACAAATATACAACACTGTGAGCAAGACAGACCCTTCTCTTCTAAGAAGAGTTCTTTCTTCATCCCTTAAGGACAGGGAATAGGAAAGAGCTTCTTGTAAAGCGAGAAGAGAAAGCACAGAATTTTTAAAAATCATTTTTGGACACAACGTTGGTGCTGGTGATGGGTGTTAGGGAGGGGGAGGATAACAGAAATAGGAAAACAAAAGGTATTTCGGTGTTTCATAAGGTCCTTCTTCTAGCTTGTGGGCTCTGTCTTCAGTCTGAAGTTCTGTGCTATGTATCCCAGCTCAGATGTCAGATCAAAAGACTGCACTTCTGGGGTGCTGACCTTGGGTGGCTGGGTTCTCCTACTGCCTAATGAACAGGCATCCATTGGTCCCCAGCTCCTTCCCAACTGCCGAGGGTCACCTGGAGTTGAGGGGCATCTCCCTCATCTTGCCTCCTAAAGGCATGGGGAAGTTCCTCTTCCCCAGCTCTGAGTGAGGCTCAGAAAGGGGCAGCCCTGAGCAGGCAGACAGCTGGGTAGCAGAGCCTCTGATCCTGACCTGGGTGATGGCTTTGGGGCAAGGGACAGTGACCTGTGCTTCTTCATCTCCCATCTGCTCCTCCCCATAGAGCTCATTCTGTCTGCTCACCCAAGTCTATCCCTGAAAACTTCAAGTTTATTTATACTTTCTATTAATAACGAGGGGAATAACATTTGTACAAGTATTCTGTGGGCAGCAAGCCCTGAAAGACAATTGATTTGTAGGGCTCAGCCCTCAAAACAGATTACAACCTAAAGTCAGAAAAAAACAGGAAAAAGGAACCAACAAGAAAGACACAGTCTGAAAGCATGTTTGCCCGGAGGTTTAAAATGTACGTCCGGGGGAGAGGTCCCCTCTCCATCAAAATCACACATTACCCTTTGTTCCCTCCCCCAAATACCCCTTTTCTCTTACCTGGAAAGTTTGGGTCCTGCTCCCTTCTCTAACTTTGAAGACAATGCTAAGCTAAGACGTTGAGAGAAAGGAGAGAGGATGTGAGAGGAGGAGCTGTACAAACTTGCTCATGCAAGAGACCTGCCCACTTCGTCATCTAGCCTCTCAGATAGAACTTCCTGTAACTAATGATTTCATTTTTGCAGTACAATAAGTTAGCCATTAACCACATGGGCTGTTGACAACATGAAGTGTGATGAGTGTGAAGGCAGAAGTGAATTTTTAATTTTATTTCACCTGAATTAATTTGTAAAGGTTTTATTTTTAAATAATCTCTCCACCCAATGTGGGGCTCATACTCACAACCTGGAGACCAAGAGTTGCATACTCCACTGACTGAGCCAGCCAAACACCTCTATTCGAACTAATTTAAAGTTAGACAACCACATCTGCCTTGTAGATACCATATTCATCCATGCAGACTCTACCAGGAAGGACAAAGTAAGGGTTATGCTGTGACATTCTGGAAAAACTGCTGAGTCAAAACTAGAGAGCTGCCAGCTCTGAAAAGCCTGTGTTCCCTGACCCCACATCTCAGCACAACAGGGGTCTTTCATACCAACGTCTGCACCTACTGCTTAGGTCTATATCAGTGTAGGCAGCCACTATGTCCTCTCCTTCCTCCCTGGGACTAGGGGAGAGTTGTTATTTCCAAAGTATTATCTGGTTGAAGCCAGAGAGGGTAGCTTATCTTAACTAATTAGGATAGGTCCAAAGTTACCCTGTGAGATGGTGCTCAGACCATTTGCAATAGGCTAACCACTAACATCTGACTCTACCTGCCAGGAAAATGTAAACTGTGAGAGTATTGTCAAGGGGGGGAGGGGGTCCCAGTTCCCTAGAGACACGGATCCCATTATTTTTTTTCTATATGTTAGTTTTCCAAGTATCTTTATTTTCTTTTTTTTTTTTAATTAATTTTAAAGTGGGATGGTTGAGTGGCTCAGTCAGTTAAGCGTCTGACTTCAGTTAAGGTCATGATCTCACAGTTCCTGAGTTCGAGCCCCACATCAGGCTCTGTGCTGACAGCTCAGAGTCTCGAGTCTGCTTCGGATTCTGTGTCTCTCCCTCTTTGTATCTCTCCCACTTGCACTCCATCTCTGTCTTTAAAAAGTGAATAAAAGTTAAAAAAGTTTTTAATTATTTGAAAGGTTTATATTTTGCTACTTGTTTTCTCAGTGCAGAGTCTGACACAGGGCTTGAACTCACAAACCATGAGATCATGACCTGGGCCCAAATCAACATTCCACATTTAACCCACTGGGCCACCCAGATGCCCCAACATGATTTACAATCATATAAAACTGGCCACAAGGTGTCACACTACCTGGGTCTGTGCCCTGTTACAATACGAATTTCTGTCTTTTCTCATCCACAGATGGAGTCTATTCCCTTGGAACTCAAGGCCTCAAAGGTTTTGCAGTTTGCCTTTATACAATGTGAGCTCCTTTATGCATTTCTTGTTTCTGCTTTATAATTTGACACTTTTTTCAACCCATGTCCTCCTTCTCATGCATTTAAAAATATCTGTAACCCTCTACTAGAAATGACATAGTAAAGAGACGAGAGGATGATCCCTATGCACCTCACAGCTCAGTCCCTAGAAAGTCTGTAGTCTACCTTCCATGTTAATGTTACCAAGTTCCCACCCAGAACCTTCTCAACAGAACAAGCACGGTTGTTCTAAATTTACCTGTGCACAGCCACACTTCTTTCTTGTCTTCACCACAAGCATTTCCTGCCACATCTCCTTCTGTTTTGAGCACCTCACAGGATATAAGGCTAAAGTGCAAGGTCCTACCCAGACCTACCATGGAAGCCTAATTAAGGACTGGCTTGAGCTGAGTAAAATGACCAGTGCGGGCTGACCCTCTTGACTCTGACGTTCAGAGTCTTGACAATGGAGCTTTTAAATTTTTTTTAACGTTTATTTATTTTTGAGACAGAGAGAGAGCATGAACGGGGGAGGGTCAGAGAGAGAGGGAGACACAGAATCTGAAAGTCTCCAGGCTCTGAGCGGTCAGCACAGAGCCCGACGTGGGGCTTGAACTCACGGACTGCGAGATCGTGACCTGAGCCGAAGTTGGCCGCCTAACCGACTGAGACACCCAGGTGCCCCCTGACAATGGAGCTTTTAAAAGCCCAAGCTGCTTATGGAAAACTTAGGTCCATTTATTACTGCTTATTTGAAATAATGACAACTGGTAATTTGAATTAGGATTTCTCTTTTTCCAAGTTGTGAATGGGCACAAATGATGCCATGTAAGTAACATCAAAGTAGTTTGCACATTCTCTCTCACTATATTTTATTTCTATTCAACAAGAGATCGGGTATCTCAAAGTCAAGATGGCAAACTGGCCATACACGAACCATTGTGGAAAATGAATTAATAGAAACTGTAGACAACAGACATCCTCTCTTTCTGCAAACCCTCAGGAACCCATGTCATGGAGGGCTTGGGTGTATGAGCATCGGTGACGAGAGGTCTCAACAGGTTTCTGGAAGGCAGAGAGAATGTAAGACCTGAAACCACAAAACTCCAAGGAGAAAACAAGCAGCGAGCTCCTTCACATTCATCTTGGTGATGAGTTTTTGAATCTGACACCAAAAGCAAAAGTAGGCAGGGGGGGACTACATCCAGCTACAAAGCTCCTGCAGAGCAAAGGAATCCTTCAACAGAATGAAAAGGCCAACCTACAGAATGGGAGAAAATCTTGGCAAATCATGTATCTGATAAGAGGCCCTGGGTCAGGGGGTCCACAGGCCACATGACCCCAGGGTAGGCTACAGAGGAGGCAGCCAACAACGTCACCAGGGAAACCCTGTGGAAGTGGAGCTTCAGAAATTTCAGCTGCTGTGGACGGGGCTGTGTGCAGTGATTCCATGATCTTTTCATTCCCCCTAATTCAGAACCCCACACTACAGGGGCACCTAGGTGGCTCAGTCAGTTGAGCGTGCCACTTTGACCCAGGTCATTATCTCAGAGTTCACGAATTCGAGCCCCACATCTGGCTCTGTGCTGACAGCTCAGAGCCTGGAGCCTGCTTCAGATTCTGTGTCTCCCACTCTCTCTTCCTCTTCCCAGCTCACACTTTGTCTCTCTCTCTCAAAAATAAATGAAAACATTAAAAAGATATTTTTTAAAAAATTTTAAAAAGAACCTCACACTTCAAAGTATCTCTCCCCAAGTGTGCAATTAGAGGGTTCTTCTTGAAGACTTAGAACATCTTTAGAGGAAGCCCTCTGCCAGCCGCCCTGTAGGGTCCCCTTGGTGGGACAACCTGCCATGCTCTGTCACCTCAGATGGAGCCTATGTTTACAACCCCTCACTGGTTACATGGAACTCCTTTTCTAGCGATTTATACTTAAATATGGCATCAAATATATAGCAGGGAGAATAGACACTTGAGGAAAGATTACAAGATAAAAGGGAGCAGGAAGAGACAGAGACAAACAGAAAAAAATCACCCTTACCGGAGACATTAAGTCAGAAAACAAAACAGGCCAAAACTAACCAAACACATGAAAATAAACTTCTCTTTTAGGTATCTAGATTATCAATCCTCCCAGTGAAATCAACTAAAAGTACTGAAAAGTATTACATATATTTTCTTAAAACCATGGGTGAACAGGCAAGAAGATACGCTGTCTCACACCTGGAGCTAATGGAGGTGGAAACCCAGACCAGTCGGGGAGGAGAGCAGCCAGCTGGCACCGGAAGGATATTTTAGCAACCTTGAAACCTAACCTTCACTTCTCAAAGCCACCCTGACATAAAAATGAGAGTCAAGGCCAGATCTGATTGGAGCGGGGAGTCTGCTGGGGGATTTTCACCACAAACCCCACTGGGTCCCTCCCTCAGTGAGGGGTGACTCAGAAACCCGTGGCTTCTGCTGAGGGGGTCGGATGATAGGTTTGAAAAAGAAAAGGGCAGAAAGCAATTTAAAGAGGCAAAGATGCTTTAAGAGAGAAATCAGAAGAGGATAGGGGCAGAGGACATCTTCGAAATGATAATAGTTGAATTGTTTCTGCGCTGATTAAGTTCACCAATCCATACATTTGCAAACTCTAACAAATCACAAAGAAGATAATTAAGAAAGCATTCACACCGCAAACTGGTGCAGCTGCTCTGGAAAACAGTATGGAGATTCCTCAAAAAATTAAAAATAGAACTACCCTACGACCCAGCAATTGCACTAGTAGGTATTTATCCAAGGGATACAGGTGTGCTGTTTCAAAGAGACACATGCACCCCCAGGTTTATAACAGCACTATCAACAATAGTCAAAGTATGGAAAGAGTTCAAATGTTCATCAATGGATGAATGGATAAAGAAGATGTGGTATATATATATATATATATATATATAGAATGGAGTATTACTCAGTGATCAAAAAGAATGAAATCTTGCCATTTGCAACTACATGGATGGAACTAGAAGGTATTATGCTAGGTGAAATTAGTGAGTCAGAGAAAGACAAATATCATATGACTTCACTCTTATGAGGACTTTAAGATACAAAACAGATGAACACAATGGAAGGGAAGCAAAAATAATATAAAAACGGTGCCCTCCCTTTTCTCCTCTGCCTTGTAATGGCTGCTCCCGAGACCCAGGGGGCTGCTGCCTGAGGGGAGGAGGACTGCAAGAGCAACCATAGAGAATCTGGGAGTGTCAGTTATGAGGTAAGGATTATATCCTGGAGCTGCTTTCCCTGCCAGAAAGTCCAGGTGGCACCACCGCTTTAGAAGGTTCTCCATCTTGTGAGAACCTTGTATTTTCTGTGCCTTGTATTTTCTGTGAAGAACATTTTCCTATGGATGAACAAGACAAACTTCTGAAGCATATGATTATTGAACATAAGATGGTCACAGCTGATGTCAGGTTGGTTGCTGATTTCCAAAGGTACATTTTATATTGGAGGAAAAGGTTCACTGAACAGCCCGTTACAGATTTTTGTAGTGTGATAAGAATCAAATCCACAGCTCCACTTGAAGAAGAAGACAATTACTTTTTGTTATGTGATGTTTTGCCAGAAGATAGAGTACTTAGAGAGGAACTTCAGAAACAAAGACTGAAAGAAATTCTGAAACAACAGCAGCAAGAAAGAAATGATAACAATTTTCATGGTATTTGTATGTTTTGCAATGACGAGTTTTTCAGGAACAGATCTGTTCTTTTGAACCACATGGCCAGAGAACATGCTTTCAACATTGGCTTGCCAGACAACATTGCAAACTGCAATGAATTTCTGTGCACATTACAGAAAAAGCTTGACAACTTGCAGTGCTTATACTGTGAGAAGACCTTCAGGGACAAAAATACGCTTAAAGATCATATGAGGAAAAAACAGCATCGGAGGATCAATCCTAAGAACAGAGAATATGACCGATTTTATGTCATCAATTATTTGGAACTTGGAAAATCGTGGGAGGAAGTTCAGTTGGAAGATGATCGGGAGTTGCTAGACCATCAGGAAAATGACTGGTCTGATTGGGAAGAGCGCCCTGACTCTGCTGTCTGCCTATTTTGTGAAAAGCAAGCAGAAACAATTGAGAAATTATGTGTCCACATGGAGGAAGCACACGATTTTGATCTCCTCAAAATAAAGTCAGAACTTGGATTGAATTTCTATCAGCAAGTAAAATTGGTCAATTTCATTCGAAGGCAAATTCACCAATGTAGATGTTATAGTTGCCATGTGAAATTCAAGTCCAAAGCAGAGTTAAGGACTCACATGGAAGAGACTAAACATACATCACTGCTTCCTGAAAGAAAGATATGGGATCAACCAGAGTATTATTTTCCAACCTATGAAAACGATATTCTACTATGTACACTGTCTGACAGTGAAAGTGACCTGACAGCTCAGGAACAAAATGGAAATATCACCATCATCAGCGAAGATACATCTAAACTGCATGCTTTGAAACAAACCAGTATTTTGAACCAGTTGCTACTACATGAGGGCTTGAAAAACTAGAAGAAAATGCCACAGAAGCAACTTTTCATGTTTTTCCCTTATGAGACAGACTCAGAAAAATTGTTTAAATTTGAACATCAGCAAAGGATTAGACCCTGGTGAAATAAAATTTTTCAAAAGTACTTTTTAAAAAATAAAGTGAGGACTTTTTGTATTTTTGGCTATAACGTTTTACTATGTAATCATTATAAATGATCTCATTTCATTAGACTAGGTTATCTATAATAAGGAAGACATGTGGGGTGCCTAGTTGGCTCAGTTGGTGGAGCATGTGACTCTTGATCGCAAGGTCATGAGTTTGAGCCCCATGTTGGATGTAGAGATTACTTTAAAAAAATTTTTTTAATAAGGAAGACATGCAAATCACAAATGAAGTGTTCAAATTATTGATAAAGTTTTTCCCTCTATCACCCATTCTCCTACAGACTGGTAGATGTAAGAAGTCCTATCCCTGTTGTATCACACCAGGCACGTAATATCCATGTACCAGTTTTACAGATGTGAGAATTGACAGTCCACTCAGGTGTTGTCAGCCAGTGGATTCTTAGAAAGTTCCCCATCGGTCTTTCATCTAACCAGTTTAGTATTCATTGGTAATTGTTACCTATTATTTTTTGTAATGGCTGCAAAAGATTTTTCTAATTCTATCATTTCTTTTACAGTGGGTTCTTTACACAGCATGTGTGCTATGGAGCACTGGAGTTTTAAGTTCTAGTTTTCAATTGTTAGTACCAGTCTGTGTAGGCAGTGCCCAAAGACTAATCTTGAAGTAATATAGACTGTCCAGAGTCTCAAGCCTAATCCTACCATATGATCCAAATTGACTGGATTTGTAAGTTATATAGGCTCTGACCATGGCTTTAGATTTCCAAGCCTCCAGCTTTGCAGACACCTGCACAAGGCTTTTATTAAAAACCAAGCAGAGAAATGAAAGTCCTTATTATAATGGAAAATGCTTAAAGACGCAATTGATCTAAAAAAATAATAATAATATAAAAACGGGGGGGGGAACCTAAGAGACTCTTAAATATGGAGAACAAACAAAGGGTTGCTGGAGGGGTGTGGGAGGGGGGATAGGCTAAATGGGTAAAATACATTAAGGAATCTACTCCAGAAATCATTGTTGTGCTATATGCTAACTAACTTGGAGGTAAATTTAAAAATAAATAAATTATTTTTTAAAAAAAGAAAGAAAGCATTCACACCTTAGCACATAGTAAAATTATATCCCATCAAAGCAGAAAGACTACCTTAAAGGGAGTCAGAAAGAACAGAGAGAGGACCTTTGAGGAAGAAATAGTTGGAGTTATGCTGATTTTTTTTAATTTATGTATTTTGAGAGATAGAGAGTGAGCAGGAGGGAGCAGGGGGAGAGAGAACCCCAAGCAGGCTCTGTGCTGTCAGTGAAAAGCCCACTGTGAGACTCGATCCCAAGAACTGTGAGATCATGACCTGAGCCCAGACCAAGAGCTGAACGCTTAACCAATTGAACCACCCTGGTGCCCCTCTTTTTTTTTAAGTAAGCTCTACATCCATTTTTTTAAAGTAAGCTCTACACCCATCAACATGGGGCTCAAACCCATGACCCTGAGAGTAAGACTCAAACACTAATATCAACTTAGCCAGTCAGGTGCCCAACAGAGGAGCCAGGAAACAGTGGAGGTAGGTTTTCAGTGTGCTGAGAGAAAATGACAGTCAACCTGAAATCCTAGTCTCAGAGAAAATTGCTGTCAAAACTAAGGGCAAAATACATACACCCATTTCAGGCAACACAGACTGAGATTTCTTGACACAATCTCTAGCACAATCTCATTAGAGGAATTTGTAAAGAATGTATCTGAGGCAAGAGGAAAGTAATCCAGATAGTAAATCACAGGTAAAAAAAAAAAAAAGTAAGTTTAAACAAATGCAAACTGTGTAAAATAATACTAATGCTTCCTAAGGTTTAATCGGGGAGAATGAGAAAATTAAATATTCAACAATAACAATATATAGATTGGGGTTGAGGGTGGGAATGGAATTTAAATGTTCTAATTTGTTGTATATGAAGAAGATTAAAACAGATTTCTTGAGATTTTGAGCAGTTAAGAATGTATGTTGTAATCACTGGGTGATTACAGGAAAAGCACACATAATTTCCAAACTAGTAGAGAAAAACACAAAATGTGAAAAAAAAATCCAAATCATTCAAGTTAAACCACACAGAGGAAGGGGAAGAAAAAGAAATATGGAACAGGTTGGACAAGTAAAAGCAAAGAGTAAAACTTTAAATATGCATCCCCATAAGTCACAAGTTTTAATTATGATAAATGCACCAATGTTTTCAGTTAAAAAAAAAAATAAAGAGTTTTGGAGGGGACTGAAGAAGAAATCCAAGTCAAAAACGTTAAGTGAGGGAAAACTTGAAAACAAAAGTGTAGGTAAACCTACAAGCACATTCTAAACAAATAAGAACAGAATATCAAACTACATAGACTTTTCATTCAATAATTATCGAGACCTTATCATGTGCCAGGCACTGTTCTGGGCAACTGAATACATCAGCAATGAGAGCTGGTAAGGATCCTTGCCTTTCTGAATCGTTTAGTGGTCCCTGAAGGAGCAGAAAATGAACAAAAAACAAATTTGTAAATTACAAAAGATATGAGATGTTCTCTTGTAAAAGAAGGAAAATCACAGAGGGAGGGTAAGGAGGGGGGAGAGCAGAGAAGATGAGTTGAATGCACACCACGGTCTTGAAACACCTGCCCTGTTCATCAGGTGTAAGTAGTCCCACTCATCAAGACAAAACACGGTCTTACATTGATATGCACCACAAAGGGAGGCATCACATGTATAAAGGGAATAATCAAATCACAAGAGGAAACAGACAAATCTCCATGTATGGCGACAGATTTTAACATACACCTCTCATTGCTACAACAGGCAGATACAAAAAAATCAAAAAGTACACAGAAGATTTAAGCCACATGATTGATAAGTTTGACCTAATGAGCATATGTAGACTATTTCATGAAATTTCTGAGCCAGTTGTTTACAAGTACATAGGAAAAATTTATTAACGTTGTTCTTATGTTTATCCATGAAGAAATGCTCTAAAATTTTTGAAATAACATAGACAACATTTCCTGACCACAATGTAATTAAAAGAAAAGTAAATAAAATGTCATACATTTAGCAATTGGAGAACACAGTTTTAAATAACTGATGGGTCAAAAGAGACAAAAACAGAAATTGATCATATTTGGAATGAAGTGTAATTAAATTACTGCATTTCAAAGCCTATGAAAAATTAAAATTTAGCTTTCAGTGTGTATTAGGAAAGAGAAAGAATGAAAATTAATCAGCAAAATACATATCTGCTTCAGATTCTGTGTCTCCCTCTCTCTCTGCTGCTCCTCCACTCATACTCTGTCTCCCTCTCTCTCTCTCTCAGAAATAAATAAACACTTTAAAAAATTATTCAGTTTCACTGAAGGGTAAATTTTCTACAATCCCTGGCATATGCCTGCTCCCAGAAAAGAACCTGCAGTGTAGACAGGGCTGCTTAGAACTCTCCCCAACCTGCCCTTCTCCTCCTGTCCTTGCCTTTGCTCTGATTGCTCATGGGCTGGGGGAGAAGAGGCAGGAACACTGAAGACCAGTCAGGTGTAGTCTGGCCTTGGTGGGGGTGGGGGATGGTGGCAGCATACTTAGTGGCTCTTCCCCCACCCAGGAGACCTTTAATGAGTCTTTAGAGAGTCTTCCCTGGGAATCTGCAATCACAAGTCCAACAGACGGCCACTCTCTCCCCTCCCGCCGGTTGCTTCCATGTCTGTTCCTGGTGCCTGGACTTCCAGAGCTCTTGTCCACACAGAAGCTGTTGGGATCCCTGCTGGGCTCCTGGGCAAGTCCCCCTCAAACTGGCTTTGGCTGCCTCCCTACTGTATGGCCCACATTTGATATGAGAAACCTATACTTTTGCCCCTCCCCCGCTCCTTAGTGAAAGTTTTGACTGCTTCCAAGACAGCCACCACCGTGTGTACACTGCTCCCTCCACAGAACACAGCAATAGCCTTCATGTATCCCATGGGACCAGCAGGCAGCAAAGCCAAACTCCAAAGGACACACATCAAATCTCTTAACATATACCACCCACATCCCTCTGGCAGCATCAAAGTCCTGAGGCCACCTCACTAGCTTTTGGGAAGAGGGAACCTCCATCTCGCTGGACATGGCACGCAGAGAGGAGTCCCTGTGGGGCTTCCCTTATATAGTCACACGGTACACCTGGGTCACCTTCTGCACTGGGGGGGGCGTGATTGCTCTATAGATGAAGCCCAAGAATTGACCAATTCTAATTTGTCATTGTCCCTATAATTGAGGGGTTCTCTTTTAAAAGTCATTCCTCCGGGGGTGCCTGGCTGGCTCAGTTGGAAGAGCATGCGACCCTTGATCTCAGGGTCATGAGGTGGAGCGCCATGTTGGGTGTAGAGATTACTTACATAAAACCTAAAAAAAAAAAGTCCTTTCCTCTTGACCCCTTCAAATATCTATGAAATTAATTGAAGGACTAAATCTCACAAAACTGGTTCTCGCTTCTCCCTTTGGGCATCCAATGTGGATCTTCTGGCATAGAGCTTTTGACTGTGGAGTATTGGCAATTAGAAAGATTCAGCTGAAATTGGAGATACTTATGTTAACACCCTGACACATTTACCCCAAGGCTTTCACACAACCTTCAGACCCAGATTTCAAGTTAATGCAGGTCGTTTATATTGGACCCTACCTTTGACATCTGATATTCAACTTGTCACAAACCTAACTGAACGCTGTGGCTCCTGACTCTACCCTTCCCCTGAAAATCTTACCTGTCACCCTGAACTTTCCTGTTTCTGAACAGAAGCATGATCATCCTACCCATCACCCACATGGACACATCCTACACATCCTTCACAGTAGACTTCACACCTAAATCCTTCCTCAGGTCTTCTTCTATGAATCCTTGTTTAAATTCCCCATCATGAGTCATGACTATCACATATTTCAACAACAGGGATCATGCACACATTAAACGCTGGAAATACCACAGTCTTCAGCACTGAAATAGAACCATCTTCAGAGAAAATTGGGACATAAAATATGTTAAGAGAAGTGAGGGAGCAATATTTCAATTGTCAAGTGAAGAGATAATGATTTATTTGATTTACTCGTTTTTTCTCTGGGTATGTGTTACCTTCCAAAATAGAACCTAAGGCTGGGAAAAAAGAAATTAGCTCACGTAAGCTGCACATTCAAACAGCCCTCACACAGTTTAATTGTATTAAGAATGCTTCTGCATATCTCTGAGAGAAATATCTTTTAAACAGTTCTGAAATGAAAAAAGTCAGGAGAGAGCATGAATACTTTGCTCTCTAGAGATACCATCACACAGATGAGTCACTTACAAGGAAGTACTTTTGAACATAAGAACTGCATGATGGCAAAGAGTACTTTGGTCTCACTTTGTCATTTGACACATGTTTTCTCATGAGAGGATTTTTCTTCCGTGTTGCTTTTACTGCATTCTGAATACTGGTGATGAATCTTAGAATGAGCGGGTATTTAGAATCTTAAGTTTTCCAGACTTAATCTCTTATCTGTCTCCAGAAGAGTCACTGATATGGTAAACACTCTCAGTCTAGTTCACAGACAAAACAAAGGACGAATAAAAATTCTAATAATTTGGATTTGGGATGTCTGCAATCCTTGTGAGTGACTGAGAGTCACCCATCTAACTTTGAAATTTCTCTATTATTTTAGCAAGACAGAACCTTTCATCAACTTACTGCAAATGTCACAGCATGGAAGGGTAAGGAGAGATTTTTCTGGTGTCAGAAAACAAGCACTAGAGGGAATGTAAAACCATCAACAACAATAAAGATGCTCTGAAAGAGAACTGGGTACCATAAGATTTATCAATCAGGTTCTCACAGGAAAAAGATAGTCTGCTCTCATTAGGTACTTGGAGAAAGTTTAGCGAAGGGGCCTCTTACACACTGTGGACACAGGAAATTGAGAAAACACGGGGACATTGATAGTATCGATAAGAAAATTAAACCCCACCTGAAGGGGTGAACAAAGACTGGAATTCAGAAGAAGAGTTGGGTAGAAAGCCCACCAAGGGAGGAGCTGTGACCTTTAGCGTAGGTCTGCAGCTAGTCAGAGATGGCCCTGCAGAGATAGACGTGGGAGAATGGATACCCCAGCCTTGCTTTTCTACTTCCACAGGGCCTCTGACTTGGACTTCCCATTGGCCAGCCAGGCAGAAATCAGAGAGCAAGAGATCCCACCGATGTAGTGCAACTAGAGCAGCCTCAGGGGGCAAAGAGCTAGGGTGAAGTGTGATTCTGCACAGGCAAATGAAAACTATGTGGCCCAGATGGGATTTTTCAGATACAAGTGGAGACATTTTAAATAGGATGGTCCCTAAAAAAAGAAAAGAGAGAAACACAATAAGAGAATCCTGTGACTTTCAGATCTTCATGAACTACAGAACAATCTTTCCAGAGAAACCCGATACCTCCCTAAAAAGTACTTGTGACCATGCAGTGCAACAACGCATGTGACCAGTGGTTCAGACACTGAACATGTGCAGGATTTCTGATTTGAATTTTCCTGAGTCTTTGAACTCTATATGCCACTGCCTGATTATGCCAACTTTGTGTGAAGAGACACAGGTGGGAAGGGGAGGCGGTGGGGACTGAGAGCTGGGAAGAGGCTTCATTCTGGTTAGTTCTCACTGCATAACAAACCATTCTGAAGCTCAGTGGTTAAAAACAAAAACCATCATTTATTTGTTGTCATAAAGCTGCCATTTGGGCAGCACTCAGTGGGAATGGATCATCTTTGCTTTCTGCAACTTGGCCTGAGATGGCGGGGCAGCTGGAGGGCCCGCTTCTGTGTTGCCTCATTTGCATGGCGGGCAAGTTGGTGTGAGTCACAAATGAAAGGTGAGCTGGGAAGTGGGCCAGGGACTTCAAGCCCTCTGGAAGGGGGCCTCTCAAGAGGCAGCCTTGGCTTTCTCACAACATGACAGTCAAGTTCCAAGGGCAAGAACCCCAACAGGACAAGGAAGCATTGCCCACATGTAACTTTAGAGTCACAAGGTGTTGCTTCAACCATCTGCTATTAATTGAAACGGTCCCAGATCTGCCCAGTTCCAAGGTAGAGGACACAGGCCCCGCAACTCAGTGGCAGGAGTAACAGGGTCAGATTATAGGAAGAATAAGTAGAAGCTACTGTCACAGCTATCTATAGAAACTACAATCTACCACTATCGCAAATCATCGTAAATTCAAATGAAAAAATGAAACGGTCTTTACTACCAAAACGTATGCCATATTTGTGAAAGCACCCTCCTAATCCCATCTAAAACATGTTCAAATATGCCCTTCTCAGCTTCTTCCCTGATATTTTTTAATTGTTCATCATAAATCCTCTTTAGCCATTTTATTTTTTTCTCCTGTTCTTCCTGTGATTTATCAGCATATTCCTTTTCTACTAGTTTAATTTCATTATTTAATTGATCGGTATAGATCTTCTTCAGGTCTTCTTCCCGTTGCCTCAGCCTCTTCTCTGTGTCCTTGTAAATGGCATCGGTAAAGTAATCCCCTCTGTTGCTCTGCACCATCTCCTCTATCAGCTCCACCAGCTCCTGCACTTGAGATTCCTTCTCAGCCTCTGAAGCTCTGTTGTTGAAGGCACAGTAGCGGTTCCCACACTCGCTGATGATGTTTCTTAGCTTCACATCTGAATCTGCTAAGAAGTCACTCAGGCTCTGCCCCTCCAAGTTATCTTTGCGAGTGAACAACATGAACATGTGCCTCAAGGCTGGCTTCCCAAAGACATACTTGATCAATGCCACGGTCTTCTGCTCTTCATCTGTGTAGCGGCCCAGCTGGAGGACCAAGACGATGGCGTGGGGCCCAGGGCAGGAGTAGAGGACACACTGGCTGATTTCCCTGCACGTGGTATCCAGGGTCTCCTTGGTGTCAAAGAGCCCTGGGGTGTCAACAACAACAAGTTTCCTCCCCTTCCATTCCTTGGATGCTTTTTGACACTTGGTGGTGACAGCATTAGGTGCAACTCTAGACTCAAAGACTCTACTCCCCAGGATGGTGTTTGCCGTTGCGCTCTTCCCACTTCCAGTTTTCCCCACCAAAACAATCCTCAGAGTGTTGTCCTGAGGGTCTGCCATGTCACTACCAGTGGCTGTGGGGTGTAAAAAAGAGAAGGAGAAGAAAAAGAGTCAACGAAGGTAAGTGGAAACTATCACGTTCCTCTTATCTCCTTTGTGTTTCTCCATGAAAACCTGCAGTAGTGTACTATCCATGTTGGTCCCATAAAGACAAAAAGATGAAACAATTCAATCACCATGGAAGAAACAATAAAGTAGTTAAAGAGTTTCCCTACAAAAGAGTACCAGGTCCAGATGGTTTCATGGGGATCTCACTTAACCTTTCTTAAACTATTCCTGATGACTTAAAACAGAAAGAAATCTTTCCTGTTCTTTCTATGCCACAAGTATGATATTGATCCCAAAGGCTAACAAAGATTTCACCAATAAATAAAGCTACAGACATGTCTCATTTGCGAATACTAATGCAAAAATCCCAAATAAATTGTCAGACACTAAAAAGTAACACCCCACAATTAAATGTGATTTATTTCAGAAATAGTAGGGTGGTTCAATATGAGAAAATGGATTGTTACAACACATCCCCTTTAGTAGATTTAAGAAGAAAAATACTTTGATGCAGAACAGACATTTCCCCAAATTCAATGCTGTTTTAATAGATACTTCTTTAACGTGATTTTATAGAAATATAAATTTTAACAAATTTGTCACCATTTTTTTCTCTGCAGCTAAAATAGTTGACTATAAATTTCATTTGGATGAATGAAGAAAGAAAATTAGCCTCTAGAGTCAAAAAACCGAAAAACGATGAGGGAGGGCCATCTCTACCAGATAGTAAAATATTTTAGCCCCTATAATTAAGTCAGTATGACGTGTGTGTGAACAGAGACAGAATGGAAAACAAAAACAGACAGTTCAGAAATACACCAAATTGGTCTACTATATTCATTAGTATCCAGTTCAATTGTATCGTGTTACATTTATCGTCTGTAAGGCAGGATCTCACAGCAATGGGGAGAAAGATGGACTAATAACCAGCATTGGGATAACTACAAAACCACACAGAAAAGACAAAACTGCACCCACGTCTCCTTGCCATTCACATGCTGAATACGTTAGAAATATAAACACTAAAAATCAATCCACATAAATACTAGAAGAAACTCAGACCAATCCTTTGTAACCTAGGGAAGGGGCAACTATTTCTAAGATTTGAAAGATTGTAAGGAAAAGGATTCATACATCTGACTACATAAAGACCTAAAAGACAATGGGAGAAAACGAACATCACAGACAATTAAAATACGAATGTCAGACTATATCAAAGAGGGTTAATTCTCCTCTTATACAAAGAATACCTAAAAGTAGAGAGACAAATTTCCAACAGCTCGATAGAAAATGGAGCAAGACATAGGAGTAAACAGTTCAAAGGAAAAAAAGAAATGCCAATGCTCTTCAACTATGTAAAAATATATGAACACTAACTTAAAGTAGAGAAAATTCCAATATAGGAAAAGAAAATAACTAAATATAGTAAATTAAAATTACACTGAGATACTATTTCTCCACTTACGGATTTGGCAATAATCCAAAAATTTACTGCTATAATCAGTCAGTAAAGGTTTAGCGGAAACAGGTTCTCTTCTCCATGGCTAATGAAATTGAAAAACAGTCTAAAACCTACAGAGGAGAAATTGGCAATATAGTACAAATTACATATACATTTATTCTTGGATTCTGAGTCCCAAATTTAGGATTTATGCCTGTAGTGGTCAAGGGCAGATCACACCTAAACGTGCAATGTTGGCATACTATTTCTTTTTTTTTAATTTTTTACATTTATTTATTTTGGAGAAACAGAGTGAGACAAGGCATGAGCGGGGGAGGGGCAGAGAGAGAAGGAGACACAGAATCTGAAGCAGGCTCCAGGCTCCCAACAAGCGGTTAGCACAGAGCCTGACGCTGGGCTCGAACCCACGAACTGTGAGATCATGACCTGAGTGAAGTCGGACGCTCAACCGACTGAGAAACCCAGGCGCCCTGGCATACTGACTATTTTAAGTGAAAGTAACTTAAGATACAACCTATGTGGGAAGATTACTAAGACCCTCTTCTGCCCCCCTTCAAGCAGGAAACAAATCTCCCATGTAAAAGGTGCCCTTCCTGTCCCAGGAGGTAAAGAAACACCCTTATGACCAGGTTTGGGAGATTTAGAGACAAGAAGACTGTATAAACAGCCCACTACTTTCTACTAATTTACTACCCCAGCCCAAATTCTCTTTAGAATTCCTCCCTAACAGATGCTCCCAAAGTCAAGTTTTCCTTGTTTTGTCAATCCCTCACAGATCCATCATCTCTTTGCCTAAAAACTATAAAAACTGCCTGCCTTGGTCATCTCTCTTGGTCTTAGTTTCATTACTGAGCATCTGTGCACAGTGCTTTTTTTTCTCTTGTTAATCTGCCTCAAGTGAATGTAATTCTTAGGGCAGCTGGAAGACCTTGAAGGGTAGAGGAAGAAGTTCCCCTTCCTTATGTCCCAGAGCTACACTGACAAAAACACAGAAAAAGATAAGGCATATGTTTATTCTCTGTGTCACTATTTGTAATACTTAAAGACCAAAACTCTACCAAATGCCCACTAGTAGGGGTCTGATTGAATAAACCAAGGTACATACACACAGCGATGTATTATCCAACTGTAGAAAGGAATAAGAAATACCTCTCTATGCCGGGATTCAGAGATCTCCAGGATATTTCATAAAGCAAAAAAAAAAAAAAAAGGCAAAGTGAAGAAAATAATATTTAGTTTACTGTCATTTATCTAGTGGGGAGGAACATGAAATGCAGGTACAAAATACAACATATGTTTCATGCACATGATAAAGCAATGGCAGATCATCTGAACCGTCACCAAAGAAGTTACTGACAGAGGGATGGGAGGAATAAGGCGGGGGCAGGGTAGAAGCTGGAAACTACTTCGAGTATACTTAGATTTCATAGATTTGTCTTGAAAGCATGTATTTCCGTCTTTTAGAGAGTTCGAATCACAGCTCTTTTCCTTTATGAAAGACCTACATGTGTACCTGCTGTTGCTGGCTGAAATACATTCAAAGAGAATTTTTCATTTGTACAAAAAAAAAAAGCTGAACACGTATACAGCGTTCCGCATTTGTTTCACAGCCAGTTGAGCTAATAGAGAGGCCGAGTGGGCCATTGTCCACGCCAGCTGCCAATCACCTTCCCCGGGAACCTCACACAGGGGTTCACCATCCAGCCACCAGAGCTGTGAGCCAGATGAGCACGTGGGCTTTCTCTCAATTGAATTTGTGCATCTGTTAACAAGTTGTGTCTAAAAGTATCAGAAACACATAAGGGAGGTTATTTGGGGGAGATCTGGGAATGCGCACCCTTTTTCCATGTACATTCATGGTAATTGCTGCTCTCCTTTATCTCATTTTGTTTCATAAAAGATTTCATAGGAACGTTCTGCTTGCAGATAGTGAGGAACATCTGTAAATAGCTTACATAATTATAAACAAAAACTATATTTTAAGATAACTAGTAAAAATCAAAAGCAAATGCAATACATAGTACTTCGTGTAATAGACAAACCACACAAAGAATTGGTCCAAGAAACTTGAAAATAAAGTTGCTTCATTGGTTATTGTCCTAATGGGATAGAGTGTAAGGCCAAATGGGGGAAAAAACGTCAAGAAAATCTTAAATTGTTTTCAGGAATCCTGTCCTATTCTTAGCTTTTTGTGCACACGTGTAGTTTTGAAGCCCAAGGACAAGCCCAGTGGCAATGAACACCCTTAGCGCCCATACTGTGCCCTTCAAATGCCATTTCCCACCAAAAACATTAAGAATCTTAGGAGAACGTACCGATTCCAGATCTGGGCCAAGAAACGTGCAAGTGGATCCTAGAATATCTAGTCATACTAGAAAGCAAGGATTCTATCAAAAACTACTCAGACCGTGGGATGCCTGGCTAGCTCTGTGAATACAACATGCATCTCTTGATCCCACGTTCATGAGTTCTAGCCCCACATTGGGTGCAGAGATCACTTTCAAAAAAAAAAGTTTGGATCTTACTGAAAGGACTACAGGGCCAACTTGAAGAGGCTGACTGGACAGAGATGGGGTAATTTGAGTACCAATGAGAATAATAATTTCAATGGATTAAAATTCATCAAATATGTTGAAGTTCATGAATTCATAACAATACCATCATCGCAAAAGAAGCGAAGTGTTCTCTTTGGGGTATGCTAGGAAATGATGTCATCAGTCTGAACATGGACAAAAATGAATCAAGCATTCCTTTTGTCTTATTTACTACACCTTATGGAAACGAAGGTATGATTCAGGGGAACTTTCTTTTTAAAAGATTATGCCATCCAATAAATGAAAAAAGAATGATAGAATTATAATATTATAATTTGTGACCGTTAAGGAAACAAAGTTACTCTAGGCTATCATTACTGTCTGCTACATTACAGAAAGAGACAGGAGAATATATAAGGTGCCTTCTGATAGACGTTTACAACTGCACCTATGAAATATTGCCACCCAAATAACCAGGCAAGCCTTAATCTGATCAAGTCTCTCCTTAAATTTAAACTTATACAAAACACGGAAACTGGAAGAACATGTCATAACGTCTTGAGGATTTAATGAGGAAAAAGTACACTGTCCAATTCTCTTGCAAAAAGGACCAACCATTTCTTAACCAAAAACATTTTACAAAAAGAAACAGGAAGGTGAATACTTATTTATCAAATTAAATTTAAGAGATATGAAAGAATAAAAATTTATGAACTGTATTTGGAGCTGATTTCAATTTTAAATTCTAGGAAACTATCTGGGAATTGGAATACACCTGGTAATTTTTTAAAAATTCTAATTGCTTTTTGAACTCTGATCATGGTATATTTTAATGACCTTTATCTTCCAGACATACATATGTAAGTAATTACTGATGAAGTGATAAAATTTTTAGTATTCTAGTAATTTAATACTTTTTAGTATTCTAAAGTTTAAAGTGTATGTATGTATGTATGTATGTATTGAATCTCTACACTGAGCATGCGGCTCAAACTCACAGCCCTGAGATCAAGAGTCCCATGCTCTTCCCACATAGGCGCCCTCACTCTGATTTTTGAAATGAGGAGATTGATGTGGCTCAGAAATGCTGAGAAAGTTGCCCAAGGTCACTGCGCTAATGGGCTTTGGGCAGAGAAGGGATCCAATGCAAAGTATGTCTGATCCTACACTCATGCATAACCCTTGCACGCTCTGGTCTCTTCTTGGTTCCTTCTCAGGTCCTTGATTCTACATTTCTGTTTACATTGGATCAGAAATAGATCATGGGAGGCCAGGGGAGGTACTTCACTCTCTGTCCAGAAATGTGAACTGGTAGCACCCTGGAATTAAGGAAGACAACCAAAGGGCTTCACGCACATTTGTTTTCTATAGAATAGCTCATTCTCTCCCCAAGACACCCCTTCCTTACCTCCTCTGTTACACTGTCGATCTCACCATTTCTCTCTTACATGTTGGAAAGGACAGAGCCAGCTGAATTCTAGACTTCCTGTGCCATTTGGGACCTGGGTATCCCGGGGAATTTAATAAAACCACACGCACACCGTCTGGGATTCAGATTTTCTTTCAGGAAAAAGGGATTTGGACAGACTTCTCTCTAAATTGCCTTCCAGGTCGAAAGACCTGCCTTGAGGACACTAGTTTCCCACTAAGGGAAATGGATGGGGTGTCAGGCAGCACTCACTCTGTCATGACATGATGGAAGATATGCTGTTCAGCAAGTTTGTCCCGATAAATAGGAGACGTGTGGACATGGGGCAATCAATCTCCTTACTCCCACTCTTCCTCCCCCGGGACCCCTGTGGCAGCATCCTTTTTGCTGGGCTGCTGGCACGGTACTTGGTCCCCTCTCAGACCAGAACCCACACCCATGCACACCCCTATGTCCTGCTGCCCCTCACGGCTCCATTGCTCTGAGGCCAGGCTCACCTTCTTTTGAAGGAGCTGAGTTCCCCATTGTTCTCCAAAGAATCTGATTGAGCTGCTCCTTTTGCTTTCACTGTGAGGAAAATGTGTTTGCACCCTTCAAACCTCTGAGGCAGGAAGCTCAGATTGGGTGGAGCTAGTGAAGGAACTATTTGGCTTTAAAGAGACAGAAATATTGCCCTATAATTGGAGGAGTGCTTTACTTTTACCAAGGTGAAAGCTTTTTCTCCATGTGCCTGCTGTCACACCAAATTTTCCAAACATATATTTGTTGTTTGGGGTTATACTGGTGGGTCCCAAAGGCCCTTATTACATGACACAAATCATGCACACAGAGCCAGGCATGGTGTTGGATCATCTTCCCTGCATGGAGTGGGAGACTCTGGTGTGATTCTAGGAAGAAGAAACTCAAATACGTGGCTAGATGTGTCCAAATTTAGAGCCTGGGACACTTCCCAGTGATTGTATCATATGGGTTTTCATGATAGTCTTTAATGAAGGTCTCAAGTCACTCATTAAAAATTTACCAGCCTTCAGGTACAAAGCCAAGAGTTTAAAGCATTGGGAGCCAAGAGAAAAAAAGGAAGATGTGGCATGGAAAAAGTCTTCCAATGACCATACACCTTCTCTAGTTTTTTTCTTATGGTTCTTTCAAGCCCCAAAATATGCATGACCTGACAAGAAAAGATGCACCCAGGGAGGAGATCAAACTTTCCCCTACAACCTTCCTACTTTCCTCTACCCCAGACCCAGGCACAGGTAGATTTTCCCAGATTTAGCCAGTGCATCCATTCCAACCTGCTCTGGAAACTTTGAGATGATAGGCAGATGGTCAAACCTCTCATGGTTGACCAGCTGTTCCAATTGTCTCTTGCATCATCATAAAATTATAAGGTTTTTGATTATATATTTTTGTTCACTACATTGAGACATGGGACTAGTTGATGCTCACACTTGAAGGTGGGTACTAAGAGAACTAAATGTGGCAGGAAGTAGTGGACAATGGGGTGGCAACCCATGCAGGGAAGCAGCGAGATTTGGAAATTATTGTATTAATACTATATTACTGGTCCATATCGTTAGACCAGATATTGGTGCTAATGACGTGGAGGGCCCCAGGTAACTGTTTTCCAACTTGCAATAAAGACACAGACCGGGACCAGCTATGTAATTTGCAAAGTCTGGCACAAAAGGAATATGCCAGGCCCTTTGTCAAAAACAAACAAAAAAATTAAGAATTTCAAGATGACATCAATAGAACAGTAAACCCTTCTAAGTACAGGGCCCTGTGCAACGGCACAGGTCACATACCCATGAACTTGGTCTTGATGAGGCTGCATACATAAAAGTCTAGAGGAGAGCTAGAATCATATTTCCTCCCCAAAATATCTCTACCACTTCCTAGTTTCATTTCAAGCTACATATTCCTTGAGTGAAACTTGTCCTTGGATGTTGTCATGGTCAGCTAATTGCTTCTCCAGGTATTATGCTCAGGTACGCTGTTAAGTTCCCTAGAGGGAACAGGAGACTAGTTGACACAGAATCCATGGATGCCACAAGAAATCAGATGCGGGTCTCAAATGGTAACAGCCTTGTGATCATTGGTCAAAAAGGAGCATGTGGCCCCCATCAGTCCCATCCTGAGCCCTAAGTTAGGAGTGATATCCTTCTACAAGATTCTGGATAGAAGCAGTGTAGCCCCATATCTGAATGTTCACTTAGCCACGCTCCTGATCATTGAGGGCTTCCTTCCACTTGCACCTATGCTGTGAGCCACAGGCCTCTCCACCGCTTGTCTCCTCCTGCAACCCTGGAAACACAACTTTCCACCCAGGATCTTGCTCCTTCCACATAGTTAGAAGCAGAGAGATAAATGTGGACAAAGCCACAGCTTCCTTTTTTATGGTTTCCTTTGATTCTTTCCATTTCACACACACACAGAAATGTGGATATAATGAATTTTCAAAAGGTGTGTGGTCATTAAGAGACATTCTTTGAATTGTATAGGAGTCTTCTTGTGGGGCTCAGGGTGTTTTCTGATGCTCAGATCTAGATAATCTCAAAGTTCAACTTATTAAAATAGTGCAGAAATAATAACAGTAGTTTAAAAGAATCGTTCCCCCATTGTCCTGTTTCTTCTACATATCGTCTTTGGAAACTTAGTGGATCCATTTCCTATTGCCTCCATAACAAATTCCCAAAACATTAGTAGCTGAAAACAACGAAAACTTCATCTTCTACAGTTATGGAGGACAAGAACATGGAATTAGTCTTATGGAGATAAATCAAGGTCTTGCAGAGCTTGTTCTTTCTGGAGGCTCCAGGAGAGAATCCATCCATTGCCTCTTACATCTTCTAGAAGTTGCCAGCTGTCCTGGGCTTGTGGCCACATCACACCAATCTCTGCTGCCTTCATCAAATTGCCTTCTTGCCTCTCCTTAGAGGGACCTTTCTGATTACATCTGGGGCCCACCCAGATAATCCGGAATAATCACCCCATCTCAAAGTCATTAACTTAATCACATCTGCAAAGATGCTTATGGAATAAGGTAACATTCACAGGTTCTGGGGATTAGAGTGTAGCCATCCTTCGGGGGCCACCATTCAGTCTGCCACATTTGGCTGAGTTAACCTTTCTGCAACTCACTCCCCTAATCTTTAAAATGGAATACTTACTTCAGACGGTCATTGTGAAACCGGATAAATTTGTACACATGAAGTGGTACTCAAACCATAGTGATCAATAGGTATTAGTTAGAAGTAGTAATAGAACCCTCTATCCTAGTCTCATATATTACCCTTCTAAGGCTCACCTACGCATCAGAGATGCTGTCTTAATCAGCTTGCACAACCATAATACCACAGCCTGGGAGCAGGAACTACAGGAATTCATTTCTCACAGTTCTGGACACTGGGCAGCCCAAGCCCAATGTGCCAGCCAACTTGTTTCCCTGGGGAAGGCTAACCTCCTGATTTGTGGATGGAGCCGTCTCACCAGGTCCATACATGAAGGATCGAGGAAGCAACTCTCTGCTATCTCTTCTTACAAGGGCACTAATCCCATCAAGAGGACCCCAGATTCATGAACTCATGGAAACCCACTTACCTTATCCCCAAATACCATCATGTTGCCGGTTAGGGATTCTGGAGCCTTCTCTCTTGGTGCCAAAAAAAAAACTAGTCACTTCTACTTTGTAACAATATCCTTTAAGTGAATTGTTGGATATCACTCAAGGTTTCCTGGTTTCTCCCCACTCACTCCACCCCCAAAGGGCACTGCATGAAAAGGAAGACTCAGCGCCTCCACAGCCTGTCTACCAGGATAAGGGATCTGGATTATCTATACCCCTGCACTCACATGGCTTTAATGAAATTTTCTTCTGGCTCCACGGATGTGCAAGAAGAGCTGCCACTTGCAGGCTAATGGCAGCCGTGTCACAAAAGAGATATAGGTGCTAGGTGTGACAGTGCACTTGGGGCTGAATCCCACAAAGGAAACATTGCCCCCCAAAGAGCCTTTTACTGACTTCCACGATGTTATATTCGGTTATGAACCACAACCATTCAGTCCTGTTCTCAAACAGGTCTCTGCTTCCTCCTAAGGCTTCTCCGAAGATCTGCCAAAAGTGACCACTCAGAATTTGTGTCTTCACCAGAGGGTCACAATCTTGGAGCTTCAGGGGAAAAACTGTAGGACATGCTCTGAACTACTGCTGCCTCAAAGAGACTCTTCAGAGGAGGTATCCAAGATGGTAGCACTGACTCAATGCTCAGACTCTGCCAGTGAGCAAAGCCAGGACTACTGGGACTCTCAGTCTGGAAGCATATGTACCTCATGAAATCAGACGACTGACTCAAGATCCAGCAGAGTGAGAAGTAATGACATAGGACTGAGTGAACGGATTCAAGATGTGCCATTGTGGTTATTTGTTTGGAATATTGATGGCATTCTGTTTGATGTTCTTCTTGCATGGCTATGGGTGGAAACCTTATTTCTTTCTCCTGAAATGAATTAGTAGACTGTGTATTTGTAAACCCACAACAACCATCTTTAAACATTACCTCATCTTCACCTACCCTCAAAATTCAGAAACATATGCTTCTAGCGAATTTCATTCACTTTCATGATGATAGGACCAATGCATAGGTTTAATAAAAATCTGTCCTCTTGTTTACAAAGATACCATTGGAAAAATCGATTCTGCAGCAAGGCCATATGTACAGTGTGATATCTGAGAGTGACTGTTGTTTAATCAAAGACCGTCAGACCACTGCTAAGGAGCAATTGTTGGTGTTACATGTGGAGCTAATGTCTCCAAAACCTTCATAAGAGAACTAATATGATGTCTGGCTTCCAGGATCCCAGTCTCTCAGGTATTAAGGAAGTCCACTCCCAGGTAGTCCAGAAACCCAGGCAAATTTTGGAGACCTCAGGAAGAGGGAAATTCACTGAGATTCATGGGTACAGCATGCAAAGTTCACTGGAGCAAGTGTTTGGGCCTTGGTTTCCTACTCGTAGGATAGAAGAATGGCAGGGGCTTTGAAAAGTCTGATTCAAAACTCATTTTGAAAATTTCCAAAAGAAGTTTATCCTTTGGAATTGATAGTTGCTTAATATGATTAGGCTCTAGATTTCCCGAGGAAACTCAAGGGGGCTTTTCTGGTTAATTAAGATTCTTGCTGCGTCTATATAAATGATCAGGCCATGCATGGTAAAATCAATCTTCTAGGATCAACAATACTTGTTGGAGGCTGTTTATGATCACAAAGTAGAGAACGCTACGAAAATGATCCAAAACTTAGAAATAGGCAAGAGAGATTACTGGAGTGTTCTATTGTTCTGTGTGGTGCTGTGCTTGATGATCCGCTGTGATATTTTACAACACTTTAAGGACAGAGAGAATTTTTGCACATCTCTGCCTTGGAGATACTCAGCGAATTTTCTGTCTGGTGGAATATAGAACTCAAAAATTCCATGTTACTACTCTCTTGAACACATCAACCCTTGATTTCAGATGAAGTTTGTGTTTCTGTTTGTTTGTGTTTTTTGTTTCATTCTTTGCTTCTTTGTTTGTTTTTAACTAGGTTTCACACCCAGCATGGAGCCCAAACTCAAGACCCTAAGGTCAAGACCTGAGCTGAGATCAAGAGTCAGACGCTTAACTGATTGAGCCACCCAAAGGAACTTTGATCCATTATACTATCATACTGGTTCTCTAGTCATGTCATGAGTTGAGCAAAATCTCTGATGTGTTTATACTTGCCCAGGAATCATGAGTTTGCCTTTTTTGAAAACTGCAGATAAGAAAGAGAGGCAGAAATAGCATGATCCAAGCCTTGGAGGTGGAAATACCACTGGACACAGGCAGAGAACAGCTAACAATTTGGAGTGCAGGAATCATTACCAGCCTTTACAAAGGGCCTACCATGTCCCAGGCACTGACCTCTATATCATTATCACCTTCATTCCTTACAAAAGTATAAAATGGATATTAATAGGAACAATGATATCTAGAAAAATCTCATTCATGGAAGAGGAGTCGAGACTGATTATAATGACTGTTGAATACCAGGCCAAGGAATGTGGATTCTAAGCCCTAGGCAGTAGAAGACTTCCAAGAAGCAGAGACCTAAGAAAACTATCCCAATGGGCTTAACCTGGTAACTACAACGGGGACTGGAGAGGAAGAGATCAGGGGTACTGTACCCTCACACTGCACACACTGTCCCTCTCTTACCATCCATCGTAGGTTGAATTGTGTCCTCCTAAAGAAGTCCTAACTCCTGGTACCTGAGAATGTGACCTACTTTGGAGCATGGTCTCTGTGATGTCATGTCATGAAGTTAAGGTTGAGCCGTACTCCAATGCCTGGAATCGTTTCATTCACAGTGAGGGAAGTTTACACACAGATACACACAGAGAACACCATGTGACAGAAGAGGCAGAGATTGGAGGGAAGCACCTAGAAGGCAAAGAACAAAGCTGGTCAGCCAGCACCAGAAGCTAAGACGCAGCAAAGAAGGATCCTTCCCCAGAGACTTCATGGAGAGTATGGCCCTGGGAACGTCTCGGTTTGGCACTTGTAGCCTGTGCCAGAGAGACAGTAGCCATAACAATGAGACAGTAAGTTTCTGCTCTTTAAGCAACAGTTTGTGGTCATTTGTTACAGCAGTCCCTGGGGGAACTAATATAGATTTTAAAGCCAAGAAGTAGGGTCCTGCTCTGGTAATTACCTAAAATGTAGGAGTCGTTTTGAAATTGAGTAATGCATGGAGGCTCGAAGAATTCTGAGGTACGTGATAAAAAGAAAGGCCTAAGAGGATGTCGGTGGTAAGATGAACATCAAGGTCACTTTCTCGTGAGGTCCCTGAGAGAGGTGGGGACCACGCTGCTGGACATTGGAGGGATGATGGCACTTGCTATAAATGGCAGGGGGCAGGGGGCTGGGAGGTGGGCTAAACTGAGGTGGGCTGCTGGGTGGAGAGTAGACCATGTAAGTGATGAACTTGAATATTTAGCTGAGGAGAATTCCGAGAACAGTGTGGAAGGTGCAGCCTGGTATCTACTTGTTGCTGCTAATGAAATGAGTGAGGAAAGAGGGTGGTGGCCTATCTGCCGGCCAAGGGGCATCAAGATGGCCAGCTGCCAGCAGAACCCAGGTAGAAGCAAGCAAGGTTCTCCCCTCAAGGCTTCAGAGAGCACACGCCTCTGCTGGCATCTTGACTTTGGACTCCAGGAGCTACCACACAATCCATGGCTCAGCTGTTTCAACTGCAGTTTGGACGACCTGTCGTGCAGTGCTAGCCATCCAGTATGTCCCCTCCACCTTGCCCCTGCCTGCTTTCTTGTCCCATCCTATGAGAAACCCAAAGGGCTCCCCTTCTGTGGCACGGTGTGAACAAGGCAAATCTTCTAGACTACACTCTTCCTCATTCCCGCCACATTTCTGGCCCAGATGGACCCCGGTCTCCCTGAAGACAGAGAGGTTGGGGCTTTCTCAGAACTTAGATTTCAGTCCTCTGAAGAATTTTCTTTTTGAAAACAATTATACAACACCAAAACAAAAACTAACAATTGTTTCTTTTAAAGAGACACACAGGAATTTAAGGCCTGGGAGTGCGGTTAAGGCCTCCTGAACACTTAAGGCAAACAGGCAGACTGTCAGGGCACCAAGAGCTGGGGGTCAGAGGTAAAAGCATGCCCCAGTCCCAGCAGCAACAATCAATCCCTCACTCTTACACAATACCAACACCGCACAAAAGGACTATTTTCTCTTAATCAGCAAAAATGTCTCCTTAATATATGAAAATCACTCAGAGGAAAAGTGTGTGGGCCTGATTCTGCCATGATCAAGATCTATGGCTTGGAGAAAACC
The DNA here is from genome assembly GCF_022079265.1 of Lynx rufus. Lineage (NCBI taxonomy): Eukaryota > Metazoa > Chordata > Mammalia > Carnivora > Felidae > Lynx > Lynx rufus. The sequence continues at coordinate 163,362,495 of NW_025814856.1, read as the reverse complement.
CAAACACAAACAGACCCCAAAAAACCACAATCCCCATGTGCCCCAGTATCTTTATGGATAAGAGGTCCTAGATTGTCTCAATTCAATGCCTCCTACAGAATAGCATCATGCAAGACTATCGGGGCCTCTCCCAATTAGGACGAATTCCAAGACACTCCCCCCACCCCGGCATGATTCACGAGCCTGGGCTCACATACCCACACAACCTCTCAGGTGTTGGTTGGCTGTAGGTATAAATCTCCTGGGGGAACAGGGGCCTGTGGCCCCCAAAAGGAGACCCTGAGGAGGGCTGAGTCCCAAGACTCTTGGCTGGAGGACCCAGGTGTGAATATGAGCATGGAACTTCTTTCCCCAGGGCTTGGTGTCCCTGGGCCATCAGAGTAATGGACACTTACAGATGGTTATGGACATCACCTTTATTTACCAGCCAGCACCAACAGACATGAACACAAGAAGCAAAGGCACAGGCATGTTTCACCCCGAGTTCTCTGCTACTCTCCACACACACAGCATCCTTCCTCACTCATCCGCCTAGACTTTCCAGTCCCACGCCTCCAACCCCACAGCCTTTGCTTGGATGGCCCCTGGATTCTTAGCCATTCCTCGGTACCAACGGTGGAAGAGGCGGTTTGGGAGAATGGGGGTCAGGGAAAGAACTCACAGGCTGCCAGGACCAGCCGACAGCATTCAGTGATCTGCCCTCTCTGGGATTTACAACAAAGTTGGCATGGTTTCTGCTGTTACCTTCATTTCTTTCTTTTGGTTTCAACTTGACATCTTTTATTGCTTCACTCATATCTTTGTGGAGTGTCTCCAGTGATTTATTACAAATGATAAACACGGTAAGTAAATCTTTAACGAGGGATAAAGGAAAGACTGTTATATTTATGGCACCATATCACAGCACAGTTTTTTCTGTTATTGTTTCCCACAGTCCCTTGCATTTTCAAGAAACGGGCAACAGGGTGATTTCTCGTAAATTCACTCATGCACAGAAAAACATACATCTTACTTCAGCCCCAGCAATTTCCTGCCTCGAATCTCCCAAGTCTGTCTTCCTCATCAGGCCACAAAGGCAAGGTCACAGATTCATGTCTTCTCATTTGTGGCTGCTCTTGTGCTCAAAAGGGACTGGGGCAGGAAGGCGGGGCCAAGGAGGAACCCCACCATGGAGGTCTCACTGGACTCTGCACAGGTAGCTTTTCCCATCTCTCCCCAGGCTAGTGCTGGCTTGAGGATGAGGTGGATGTCTTCCTGGGAATCTCCAACCAGGGCCCGGTCAAAGCAAGCACAGCAGCTAGATCTTTTGACCCTGTCGTGGGCTGAACAAGTCAGTTCTGCTCTTTATTAGAACAGGTGCACACGGATGCTGCTACCTTCCAAGGTTTTGACCAATTTTTCTACTGGTTGTTTGTTCATTGAATGATTGATTGATTGATTGAAATTTATTAATTTTGAGAGAGAGAGAGTGAGGAGGCGAGGGACAGATAAAGAGGCAGAGAGAGGATCCCAAGCACACTCTCTGCCAGCACAGAACCCAGCGCAGGGCTTGATTCAAGAACTGTGAGATCATCATTCTGAGGTGAAACCATGAGTTGGATGTTCAACCAAATGAGCCCCCCAGGTCCCCCCAACTTTTAAAAAATTTTCACTCAAAACATAAATAGCTAACAAACAGCCGAGCAGCCTTATTATTTTGACTATTATTTATTTATCAGGAAGATATAGAATGTGGAAGTTGCACTGAAATGACTCATGTCCAAGCTGTTAAAGAATATAAATGACTCTTTGGAAATACAGGGAGAGGCCAGCGTCTCTCTCACCCTCTGCAAGTTCACCATATCTGCAACTAGTAGGACAGCGGGACTCGGGATAAAGACGGCTGTCGGTAAGACGGTGGTAACTGCTGCCTGGCTCCCTTTTGACTCTGTTTCGTTTAACTATAATAAGACACCACAAGGGGAAGACAAAACGAGGCAAACTCCAGGCAGCCAGCAGGAAGGAAGAAGACGGGAGTTGGCAATGTGGCCAGAGTTTGACCCAAAACTAGGACAGGCTTCCATATGTCCTGGAGGAACTCTACAGACCTAGTACTGGTGGGACAGCCATAAGTGGTACAAGGTATATATTTTTAAAAATATATTAAAGTCTCTTAAAGTTGTTCTAAGATCATTCAGCAAACGAAGAAAGACTATTTCAAAAAAACAAAAAGTCTACTAAATAGTATTAAGAACTGCATTCTGGCAGGTATGGCCAAGAAGCTGGGACTCCCTATCCCCTCAGCCTTCCAGCAAGAGAGCAGTATCCTGGGAGGAATCAGCTGGCGGTCAGTAAGTTTAACCGCTGGGTATAGTATGAACAGACAGAGTGGTTAGGGTAAGACACACAGAGTGGGGCTAAGACTACTGTCACCCCCCGGGACTGTGCCGACCCAGGCTGCATCCTCTGAAGACAGACACTAGAGGTTTCACCCTGCAGGGGAAGCAGACTTCACCAGGAGAGTCCAGCCAAACATGCAAACCCCCTGCACAAAGTTGCATTGAAGCAACCAGAGCAGATATCCTTGTCTTATCTCTGATCACTGGGGCAAAGCACTCAGTCTTTCATCCAGTATGGTACCAGTGGGGGGAGTTTTCATACTGATTTCCTTCAGTTCTTTCAACATGATTAGAATTGCTCTTTGGAAGCCCTGTCTTGGAATCCAACATCCAGGGCCTCTGCCAGGCAATTCCTGTGGCCTCAGTTTTTCCAGTATATGGGTCACACCTTCCTGTTTCGTTGTACATCTTACAGCTGTTGTTAAAAACTGGGTATTTTACAAAGGCATCAAAATTGGCAAAGATGAAGTCAAGCTTTCGCTTTTTGCAGATGACATGATATTATACATGGAAAATCCGATAGACTCCACCAAAAGTCTGCTAGAACTGATACATGAATTCAGCAAAGTTGCAGGATACAAAATCAATGTACAGAAATCAGTTGCATTCTTATACACTAACAATGAAGCAACAGAAAGACAAATAAAGAAAATGATCCCATTCACAATTGCACCAAGAAGCATAAAATACCTAGGAATAAATCTAACCAAAGATGTAAAGGATCTGTATGCTGAAAACTATAGAAAGCTTATGAAGGTAATTGAAGAAGATTTAAAGAAATGGAAAGACATTCCCTGCTCATGGATTGGAAAAATAAATATTGTCAAAATGTCAATACTACCCAAAGCTATCTACACATTCAATGCAATCCCAATCAAAATTGCACCAGCATTCTTCTCAAAATTAGAATAAGCAATCCTAAAATTCATATGGAACCACAAAAGGCCCCGAATAGCCAAAGGAATTTTGAAGAAGACCAAAGCAGGAGGCATCACAATCCCAGACTTTAGCCTCTACTACAAAGCTGTCATCATCAAGACAGCATGGTATTGGCACAAAAACAGACACACAGACCAATGGAATAGAATAGAAACCCCAGAACTAGACCCACAAACGTATGGCCAACTATTCTTTGACAAAGCAGGAAAGAACATCCAATGGAAAAAAGACAGCCTCTTTAACAAATAGTGCTGGGAGAACTGGACAGCAACATGCAGAAGGTTGAAACTAGACCACTTCCTCACACCATTTACAAAAATAAACTCAAAATGGATAAAGGACCTAAATGTGAGACAGGAAACCATTAGAACCTTAGAGGAGAAAGCAGGAAAAGACCTCTCTGACCTCAGCCGTAGCAATCTCTTACTCGACACATCCCCAAAGGCAAGGGAACTAAAAGCAAAAGTGAATTACTGGGACCTTATGAAGATAAAAAGCTTCTGCACAGCAAAGGAAACAACCAACAAAACTAAAAGGCAACCAACGGAATGGGAAAAGATATTTGCAAATGACATATCGGACAAAGGGCTAGTATCTAAAATCTATAAAGAGCTCACCAAACTCCACACCCGAAAAACAAATAACCCAGTGAAGAAATGGGCAGAAAACATGAATAGACACTTCTCTAAAGAAGACATCCAGATGGCCAACAGGCACATCAAAAGATGTTCAGCGTCGCTCCTTATCAGGGAAATACAAATCAAAACCACACTCAGGTATCACCTCACGCCAGTCAGAGTGGCCAAAATGAACAAATCAGGAGACTATAGATGCTGGAGAGGATGTGGAGAAACGGGAACCCTCTTGCACTGTTGGTGGGAATGCAAATTGGTGCAGCCGCTCTGGAAAGCAGTGTGGAGGTTCCTCAGAAAATTAAAAATAGACCTACCCTATGACCCAGCAATAGCACTGCTAGGAATTTATCCAAGGGATACAGGAGTACTGATGCATAGGGGCACTTGTACCCCAATGTTCATAGCAGCACTCTCAACAATAGCCAAATGATGGAAAGAGCCTAAATGTCCATCAACTGATGAATGGATAAAGAAATTGTGGTATATATACACAATGGAATACTATGTGGCAATGAGAAAAAATGAAATATGGCCTTTTGTAGCAATGTGGATGGAACTGGAGAGTGTAATGCTAAGTGAAATAAGCCATACAGAGAAAGACAGATACCATATGGTTTCACTCTTCTGAGAAACTTAACAGGAACCCATGGGGGAGGGGAAGGAAAAAAAAAAAAGACGTTAGAGTGGGAGAGAGCCAAAGCATAAAAGACTGTTAAAAACTGAGAACAAACTGAGGGTTGATGGGGGGTGGGAGGGAGGGGAGGGTGGGTGATGGGTATTGAGGAGGGCACCTTTTGGGATGAGCACTGGATGTTGTATGGAAACCAATTTGTCAATAAATTTCATATATATAAAAAAAAACAAAAACAAACAAAAAAAAAAACCTGGGTATTTTAGGGAACATGGTGTAGTGAATCTGGATACTATTTCCTTTCTGCCTTTCTAGGCCTTGATTTGCTGCTGTCTGTGTGTCCATAAGAATACAGAAATCGCTGTTTTAAACAACAAAATAGAAATTCTGCAGCAGAAAAGTATGACTGAAATGAACATTTTACTAGTGGAGCTCAACGATAGATTTGAATGGCTAGAACAAAGATTCAGTGAATTTGAAAATGTAATAATTATAAACATACATGAACTTCACAATTGAGCCCCAAAACACAGGAAGCAAAAAATAACAGACTTCAAGGAGAAATAGACAATTCAACAACAAGCTGTAGACTTCAATGTCCACATTGACCAATGCGTACTACAGCTAATCAGAAGGTCAAAACAGAAACAGAAGATGTGACCCACAGATAAACCAACTAGACCTAACACTAGAGCACTTTACCCAACGAAGTAGATTATGCATTCTGTTCAGGTACACAGAGAACGTTCTCCTAATATGACCAATAGGCCATAAAATGGGCCTCAATAAATCTAAGAGACTTGAAATCCTAGAGTATAACAGGGGGTAAGCTCCTTTACATCAGTCTTGGTAATAATTTTTTGGATTTGACCACAAAAGCAAAGGCAGCGACAGATAAAATGATCAAGTGAGATTACATCCAACTAATACACTTCTGCCTGGCAAAGGAAACCATCAACAATACAAAAAGGCAGCCCACTGAATGGGAGAAAGTATTTGCAAATCATATATTTGATAAAGGGTTAATACCCAAAATACATAAAGAACTCATAAAATTAATAGCAAAACCCAAGCAATTTATTTAAAAAGGACAGAGGAGGGGCGCCTGGGTGGCGCAGTCGGTTAAGCGTCCGACTTCAGCCAGATCACGATCTTGCGGTCCGTGTGTTCGAGCCCCGTGTCAGGCTCTGGGCTGATGGCTCAGAGCCTGGAGCCTGTTTCCGATTCTGTGTCTCCCTCTCTCTCAGCCCCTCCCCTGTTCATGCTCTGTCTCTCTCTGTCCCAAAAATAAAATTAAAAAGTTGAAAAAAATTTTTTTTAAAAAAAGGACAGAGAAACTAAACAGGCATTTTCCCAAAGAGGACATCCAGGTGGCACATAGGTGCATGGATATGTGCTCAGTATCACCATCATCAGGGGAAACACAAATCAAAACCACAATGAGGTATCCCCTCACACCTGTTAGAATGGCTATCATCAAGAAGACAAGAGGTAACAAGTATTAGGGAAGATGTGGAGAAAAGGGAATCCTTGTGCACTGTGCACGGGACACAAACTGGTGCAGCCACTGTAGAAAACAGTATGGATGGTCCACGAAAAATTACAGGTAGAATTACATTTGATCCGGCAATCCCACTTCTGGGTATTTATCCAAAAGAAATGAAAGCAAGATCTCAAAGAAAGATCTGCACTCACAAACTCCCTACAGCATTGCTCACAATACCCAAGATGTGGAAGCAACCTAAGGGTCCATCTATGGGTATATATATATATAGTTCTGTGAAAAGAAAGAGGAACATCTTGTCATTTGCAACAACAGGGTCGAACTCGAGGGCATTATCGTAAGCGAAACAGGTCGAACACAGAAAAACAAATACTGTATGATATCACTTTTATGTGGAATTATAAAAAGCCAAACTGGTAGAAATGGAGAGTAGAACAGTGGTGACCAGGGGCTGGGGGATGGGGGGATGGGGAGACATTGGTCAAAGAGTACAAAGTTCCAGTTATAAGATGATTAAGTTGTGGGGATCTAACGTGCAGCAGAGTGACTATAGCTCATACCACTGTATCATACCTTAATAGTTACAGGAGAGTAGATGATCTTAAATGTTCTCACTCAAAACGAGTAATGGTAAATATGTGATGTGATGCAGGTGTTAGCTAATAATACTGTGGTGGCAATTATTTTGCAATATGGAGTGTATCAAATCAACACATTGCACCCTTTAAAATTACAGTGTTACATTTCAATTGTATCTCAATAAAGCTGGATAGGGTGTGGGGGGATAAGGTGGAGGGCCATGGGTGAGGTATCTTCACTAGAGAGAATGAACTGGCAAGACTGGCTAAAAATCAGGCCCCAGAGTATTAGCTTCAGGTTAACTGAAAGCCCTCACTACACACGGGGAGAGTTGACTCCAGAAACCGTAAGGGAGTTAGGCAAGCTCGCAGAGATGATTCCAGAACAAACCAGGTCCAGGGCACATAGCACCATTCGCTGTTGTAGCCTTCTCTCCACAATTGTCTGGCTATTTTACTCACGGCTATTTTCCTCTCTCATGACCTCCTGAGAGGAGAAACAGACACTTGGGTCGGAGATACCAACTTGAGGCTGAACTAAGTCTCCTATGAAAATTCCATCCTCTTCCTGCTGTCTGATCTTTAATAGCTGAAAAGACCTCTTTTTCTTTAGGAATGAGGAGACTGGCAGATAGGACCACATTGGTGGCCCTGTCCACGCTGATGTCCAGTCAAGGATTCCTCCCTGATTCCTGGGGAAGGAGACTCTCAAGAGGCCATTTGCTAGGAAAACACCCAAAAAGCAAAAGGCAACTGGAGATAAGAGTAGTGGGCAGCGGCCAAAACTGAGAACAAGCCTCAGAAGTCTAAACTGCCCTTCATTGAGGTTACAGCCCCTCCCGGGAACAAGATGTGGTGCCACGGCAACCTTCGGAAAAGATCAGCACAGTCCCAAGCAGGGGGTGGGTTGCACAGTGGAAACAACACAAAGGCACCCCTCGCTGGCCCATGTCCTGTCCCTTTAAATCGGCACCACTGGGCCCTCCCTCCCTGGGCTCTGAGACTTCCTCCCTGCTCTGTGCTGGCAGGAACAGCCTCTGTACTCACAACCCAAGGCACAGCACCAGGTCGCGGGTTTCTGCAGCCAACAGCAGAGCCTGTCACCACTTCTGCTGGAAGGTGAGCACACACGGGGAGGAAGGGAGCCACCTTGGACAGAGGGGAGTGGAGGAAGTGGGAGGGGGTAGGAGGGCTCTAAGGAATTCAGGGCCTGGTTGCAGCTCACTGAGTGGGCACCTGCATTCTACTACCTCCCAGGAAGGGGAGCGGGATCTAGAAAGAATAACTTCACCCTTGCAGGCTTTTCAGGGAGCTCTGAGTTTCAGAACAAGCAAGGGAAGAAGAAAGGTAAGCATCTTCTCCAGCCGTGGAGTGCACACACTTTTACTTGGGACTACATATTTCGTCCTGCCCTGCTCCTCGCCTGGTCAGAAAGGTGTTTGCTAGAAGCACTGTCAGGGCTGAGCACGCTGGAGAAGTCTGCAGACACTCCCTCTGAGGGCATGTGCAGCCAAGGAGAGAGACATTTCTGAGGACAAACAAGTGAGTCTAACCTCAGAACACATCACAGAGTGGAAATCGTGTCTGTGAGCCGAGCCCCAATCACACCCTCCACCTCCTCAGCCCTGTGCACCCCCAGGGACTTGCAGGAGCCAGCAACAGTTATGAACATGGTCTTCAGACCTCTGCAGTACACGTGCTTGTGTGTCCTTGCACATCCCTTCCCCCACCCAAGCTGCCCAGGGCTCTGTGGGCTGGAGCCCTCTTCATCCCCACACACTGGCTATAAATGAAGGGCTTGGACAGGATGAATGGCTCACAAACTCACAGCAGGGACCCAATGCATTAGAATCACTCAGGGGGTTGGGGTGGGTACCTCGGTGGCTTGGTCCATTAAGCTTTGAGCCCTGGGATGGATTCTGTGCTGTCAGTTCAATGTCTGGAGCCTGCTTTGGATTCTTCGTCTCCCTCTCTCCTTCTGACCCTCCCCTGCTCGAGCTCTGTCTCACCGTCTCTCAGAAAAATAAGTAAACAGTAAAATAACCTTTTTTAATAAGAAAATCCTTCAGGAGGAGGGGTGAGAGATACCGTTTTTTTAACGTTTATTTATTATTTATTTGTTTGTTTGTTTATTTTTTAGACAGACATGTGAGCAGGGGAGGCACACATGAAGAAGAAGGAGAGAGAATCCGAAGCAGGCTCTGTGCTATCAGCACAGAGCCTCATGTGGTGCTCAAACCCACAAACCATAAGATCATGAGCTGAACCAAAATTAAGAGTCAAACACTTAACAGACTGAGCCACAAAGGCACCCCCTTTTTTCTTATTAAACTACACATCTATGAAACAAAATGTCAAATATATATTTTAAAGACTCCCATAGATACCTCCAAAAGACAGCAGGTTCAGGAAGCAGGGGACTACATAATATCCAATTGCATTTAAGATGCTATGAGTCTCCATGTTCTACATCAGTCAGTGACTCCAAGCCTCTAAACCCCAGATGTCAGCTCTAAGAAACTCTGGAAGAATTTTTCAAATCCCATCCCAAACCATCACAAACCTTTGGGAAGTCCCATAGGGGCCAGGAGTCCGGTGGATTTCCTAGAGCACACTTGGTCAGTTGCGTCATCGATAAGGACTTCTTGCTTTAGCTAAATTCTTGTTCCTTGCACTGAATCTTCCGGCTGTTTCTTCAGTTCTGCTGTGCAGTCAGTTATGGGAGTTTGCTAATTTTTACACACAAGATCACTACTCACCTGAGGCCTGTGGGATCAACTTTACCAAGGGCTTTGGGGAGCCGAAAGGGGTGTTACGCAGAAGACAAACCTGTCATCTAACGGGTCAGAGACAAGTTATCAATCAACCCTTCCCTTTGCTTGTCCTTGTGTGTTGCCCATGGGACACAGCACGGTCACCCGCAGTAGCCACGTATTGCCATGAAGAGGTAGCATTTGAAATGGATGGCGAAGCACAGACAGGACTCAGACAGAAACGTGGGAGAGAAGGAGTGGTCATGGGGGTGAGCGCACAGGTGGGCTGGAAAGGCCCTGAAACCTGTCCGCTGCAGAGCAGCTGACCCAGAAGGGGCGTGATTGGGACACAGGGCTGGCGAAGCAGACAGAGCAGAGCTGCGCCCTTGTGACCAGGTCCTCGTGAGATCAAGCAGACTCCATCACTGAGTGGCTAGCTGTAGTAAATCCTGCCAGACTTGGGGTCATCGCTTACATTGAGAGGCCTCAGATTCGGGGCAGGAACACCAGGAGCCGGAAGGGAGTGTCCCATCTCTCCAGCACACAGGTCATATTTACACAAATGACACAAGCCAAATTCTTTGGTCTTCGGAGAGTAGATCACAGTTTCTTCACATCAGCATGGGAGATAGGTATCTTTCCCAATTTTCAAAAGCAAACTGCAAACTCTCTTCTTGTCCCCCGCCCCCCCCAACCCCCCCTCGGCCCATCCCCGGCCAACCACCCTAAGGTGGTTCCCTATGTCACTGAGCAGAATTTCTGATTCTCACGGTTTTCCAAAGTCTCCCCTGGCTGTGGAATCTTCTGGGAAAACTTTGTGCCTACAGTTAATGCCACTGACATAAATTACCTGGGAAATTCTCAGCTAAGGCTCACTCACTGACACACAGGACGGGTTATCACTTCCACTCTGTCATTTGCATTCAGGGTCCCTGAAAGGACCAACGAGGCTCACCAAAGGATCGCACGGTTTGGTTCCAATACCAACCAGGTCCTTCCGGGGTTCTTCCCCAAATTCTGATGTTCAGCGGAGGGCAGGAAGCATGACCTTTTCATTGGGATGTCACCAGCTCTTTGGACCTTGCCTGGGCCACCTAAGGGAGTTATACCTATTCGATAAATGAATGAATGATTGAAGGAATGAAGGAACTAACAGGTTGTGTTTGGAACTCTTTCAGGTGGGCATGGGAGGACGCAAGATGGCCAGGGATGAAGAAAATGCCTATGGTAAGAACTGATCTCAGTGTGTACATGCCCCTAGGTGTCAGCTCTGGGTCCCAAGGTCATGGGCTAACTCAAGACTGAACAGAGACATTGGGGCACCTGTGTGGCTCAGTTGGTTGAGCGTCTGACTTCAGCTCAGATCATGATCTCGCAGCTCGTGAGTTCGAGCCCCACGTTGGGCTCTGTGCTGACAGCTCAGAGCCTGGAGCCTGTTTCAGATTTGTCTCCCTCTCTCTCTGTCCCACCCACTCACATTCTGTCTCTGTCTCTCTCAAAAATAAATAAACATTAAAAAAAAAAAAAAAGACTGAACAGAGACAATCCTAGACATGTCCCCATGCTGGGGTGAAACAGCTAGAGCCCCAGCTTTGTATTTTTGCTGGACCTCTGCCCCTGCCCTACTGTAGGATATTAAGTGCCTTGACTAGCCTGTGCCTTGGGTCCCAAAGGGTACAATGAGGATAATACATCTACTCTGATCCCCACAGAAGTTGTGGAGGGTTGAGATCATGGACTAGAGGGAACACGGTTTACCAGGTAGACTGTGTCTGTGAACAAGGATGGAGGGTTAACTGTGTCTTACTGGAAGCAAGTTTCCTAGAGAGAAGAGGGAGGAGGAGGGGAAGTGGAGGAAGGGAAGAAGCAAAGAGATCCTGTCACCGAATACTCTGAGCAACCCTGGGAGACACAACTGTCTGTCACCCCTCCCATTATGCAGAAGACGTTGAACGCTTAGGCTAAACTGGCCCAAGGTTCCACAGCTGGCACATGCGGGGCTGTGATTCCAACCCGGGGTGTCTGGGACTCCAGACAGCCCTTCACTCCCAGGCCTTCTGTGCCCTCCCGCATCTCCTCGCTGGGATGCCCCAGGGAGAAGTCTGGCAGAGGCCTGGGAAGTCGTCAAGCACGGAGCACCTCTGCAAGGTGCGGACGACCAGAGGCAATGTCAGCTGAAGTCATGGCCTGCGACCTTCGAGGGGGACCCTCCAGAGCAGTGTGCACCCGGTGCAGGAGCATGGACTGGGGGGCAGGTGCACGCACTGGAGCCAAAGATGGAAGAGAGGTGGCTACAGATGCCCCCGGAGTCGCACAAGCTCTAACCAGAGCGCCTGGGAAAGGCCTGGTTGGACAAGCGGAAGCGGGAGGCGTCGGTGCCCTCCTCCGTTCAGGAGGCAGCCCGGAGCCCCTGCGGAGCGGGACGCGCGCTCTCAGGCCGGCGGCCCACGCCTACTCTGTCCTCACAGGTTCCCAGGACCCGGACGACCAGCAGCAGCCGCTCGCGCAGGAGCGCAGGCTCAGGCTCATCCTGGCCGGCAGGACCGGAGTGGGCAAGAGCGCCACGGGCAACAGCATCCTGGGCCACAGGCTCTTCCCGTCCAGGCTCGCGGCCACCCCGGTGACCAGAAGCTGCGCCCTGGGGAGCCGCAGCTGGGCCGGGTGGCGCGTGGAGGTCACCGACACCCCCGACCTCTTCACCGCCCAAGGCCGGCACGCGGACCCGGACTGCACCGAGCGGGCCAGCTGCTACCTGCTCTCGGCGCCCGGGCCGCACGCGCTGCTGCTGGTCACGCAGCTGGGCCGCTTCACCGCCCAGGACGAGGAGGCGGCGCGCGGCGTCCGCGAGCTGTTCGGGGCCGGCGTCCTGGCGCGCGCCGTGCTCGTCTTCACGCGCCGGGAGGACCTGGAGGGGGGCTCGCTGCACGACTACGTGCGCGCCACCGACAACCGCGCGCTGCGGGCCCTGGTGGCCGAGTGCGGCGGCCGCGTGTGCGCCCTGGACAACCGGGCGGAGGGCGCCGAGCGCGATGCGCAGGTGGGCGAGCTGCTGGCGCTGGTGGAGCGGCTGGCGCTGGAGCACGACGGTGCGCCCTTCACCGACGACGTGTACGGCCTGGCGTGGGCCGGGCGCCACGCGCGTCCCGAGGACACGCTCCGCCTGGTGGCCGCGCGGCTGGCGGCCCGCGGTCTGTGGAGGGGGTGGGGTCGGCAGTGGGGGCGGGGGCGGCGCTGGCTGGAGGCCGCGAGGCGGAGGTGGCCGCTGGCGCTTCTGCTACTGGGGGGCGCACTGTTATTTGTCCTGCTGCTTCTCCAGCGGGGGGCTCCAGGCCCAGATTGAAGGCGCTGCCCTTCCAAACGCGGGGAGCCTGGCGGGTAAAGGGGCTGGGTCAAGGCGCTGAGGGGAACTTAAACCCAATTTCAAAGGAAACGTGGAGTTTCAGACTGCGAGTCTTAATGACTCAGGACGCCTTGGACACTGTATCGACTTTGCAAAGGCTCAAGTTCACTTTTAGAGTTTAGATGTCACTTTTGACTATGTGTACACTATTCAAATAAATGTGGTTAACTTTCAAATGTCCTTAATTCATTATAGTAGTTTGGATGCATTTTTCTTTCTTGAAAAAATAGTGCATTGACTGGTAGTGTTTTATGTATAAAGTGGATTCATGGCAAAGGGAAACAAACATTTTTGTGTGTGTGAGCATTTATCAAAACGTAGACACTGTCTTAGTCCGCTTGAGTTGCTATTAAAAAAAAAAAAAAACAACGGGAAAGCTCTCAGTTTTTCCCCATTGAGGATATTAGCTGTGGGCTTTTCATAAATGGCTTTTATGATGTTTAAGTATGTTCCTTCTATCCCGACTTTCTCCAGGGTTTTTATTAAGAAAGGATGCTGAATCTTGTTAAATGGTTTTTATGCATCGATTGACAGGATCACATGGTTCTTTTCTTTTCTTGTATTAATGTGAGGTATCACATTGATTGATTTGCATATGTTGAACCAGCCCTACAGCCCAGGAATGAATCCCACTTGATCACGGTGAATAATTCTTTTTATATGCTGTTGAATTTGATTTGCTAGTAACTTACTGAGAATTTTTGCATCCATATACATCAGGGATATTGGCCTGTAGTTCTCTTTTTTTTGCTGGGTGTCTGTCTGGTTTAGGAATCAAAGTAATGCTGGCTTCAAAGGTTGAGTCTAGAAGTTTTCCTTCCCCTTCTATTGTTTGGAGCAGCTTTAGGAAGATAGGTATTATCTCTGCTTTAAATGTCTAGTAGAATTCCCCAGGGAAACCATGTGGTTCAGGACTCTTATTTGTTGGTAGATTTTTGATAACTGATCAAATTTTTTATTTCTTCCTGTTTGAGTTTTGGAAGTGTGTGGGTGCTTAGGAATTTGCCCATTTCTTCCAGGTTGTCCAACTTGTTGGCATATAATTTTTCATGGTATTCCCTGAGAATTGCTTGCATTTCTGAGGGATTGAGATCAGGAACACGACAGGGATGTCCACTCTCACCGCTGTGTTTACCATGGTGTTGGAACTTCTAGCATCAGCAATCAGACAAGAAAGGAAATCAAAGGCATCAAAATTGGCAAAGATGAAGTGAAGCTTTCACTTTTTGCAGATGACATGATATTATACATGGCCAGACCTAGATCAGAGCTTCAGGTCCTTAAGAAGAAAGTTTTCTTACCATCAATGCCACCTTCTAAAACATGGTAATTGTTGATCCCAAACCCCAGAGAATGCAGTCCAACTTAGGAAGAATTTCAGATAATCAAGATACTTCTTAACAGGAAGAAAGAACTTCAGAACATTTGCCTCAGATATTCCATTTTGTATTTTTGTTCATAAACATAGACGAGGCCGAAATAAATAAATAAAATGAAATAAACATAGATAGAGCACTGTTTTAAAACATGCCAGAAATTATGCAACCTTACATCCACATTCACAAATGATTACAAATGCACTCTGGGTTGTTGTTCATGGACTATGTGCACAGCACTTTGGCAAATGATCGCTGCCTCTGGAACATGCATCTTCAGGGCTCATCACTCGCAACGTCTCTGAAACTCCCTCAGCAGAGTCATCTTCAGAGTTAAAGGAGACAATGGAAGACAAGTCTCTAATGTGGAGCTTCTTTTTGCTTCCAAACACTAGCATGCTTTGGTCACTCACCCTATTTACCAGATTGAGACTGTCAAAAATGAAATTCACTCTCAAAAGACCAAGTTGTGGTCTCTAAGTGTACTCAGAAATTTAGCCCCAGCCACGCCACAAGCTTGCCGGCAAAGTCACCCACACAGATGTAAAGATCATGTCCATTCCCTGCTGTGCTCTTGACCACCTGTCCTCTCCTCGGACTCAAGCATGTGGACACTCCTTGGCACAGATTTTTAGCTGGTCAAGTCTTGGGTCTGATTGACCTTGAATAAGTAAGGCCCAGGGCCCAGAGGGACCCTGACCCACCTGAGATATTGGAGGCCCTACTCCACCTCTCTGAATCTCTAGATTCTCTGTGATTTACACATAAATGTCCCTCCCTGGTGGGATGTGGGAACTTCCTGTCAGTTCTCTGCATGAGCAAAGTGCCTGTCACCTGGATTCCCAGTGCTACACTCATAGGAAACACACACCTCAGTTACAGGAATTAGGATCGGCAAGATCTTGGGGTTCTTCTCTACTGGAATCTCCTCTCCATCAAAGTCCTCCTGTGTGGAACTTTGTGATTAAATAAGAGGGATGTCACAAGGACAGGGAGAGAAGACACTTATTCTTTCCTCCCATCGGCCCTTCACACTGGCTCCATCCATGCCACCTGAAGGAAACCTTACACAGGTTCTGCCTTAAGCAAAAACCTCTCCAATCACTATTGGTCACATTCATGTACTCAAATCATCTAGTGTAATAATCACACTCTCAATTTCACTGACAGGTGCGGCGCCTGGGTGACTCAGTCAGCTGAGTGTCTGACTTCAGCTCAGGTCATGATCTCGAGGTCCATGGGTTTGAGCCCCACGTTGGGCTGTGTGCTGACAGTTTGGAGCCTGGAGACTGCTTCAGATTCTGTGGCTCCCTCTCTCTCTGCCCTGCCCCTGCTCATGCTATCTCTCTCTCTCTCTCTCTCTCTCTCAAATAAATAAACACTTGAAAAAATTTTCAGAAGGAGTTAACATGGCAGAGAAGTAAGGGAATCTGAAGTTCCCTCGTCCCTCAAACACAGAAGTATTGAGGCGAGAAGGCTTGAAATTCCAGGAATCCAGGCTACAGAGTGACAGAAATATCTCCAGGGGCCTATGGGGACAATGTGATGGGCCATAGGTGCATGATTTCAAACTGGGAGAGATAAAAAAGGCAGCGTAGGAACAGAGGGGAGGGATCCCTTCTGCAGAAAGACAAAAGAAAGCGAAAGAGAGGTTGCAGAAGTGGAAGGTTGTATTTGGACAAGAGAAAAAACATGGGTTGGGGAACAGAAAAAATGGAGAAGGAACCAATTTTTTTTTTAACGTTTATTTATTTTTGGGACAGAGAGAGACAGAGCATGAACGGGGGAGGGGCAGAGAGAGAAGGAGACACAGAATCGGAAACAGGCTCCAGGCTCTGAGCCATCAGCCCAGAGCCTGACGCGGGGCTCGAACTCCCGGACCGCGAGATCGTGACCTGGCTGAAGTCGGACGCTTAACCGACTGCGCCACCCAGGCGCCCCATGGAACCAATTTTTAACTGCAGGGCTTTCTCCGGCCTCTTTGTGTACCTGGGGAGGAGGGGAGCCAGCCCAAGCTCTGTAGCCAGCTCCCAGGCACAGGTGGAGAGAACAATCCCCTCCCTTGAGTGCTGTGGGAAGAAGGCAAATAGCCATTCCAAGGACAAAGGACACTGCAGGACCCCCCCCACCACCCAGAGGCCCTTTGTGACCATACCCTGGAGTGACAGTATGCCAGAACTGGGGCACGTGGAGCAGGATCCTTTAAGACATTGGGGTTTGAATCCTAGCCAACTGCCTGGGAGACCCAGGATCCTGGAGCAGAACAGACTGCCCACTCGTGCCCCTTTGGCACTGTGAGGACGACCTGAACAGAGTGGTCTAGGATGCCTGGTCTGGGGAGGAGAGACTGGGGTGTCACCATTTTACTCCCCATCACCAGCAACGTGGGGCTTCAGGGAATGGGCAATGGATCCACAGTGGAGGTGGACCTGCTCACACCAAAGCATGCCCCTCTGCACCTGGTAAATGTGTGTCTAACAGACCAAGACTCAACACTGACTGAACCAGATAGTCCCTCCTCCAGACCAGCACAGGCACTGGATACAAGGCACCATCAGATATTGGTCTAGTAGTTTTGCATTCTCTGATTTGATTCTTGGTCAATTTTTATTTTATGTATATATACACATATATATTTCTTCTTCTTCTTCTTCTTCTTCTTCTTCTTCTTCTTCTTCTTTCATCTTTCTTCCTTCTTCTTCTTCTTCTTCTTCCTCTTATTTCTTCCCTTCTCTATGCTGGTTATTCTGGTTGTTGGTTTGTTTAAGCAGACATTTTAATCTATTCTCTTTATGCCTCTTCTGTATCTCCTTTATTTTCCTCTCTCTCTCTCTATGGACTAAGCCATAAAGTTTCTCTGATCTCGGTTTGGTCAATTTTTTTTTCTTTTCCTTTTCCCTGCCCCTGTCATTTCTCTCTTTGTATGGGATAAGGACTCTTACACCACCACCACCCCCATTAAAATTTTTTTTCCAGGGATACTTCAACAAACAAATCAAAGCACTCCTGATGGAAGGTCCAAACCACCACTAGGAATAGGGAGATAAAGTAATCAGAGTCTAAACGACAGAGAGCACAAAACACACTCCAAAAATACCAGGGCCAGGCCCTGGACAACATTATGACCCCCTGTTTTAATATAATAGTCTTCACAGGAGCAAGACCCATAAGAAGCTATTAAAACACATAAGGGACAGAAAACTAGGCAAAATGATGAAATGGAAGAATTCTCCTCAAAAGAAACTCCAGGAGGAAATGACAGCTAGAGAATTGCTCAAAACAGATATAAGCAATATAACTGAGCAAGAATTTAGAATGATAGTCATATTACAGGGCTTGAAAGAATCATAGAACACAGAAGAGAATCTATTGTCACAGAGATCAAGGAACTAAGAAATAGTCACAACGAATTAAGAGATGCTGTAAATGAGGTGCAAAATAAACCAGATGCAGTGACAGCAAGGATGAAGGAGGCAAAGGGTAGATTAAGTGAAATAGAAGATAAAATTATGGAAAATGATGAAGCCAAGGAAAAGAGAGATAAGAACATACTAGACCCAGAGGAGAGAAATAGAGAACGAGGAGATTCACTGAAATATAATAATATCCATATCATAAGAGTTCCAGAAGAAGAAGAAGAAAAGAGAGAGAAAAAGGGAAGAAGGTTGACTTGAACAAATTATAGCTGTGAACTTCCCTTATCTGGGGAAGGAAATGGACATCCACATCCAGGAGACAAAGAGAACTCCTTTCAGATTTAACAAGAATAGATCTTCTCCACAGAATATCATAGTGAAACTGGAAAAATACAAAGATAAGGAGAAAATTCTGAAAGCATCCAGGGACAAACGGGCCTTAACCTACAAGAGTAGACACATAAGAGTAGTAGCAGACCTATCCACTGAAACTAGGCAGGCAAGAAGGGAGTGGCAGGAAATATTCAATGTGCTGAATAGGAAAAATATGCAGCCAAGAATCCTTTATCCAGCAAGGCTGTCATTCAGGATAGAAGGAAAGATAAAGGCTTTCCCAGACAAACAAAACCTGAAGGAATTCATGAACACTAAACAAGTTCTGCAAGAGATCCTTTGGGGGACTCTGTGAGTGGAATGCTGCAAAGACTACAAAGGACCAGAGATATCACCACAAGCATGAAACCTACAGGTAACACAATGACACTAAATCCATATCTTTCAATAATCACTCTGAATGTAAATGGACTAAATGCCCCAACCAAACACATAACATATCAGAATGGATAAAACAAAACCCAAGATCCATGTATATGCTGTCTACAAGGGGTCCATTTTAGACCTGAGGACACTTTCACATTGAAAGTAAGGGGATGGAGAACCATCTATCATACTACTGGAAGTCAAAAGAGAGCTGGGGTAGCCATACTTATATCACACGAACTAGATTTTAATCTAAAGGCTGTAACAAGACATGAAGAAGGGCAATATATCATAATTACAGGGTCTATACATCAAGAAGAGCTAACAATTGTATGTTTATGCTCCCAACTTGATTGCACCCAAATACACAAATCAGTTAATCACAAACATAAGTGATCTTATCGATAGAAATACTGTAATTGGAGGAAACTTTAATTTTCCACTTACAACAATGGACAGATCATCTGGGCAAAAAAAATCAATGAAGAAACAATGGCTTTGAATGATGCAGTGGACCAGATGGACTTGACAGATATTTCCAGAACTTTTCATCCTAAAGCAGCAGAATTCTTTTCGAGTGCACATGGAACATTCTCCAAAATAGATCACATCCTAGGTCACAAAACAGCCCTCAACAAATATAAAAGAACCGAGATCATACCCTGCATATTTTCAGACAAAAATGCTATGAAACTTGAAGTCAACCACAAGAAAAATTTTGGAAAGCCTCCAAATGCATGGAGGTTAAAGAACATCCTACTAAAGAATGAATGGGTCAACCAGGCATTTAAAGAAGAAATTAAAACCTGTATGGAAGCAAGTGAAAATGAAAACATGACAGTCCGAATCCTTTGGGATGCAGCAAAGGCAGTTCTAAGAGGAAAATACATTGCATTCCAGGCCGATCTCAAGAAATAAGAAATATCCCAAATACAAAATCTAATAGCACACCTAAAGGAAGTAGAAGCAGAACAGCAAAGAAACCCCAAAGCCAGCAGAACAGCAAAAGAGAAATAATAAAGATTAGAGCAGAAATAAAAAATATAGAACCCCCCCCCGCCAAAAAAAATACAGTAGAACCGATCAATGAATCTAATAGCTAGTTTTTTTCTTTTCTCGAAAAAACAAACAAAATTGATAAACCCCTAGTCGGGCTTCTCATAAAGAAAAGAGAGAGGACCCAAATAGATAAAAAGCACAAATAAAAGTGGACAGATCACAACCAACATCACAGAAATACAACTGTCAGGGAATACTATGAAAACTTACATGCCAACAAACTGGACAACCTGGAGGAAATGGACAAATTTCTAGACACCCACACGCTACCAAAACTCAAACAGGAAGAAATAGAAAATTTGAACACACCCATACCCAGTGAAGAAATTGAATCAGTTATCAAAAATCTAACAACAGATAAGAGTCCTGGGCCATATGGCTTCCTAGGGGAATTCTACCAGACATTTAAAACAGAGTTAATACTCATCCTTCTCAAGCTGTTCCAAAAAATAGACATGGAAGAAAGCTTCCGGACTCATTCTGTGAAGCCACCATTACCTTGATTCTCAAACCAGACCGAGACCCCAATAAAAGGAGAATTACAGACCAATATCCCTGATTAACATAAATGCAAAAATTCCCAACAAAATACTAGCAAATCAAATTCAACCTCATCTCAAAAGAATTATTCACCACAATTAAGTGGGATTCATTTCTGGGCTGCATGGCTGGTCCAATATTCTCAAATCAATTAATGTGATACATCACATAAATAGAAGAAAGGATAAGAACCATATGATCCTGTCAATAGATGCAGAAAAAGCACTTGACAAAATATAGCATCCGTTCTTAATAAAAGCCCTCAAGAAAGTCGGGATAGAAGGAACCTACCTTAACTTCATAAGAGCCATATATTAAAAGCCCACAGCAAATACCATCCTCCTGGAAACGAAGTTAGAGCTTTCCCCCAACATCAGGAACATGGCAGGGATGTCCACTCTCATGGCTGTTGTTTAACATCATGTTGGAAGTCCTAGCCTCAGCAAGCAGACAACAAAATGAAATAAAAGGCATCCAAATTGGCGAAGAAGTCAAACTTTCACGTTCCGCAGATGACATGATACTCTACATGGAAAACCTGAAAGACTCCACCAAAAAGCTGCTAGAACTGATACATGAATTCAGCAAAGTCACAGGATACAAAACCAATGTACAGAAATCAGTTGCCTTTCTATATACCAATAATGAAGCAACAGACTACTTTCTTACACCATACACAAAATTAAACTCAAAATTGATGAAAGACCTAATTGTGAGAGAGAAAACCATTAAAACCCTAGAGGAGAAAACAGGCAATAACCTCTTTGACCTGAGCCCCAGCAATTTCTTGCTCGACCCGTCTCCGAAGGCAAGGGAAATAAAAGAAAAAATGAACTCTTGGGACCTCATCAAGATAAAAAGCTTCTGCACTGCAAAGGAAACAATCAACAAAACAAAAAGGCAACCAATGCAATGGAGAAGATATTTAAAAATGACATATCAAATAAAGGGTTAGTATCCAAAATCTATAAAGAACTTACCAACCTCAACACCCAAAAAACAAACAACCCAGTGAAGAAATGGGCAGACAACATGAATAGACACTTTTCCAAAAAAGACATCCAAATGGCCAACAGACACATGCAAAGATGTTCAACGTCACTCATCATCAGGGAAATACAAATCAAAACCACATTGAGATGCCACCTTACACCGGTCAGAGTGGCTAAAATTAACAACTCAGGAAACAAAAGATGTTGGCGAGGATGTGGAGAAACGGTAACTCTCTTGACTGTTGGTGGGAATGCAAACTGGTGCAGCCGCTCTGGAAAACATTATGGAGGTTCCTCAAAAAATTAAAGTGGAACATCCCTACAACCCAGCAATAGCACTACTAAGAATTTATCCAAAGGATACAGGAGGGCTGATTCACAGGGGAACATGTACCCCAATATTTATAGTAGCACTTTCAACAATAGCCAAATTATGGAAAGAGCCCAAATGTCCATCAACAGAAGAATGGATAAAGATGTGGTTTATATATACAATGGAATACTACTTGGCAATGAGAAAGAATGAAATCCTGCCTTTTGCAACAACATGGATGGAACTGGAGGGTATTATGCTAAGTGAAATAAGTCAGTCAGAAAAAAACAGATGTCATATGTTTTCACTCATATGTGGAGCTTAAGAAACTTAACAAAAGACCATGGGGGAAGGGAAGGGAAGAAATAATTTCAACCAGAGGGGGAGGCAAACCATAAGAGACTCTTAAATACAGAGAACGAACTGAGGGTTGATGGGGGTGGGGGAGGGGGGAAAATGGGTGATGGGTATTGAGGAAGGCACTTGCTGGGATGAGCACTGGATGCTGTATGTAAGTGACGAATCATAGGAATCTGCCCCCAAAACCAAGAGGACACTGTATACACTGTATGTTAGCTAACTTGACAATTTATTGACAATAAATTATCAAGTTAGATATATATATATATATACATATATATATATATACAAAAACTTTAAAAAAAATATTACTGAAGGGTAAATCTTCTACTGTCCCTGGCATCCCTGGCATGTGCCTGCTCCCAGAGAAGAACTTGCAGTGTAGACAGTGCTGCTTAGAGCTCTCCCCACGCTGCCATTCTCCTCCTGTCCTTGCCTTGGCTCTGATTCTTCATGGGATGGAGGAGAAGAGGCAGAAACACTGAAGATGAGTCAAGTGTAGTCTGGCCTTGGTGGGGGGACAGTGGCAGCATTCTTAGTGGCTCTTTTCCCCATGCAACACTGTTAATAGCCTTCAGAGTCTCCTCTGGGAATCTGAAATCATAAGCCCAACAGAAGGCCACTCTCTCCTCTCCCATCGCTTGCTTCAACGTCTGTTCCTAGTGCCGGACTTCCAGAACTCTGATGCACATACAAGCTGCTGGGATCCCTGCTGGGCCCCTGGGAAAGTCCCCTTCAAACTGGCTTTGGGTGCCTCCCTCCCATGTGGCCCCATTTGATATATGAAGAACACATACTTTTGCCCCCCTGTTAGTGAAAGTTCTGACTGCGTCCAAGACCTCCACCACCATGTATACTCTGCTCCCTCCACAGAGCAAAGCAACAGCTTTCATGTATCCCATGACCACCAGGCAGCAAAGCCAAACTCCAAAGGACACACAACAAGTCTCTTAATGTACACCGTCCATATCCCTCTGGCAGTATCAAACTCCAGAGGCCGCCTCACTAGGCTTCAGGAGAGAGAGAACCTCCATCTTTCTGGACATGGCATGCAGAGACGACTCCCTGTGGGGCCTCCCTTACATAGTCACACGGTTACACCGGGGCCACCTTCTGCCCTGGGGAGATGAACTCCAAGAATTGACCAATACTAATTTGTGATTGTCCCTATAAATTAAATGTTCTCGTTTAAAAAGCCCTTTCCTCTTGGGATGCCTGGCTGGATCATTTGGAAGAGCATGTGACCCTTGATCTCATGGTCATGAGCTGGAGCCCGATGTTGGGTGTAGAGATTACTTAAATGCTAAAACCTAACAGAAAAGGTCCTTTCCTCTTGACCCCTTCAAATATCTATCAAATTAGTTGAAGGACTAAACCTCACAAAACTGGTTCTTCCTTCTTCCTTTGGGCATCCTATATGGATCTTCTATCATATAGCTTTGGACTGCGGGGTATTGGCAATTAGTAAAGATTCAACTGATATTAAGGGAGATATTTATGTTACCCCGAGCCTTTCATATAGCCTTCTGACCCAGATTTCAAGTTAATGCAGGTCATTTACATTGGACCCTAACTTTGACATCTGATATTGAACTTGTCACAAACCTAACTGAACGCTGTTGCTCCTGACTCTATCCTTCCCCTGAAAATCTTACCCGTCACCATGAACTTTCCTGTTTCTGAATAGAAACATGACCATTGTACCCATCACCCACATGGACACATCCTACACACCCTTCACAGTAGACTTCATACGCTAAATCTTTCCTCAGGTCTTCCTCTATAAATCCTAGTGTAAATTCCCCATCATGAGTCATGACTATCACATATTTCAACACAGGGATCATGCACACATTAAACGCTGGAAATTCCACAGTCTTCAGCACTGAAATAGAACCACATTCAGAGAAAACTGGAATATAAAATATGTTAAGAGAAGTGAGTGAACAATATTTCGATTGTCAAGTGAAGAGATAATGATTTATTTGATTTACTCGTTTTTTCTCTGGTGATCTCTTACCTTCCAAAATGGAATCTAATGTTGGGAGAAAAGAAATCAGCTTACATAAGCTGCACATTCAAATGGCCTGAACACAAGTTAATTGTATTAAGAATGCTTCTGCATATCTCTGGTGGAAAATATCTTTTAAACGGTTCTGAAATGAAAAAGGACAGGGTACGAATACTTTGCTCTCTAGACATACTAGAGTCACTTACAAGGAAGTAGTTTTGAACATAACAAGTGCATGATGGCAGAGAGTACTTTGGTCTCACTTTGTCATTTGACACATGTTTTCTCATGAGAGGATTTTTTCTTCCGTGTTTTTACTGCATTCTGAACACTTGTGATGAATCTTAGAATGAGCGGGTATTTAGAATCTTAAATTTTCCAGACTTAATCTCTAATCCATCTCCCAAAAGTCACTGATATGGTAAATACTCTCAGCCATGTTCACAGACAAAACAAAGGACGAATAAAATTCTAATAATTTGGATTTGGGATGTCTACAATCCTTGTGAGTGACTGACAGTCACCCATCTAACTTTGAAGTTTCTCTATTATTTTAGCAAGACAGAACCTTTCATCTACTTACTGCAAATGTCACAGCATAGAAGGGTAAGGAGAGATTTTTCTGGTGTCAGGAAAAAAGCACTAGAGGGAATGAAAAACCATCAACAACAATAAAGATGCTCTAAAAGAGAACTGGGTACCATAAGACTTATCAGTCAGGTTCTCACAGGAAAAAGATAGTCTGCTCTCATTAGGTACTTGGAGAAAGTTTAGCGAAGGGGCCTCTTACACACTATGGACACAGGGAATTTGGAAACCACAGGGACATTGATAGTATCGATAAGAAAATTAAACCCCACCTGAAGGGGTGAACAAAGACTGGAATGCAGAAGAAGAGTTGGGTAGAAAGGCCACCAAGGGAGGAGCTGTGATCTTTGGCATAGGACTGCAGCTAGTCAGAGATGGCCCTGCAGAGATAGAGGTGGGAGAATGGATACCCCAGCCTTGCTTTTCTACTTCCACAGGGCCTCTGACTTGGACTTCCCACTGGCCAGCCAGGCAGAAGTCAGAGAGCAAGAGATCCCACCGATGTAGTGCAAATAGATCAGCCTCAGGGGGCAACGAGCTAGGGTGAAGTGTGATCCTGCAGAGGCAAATGAAAACTATGTGACCCAGATGGGATTTTTCAGATACAATTGGAGACATTTTAAATAGGATGGTCCCTAAAAAAGAAAAGAGAAACACAATAAGAGAATCCTTTGACTTTCAGATCTTCATGAACCACAGAACAATCAATCTTTCCAGAGAAACCCAATACCTCCCTAAAAAGTACTTGTGACCATGCAGTGCAACAACACATGTGACCAGTGGTTCAGACACTAAACATGTGCAGGATTTCTGATTTGAATTTTCCTGAGTCTTTGAACTCTATATGCCACTGCCTGATTATGCCAACTTTGTGTGAAGAGGGACAGGTGGGAAGGGGAGGCGGTGGGGACTGAGAGCTGGGAAGAGGCTTCATTCTGGTTAGTTCTCACTGCATAACAAACCATTCTGAAGCTCAGTGGTTAAAAACAAAAACCATCATTTATTTGTTCTCATAAAGCTGCAATATGGGCAGCACTCAGTGGGAATGGATCATCTTTGCTTTCTGCAACTTCGCCTGAGATGGCGGGGCAGACGGAGGGCCCGCTTCTGTGTTGCCTCATTTGCATGGTGGGGAAGTTGGTGTGAGTCACAAATGAAAGGTGAGCTGGGAAGTGGGCCAGGGACTTCAGGCCCTCTGGAAGGGGGCCTCTCAAGAGGCAGCCTGGGCTTTCTCACAACATGACAGTCAAGTTCCAAGGGCAAGAACCCCAACAGGGCAAGGAAGCATTGCTCACATGTAACCTTAGAGTCACAAGGTGTTGCTTCAACCATCTGCTATTAATTGAAACGGTCCCAGATCTGCCCAGTTCCAAGGTAGAGGACACAGGCCCTGCAACTCAGTGACAGGAGTAACAGGGTCAGATTATAGGAAGAATAAGTAGAAGCTACTCTCACAGCTATCTATGGAAACTACAATCTACCACTATCGCAAATCATCGTAAATTCAGAAGAAAAAACGAAATGGTATTTACTACCAAAACATCTGCCATATTTTTGAAAGCACGCTCATAATCCCATTTGAACCATCTCTAAATAATCCCTTCTCAGCTTCTTTCCTGATATTTTTTATTTGTTCAGCATACTTTATCTTTAGCAATTTTACTTTTTTCTCCCATTCTTCCTGTGATTTATGAGCATATTCCTTTTCTACTAGTTTAATTTCATTATTTAATTGATCGGTGTAGATCTTCTTCAGGTCTTCTTCCCGTTGCTTCAGCCTCTTCTCTGTGTCCTCATAAATGGCATCGGTAAAGTAAGCCCCTCCGTTGCTCTGCACCATCTCCTCTATCAGCTCCACCAGCTCCTGCACCTGAGCTTCCTTCTCCGCCTCTGAGGCTCTGTTGTTGAAGGCACAGTAGCAGTTCCCACACTCGCTGATGATGTTTCTTAGCTTCACATCTGCATCTGCCAAGAAGTCACTCGGGCTCTTCTCCTCTAAGTGATCTTTGCGAGTTAGCAACACGTTCATGTTCTTCAAGGCTGGCTTCCCAAGACAGTCTTGATCAATGCCACGGTCTTCTGCTCTTCCTCCGTGTAGCGGCCCACTGGGAGGACCAAGACGATGGCGTGAGCCCAGGACAGGAGTAGAGGACACACTGGCTGAATTCCCCGCGTGTGGTATACAGGGTCTCCTTGTTGTCAAAGAGCCCTGGGGTGTCAACAACAACAAGTTTCCTCCCCTTCCATTCCTTGGATGCTTTTTGACACCTGGAGAAGACAGCATGGGGAGCAACTCTAGAGTCAAAGACTCTACTCCCCAGGATGGTGTTGGCCGTTGCGCTCTTCCCACTTCCAGTTTTCCCCACCAGAATAATCCTCAGAGTGTTGTCCTGAGGGTCCGCCATGTCACTACCAGGAGTCTCTGTGGTGTAAAGGAAAGGAAGGAGAAGAAAAAGAGTCAAAGAAGGTAAGTGGAAAGCATCACCTCGCTCTTATGACCTATGTGTTCCTCTCTGAAATCCTACAGTAGTCTACTATCCATGTAGGTCCCATAAAGACAGAAAGATGAGACAATTCAATCACCATGGGAAAACAACAAAGTAGTTAAAGAGTTTCCCTACAAAAGAGTATCAGGTCCAGATGGTTTCATGAGGATCTCACTTAATCTTTCTTAAACTATTCCTGATGACTTAAAACAGAAGGAAACCTTTCCAATTCTTTCTATGACACAAGTGTGATATTGATCCCAAAGGTTAACAAAGATTTCACCAATAAATAAAGCTAAAGACATGTCTCATTTGCGAATACTAATACAAAAATCCCAAATAAATTGTCAGACACTAAAAAGTAATACTCCACAATAAAATGTGATTTATTTCAGAAATAGTAGGGTGGTTCAATATGAGAAAATGGATTGTAACAACACATCCTCGTTAGTAGATTTAAGAAGAAAAACACCTTCATACAGAACAGACATTTCCCCAAATTCAACACTGTTTTAATAGATACTTCTTTAACGTGTTTATATAGAAATATAAATTTTAAAAAATGTGTCTCCATTTTTTTCTCTGCAGCTAAAATAGTTGACTATTAAATTCACTTGGATGAATGAAGAAAGAAAATTAGCCTGTAGAGTCAACAAGGAGAAGAACGATGAGGGAGGACCAGCTGTACCAGATAGTAAAATATTTTAGCCCCTATAATTAAGGCAGTATGAAGTGTGTGTGAACAGAGACAAATGGAAAACAAAAACAGACAATTCAGAAATAGACCAAATTGGTCGACTATATTCATGAGTATCCAGTTCAATTGTATCGTGTTACATTTATCGTCCATAAGGCAGGATCTCACAGCAATGGGGAGAAAGATGGACTAATAACCAGCATTGGGATAACTACAAAACCACACAGAAAAAGACAAAACTGCACCCACGTCTTCATGCCATTCACATGCTAAATACGTTAGAAATATAAACACTAAAAATCAACCCACATAAATACTAGAAGAAACTCAGACAACTCCTTTGTAACCTAGGGGCGGGGCAACTCTTTCTAAGATTTGAAAGATTGTAAGGAAAAGGATTCATACATCTGACTACATAAAGACCTAAAAGACAATGGGAAACAACGAACATCACAGACAATTAAAATACGAATGTCAGCCTATATCAAAGAGGGTTAATTCTCCTCTTATACAAAGAATACCTAAAAGCAGAGAGACAAATATCCAAAAGCTCAATGGAAAATGGAGCAAGACGTATGAATAAACAGTTCAAAGAAAAAAAAGAAATGTCAATACTCCTCAACTATGTAAAAATACATGAACACTCAAAGTAGAGAAATATAAACCCAACGTAGGAAAAGAAAAAAACCAAATATAACAAATTAAAATTACACTGAGATACTATTTCTCCACTTACAGATTTGGCAAAAGTGCAAAAATTTGCTGCTATAATCAGTCGGTAAAGGTTTAGAGGAAACAGGTTCTCTTCTTGGTAGCTAATAAGAATAGAAAAACAGTCTAAAACCTACAGAGGAGAAATTAGCAATATCATACAAATTAGATATACATTTAATCTGGATTGTGAGTCCCAATTTTAGGATTTATGCCTGTAGTGGTCAAGGGCAGGTCACCCCTAAACGTGCAACTTTGACATACTGACTATTTCATATAAAAGTAACTTAAGATACAGCCTGTGTGGGAAGATTACTAAGACCCTCTTCTGTCCCCCTGCAAGCAGGAAACAAATCTCCCATGTAAAAGGTGCCCTTCCTGTCCCAGGAGGTAAAGAGACACTCTCATGACCAGGGATGGGAGATTTAGAGCCAAGAAGAGTATATAAACAGCCCACTACTTTCTACTAATTTACTACCCCAGCCCAAAGTCTCTTTAGAATTCCTCCCTAACAGATGCTCCCAAAGTTCTCTTCCTTGTTTTGTCAATCCCTCACAGATCCATCGTCTCTTTGCCTAAAAAGTATAAAAACTGCCTGCCTTGGTCATTTCTCTTGGTCTTAGTTTCATTAGTGACCATTAGTGTGCACTGCTTTTTTTTTTCTCTTGTTAATCTGCCTCAAGTGAATGTAATTCTTAGTGCAGCTGGAAGACCTTGAAGAGTAGAGGAAGAAGTTCACCTTCCTTATATCCCAGAGCTACACTAACAAAACACAAGAAAAGATTAGGCATATGTTTATTCACTGCATCACTATTTGTAATAATTAAAGACCAAAAACCTACCAAATGCCCACTAGTAGGGGTCTGATTGAATAAACCAAGGTACATACACACAGCGATGTACTATCCAACTGTAGAAAGGAATAAGAAATACCTCTCTATGCTGGGATGGTGAGATCTCCAGGATATTTCATTAAGAAAAAAAAAAAGGCAAAGTGAAGAAAATAATAGTTTACTGTCATTTCTCTAGTGGGAGGAACATGAACTGTAGGTACAAAGTACATATATTTCATGCACATGAAAAAGCAATGGCAGATCATCTGAACCGTCACCCAAGAAGTTACTGACAGAGGGATGGGAGGAATAAGGTGGGGGACAGGGTAGAAGCTGGAAACTACTTTGAATATACTTCGATTTCATAGAAATGTCTTGAAAGCATGTACTTCCTTCTTTTTGAGAGTTCTAATTACAGCTCTTTTCCTTTATGAAAGATCTACATGTGTACCTGTTGTTGCTGACTGATATAAATTCAAAGAGGATTTTTCATTTGTACAAAAAAAAAAAAAAGCTGAACACGAATACAGCGTTCCGCATTTGTTTCACAGCCAGTTGAGCTAATAGAGAGGCCGAGTGGGCCATTGTCCATGCCAGCTGCCTATCACTTTCCCTGGGAACGTCACACAGGGGTTCACCATCCAGCCACCAGAGCTGTGAGCCAGATGAGCACGTGGGCTTTCTCTCAATTGAATTTGTGCATCTGTTAACAAGTTGTGTCTAAAAGTATCAGAAACACATAAGGGAGGTTATTTGGGGGAGATCTGGGAATGCGCACCCTTTTTCCATGTACATTCATGGTAATTGCTGCTCTGCTTTATGTCATTTTGTTTCATAAAAGATTTCATAGGAACGTTCTGCTTGCAGATAGTGAGGAACATCTGTAAATAGCTTACATAATTATAAACAAAAACTATATTTTAAGATAACTGGTAAAAATCAAAAGCAAATGCAATACATAGTATTTGGTGTAATAGACAAACCACACAAAGAATTGGTCCAAGAAACTTGAAAATGATCCTGAGAAACTCAACAGGAACCCATGGGGGAGGGGAAGGAAAAAAAAAAAAAGACGTTAGAGTGGGAGAGAGCCAAAGCATAAGAGACTGTTAAAAACTGAGAACAAACTGAGGGTTGATGGGGGGTGGGAGGGAGGGGAGGGTGGGTGATGGGTATTGAGGAGGGCACCTTTTGGGATGAGCACTGGGTGTTGTATGGAAACCAATTTGTCAATAAATTTCATATATATATAAAAAAAATAAGAAAATGCAGTTGCTTCATTGGCTATTGTCCTAATGGGATAGAGTGTAAGGCCAAATAGGGGGAAAAAAGTCAAGAAAATCTTAAATTGCTTTCAGGAATCCTGTCCTATTCTTAGCTTTTTGTGCACATGTGTAGTTTTGAAGCCCAAGGACAAGCCCAGTGGCAATGAGCACCCTTAGTGCCCATACTGTGCCCTTCAAATGCCATTTCCCACCAAAAACATTAGGACTCTTAGGAGAAGGTACCGATTCCATTTCTGGGCCAAGAAATGTGCAAGTGGATCCTAGACTATCCTAGTCACACTAAAAAGTGAGGATGCTATCAAAAACTACTCAGACCGTGGGATGCCTGGCTAGCTCTGTCAATACAGTATGCATCTCTTGATCCCATGTTCATGAGTTCTAGCCCCACATTGGGTGCAGAGATCACTTTCAAAAAAAAATATTTGGGTCTTACCGAAATGACTACAGAACCAACGTGAAGAGGCTGACTGGACAGAGATGAGGTAATTTGAGTATCAATGAGAATGATAATTTCAATGGATTAAAATTCATCAAATATGTTGAAGTTCATGAATTCATAACAGTACCATCATTGCGAAAGAAGTGAAGTGTTCTCTTTGGGGTATGCTAGGAAATGATGTCATCAGTCTGAACATGGGCAAAAAAGAATCAATCATTCCTTTTGTCTTATTAACTACACCTTATGGAAATGAAAGTATGATTCAGGGGAACTTTCTTTTATAGGATTATGCCATCCAATAAAAGAAGAAAGAATGATAGAATTATAATATTATAATTTGTGACCGTTAATGAAACAAAGTTACTCTAGGCTATCATTACTGTCTGCTACATTATAGAAAGAGACAAAAGAAAATATAAGGTGCCTTCTGATGGAAATTTAAAACTGCACCTATGAAATATTGCCACCCAACTAACCAGGCAATTCTTAATCTGATCAAGCCTCTCCTTAAATTTAAATTTATAGAAAACACTGAAACTAGAAGAACATGTCATATGATATCTTGAGGATTTAACGAGCAAAATGTACACTCTCCAATTCTCTTGGACAAAGGACCAACCGTTTCGTAGAAACATTTTAGAAAAAGAAACAGGAGGGTGAAAAATTATTTATCAAATTAAACTTAAGAGATATGAAAGAATTGCAATTTATGAACCGTATTTGGAGCTGATTTCAATTTTTTTTAAAAAAATTTTAATGTTTATTTATTTTTCAGAGAGACAGAGACAGAATGAGAGTGGGTTACGGGCAGAGAGAGAGGGAGACCCAGAAGCAGAAGCAGGCTCCAGGCTCTGAGTTGTCAGCACAGAGCCCGACGCGAGGCTCGAACTCATGAGCTGTGAGATCATGACCTGAGCCGAAGTCGGACACTCAAACAACTGAGCCACCCAGGCCCCCGGATTTCAATTTTAAAATCTATGAGATAATCTGGGGATTGGAATACACCTGGTAATTGTTTAAAAATTGTAATTGCTTTTTGAAGTCTGATCATGGTATATTTTAATGACCTTTATCTCCCATACATACATATGTAAATATTTACTGATAAAGTGATAAAATTTTTAGTATTCTAGTAATTTAGTAATGTTTAGTATTCTAATGTTTGAAGTGTATTAATTAATTAATTAATTTAATCTCTACACCCAGCGTGGGGCTCAAAC
This sequence comes from Lynx rufus, assembly GCF_022079265.1. Taxonomy (NCBI): domain Eukaryota; kingdom Metazoa; phylum Chordata; class Mammalia; order Carnivora; family Felidae; genus Lynx; species Lynx rufus. Next base: position 163,330,591 of record NW_025814856.1, on the reverse strand, counting down.
TCACAACCCTGAGATCAAGAGTCCCATGCTCTTCCCACTGAGCCAGAGAGGCGCCCCCACTCTAATTTTTTACATGAGGAAATCGATGTGGCTCAGAAATGCTGAGAAAGTTGCCCAAGGTCACTGCGTTAATGGGCTTTGGGCAGAGAAGGGATCCAATGCAAACTATGTCTGACCCTACACTCATGCATAACCCTTGCACGCTCTGGTCCCTTCTTGGTTCCTTCTCACATCCTTGATTCTACATTTCTGTTTACATTGGATCAGAAATAGATCATGGGAGGCCAGGGGAGGTACTTCACTCTCTGTCCAGAAACGTGAACTGGTAGCAACCCTGGAATTAGGGAAGGCAACCAAAGGGCTTCACGCACATTTGTTTTCTATAGAATAGCTCATTCTCTCCCCATGGCATCCCTTCCTTACCTCCTCTGTTACACTGTCAATCACACCATTTCTCTCTTACATGTCGGAAAGAACACAGCCAGCTGAATTCTAGGCTTCCTATGCCATTTGTGACCTGGGTATCCTGGGGAATTTGATAAAACCACACACACACTGTCTGGGATTCAGATTTTCTTTCAGGAAAAAAGAGGGATTGGGACAGACTGGTCTCTAAATTGCCTTCCAGGTCGAAAGACCTGCCTTGAGGACACTAGTTTCCCACCAAGGGAAACAGATGGGGTGTCAGGCAGCACTCACTCTGTCATGACAACAACTGATGGAAGACATGCTGTTCAGCAAGTTTGTCCTGCTAAATAGGAGACGTGTGGACATGGGCCACTCAATCTCTTTTGTCCCACCCTACCTTCTGCCGAGACCCCTGTGGCAGCTTCCTCATTGCTGGGCTGCTGGCACAGTACTCGGTCCCTTCTAGGAGCAGAACCCACACCCATGCACACCCCTATGTTCTGCTGGCCCTCACGATTCCATTGTTCTGAGGCCAGGCTCACCTTCTTTTGAAGGAGCTGAGTTCCCCATTGTTCTCCAAAGAACCTGTTTGAGCTGCTGCTTTTGCTTTCACTGTGAGGAAAATGTGTTTGCACACTTTAAACCTCTCAGGCAGCAAGCTCAGAGGAGCTTAGGAGGAGCTAGTGAAGGAACTATTTGGCTTTAAAGAGACAGAAATATTGCCCTATAATTGGAGGCGTGCGTTAGTTTTGCCAAGGTGTAAGCTTTTTCTCCATGTTCCTGCTGTCACACCAAATTTTCCAAACCTATATTTATTGTTTGGGGTTATACTGGTGGATCCCAAAGGCCCTTATTACATGACACAAATCATGCACACAGAGCCAGGCATGGTGTTGAATCATCTTCCCTGCATGGAGTGGGTGACTCTGGGGTGATTCTAGGAAGAAGAAACTCAAATGCGTGGCTAGATGTGTCCAAATTTAGAGCCTGGGATACTTCCCAGTGATTGTATCATATGGGTTTTCAGGATAGTCTTTCATGAAGGTCTCAAGTTACTCATTAAAAATTTACCAGCCTTCAGGTACAAAGCCAAGACTCTAAACCATTGGGAGCCAAGAGAAAAAAAGGAAGATGTGGCCTGGAAAAAGTCTTCCAATGACCATAAACCTTCTCTAGGTTTCTTCATATGGTTCTTTCAAGCCCCAAAATATGCATGACCTGACCACAAAAGATGCACCCAGGGAGGAGATCAAACTTTCCCCTACAACCTTCCTACTTTCCTCTACCCCAGACCCAGGCACAGATAGATTTTCCCAGATGTAGCCAGTGCATCCATTCCAACCTGCTCTGGAAACTTTGAGATGATAGGCAGATGGTCAAACCTCTCATGGTTGACCAGCTGTTCCAATTGTCTCATGCATCATCATAAAATTATAAGGTTTTTGATTATATATTTTTGTTCACTACATTGAGACATGGGATTACTTGATGCTCACACTTGAAGGTGGGTACTAAGAGAACTAAATGTGGCAGGAAGTAGTGGACAATGGGGTGGCAACCCATGGAGGGAAGCAGCTAGATTTGGAAATTATTGTATTAATACTATATTATTGGTCCATATCGTTAGACCAGTTATCGGTGCTAATGACGTGGAGGGTCCCAGGTAACTGTTTTCCAACTTGCAATAAAGACACAGACCGGGACCAGCTATGTAATTTGCAAAGTCTGGCACAAAAAGAATATGCCAGGCCCTTTGTCAAAAACAAACAAAAAAAATTAAGAATTTCAAGATGACATCAATAGAACAGTAAACCCTTCTAAGTACACGGCCCTGTGCAACGGCACGGGTCACATACCCATGAACTTGGTCTTGATGAGGCTGCATACATAAAAGTCTAGAGGAGAGCTAGAATCATATTTCCTGCTCAAAATATCTCTACCATTTCCTAGTTTCATTTCAAGCTACATATTCCTTGAGTGAAACTTGTCCTTGGATGTTGTCATGGTCAGCTAATTGCTTCTCCAGGTATTATGCTCAGGTACGCGGTTAAGTTCCCTAGAGGGAACAGGAGACTAGTTGACACAGAATCCATGGATGCCACAAGAAATCAGATGTGGGTCTCAAATGGTAACAGCCTTGTGATCATTGGTCAAAAAGGAGCATGTGGCCCCCATCAGTCCCATCCTGAGCCCTAAGTTAGGAGTGATCTCCTTCTACAAGATTCTGGATAGAAGCAGTGTAGCCCCATATCTGAATTGTTCACTTAGCCACGCTCCTGATCATTGAGGGCTTCCTTCCACTTGCACCTATGCTGTGAGCCACAGGCCTCTCCACAGCTTGTCTCCTCCTGCAACCCCAGAAACAGAACTTTGAACCCAGGATCTTTCTCCTTCCACATAGTCAGAAGCAGAGAGATAAATGTGGACATAGCCACAGCTTCCTTTTTTGTTTTCCTTTGATTCTTTCCATTTCTCACACACACAGAAATGTGGATATAATGAATTTTCAAAAGGTGTGGGGTCATTAAGAGACATTCTTTGAATTCTATAGGAGTCTTCTTGTGGGGCTCAGGGTGTTTTCTGCTGCTCAGATCTAGATAATCTCAAAGCTCAACTTATTAAAATAGTGCAGAAATAATAACAGTAGTTTAAAAGAATCGTTCCCCCATTGTCCTGTTTCTTCTACAGATCGTCTTTGCAACCTTGGTGGATCCGTTTCCTATTGCCTCCATAACAAATTCCCAAAACATTAGTGACTGAAAACAATATAAACTTCATCTTCTACAGTTATGGAGGACAAGAGCATGGTATTAGTGTTTTGGAGATAAAATCAAGGTCTTGCAGAGCTGGTTCTTTCTGGAGGCTCCAGGAGAGAATCCATCCGTGCCTCTTACATCTTCTAGAAGCTGCCAGCTGTCTTGGGCTTGTGGCCACATCACACCAATCTCTGCTGCCTTCATCACATTACCTTCTTGCCTCTCCTTAGAAGGACCTTTCTGATTACATCTGGGGCCCACCCAGATAATCTAGAATAATCTCCCCATCTCAAAGTCATTAATTTACACCTACAAAGATGCTTATGGAATTCATTCACAGGCTCTGGGGATTAGAGTGTGACCATCTTTCGGGGCCCACCATTCAGCCTGCCACATTTGGGTGAGTTAAACTATCTGCAACTCACTCCCCTAATCTTTAAAATGGAATACTTTCTTCAGACGGTCATTGTGAAACCAGATAATTTTGTAGACATGAAGTGGTACTCAAACCATAGTGATCAATAGGTATTAGTTAGAAGTTATAATAGAACCCTCTATGCTAGTCTCATAGATTACCCCTCTAAGGCTCACCTACACATCAGAGATGTTGTCTTAATCAGCTTGCACAACCATAATACCACAGCCTGGGAGCAGGAACACAAGGAATTCATTTCTCACAGTTCTGGACACTGGGCAGCCCAAGCCCAATGTGCCAGCCAACTTGTTTCCCTGGGGAAAGCTCACTTCCTGATTTGCGAATGGCACTGTCTCACCGTGTCCATACATGATGGAGCAGGGAAGCAACTCTCTGCTATCTCTTCTTACAGGGGCACTAATCCCATCGAGAGGACCCCAGATTCATGAACTCATGGAAACCCACTTACCTTATCCCCAAATACCATCATGTTGGGGGTTAGGGATTCTGGAACCTTCTCTCTTGGTGCCAAATAAAACTAGTCACTTCTACTTTGTAACAATCTCTTTTAAGTGGATATCACTCAAGGTTTCCTGGTTTCTCCCCACTCACTCCACCCCCAAAGGGCACTGCATGAAAAGGAAGACTCAGCGCCTCCACAGCCTGTCTACCAGGATAAGGGATCTGGATTATCTATACCCCTGCACTCACATGGCTTTAATGAAATTGTCTTCTGGCTCCACGGATGTGCAAGAAGAGCTGCCACTTGCAGGCTAATGGCAGCCGTGTCACAAAAGAGATATAGGTGTTAGGTGTGACAGTGCACTTGGGGCTGAATCCCTCAAAGGAAACATTGACCAAACCCTCATGAAATAAGGACCATGCTCCCCAAAGAGCCTTTTACTGACTTCCACGATGTTATATTCAGTTATGAACCACAACCATTCACTCCTGTTCTCAAACAGGTCTCTGCTTCCTCCTAAGGCTTCTCCGAAGATCTGCCAAAAGTGACCACTCAGAATTTGTGTCTTCACCAGAGGGTCACAATCTTGGAGCTTCAGGGGAAAAACTGTAGGACGTGCTCTGAACTACTGTTGCCTCAAAGAGACTCTTCAGAGGAGGTATCCAAGATGGTAGCACTGACTCAATGCTCAGACTCTACCAGTGAGCAAAGCCAGGACTACTGGGACTCTCAGTCTGGAAGCATATGTACCTCATGAAATCAGACGACTGACTCAAGATCCAGCAGAGTGAGAAGTAATGAAATAGGATTGAGTGAACGGATTCAAGATGTGCCATTGTGGTTATTTGTTTGGAATATTGATGGCATTCTGTTTGATGTTCTTCTTGCATGGCTATGGGTGGAAACCTTATTTCTTTCTCCTGAAATGAATTAGTAGACTGTGTATTTGTAAACCCACAACAACCATCTTTAAACATTACCTCATCTTTACCTACCGTCAAAATTCAGAAACAAATGCTTCTACTGAGTTTCATTCACTTTCATGATGATAGAACCATTTTCATAGGTTTAATAAAAATCTGTCCTCTTGTTTACAAAGATACCATTGTAAAAATTGATTCTGCAGCAAGGCCATATGTACAGTGTGATATCTGAGAGTGACTGTTGTTTAATCAAAGACCATCAGACCACTGCTAAGGAGCAATTGTTGGTGTTACATGTGGAGGTAATGTCTCCAAAAACTTCATAAGAAAACTAATATGATGTCTGGCTTCCAGGATCCCAGTCTCTCAGGTAATAAGGAAGTCCACTCCCTGGTAGTCCAGAAACCCAGGCAAATTTTGGAGACCTCAGGAAGAGGGAAATTCACTGAGATTTATGGGTACAGCATGCAAAGTTTATTGGAAAAAGTGTTTGGACATTGGTTTCCTACTCGTAGGATAGAAGAATGGCAGGGGCTTTGAAAAGTCTGATTCAAAATTCATTTTGAAAATTTCCAAAGGAAGCTTATCCTTTGGAATTGATACTTGCTTAATATGATTAGGCTCTAGATTTCCCGAGGAAACTCAAGGAGGCTTTTCTGGTTAATTAAGATTCTTGCTGCATCTGTATGAATAATCAGGCCATGCATAGTAAAAACAATCTTCTAGGAGCAACAATACTTGTTGGAAACTGCTTATGATCACAAAGTAGAGAACGCTATGAAAATGATCCAAAACTTAGAAATAGGCAAGAGAGATTACTGGAGTGTTCTATTGTTCTGTGTGGTGCTGTGCTTGATGATCAGCTGTGATATTTTACAACACTTTAAGGACAGAGAGTTTTTTGCAACTCTCTGCCTTATACTCAGCGAATTTTCTGTCTGGTGGAATATAGAACTCAAAAATTACATTTTACTACTCTCTTGAACACATCAACCCTTGATTTCAAATGAACTTTGTGTTTCTGTTTGTGTTTTTTGTTTTATTCTTTGCTTATTTGTTTGTTTTTAACTAGGTTTCATACCCAGCATGGAGCCCAAACTTAAGACCCTAAGGTCAAGACCTGAGCTGAGATCAAGAGACAGACGCTTAACTGATTGAGCCACCCAAAGAAACTTTGAACCAATTATAGAATCAAACTGGTTCTCTCCTTAAGTCATGAGTTGAGCAAAATCATTGATGTGTTTATACTTGCCCAGGAGTCATGAGTTTGCTTTTTTTAAAAACTGCAGATAAAAAAGAGAGGGAGAAACAGCATGATCCAAGCCTTGGAGGTGAAAATAACACTGGACACAGGCAGAGAACAGCTAACAATTTGGAGTGCAGGAATCATTACCAGCCTTTACTGAGGGCCTACTGTGTGCCAGGCACTGACTTCTATATCATAATCACCTTCATTCCTTACAAAAGTGTAAAATGGATATTAACAGGAACAATGATATCTAGAAGAATCTCATTCTTGGAAGAGGAGTTGAGACTGATTATAATGACTGTTGAATACCAGGCCAAGGAATATGGATTCTAGCCCTAGGCAGTAGAAGATTTCCAAGAAGCAGAGACCTAAGAAAACTATCCCAATGGGTTAACCTGGTAACTGCAACTAGGACTGGAGAGGAAGAGATCAGGGGTACTGTACCCTCACACTGCACACACTGTCCCTCTCTTACCATCCATCGTAGGTTGAATTGTGTCCTTCTAAAGAAAGGCTAACCCCTGGTACCTGAGAATGTGACCTTCTTTGGAGCACGCTCTCTGTGATGTCATGTCATGAAGTTAAGGTTGAGTCCTACTCTGATGCCTGGAATCGTTTCATTCACAGTGAGGGAAGTTTACACACAGGTACACACAGAGAACACCATGTGACAAAAGAGGCAGAGATTGGAGTGAAGCACCTAGAAGGCAAAGAACAAAGCACGACAGCCAGCACCAGAAGCTAAGAAGCAGCAAAGAAGGATCCTTCCCCAGAGACTTCATGGAGAGTATGGCCCTGGGAACGTCTCGGTTTGGCACTTGTAGCCTGTGCCAGAGAGACAGTAGCCATAACAATGAGACAGTAAGTTTCTGCTCTTTAAGCAACAGTTTGTGGTCATTTGTTAAAGCAGCTCCTGGGGGAACTAATATAGATTTTAAGGCCAAGAAGTAGGGTCCTGCTCTGGTAATTACCAGTCGTTTTGAAATTGAGTAATGCATGGAGGCTGGAAGAATTCTGAGGTACCTGATAAAAAGAAAGGCCTAAGAGGATGTCGGTGGTAAGATGAACATCAAGGTCACTTTCTCGTGAGGTCCCTGAGAGAAGTGGGGACCACGCTGCTGGACATTGGAGGGACAATGGCACTTGCTATAAAATGGCAGGGGTCAGGGAGGCGGGCTAAACTGAGGTGGGCTGCTGGGTGGAGAGTAGACCATGTAAGTGAGGAACTTGAATATTTAGCTGAGGAGAATTCCGAGAACAGTGTGGAAGGTGCAGCCTGGTATCTACTTGTTGCTGCTAATGAAATGAGTGAGGAAAGAGGGTGGTGGCCTATCTGCCGGCCAAGGGGCATCAAGATGGCCAGCTGCCAGCAGAACCCAGGTAGAAGCAAGCAAGGTTCTCCCCTCAAGGCTTCAGAGAGCACACGCCTCTGCTGGCATCTTGACTTTGGACTCCAGGAGCTACCACACAATCCATGGCTCAGCTGTTTCAACTGCAGTTTGGATGACCTGTCGTGCAGTGCTAGCCATCCAGTATGTCCCCTCCACCTTGCCCCTGCCTGTGTTCTTGTCCCATCCTCTAAGAAACCCAAAGGGCTCCCCTTCTGTGGCACGGTGTGAACAGGGCAAATCTTCTAGACTACGTTCTTCCTCATTCCCGCCACATTTCTGGCCCAGATGGACCCCCGGTCTCCCTGAAGACAGAGAGGTTGGGGCTTTCTCAGAACTTAGATTTCAGTCCTCTGAAGAATTTTCTTTTTGGAAACAATCATACAACACCAAAACAAAACCTAACAACTGTTTCTTTTAAAGAGACACACAGGAAGTTAAGGCCTGGGAGTGCGGTTAAGGCCTCCTGAACTCTGAAGGCAAACAGGCAGACTGTCAGGGCACCATGAGCTGGGGGGTCAGAGGTAAAAGCAGGCCCCAGTCCCAGCAGCAACAATCAATCCCTCACTCTTACAGAATACCAACACCGCACAAAAGGACTATTTTCTCTTAATCAGCAAAAATGTCTCCTTAATATATGAAAATCACTCAGAGGAAAAGTGTGTGGGCCTGATTCTGCCATGATCAAGATCTATGGCTTGGAGAAAACCCAAACACAAACAGACCCCAAAAAACCACAATCCCCATGTGCCCCAGTATCTTTGCGGATAAGAAGTCCTAGATTGTCTCAATTCAATGCCTCCTACAGAATAGCATCATGCAAGACTATCGGGGCCTCTCCCAATGAGGAGGAATCCCAAGACTCTCCCCCCACCCCGGCATGATTCACGAGCCTGGGCTCACATACCCACACAACCTCTCAGGTGTTGGTTGGCTGTAGGTATAAATCTCCTGGGGGAACAGGGGCCTGTGGCCCCCAAAAGGAGACCCTGAGGAGGGCTGAGTCCCAAGACTCTTGGCTGGAGGACCCAGGTGTGAATATGAGCATGGAACTTCTTTCCCCAGGGCTTGGTGTCCCTGGGCCATCAGAGTAATGGACACTTACAGATGGTTATGGACATCACCTTTATTTACCAGCCAGCACCAACAGACATGAACACAAGAAGCAAAGGCACAGGCATGTTTCACCCCGAGTTCTCTGCTACTCTCCACACACACAGCATCCTTCCTCACTCATCCGCCTAGACTTTCCAGTCCCACGCCTCCAACCCCACAGCCTTTGCTTGGATGGCCCCTGGATTCTTAGCCATTCCTCGGTACCAACGGTGGAAGAGGCAGCTTGGGAGAATGGGGGTCAGGGAAAGAACTCACAGGCTGCCAGGACCAGCCGACAGCCTTCAGTGATCTGCCCTCTCTGGGATTTACAACAAAGTTGGCACAGTTTCTGCTGTTACCTTCGTTTCTTTCTTTTGGTTTCAACTTGACATCTTTTATTGCTTCACTCTCATCTTTGTGGAGTGTCTCGAGTGCTTTATTACAAATGGAAAACACGGTAAGTTAATCTTTAACGAGGGATAAAGGAAAGACTGTTATATTTATGGCACCATATCACAGCACAGTTTTTTCTGTTATTGTTTCCCACAGTCCCTTGCATTTTCAAGAAACGGGCAACAGGGTGATTTCTCGTAAATTCACTCATGCACAGAAAAACATACATCTTACTTCAGCCCCAGCAATTTCCTGCCTCAAATCTCCCAAGTCTGTCTTCCTCATCAGGCCACAAAGGCAAGGTCACAGGTTCATGTCTTCTCATTTGTGGCTGCTGTTGTGCTCAAAAGGGACTGGGGCAGGAAGGCGGGGCCAAGGAGGAACCCCACCATGGAGGTCTCACTGGCCTCTGCACAGGATACTTTTTCCATCTCTCCCCAGGCTGGTGCTGGCCTGAGGATGAGGTGGATGTCTTCCTGGGAATCTAAAACCAGGACCCCTTCAAAGCAAGCACAGTAGCTAGATCTTTTGACCCTGACGTGGGCTGAACAAGTCAGTTCTGCTCTTTATTAGAACAGGTGCACACGGATGCTGCTATCTTCCAAAATTTTGACCAATTTTTCTACTGGTTGTTTGTTTATTGAATGATTGATTGATTGCTTGATTGAAATTTATTAATTTTGAGAGAGAGAGAGTGAGGAGGTGAGGGACAGATAAAGAGGCAGAGAGAGGATCCCAAGCACACTCCCTGCCAGCACAGAGCCCGACACAGGGCTTGAACTCACAAACAGTGACATCATGTCCTGGACTGAAACCAGGAGTCCGATGCTCAAGCAAATGTGCCACCCAGGTCCCCCCAAGTTTTAAAAAATTTTCACTCAAACATAAATAGCTAACAAACAGCTGAGCAGCCTTATTATTTTTGACTATTATTTATTTATCAGGAAGAAATAGAACGTGAAAGTTGCACTGAAATGACTCATGTCCAAGCTGTTAAAGAATATAAATGACTCTTTGGAAATACATGGAGAGGCCAGCGTCTCTCTCACCCTCTGCAAGTTCACCATATCTGCAATTAGTAGGACAGCGGGACTCGGGATAAAGACGGCTGTCAGTAAGACGGTGGTAACTGCTGCCTGGCTCCCTTTTGACGGTGTTTCGTTTAACTATAATAAGACACCACAAGGGGAAGACAAAACGAGGCAAACTCCAGGCAGCCAGCAGGAAGGAAGAAGAGGGGAGTTGGCCTGTGGCCAGAGTTTGACTCAAAACTAGGACAGGCTTCCATATGCCCTGGAGGAACCCTACAGACCTAGTATTGGTGGGACAGCCATAAGTGGTACAAGGTATAGATTTTCAAATCTATTCACTTACCATAAGCTGCTTCCTCCCTTCCAACACACACTCAGCTCCTCTGGAAGGAAACTGCTTTCTGGCAGGTGTGGCCAAGAAGCTGGGGCTCCCTGTCCCCTCAGCCTTCCAGCAAGAGAACAGTATCTTGGGAGGAATCAGTTGGAGGTCAGTAGGTTTAACCACCGGGTATATTATGGACAGACAGAGTGGTTAGGGAAAGACCCACAGAGTGGGGCTAAGACAACTGTCACCTCCTGGGACTGTGCAGGCCCAGGCTGCACCCTCTGAGGAGAGACACCAGAGGTTTCACCCTGCAGGGGAAGCAGACTTCACCAGGAGAGTCCAGCCAAACACGCAAACCCCCTGCATAAAGTTGCAGTGAAGCGACCAGAGCAGATATCCTTGTCTTATCTCTGATCACAGAGGCAAAGCTCTCAGCCTTTCATCAAGTATGGTACCAGTGGGGGGAGTTTTCACACTGATTTCCTTCAGTTCTTCCAACATGCTTAGAACTGCTCTTTGGAAGCCCTGTCTTTGAATCCAATATGCAGGGCCTCTGCTAGGCAATTCCTGTGGCCTCAGTTTTTCCAGTATATGGATCACACCTTCCTGTTTCGTTGTACATCTTACAGTTCTTGTTAAAAACTGGGTATTTTAGGGAACATGTTGTAGTGGCTCTGGGTACTATTCCCTTTCTGCCTTTCTAGGCCTTGATTTGCTGCTGTCTGTGTGTCCATAAGAATACAGAAATTGCTTTTTTAAACAACAAAATAGAAATTATGCAGCAGAAAAGTATCACTGAAATGAAAATTTTACTAGTGGAGCTCAACGATAGATTTCAATGGCTAGAACAAAGATTCAGTGAATTTGAAGATGTAATAATTATAAACACACATGAACTTCACAATTGAGCCCCAAAACACAGGAAGCAAAAAATAACGGGCATCAAGGAGAAATAGACAATTGAACAACACGCTGTAGACTTCAATGTCCACATTGAACACCGCGTACCACAGCTAATCAGAAGGTCAAAACAGAAACAGAAGATGTGACCCACAGATAAACCAACTAGACCTAACATTACAGCACCTTACCCAACGAAATAGATTATGCATTCTGTTCAGGTACACAGAGAACGTTCTCCTAAATATGACCAATAAGCCATAAAATGGGCCTCAATAAATCTAAGAGACTTGGAATCCTAGAGTATAACAGGGGGTAAGCTCCTTTGCATCAGTCTTGGCAATAATTTTTTGGATTTGACCACAAAAGCAAAGGCAGCGACAGATAAAATGAACAAGTGAGATTACATCCAACTAATACACTTCTGCCTGGCAAAGGAAACCATCAACAATACAAAAAGGCAGCCCACTGAATGGGAGAAAGTATTTGCAAATCATATATTTGGTAAAGGGTTAATACCCAAAATACATAAAGAACTCATATAATTAATACCAAAACCCGAGCAATTTATTTAAAAAGGACAGAGGAACTAAACAGGCATTTTCCCAAAGAACATACAGGTGGCACATAGGTGCATGGAGATGTGCTCAGTATCATCATCATCAGGGGAAACGCAAATCAAAACCACAATGAGGTATCCCCTCACACCTGTTAGAATGGCTATCATCAAGAAGACAAGAGGTAACAAGTGTTAGGGAGGATGTGGAGAAAAGGGAAGCCTTGTGCTCTGTGCATGGGATGCAAATTGGTGCAGCCACTGTGGGAAAAAAAAAAGCCACTGTGTATGGACGGTCCTCCAAAAATTATAGGTAGCATTACATTTGATCCGGCAATCCCACTTCTGGGTATTTATCCAAAAGAAATGCAAGCAAGATCTCAAAGAAAAATCTGCACTCACAAGCTCCCTACAGCATTGCTCACAATACCCAAGATGTGGAAGCAACCTAAGGGTCCAACTATGGGTATATATATATTGTTCTGTGAAAGGAAAGGGGAACATCTTCCCATTTGCAACAACAGGGTCGAACTTGAGGGCATTATCGTAAGCGAAACAGGTCGTACAGAGAAAAACAAATACTGTATGATATCATTTTATGTGGAATTTTAAAAAGCCAAACTGATAGAAATGGAGAGTAGAACGGTGGTGACCAGGGGCTGGGGGATGGGGGGATGGGGAGACATTGGTCAAAGAGTACAAAGTTCCAGTTATAAGATGAATACGTTCTGGGGATCTAATGTGCAGCCCAGTGATTATGGCTCATACCACTGTATCATACCTTAATAGTTACAAGAGAGTAGATGATCTTAAATGTTCTCACTCAGAAAGAGTAATGGTAAATATGTGATGTGATGCAGGTGTTAGCTAATAATACTGTGGTGGCAATTATTTTGCAATATAGAGTGTATCAAATCAACACATTGCACCCTTTAAAATTACAGTGTTACATTTCAATTATATCTCAATAAAGCTGGATAGCATGTGGGGGTGGGGGGATAAGGTGGAGGGCCATGGGTGAGGTATCTTCACTAGAGAGAATGAACTGGCAAGACTGGCTAAAAATCAGGCCCCAGAGCATTAGCTTCAGGTTAACTGAAAGCCCTCACTACACACGGGGAGAGTTGACTCCAGAAACCGTAAGTGAGTTAGGCAAGCTCGCAGAGATGATTCCAGAACAAACCAGGTCCAGGGCACATAGCACCATTCGCTGTTGTAGCCTTCTCTCCACAATTGTCTGGCTATTTTACTCACGGTATTTTCCTCTCTCATGACCTCCTGAGAGGAGAAACAGACACTTGGGTCGGAGATACCAACTTGAGGCTAAACTAAGTCTCCTATGAAAATTCCATCCTCTTCCTGCTGTCTGATCTTTAATAGCTCAAAAGACCTCTTTTTCTTTAGGAATGAGGAGATGGCACAGAGGACCACATTGGTGGCCCTGTCCGCGCTGATGTCCAGTCAAGGATTCCTCCCTGATTCCTGGGGAAGGAGACTCTCAAGAGGCCATTTGCTAGGAAAACACCCAAAAAGCAAAAGGCAACTGGAGATAAGAGTAGTGGGCAGAGGCCAAAACTGAGAACAGGCCTCAGAAGTCTAAACTGCCCTTCACTGAGGTTACAGCCCCTCCCGGGAACAAGATGTGGTGCCACAACGACCTTCGGAAAGGATCAGCACAGTCCCAAGCAGGGGGTGGGTTGCACAGTGGAAACAACACAAAGGCACCCCTAGCTGGCCCATGTCCTGTCCCTTTAAATCGGCACCACTGGGCCCTTCCTCCCTGGGCTCTGAGACTTCCTCCCTGCTCTGTGCTGGCAGGAACAGCCTCTGTACTCACAACCCAAGGCACAGCACCAGGTCGCGGGTTTCTGCAGCCAACAGCAGAGCCTGTCACCACTTCTGCTGGAAGGTGAGCACACACGGGGAGGAAGGGAGCCACCTGGGGCAGGGGGGAGTGGAGGAATTGGGGGCGTAGGGGGGCTCTAAGAAATTCAGGGCCTGGTTGCAGCTCACTGAGTGGGCGCCTGCATTCTACTACCTCCCAGGAAGGGGAGCAGGATCTAGAAAGAATAACTTCACCCTTGCAGGCTTTTCAGGGAGCTCTGAGTTTCAGAACAAGCAAGGGAAGAAGAAATGGTAAGCATCTTCTCCAGCCCTGGAGTGCGCACACTTTTACTTGGGACTACATATTTCGTCCTGCCCTGCTCCTCGCCTGGTCAGAAAGGTGTTTGCTAGAAGCACTGTCAGGGCGGAGCACGCTGGAGAAAGCTGCAGACACTCCCTCTGAGGGCATGTGCAGCCAAGGAGAGAGACATTTCTGAGGACAAACAAGTGAGTCTAACCTCAGAACACATCGCAGAGTGGAAATCGTGTCTGTGAGCCGAGCCCCAATCACACCCTCCACCTCCTCAGCCCTGTGCACCCCCAGGGACTTGCAGGAGCCAGCAACAGTTATGAACATGGTCTTCAGACCTCTGCAGTACACGTGCTTGTGTGTCCTTGCACATCCCGTCCCCCACCCAAGCTGCCCAGGGCTCTGTGGGATGGAGCCCTCTTTATCCCCACACACTGGCTATACATGAAGGGCTTGGACAGGATGAATGGCTCACAAACTCACAGCAGGGACCCAATGCATTAGAATCACTCAGGGGGTTGGGGTGGGTACCTCAGTGGCTTGGTCCATTGAGCTTTGAGCCCTGAGATGGAATCTGTGCTGTCAGTTCAATGCCCGGTGCCTGCTTTGGATTCTTCATCTCCCTCTCTCCTTCTGACCCTCCCCTGCTTGAGCTCTGTCTCACCGTCTCTCAGAAAAATAAGTAAACAGTAAAATAAAATTTTTTAACAAAAAAAATCCCTCAGGAGGAGGGGTGAGAGATACCGTTTTTTAACGTTTATTTATTATTTATTTATTTGTTTGTTTGTTTGTTTGTTTTTTAGACAGACATATGAGCAGGGGAGGCACACATGAAGAAGAAGGAGAGAGAATCCGAAGCAGGCTCTGTGCTATCAGCACAGAGCCTGATGTGGGGCTCAAACCCACAAACCATAAGATCATGAGCTGAACCAAAATTAAGAGTCAAACACTTAACAGACTGAGCCACAAAGGCACCCCCTTTTTTCTTATTAAACTACACATCTATGAAACAAAATGTCAAATATATATTTTAAAGACTCCCATAAATACTTCCGAAAGACAACAGGTTCAGGAAGCAGGGGACTATATAATATCCAATCGCATTTAAGACGCTAGGAGTCTCCATGTTCTACATCAGTCAGTGACTCCAAGCCTCTAAACCCCAGATGTCAGCTCTCAGAAACTCTGGAAGAATTTTTCAAATCCCATCCCAAACCATCGCAAACCTTTGGGAAGTCCCATAGGGGCCAGGAGTCCAGTGGATTTCCTAGAGCACACTTGGTCAGTTCCGTCATCGATAAGGACTTCTTGCTTTAGCTAAATTCTTGTTCTTTGCACTGAATCTTCCGGCTGTTTCTTCAGTTCTGCTGTGCAGTCAGTTATGGGAGTTTGCTAATTTTTACACACAGGATCACTACTCACCTGAGGCCTGTGGGATCAACTTTACCAAGGGCTTTGGGGAGCCAAAAGGGGGGCTACGCAGAAGACAAACCTGTCATCTAACAGGTCAGAGACAAGTTATCAATCAACCCTTCCCTTTGCTTGTCCTTGTGTGCTGCCCATGGGACACAGCAAGGTCACTTGCAGTAGCCAAGTGTTGCCATGAAGAGGTAGCATTTGAAATGGATGGCGAAGCACAGACAGGACTCAGACAGAAACGTGGGAGAGAAGGAGTGGTCATGGGGGTGAGCGCACAGGTGGGCTGGAAAGGCCCTGAAACCTGTCCTCTGCGGAGCAGCTGACCCAGAAGGGGAGTGAGTGGGACACAGGGCTGGCGAAGCAGACAGAGCAGAGCTGCGCCCTTGTGACCAGGTCCTCGTGAGATCAAGCAGACTCCATCACTGAGTGGCTAGCTGTAGTAAATCCTGCCAGACTTGGGGTCATCGCTTAGTTTGAGAGGCCTCAGATTTGGGGCAGGAACACCAGGAGCCGGAAGGGAGTGTCCCATCTCTCCAGCACACAGGTCATATTTACACAAATGACACAAGCCAAATTCTTTGGTCTTCGGAGAGTAGATCACAGGTTCCTCACATCAGCATGGGAGATAGGTATCGTTTCCAATTTTCAAAAGCAAACTGCAAACTCTCTTCTTGTTCTCCGCGCCCCCCCTCCCCGGCCCATCCCCGGCCAACCGCCCTAAGGTGGTTCCTATGTCACTGAGCAGAATTTCTGATTCTCACGGTTTTCCAAAGTCTCCCCTGGCTGTGGAATCTTCTGGGAAAACTTTGTGCCTACAGTTAATGCCACTGACATAAATTACCTGGGAAATTCTCAGCTAAGGCTCACTCACTGACACAGAGGACGGGTTATCACTTCCACTCTGTCATTTGCATTCAGGGTCCCTGAAAGGACCAACGAGGCTCACCAAAGGTTCTCATGATTTGGTTCCAATACCAACCAGGTCCTTCCAGGGTTCTTCCCCAAATTCTGATGTTCAGAGGAGGGCAGGAAGCATGACCTTTCATTGGGATGTCACCAGCTCTTTGGACCTTGCCTGAGCCACCTTAGGTAGTTATACCTATTCGATAAATGAATGAATGATTGAAGGAATGAAGGAACTAACAGGTTGTGTTTGGAACTCTTTCAGGTGGGCATGGGAGAACGCAAGATGGCCAGGGATGAAAAAAATGCCTATGGTAAGAACTGATTTCAGTGTGTACTTGCCCCTAGGCGTCAGCTCTGGGTCCCAAGGCCATGGGCTAACTCAAGACTGAACAGAGACATTGGGGCACCTGGGTGGCTCAGTCGGTTGAGCGTCTGACTTCAGCTCAGGTCATGATCTCACAGCTCGTGAGTTCGAGCCCCACGTTGGGCTCTGTGCTGACAGCTCAGAGCCTGGAGCCTGTGTCAGATTCGTCTCCTTCTCTCTCTGTCCCAACCCACTCGCATTCTGTCTCTGTCTCTCTCAAAAATAAATAAACATTAAAAAAAAAAAAAAGACTGAACAGAGACAATCCTAGACATGTCCCCATGCTGGGGTGAAACAGCTAGAGCCCCAGCTTTGTATTTTTGCTGGACCTCTGCCCCTGCCCTACTGTAGGATATTAAGTGCCTTGACTAGCCTGTGCCTTGGGTCCCAAAGGGTACAATGAGGATAATACATCTACTCTGATCCCCACAGAAGTTGTGGAGGGTTGAGATCATGGGCTAGAGGGAACACGGTTTACCAGGTAGACTGTGTCAGTGAACAAGGATGGAGGGTTAACTGTGTCTTACTGGAAGCAGGTTTCCTAGAGAGAAGAGGGAGGAGGAGGGGAAGTGGAGGAAGGGAAGAAGCAAAGAGATCCTGTCACCGAATACTCTGAGCAACCCTGGGAGACACAACTGTCTGTCACCCCTCCCATTATGCAGAAGACGTTGAACGCTTAGACTAAACTTGCCCAGGGTTCCACAGCTGGCACAAGCGGGGGTGTGATTCCAACCCGGGGTGTCTGGGACTCCAGACAGCCCTTCACTCCCAGGCCTTCTGTGCCCTCCCGCATCTCCTCACTGGGATGGCCCTGGGAGAAGTCTGGCAGAGGCCTGGGAAGTCGTCAAGCACGGAGCACCTCTGCAAGGTGCGGACGACCAGAGGCAATGTCAGCTGAAGTCATGGCCTGCGACCGTTGAGGGGGACCCTCCAGAGCAGTGTGCACCCGGTGCCAGAGCATGGACTGGGGGGCAGGTGCACGCACTGGAGCCAAAGATGGAAGAAAGGTGGCTAAAGATGCCCCCGGAGTCGCACAAGCTCTAACCAGAGCGCCTGGGAAAGGCCTGGTTGGACAAGCGGAAGCGGGAGGCGTCGGTGCCCTCCTCCGTTCAGGAGGCAGCCCGGAGCCCCGGTGGAGCGGGACGCGCGCTCTCAGGCCGGCGGCCCACGCCTACTCTGTCCTCACAGGTTCCCAGGACCCGGACGACCAGCAGCCGCAGGCGCAGGAGCGCAGGCTCAGGCTCATCCTGGCCGGCAGGACCGGAGTGGGCAAGAGCGCCACGGGCAACAGCATCCTGGGCCACAGGCTCTTCCCGTCCAGGCTCGCGGCCACCCCGGTGACCAGAAGCTGCGCCCTGGGGAGCCGCAGCTGGGCCGGGTGGCGCGTGGAGGTCACCGACACCCCCGACCTCTTCACCGCCCAAGGCCGGCACGCGGACCCGGACTGCACCGAGCGGGCCAGCTGCTACCTGCTCTCGGCGCCCGGGCCGCACGCGCTGCTGCTGGTCACGCAGCTGGGCCGCTTCACCGCCCAGGACGAGGAGGCGGCGCGCGGCGTCCGCGAGCTGTTCGGGGCCGGCGTCCTGGCGCGCGCCGTGCTCGTCTTCACGCGCCGGGAGGACCTGGAGGGGGGCTCGCTGCACGACTACGTGCGCGCCACCGACAACCGCGCGCTGCGGGCCCTGGTGGCCGAGTGCGGCGGCCGCGTGTGCGCCCTGGACAACCGGGCGGAGGGCGCCGAGCGCGATGCGCAGGTGGGCGAGCTGCTGGCGCTGGTGGAGCGGCTGGCGCTGGAGCACGACGGCGCGCCCTTCACCGACGACGTGTACGGCCTGGCGTGGGCCCGGCGCCACGCGCGTCCCGAGGACACGCTCCGCCTGGTGGCAGCGCGGCTGGTGTCCCGCGATCTGGGGCAGGGGCGGGGGCGGCGCTGGCTGGAGGCCCGCGGTAGGGGTGGCAGCGGGCGCTCCAGCTCCTGGAGGGGGAACAGTTACTTGTCCTGCTGCTTTTCCCGTGGGGGGGCCCCAGACCCAGATTGAAGGCGCTGCCCTTCCAAATGCGGGGAGCCTGCAAGGAGAGGGGCTGGGTACAAGGCGCTGAGAGAGACTTAAAACCAATTTCAAAGGAAACGTGGAGTTTCAGACTGCGAGTCTTAACGACGCAGGAAGCCTTGGACACTATATCGACTTTACAAAGGCTCAAGTTGACTTTTAGCGTTTAGATGTCACTTTTGACTATATGTACACTATTCAAATAAATGTGGTTAACTTTCAAATGTCCTTAATTCATTTTAGTAGTTTGGATGCATTTTTCTTTCCTGAAAAAATAGTGAAATGACTGGTAGTGTTTTGTAGAAAGTGGATTCATGGCAAAGGGAAACAAACATTTTTGTGTGTGTGTGAGCATTTATCAAAACGTAGACACTGTCTTAGTCAGCTTGAGTTGATATTAAAAAAAAACAATGGGAAAGCTCTCAGTTTTTCCCCATTGAGGATGATATTAGCTGTGGGCTTTTCATAAATGGCCTTTATGGTGTTTAAGTATGTTCCTTCTATCCCAACTTTCTCCAGGGTTTTTCTTTTAAGAAAGGATGCTGAATTTTGTCAAATGGTTATTCTGCATTGATTGACAGGATCACATGGTTCTTTTCTTTTCTTTTATTCATGTGATGTAGCACACTGATTGGTTTGCATATGTTGCACCAGCCCTGCAGCCCAGGAATGAATCCCACTTGATCATGGTGAACAATTCTTTTTATATGCTGTTGATTTTGATTTGCTAGTATCTTACTGAGAATTTTTGCATCCATATTCATCAGGGATATTGGCCTGTAGTTCTCTTTTTTTTGTTGGGTATCTGTCTGGTTTAGGAATCAAAGTAATGCTTGCTTCATAGGATGAGTCTAGAAGTTTTCCTTCCCCTTCTATTTTTTGTAACACCTTGAGAAGGATGAGTATTATCTCTGCTTTAAATGTCTGGTAGAATTCCCCAGGGAAGCCATGTGGTACAGGACTCTTAGTTGTTGGGAGATTTTTGATAACTGATCAAATTTTCTATTTCTTCCCATTTGAGTTTTGGAAGTGTGTGGGTGCTTAGGAATTTGTCCATTTCTTCCAGGTTGTCCAATTTGTTGGCATATAATTTTTCATGGTATTCCCTGAGAATTGCTTGTATTTCTGAGGGATTGAGATCAGGATCACGACAGGGATGTCCACTCTCACCGCTGTGTTTACCATGATGTTGGAAAGTCTAGCATCAGCAATCAGACAACAAAAGGAAATCAAAGGCATCAAAACTGGCAAAGATGAAGTCAAGCTTTCACTTTTTGCAGATGTCATGATATTATACATGGAAAACCTGATAGACTCCACCCAAAGTCTGCTAGACCTGATACATGAATTCAGCAAAGTCGCAGGATACAAAATCAATGTACAGAAATCAGTTGCGTTCTTATACGCCAATAATGGAGCAACAGAAAGACAAATAAAGAAATTGATCCGATTCACAATTGCACCAAGAAGCATAAAATACCTAGGAATAAACCTAACCAAAGATGTAAAAGATCTGGATGCTGAAAACTATAGAAAGCTTATGAAGGAAATTGAAGAAGATACAAAGAAATGGAAAAACATTCCATGCTCATGGATTGGAAGAATAAATATTGTTAAAATGTCAATACTACCCAAGGCTATCTACACATTCAATGCAATCCTAATCAAAATTGCACCAGCATTCTTCTTGAAGCTAGAACAAGCAATCCTAAAATTCGTATGGAGCCACAAAAGACCCTGAATAGCCAAAGTAATTTTGAAGAAGAAGACCAAAGCAGGAGGCATCACAATCCCAGACTTTAGCCTCTACTACAAAACTGTAATCACCAAGACCGCATGGTATTGACACAAAAATAGACACATAGACCAATCGAATAGAATAGAGACTCCAGAATTGGACCCACAAAAGTATGGCCAACTAATCTTTGACAAAGCAGGAAAGAATATCCAATGGAAAAAAAGTCTCTTTAACAAATGATGCTGGGAGAACTGGACAGCAACATGCAGAAGAATGAAACGAGACCACTTTCTTACACCATTCACAAAAATAAACTCAAAATGGATAAATGACCGGAATGTGAGACAGGAAACCATCAAAACCCTAGAGGAGAAAGCAGGAAAAAAACCTCTCTGACCTCAGCCGCAGCAATTTCTTACGTGACACATCTCCAAAGGCAAGGGAATTAAAAGCAAAAATGAACTTTTGGGGCCTCATGAAGATAAAAAGCTTCTGCACTGCAAAGGAAACAAGCAACAAAACTAAAAGGCAGCCAACAGAATGGGAAACGATATTTGCAAATGACATATGAGACAAAGGGCAAGTATCCAAAATCTATAAAGAACTCACCAAACTCCACACCCGAAAAACAAATAATCCAGTGAAGAAATGGGCAGAAAACATGAATAGACACTTCTCTAAAGAAGACATCCTGATGGCCAGCAGGCACATGAAAAGATGCTCAACATCACTCCTCATCAGGGAAATACAGATGAAAACCACACTGAGATACCGCCTCACACCATCAGAGTGGCTAAAATGAACAAATCAGGAAGCTATAGATGCTGGAGAGGATGTGGAGGTACAGGAACCCTCTTGCACTGTTGGTGGGAACGCAAACTGGTGCAGCTGCTCCGGAAAACTGTGGAGTTTCCTCAAAAAATTAAAAATAGAACTACCCTATGACCCAGCAATAGCACTGCTAGGAATTTACCCAAGGGGTACAGGAGTGCTGATGCATAGCGGCACTTGTACCCAATATTTATAGCAGCACTCTCAACAATAGCCAAATTATGGAAAGAGCCTAAATGTCCATCAGCTGATGAATGGATAAAGAAATTGTGTCTCATATACACAATGGAATACTACTTGGCAATGAGAAAGAATGAAATATGGCCTTTTGTAGCAATGCGGATGGAACTGGAGAGTGTTATGCTAAGTGAAATAAGTCATACATACATATACATACATACATATGTTTTCACTCTTATCTGGATCCTGAGAAACTTAACAGAAGACCACGGGGGAGGGGAAGGAAAAAAAAAACATTAGAGAGGGAGGGAGCCAAACCAATAGAGACTCTTAAAAACTGAGAATAAACTGAGGGTTGATGTGGGGTGGGAGGGACGCAGGAGGTGATGGGCATTGAGGAGGGCACCTGTTGGGATGAGCACTGGGTGTTGTATGGAAACCAATTTGACAATAAATTTCATATTAAAAAAATAAGAAATAAAATTTAAAAAAGCACAGACTGGGCCACTTCTAAATAGCAGAAGAATTTTCCCCATGGTTCTAGAGGTTGGAGGTCCAAGATGGAGATGTGATTTCAGTCAGGATTGGTGAGAGACCTCTCTGGGTTGCAGGCTGCTGACATCTGGCTGTGTCCTCACATGGTGGAAGGGATGAGTCAGCTTTCTGGGGCCTCTTGTAGAAGGGCACAATTCTCAGTCATATGGGATCTACCCTCTTGACTGACTCACCTCCTAAAACCAGCTCCTAAAACCATCCTCTTGAGCACGAAATTTTCAATACATGAAACCTGTGGGGGACACAAACATTCAGACCAAAGCAGACACTGACCCTCCTTAATACTGTCCTAGTTCTTATACCCGGCTAGATCTGGCCCTTTGTGACCCTTGGATGTTTTATTATCACCTGTGAAAGTGATGTCAGGGTCATACATATTAATGTTTACTTCTGATACATCGGTTTATTTCCTTTACAATAATTTACTGCCAAAAAAGAGAAATAACTATACTGAAAATAAAACAGTTCCCAAGTTTCTAGCATTTATTATGGCTGATGTCTTTCCAAAGTGAAGTCGAAATTTGGGGAATGTCTTCATTGTGCTTCTCAAATGGATTACTATGCAAAAAAAAAAAAAAAAAACACAAACAAAATAAAACAAAACAAAGCAAAACCCAGAGGTCGTCTCACACAATGGAGTAAGAGGGAGCCACAGGTGCACTGGTGGAAAGCCTCAGACCCCGACATTCCACTGCTATGGTGGTACTATGGAGTTTAATGGGGGTAGGCCAGCCCATGAAAGTGCTTGACCGCCACATCACTAGAAAATCAGATGCCATCCTTAGGTTGTGTAACCAAACCCATAGGGTTTCCTTATTGCTCTGTCACAATGTGACAAAACACTTTCAAGGAAGTTAGCTCCTCTCTTCAAATCAGCCATGCTCTAGTCCGGAGGTGTGGATGCAACAGGAGGCACCTACTCACCTGGCCCAGGGTCAGGGGCTGGAAGGAAGGTGGTGTTGGCGGGAGGTGGGGGCAGCTCCATGTGGAGAAGGTGGTTGTTGGGGGGACCCCTAGGGCCATCCCAGTTCCACGTGGATTAGAAGGGCCCGTGTGCGCCTGTGCTTAGATGCCACTAGTTCCTGGGGCGCCAGAATGCGGGTGGCAGGTTGGACTTCGGGGTTGTGGTGAGCTGTGGTCAGGAGGCTGAGGGCCCCGGTGGCCCTTGCAGTGAGCTGGGCTCGGTGAAGTGCCGCTGGGCGGAAGTCCGCCATTAATCTCCGTCTTTAGGGTCCTCAGCAGCCCTGCGGGGCTCACATGGGGGCTGTGAGCGATGAGGGATCCCTTTGGTAACCCGGCAACTCGGGAACCCGCGGGCAGCAGGGAGGGGGCCGGGGTTGGGGGGACGGCCGCTGTCCCCAGCTCTGCCTCCAGGGCCGCGTGTGCACGAGCACGCACTGTGGGGCTGACTTTAACCCGTCATTCTTTCATTTCACGTTGTCTCGTGACCACGTGTCCACACACGCCCTCCAATTGTTGTTTGTTTCTGTCTTGTTTGCATATAGAAATGGGAAGTTAAAATAAATATAAGTATTATGGCTTTTAAATTCGCATACGGAAATGTATGCTTGAATCAAAGGAAGGCTTCAACACCCACGGGTAAAAAGCCCTACTTGGGACTTGGCGAGGGCGTGTTAGAAGGAGTAGCGGAGAGAGCAGGGTGTGGCATGTGGCCCCGGACTTGTGTCTGTCTCAGAGCCATCCCCCATGCACCTGCTCCAAGAGGTGGGGCCGAAAGGGGTTCCGTTTCTTTATTGAGATGATCACATTAATGTTCATCTTGATAGCTTTCGTGTATGATGAAATAATATGATAAAACCACTTTGTAGGTTAAATTCCATAAAACTGTGATACAGAATCATCAAATCCAAGAGGAAACTTTTCGTAATAGTAAATACTCATAAATTAAAAAAAAGGATTTCATAAACAGATACATTTCACACTCATACATACTCCACAGATATTATTCACAATAATAAATACTGCACATTATTGTGTGTATATTCCTGGGAGCTAGTGGAAGTATAAGGTAGGATATGATTACATTCCAGTTACAAAGTGCAAATGTGGAAAGATACCAATATCTATAGATACAGATATATATCTACATCAATAGAGAGAGAGAGAGATAGGTATAGATATTGATATATTTCCACCTGGTTCTGTTTCTCTTGAGAACCCTAGTGCAGTCAGACCTACTGAGAAAGTCCACGTCCCCAGGCCCAGGTGCACAGGCCATGCATAAGACTCAGGCTGGACCAGGACAACAGACATATGTGCTGCCCTGCCCCCACACGCCATAGGAGCAATGATTGATAAGCACCAGCCATCCATCACAGGCCTGGAGAGATTCTGGGAAGCAGAGTGTGTAGGGATGACTGGAAGCTGAAGGTAAACGGGATGAGAACACTAAGTAAAACCACATGGCATCTGAGTGCCCACACTAAGCTCAAGGCACCCTAGAGAAATATGGGGCCATAGCTGCTCCATCGATAATTGTAGCAACAATCCCAACCGGTCCAACTCCCTGTGGGCTGACTCAAATCCCACCCTAACAGCCTGATGGAGGACAAGGGATTCTGTATCCAGGCATCAATATTATTTATTTCATTTGCTCCTTTCCTCCTATGTCTACAATTTAATAAAATTATGAAACTTGTTTTAAAAGCAGGAGAACAAAAATAAAACACAACAACAGGGTAGACTCAGAAAAAGTCCAGGAACTGAACAGGGATTTTAAAATAACAACAAGGACTGAAGAAAAACTGGACAACATGAAATAAAAGATGGGGAAATTTCAACAGACAGATGAAAACCATAAGAATCAAACATACGTGGTAGAAGTCAAAAGCACTATCAGAGATGAAGTGTTCCCTAGCAGGTACATCAATCAACACAGTTGACTCAACATGAGTCAGTGAATTTGAAGAAGAGAGAATAGAAATTCTTCCAATGAAAACAAAAGTTAAAAATGAGTGAGAAAAAGAAAAAGAGAAGAGAGTATCCGGGAGCTGCAAAGCAAATCAAACAGGTTAACACATATGTATCTGAAGTACCAGAAGAAGAAAAAAAGAGAATGAACAGAAGAAACATTTGAAGAGCTAATGGTTCAGACGTTTGTAAAAACAAGGGAAGACACCAAGACACAGATCCAAGAGTCCCAGAGAAGCTTGAGCAGGATAAATACAGAAACAAACAAATAAAAATCTAGGCACTTCATACTCAAACTGCAAAAAAACCAAAGATAAAGAGGAAGACTTAAAAATAACTGCGGTGTAAAAGGCACATTATATTAGAGGAATAAAGATTGTAATTACAGATGATTCCTCGTCAGAGCTTGCAATCCAGAAGACAATTGACTGACATCTTTATATTATTGAAAGAACAAAAGTGTCAGCCCAGAATTCTCTAAGCCATAAAAATAGCTTTCAAGAATGAAATATGGCCCTTTGTAGCATCATGGATGGAACTGGAGAGTGTTATGCTAAGTGAAATAAGCCATACAGAGAAAGACAGATAACATATGGTTTCACTCTTATGTGGATCCTGAGAAACTTAACAGAAACCCATGGGGGAGGGGAAGGAAAAACAAAAGAGGTTAGAGTGGAAGAGAGCCAAAGATAAGAGACTCTTAAAAACTGAGAACAAACTGAGGGTTGATGGGGGGTGGGAGGGAGGAGAGGGTGGGTGATGGGTATTGAGGAGGGCATCTTTTGGGATGAGCACTGGGTGTTGTATGGAAACCAATTTGACAATAAACTTCATATATTGAAAAAAATTTAAAAATAGCTTTCAAATATAAAAGTGAGCTAAAGCCTCCCTCACAGAAGCTGAGCGGATTCACTGTTGACTTACCTGTGCTACAAAAAAGATTGGAGGAAGTTCCTCATCCAGAAGGAATGAAGGTGATACCGGACAGAAATTTGTATTTACCTAAAGAAATAAAAAGGTCCAGAAATGGCAAAAAGGAAGATAATACAAAAGACATTTTGTAGCTTACATTTCATAGCTCTAAAAGACAATTGTCTAAAACAAAAATAGTAATAGTGTATGGAGGGACCTACAACGTATGTGAAAGTAAGGCATGACAACACCCAGGAGGCAGAAATTGTTAAGTACACTAGTGTAAGTTCCTTAAACGACATGTGAAGTGGTCTAATGGTACTTCCATGTAGACTGTGATAAATGGTCTAAACACCCTGGAATAAAAAGCAGGGACTGTAGGACTGGATTAAAAAGCAAGGCCAACCACATGCTATTTAAAAGAAAGTCACTATAAATATAACAAGTGCATTACTTTTTTATCGGTGCCTAACAAATGACCTCCAACTTAGCAACTTGAAACAACATACGCTTATTGGCTCCGTCTCTGGGGGTCTGGAGTCTAGGCAAGGCCTGACTGGGTCCTGTGCTCAGAGTTGCTTGAAGCTTCAGTCAAGGAGTCAGCTGCTCAGTAGTGTCCTCTGTGGAGTTCAGGGTCTTTTTCCAAATTCATTCAAGTTGTTGGCAGCATTAAGTTGCTTGTGGTTTTAGGACTGAGTTCCTCCTCCCAGAGGGTCACCCTGGCTGTCCCTCTTGATAGGCAGTTCTCAATACAGATATTCAACATGGATATTCTCTCCAGTGGGAGAATCTCTTGCTTTTAAATATTTTTTGATTAGGTCAGGCCCACCTGGTATAATCCCACCTCCCTTTTTCCCCTAAAGTTTATTTATTATTTTGAGAGAGCCCGAGATAGAACAAACGGGGAGGGGCAGAGAGAGAAGGAGAGACAGAATCCCAAGCAGGCCTTCCACTGTCAGCATGGACCCCTACTCAGGGCTCCAATTCAGGAAACCATGAGATCATGACCTCAGGCAAAGGAAACCAATAGTCAGATGCTTGACCAACTGAGCCACCCAGGCACCTCATTAGCATTTTTTTGAAAGACACAGACAAGGATACAAGAGGTGACTCTCCTCTCTCTGTCTCAGAGGAGAAAGTGCTGATCCCTCCACCTTCACCCCAGGGAAACAGAAACTCTGCTGCGAGCCCTTCATAAATGATCTCCTCATGAAAGACAGTGATTGATCTGTTTCAGAATGTGAGAATGTTAGGATAGTTCAGTAGACCATTTTTCCTATTGTGTTTTATTTTTTAAAAACATGAAACAGATGGTACTTTCTCCCTCTTAGCTTACTGGGGCCAGACGTGACCCACACTTTTGGTCCCTTATTCCATTCTGTATACACACCAAAGATATTCTTTCTGGCAGGTCCCAGCTGAGTCACCTTCTTGGACAGTAAATCTGGTTGTCAGATGGCCCCAGGATGTGCGACTAGCTCTGTTCCATTCAGGGAGAAGAATAAAGTTTTCCAACTTTGGGTTTTGGCCCCTGCTCTGGTCTCCACTCCGTCTTTACTAGGGAGTCCTAGACTTTGGATAGAAATCTGGCATTTTGCCTTATTTGATTTAGTTCTTTGCATGTATACTTGAGAATCTTGGAGACGAGGAGTCTTCCGTATTCTGAATCTAGCTGGTAACAATTGGAACGAGGGAAATGCCTTGAATATGATTGAAATGACTTTGTCCCTTTCAAATGTGAGATTATTTGCGACTGGGCGGTCACTCTGAAGGTATGGTCCCAGACGAGCAGCATGGGCAACACCTGTGAACAACACAACCTGTAGGGAATGCAGATTCTCAAGCTCCACCCCGAGCCTACTGAATCAGGCTTTGTACTTTAACAAGCCTTCCTGATGGCTCTGATACATGCTAATGCTTCACACAGTATAGAGAAAAACCTGAAGAAACAGCTTCTAGACTAAAAAAAGAAAAGAAAAAGAAAAAAGGATTTGTGAAAACATGACAGCCTTGTAATGCAGGGTGTTGGTGTTTCTTCACAAGGGATTGCCTATAGTCTAGCACTTGTCCAATTTACATGACAAAGTCCAGGGCTCCCTTGCTGCCCAATAGAATTTTATATAGTAGATGTCCAGATAACAGAAGTTGAGAACACTCTGTCTTCTTCTAGGGGTAAGAAAACACAGAGGAAGAAAGAATAAACCAATGAGACATGTGTCCCAGATTCCACCTCTCCAGGTTCAGAAAGCAAGAGATATATTGTCTTTTCCTCAGTTCATGGAGGAATGAAGAAGCATTAAGAATTGTATGAAAATTTGGTTGGGAGATTGTCAAGGGAATTCACCATGAGGGTGAGAACGAGGTAGCTGTGCAGCGTCTATGTTTAATTTTGCTACGTAGGCTGTTCCCCGTGTACTCCACACTGCTCCACAAGAAGCAATTGACTTAAAGTCTAAGGGACTCATTTGCATAAGCCTGCTCAAAGCATTTTTCCTACAAAAGCAACTATTAACTCAAGAGGAATTAAAAATAGAATTAAAATCTCCCTATCTCATTGTCCTTTCTCACAAATCTGTATCAGAGAATTGGTGCTTAAGAAAATATGCACACCAATGAGAAAGAATGAAATCTGGCCCTGTATAGCGACATGCATGGAACTGGAGAGTGTGATGCTAAGTGAAATAAGCCATACAGAGAAAGGCAGATACCATATGTTTTCACTCTTATGTGGATCCTGAGAAACTTAACAGGAACCCATGGGGGAGGGGAAGGAAAAAAAAGAGGTTAGAGTGGGAGAGAGCCAAAGCATAAGAGACTCTTAAAAACTGAGAACAAACTGAGGGTTGATGGGGTGTAGGAGGGAGGGGAGGGTCGGTGATGGGTATTGAAGAGGGCATCTTTTGGGATGAGCACTGGGTGTTGTATGGAAACCAACTTCACAATAAATTTCACATATTAAAAAAAAAGAGGGAAAAAATAAAAATAAAAAAAATAAAACAGGTCTTTTGGAAACAGCCTAAAGATGGATCTTGTTTTCTTATTCATTCTGTTAGCCTATGTCTTTTGACTAGAGCATTTAGTCCATTGACATGTAGAGTGAGTACTGAAAGATATGAATTTATTGCCATTGTGTTACCTGTAGAGTTTGAGTTCCTGGTGGTGTTCTCTGGTCTTTGTTGCTTTTGTCTTTTTTGCTTTGGTTCACCTTTTCTCCCCTGAAAGAGTCCCTCACACAATTTCGTTCCAGGCTGGTTAAGGGTCACAAATGTCTATAGTTTTCCTGTGTCTGGGAAACACTTTATCTCTCTTTCTATTTTGAACAAACAGCCTTGCTGAATGAAGAGCTTTTGGCTGCTTACTTTTCCAGTTCAGCACATTGAATATATCCCGCCACTCCTTTCTGTCCTGCCAATTTCTGTGGATAGGTCTGCTGAGAACCTGATCTGGTTGCACTTGTAGGTTAAGGGCTTTTTTCCTTTGCTGCTTATATAATTCTTTCCTTGTCTTTTTATTTTGTGAATTTGAATATGAAATGACTTGTTGATAGTTGGTTTTCTTTGAATCTCATGGGAGTTCTCTGTGCTTCCTGGGTTTTGATGTCTGTCTTTCCTCAGGGTAGGAAAGTGTTCTGGTATGATTTCCTCACATAAACCTTCTTCTCTGTGTTCTCTGTCTTCATTTTATGGGACCCGTATTATTCAGATGTTATTCCTTTTTAATGAGTCACCACGTTCTCTAAATCTTATATCATGCTCTTTTGCCTTAGTTTCCCTCTTTTTTTTTCCTGCTTTATTAACCCCCATAAGTTTGTCCTCTGCATCATCGATTCCCTGCTCTGCTGCATCCATCCTTGCCACCGTGGCAACCATATGAGATTGCATCTCAATTCTAGCATTTTTAATTTCATGATGGCAAATTTTACTTCTTTTATCTCCACAGAAAGGGAATCTATGCTTTTTTCAAACCCAGCTAATATTCGTATTATCGGGACTCCAAATTCTGGTTCAGACATTTTGCTTATTTGTCAGGATCATTTCCTCCTGTCCCTTCTTGTCAGTGAATTCCTTCATTTTGGAAGAAGTAAAGGAATTATTTTAAAAATTTTTAAATTTTAAACAACACACACAAAAATCAAATGAAGGATGCTAGATCCTAGGTGTGTTTTGGTGTGGTTGTTGAAAGAAGCTTGACAGAATAGAGAAAAAAGGGAAAGAAAGGGGGAAAAAAGGAAATAAAAAGTAGGAAAACATTTTATAATTAAAAACATGCAACCTTCCTTTGTCTCCAGCATCCATCCACTCCCCACTTCTACACTATCTGCGACCAAGCCATGAGGTGGCACCTCCCTTCTGAATTTCATCTCAGAAGGGGCTGTGTTTCCAAACTCCTCATTTCTGAGGTCCCTTAGTTGTGGACCCATTCCAACCCTCCGTGGGAGGGTCTTGCCAAGCAATGGCCAGGTGCTCGCCACCCCTGGGAACGTTCATGGGACCACCTGCTGCAGATGCCCAGAGGCTACAGCCAGGTACCAATGTGCCCCACAAGACTTTCGCCCAGTCATGTAGCAGCAGCGTCTCAGGGGTTGTGGTAAATCACAACACACATCTGGTGCCAGACTTCACTGCCCCATAATGCCTTTGTTCCAAAACCAACAAACAGCTGTTCTCCAGGGTCCACTGGGACACTTACCTGTGGGGAGGCCACACGACCTCTACCAAATGTTCTCTTAGCAGGGGAACCGCTTCTCCCCACATGGCCCTCGGAGCCCTCGGACCTCACTCCTGGGGATTCACCCTTCCCACCAGATCACCACCAGGTAGCGAAGTACAGAGTTTCCAACTCTGGGCTCCCTTGTTTATAGGGCCCGTCTTCTTAATGGTATTGAAAATCTACTTTCTCCTTTCTTGCTTTCTTGTTCAGTCCCTTTTGGGTGTTTCCACTCTTTCTCTTTCTCTACAGTTGCCTTTTGGGGGAGTGTTTTCCTGTATTCTACCCCCTGTTTCTGTCCTATCTCCACAAGCAAAAACAACTCCCTATCCTCCATGGCTTCTCTCTCTCCCAAATCACGTCTCATCCTGTGTACCTGCCAAGTTCTGTGGCTCAGGTTATACAGATTGTTATGTTGATCCTCAGATAAATTTTCTAGTGTGAAAAATGCTTTTGTGCTGATCCGGCTGAATTTCAGGAATGAGAGAAGCAGAAAACTTCCATGCTACTCCACCATCTTGGTCCCTTCTCCTGGGGAAAAGGGATTTTGAGGGATTGTGAGCTTCTTTGTGGTGTGCTTCCTTTATCCTCGAGATTAATTAAAAGTACAGTCTAAACTCATGGGTGTTTGGGGAAAACTGGGAGAGGTATATGTCCCTTTGGGCAAAATGGCTTTGAGCATAGACAAGCCAATGTCAAGATGGCAGAGTGAGGAGAGTTGCCATAAGTCACATATGACCACCAGAACATATTGGTAGAACATGGAAATGTGCTTTGGGAAGCCTTCGCATGGATTATGTGAGAAGTACCAAATAGAAAACTAGAAAACAGATAGAGACACCTCCTACTGTTATCCATATATTAAAGGGGATTTTTGCTCCAGGAAAACCAGAAAGGCCTCTAAAGCCTTGGTTACACATAACTTCTATCAGTGCATAATGAATGAATCCAACAAGAAGGTGGTGTTTGACTGGCAGAGGGGTTGAGAATGTGGCTGGGAATTTCCAAGGAAAAGGAGGAGAGATGTGTTGAGGGTAGACCAAGACTAGCTCTGAAATCATCTTGAACTGTTACCAAAAAGTGAAACTCACACCTGTAGTCTTAGAAGAAGTGGCAAACGTAGGGCACCTGGGTGGCTCAGTCCGTTGAGCATCCCACTCTCAGTTTCAGCTCAGGTCATGATCTCATGGTTTGTGGGTTTGAGCCCTGCATCAAGCTCTGCACTGATGTGTGGAGCCTGCTTGGGGTTCTCTCTATCACTGCCTCTCCCCTGCTCATGCCTCTAAATAAATAAATAAATAAATTTTAAATAAAATAATAAAGAAAAAGAAATATCAAAGGTATTTTCCAAGAAGAAGTGGACTGCAAATTTATGGAAATATGACAGAACAGAAAACTTTTATTATAATACCAACTAGCAAGCAGTTCAGCTGGGAGAGGGTGGTATGTGCAGTAAGTTATGAAGGTCTGAGGTGGTGGAGGTGAAGTGGCAACAGTTAGCTTCACATGAAAAGGAGAGAACTGGTTATTCAGCAAATATGTTGCATTGAAGTCTGTCAAAGAGTTGCTGTAGATATGTCTGAATACAGCAAACCGTTGTTGTCTTCTGTGTTGAATCTCCGTCTTTCAACTGCTCTTTCTGGCATTTCACTTAGTTGAGTTCTGAAGGGCCTGTTTTCCAGACAACTCTTTCTTCTTCAGTGGGCAGCTGATACGGAACAACTTGAGTCCCTCTGTAAAAGTGTAACTAAATAAATTTCCATTCATCTGGAAAGAATTCTATAAGCATCTCCATCAATAGACTACCTAACATGAAGAACCAATCTTTGTAACAAACCATATGGGTAAGGTGATTGCCATGTCCTAAAAGCAAAAATAAGTGAGTAGAAGCAACAAAGGGAGAGGATCCACCAATCTAAAAGGAATCTGGATTTCACTTGGGACAAATAGAGAAATTTTGGGGTCATCTTCTTAGAAGATCATCAATACCTTCTACTCTGGAGTTCCACAAATTGAGAATGCGTCCCTCCCCTGGTAAGTCAATCAAACATCTACCAATCACCACCAGTGAATCTGATTATACCCCTTCATCCTGAGAGTCTGAGAGACAGAATCGAGAGTGCTTCAAGGTTGGTGAATGAGTTCTGGGGTGAGGGGCTTGGCAGGGCCAACGGAAAATGTGTAGCAAATCAGATCTTCTCATTCAGGTTAATCTTTCATAAACAGGTGAGAGAAGATAGGAAAAACCATCTGCAGAGCTTTCATGATCAAGTCAACTACCTTATACTGATTCTCATCTCTGTTTTTGCAGCCTTACAGCATATAATGCCTCTTTCTCAGCCAATTCCCTCTCCATTTGTTCCATTTGTTTCTGCTGCTCCAGTTTATCCTCCAGCTTTCTGATCTTGTCTTCAAACTCCTTTCTTATCTGCACTCTCTCTCTCTCTCTGGCTCTGCTGTGTAAAATTCTTGCATTTCTTGCATTTGTTTCTGAATCTCGTTGTCAGCCTTTTGGTACATCTTATTAGTGTATCATCTTCCTTCATTCTCGGCGACAATGCGCTGGACCAGGGCGAGCAGCTGATTTCTCTGGGCCTCCTGCTCAGCTCCTGTCACCTGATTGTTGAACACGCAGTAGCGATCACCAAACTTGCCCACCAACTCTAGGATACCTTTGGGTGCTTTCTGTAAGTAATCATGGAAACTGATGCCATCCAAGTCATCTTTCTGGGTGAATAAGAGAATCATGTATCTCCTAGCTCTGAGTCCAAACATTTGCAGGATCTTCTCCGTGGCCTTTCACTCTTCCTGCGTGTACCGGCCCAGCAGGACCACCAGGAGCAGAGCATGAGGCCCTGGGGAGGTCAGGAAGATGCAGTGAGCAATCTCCTTGCAGGTGTCAGCATCCTGTACCTCGGTGTCGAAAATGCCAGGCGTATCCACAACCACAATTTCTCTTCCCTGCCACCTGCTCTTCCATTTCTTACAGGTCTTGGTGGCAGATGTTGCCGCAATGCTGGAATGAAACACTTTCTCTCCGAGGATGCTGTTGCCTGTGGCACTTTTCCCTGCTCCGGTCTTACCCACTAAGACTAGTCTCAGCTGTGAATCTCTGCCATCTTGGTTTCTAAGCCCTGGGACATCAGGAAACAAAAGCCACAGCATTAGGATGGTAATCCAGCTGCTTCTCCTGCATGGTCCCCCATTTCCCCTCACACACATCCCTCCTCTGTAGCCTCACGGCACCCCCCCCCCATAAGTGGCTGCGGCACTCCCAGAACTCTATAGAAGGCCCTTCTAGAGAAGCCTATTCGAAGTCTACAGAAAGCCTGACGTTCTCTTACAATACTTGGGGAATGCCCAAGTACTTTCCAGGATTTCCTGGAGCTTCTTACTCTTACTTTTTGTAGCTAAGTGACCCACAGAAGAGGAAACAAAATATTATAGTTTACAAAGAGAATTCGGAGCTGCTGCTGCTGGTAGCTATTCCTCATAAGAACAATGCAGCAAGTAACACAAAATCTGATTTTGGGGCATCTCAGTGGGAGACTCCCTTCCCCATTTATATTCAAAATGGAACTTTGCTTCTTCCTATTAAGAAGCCAGCTAGGCAGGTTACACAAGCCAACTCACCCTTGTAGGGTACAAAATGGATGCCTCTGTGGAAAGACCAAGTGTCTTTTTCTATTTCGTGTGTGCAACCATCCTGTCAGGGATTGTGACATGAGAGAGAACAGTATAATTTAACTTTAAAGTTTAAAAGCTTAGCTTAGAATCCAGTGAAGTTTTTATATTCTAAAATAAGGCATTACAGAATTATAGTCATAAATTACTGACATTTCTCCAAAGTTATTATAAAATCCCTTGATACTAAAAAAAATGAAAGAAAAATAATGCCTGTGTGGCTCAATTGATTGAGTGTTGGACTCTTGATATTCGCTCTGGTCATGATCCCAGAGTCGTGCGATTGAGTCCCACATAGGCTACACGCTGAGCATGGAGTCTGCTTAAGATTCTCTCTCTCTCCCTCTCTCTCTCTTTATCTCTCTCCCTCTGTCCCTATCCCTTTCTCTCTCTCTCTAAAAAAAATGAGGGGCTCCTGCGTGGCTCAGTCAGTTGAGCATCCAACTTCGCCTCAGGTCATGATCTCACAGTTCATGAGTTCGAGCATCAAATCAGGTTCTGTGCTGACATCTCAGAGCCTGGAGCCTGCTTGGGATTCTGTGTCTCTCTCTTTCTCTACCAAATCCCTGCTCTAGCTCTGTCTCTCTCTGACTCAAAAGTAAATAAGTATTAAAAATTTTATTAAAAACTTTTTTTAAAAACGATCATATGTTTCAGTAATGCCACTTCTGGGTATTTATCCCAAGGAAA
This sequence comes from Lynx rufus, assembly GCF_022079265.1. NCBI lineage: Eukaryota > Metazoa > Chordata > Mammalia > Carnivora > Felidae > Lynx > Lynx rufus. Next base: position 163,295,587 of record NW_025814856.1, on the reverse strand, counting down.
AAACACTAACTGGAAAAGTTATCTGCATTCCCATCTTTAATGCAGCATTATTTACAATAGCCAGGATATGGAAACAATCTAAGTGTCCACTGATGGATAAATGGACTGAGAAATCATGGCATATATACACAATTGGATATTAGTCATCCATTTAAAAAAAAACCCAAATCTTGCCATTTGCAACAGCATGGATGGATGTCAAGGGAATTATGCTCAGTGAAATAAGGCAGACAGAGAAAAACAAGTACTCTACGATCTCCCTTATATATGGAATCTAAAAAAGAAAAAACAAGACAAGCTCATAGTTACAGAGAACAGGCTGATGCTTCCTAGGTTGAGGGGATTGGTGAAACCTGGGAAGGGATCAAAAGATAAAAGATAAAATAAAATGAATATATGTTATGACAACATACACATATATAGGCTAGTGGGAAATAGCAAGACTTGCTGGATGTATTTTTCAATTGATGATTAAATCTACTTAAGGAGATGAATTTTATTTTATGTAAATTAAAATTCAATAAAGCTGAAAACTTGCAGCATTTTAGTACAACTGGATGCATTTAGGATAATCTGTCATGGTAGATTTACATGATTTTTTTAAGTTTATTCATTTATTTTGAGAGAGAGAGAGAGAGAGCATGAGCAGGAAGGGGCACAGAGAGGGAAAGAAAGAATCTCAGTCTCCATGCTGTCGGTGCAGAGCCCAACACAGGGCTTGAACTCACAACCCATCAGATCATGACCTGGACCAAAATCAAGAGTCTAAATTTAAACTCAAGACATCTAATGCACTGAGCCACCCTGACACCCCAACATGATTTACAATCACCTAAAACTGGCTACAAGCTGTCATCCTACCTGTGTCCGTGCCCCATTACGATATGAATTTGTATCTTTTCTCTTCCACAGATCGAGTCTATTTCTGCATTTTTGGAGCTCAAAGCCTCAAAGGTTTTGCAGTTTGCCTTTTGACAATGTCTGCTTCTTTACACATTTCTTGTTTCTGTTTTATAATTTGACACCTTTTTTCAACCCATGTCCTCCCTCTCATGCATGTAAAAATATCTGTAACACTTTATTAGAAATGACATAGTAAAGAGAAGAAAGGATGATTCCTATGCACCTCACAGCTCAGTACCCAGGAAGTCTGTAGTCTACAATCGACGTTGGCCCAGTTCCCAGAACCTTCTCACAAGAACAAGCACGGTTGTTGTCAATTTACCAGTGCACAGCCACACTTCTTTCTTGTCTTCACTGCAACCATTTCCTGCTGCATCTCCTTCTGTTTTTGTCTGCTGGTGACAAAGGGTTGTGAGCACCTCACAGCACACAAGGTTGAGGTGCAAGGCCCATGCCCCCTACCCAGCCCTGCAGTGGAAGCTGTAGCATTTTGGTACAATTGGATGCAATTAGGATAATCAGTTGTGGTAGATTTACATGATTTTTCAAAGTTAATCATTTATTTTGAGAGAGAGAGAGAGAGGGAGGAAGAGATAGAGAGCGTGAGCAGGAAGGGGCAGAGAGAGCAATCTACAAACTGGGAGAAAATGTTTGCGAGTCACATATCAGGTAAAGAAAGAACTTGTGTATATACTTGATAAAGATATGGCAAAGAATAGAATGTGTCAAGAACTCAGAAAATTCATTAATACAAAGACAGTCCAATTTAAAATAGAAAATACAAACATTTTCGACATGATTAAAGTATGTATACACCAGTGAAACCATCATAACAAGCAAGATAGCGAACGCATCCGTCAGCCACAAAAGTTCTTCATGCACCGCTCACCTGCCCATGTCCCTTTGGCACCATTTATGTGCTCTACACAATATGCACAGCAAACTGTTCCTGATGTGAACATTTGAGTGGCCAGGCCTAGATTCACAGCTTCAGGTCCTAAAGAAGAAGGTTTTCTTACCATCAATGCCATCTTCTGCAACATGGTCATTGTTGATCCCAAACCCCAGAGAATGCAGTCCAACTTAGGAAGAATTTCAGATAATCAAGATACTTCTTAACAGGAAGAAAGAACTTCAGAACAATTGCCTCAGATATTCCATTTTGTATTTTTGTTCACAAAGACGAGGCCGAAAATAAATAAATAAAATGAAATAAACATAGATAGACCACTGTTTTAAAACATACCAGAAATTATGCAACCTTACATCCACATTCACAAATGATTACAAATGCACTCTGGGTTGTTGTTCATGGACTATGTGCACAGCACTTTGGCAAATGATCGCTGCCTCTGGAACATGCATCTTCAGGGCTCATCCCTCACAACATCTCTGAAACTCCCTCAGCAGAGTCATCTTCAGAGTTAAAGGCGACAATGGAAGACAAGTCTCTAATGTGGAGCTTCTTTTTGCTTCCAAACACTAGCATGCTTTGGTCACTCACCCTATTTACCAGATTGAGACTGTCAAAAATGAAATTCGCTCTCAAAAGGCCAAGTTGTGGTCTCTAAGTGTACTCAGAAATTTAGCCCCAGCCACGCCACAAGCTTGCCGGCAAAGTCACCCACACAGATGTAAAGATCATGTCCATTCACTGCTGTGCTCTTGACCGCCTGTCCTCTCCTCAGACTCAAGCATGTGGACACTCCTTGGCACAGATTTTTAGCTGGTCAAGTCTTGGTCTGATTGACCTTGAATAAGTAAGGCCCAGGGCCCAGAGGGACCCTGACCCACCTGAGATATTGGAGGCCCTACTCCACCTCTCTGAATCTCTAGATTCTCTGTGATTTACACATAAATGTCCCTCCCTGGTGGGATGTGGGAACTTCCTGTCAGTTCTCTGCATGAGCAAAGTGCCTGTCACCTGGATTCCCAGTGCTACACTCATAGGAAACACACACCTCAGTTACATGAATTAGGATCCGCAAGATCTTGGGGTTCTTCTCTACTGGAATCTCCTCTCCATCAAAGTCCTCCTATGTGCAACTATGTGATTAAATAAGAGGGATGTCACAAGGACAGGGAGAGAAGACACTTATTCTTTCCTCCCATCGGCCCTTCAAACTGGCTCCATCCGTGCCACCTGAAGGAAACCTTACACAGGTTCTGCCTTAAGCAAAAACCTCTCCAATCACTATTGGTCACATTCATGTACTCAAATCATCTAGTGTAATAATCACACTCTCAATTTCACTGAGGGGTGGGGTGCCTGGGTGACTCAGCTGAGCGTCTGACTTCAGCTCAGGTCATGATCTCGAGGTCCATGGGTTTGAGCCCCACGTTGGGCTGTGTGCTGACAGTTTGGAGCCTGGAGACTGCTTCAGATTCTGTGGCTCCCTCTCTCTCTGCCCTGCCCCTGCTCATGCTCTCTCTCTCTCTCTCTCTCTCTCACAAATAAACACTTCAAAAAATTTTCAGAAGGAGTTAACATGGCAGAGAAGTAAGGGAATCTGAAGTTCCCTCATCCCTCAAACACAGAAGTATTGAGGCAAGAAGGCTTGAAATTCCAGGAATCCAGGCTACAGAGTGACAGAAACATCTCCAGAGGCCCATGGGGACAATGTGATGGGCCATAGATGCATGATTTCAAACTGGGAGAGATAAAAAAAAGGCAGCATAGGAACGGAGGGGAGGTATCCCCTTCTGCAGAAACACAAAAGAAAGCGAAAGAGAGGTTGCAGAAGTGGAAGGTTGTATTTGGACAAGAGAAAAAACATGGGTTGGGGAACAGACAAAATGGAGAAAGAACCAATTTTTAACTGCAGGGCTTTCTCCGGCCTCTTTGTGTACCTGGGGAGGAGGGGAGCCAGCCCAAGCTCTGTAGCCAGCTCCCAGGCACAGGTGGAGAGAACAATCCCCTCCCTTGAGTGCTGTGGGAAGAAGGCAAATAGCCATTCCAAGGACAAAGGACACTGCAGGACCCCCCCGCCACCCAGAGGCCCTTTGTGACCATACCCTGGAGTGACAGTACGCCAGAACTGGGGCACGTGGAGCAGGATCCTTTAAGACATTGGGGTTTGAATCCCAGCCGACTGCCTGGCAGAACCTAGATCCTGGAGCGAAACAGACTGCCCACTCATGCTCCTGTGGCACTGTGAGGACGACCTGAACAGAGTGGTCTAGGATGCCTGGTCTGGGGAGGAGAGACTGGGGTGTCACCATTTTACTCCCCATCACCAGCAACGTGGGGCTTCAGGGAACGGACAATGGATCCACAGTGGAGGTGGACCTGCTCACACCAAAACATGCCCCTCTGCACCTGGTAACTGTGTGTCTAACAGAGCAAGACTCAACACTGACTGAACCAGACAGTCCCTCCTCCAGACCAGCACAGGCACTGGTTACAAGGCACCATCAGATATTGGTCCAGTAGTTTTGCATTCCCTGATTTGATTCTTGGTCAATTTTTATTTTATGTATATATACACATATATATTTCTTCTTCTTCTTCTTTCATCTTTCTTCCTTCTTCTTCTTCCTCTTCTTCCTCCTATTTCTTTCCTTCTCTAGTCTGGTTATTCTGGTTGTTGGTTTGTTTAAGCAGACATTTTTAATCTATTCTCTTTATGCCACTTCTGTATCTCCTTTATTTTCCTCTCTCTATATATATATGGACTAAGCCATAAAGTTTCTCTGATCTCGGTTTGGTAAATTTTTTTCTTTTCCTTTTCCCTTCCCCTGTCATTTCTCTCTTTGCATGGGATAAGGACTCTTACACCACCACCACCCCATCAAAATTTTTTTTCCAGGGATACTTCAACAAACAAATCAAAGCACTCCTGATGGAAGGTCCAAACCACCACTAGGAATAGGGAGATAAAGTAATCAGAGTCTCAACAACAGAGAGCACAAAACACACTCCAAAAATACCTCTTGATGGGCCAGGCCCTGGACAACATTATGACCCCCTGTTTTAATATAATAGTCTTCACAGGAGCAAGACCCATAAGAAGCTATTAAAACACATAAGGGACAGAAAACTAGGCAAAATGATGAAATGGAAGAATTCTCCTCAAAAGAAACTCCAGGAGGAAATGACAGCTAGAGAATTGCTCAAAACAGATATAAGCAATATAACTGAGCAAGAATTTAGAATGATAGTCATATTACTGGGCTTGAAAGAAGCATAGAAGACAGAAGAGAATCTATTGTCACAGAGATCAAGGAACTAAGAAATAGTCACAACGAATTAAGAGATGCTGTAAATGAGGTGCAAAATAAACCAGATGCAGTGACAGCAAGGATGAAGGAGGCAAAGGGTAGATTAAGTGAAATAGAAGATAAAATTATGGAAAATGATGAAGCCAAGGAAAAGAGAGATAAGAACATACTAGACCCAGAGGGGAGAAATAGAGAACGAGGAGATTCAATGAAACATAAGAATATCCATATCATAAGAGTTCCAGAAGAAGAAGAAGAAAAGAGAGAGAAAAAGGGAAGAAGGTTTACTTGAACAAATTATAGCTGTGAACTTCCCTTACCTGGGGAAGGAAATGGACATCCACATCCAGGAGACAAAGAGAACTCCTTTCAGATTTAACAAGAATAGATCTTCTCCACAGAATATCATAGTGAAACTGGAAAAATACAAAGATAAGGAGAAAATTCTGAAAGCATCCAGGGACAAACGGGCCTTAACCTACAAGAGTAGACACATAAGGGTAGTAGCACACCTATCCACAGAAACTTGGCAGGCAAGAAGGGAGTGGCAGGAAATATTCAATGTGCTGAATAGGAAAAATATGCAGCCAAGAATCCTTGATCCAGCAAGGCTGTCATTCAGGATAGAAGGAAAGATAAAGGCTTTCCCAGACAAACAAAACCTGAAGGAATTCATGAACACTAAACAAGTTCTGCAAGAGATCCTTTGGGGGACTCTGTGAGTGGAATGCTGCAAAGACTACAAAGGACCAGAGACATCACCACAAGCATGAAACCTACAGGTAACACAATGTCACTAAATCCATATCTTTCAATAATCACTCTGAATGTAAATGGACTAAATGCCCCAATCAAACACATAACATATCAGAATGGATAAAAAAAAAAAAAACCAAGATCCATCTATATGCTGTCTACAAGGGGTCCATTTTAGACCTGAGGACACTTTCACATTGAAAGTAAGGGGATGGAGAACCATCTATCATACTACTGGAAGTCAAAAGAAAGCTGTGGTAGCCATACTTATATCACACGAACTAGATTTTAATCCAAAGGCTGTAACAAGACATGAAGAAGGGCAATATATCATAATTACAGGGTCTATACATCAAGAAGACCTAACAATTGTATGTTTATGCTCCCAACTTGATTGCACCCAAATACATAAATCAGTTAATCACAAACATAAGTGGTCTTATCGATAGAAATACTGTAATTGGAGGGAACATTAATTCTCCACTTGCAACAATGGACAGATCGTCTGGGCAAAAAAAATCAATGAAGAAACAATGGCTTTGAATGATACAGTGGACCAGATGGACTTGACAGATATATCCAGAACTTTTCATCCTAAAGCAGCAGAATTCTTTTCGAGTGCACATGGAACATTCTCCAAAATAGATCACATCCTAGGTCACAAAACAGCCCTCAACAAATATAAAAGAACCGAGATCATACCGTGCATATTTTCAGACAACAATGCTATGAAACTTGAAGTCAACCACAAGAAAAATTTTGGAAAGCCTCCAAATGCATGGAGGTTAAAGAACATCCTACTAAAGAATGAATGGGTCAACTAGGCACTTAAAGAAGAAATAAAAACGTATATGGAAGCAAGTGAAAATGAAAACATGACAGTCCGAATCCTTTGGGATGCAGCAAAGGCAGTTCTAAGAGGAAAATACATTGCAATCCAGGCCGATCTCAAGAAATAAGAAATATCCCAAATACAAAATCTAATAGCACACCTAAAGGAAGTAGAAGCAGAACAGCAAAGAAACCCCAAAGCCACCAGAACAGCAAAAGAGAAATAATAAAGATTAGAGCAGAAATAAAAAATATAGAACCCCCCCCCCGCCAAAAAAATACAATACAAGAGATCAATGAATCTAATATCTAGTTTTTTTCTTTTCTCGAAAAAACAAACAAAATTGATAAACCCCTAGTCGGGCTTCTCAAAAAGAAAAGAGAGAGGACCCAAATAGATAAAAAGCACAAATAAAAGTGGACAGATCACAACCAACATCACAGAAATACAACTGTCAGGGAATACTATGAAAACTTACATGCCAACAAACTGGACAACCTGGAGGAAATGGACAAATTTCTAGACACCCACACGCTACCAAAACTCAAACAGGAAGAAATAGAAAATTTGAACACACCCATACCCAATGAAGAAATTGAATCAGTTATCAAAAATCTAACAACAGATAAGAGTCCTGGGCCACATGGCTTCCTAGGGGAATTCTACCAGACATTTAAAACAGAGTTAATATTCATCCTTCTCAAGCTGTTCCAAAAAATAGACATGGAAGAAAGCTTCCGGACTCATTCTGTGAAGCCACCATTACCTTGATTCCCAAACCAGACCGAGACCCCACTAAAAAGGAGAATTACAGACCAATATCCCTGATTAACATAAATGAAAAAATTCCTAACAAAATACTAGCAAATCAAATTCAACTGCATCTCAAAACAATTATTCACCACGATTAAGTGGGATTCATTTCTGGGCTGCATGGCTGGTTCAATATTCTCAAATCAATTAATGTGATACATCACATTAATAGAAGAAAGGATAAGAACCATATGATCTTGTCAATAGATACAGAAAAAGCATTTGACAAAATATAGCATCCTTTCTTAATAAAAGCCCTCAAGAAAGTCGGGATAGAAGGAACCTACCTTAACTTCATAAGAGCCATATATTAAAAGCCCACAGCCAATACCATCCTCGTGGAAACTTCCCCCAACATCAGGAACATGGCAGGGATGTGCACTCTCATGGCTGTTGTTTAACATCATGTTGGAAGTCCAAACCTCAGCAAGCAGACAACAAAATGAAATAAAAGGCATCCAAATTGGCGAAGAAGTCAAACTTTCACGTTCCGCAGATGACATGATACTCTACATGGAAAACCTGAAAGACTCCACCAAAAAGCTGCTAGAACTGATACATGAATTCAGCAAAGTCACAGGATACAAAACCAATGTGCAGAAATCAGTTGCCTTTCTATATACCAATAATGAAGCAACAGACTACTTTCTTACACCATACACAAAATTAAACTCAAAATTGATGAAAGACCTAAATGTGAGAGAGAAAACCATTAAAACCCTAGAGGAGAAAACAGGCAATAACCTCTTTGACCTGAGCCCCAGCAATTTCTTACTCGACCCATCTCCGAAGGCAAGGGAAATAAAAGAAAAAATGAACTCTTGGGACCTCATCAAGATAAAAAGCTTCTGCACTGCAAAGGAAACAATCAACAAAACAAAAAGGCAACCAATGCAATGGAGAAGATATTTAAAAATGACATATCAAATAAAGGGTTAGTATCCAAAATCTATAAAGAACTTACCAACCTCAACACCCAAAAAACAAACAACCCAGTGAAGAAATGGGCAGACAACATGAATAGACACTTTTCCAAAAAAGACATCCAAATGGCCAACAGACACATGCAAAGATGTTCAACGTCACTCATCATTAGGGAAATACAAATCAAAACCACATTGAGATGCCACCTTACACCGGTCAGAGTGGCTAAAATTAACAACTCAGGAAACAAAAGATGTTGGCAAGGATGTGGAGAAACGGTAACTCTCTTGACTGTTGGTGGGAATGCAAACTGGTGCAGCCGCTCTGGAAAACATTATGGAGGTTCCTCAAAAAATTAAAGTGGAACATCCCTACAACCCAGCAATAGCACTACTAAGAATTTATCCAAAGGATACAGGAGGGCTGATTCACAGGGGAACATGTACCCCAATATTTATAGTAGCACTTTCAACAATAGCCAAATTATGGAAAGAGCCCAAATGTCCATCAACAGAAGAATGGATAAAGATGTGGTTTATATATACAATGGAATACTACTTGGCAATGAGAAAGAATGAAATCCTGCCTTTTGCAACAACATGGATGGAACTGGAGGGTATTATGCTAAGTGAAATAAGTCAGTCAGAGAAAGACAGATGTCATATGTTTTCACTCATATGTGGAGCTTAGGAAACTTAACAAAAGACCATGGGGGAAGGGAAGGGAAGAAATAATTTCAACCAGAGGGGGAGGCAAACCATAAGAGACTCTTAAATACAGAGAACGAACTGAGGGTTGATGGGGGTGGGGGAGGGAGAAAATAGGTGATGGGTATTGAGGAGGGCACTTGTTGGGATGAGCACTGGATGCTGTATGTAAGTGATGAATCATAGGAATCTGCCCCCAAAACCAAGAGGACACTGTATACACTGTATGTTAGCTAACTTGACAATTTATTGACAATAAATTGTCAAGCTACCTATATATATATATTTACAAAAACTTTTAAAAAAATATTACTGAAGGGTAAATCTTCTACTGTCCCTGGCATCCCTGGCATGTGCCTGCTCCCAGAGAAGAACCTGCAGTGTAGACAGGGCTGCTTAGAGCTCTCCCCACACTGCCATTCTCCTCCTGTCCTTGCCTTGGCTCTGATTCTTCATGGGCTGGAGGAGAGAGGCAGAAACACTGAAGATGAGTCAAGTGTAGTCTGGCTTTGGTGGGGGGACAGTGGCAGCATTCTTAGTGGCTCTTTTCCCCATGCAACACTGTTAATAGCCTTCAGAGTCTCCTCTGGGAATCTGAAATCATAAGCCCAACAGAAGGCCACTCTCTCCTCTCCCATCGCTTGCTTCAACGTCTGTTCCTAGTGCCGGACTTCCAGAACTCTGATGCACATACAAGCTGCTGGGATCCCTGCTGGGCCCCTGGGAAAGTCCCTTTCAAACTGGCTTTGGGTGCCTCCCTCCCATGTGGCCCGATTTGATATATGAAGAACACATACTTTTGCCCCTGTTACTGAAAGTTCTGACTGCGTCCAAGACCTCCACCACCATGTGTACTCTGCTCCCTCCACAGAGCAAAGCAACAGCCTTCATGTATCCCATGACCACCAGGCAGCAAAGCCAAACTCCGAAGGACACACAACAAGTCTCTTTTTTTTTTTTAATTTTTTTTTCAACGTTTATTTATTTTTGGGACAGAGAGAGACAGAGCATGAACGGGGAGGGGCAGAGAGAGAGGGAGACACAGAATCGGTAATAGGCTCCAGGCTCTGAGCCATCAGCCCAGAGCCCGACGCGGGGCTCGAACTCACGGACCGCGAGATCGTGACCTGGCTGAAGTCGGACGCTTAACCGACTGCGCCACCCAGGCGCCCCACAAGTCTCTTAATGTACACCGCCCACACCCCTCTGGCAGTATCAAACTCCAGAGGCTGCCTCACTAGGTTTCAGGAGAGAGAGAACCTCCATCTCTCTGGACATGGCACGCAGAGACGACTCCCTGTGGGGCCTCCCTTACATAGTCACACGGTTACACCGGGGCCACCTTCTGCCCTGGGGAGATGAACTCCAAGAATTGACCAATACTAATTTGTGATTGTCCCTATAAATTAAATGTTCTCGTTTAAAAAGCCCTTTCCTCTTGGGATGCCTGGCTGGATCATTTGGAAGAGCATGCGACCCTTGATCTCATGGTCATGAGCTGGAGCCCGATGTTGGGTGTAGAGATTACTTAAATGCTGAAACCTTACAGAAAAGGTCCTTTCCTGTTGATCCCTTCAAATATCTATCAAATTAGTTGAAGGACTAAACCTAACAAAACTGGTTCTTGCTCCTTCCTTTGGGCATCCTATATGGATCTTCTAGCATAGAGTTTTGGACTACGGGGTATTGGCAATTAGTAAAGATTCAACTGATGTTAAGGGAGATATTTATGTTACCCCGAGCCTTTCATATAGCCTTCTGACCCAGATTTCAAGTTAATGCAGGTCATTTACATTGGACCCTAACTTTGACATCTGATATTGAACTTGTCACAAACCTAACTGAACGCTGTTGCTCCTGACTCTATCCTTCCCCTGAAAATCTTACCCGTCACCATGAACATTCCTGTTTCTGAATAGAAACATGACCATTGTACCCATCACCCACATGGACACATCCTACACATCCTTCACAGTAGACTTCATACGCTAAATCTTTCCTCAGGTCTTCCTCTATAAATCCTAGTGTAAATTCCCCATCATGAGTCATGACTATCACATATTTCAACACAGGGATCATGCACACATTAAACGCTGGAAATTCCACAGTCTTCAGCACTGAAATAGAACCACATTCAGAGAAAACTGGAATATAAAATATGTTAAGTGAGTGAACAATATTTCGATTGTCAAGTGAAGAGATAATGATTTATTTGATTTACTCGTTTTTTCTCTGGTGATCTCTTACCTTCCAAAATGGAATCTAATGTTGGGAGAAAAGAAATCAGCTTACATAAGCTGCACATTCAAATGGCCTGAACACAAGTTAATTGTATTAAGAATGCTTCTGCATATCTCTGGTGGAAAATATCTTTTAAACGGTTCTGAAATGAAAAAGGACAGGGTACGAATACTTTGCTCTCTAGACATACTAGAGTCACTTACAAGGAAGTAGTTTTGAACATAACAAGTGCATGATGGCAGAGAGTACTTTGGTCTCACTTTGTCATTTGACACATGTTTTCTCATGAGAGGATTTTTTCTTCCGTGTTTTTACTGCATTCTGAATACTTATGATGAATCTTAGAATGAGCGGGTATTAAGAATCTTAAATTTTCCAGACTTAATCTCTAATCCATCTCCCATAAAGTCACTGATATGGTAAATACTCTCAGTCATGTTCACAGACAAAACAAAGGGCAAATAAAAATGCTAATAATTTGGATTTGGGATGTCTGCAATCCTTGTGAGTGACTGACAGTCACCCATCTAACTTTGAAGTTTCTCTATTATTTTAGCAAGACAGAACCTTTCATCTACTTACTGCAAATGTCACAGCATAGAAGTGTAAGGAGAGATTTTTCTGGTGTCAGGAAACAAGCACTAGAGGGAATGAAAAACCATCAACAACAATAAAGATGCTCTGAAAGAGAACTGGGTACCATAAGACTTATCAATCAGATTCTCACAGGAAAAAGACAGTCTGCTCTCATTAGGTACTTGGAGAAAGTTTAGAGAAGGGGCCTCTTACACACTGTGGACACAGGGAATATGGAAACCACAGGGACGTTGATAGTATCGATAAGAAAATTGAGTCCCACCTGAAGGGGTGAACAAAGACTGGAATGCAGAAGAAGAGTTGGGTAGAAAGGCCACCAAGGGAGGAGCTGTGACCTTTGGAGTAAGGTTGCAGTTAGTGAGAGATGGCCCTGCAGATAGATGTGGGAGAATGGATACCCCAGCCTTGCTTTTCTACTTCCACAGGGCCTCTGACTTGGGCTTCCCACTGGCCAGCCAGGCAGAAGTCAGAGAGCAAGAGATCCCACCGATGTAGTGCAAATAGATCAGCCTCAGGGGGCAACGAGCTAGGGTGAAGTGTGATCCTGCAGAGGCAAACGAAAACTATGTGACCCAGATGGGATTTTTCAGATACAATTGGAGACATTTTAAATAGGATGGTCCCTAAAAAAGAAAAGAGAAACACAATAAGAGAATCCTGTGACTTTCAGATCTTCATGAACCACAGAACAATCAATCTTTCCAGAGAAACCCGATACCTCCCTAAAAAGTACTTGTGACCATGCAGAGCAATGACACATGTGACCAATGGTTCAGACACTTAACATGTGCAGGATTTCTGATTTGAATTTTCCTGACTCTTTGAACTCTATATGCCATTTCCTGATTATGCCAACTTTGTGTGAAGAGACACAGGTGGGAAGGAGAGGCGGTGGGGACTGAGAGCTGGGAAGAGGCTTCATTCTGGTTAGTTCTCACTGCATAACAAACCATTCTGAAGCTCAGTGGTTAAAAACAAAAACCATCATTTATTTGTTCTCATAAAGCTGCAATATGGGCAGCACTCAGTGGGAATGGATCATCTTTGCTTTCTGCAACTTCGCCTGAGATGGCGGGGCAGACGGAGGGCCCGCTTCTGTGTTGCCTCATTTGCATGGCGGGCAAGTTGGTGTGAGTCACGAATGAAAGGTGAGCTGGGAAGTGGGCCAGTGACTTCAAGCCCTCTGGAAGGGGGCCTCTCAAGAGGCAGCCTGGGCTTTCTCACAACATGACAGTCAAGTTCCAAGGGCAAGAATCCCAACAGGGCAAGGAAGCATTGCTCACATGTAACCTTAGAGTCACAAGGTGTTGCTTCAATCATCTGCTATTAATGAACCACTCCCAGATCCGCCCAGTTCCAAGGTAGAGGACACAGGCCCCGCAACTCAGTGACAGGAGTAACAGGGTCAGGTTATAGGAAGAATAAGTAGAAGCTACTCTCACAGCTATCTATGGAAACTACAATCTACCACTATGGCAAATCATCATAAATTCAGAAGAAAAAACGAAATGGTCTTTACAACCAAAACATCTGCCATATTTTTGAAAGCAAGTTCATAATCCCACTGGAACCATCTCTAAATAATCCCTTCTCAGCTTCTTCCCTGATATTTTTTATTTGTTCAGCATACTTCATCTTTAGCAATTTTATTTTTTCCTCCCGTTCTTCCTGTGATTTATGAGCATATTCCTTTTCTACTAGTTTAATTTCATTATTTAATTGATCGGTATAGATCTTCTTCAGGTCTTCTTCCCGTTGCTTCAGCCTCTTCTCTGTGTCCTCATAAATGGCATCGGTAAAGTAAGCCCCTCCGTTGCTCCGCACCATCTCCTCTATCAGCTCCACCAGCTCCTGCACCTGAGCTTCCTTCTCCGCCCCTGAGGCTCTGTTGTTGAAGGCACAGTAGCGGTTCCCACACTCGCTGATGATGTTTCTTAGCTTCACATCTGCATCTGCCAAGAAGTCACTCAGGCTCTTCTCCTCCAAGTGATCTTTGTAAGTGAACAACACGATCATGTGCTTCAAGGCTGGCTTCCCAAAGACAGTCTTGATCAATGCCACGGTCTTCTGCTCTTCCTCCGTGTAGCGGCCAACCTGGAGGACCAAGATGATGGCGTGGGGCCCAGGACAGGAGTAGAGGACACACTGGCTGAATTCCCCGCGTGTGGTATACAGGGTCTCCTTGTTGTCAAAGAGCCCTGGGGTGTCAACAACAACAAGTTTCCTCCCCTTCCATTCCTTGGATGCTTTTTGACACCTGGAGAAGACAGCATGGGGAGCAACTCTAGAGTCAAAGACTCTACTCCCCAGGATGGTGTTGGCCGTTGCGCTCTTCCCACTTCCAGTTTTCCCCACCAGAATAATCCTCAGAGTGTTGTCCTGAGGGTCCGCCATGTCACTACCAGGAGTCTCTGTGGTGTAAAGGAAAGGAAGGAGAAGAAAAAGAGTCAAAGAAGGTAAGTGGAAAGCATCACCTCGCTCTTATGACCTATGTGTTCCTCTCTGAAATCCTGCAGTAGTCTACTATCCATGTAGGTCTCATAAAGACAGAAAGATGAGACAATTCAATCACCATGGGAAAACAACAAAGTAGTTAAAGAGTTTCCCTACAAAAGAGTATCAGGTCCAGATGGTTTCATGGGGATCTCACTTAATCTTTCTTAAACTATTCCTGATTACTTAAAACAGAAGGAAACCTTTCCAATTCTTTCTATGACACAAGTGTGATATTGATCCCAAAGGTTAACAAAGATTTCACCAATAAATAAAGCTAAAGACATGTCTCATTTGCGAATACTAATACAAAAATCCCAAATAAATTGTCAGACACTAAAAAGTAATACTCCACAATAAAATGTGATTTATTTCAGAAATAGTAGGGTGGTTCAATATGAGAAAATGGATTGTAACAACACATCCTCGTTAGTAGATTTAAGAAGAAAAACACCTTCATACAGAACAGACATTTCCCCAAATTCAACACTGTTTTAATAGATACTTCTTTAACGTGTTTATATAGAAATATAAATTTTAAAAAATGTGTCTCCATTTTTTTCTCTGCAGCTAAAATAGTTGACTATTAAATTCACTTGGATGAATGAAGAAAGAAAATTAGCCTGTAGAGTCAACAAGGAGAAGAACGATGAGGGAGGACCAGCTGTACCAGATAGTAAAATATTTTAGCCCCTATAATTAAGGCAGTATGAAGTGTGTGTGAACAGAGACAAATGGAAAACAAAAACAGACAATTCAGAAATAGACCAAATTGGTCGACTATATTCATGAGTATCCAGTTCAATTGTATCGTGTTACATTTATCGTCCATAAGGCAGGATCTCACAGCAATGGGGAGAAAGATGGACTAATAACCAGCATTGGGATAACTACAAAACCACACAGAAAAAGACAAAACTGCACCCACGTCTTCATGCCATTCACATGCTAAATACGTTAGAAATATAACACTAAAAATCAATCCACATAAATACTAGAAGAAACTCAGACAAATCCTTTGTAACCTAGGGGCGGGGCAACTCTTTCTAAGATTTGAAAGATTGTAAGGAAAAGGATTCATACATCTGACTACATAAAGACCTAAAAGACAATGGGAGACAACGAACATCACAGAAAATTAAAATACGAATGTCAGCCTATATCAAAGAGGGTTAATTCTCCTCTTATACAAAGAATACCTAAAAGCAGAGAGACAAATATCCAAAAGCTCGACGGAAAATGGAGCAAGACATATGAATAAACAGTTCAAAGAAAAAAAAGAAATGTCAATGCTCCTCAACTATGTAAAAATATATGAACACTCAAAGTAGAGAAATATAAACCCAACGTAGGAAAAGAAAAAAACCAAATATAACAAATTAAAATTACACTGAGATACTATTTCTCCACTTACAGATTTGGCAAAAGTGCAAAAATTTGCTGCTATAATCAGTCGGTAAAGGTTTAGAGGAACCAGGTTCTCTTCTCCGTGGCTAATAAGAATAGAAAAACAGTCTAAAACCTACAGAGGAGAAATTAGCAATATCATACAAATTAGATATACATTTATTCTGGATTGTGAGTCCCAATTTTAGGATTTATGCCTGTAGTGGTCAAGGGCAGGTCACCCCTAAACGTGCAACTTTGACATACTGACTATTTCATATAAAAGTAACTTAAGATACAGCCTGTGTGGGAAGATTACTAAGACCCTCTTCTGTCCCCCTGCACGCAGGAAACAAATCTCCCATGTAAAAGGTGCCCTTCCTGTCCCAGGAGGTAAAGAGACACTCTCATGACCAGGGATAGGAGATTTAGAGCCAAGAAAAGTATATAAACAGCCCACTACTTTCTACTAATTTACTACCCCAGCCCAAAGTCTCTTTAGAATTCCTCCCTAACAGATGCTCCCAAAGTTAACTCTTCCTTGTCTTGTCAATCCCTCACAAATCCATTGTCTCTTTGCCTAAAAAGTATAAAAACTGCCTGCCTTGGTCATCTCTCTTGGTCTTAGTTTCATTACGGAGCATCTGTGCACAGTGCTTTTTTTTCTCTTGTTAATCTGCCTCAAGTGAATGTAATTCTTAGTGCAGCTGGAAGACCTTGAAGGGTAGAGGAAGAAGTTCCCCTTCCTTTTATCCCAGAGCTACACTAACAAAACACAGGAAAAGATTAGGCATATGTTTATTCACTGCATCACTATTTGTAATAATTAAAGACCAAAAACCTACCAAATGCCCACTAGTAGGGGTCTGATTGAATAAACCAAGGTACATACACACAGCGATGTACTATCCAACTGTAGAAAGGAATAAGAAATACCTCTCTATGCTGGGATGGTGAGATCTCCAGGATATTTCATTAAGAAAAAAAAAAGCAAAGTGAAGAAAATAATATTTACTTTACTGTCATTTCTCTAATGAGGAGGAACATGAACTGTAGGTACAAAATACAACATATGTTTCATGCACATGAAAAAGCAATGGCAGATCATCTGAACCGTCACCAAAGAAGTTACTGACAGAGGGATGGGAGGAATATGGTGGGGGACAGGGTAGAAGCTGGAAACTACTTTGAATATACTTAGATTTCATAGATTTGTCTTGAAAGCATGTATTTCCGTCTTATAGAGAGTTCGAATCACAGCTCTTTTCCTTTATGAAAGACCTACATGTGTACCTGCTGTTGCTGGCTGAAATACATTCAAAGAGGATTTTTCATTTGTACAAAAAAAAAAAGCTGAACACGAATACAGCGTTCCACATTTGTTTCACAGCCAGTTGAGCTAATGGAGAGGCCGAGTGGGCCATTGTCCACACCAGCTGCCAATCACCTTCCCCGGGAACCTCACACAGGGGTTCACCATCCAGCCACCAGAGCTGTGAGCCAGATGAGCATGTGGGCTTTCTCTCAATTGAATTTGTGCATCTGTTAACAAGTTGTGTCTAAAAGTATCAGAAACACATAAGGGAGGTTATTTGGGGGAGATCTGGGAATGCGCACCCTTTTTCCATGTACATTCATGGTAATTGCTTCTCTCCTTTATCTCATTTTGTTTCATAAATGATTTCATAGGAACGTTCTGCTTGCAGATAGTGAGGAACATCTGGAAATAGCTTACATAATTATAAACAAAAACTATATTTTAAGATAACTGGTAAAAATCAAAAGCAAATGCAATACATAGTATTTGGTGTAATAGACAAACCACACAAAGAATTGGTCCAAGAAACTTGAAAATGCAGTTGCTTCATTGGCTATTGTCCTAATGGGATAGAGTGTAAGGCCAAATAGGGGGAAAAAACGTCAAGAAAATCTTAAATTGCTTTCGGGAATCCTGTCCTATTCTTAGCTTTTGTGCACATGTGTAGTTTTGAAGCCCAAGGGCAAGCCCAGTGGCAATGAACACCCTTAGCGCCCATACTGTGCCCTTCAAATGCCATTTCCCACCAAAAACATTAGGACTCTTAGGAGAAGGTACCGATTCCATTTCTGGGCCAAGAAATGTGCAAGTGGATCCTAGAATATCTAGTCATACTAGAAAGCGAGGATGCTATCAAAAACTACTCAGACCGTGAGACGCCTGGCTAGCTCTGTGAATACAGCATGCATCTCTTGATCCCACGTTCATGAGTTCTAGCCCCACATTGGGTGCAGAGATTACTTTCAAAAAAAAAGTTTGGATGTTACCGAAAG
The DNA here is from genome assembly GCF_022079265.1 of Lynx rufus. Classification (NCBI taxonomy): domain Eukaryota; kingdom Metazoa; phylum Chordata; class Mammalia; order Carnivora; family Felidae; genus Lynx; species Lynx rufus. The sequence continues at coordinate 163,277,404 of NW_025814856.1, read as the reverse complement.
GACTACAGAGCCAACTTGAAGAGGCTGACTGGACAGAGAATGGGTAATTTGAGTATCAATGAGAATAATAATTTCAATGGATTAAAATTCATCAAATATGTTGAAGTTCATGAATTCGTAACAATACCATCATCGCGAAAGAAGTGAAGTGTTCTCTTTGGGGTATGCTAGGAAATGATGTCATCAGTCTGAACATGAACAAAAAGGAATCAAGCATTCCTTTGTCTTATTAACTACACCTTATGGAATGAAAGTATGATTCAGAGGAACTTTCTTTTTAAAGGATTATGCCATCTAATAAATGAAGAAAGAATGATAGAATTATAATATTATAATTTGCGACCGTTAATGAAACAAAGTTACTCTAGGCTATCATTACTGTCTGCTACATTCTAGAAAGAGACAGAAGAATATATAAGGTGCCTTCTGATGGACGTTTACAACTGCACCTATGAAATATTGCCACCCAAATAACCAGGCAAGCCTTAATCTGATCAAGCCTCTCCTTAAATTTAAATTTATACAAAACACAGAAACTAGAAGAACATGTCATATGACGTCTTGAGGATTTAATGAGCAAAATGTACACTGTCCAATTCTCTTGGAAAAATGACCAACCATTTCTTAACCAAACACATTTTACAAAAAGAAACAGGAAGGTGAAAACTTATTTATCAAATTAAATTTAAGAGATATGAAAGAATCGAAATTTATGAACCTTATTTGGAGCTGATTTCAATTTTAAATTCTAGGAGATGATCTGGGAATTGGAATACACCTGGTAATTTTTTAAAAATTCTAATTGCTTTTTGAACTCTGATTATGGTATATTTTAATGACCTTTATCTTCCAGACATACATATGTAAGTAATTACTGATGAAGTGATAAAATTTTTAGTATTCTAGTAATTTAATACTTCTTAGTATTCTAATGTTTAAATTGTATGTATGTATGTATGTATGTATGTATTTAATCTCTACACCCAGCATGAGGCTCAAACTCACAACCCTGAGATCAAGAGTCCCATGCTTCCCACTGAGCCACATAGGTGCCCCCACTTTGATTTTTGAAATGAGGAGATTGATGTGGCTCAGAAATGCTGAGAAAGTTGCCCAAGGTCACTGCGCTAATGGGCTTTGGGCAGAGAAGGGATCCAATGCAAAGTATGTCTGACCCTACACTCATGCATAACCCTTGCACGCTCTGGTCTCTTCTTGGTTCCTTCTCAGGTCCTTGATTCTACATTTCTGTTTACATTGGATCAGAAATAGATCATGGGAGGCCAGGGGAGGTACTTCACTCTCTGTCCAGAAACATGAACTGGTAGCAACCCTGGAAATAGGGAAGGCAACCAAAGGGCTTCACACACATTTGTTTTCTATAGAATAGCTCATTCTCTCCCCCATGGCACCTCTTCTTTACCTCCTCTGTTACACTGTCGATCACACCATTTCTCTCTTACATGTTGGAAAGGACAGAGCCAGCTGAATTCTAGGTTTCCTGTGCCATTTGTGACCTGGGTATCCTGGGGAATTTAATAAAACCACACGCACACCATCTGGGATTCAGATTTTCTTTCAGGAAAAAAGAGGGATTGGGACAGACTGCTTTCTAAATTGCCTTCCAGGTCTAAAGACCTGCCTTGAGGACACTAGTTTCCCACTAAGAGAAATGGATGGGGTGTCAGGCAGCACTCACTCTGTCATGACAACTGATGGAAGATATGCTGTTCAGCAAGTTTGTCCTGCTAAATAGGAGATGTGTGGACATGGGGCAATCAATCTCCTTACTCCCACTCTTCCTCCCCCGGGAGTCCCGTGGCAGCATCCTGTTTGCTGGGCGGCTGGCACGGTACTTGGTCCCCTCTCAGACCAGAACACACACCCATGCACACCTCTATGTCCAGCTGCGCCTCACGGCTCAATTGCTCTGAGGCTAGGCTCACCTTCTTTTGAAGGAGCTGAGTTCCCCATTGTTCTCCAAAGAATCTGTTTGAGCTGCTGCTTTTGCTTTCACTGTGAGGAAAATGTGTTTGCACCCTTCAAACCTCTGAGGCAGGAAGCTCAGATTGGGTGGAGCTAGTGAAGGAACTATTTGGCTTTAAAGAGACAGAAATATTGTCCTATCATTGGAGGAGTGCTTTAGTTTTACCAAGGTGTAAGCTTTTTCTCCATGTGCCTGCTCTCACACCAAATTTTCCAAACCTATATTTGTTGTTTGGGGTTATACTGGTGGATCCCAAAGGCCCTTATTACATGACACAAATCATGCACACAGAGCCAGGTGTGGTGTTGGATCATCTTCCCTGCATGGCGTGGGAGACTCTGGGGTGATTCTAGGAAGAAGAAACTCAAATACGTGGTTAGATGTGTCCAAATTTAGAGCCTGGGATACTTCCCAGTGATTGTATCATATGGGTTTTCATGATAGTCTTTCATGAAGGTCTCAAGTTACTCATTAAAAATTTACCAGCCTTCAGGTACAAAGCCAAGACTCTAAACCATTGGGAGCCAAGAGAAAAAAAGGAAAATGTGGCCTGGAAAAAGTCTTCCAATGACCATACACCTTCTCTAGGTTTCTTCATATGGTTCTTTCAAGCCCCAAAATATGCATGACCTGACCACAAAAGATGCACCCAGGGAGGAGATCAAACTTTCCCCTACAACCTTCCTACTTTCCTCTACCCCAGACCCAGGCACAGGTAGATTTTCCCAGATTTAGCCAGTGCATCCATTCCAACCTACTCTGGAAACTTTGAGATGATAGGCAGATGGTCAAACCTCTCATGGTTGACCAGCTGTTCCAATTGTCTCTTGCATCATCATAAAATTATAAGGTTTTTGATTATATATTTTTGTTCACTACATTGAGACATGGGATTAGTTGATGCTCACACTTGAAGGTGGGTACTAAGAGAACTAAATGTGGCAGGAAGTAGTGGACAATGGGGTGGCAACCCATGCAGGGAAGCAGCTAGATTTAGAAATTATTGTATTCACACTATATTATTGGTCCATATCGTTAGACCAGTTATTGGTGCTAATGACTTGGAGGGCCCCAGGTAACTGTTTTCCAACTTGCAATAAAGACACAGACCAGGACCAGCTATGTAATTTGCAAAGTCTGGCACAAAAGGAATATGCCAGGCCCTTTGTCAGAAACAAAAAAAAATTAGAATTTCAAGATGACATCAATAGAAGAGTAAACCCTTCTAAATACAGGGCCCTTTGCAATGGCACAGGTCACATACCCATGAACTTGGTCTTGATGAGGCTGCATACATAAAAGTCTAGAGGAGAGCTAGAATCATATTTCCTGCTCAAAATATCTCTACCATTTCCTAGTTTCATTTCAAGCTACATATTCCTTGAGTGAAACTTGTCCTTGGATGTTGTCATGGTCAGCTAATTGCTTCTCCAGGCATTATGCTCAGGTACACTGTTAAGTTCCCTAGAAGGAACAGGAGACTAGTTGACACAGAATCCATGGATGCCACAAGAAATCAGATGCGGGTCTCAAATGGTAACAGCCTTGTGATCATTGGTCAAAAAGGAGCATGTGGCCCCCATCAGTCCCATCCTGAGCCCTAAGTTAGGAGTGATCTCCTTCTACAAGATTCTGGATAGAAGCAGTGTAGCCCCATATCTGAATTGTTCACTTAGCCACGCTCCTGATCATTGAGGGCTTCCTTCCACTTGCACCTATGCTGTGAGCCACAGGCCTCTCCACCGCTTGTCTCCTCCTGCAACCCTGGAAACACAACTTTCCACCCAGGGTCTTGCTCCTTCCACATAGTCAGAAGCAGAGAGATAAATGTGGACATAGCCACAGCTTCCTTTTTTGTTTTCCTTTGATTCTTTCCATTTCACACACACACAGAAATGTGGATATAATGAATTTTCAAAAGGTGTGGGGTCATTAAGAGACATTTTTTTAATTGTATAGGAGTCTTCTTGTGGGGCTCAGAGTGTTTTCTGCTGCTCAGATCTAGATAATCTCAAAGCTCAACTTATTAAAATAGTGCAGAAATAATAACAGTAGTTTAAAAGAATTGTTCCCCCATTGTCCTGTTTCTTCTACATATCATCTTTGGAAACTTGGTGGATCCGTTTCCTATTGCCTCCATAACAAATTCCCAAAACATTAGTAGCTTAAAACAATATAAACTTCATCTTCTGCAGTTATGGAGGACAAGAGCATGGAATTAGTCTTATGGAGATAAAATCAAGGTCCTGCAGAGCTGGTTCTTTCTGGAGGCTCCAGGAGAGAATCCATCCCTTGCCTCTTACATCTTCTAGAAGCTGCCAGCTGTCCTGGGCTTGTGACCACATCACACCAATCTCTGCTGCCTTCATCACATTGCCTTCTTGCCTCTCCTTAGAAGGACCTTTCTGATAACATCTGGGGCCCACCCAGATAATCTAGAATAATCTCCCCATCTCAAAGTCATTAACTTAATCACACCTGCAAAGATGCTTATGGAATAAGGTAACATTCACAGGCTCTGGGGATTAGAGTGTGGCCATCTTTCAGGGGCCACCATTCAGCTTGCCACATTTGGGTGAGTTAATCTCTCTGCAACTCACTCCCCTAATCTTCAAAATGGAATACTTTCTTCAGACGGTCATTGTGAAACCAGATAATTTTGTAGACATGAAGTGGTAGTCAAACCATAGTGATCAATAGGTATTAGTTAGAAGTAGTAATAGAACCCTCTATGCTAGTCTCATAGATTACCCTTCTAAGGCTCACCTACACATCAGAGATGCTGTCTTAATCAGCTTGCATAACCATAATACCACAGCCTGGGAGCAGGAACTACAGGAATTCATTTCTCACAGTTCTGGAGACTGGGCAGCCCAAGTCCAATGTGCCAGCCAACTTGTTTCCCTGGGGAAGGCTCACTTCCTGATTTGCAGATGGCGCCATCTCACCGTGTCCATACATGATGGAGCAGGGAAGCAACTCTCTGCTATCTCTTCTTACAAGGGCACAAATCCTGTCAAGAGGACCCCAGATTCATGAACTCATGGAAACCCACTTACCTTATCACCAAATACCATCATGTTGGGGGTTAGGGATTCTGGAGCCTTCTTTCTTGGTGCCAAATAAATCTAGTCACTTCTACTTTGTAACAATCTCTTTTAAGTGGATATCACTCAAGGTTTCCTGGTTTCTCCCCACTCACACCACCCCCAAAGGGCACTGCATGAAAAGGAAGACTCAGCACCTCCACAGCCTGTCTACCAGGATAAGGGATCTGGATTATCTATACCCCTGCACTCACATGGCTTTAATGAAATTGTCTTCTGACTCCACGGATGTGCAAGAAGAGCTGCCTCTTGCAGGCTAATGGCAGCCGTGTCACAAAAGAGATATAGGTGTTAGGTGTGACAGTGCACTTGGGGCTGAATCCCTCAAAGGAAACATTGACCAAACCCTCATGAAATAAGGACCATGCCCCAAAAAAAGAGACTTTTACTGTCTTCCACGATGTTATATTCGGTTATGAACCACAACCATTCAGTGCTGTTCTCAAACAGGTCTCTGCTTCCTCCTAAGGCTTCTCCGAAGATCTGCCAAAAGTGACCACTCAGAATTTGTGTCTTCACCAGAGGGTCGCAGTCTTGGAGCTTCAGGGAAAAACTGTAGGACGTGCTCTGAACTACTGTTGCCTCAAAGAGACTCTTCAGAGCAGGTTTCCAAAATGGAAGCACTGACTCAATGCTCAGACTCTACCAGTGAGCAAAGCCAGGACTACTGGGACTCTCAGTCTGGAAGCATATGTACCTCATGAAATCAGACGACTGACTCAAGATCCAGCAGAGTGAGAAGTAATGACATAGGACTGAGTGAACGGATTCAAGATGTGCCATTGAGGTTATTTGTTTGGAATATTGATGGCATTCTGTTTGATGTTCTACTTGTACGGCTTTGTGGAAACCTTATTTCTTTCTCCTTAAACGAATTAGTAGACTGTGTATTTGTAAACCCACAACAACCATCTTTAAATATTACCTCATCTTCACCTACCCTCAAAATTCAGAAACAAATGCTTCTACTAAGTTTCATTCACTTTCATGATGATAGAACCATTTGCATAGGTTTAATAAAATTCTGTCCTCTTGTTTACAAAGATACCATTGGAAAAATCGATTCTGCAGAAAGGCCATATGTACAGGGTGATATCTGAGAGTGATTGTTGTTTAATCAAACACCATCAGACCACTGCTAAGGAGAAATTGTTGGTGTTACATGCGGAGTTAATGTCTCCAAAACCTTCATAAGAAAATTAATATGATTTCTGGCTTCCAGGATCCCAATCTCTGGTAGTAAGGAAGTCCACTCCCAGGTAGTCCAAAAACCCAGGCAAATTTTGGAGACCTCAGGAAGAGGGAAATTCACTGAGATTTATGGGTACAGCATGCACAGTTTACTGGAGAAAGTGTTTGGGCCTTGGTTTCCTACTCGTAGGACAGAAGAATGGCAGGGGCTTTGAAAAGTCTGATTCAAAACTCATTTTGAAAATTTCCAAAAGAAGTTTATCCTTTGGAATTGATAGTTGCTTAATATGATGAAGCTCTAGATTTCCCGAGCAAACTCAAGGAGGCTTTTCCGGTTAATTAAGATTCTTGCTGCATCTGTATAAATAATCAGGCCATGCGTAATAAAAACAATCTTCTAGGATCAACAATACTTGTTGGAGACTGTTTATGATCACAAAGTAGAGAACGCTATGAAAATGATCCAAAATTTAATGAGCACTGTGTGTTGTATGGAAACCAATTTGACAATAAACTTCATATATTGAAAAAATAAATAAATAATAAATAAATACAAAAAAAAACAAAAAAATTTAGAAATAGGCAAGAGAGATTACTGGAGTGTTCTATTGTTCTGTGAGGTGCTCTGCTTGATGATCCGCTGTGATATTTTACAACACTTTAAGGACAGAGAGGATTTTTGCACATCTCTGCCTTGGAGACACTCAGCGAATTTTCTGTCTGGTGGAATTAGAACTCAAAAATCACATTTTACTACTCTCTTGAACACATCAACCCTTGATTTCAAATGAATTTTGTGTTTTTATTTGTGTTTTTGTTTTATTCTTTGCTTATTTGTTTGTTTTTAACTAGGTTTCACACCCAGCATGGAGCCCAAACTTAAGACCCTAAGGTCAAGACCTGAGCTGAGATCAAGAGTCAGACGCTTAACTGATTGAGCCACCCAAAGGAACTTTGATCCATTATACTATCATACTGGTTCTCTAGTCACGCCATGAGTTGAGCAAAATCTTTGATGTGTTTATACTTGCCCAAGAGGCATGATTTTGCTTTTTTTCAAAACTGCACTGAGATAAGTAAGAGAGGGAGAAATAGCATGATCCAAGCCTTGGAGGTGGAAATAACACTGGACACAGACAGAGAACAGCTAACAATTTGGAGTGCTGGAATCATTACCAGCCTTTACTGAGGGCCTACTGTGTCCCAGGCACTGACCTCCGTATCATTATCACCTCCATTCCTTACAAAAGTATAAAATGGATATTAATGGGAACAATGATATCTAGAAAAATCTCATTCTTGGAAGAGAAGTTGAGACTGATTATAATGACTGTTGAATACCAGGCCAAGGAATGTGGATTCTAAGCCCTAGGCAGTAGAAGATTTCCAAGAAGCAGAGACCTAAGAAAACTATCCCAATGGGTTAACCTGGTAACTGCAACTAGGACTGGAGAGGAAGAGATCAGGGGTACTGTACCCTCAACTGCATACACTGTCCCTCTCTTACCATATCGTAGGTTGAATTGTGTCCCTCTAAAGAAGTCCTAACTCCTGGTACCTGAGAATGTGACCTATTATGGAGCACGGTCTCTGTGATGTCATGTCATGAAGTTAAGGTTGAGCCCTACTCCAATGCCTGGAATCGTTTCATTCACAGTGAGGGAAGTTTACACACAGATACACACAGAGAACACCATGTGACAAAAGAGGCAGAGATTGGAGTGAAGCACCTAGAAGGCAAAGAACAAAGCATGACAGCCAGCACCAGAAGCTAGGAAGCAGCAAAGAAGGATCCTTCCCCAGAGACTTCATGGAGAGTATGGCCCTGGGAACGTCTCGGTTTGGCACTTGTAGCCTGTGCCAGAGAGACAGTAGCCATAACAATGAGACAGTAAGTTTCTGCTCTTTAAGCAACAGTTTGTGGTCATTTGTTACAGCAGCTCCTGGGGGAACTAATATAGATTTTAAGGCCAAGAAGTAGGGTCCTGCTCTGGTAATTACCAGTCGTTTTGAAATTGAGTAATGCATGGAGGCTCCAAGAATTCTGAGGTACGTGATAAAAAAAAAGGCCTAAGAGGATGTCGGTGGTATGATGAACATCAAGGTCACTTTCTGGTGAGGTCCCTGAGAGAGGTGGGGACCACGCTGCTGGACATTGGAGGGACGATGGCACTTGCTATAAAATGGCAGAGTGCAGGGAGGCGGGCTAACAGAGGTGGGCTGCTGGGTGGAGAGTAGACCATGTAAGTGATGAACTTGAATATTTAGCTGAGGAGAATTCCGAGAACAGTGTGGAAGGTGCGGCCTGGTTTCTCCTTGCTGCTTCTAAAGTAATGCGTGAGGAAAGAGAGTGGTGGCCTATCTCCAGCCAAGGAGCACCAAGATGGCCAGCTGCCAGCAGAGCCCAGGAAGAAGCAAGCAAGGTCCTCCCCTCAAGGCTTCAGAGAGCGCACGCCTCTGCTGGCATCTTGACTTTGGACTCCAGGAGCTACCACACAATCCATGGCTCAGCTGTTTCAACTGCAGTTTGGATGACCTGTCGTGCAGTGCTAGCCATCCAGTATGTCCCCTCCACCTTGCCCCTGCCTGTGTTCTTGTCCCATCCTCTGAGAAACCCAAAGGTCTCCCCTTCTGTGGCACAGTGTGAGCGGGCAAATCTTCTAGACTACGTTCTTCCTCATTCCCACCACATTTCTGGTCCAGATGGACCCCAGGTCTCCCTGATGAGAGAGAGCTTGGGGCTTTCTCAGAATTTACATTTCAGGCCTCTAAAGAATTCTCTTTTAGGAAACAATTATACAACACCAAAACAAAAACTAACAATTGTTTCTTTTAAAGAGACACACAGGAATTTAAGGCCTGGGAGTGCAGTTAAGGCCTCCTGAACTCTGAAGGCAAACAGGCAGACTGTCAGGGCACCATGAGCTGGGAGGTCAGAGCTAAAAGCAGGCCCCAGTCCCAGCAGCAACAATCAATCCCTCACTCTTACAGAATACCAACACCGCACAAAAGGACTATTTTCTCTTAATCAGCAAAAATGTCTCCTTAATATATGAAAATCACTCAGAGGAAAAGTGTGTGGGCCTGATTCTGCCACGATCAAGATCTATGGCTTGGAGAAAACCCAAACACAAACAGACCCCAAAAAACCACAATCCCCATGTGCCCCAGTATCTTTATGGATAAGAAGTCCTAGATTGTCTCAGTACAATGCCTCCTACAGAATAGCACCATGCGAGACTATCGGGGCCTCTCCCAATGAGGAGGAATCCCAAGACTCTCCCCCACCCCGGCATGATTCACGAGCCTGGGCCCACATACCCACACAACTTCTCAGGTGTTGGTTGGCTGTAGGTATAAATCTCCAGGTGGAACAGGGGCCTGTGGCCCCCAAAGGGAGACCCTGAGGAGGGCCCAGTCCCAAGACTCCTGGCTGGAGGACCCAGGTGTGAATACGAGTATGGGCCTTCTTTCCCCAGGGCTTTAGCGTCCCTGGGCCATCAGAGTAATGGACACTTACAGATGGTTATGGACATCACCTTTATTTACCAGCCAGCACCGACAGCCATGAACACAAGAAGCAAAGGCACAGGCATGTTTCACCCCGAGTTCTCTGCTACTCTCCACACATACAGCATCCTTCCTCACTCATCTGCCTAGACTTTCCAGACCCAACTTCCAAACCCCACAGCCTTTGCTTGGATGGCCCCTGGATTCTTAGCCATTCCTCAGTACCAATGGTGGAAGAGTCGGTTCAGGAGAATGGGGGTCAGGGAAAGAACTCACAGGCTGCCAGGACCAGCCGACAGCCTTCAGTGATCTGCCCTCTCTGGGATTTACAACAAAGTTGGCACAGTTTCTGCTGTTACCTTCGTTTCTTTCTTTTGGTTTCAACTTGACATCTTTTATTGCTTCACTCTCATCTTTGTGGAGTGTCTCGAGTGCTTTATTACAAATGGAAAACACGGTAAGTTAATCTTTAACGAGGGATAAAGGAAAGACTGTTATATTTATGGCACCATATCACAGCACAGTTTTTTCTGTTATTGTTTCCCACAGTCCCTTGCATTTTCAAGAAACGGGCAACAGGGTGATTTCTCGTAAATTCACTCATGCACAGAAAAACATACATCTTACTTCAGCCCCAGCAATTTCCTGCCTCAAATCTCCCAAGTCTGTCTTCCTCATCAGGCCACAAAGGCAAGGTCACAGGTTCATGTCTTCTCATTTGTGGCTGCTCTTGTGCTCAAAAGGGACTGGGGCAGGAAGGCGGGGCCAAGGAGGAACCCCACCATGGAGATCTCACTGGCCTCTGCACAGGATACTTTTTCCATCTCTCCCCAGGCTGGTGCTGGCCTGAGGATGAGGTGGACGTCTTCCTGGGAATCTCCAACCAGGGCCCGTTCAAAGCAAGCACAGCAGCTAGATCTTTTGACCCTGACGTGGGCTGAACAAGTCAGTTCTGCTCTTTATTAGAACAGGTGCACACGGATGCTGCTATCTTCCAAAATTTTGACCAATTTTTCTACTGGTTGTTTGTTCACTGAATGAATGATTGATTGATTGATTGATTAAAGTTTATTTATTAATTTTGAGAGAGAGCGAGTGAGTGAGGAGGGGAGGGACAGATAAAGAGGGAGAGAGAGGATCCCAAGCACACTCCTTGCCAGCACAGAGCCTGACACAGGGCTTGAATTCGCAAACAGTGAGATCATGACCTGAACTGAAACCAGGAGTCAGATGCTCAAGCAAATAGCCCCTCACGTCCCCCCAAGTTTTAAAAATTTTTCACTCAAAACATAAATAGCTAACAAACAGCCAAGCAGCTTTATTATTTTTCACTATTACTTATTTCTCCGGAAGAAATAGAACTTGAAAGTTGCACTGAAATGACTCATGTCCAAGCTGTGAAAGAATATAAACCACTCTTTGGAAATACAGGGAGAGGCCAGCATCTCTCTCACCCTCTGCAAGTTCACCATATCTGCAGTTAGTAGGACAGCGGGACTCGGGATAAAGACGGCTGTCGGTAAGACGGTGGTAACTGCTGCCTGGCTCCCTTTTGACTCTGTTTCGTTTAACTATAATAAGACACCACAAGGGGAAGACAAAACGAGGCAAACTCCAGGCAGCCAGCAGGAAGGAAGAAGGGGAGGGTGGCAATGTGGCCAGAGTTTGACCCAAAACTAGGACAGGCTTCCATATGTCCTGGAGGAACCCTACAGACCTAGTACTGGTGGGACAGCCATAAGTGGTGCAACGTATATATTTTTAAAAATATATTAAAGTCTTGGGGCGCCTGGGTGGCGCAGTCGGTTAAGCGTCCGACTTCAGCCAGGTCACGATCTCGCGGTCTGTGAGTTCGAGCCCCGGGTCGGGCTCTGGGCTGATGGCTCAGAGCCTGGAGCCTGTTTCCGATTCTGTGTCTCCTTCTCTCTCTGCCCCTCCCCCGTTCATGCTCTGTCTCTCTCTGTCCCAAAAATAAATAAACGTTGAAAAAAAAAAAATTAAAAAAAAAAAATATATTAAAGTCTCTTAAAGTGGTTCCAAGATCATTCAGCAAACGAAGAAGACTATTTCAAAAAAACAAAAAGTCTACTAAATGGTAGTAAGAACAGTGAGTCTGTGACACTTACCATAAGCTGCTTCTTCCCTTCCAACTCACACTCAGCTCCTCTGGAAGGAAGCTGCATTCTGGGAGCTGTGGCCAAGAAGCTGGGGCTCCCTGTCCCCTCAGCCTTCCAGCAAGAGCACAGTATCTTGAGAGGAATCAGCTGGACGTCAGTAGGTTTAACCGCCGGGTGTAGTATGGACAGACAGAGTGGTTAGGGAAACACGCACAGAGTGAGGCTAAGACAACTGTCACCTCCCGGGACTGTGCAGGCCCAGGTTGCACCCTCTGAGGAGAGACACCAGAGGTTTCACCCTGCAGGGGAAGCAGACTTCACCAGGAGAGTCCAGCCAAACATGCAAACCCCCTGCACAAAGTTGCAGTGAAGCGACCAGAGCAGATATCCTTGTCTTATCTCTGATCACAGGGGCCAAGCTCTCAGCCTTTCATCAAGTATGGTACCAGTGGGGGGAGTTTTCATACTGATTTCCTTCAGTTCTTCCAACATGCTTAGAACTGCTCTTTGGAAGCCCTGTCTCTGAATCCAACATCCAGGGCCTCTGCCAGGCAATTCCTGTGGCCTCAGTTTTTCCAGTATATGGGTTACACCTTCCTGTTTCGTTGTACATCTTACAGCTGTTGTTAAAAACTGGGTATTTTAGGGAACATGGTGTAGTGGCTCTGGGTACTGTTTCCCTTTCTGCCTTTCTAGGCCTTGATTTGCTGCTGTCTGTGTGTCCATAAGAATACAGAAATTGCTTTTTTAAACAACAAAATAGAAATTCTGCAGCGGAAATGTATGACTGAAATGAAAATTTTACTAGTGGAGCTCAACGATATATTTGAATGGCTAGAACAAAGATTCAGTAAATTTGAAGATGTAAAAATTATAAAAACACATGTACTTCACAATTGAGCCCCAAAACACAGGAAGCAAAAAATAACAGACGTCAAGGAGAAATAGACAATTCAACAACAAGCTGTAGACTTCAATGTCCACATTGACCAATGCGTACTACAGCTAATCAGAAGGTCAAAACAGAAACAGAAGATGTGACCCACAGATAAACCAACTAGACCTAACATTACAGCACTTTACCCAACGAAGTAGATTATGCATTCTGTTCAGGTACACAGAGAACGTTCTCCTAAATATGACCAATAGGCCATAAAATGAGCCTCAATAAATCTAAGAGACTTGAAATCCTAGAGTATAACAGGGGGGAAGCTCCTTTACATCAGTCTTGACAATAATTTTTGGATTTGACCACAAAAGCAAAGGCAGCGACAGATAAAATGAACAAGTGAGATTACATCCAACTAATAAGCTTCTGCCTGGCAAAGGAAACCATCAACAATACAAAAAGGCAGCTCACTGAATGGGAGAAAGTATTTGCAAATTATATATTTGGTAAAGGGTTAATACCCAAAATACATAAAAAACTCATATAATTAATACCAAAACCCGAGCAATTTATTTAAAAAGGACAGAGGAACTAAACAGGCATTTTCCCAAAGAGGACATACAGGTGGCACATAGGTGCATGAAAATATGCTCAGTATCACCATCATCAGGGGAAACGCAAATCAAAACCACAATGAGGTATCCCCTCACACCTGTTAGAATGGCTATCATCAAGAAGACAAGAGGTAACAAGTGTTAGGGAAGATGTGGAGAAAAGGGAAGCCTTGTGCACTGTGCACGGGACGCAAATTGGTGCAACCACTGTGGAAAACAGTATGGACGGTCCTCCAAAAATTATAGGTAGCATTACATTTGATCCGGCAATCCCACTTCTGGGTATTTATCCAAAAGAAATGCAAGCAAGATCTCAAAGAAAAATCTGCACTCACAAGCTCCAAGCAGCATTGCTCACAATACCCAAGATGTGGAAGCAACCTAAGGGTCCAACTATGGGTATATATATTGTTCTGTGAAAAGAAAGAGGAACATCTTGTCATTTGCAACAACAGGGTCGAACTTGAGGGCATTATCATAAGCGAAACAGGTCGAACAGAGAAAAACAAATACTGTATGATATCACTTTTATGTGGAATTTTAAAAAGCCAAACTGATAGAAATGGAGAGTAGAACGGTGGTGACAAGGGGCTGGGGGCTGGGGGGATGGGGAGACATTGGTCAAAGAGTACAAAGTTCCAGTTATAAGATGAATACGTTCTGGGGATCTAATGTGCAGCCCAGTGATTATGGCTCATACCACTGTATCATACCTTAATAGTTACAAGAGAGTAGATGATCTTAAATGTTCTCACTCAGAAAGAGTAATGGTAAATATGTGATGTGATGCAGGTGTTAGCTAATAATACTGTGGTGGCAATTATTTTGCAATATGGAGTGTATCAAATCAACACATTGCACCCTTTAAAATTACAGTGTTACATTTCAATTATATCTCAATAAAGCTGGATAGCATGTGGGGGTGGGGGGATAAGGTGGAGGGCCATGGGTGAGGTATCTTCACTAGAGAGAATGAACTGGCAAGACTGGCTAAAAATCAGGCCCCAGAGCATTAGCTTCAGGTTAACTGAAAGCCCTCACTACACACGGGGAGAGTTGACTCCAGAAACCGTAAGTGAGTTAGGCAAGCTCGCAGAGATGATTCCAGAACAAACCAGGTCCAGGGCACATAGCACCATTCGCTGTTGTAGCCTTCTCTCCACAATTGTCTGGCTATTTTACTCACGGTATTTTCCTCTCTCATGACCTCCTGAGAGGAGAAACAGACACTTGGGTCGGAGATACCAACTTGAGGCTAAACTAAGTCTCCTATGAAAATTCCATCCTCTTCCTGCTGTCTGATCTTTAATAGCTGAAAAGACCTCTTTTTCTTTAGGAATGAGGAGATGGCACAGAGGACCACATTGGTGGCCCTGTCCGCGCTGATGTCCAGTCAAGGATTCCTCCTTGATTCCTGGGGAAGGAGATTCTCAAGAGGCCATTTTCTAGGAAAACACCCAAAAAGCAAAAGGCAACTGGAGATAAGAGTAGTGGGCAGAGGCCAAAACTGAGAACAGGCCTCAGAAGTCTAAACTGCCCTTCACTGAGGTTACAGCCCCTCCCGGGAACAAGATGTGGTGCCACAACGACCTTCGGAAAGGATCAGCACAGTCCCAGCAGCACAGGTGGGTTGTGCAGTGGAAACAACACAAAGGCACCACTTGCTGGCCCACCTGGCCCATGTCCTGTCCCTTTAAATCGGCACCACTGGGCCCTCCCTCCCTGGGCTCTGAGACTTCCTCCCTGTGCTGTGCTGGCAGGAACAGCCTCTGTACTCACAACCCAAGGCACAGCACCAGGTCGCGGGTTTCTGCAGCCAACAGCAGAGCCTGTCACCACTTCTGCTGGAAGGTGAGCACACACGGGGAGGAAGGGAGCCACCTGGGACAGAGGGGAGTGGAGGAAGTGGGGCGGGGGGTAGGAGGGCTGTAAGGAATTCAGGGCCTGGTTGCAGCTCACTGAGTGGGCACCTGCATTCTACTACCTCCCAGGAAGGGGAGCGGGATCTAGAAAGAATAACTTCACCCTTGCAGGCTTTTCAGGGAGCTCTGAGTTTCAGAACAAGCAAGGGAAGAAGAAATGGTAAGCATCTTCTCCAGCCGTGGAGTGCGCACACTTTTACTTGGGACTACATACTTCGTCCTGCCCTGCTCCTCGCCTGGTCAGAAAGGTGTTTGCTAGAAGCACTGTCAGGGCTGAGCACGCTGGAGAAGTCTGCAGACACTCCCTCTGAGGGCATGTGCAGCCAAGGAGAGAGACATTTCTGAGGACAAACAAGTGAGTCTAACCTCAGAACACATCGCAGAGTGGAAATCGTGTCTGTGAGCCGAACCCCACTCACACCCTCCACCTCCTCAGCCCTGTGCACCCCCAGGGACTTGCAGGAGCCAGCAACAGTTATGAACATGGTCTTCAGACCTCTGCAGTACACGTGCTTGTGTGTCCTTGCACATCCCTTCCCCCGCCCAAGCTGCCCAGGGCTCTGTGGGCTGGAGCCCTCTTCATCCCCACACACTGGCTATAAATGAAGGACTTGGACAGGATGAATGGCTCACAAACTCACAGCAGGGACCCAATGCATTAGAATCACTCAGGGGGTTGGGGTGGGTACCTCGGTGGCTTGGTCCATTAAGCTTTGAGCCCTGGGATGGATTCTGTGCTGTCAGTTCAATGCCTGGAGCCTGCTTTGGATTCTTCGTCTCCCTCTCTCCTTCTGACCCTCCCCTGCTTGAGCTCTGTCTCACCGTCTCTCAGAAAAATAAGTAAACAGTAAAATAAAATTTTTTAACAAAAAAAATCCCTCAGGAGGAGGGGTGAGAGATACCGTTTTTTAACGTTTATTTATTATTTATTTGTTTGTTTGTTTGTTTGTTTGTTTTTTAGACAGACATATGAGCAGGGAGGCACACATGAAGAAGAAGGAGAGAGAATCCGAAGCAGGCTCTGTGCTATTAGCACAGAGCCTGATGTGGGGCTCAAACCCACAAACCATAAGATCATGAGCTGAACCAAAATTAAGAGTCAAACACTTAACAGACTGAGCCACAAAGGCACCCCCTTTTTTCTTATTAAACTACACATCTATGAAACAAAATGTCAAATATATATTTTAAAGACTCCCATAAATACTTCCAAAAGACAACAGGTTCAGGAAGCAGGGGACTATATAATATCCAATCGCATTTAAGACGCTAGGAGTCTCCATGTTCTACATCAGTCAGTGACTCCAAGCCTCTAAACCCCAGATGTCAGCTCTCAGAAACTCTGGAAGAATTTTTCAAATCCCATCCCAAACCATCGCAAACCTTTGGGAAGTCCCATAGGGGCCAGGAGTCCAGTGGATTTCCTAGAGCACACTTGGTCAGTTCCGTCATCGATAAGGACTTCTTGCTTTAGCTAAATTCTTGTTCTTTGCACTGAATCTTCCGGCTGTTTCTTCAGTTCTGCTGTGCAGTCAGTTATGGGAGTTTGCTAATTTTTACACACAAGATCACTACTCACCTGAGGCCTGTGGGATCAACTTTACCAAGGGCTTTGGGGAGCCAAAAGGGGGGCTACGCAGAAGACAAACCTGTCATCTAACAGGTCAGAGACAAGTTATCAATCAACCCTTCCCTTTGCTTGTCCTTGTGTGCTGCCCATGGGACACAGCAAGGTCACTTGCAGTAGCCAGGTGTTGCCATGAAGAGGTAGCATTTGAAATGGATGGCGAAGCACAGACAGGACTCAGACAGAAACGTGGGAGAGAAGGAGTGGTCATGGGGGTGAGCGCACAGGTGGGCTGGAAAGGCCCTGAAACCTGTCCTCTGCGGAGCAGCTGACCCAGAAGGGGAGTGAGTGGGACACAGGGCTGGCGAAGCAGACAGAGCAGAGCTGCGCCCTTGTGACCAGGTCCTCGTGAGATCAAGCAGACTCCATCACTGAGTGGCTAGCTGTAGTAAATCCTGCCGGACTTGGGGTCATCGCTTAGTTTGAGAGGCCTCAGATTCGGGGCAGGAACACCAGGAGCCGGAAGGGAGTGTCCCATCTCTCCAGCACACAGGTCATATTTACACAAATGACACAAGCCAAATTCTTTGGTCTTCGGAGAGTAGATCACAGGTTCCTCACATCAGCATGGGAGATAGGTATCGTTTCCAATTTTCAAAAGCAAACTGCAAACTCTCTTCTTGTCCTCCGCCCCCCCCACACCCCCCCTCAGCCCATCCCCGGCCAACCGCCCTAAGGTGGTTCCTATGTCACTGAGCAGAATTTCTGATTCTCACGGTTTTCCAAAGTCTCCCCTGGCTGTGGAATCTTCTGGGAAAACTTTGTGCCTACAGTTAATGCCACTGACATAAATTACCTGGGAAATTCTCAGCTAAGGCTCACTCACTGACACAGAGGACGGGTTATCACCACCACTCTGTCATTTGCATTCAGGGTCCCTGAAAGGACCAACGAGGCTCACCAAAGGATCGCACGGTTTGGTTCCAATACCAACCAGGTCCTTCCAGGGTTCTTCCCCAAATTCTGATGTTCAGAGGAGGGCAGGAAGCATGACCTTTCATTGGGATGTCACCAGCTCTTTGGACCTTGCCTGAGCCACCTTAGGTAGTTATACCTATTCGATAAATGAATGAATGATTGAAGGAATGAAGGAACTAACAGGTTGTGTTTGGAACTCTTTCAGGTGGGCATGGGAGGACGCAAGATGGCCAGGGATGAAGAAAATGCCTATGGTAAGAACTGATCTCAGTGTGTACTTGCCCCTAGGCGTCAGCTCTGGGTCCCAAGGCCATGGGCTAACTCAAGACTGAACAGAGACATTGGGGCACCTGGGTGGCTCAGTCGGTTGAGCGTCTGACTTCAGCTCAGGTCATGATCTCGCAGCTCGTGAGTTCGAGCCCCACGTTGGGCTCTGTGCTGACAGTTCAGAGCCTAGAGCCTGTTTCAGATTCGTCTCCCTCTCTCTCTGTCCCAACCCACTCGCATTCTCTGTCTCTTTCAAAAATAAATAAACATTAAAAAAAAAAAAAAAAAGACTGAACAGAGACAAATCCCAGACATGTCCCCATGCTGGGGTGAAACAGCTAGAGCCCCAGCTTTGCATTTTTGCTGGACCTCTGCCCCTGCCCTACTGTAGGATATTAAGTGCCTTGACCAGACTGTGCCTTGGGTCCCAAAGGGTACAATGAGGATAATATATCTACTCCGATCCCCACAGAAGATGTGGAGGGTTGAGATCATGGACTAGAGGGAACACGGTTTACCAGGTAGACTGTATACGTGAACAAGGATGGAGGGTTAACTGTGTCTTACTGGAAGCAGGTTTCCTAGAGAGAAGAGGGAGGAGGAGGGGAAGTGGAGGAAGGGAAGAAGCAAAGAGATCCTGTCACCGAATACTCTGAGCAACCCTGGGAGACACAACTGTCTGTCACCCCTCCCATTATGCAGAAGACGTTGAACGCTTAGACTAAACTTGCCCAGGGTTCCACAGCTGGCACATGCGGGGCTGTGATTCCAACCCGGGGTGTCTGGGACTCCAGACAGCCCTTCACTCCCAGGCCTTCTGTGCCCTCCCGCATCTCCTCGCTGGGATGGCCCTGGGAGAAGCCTGGCAGAGGCCTGGGAAGTCGTCCAGCACGGAGCAGCTCTGCACGGTGCGGACGACCAGAGGCAATGTCAGCTGAAGTCATGGCCTGCGACCGTCGAGGGGGACCCTCCAGAGCAGTGTGCACCCGGTGCAGGAGCATGGACTGGGGGGCAGGTGCACGCACTGGAGCCAAAGATGGAAGAGAGGTGGCTACAGATGCCCCCGGAGTCGCACAAGCTCTAACCAGAGCGCCTGGGAAAGGCCCGGTTGGACAAGGGGAAGCGGGAGGCCTCGGTGCCCTCCTCCGTTCAGGAGGCAGCCCGGAGCCCCGGCGGAGCGGGACGCGCGCTCTCAGGCCGGCGGCCCACGCCTACTCTGTCCTCACAGGTTCCCAGGACCCGGACGACCAGCAGCCGCAGGCGCAGGAGCGCAGGCTCAGGCTCATCCTGGCCGGCAGGACCGGAGTGGGCAAGAGCGCCACGGGCAACAGCATCCTGGGCCACAGGCTCTTCCCGTCCAGGCTCGCGGCCACCCCGGTGACCAGAAGCTGCGCCCTGGGGAGCCGCAGCTGGGCCGGGTGGCGCGTGGAGGTCACCGACACCCCCGACCTCTTCACCGCCCAAGGCCGGCACGCGGACCCGGACTGCACCGAGCGGGCCAGCTGCTACCTGCTCTCGGCGCCCGGGCCGCACGCGCTGCTGCTGGTCACGCAGCTGGGCCGCTTCACCGCCCAGGACGAGGAGGCGGCGCGCGGCGTCCGCGAGCTGTTCGGGGCCGGCGTCCTGGCGCGCGCCGTGCTCGTCTTCACGCGCCGGGAGGACCTGGAGGGGGGCTCGCTGCACGACTACGTGCGCGCCACCGACAACCGCGCGCTGCGGGCCCTGGTGGCCGAGTGCGGCGGCCGCGTGTGCGCCCTGGACAACCGGGCGGCGGGCGCCGAGCGCGATGCGCAGGTGGGCGAGCTGCTGGCGCTGGTGGAGCGGCTGGCGCTGGAGCACGACGGCGCGCCCTTCACCGACGACGTGTACGGCCTGGCGTGGGCCGGGCGCCACGCGCGTCCCGAGGACACGCTCCGCCTGGTGGCCGCGCGGCTGGCGGCCCGCGGTCTGGGGAGGGGGTGGGGTCGGCAGTGGGGGCGGGGGCGGCGCTGGCTGGAGGCCGCGAGGCGGAGGTGGCCGCTGGCGCTCCTGCTACTGGGGGGCGCACTGTTATTTGTCCTGCTGCTTCTCCAGCGGAGGGCTCCAGGCCCAGATTGAAGGCGCTGCCCTTCCAAACGCGGGGAGCCTGGCGGGTAAAGGGGCTGGATCAAGGCGCTGAGGGGAACTTAAACCCAATTTCAAAGGAAACGTGGAGTTTCAGACTGCGAGTCTTAATGACTCAGGACGCCTTGGACACTGTATCGACTTTGCAAAGGCTCAAGTTCACTTTTAGAGTTTAGATGTCACTTTTGACTATGTGTACACTATTCAAATAAATGTGGTTAACTTTCAAATGTCCTTAATTCATTTTAGTAGTTTGGATGTATTTTTCCTTCTTGAAAAAATAGTGCATTGACTGGTAGTGTTTTGTAGAAAGTGGATTCATGGCAAAGGGAAACAAACATTTTTGTGTGTGTGTGAGCATTTATCAAAACGTAAACACTGTCTTAGTCCGCTTGAGTTGCTATTAAAAAAAAAAAAAAACGGGAAAGCTCTCAGTTTTTCCCCATTGAGGATGATATTAGCTGTGGGCTTTTCATAAATGGCCTTTATGGTGTTTAAGTATGTTCCTTCTATCCCAACTTTCTCCAGGGTTTTTTTTAAGAAAGGATGCTGAATTTTGTCAAATGGTTATTCTGCATTGATTGACAGGATCACATGGTTCTTTTCTTTTCTTTTATTCATGTGATGTAGCACACTGATTGATTTGCATATGTTGCACCAGCCCTGCAGCCCAGGAATGAATCCCACTTGATCATGGTGAATAATTCTTTTTATATGCTGTTGATTTTGATTTGCTAGTATCTTACTGAGAATTTTTGCATCCATATTCATCAGGGATATTGGCCTGTAGTTCTCTTTTTTTAGCTGGGTATCTGTCTGGTTTAGGAATCAAAGTAATGCTTGCTTCATAGGATGAGTCTAGAAGTTTTCCTTCCCCTTCTATTTTTTGTAACAGCTTGAGAAGGATAAGTATTATCTCTGCTTTAAATGTCTGGTAGAATTCCCCAGGGAAACCATGTGGTACAGGACTCCTATTTGTTGGGAGATTTTTGATAACTGATCAAATTTTCTATTTCTTCCCGTTTGAGTTTTGGAAGTGTGTGGGTGCTTAGGAATTTGCCCATTTCTTCCAGGTTGTCCAATTTGTTGGCATATAATTTTTCATGGTATTCCCTGAGAATTGCTTGCATTTCTGAGGGATTGAGATCAGGATCACGACAGGGATGTCCACTCTCACCGCTGTGTTTACCATGGTGTTGGAAGGTCTAGCATCAGCAATCAGGGCGGCAGGCGCCAAGCGCGATGCGCAGGTGGGCGAGCTGCTGCCGCTGGTGGAGCGGCTGGCGCTGGAGTACGACGGCGCGCCCTTCACCCACGACGACATGTACGGCCTGGCGTGGGCCGGGCGCCACGCGCGTCCCGAGGACACGCTCCGCCTGGTGGCCGCGCGGCTGGTGGCCCGCGGCCTGGAGCGGGGGTGGAGGCGGGAGTGGGGGCGGGGGCGGCGCTGGCTGGAGGCCGCGCGACGGAGGTGGCGGCTGGTGCTTCTGCTGCTGGGGGTTGTGCTGCTGCTGGGCCTGGTGTTCCCGCGTGGGCCCCTGGCCTTGCCTGAGGGCCGTCCTGAGTGACCCTGTTAGAAGGACTTTGACCCATCAACTGAAGATCAAGTTCCCCTGCTGGTGTTGTGCGTCTCTAGGGCCCACAAGCTCTTCCTTCCTCCCTCCTATTCAGAGCCCTGCCTTAGGCCAACTCCTACAATACCTTCCCAGAGGTCAAGGGCTTCCCTGAGCTCTCTCTCCGTTGAGTGAAGCCGAACAACCAGCGTTTCTTTGGTCTGTTTTCCACCGATCAGACTGCCTCTCCCGTCCTTGAACTGTCTCCGCTCCTGTCTTTGCCTTCCTGTCCTGGACTCCTCTCAGGTTAGGGTGAAAGCCAACAATGATCAGAGCCTCCGGCCATACTCGTTTATTTGAGTTATCTGAATTGAATAAATAAACGCACTAAATCACATTGTGTTTTCTTTAAATATAATTTATTGTCAAATTGGCTTCTATTCAACACCCAGTGCTCATCCCGACAAGTGCCCTCCTCAATGCCCATCCTTCAGCTGGTAGATGATTTGTCTGCTTTATCTGCCCATTGAATAGACACTATGTCATTCCTAGCCCAGTCTGCAAAAGCCAGATACCTCATGCTTGCACGTGCGTGCGCGCACACACACACACTCAAGCACCTAATCATAAGAACAGAATACACCGGAATAGAACTGTCCATCTGTACCAGCAAGGGAATGTATCCCTGGGCATGGCCATTCCCACCCCTCTGCAGCTTGCAAGCAGACGTTCTACAAGTCCCAGGAGAATAAGACTAGAGACTCCGTTCCCTAGGGGCCATTGAGACCCTGAAGAAAGTCCACTTCCAAAGAGGAGTTTTTTTCACTGGCTCACACACTCACAGGGTGAGGATACACTTTTCAACTCAGGGATAAATAACATTTAAGAAATTTGGAAATTTTTCTTTTATTTCAATCTCAAAAAAAGGCCGGGTGGGTAGGGGGGCAAACAGATTTGTGGGCCAACTAGTGAGATAATGTGTGGTGCAGAATCATCTCCTTCTGTCCCATGCATCTCTGGAAGGATCATCTCTCTGGTCCAGGTCAAATGAGCCAGGTTAGCCTCTATTGTCCATCCTAACTGTGCTTCCTTAGCTCTCCACCCACACTTGCTTTGTCTCCAACATCTCTACCCTCACACACAAAGTCAAGCTCCTCTCTGATACTACAGTGCAATTCCATATCTCTTCCCTCCAGTATCCTCTGCCAGGTTGTCCTCACAGCCAGGGATTCTCAGGTTGCTGATGACCTCAGATTTCTAATGAAATGCATAAAAAGGGGAAATTGTCTGCAACAGCTGAGCACACATCGCAAAGAAAAGCCCACCAGCCTGCATGCAAGCCATGCATACATGAACAGGGACACGGATGCCACACGCTAAGACCTGAAATTCCCTCAACTGCAAAAGTTATTCTGGCTTAAGGGGTTGTGTATGGTTCTAGCAGAAGCCCTGATAAGGAATCTTGATTTGGGTCTTGTTCACTTCTCAAACAGAAAGAAAGAAAAAAAAATAAAACAAAACTCTGGCACTGTCACTTTGCTGAGAAAGGGGATGGTCCCTGGCAAAAAAAAAATGTGAGAAAAGAATAACAAGGTGTCCAGCGTGAACAACGGAAACTTTTAACTCATGACCCAAATAGTGAGAAATATTGGCTTCTTGCTCTTTAGTTGGGGAGGTTGAGAGCCCAGGGAACTCCCAAGGAGCAGTGTTTGAGCTGATGGGAATATGGGAAGGAACATTCCGGGGGTCCTAGAGGGCCAGCATGTCCCACTAAGGCTGCGATCCAGGACATATTGAGAAGAGAGTGTGTTTGTGGGCAGTGTGTTAGAAGCTATCTATACATGTAGGATATATGTGAAAGTATAGAGCATGCCAGGAAAAAAATGTCTGAAACAGGGGTGCCTGGGGCACTCAGTTGGTTAAGTGTCCAACTCTTGATTTCAGGTCAGGTCATGATCTCACTCACGGTTCATGAGATGGAGCCCCACGTTGGGCTCTGTGCTGACAGTGCAGAACCTGCTTGGAATTCTCTCTCCCTCTCTTTCTGCCCCTTCCCCCTCTCAAAATAAATAAACTTAAAAGAAAACCTATAAAACTCTGAAAACACAGTGTAAATCTTTACAACTGTAAGTTAGGCAATAGTTTCTAATATATGACACCAAAATCAGAAGCAACCAAAGAAAATAGATGTACTGGATTTCGTCAAAATTTAAAATTTTTGCATATCATGGAACACCATCAAAAATGAAAAGATGACCCACAGAATGGGAGAAAATATTTGCAAATTACATATCTGACAAAGATCTAGTACCAGACTATATAAAGAACTCTTACAACTCCACAATAAAAAGACAAATCACTCAGTTTTTAAATAGATTAAAAAAAATGGATTAGACATTTCTCCAAAGAAGATACACAAATAATCAACAAACACATGAAAAGATGCTCAACATCATTAGTCACTAGGGAAATGCAAATCACAGAATGAGAAACCACTTCACATTCATGGAGTGGTTATAATTTTAAAAAAAGAAAAAGAAAAACTAACAAACACTAGTGAGGATGTAGAGAGATTGAACCTTTATACATTGCTGCTCAGGGTATAAAATGGTGCTGCCACTGTGGAAGATAGTCTGCCAATTCCTCAAAAAGCTAATCATGGAGTTGTCATGTGACTCAGTAATTCCATTCCTAGGTATATACCCAAGAGAACTGAAAACATGTTCACACAAAAACTTGTACATGGATGTTCATAGCATTATTCATTATAGCCAAAAAAGTGGAAGCAACCCAGATGTATATCAACTGATAAATGGATAAACATTTATCCATTTATGGATATGATATATCTAGACAATAGAATATCATTTAGCCATAAAAAGAAATGGAGTACAGATCCATGTTACAACCTTAATGAACCTTAAAAGCATTATGCTAAGTGAAAGAAGCCAGACACCAAAAAATTACATAAAGGTATGGTTCCATTTATATGGAATGTCCAGAAACTTGAGTGGGCTCATGAGAGCATCCTTAAGAGGGTTTTAACTTTAGTTCTTTGTACTCTGTTAACATTTATATTCAGTTTCACTTTTTAAGCTTTTCTCCCCACTAATGGGTTGAATTGTACTATCCCAAAAAAGATATGTTCAAGTCCTAAACCCCAGTACCTATGAATGTGACCTTATTTAGAAATAAGGTCTTTGAAAATTTAATTGTTAAGAAAAAGCTATTAGACTTCAAACTGTATTACAAAGCTGTAATCATCAAGACAGTATGGTACTGGCACAAAAACAGATACATAGATCAACGGACCAGAATAGAAAAGCCAGAAATGGACACACAAATATATGGCCAACTAATCTTTGACAAAGCAGGAAAGAATATCCAATGGAAAAAAATACCGTCTCTTCAGCAAATGTTGTTGGGAAAACCGGACAAACAACATGCAGAAGAATTAAACTGTACCACTTTCTTATACCATACACAAAAATAAATTCAAAATGGATGAAAGACCTAAATGTAAGACAGGGAACCATCAAAATCCTACAGAACACAGACAGTAACCTCTTTAACCTCGGTCACAGCAACTTCTTGCTATACATGTCTCCAGAGGCAAGGGAAACACAAAAGCAAAAATAAACTATTGGGACTTCATCAAAATAAAAAGCATCTGCACAGCAAAGGAAACAATCAACAAAACTAAAAGGCAGCCAGCCTATAGAATGGGAAAAAATATTTGCAAATGACATATCTGATAAAGGGTTAGTATCCAAAATCTGTAAGGAACTTATAAACTCAACAACCAAAAAACAAATAATCCAGTGAATGGGCAGAAGACATGAATAGACACTTTTACAAAGAAGGCATCCAGATGGCTAACAGACACATGAAAAAATACTCAACATCGCTCATCATCAGGGAATTGCAAATCAAAACTGCACATCTGTCAAAATGGCTAAAATTAACAACTCAGGCAACAACAGATGTGGGTGCGGATGTGCAAAAAAGGGAACCCTTTTGCACTGTTGGTGGGAATGCAAACTGGTGCAGCCACTCTGGAAAACAGTGTCGAGGTTCCTCAAAAAATTAAAAATAGAACTACCCTACAACCCAGCAATTGCACTACTAGGTATTTATCCAAAAGATAATAGGAGTGTTGATTCGAAGGGGAACATACACCCAAATGTTTATAGCAGCACCATCAACAATAGCCAGACTATGGAAAGAATCCAAATGTCCATCAACTGATGAAGGGGTAAATAAGATATATATATATATATATATATATATATATATATATGCCACTCCTATGTGGAATTTAAGAAACAAAACAGATGAACATAGGGGAAGGGAAGGAAAAATAAAATAAGATAAAAAAGAGAGGGAGGTAAACCATAAGAGACTCCTAAGTATAGAGAACAAACTGAGGGTTGGCAGAGGGAGGTGGGTGGGGGATGGGCTAGATGGGTGATGGGCATTAAGGAAGACACTTGTTGGGATGAGCACTGGGTATTGTATACAAGTGATGAATCACTGAATTCTACTCTTGAAACCAATACTACACCATATGGTAACTAACTTGAATTTAAATTTAAAAAAAGTTAAGGCCATTAGGGTACACCTTAATCCACATGACTTGTATCCTTATCAGAAAAGGGAAAGTGGACACAGACACATACAAAGGGAAGACAGGCATGTAAAGATGGAGGCAGAGGTGGGAATCATGTTGCCAAGGAACATCTGGGGCCATCAGAAGCTCGGAGAGACAAGGAAGGATCCTCCCCTTCAGTCTTCAGAGGGAGCCTAGCCAGGCCTACACTTTTATTGTGGATTTCCGGCTTCCAGAACTGTGAGAAATTAAATGTCTGTCATTATAAGCCACCCAGAGTGTGGCACTTTATTACAGAAGCCCTAGAAAACTAATATGGTTGACCTTTGAACATGGGGGTTAGGAGTGATGACCTCCCCACCTCCTGACAACTGAAAATCTGAGTATAACTTTGGACTCCCCCCCAAACTTTACTAATAATGTAAGTGGTTGATTAGCACATGTTTCGATTTTTTTATTTGGGAGAGACAGAGAGAGAGAGAGAGAGAGAGAGAATCTCAAGCAGGCTCTGTGCTCAGCACAGAGACCGATGTGGGGTTCGATCCCACAACCCTGGGATAACGATCTGAGCCAAAATCAAGAGTCAGACACTCAACCTACAGAACCACCCAGGCGCCCCGACACATACTTTGTATGGTATATATATTATACGCTGTATTCTTGCAATAAACGAGAGAAAAGAAAATGTTACTATGAAAATCATAAGGAGAAAAAATACATTTACAGTACTGTAAAGTATTTTTTAAAGATTTTATTTTAAAGTAATCTCTACATCCAACATGGTTCTCAAGCCCACACCCCTGAGATCAGGAGTCACGTGCTCCACCGACTAAGCCAGCCAGGTGCCCCATACAGTACTGAACAGTATCTATTGAAAAAAAAAAAAAACCCATGTGTAAGTGGACCCCGAGTTCACACTCACGTTGTCCAAGGGCCAACTGAACATCCTTCATGTTGTGATTCCTTCTAGTTAACCCTGGTCAATGTACATTAATTATATGTTTGTGCCATTAAAGGAGATCACAATCGATGTGAGGAGACAGGGCAGTAAGAAAGTGTAGGCTGCCCCTACATCACCCTGCTCTGAGGATGGCCCCGTAGTAGCAGTAATGACTAGGGAAGACATCAGTCCTGAAGGGGCAGCTATTGATCCAAACCAAAGCAAGCTGAGACCCACTGTGACACTGAGTGAAATCCAAGCACAAGGTGATCATGGAGTAGCTGATACATAAAGACAAACTGGAAGTGCCTGACCCTAAATACACAGTGGGATAAGGGCAGGGATCCTGGATCCTACTGTTCTGTAGACAGGGGATATAGAAGTGACAGGCTCTGGAGAACTAGCCTATGATGCAGCAATTGCACTACTAGGTATTTATCCAAAGAAAACAAAAATACGAATGCAAAGGGATGCATGAACCCCAATGTTTATAGCAGCATAATCAACAATAGCCAAATTATGAAAAGAGCCCAAATATCCACTGACTGATGAGTGGATAAAGAAGATGTGATACACACACACACACACACACACACACACACACAGTAAAACCTTGGATTGTGAGTAACTTGTTCTGCGAGTGTTCCACAGGATAAGCAAACATTTCTAATAAATTTTAACATAATAAATGAGTGATGTCTTGCAATACAAATAGTACATGATGCCAAACTCACATGATCACAACAGAGCCAATGGTTCATATCTCTCTCTCTCTCTCTCTTCCTCTCTCTCACTGAGGGATTGTGGATGATCATCTCCCATGCTCCAATGCTGGTCTCAGGCCACGGCAGTTGGCAGAAATCAGTGACTTTTTTTTCAGAACGTTGGGAGGTACCTATAACTGGCACTAGTGTATTTTTTGTCACTTCAAAGCACCTATGGACAGTCCTTTGCTTTTCCATACAAGAATAAGCCTAGGAAAGCTTTGCTTCTATTCTAGGTCAGGCTGCCTGCAGATAGAGACCCTTTCCTCTGCTGTCTTATTGCCAGTTACATTAAATACAGCATATGACAAGAGTTTATTAATTCTGTACTGTAGTCAACATCCGTGCCACTGTATGCAATGGCCCCCATGCAGAAAAAGGTTGAAAAGAAAGGCAGTAAGGAGAAGGAGATGATTACAGTGGAAGCTAAGAAGGAAATCATCAAGAAGTACAAACAAGGTATGCAAGTGGCAGAAATTGCAAGATTTTATGACAAGTCTACATCTGCATCTCATCTGCAGAGGAGGAGAAAAAGGCGGAGGAAGAGAATGGAGGAGGAAAAGAATGGAAGAGAGGAAGGAATCTCACTTCAAATGAGATTAGAGAGATGTGTAAAACGTGAGAAGCAGTGCAAAATTCTGTAGAAAATCACCACCCGAATAAGGCTGTAGCAGTGTAGTGATAAATCTGTTTAACAACAAATGCAATGTCACATTTCCGCAAAATCCTCAAAAGGAGGCAAAATAAAGTGTCATGGGACAGGTTCCATGTTAAAGTTGCATGAAAAGAAAAAGATTCCATTGAGCCAATAGATAGCAGTAATTCCGTTAGTGATAGTGAATGTTGTCCTATACAATAACCCTCCTCTCTCACGTCTCCCTCACACCAGCCATGAAGGTTTTCAAAGGGAAGTGTAGGTTGATTTGCTTATTTTTCTTTATATTTTGTATTTGATTTATTATTTTGTATTACATTACAGTATTTTAATTCATTTTATATGAAAATTTGGGGGCTGGGAATGAATCATCTGAGTTTCCATTATTTCTTATGGGGAAACTTGCTTTGATATACAAGAGCTTTGGATTGCAAACATGTTTCCAGAATGAATTATACTCGCAAACCAAGGTTTGACTGTGTGTGTGTGTGTGTGTGTGTGTGTGTGTGTGTGTGTGTGGAATATTACACAGCCATGAAAAAGAATGAAATCTTGCCATTTGCAACAATTTGGATGGAGCCAGAGTATAATGCTAAGTCAAATAAGTCAGTCAGAGAAGGACAAATACCATATGATTTCACTCATATGTAGAATTTAAGAAACAAAACAAACAACCATAGGGGTGAAAAAGAGAGAGGAAAACCAAAAAACAGACTCTTTACTGTAGAGAACACACTGATGGTTACAGGAGAGGAGGTGGGTAGGGGCATAAGTGGGGATTGAGGATGATGAGCACTGAGTGTGGTATGGAAGTGTGGAATCACTAAGCTGTACACGGGAAACTCACTGTGTATTAACTAACTGGAATTTAAATAAAAACTAACACACACACACACACACACACACACACACACACAACCAATAAATAAATAAATAAATAAATAAACTATATTAAAATCAAAATAGAATTATAAAATTGTTCAAGTATCCCACAGGAATGTAGAGGGGAAAATAGAGAAGTGAAAACTGGAGAGAACAAAAAAATAAAATAAAATGAAATAAAAATGGCAGACTTATGCCCTAACACCTCAATAATTAATTACATTAAATGTAGGGATCTGAATACACCAATCAAAAGATAGAAATGGGAAGGTAGATTAAACCACATGACCCAACTATATGCTGCTTATAAGAAAATCATTTCAGGTATTATGGTAGAAACAGGTTGAAAATAAAAGGATGAGAAATGATAAACAATGCAAATAACAACTATGCAAAGGAAAGAAGGAATGGCTATATTAATATCAAATAAAGTAGATTTCAGAGCAAAGAAAATCATCAAAACCAGAGAGTGATGTTATACAGTGATGAAAAGGTCAGTCCATCAAGAAGACAAAGCAATTCTAAATGTATTTTCCCAAAAACAGAACTGCAAAATGTGTGAAGCAAAACCTTAAAGAATTGAAAGGAGAACTGATGAAGCCACAATTCTATTCGAAGACTCCATATCTCTCTCTCAACCATCGATAGAGCAACTTTTAGAAAATGAGCAAGCACATAGGAGAAATGACCCAATAACACCATCAACCAGCAGGATGTAATTGATATTGACAGAAACAACCACAGCAGACACATCCATTTCAAGTACACATGGGACATATACCAAGACAGACCACATCCTGGGCTATAAGAC
Source organism: Lynx rufus (assembly GCF_022079265.1). Taxonomy (NCBI): domain Eukaryota; kingdom Metazoa; phylum Chordata; class Mammalia; order Carnivora; family Felidae; genus Lynx; species Lynx rufus. The sequence goes on along the minus strand of NW_025814856.1, from coordinate 163,246,938 downwards.
AAATCTCAACAAATTTAAGAGTTGAAACCAAATGGAGTATATTCTCCAACCACAATAGAATCCAGTTAGAAATCAAATAACAGAAAGATAACAGAAATATCTTCTGGACTGCCCTATAGGCAGCATCATGACTCCCTTAACAATCACCAGAATCTGAACAAAGGCTTTGTTGATGGTCTTCCAATGTCAAATTCTAAGGCTGAAAAGGGACTTTTCTGGGCTTGGAAAACACTCAAGACTGTCACTGAAGGATGGAAAAGTAAGTGGTAAATAGCCATTTCTTCTTTTTTTTCTACCCATTACTAAAGCCAACTTCTTTGCCATTGAAGAGAAGAGGGAATTATATGTTCCCTACTGCATGTCTGTCCCCTGTCCCAACGTTTACTCGTTTTTCACTTTGAGTGCAGATGACTTTACTCAAGAATGGACAAACCCGATGTCTACTCACCCTTGGCCAGCTTCTGCCCACCAGTTATGGCCTAGCCAACCCTCTGGGCACAATCAACTCAACTATGTAATTTAGCCCGTAGGTGAAAATGCTGAGAGCACTTCCTGGTCAGGGACAGACACCTTCCAGCCTATGCTGAGAATAGGTCCAACAGGATGCTGGGAACACCACGGCTCCCATCCCTGGTGCACTGTGAACAGCCTCCTCCATGCACTCACAGGGATCTCAGGGATTCCAACTTTACTCACCCAAGAGAAAGATGACTCTTTTTCTTTTTTTTGACAAAAGAGAAAACTGAAGCCTGGAAAGCTTAGATAGCATATACCAAGCCCCTCTTTGTGCAGGATCTGGAACTAATTGAAATCTGACAGTTCATCTCCTCTCTGTCCCTCCACACACCTCATAAGACCCCACCCCAACCACTCAATGATTAGACTGATAGTGGTAAGAAATGTGGAAATGAAACCACAAGTCAGAGTTTGATGGGAAGAAATCTGAATTATGAAACAATATTTCTTCCCTTGTCTATGCTCAGTCTTGAGAAGAAAATGTATGCTGTTGAGAAAGGAGTGTTGAAATCTCCAGTTCTATGGATTTGTCTATTTCTCCACTCATTGTTTTCAGTTTCACTTCTTCAGTTTTGAAGTTCTCTTGGTTTTTTGGTTTGGTTTTGTTTTCGGTTTTTTTTTTTTTTTTGCAGCTCTGTTACTAATGAGGTACATGCACATTCAATATGATTGTGTCTTCTCGATGAATTAACCTATTTATTACTATGAGGGTCCTTCTTTATCCCTGGTGTACAGATGGCATTGTTCTGAAGCTTACTTTGTTTGATACCAATATAGCCACTACAGGTTTTATAGACTTTATGTACGTTATATCATTTTCAGTTCTTCAATTTGAACCTATCTGTGACTATATTTTTATCTTTTATTTTGAGAGAGAGAGAGAAGCTTAAGCAGGTTCCATGCTCAGCTGGAGCCCAACACAGGGCTTGATCCTACAACCCTGGGATTATGACCTGAACTGAAATCAAGAGTTGGAGGTTCAGCCGAGTGAGGCACCCAGGCACACCCCCTTTTAAATTAATTAATTTATTTTTTAATAAATCTGTGACTTAATATGTAAACCCAGACCTTTGGGGTTTCTATGGAGGCTTTGCTGCATAGTCATGATTGACTAAATCATTGGCCATTGACTGATCCAACCTCCAGTCCTCACCTCTCCCATCCTGGGAGGTCTGGGGGTGGAACTGAAAGCTCCTATGCTCTATAATCACCTTGCTGGTCCTCCAGGCAATCAGTACTGGCCCTGCCTTGGGTGGATCCTTCATTAACATAACAAAGACACCTTTATCATCCATATCACAGGAAACTTCAAGGGTCTTAGAAGCTGAGCCATGAGCCATAGACAAAGACCAAATACATATGAGAAATATATTTTGATCATTTGACAAAATAAATATTGCTTTCTTTTTTTTTTAGTTTATTTATTTATTTTGAGAAAGAGAGAGAAAGTGAACAGGGGAGGGGCAAAGAGAGGGAGAATCCCAAGGACTCAATCTCATGACTGTGAGATCATGACCTGATCCGAAATCAAGAGTCAGACACTTAACTGACTGAGCCATCCAGGCACCCCAAATATATATTTCTTATAAATCACAGTATCACAGGATGGATGATAAATAATAACCTTGGTTATTCCATCACGGCCTGAAACAGAAGACCCCCACCCCCTGTCTTCTTTTGCAAAGTGCTTATCCAAGACATTAGACATTTGTACAGTTAATTTTCCCACATTCTGAATTTTTCTGTTTTCACCCTCACAATGTCTTTTAGTACGTTCCTCTGTCTCAAACATTTTTGTAAGCTGGCACTTAGCTGTGATTGGTTTGATTGGACAGATCAGAATCAAGTTCAATTTTTTTTTTGACAATGTTACTTATAAATGGTGCCCTATGTTTCCATCAGGGGGGATGTAGTGTATTTTTTCATCTCTTTTTATGTTAACAGTCATTGATGATCACTGTGGAGATCTATTATTTAAATAAGTATTGCAGGTGTGCCTGGGTGTTTCAGTCGGCTGAACATCAAACTCTTGGTTTCAACTCAGGTTATGATCTCATGGTTTGTGAATTCGAGCCCCACATCAGGCTCTGCACTGACAGTGCGGAGCCTGCTTGGGATTCCCTCTCACCCTCTCTCCCTGCCCCTTCCCTGCTCACTCTCTCTCTCTCAAAACAAATAAACTAAAAAATATTTAAATAAGTATTGCAAAATGGTGATTTTCTATTCTAATATTTCTTTTCCATTGTGCAGCTAGAATATTTGTACTAGGATATTCTTTCCCTCTTCACTTACTTAGTAACCTGAAGTACAGTTGATGATAGAAAGGCAAGATAAACGCTTGATAAACACCAGGATAAATTACACATGAATAAAAGATTTAAATGTTAGCAAAAAGGAAATCAAAAAAGTTCTAGAAGGAAACATAAAAGTATGCATGTGGAAAGTCTTTCTAACTATGACTCAAAAGCCAGAGCACATAAATTTATTGATTCATTTGCCTACAATAACAGTGATACACAACTACATTTTTTAAAAAGTAAAATATGAATAACAAACTAGAAAATAATATTTTTAACCTATATAATAGACAAATCACTAAGCTGTCTAATACGTAAAGATTCTAGGAAATTGAAAGGGAAGAGACCAACAACCCATTGTAAAAATGGACAAAAGAAAACTCGAGAGTTGCCAGAAAAACAAACTGATTCTAAACATACAAAAAAGATCCTTCATCTCACTCATGTGGAAAGAAATGCATATCAAACGGTGTCGTAGACTCTGGATCTAGAGTTCTTTCTTGCCCAGCAAGAAAGCGGGATGCAGGATTAAAATGCAAGAGATGGCTAATGTCCAGGAGAATACAAGAACCCCGATTAAGGGTACTTGCTCCATTTTTATTAGAATCAGAAGGCTTACAAACATGATGATGGACATGCACAAAGAGACAATAAATCTGTGAACATTAACTCATGGGCATGAGGGAAAGGCGTTTTTGAAGATATATGGTGTTAGGGGTTTAGGTCAATATAAAACAAAATCCTGGCGCCTGGCAGATGGATGTTAATGGCAGACATGAGATGCCACATCTATTCATCTTAGCTAGCCTAGGGGATAAGACAGATAAAGCATGCTACCTGAGGATCAACAAAGCACCTTTCTTTTGCTAATTAGCTCTGCTGGGGGGGGGGGGGGGCGGGCAGCTTCACCCCGAAGAGTCTATAGCCCTATTTACCTGTTTACCTAATTTGGTCCTTCCTTCCATGAAAGCAGCTTTTTGCTATAGTACTAAATTAGAGGGCGTTTTCGCCCTGAATACTTAATCTTGTTTACCTCATATACCTTTGTATTGGGACCTTTGCCCTGCCCTGTCTATACTGGGGCCTTTGCCCTGCCCTCTCTATACCCATTTACCTAATCTTGTTTACCCAAACTTGGGTGTGAGCATCCTATGGCTTCACAATTCCTTATGCCTTGTTAACCCATCAGTGCAGCTCAGGGAATTCCTAAGCTTATTCCTCACAAAATGGCACTCAGGTATGACTCCTCCCCTACCAGGTTTTCAAAATGAAAAGTATGCCTCTGATAGATTTTAGCCACGTTCATGTGCTTAGAAAGACAAAAGAGTAAGCCTGTTAATAATTTTTGAACTGCTATTCTCATTCCGGATGCTATTGTTTCCATTCAGAGTGCCAAGGAGCCTCTTCTTTCCTCCAGAGTTCTGAATAATAGCATATACACACAAAGAATGGAGTCATTTGGGCAAACTATCACCTTTTCATCCAAAGTACAGAGCCCCCTAGTAAGTTAGGGTAAAGAATGTAGCAGGAACCTAGGTTAAAATGGAGCTCTCCAAACCTTCTGGACTCAATGGAAGACTTGCGGGGCCCAGAGTGAGCCTCTACTCACCCCACCCCACACCACACTGAGAAAGGTAAACCTGAAGAGGAAGACCCACCTGAGTCAGCCAGAGACAGACCTTCTGTGGTTAGATTAGACCATGGAGACCAGAAACCCTAGGCAGGACCCTAGGACATGGGTCCAGGGAGATCCAGGAACTGAAGAGAGGGGACATGGAACCTATTTCCTGGTTTGAGGCAAAGAAACCCTACTCCATTTTTCTGGACACAATGGATGTCAGGCTTTCCCCCAAGTTCTTTCCCCCAAATTACTTCTGGTTCTATGAGAAGGAGTGAATATTATTCTCTTCCCAGGGAGTGGAATTCAAGTATTCTCTCCTTTGGAAACTGAGGAGCAAGAGATTCTCTATGAAAAGAGTAGGGAGCTCATGGAACACTGCTCTTTGAACAGTCCCTCTCAGAACCCAGCCACCATGTTCTGCAAAGCTCAGACTGGAGCAGAAGACCACATGTGGGCACTGCAGTTGACAGGCCCAGCTGGGCTCCCAGCCAAAGCCAGCATCCACTACCAGCCTATGAGTGAAGCATCTAGTACAAGTATCTAGTGAAGCATCTAACTGGGACCCCAGGTGATTGCAACTCCTGCCAATGTCACACAAGGAAGAACCATCTGACAAGCTCAGTCAACCCACAGGTTTCTGGGAGATAATGAAATGTAGGAAATGTTATAAATACATAATGACTATATTAGATCATATAGTGCATATAAATTAATTAACAAAAAAGATCAATGCTTTTTTATTATCCCCAGGACCTCAGCCATACAACTGGGTATATATATTCCTGAAAATCAGGGTGTACCTTCTTTAATGGAAATAAATGTGTACCTCATTTTTGGTAGATATCATGAAATTTTAGCCACAAAAGTATCTAAGGCCAAGAAAGATTCAGAGCTATGGAATCTAAAAGCTTCAGGTGAGTTGACAATAGTTTAGTACAGATGTCAACAAAGCAATTTCCTCCTCTGGGTAAGAAACATTGGTCTACACTGCACAAATGCAGGAAGAGCTACAGTGCAACTACCTGAAAATGACCCTATTTATGATGAGATTGGCTTTCTAGTCAAACTCCTGTCAAAGTAACAATTTGCTTGTTGCTATTTGCTGTACAGTTGTAAATTTCACTTTGGAGGCCGTTCTCATGGCTCAGCCTCCCTCAGTTTTCACACAGCCATCTCAGTACTGTCTGGGTTTTGAAGACAAGGAGATAAATGGAGCTTGGTGTGTTTAAAAATGCAAACTTATCTCCAAACCAGTGGCCTCTAATTTAACATAGAGTAAATCCTTGATTTGCAAGCATAATTCATTCTGGAACCATACTTGTAATCCAAAGCACTTGTATATCAAAGGAAATTGCCCTGTAAGAAATAATGGAAACTCAGATGATTCGTTTCACACCCCAAAATATTCATATAAAAAGGATTACAATAATGTAATATAATACAAAATAATAAAGAAAATACAAAATATAAAGAAAAATAAAGAAATTCACCTGCACTTCCTTTTGAAAACCTTTGTGGCTGGTATAAGGGAGACAAGAGAGAGGAGGATTATTGTGTAGGATGATTTCCACTATCACTAATGGAATCACTGCTATCTATTGGCTCAGTGGAATCTTTTTCTGCACAAGGGCCATTGTATATGTTCACACGGATGTTGACTACACTACAGAATTAATAAACTCTTGTCATAGACTGTATTTAATGTAACTGGCAATGAGGCAGCAAAGGAAAGGGTCTCTATCTGCAGGCGGCCTGACCTAAAATGAAGGAAAGCCTTCTTTAGCTTACTCTTAGATGGAAAAGCAAAGGCCTGTCCATAGGTGCATTGAAGTGACAAAAAATACACTAGTGCCAGTTGTGGTCACCTTCCAACGTTCTGAAAAAATCACTAATTTCTGCCAAACATAATGGCCTGGGACCAGCATCCAAGCATGGGGGAAGATCACCCACAATCCCACAGTGAGAGAGAGAAAGAGAGGGAAGAACCATTGGCTCACTTGTGATCATGTGACATTGGGCATCATGTACTACTCATATTGCAAGACATCACTTATTTTTCAAGTTAAAATTTATTAGACATGTTTGCTCATCTTGCAGAACACTCGCAGAACAAATCATTCGCAATGCAAGGTTTTACTGTACTTTGTTTGGTGCTCCGATGAGGGAGGAGCACAGCTTAACTGGTACATGTGCTAAGAATGGGTGCAGGATTTTGCATTTTACTAGCGCTTTCCTGCCTAAGAATAATGTGCTATCAAATGCAGAAAAACAGCTGCTCTCTTAGCAGAAATCTTTTGACATAGTATTTCCAATGAAATCTGTAACATATGAAGCAGTTCTAAGCAAAGTACCCAATGAGAAGCCAATATTGAAATGACTTTTAGAACTCCAGGTATAAGAAACCAACAAGTCACTGTTCTCAACCTGCATGAGGAAACACCCAAGAACATGGAACCACAGGAGCAAAGTAATAAGCCATAATCAAAAACAGCTCCTACAATATGTAAAGGAAGAACAAGGTCAAAAGCTGAAAAACAAGCACACCACAAAATATCTTCCCTCAAGCAACATCATGAGACCCTGGGAAAGAGGGGAAAAATCAAGAGCCTAGAGAAGGAACTGGCAGTGATCTGGTAACGGAAATAACAAGCAGCAGGCAGTAAACAGTTGAAAAAAAAAAAACCGTTGGAGAACATTCAAAAAGAGACAGCCTTTCTCTAGGTGCTAGAAGATTTACAGTGGAGTCTTTCAACTATTCACAGAACACAAGCAGGATACCAAAAATAAGTACAAATAGATCTTCTCACTGAGCCTGATGGAATACCCTGAACATTTTCTTTAATGTTTTTATTTTATTTCTGAGAGAGAGAGAGAGAGAGAGAGAGAGAGACAGAGCGTGAACAGGGGAGGGGCAGAGAGAAGGAGACACAGAATCAAAAGCAGGCTCCAGGCTCTGAGCCATCAGCACAGAGCCCAATGCGGGGCTCGAACTCATGAACTGCAAGATCATGACCTGAGCCTAAGTCAGATGCTTAACCGACTGAGTCACCCAGAGGCCCCAATATTTTTTGGTCCACACTTGATGTTTATCATTCCTCTACGCAATGTTCTTAATATGTGGGAAATTTTTAAATTTTAAATGAAGTGTATTAAATTGACTTTTCTTCCCTTTCAATACAATGCAGGGGAGGGTGCTTGGGGAGTGAGGGGCTTTTTACACCAAAGCTTGACAGACTGAAAGAGAAATGTCATCATTGTCCACGAAGGGACAGGATCTCATATACATGAGTAAAATCATCTGAAAAATTGTTTAAAAGAGAGGAGAGCGAAGAGAAGAGAGTGATCAAAATGAAAGAGGAAGCTGTGGGCTGACTCGTGTGCTCTGCGCAAATCTCTGGTAACGTTTCTAAAATTAAAAAAAGAAAGAAAAGGCTGAACATTGACAATTGTGTGTGCATACCAGTTTAAATAAAAACTGTAAAAGCACTGCATTTTGGACTTTCAGAGACATAGGCTGAAACTGAAACAGTGCATAATTTCATAGGAAAGAGAAAATGGAGAAAAGGCTGAGGAAGAGCACAGAGCTCTTAGAAATGAGAAGGAGGATGAATGAAAATGGAATTATTACAACCAATCCCTCAGAGATACAAACAATTATCAGGGAATACTATGAAAAATTATATGCCAACAAATTGGACAACCTGGAAGAAATGGACAAATTCCTGAACACCCACACTCTTCCAAAACTCAATCAGGAGGAAATAGAAAGCTTGAACAGACCCATAACCAGCGAAGAAATTGAATCGGTTATCAAAAATCTCCCAACAAATAAGAGTCCAGGACCAGATGGCTTCCCAGGGGAGTTCTACCAGACGTTTAAAGCAGAGATAATACCTATCCTTCTCAAGCTATTCCAAGAAATAGAAAGGGAAGGAAAACTTCCAGACTCATTCTATGAAGCCAGTATTACTTTGATTCCTAAACCAGACAGAGACCCAGTAAAAAAAGAGAACTACAGGCCAATATCCCTGATGAATATGGATGCCAAAATTCTCAATAAGATACTAGCAAATCGAATTCAACAGCATATAAAAAGAATTATTCACCATGATCAAGTGGGATTCATTCCTGGGATGCAGGGCTGGTTCAACATTCGCAAATCAATCAACGTGATACATCACATTAACAAAAAAAAAGAGAAGAACCATATGATCCTGTCAATCGATGCAGAAAAGGCCTTTGATAAAATCCAGCACCCTTTCTTAATAAAAACCCTTGAGAAAGTCGGGATAGAAGGAACATACTTAAAGATCATAAAAGCCATTTATGAAAAGCCCACAGCTAACATCATCCTCAACGGGGAAAAACTGAGAGCTTTCTCCCTGAGATCAGGAACACGACAGGGATGCCCACTCTCACCGTTGTTATTTAACATAGTGCTGGAAGTTCTAGCATCAGCAATCAGACAACAAAAGGAAATCAAAGGCATCAAAATTGGCAAAGATGAAGTCAAGCTTTCGCTTTTTGCAGATGACATGATATTATACATGGAAAATCCGATAGACTCCACCAAAAGTCTGCTAGAACTGATACATGAATTCAGCAAAGTTGCAGGATACAAAATCAATGTACAGAAATCAGTTGCATTCTTATACACTAACAATGAAGCAACAGAAAGACAAATAAAGAAACTGATCCCATTCACAATTGCACCAAAAAGCATAAAATACCTAGGAATAAATCTAACCAAAGATGTAAAGGATCTGTATGCTGAAAACTATAGAAAGCTTATGAAGGTAATTGAAGAAGATTTAAAGAAATGGAAAGACATTCCCTGCTCATGGATTGGAAAAATAAATATTGTCAAAATGTCAATACTACCCAAAGCTATCTACACATTCAATGCAATCCCAATCAAAATTGCACCAGCATTCTTCTCGAAACTAGAACAAGCAATCCTAAAATTCATATGGAACCACAAAAGGCCCCGAATAGCCAAAGGAATTTTGAAGAAGAAGACCAAAGCAGGAGGCATCACAATCCCAGACTTCAGCCTCTACTACAAAGCTGTCATCATCAAGACAGCATGGTATTGGCACAAAAACAGACACACAGACCAATGGAATAGAATAGAAACCCCAGAACTAGACCCACAAACATATGGCCAACTCATCTTTGACAAAGCAGGAAAGAACATCCAATGGAAAAAAGACAGCCTCTTTAACAAATGGTGCTGGGAGAACTGGACAGCAACATGCAGAAGGTTGAAACTAGACCACTTTCTCACACCATTTACAAAAATAAACTCAAAATGGATAAAGGACCTAAATGTGAGACAGGAAACCATCAGAACCTTAGAGGAGAAAGCAGGAAAAGACCTCTCTGACCTCAGCCGTAGCAATCTCTTACTCGACACATCCCCAAAGGCAAGGGAATTAAAAGCAAAAGTGAATTACTGGGACCTTATGAAGATAAAAAGCTTCTGCACAGCAAAGGAAACAACCAACAAAACTAAAAGACAACCAACGGAATGGGAAAAGATATTTGCAAATGACATATCGGACAAAGGGCTAGTATCTAAAATCTATAAAGAGCTCACCAAACTCCACACCCGAAAAACAAATAACCCAGTGAAGAAATGGGCAGAAAACATGAATAGACACTTCTCTAAAGAAGACATCCAGATGGCCAACAGGCACATGAAAAGATGTTCAGCGTCGCTCCTTATCAGGGAAATACAAATCAAAACCACACTCAGGTATCACCTCACGCCAGTCAGAGTGGCCAAAATGAACAAATCAGGAGACTATAGATGCTGGAGAGGATGTGGAGAAACGGGAACCCTCTTGCACTGTTGGTGGGAATGCAAATTGGTGCAGCCGCTCTGGAAAGAAGTGTGGAGGTTCCTCAGAAAATTAAAAATAGACCTACCCTATGACCCAGCAATAGCACTGCTAGGAATCTACCCAAGGGATACAGGAGTACTGATGCATAGGGGCACTTGTACCCCAATGTTCATAGCAGCACTCTCAACAATAGCCAAATTATGGAAAGAGCCTAAATGTCCATCAACTGATGAATGGATAAAGAAATTGTGGTTTATATACACAATGGAATACTACGTGGCAATGAGAAAAAATGAAATATGGCCTTTTGTAGCAACGTGGATGGAACTGGAGAGTGTGATGCTAAGTGAAATAAGCCATACAGAGAAAGACAGATACCATATGGTTTCACTCTTATGTGGATCCTGAGAAACTCAACAGGAACCCATGGGGGAGGGGAAGGGAGGAAAAAAAAAAAAAAAAAAAAAGACGTTAGAGTGGGAGAGAGCCAAAGCATAAGAGACTGTTAAAAACTGAGAACAAACTGAGGGTTGATGGGGGGTGGGAGGGAGGGGCGGGTGGGTGATGGGTATTGAGGAGGGCACCTTTTGGGATGAGCACTGGGTGTTGTATGGAAACCAATTTGTCAATAAACTTCATAAAAAAAAAAAAAAAAAAAAAGAAATGAGAAGGAGGACTTCAAGCTCTCACATACTGTGTAACAATGGATTGGACCAAATTTAACGAATTCATCAGAGTAAGGGATACTCAACTGACATCTGAGTGACAAATTCAAAACTGAGGAGGGCCTTGGGGGTGCCTGGGTGGCTCAGTGATTTAAGCGTTGGACACTTAATTTCAGCCCAGGTCATGACCTCATGGTGGTGGGATGGAGCCTTGAGTCAGGCTCCAAGCTGGGCACAGGGTCTGCTTGGGATTCTCTCTCTCCCTTTCCCTCTGCCCCTCTTGTATGTTCTCTCTCTGTCTCTAAATAAATACATACATACATACATACACACATTCATACATAATAAATAATAAATAAATAAAAATAAAAACTGAGGGCCTTGGACATATCAAATATTGGGATATAACTTAACAACAAGGAGTTTCTGTCACCAAAGATTTTACAATGTACTTGGGTATATAGACAAGATAGTAAGCACTTGATCTGAGTGTCATATAGGACAGACACTTAAGCCAACCTTGGGTGGATCAGAAAACTTTCCTTAAGAATATAAGCTATAAGGGTGCCTGGGTGGCTCAGTCGTTAAGCATCTGACTTTGGCTCAGGTCATGATCTCGTAGTTCATGAGTTCAAACCCTGCATTCAGTGAGCACGAGCCAGGCTTTGGGTAAAACGTGAATCCCAGGTGAGCCCCGCCTCTCTCTCTCTCTGACTCTCTTTCTGCTCCTCCCTCACTTGTGCCCTCTTTCTCTATAAATAAATAAATAAATAAATAAATAAGAATATGAGCTGTAAGATGAATCCTTAAGTCTAAGCAATGAGTTGGCACAGTCATCCACAGCATGCGTGTGTCTGGGGAGGTGACAGGGGACTGCTGCAGGAAGCACTGTGGGCAGGAGGGCAGCACCCTGGAGTATGACTACAGAAGTAAGAATTGTAAGTGGAGAGTTACAAGGAGGCCACAGTTGAACAGCTTTGCCTAAAATACCAAGGAGTTGGGACAGCTGTGAAGCACATCGTGATTATATTTCTTCCCAGTTTCCCAAGTATTTTGTCATAAAGGGGTGTTGGATCTTGCCAAATGTTTTTTCTGCATCTTTTGAGATAATATGTGCTTTCTATCCTTTATTCTCTTAATAGGGTAGAATACACTGATATATTGAATGAGGGTTAAATCCCATGTAGATATATTTTTAGGTGGTACATACTTCTCATGGTCTACTCTTCTTTTTATAAGTTGTTGTATTCAATTTGCTAGTATTTTTTTTCACCTTTATATGTATATATATTTTTTAATATAATTTATTGTCAAGTTAGCTAACATATAGTGTATACAGTGTGTCCTTGGCTTCAGGGATAGATTCCCACGATTCATTGCTTACATACAACACCCAGTGCTCATACCAACAAGTGCCCTCCTCAGTGCCCACCACCCTCCCTGCCCATCAACCCTCAGTGAGTCTCTTATAGTTTGCCTCCCTCTCTGTTTGAAACTATTTTTTCCCCTTCCCTTCCCCCATGGTCTTCTGTTAAGTGTCTCAAATTCCACATATGAGTGAAAACATGATACCTGTCTTTCTCTGACTGACTTATAATTTGCTAGTGTTTTGTTGAGGATTTTTGCCTAAGTCAAGGTTTTTGGCATGGGCATCTGTGGAGTGTCACCATTTCCATTGTAGGTAACCCAGGGAGGAAGAGGATGAGTGACCAATGGAGCCAACAGTGGTGCCCATGAGAACCTCATTGCCCAATGGAAACAGATGGTTAGAAGAAATAACAGGGGTGTTTAGCGAAAACTCCAGTCTCCAGTAGACCTGGCAATGTGGAGAACCTGGCTGACCAATGAGATTGAGAGTTATGCTTGATGATCAATAGTGCCTTCTAGGCAGTACCCAGCAGAGGATTCATATCAGAGAAAGAAGAAAAACATGGTAATACCACATGGCAGGTCACAGGTTTTCAGGAGCTAATGGGATTCATCCTTTGGGGAACCTCAAAAATATATCCAAGGAAAACCAGAACTTGTGGGGGCTCTGGAGGGCTGCACCAGCAGGAAGAGTGAAAGCTAGGAAAACATTCATAATGTCTAAATGACCTCATTTTGAACTTACTAGCCTTATTACAGACAAATTACAAATCTATTTCCAGAGGCTCATTTGAGCATAACACTTCTTGGCACAGGCTTGACCCCTTTTCATCTAGCCCACACACCATCCTCTAATCTGGGAAAACACAGAACCACCACACTACCACCACCTAACACATATGAAGAAGCATTAGGTGAAAAGCAATAAACAGGAAATGTTTGCAGCCGAAGATCAAAATGTGTCATGTTTTTCACAGGTAGATTTCACACCAATCTGGTAAGTATATCCTGTGTCTATTCTCAGAAATAAACACAAGGATTAAGACCATAAAGTTTTCCTGTTAGCATCACATTGCTTCTGCTGGTAAAATAGAAGATGAGATATGCTGATGCCTAAGTCCGTTAGGGAGGAGGACAATATGGCAGCGGGGAAGGCTGGGCCAATGGGTCCACGGTACAAACAATTGTAATGATGGGACAGGAAGATGAGGGTTGGGGTGTGTTTGCGGTTTTTTTTCAGATTTCCTGCCTTTTTGCATCAGCAAACTGTTTTTTTTTTTAACTCTTAAAAATTAAACTCACCACAAAAGCCATATTCTGAGCAATGCCTTTCTCAGGGCAGGAAGAGAGAGAACAGGAAGTGAAGGGGGTCGCTGTAAGGAAGGGGAGGCTGTAGGGGGGAGTCGGGGGGCACTTGATGATCCAATGTGACAAATAGGTACACACGCAGTGCATTAGCAAAACAGAAACACTGTGAATAAGGAAAAAACACTTCCTTCGAAGCTACTTCTCCCACTCTCTAATCCAAAGACAGCTGGTGTGTCTGGACACCCTTCAATCCATTGCATTGGGGTCTCTCACCCTCAATACTATCAACATATGGGGCCATACAGGACTGTCCTGTGTATTGCAGGATGTTTAGCAGCATCCCTGGCCTCTACCTACTACATTCCAGTAGCATCCCCCTACTGTGACAACCCAAAATGGCTCCAGGGATTGCCAAGCCTACTTGTGGGGCAAAATCATTCCCAGTTGGGAACCACCATGTGACATCCATGATATCTCACTCAAAAGGCAGGATGAGCAGTTCATGGCCAGCATTTAGTGGCCTTGTTAAGACACATACGCTTGAGAGAGTCTTGAGGTCTTACCAGGGTCTTAGATCCTTCAGGAATAAAGGTTTAGGTCACACAACAGGCAAACACTGACGTGAACATCAATGAGAGCTGAGTGTGAGGGAAACGAAGATGGACGGTGGAGGAGGAAGACTGAGCGCTGGCTGTAGCCCAAGATTGAATGCAATGACAAGGACTGCAGTTCAGCCTAGAAGTTTCCTCTTTTAGTCGCCTTGCAGGAAAAGAGACCCTGTGGAACCCCATAGGAACCGATCTCCAAACATACATGGAGAAGTGGATCTGTATGGAGGACAGCAGAGGATGTGACAGCCTCGAAGGTGCACCAGTCTCGAAGGTCTCCCTTCAAGCAAATGTATTAGTCAACTGGGGCACATAGGTGGCTCAGTCAGTTAAGCGTCCAACTTCAGGTTATGATCTCATGGTTTGTGAGTTTGGGCCCTGCGTCAGGCTCTCTGCTGTTAGTGCAGAGCCTGCTTCAGATCCTCTGTCCTGCCTCTCCTCTCTCTGCCCCTCCCCAGCTTGCTAACTCTCTCAAAAATAAATAAACATTGGGGCACCTGGGTGGCCCAGTCATTTAAGCATCCAACTTTGGCTCAGGTCATGATCCATGGTTCATAAGCTCAAGCCCCTGCTTCAGACTCTATGCTGACCATGTAGAGCCTGCTTGGAATTCTCTCTCTCTGTTCCTTGCTCACCGCACCCTCTCTTTTCAAAAATAAATAAAAAATAAATAAATAAAAAATTAAAAACAAACACATAAATAAACATTTTTTAAAAAAGAAAAGAGGGAATTGTGGGAAGATGGCGGCGTAGGAGGATACTGGGCTCACCGCGTCCTGCGGATCACTAAGATTCCACCCACACCTGCCTAAATAACCCAGAAAACCGCCAGAAGACTAGCAGAATGGATTCTCTGAAGCCAAGCACAGACGAGAGGCCCACAGAAGAGGGTAGGAAGGGTGGAGAGGCGGTGCGTGCCACACAGACTGGCAGGAGGGAGCCAGGGCAGAGGGGCAGCCCTCTGGCAAAGCAAAGCCTCCGAGTCTGGCTTGTAAAAACAGAGGGGCGGGACGGAGTGTGTTTGGAAAGCAAGTGGGACTTAACATCTGGAAGGTTATAAGTTAACAGCTCTGCTCAAGAGCAGGAGGGCTGGAGGACAACGGAAGGGAAAGTTGTTGAGCCCTGGACAACAGAGCATAGCTTGGCGGGGAACAAAGGTGCTCCCCAGCGCCATCTCCCTCACCCATCCCCCAGCCAAAATCCCAAAGGGAACCAGTTCCTTCCAGGGAACTTGCTTGCACCACATAAACACCCAACGCTGTGCTTCTGCGGATCCATCCCTCCAGTGGCAGGTCTGACTCCCTCCTGGTGCTGCAGGGCCCCTCCCAAAGTGGACCACTGAAGGAAAAGTGAGCTGAGCCTGCCCCTCCCGCCCCTGTGCAACTTGCTGATCCACCCCAGCTAATACGCCAGATACCCAGCACCACAAGCCTGGCAGTGTGCAAGTAGCCCAGACAGGCCACGTGACCGCACAGTGAATCCCGCCCCTAGGAGAGGGGAAGAGAAGGTACACACCAGTCTGACTGTGGCCCCAGCAGTGGGCTGGGGGCAGACATCAGGTCTGACTGCGGCCCTGCCCACCAACACAAGTTATTCAAGACAGCACAGGGGAAGTGCCCTGCAGTTCCGCATCACTCCAGGGACTATCCAAAATGATGAAACAGAAGAATTCCCCTCAAAAAAACCTCCAGGAAATAACGACAGCTAACGAACTGGTCAAAAACGATTTAAACAATATCACAGAAAATGAATTTAGAATAATAGTCATAAAAGTTATCGCTGGGCTTGAAAACAGTATAAAGGACAGCAGATAATCTATTGCTACAGAGATCAAGGGACTAAGGAACAGCCAAGAGGAGCTAAAAAATGCTATTAATGAGATGCAAAATAAAATGGAGATGACGACAGCTCGGATTGAAGAGGCAGAAGAGAGAATAGGTGAATTAGAAGATAAAATTATGGGAAAAGAAGAAGCTGAGGAAAAGAGAGATAAAAAAAAAAATCCAGGAGTATGAGGGGAAAATTAGAGAACTAAGTGATGCACTAAAGAGAAATAGTCTACGCATAATTGGTATTCCAGAGGAGAAAGAGAGAGGGAAAGGTGCTGAAGGTGTACTTGAAGAAATAATAGCTGAGAACTTCCCGGCTCTGGGGAAGGAAAAAGGCACTGAAATCCAAGAGGCACAGAGAACTCCCTTCAGACGGAACTTGAATCGATCTTCTGCACAACATATCATAGTGAAACTGGCAAAATACAAGGATAAAGAGAAAATTCTGAAAGCAGCTAGGGATAAACGTGCTCTAACATATAAAGGGAGACTGATAAGACTAGTGACGTATCTCTCTACTGAAACTTGGCAGGCCAGAAAGGAATGGCAGGATATCTTCAATGTGATGAACAGGAAAAATATGCAGCCGAGAATCCTCTATCCAGCAAATCTGTCATTTAGAATAGAAGGAGAGATAAAGGTCTTCCCAAACAAACAAAAACTGAAGGAATTCGTCACCACTAAACCAGCCCTACAAGAGATCCTAAGGGGGATCCT
Organism: Lynx rufus; assembly: GCF_022079265.1. NCBI lineage: Eukaryota > Metazoa > Chordata > Mammalia > Carnivora > Felidae > Lynx > Lynx rufus. Next base: position 163,230,163 of record NW_025814856.1, on the reverse strand, counting down.
GTGAGACAAAGTACCAGAGACATCGCTACAAGCATGAAACCTACAGACATCACAATGACTCTAAACCCATATCTTTCTATAATAACACTGAATGTAAATGGACTAAATGCGCCAACCAAAAGACATAGGGTATCAGAATGGATAAAAAAAACAAGACCCATCTATTTTCTGTCTACAAGAGACTCATTTTAGACCTGAGGACACTTTCAGATTGAAAGTGAGGGGATGGAGAACTATCTATCATGCTACTGGAAGTCAAAAGAAAGCTGGAGTAGCCATACTTATATCAGACAAACTAGACTTTAAATTAAAGGCTGTAACAAGAGATGAAGAAGGGCATTATATAATAATTACAGCGTCTATCCATCAAGAAGGACTAACAATTATAAATGTCTATACGCCGAATATGGGAACCCCCAAATATATAAAACAATTACTCATAAACATAAGCAACCTTATTGACAAGAATGTGGTAATTGCAGGGGACTTTAATACCCCATTTACAACAATGGATAGATCATCTAGACACATGGTCAATAAAGAAACAAGAGCCCTGAATGATACATTGGATCAGATGGACTTGACAGATATATTTAGAACTCTGCATCCCAAAGCAACAGGATCTACTTTCTTCTCGAGTGCACATGGAACCTTCTCCAAGATAGATCACATACTGGGTCACAAAACAGCCCTTCATAAATATACAAGAATTGAGATCATACCATGCATACTTTCAGACCACAATGCTATGAAGCTTGAAATCAACCACAGGAAAAAGTCTGGAAAACCTCCAAAAGCATGGAGGTTAAAGAACACCCTACTAGAGAATGAATGGGTCAACCAGGCAGTTAGAGAAGAAATTTTAAAAATATACGGAAACAAACGAAAATGAAAATACAACAATCCAAACGCTTTGGGATGCAGCGAAGGCAGTCCTGAGAGGAAAATACATTGCAATCCAGGCCTATCTCAAGAAACAAGAAAAATCCCAAATACAAAATCTAACAGCACATCTAAAGGAAATAGAAGCAGAACAGCAAAGACAGCCTAAACCCAGCAGAAGAAGAGAAATAATAAAGATCAGAGCAGAAATAAACAATATAGAATCTAAAAAAAAACTGTAGAGCAGATCAATGAAACCAAGAGTGGGTTTTTTGAAAAAATAAACAAAATGATAAACCTCTAGCCAGGCTTCTCAAAAAGAAAAGGGAGATGACCCACATAGATAAAATCATGAATGAAAATGGAATTATTAGAACCAATCCCTCAGAGATACAAGCAATTATCAGGGAGTACTATGAAAAATTATATGCCAACAAACCGGACAACCTGGAAGAAATGGACAAATTCCTAAACACCCACACACTTCCAAAACTCAAACTGGAGGAAATAGAAAGCTTGAACAGACCCATAACCAGCGAAGAAATTGAATCATATCAAAAATCTCCCAACAAATAAGAGTCCAAGACCAGATGGCTTCCCTGGGGAATTCTATCAGACATTTAAAACAGAGATAATACCTATCCTTCTCAAGCTATTCCAAAAAATAGAAAGGGAAGGAAAACTTCCAGACTCATTCTATGAAGCCAGTATTACTTTGATTCCTAAACCAGACAGAGACCCAGTAAAAAAAAAGAGAACTACAGGCCAATATCCCTGATGAATATGGATGCAAAAATTCTCAATAAGATACTAGCAAATCGAACTCAACAGCATATAAAAAGAATTATTCACCATGATCAAGTGGGATTCATTCCTGGGCTGCAGGGCTGGTTCAACATTTGCAAATCAATCAACGTGACACATCACATTAATAAAAGAAAAGATAAGAAGCATATGATCCTGTCAATCGATGCAGAAAAAGCATTTGACAAAATTCAGCATCGTTTCTTAATAAAAACCCTCAAGAAAGTCGGGATAGAAGGAACATACTTAAACATCATAAAAGCCATTTATGAAAAGCCCACAGCTAATATCATCCTCAATGGGGAAAAACTGAGAGCTTTCCCCCTGAGATCAGGAACACGACAGGGATGTCCACTCTCACTGCTGTTGTTTAACATAGTGTTGGAAGTGCTAGCATCAGCAATCAGACAACAAAAGGAAATCAAAGGCATCAAAACTGGCAAAGATGAAGTCAAGCTTTCACCTTTTGCAGATGTCATGATATTATACATGGAAAATCCAATAGACTCCACCAAAAGTCTACTAGAACTGATACATGAATTCAGCAAAGTTGCAGGATACAAAATCAATGTACAGAAATCAGTTGCATTCTTATACACTAATAATGAAGCAACAGAAAGACAAAGAAACTGATCCGATTCACAATTGCACCAAGAAGCATAAAATACCTAGGAATAACCTAACCAAAGATGTAAAAGATCTGGATGCTGAAAACTATAGAAAGCTTATGAAGGAAATTGAAGAAGACATAAAGAAATGGAAAAACATTCTGGGCTCATGGGTTGGAAGAATAAATATTGTTAAAATGTCAATACTACCCAAGGCTATCTACACATTCAATGCAATCCCAATCAAAATTGCACCAGCATTCTTCTCAAAATTAGAATAAGCAATCCTAAAATTCATATGGAACCACAAAAGGCCCTGAATAGCCAAAGTAATTTTGAAGAAGACCAAAGCAGGAGTCATCACAATCCCAGACTTTAGCCTCTACTACAAAGCTGTAATCATCAAGACAGCATGGTATTGGCACAAAAACAGACACATAGACCAATGGAATAGAATAGAAACCCTAGAACTAGACCCACAAACGTATGGCCAACTAATCTTTGACAAAGCAGGAAAGAATGTCCAATGGAAAAAGACAGTCTCTTTAACAAATGGTGCTGGGAGAACTGGACAGCAACATGCAGAAGATTGAAACTAGACCACTTTCTCACACCATTCACAAAAACAAACTCAAAATGGATAAAGGATCTGAATGTGAGACAGGAAACCATCAAGACCCTAGAGGAGAAAGCAGGAAAAGACCTCTCTGACCTCAGCCACAGCAATTTCTTACTTGACACATCCCCAAAGGCAAGGGAATTAAAAGCAAAATGAACTATTGGGACCTCATGAAGGTAAACAGCAAAGGAAACAATCAACAAAACTAAAAGGCAACCAATGGAATGGGAAAAGATATTTGCAAATGACATATCGGACAAAGGGCTAGTATCCAAAATCTATAAAGAACCCACCAAACTCCACACCCGAAAAACAAATAACCCAGTGAAGAAATGGGCAGAAAACATGAATAGACACTTCTCTAAAGAAGACATCCAGATGACCAACAGGCACATGAAAAGATGCTCAACATCACTCCTCATCAGGGAAATACAAATCAAAACCACACTCAGATATCACCTCACGCCAGTCAGAGTGGCCAAAATGAACAAATCAGGAGACTATAGATGCTGGAGAGGATGTGGAGAAACAGGAACCCTCTTGCACTGTTGGTGGGAATGCAAACTGGTGCAGCCACTCTGGAAAACAGTGTGGAGGTTCCTCAGAAAATTAAAAATAGGCCTACCCTATGACCCAGCAGCAGCACTGCTAGGAATTTACCCACGGGATACAGAGGTACTAATGCGTAGGGGCACTTGTACCCCAATATTTATAGCAGCACTCTCAACAATAGCCAAATTGTGGAAAGAGCCTAAATGTCCATCAACTGATGAATGGATAAAGAAATTGTGGTTTATATACACAATGGAGTACTACATGGCAATGAGAAAGAATGAAATCTGGCCCTTTGTAGCAACGTGGATGGAACTGGAGAGTGTGATGCTAAGTGAAATAAGCCATACAGAGAAAGAGAGACATCATATGTTTTCACTCTTATGTGGATCCTGAGAAACTTAACAGAAACCCATGGGGGAGGTGAAGAAAAACAAAAAGAGGTTAGCGTGGGAGAGAGCCAAAGCATAAGAGACTCTTAAAAACTGAGAACAAACTGAGGGTTGATGGAGGGTGGGAGGGAGGGGAGGGGAGGTGATGGGTATTGAAGAGGGCATCTTTTGGGATGAGCACTGGGTGTTGTATGGAAACCAACTTGACAATAAATTTCATATATTAAAAAAAATAAATAAATAAAATAAAATAAAATAAAATTTAATCAACTAATCTTTGACAAGGAATCCAAAAGTACTCAATGGGAAAAGGATAGTCTCTTCAATAAACGATATTGGGACATTGTATATCCACATGCAAAAGAATGAAACTGGACTTAAGAGTCCATTATTAGAGTCTATTATTAGAAAATTAGCTCAAAGTGAATTAAAGATGTAAGTTTAAGACCTGAAATGGTAAACTACCAGAAGAAAATTCAGGGAAAATACTTCTTGAGATTGGTCTTGGCAATAATTTTTTTGCACAGACAACAAAAGCAAATATTGGCAAGAGGGATAACCTTAAAGTAAAAAGCTTCTGCACAGCAAGAAAAACAATTAACAAATTGAAAAAGCAATGTACAGAATGGGAGACGATATTTGCAAATGATATATCTGATAAGGAGTTAATATCCAAAATATATAAGGAACTCATGCAATGCAATAGCAAAAAAAAAAAAAAAAGAAGAAGAAGAAGAAGAAGAAGAAGAACTGATTATTAAAACATGGGCAAACCACCTAAACAGATACTTTTCCAAAGAAGACATACAAATGGGCAGCAAAAACCATGAAAAGGTGCTCAGCAGCATTCAGCATCAAGGAAATGCAAATCGAAACCACAACAGGAGAGGGGTATGCCTAGGTGGTCCAGTAGGTTAAGCATCAGACTTCAGCTCAGGTCATGATCTCAGGTTCATGAGTTTGAGCCCCATGTTGGGCTGGGTGCTGACAGCAAGAAGCCTGCTTGGGATTCTCTCTCCCTCTCTCTCTGCCCCTACCCCACTCATGCTCCCTTGCTCTTTCTCGCTCACTCTCTCTCTCTCTCAAAATAAATAAAGAAAGAAACTTAAAAAAAAAGAAATAACAAATGTTGGTGAGAATGTGAAGAAAAGGAACCCTGTACACTGTTGGTTGGAATGTAAATTGGTGAAGCCACTCTGGAAAACAGTGTAGAAGTTCCTCAAGGAATTAAAAATAGGGGTGTGTGACCCTTAATCTTGGTGTTGTGAGCTCAAGCCCCATGCTGGGTGTAGAGATTACTTAAGAATAAAATCTTGGGGGCGCCTGGGTGGCGCAGTCGGTTGGGCGTCCGACTTCAGCCAGGTCACGATCTCGCGGTCCGGGAGTTCGAGCCCCGCGTCGGGCTCTGGGCTGATGGCTCAGAGCCTGGAGCCTGTTTCCGATTCTGTGTCTCCCTCTCCCTCTGCCCCTCCCCCGTTCATGCTCTGTCTCTCTCTGTCCCAAAAATAAATAAACGTTGAAAAAAAAAAAAAAGATTTAAAAAAAATAAAAAAAAGAATAAAATCTTGAAGAAGAAGAAGAAGAAGAAGAAGAAGAAGAAGAAGAAGAAATTAAAAAAATAGAATCACCATATGATTCATCAATCCCACATCTGGGTGTATATCCAAAGAAAATGATGTTCATTACAGCATTATTCATAATAGCCAAGATATGGACACAGTCTAAGTGTCCATCAATAGATGAATGGATAGGGGCACCTGGGTGGCTCAGTCGGTTAAGCATCCGACTTCAGGTCAGGTCATGATCTCCTGGTTCATGAATTCGAGCCCCGCATCGGGCTCTATGCTGACAGCTCAGAGCCTGGAGCCTGCTTCAGATTCTCTCTCTCTCTCTCTCTCTCTCTCTCTGCCCCTCCCGTGCTTGCTCTCTGTCTTTCTCTGTCTCTGTCTTTCTCTCACACACAAAAATAATAAACATTAAAAAAAATTAAAAGAAAAAAAGAACAGAAGAGGAGAGGAAGGAAGGGGAGGAGAGGGGAGGAAACTTCCATTCTGCTCCAAAGACAGCAGTTAGCTGGCAGCCTCCAACTATGACACTTTCAGGACCCACTTCAGCTTTGAGCCAAAGCCATGCCCTTCCCAGCCAGTCCCTAGCCAAAGGCTGCCAGTGCCCAATGCAGGATATCATCACTATGGGTCAGTCTTTGCCCTAGAACCCACTATTCAGATGTGCAGCTCTCCCTACCCAAGCAGCGCCTCCCCCATTTCCTCCTGCATGTGTCAGACCTGCATCACAGTGTGGAAGCTCTCTCAGACCAATTCTGCTTCCTCTTTATTTTTTTGAAAGGGTTTTACGTTTATTTCTTTATTTTGAGAGAGACAGAGACAGAGCGAGCAGGGGAGGGGCAGAGAGAGGGAGAGAGAGAGAGAGAGAGAGAGAGAGAATCCCAGAAGCAGGGCTTGAACTCAGGAAACCACGAGGTCATGACCTGAGCCAAAAAACAAGAGTCAAACGCTTAACCGTCTGAATCACCGAGGCAGCCCTCTGCTGCCTCTTTAGTCGTTAACAGCCTTGGCATCACCCCCGTGCCCCGTAAGCCTCTGGCACTCCTAATTCTCAGCACGTGCCTCTTGGAGGAACCCACATGGCAGTACTGTCGCATGTCTCAAGCGTGGTCCTAAAGGAAAGTGGAGACGGATGTTAGGTCTTGCCTGGGAGAAGATGCCACATTGCTTAGCCCACCCATCCCCCACCTCATGCAGCTCCAATGTCACCTGCTCAACCTAGGGTGGCACACTGGGGTTTGTGCCTGCCTTCAAACAGAAGAGACGCTCTGGGAAGAGGCACATAATGCCTTCTAGGCTTTATTCCTTCCATGCTCTTGGTTCTAATTTATTTGTCCTTGTTCTAGTGAAATGCCCAGAGTGGAAGATTCCTGAGCTGGCAGAGGCCTCTTGAAATGGCTGTCACCCACTCTAAGGTCCTCATGCACGCAAGATGCAAAAACCTCACCAGAGTCAAGGTGTCTAAACATCTGCATAGCCTCTTCATGGAGGCATGGTCTGCCCCAGAGTCAGAAAATAGAAATCAGGAGGACGTGAATTTATAATATAACTCATCTTTATTATTTCACTCAATTGAATATACTTATACATACATTTTCCAGAATGTGTCATTTTCAGGGTTATGCAGAGTACAACAGTATTGATGGTGACGGTCCATGCTCTGATAAGTGGGTTAATCTTGAAGGCAACTGATAACTTTCCAAAAATAAAAGCATATGGATGATGTAGATCCTGTCCTCAAAGCATATATAAAACAGTTAATACTGACAGCATCTGACTACACCTACCTAGAAGAAAACCCCATGATTCTCATCTCAAATACTGCCCACACAGGCACCCCTCAACATAACCTGCTCAAATGTCAGGGAACACCACCATCCTGGAATGGAGAAGCAACTTTAAGTGTGGAGGCCACATTCCACACCAGCCTCAGACTGCCTACCCTCAGACTTCCTGACGTGAGACACAACAAGCCCCTAGTGTGTTCGAGACTATTATTTGAATCCTCTGAGCTTTACCCTAATTCCTAACCCATGGGGATCCAAAAAAGAGAGAGAGAGAAAAGTGCAAAGGAATTTTCAACTTGTCTGGAGGCAACCTAGAATTCTACATAGAATTTTGGAACTTTGCAATGTTGTCTCATGTTGGCAATTTTACCACATTTTGGATTTTTGTTCTACTCTCTTTCACTGTGGTGGTTAGCAATAAAATCTTTGGAAGCCTCACAGACTCATGATCATTTCCTAAGGAACAATAAAGAAGAGTAGACTGGGGCCCACTTTCCATTCAGGCTTGGAATGAAGACAGCACTAAAGAATATCCGCCCCAGGAAGAAAAGAATGTGCTGGCCCCGAGTTCTGCCCAATGGTGACAAGGCAGCTCAGGAGACCAGCATGCCTGACAAGCAGCCCTGGGCACCCAGAGGCCCACGGGATCCAGCTTGTCCACTCTGCCACACCAGGAGTTGGCTGGACACTGCTCATTACTCTACCCTCGTGTGTCTGGATCCCCTGGTTCATGGGTATTTGTCTGTATTCTGACCCCGGGCTGGCCTTGGTCACCGTGTCTGTCCTGACTCCACTCTATGTCCACAGTTGAGGTGATTCTTGTGATTTAATTCTGACCCTCAATAGCCACTCAATCTCAGGAGCCTCTTTCAAGATTTCCCCACCTAATTTCTCCTTTCTCCTTTCTAATCCCCTGCCCCAGCCTGACAATTTATTCACCTAATAAGAGCTGAAGCATTGCAAGGTGGCCAGCATGTGCCTTTCAAGCCCTCTAAGACATGGACCCTCCTCCCCTCCCACCAGCCCTACCTCACACCCATCCCCAACTGAGGGTGTCTCTAACTTAAAGACACCCCACGTGCATCAGTTATTGATGATACCATATCTTTTAAATTTTTCAGTAAGCTTTTGGGCTTGTCCTTTTCCTGGTTATTTCTAATGATTTTGTTGACATTCTCCCATTCATGGGGGTAACCATGCCCTCTGTGGCTCTTTATCAGATTGACGGCCATTGTCAAAAGAAGACTTGCCTGATTTTCCCTGGCTTGGCCAGTTTCTTTGTTATTAAAAGCACACACTCGCTCCTCACACCTCTTAGTTATGTTCTTAAGAGCTTTGTTATCTGTCTCCTGGAGGTAAAATTTGAGGTCCCCCCCTTCTAGGTCTTCCTTCCGAGTGAACAGCACAATCGTGTACTTCAAAACGTCCTCCCCAAAGATGGTCTCTAGATTTTTCACTGCCTTTTTGTCCTCCTCAGTGAAGCGTCCCAGCTGGAACACCAGGACCAGAACTATGTTCCCTCCCTCACAGCAGGACAAACAGTGTTTGACCTCCTCCTCCAGCCCAGATGGACACCTCTCAGTGCTGGCCGTCAGGCAGAGCAAGGGACTGTCCACAACCACAACCCTCCACCCTTCCCACATCCTCCTGCTGCTCTGGCTCTTCCTGGTGACCAGCTGTGCTCGGAGCTGGTCGAGGAAGTCACGCCTCCCAAGGATGGTGTTCCCCGTGGCGCTCTTCCCGGTGCCGCTGCCCCCCACGAGGACAATGCTCAGCGTGTCTGTCAAAAGGAAAGCAGGAAAGATTCATGACCATGGGCAGATCTGTGTGCGACTTTCAAAGTGATGCCAGACATCACAGCAGAGGATGCTCAGAGAGCACTGTGGCCACCCCCTCACCCGGCAGCTCCATCCCCAAGTATGGGGGTGGGGGGCGGCTTCTTCCAGCCAAGCACCCTGTGAACCCACAAGCACGACTTGGACCACCGTCTCTGCCCGGTGCTCACCCATGACATGGCCACTGTCCTTATCTCTGAACTTGCTCCCTCTTTCTGGTGCCTTCTCTGACTTCTCTGACTTCTCTGACTTCTCTGACTCCTGTGGGTGCTACTGGCTGTATGACCATCACCTACTCAGATACATCCGGGCTATACATCTCATCTCTTGGGCTTCTGTTCCTGCTGCAACTATGGCTTCCTGTTGCCAACCTAGTGCTGTAACTGCAGCAAAATCTCCTCAATGTATTTGAAAATTTATGCCATAGAACTGACTTTTCATGAAAAAGCAACTACATATATTATCAACAGATTACTAGTTCCTTCATTCGGATCATGCTACAATTCACGTCTCATTAAAACCACATTAAACTGAACTGTGTCTTTCTTTCATCAAGGAGTCAAAAAGTACCTAGAGGTTATAACAGTGAACACGCCCTCCCCTGTTCTGTGGGGCGATGATGGAGAACAGATGTCCTTCTAGATGGAATGACAGATGTACAGAGCCCTTGCAGAGTGTGCTAGTGGGGACTCCTTGTGACTCTGAACTTGTCCTGTGGTCTTTGTCTTCCATGCTGCCTTTTTCCACAGTTCTCCTCAATTATGCATCATTGGCCAAGTTACCAATATCCACCCAGAAACAAAGAATGAGGGAAGCCTACCCTGTGCTGTTCCCCCAGGGGAAATTATTGAACTGCTCGTCCTGAACCCACAACCTCATAGTTATGCATAAAGGATGAAAAAGAGATTGATCCTTCCACATTCCCACATTTGTCACAGGCTTCAGTCCCTGCTCCCATACCCTCGGAAGGTGGCTCCCAAGAACCTCCATGATCTCCCACTTCATGTAGAGGCACAAACCCTCCATTTCCATCATTGTTCCAGATTGCTAGTGTGCCCTCTGCGATGTCTTCCAGCTTTCTGCCAGCCATCCAAACTCTGCCCATTTTCTAAAGCCCATTTCAAACTGGGCTTTCTCCACACAGCCTCTCCTGACATTCCCACGTATCTATGCTTCTTCAGGAGGCTCCCCAGCACCTGGGGCTCCATGGCAAATATGAAAGGGCTCTTTTGAGTCTGTGTTCTTCCCAGGTGAGGACATTTGCCATGGGACAGAATGGGATGACTCATACTGGCCTGGAAGAATCTCAGTTCAGGGCAATAGAGCATGTAGCACAGAGTGCATGGGGACTTCTGCTAAAGAAGCAGGTAGTGTGGCTGGACTGAGAAACCCATCTAGCTGGGGCACCTGGGTGGTTCAATCTTTTGAGCATCTGACTTCAGCTCAGGTAATGCTCTTGTGGTTTGTGGGTTCAAGCCCCACATCAGACTCTGCTGTCAGCATGGAGCCCACTTTAGATCTTCTCTCTCCTTCTCTCTCCCTCCCTCAAAAATAAATTATTAAGCTTAAAAAAAAGAGGGGTGCCTAGGTGGCTCACTTGGTTAAGCATCCAACTCTTGATTTCAGCTTAAGTCATGATCTCAGGATTTGTGGGTTCAAGTCCTGCACCAGACTCTGCACTGACAGTGTGGAGCCTGCTCGGGATTCTCAACTCCCTCTCTCTCTCTCTCTCTCTCTCTCTCTGCCCCTCCCCTGCTTGCTCTCTCTCTCTCTCTCTCAAAATAAATAAATAAACTTTTTTAAAAAAAAAACAAGAAGTTAAGAGAGGGAAAGAGAGAGAGATGGAGTGGGCTTAAGAGAAAGAGAAGAGCAAACCAATGGTTCAGAACTATCTCATCACCACCGCTGAGTCCTGAGCCCCAAACCACAGATACACTGTGGGGGAAACGGGAGATTAGAAAAAGCTCAACTCCTTCCTTTAAGTCCTTCACCATCCCCTTGGAGAGATGGGATAAGGATCAGGAAGGAAAAATTAAAGAGTTCGAGGTGTGGACAGTGTGCAGGGGGAAGGCTCATTACCTTAGGAACATTTGAGAAAGGAAGGAGAAAGAGAAAAGCTCGTCAAGAGCCTGGACCTGTCCTTTTTAGCTTCTCTCTGCCCTTCAGAAAATAGAAAGCTCTTGCACATGTCACATCTAGCTGTCAAAAGCATATATAAAATGTGTTTTACACAATATGTACCTTCCTGGCTGATGACGCATGGCTTGGCCCTGTTCTGCAGCACCAGGTCCACGATCTTTTGTAGGAGCTCGTCCACCTGGCACTGCTCCTCTGCCCCCATCAGTCTGTAGTTGAAGGCGCTGTACCGGTCTTTGCATTTCTTAATGAGCTGGTAGAGAGCTTCATTATTGCTTTTCAAGAACATCTCTAGATCCTGGTCCCCTAGATCTTCCTTCCTGGTGAGGAGGACGATCATGTACTCAATGAATTTCTCTCCAAAAATGCTTCGGATGGTGTCCAGCACAGCCTCATCCGTCTTGGTGAAAGAGCCCAGCGGGGTCACCAGCAGGAAGGCATGGAGGCCTTGAGGGGCATGTCTCTGAAGCTCAGCTTTAATGTCCTTTGAAGATGCAATGTCCGGAGTATCAATGACCCAAATTTTCCTCCCTCTCCAGTTTCTGCTCACAGACGCAAACATCTGGGTTACCGACTTTTCACTGAATTTGGTCTCAAAGACTCCCTTCCCCAGAAGGCTGTTCCCGGCGGCACTTTTTCCGGCTCCACGCTTCCCCACAAGCAGGATCCTCAGTTCCAACAACTCAGGGCTCGGTTCACATCCTGTGGCCTGCAGCTGCTTCTCCCCTGGCCCTGTGGGACAAAAGGGAAGATTCAGAGTCTCTTCTTGAGGCCGAATATGGAGATGTGGACAGGTTTTATGATTTCTCCTCCTTGCCAGTTTTTACAGAGAATGGCAGTAATGCTCTGAACAGCAGGACTATAGTCCCGGGTCAGAAGTCACTCACCCATTCAAGTAAAAACCACAAAGGCGGCCACGAATAAATTAGGAGATGTGTAAAAAGCTCAAGACCTCCCAGAAACATGAAAATCAGTTAAACTTGGCCTTTACAGGTCTTCGTCCTTAGATTTCCTTTCATTTGCTACTAAAGTCCATGAAGTCCATGGGCTGAGGCAGGACAAGGGAGAATCTGAGTTTAAAATGCCCCTTGGTGGTATATTCATAAAATGTTAGACTACTCAGCAACCAAAAACAAAAACAAAACAAAACAAAACAAAACAAAACAAAAAGAATGAATAAATGAACTATTGATATGCAACACTCATGGATCTTCTAAACATGCTAAATGAAAGAAGCCGGACACGAAACCACATGCTATCTGATTCCACTATATGAAGTTCAAGAACAGACAAAATTAATCTATGTGGATAGAAATCTGGGTTGCAGTTCCCTTTGGGGAGAGGCAGCAGGAACTTAGGTAAGGTGACGGAAATGCTCAAGATCTTTATCTAGAGGATGGTCACTATGGGTAGATACGTAAAGTCACTGAGCTCTACACTTAAGATCTGTGCATTTCACTCTGCATTCATTATGCCTCAATACATGACTGTAGAAATTTGTACCACAAAACCGTCTCTGCACACGCGCCCTGTCCCCATCACTTCTCCTTGATCCAAGGTCAACACCAGACCTCCATGCTGAGCAAAGGGCAGAGTCAGCAATACAGAGAATATTCAGAGTTTGAGGCATCCTGGGCGCTAAGGGTATGGATTGTCACTTGGTGTCAGAGCCGCCAAGTCTGGGAGGTGGAATGAACGCGGCATTTAAAGAAAGCCACTGAAATGCTAGTGACACCATGTCCTTGTTATGTTGCCTTGGGAAAGCTCCTACTTTCTTCCAAATCACCTCATACAAGGCTACATCATATAAAAGGTCACTTCCAACTTTTTGAGCCACCCCGTGGCTACCCGTGGTGTGCTATTTCCTCACCACCACAAGGCAAAATTTGGGGCCATAACAGGTAAGTTCCTTCAGGTCTTGACAGAAGGGCATCCGGAGAATTTTAAATCCCTACTTCTGCCTAAGCTCACATCTTTCTGGCTAAGTTTACTCATCTGTCAATGAGACTAATGATAATACCACCCTCTTCCTAAGGCTGTCATGAGGAATATACTTTAGGGTTGTTAAGAATATATGGTTGTTCTGAGAATTATATTTATACGCTAGGAGGATTGAATTATTTCTATATATTTTTCCAGCACATAATGTCAACTGCAATTATTATCATTATTAAAATTGAAATAATAATAAAAGAATAATTATTTTATTTAATAAATAAAATGCTATAAACATTCTAGTTAATTAAAATTATTATTATTATTATTATTATTATTATTATTTTATTGTTATTATTTGGGGGAGTTCTAGGGGGACAGAGATCTCACCTACCTTATTCATTGCTGAATATTCTGTGCTTGCACAGAGCTGGCCCAGAAATAACGTGAGAGTCCATCAATAAAGGGATAGTTGGGGGCGCCTGGGTGGCTCAGTCAGTTAAGCTTACAACTTCAGCGCAGGTCATGATCTCACAGTTCATGAGTTCGAGCCCCACATCGGGCTCTGTGCTGATGGTGCAGAGACTGCTTGGGATTCTCTTTCCCTCTCTCTGTCCTTTCTGTGCTCTCTTACTCTCTCTCTCTCTCTCTCTCTCTCTTTCTCTCTCTCTCTCTCAAAATAAATAAGTAAACTTAAAAAAAATTTTTAAAGCCTGATTTAAAAAAAATAATTAAAAAAAAAAGGAAGGAAAGAAGGAAGGGAGGAAGGAAGGGATGGTTGAATTAGGCATGTACGCCCTTACCGTGAACAAAACTGCATCTACTAAACAGAGCAGGGTAGATCTACATGCATCGATTTGTGCAGTGTGCAGGATGAATCATTAACGGCAATCATTACATGGATACTGAACTCCATTACAGAATCCTATAACATAGTGCTCCCCAAGAAGGTAATTTCTGCTTTCCCAGTAAGAGTCAACATTGTATAGTCTTGGATCCAGGGCCAGGAAGACAAGGCTGAGTCACAAAAAAAGCCACAAAAGACAAGCCCACCTCCACAACATTTCAGAGAAAGCCAGGGACACCCACTCCATGTCCACCACCTTTGCTGCTGCCATACCTACTCCCAAGTGTTAGGAGTTTCCTGGGGGACAGGTTGTGGACACCAACCTGAGCAAGGCCCCCAGAGCGCATCTTTCTTTCTAATTATCTATTTTTTCCACTTCATTTTGATGCATAATGCATTCAAAAGAATATAGATATGAGCTTAACTTTTTTTTAATTTTTTAAGTTTTTATTTATTTATTCATTTTGAGAGAGCACGAGCAGGGTTGGGGGACACAGAGAGAGGAAGAATCCCAAGCAGGATCCACACTATCACCACAGAGCCAGATGCAGGGCTCAAACTCACAAGCTGTGAGATCATGATCTGAGTCGAAATAAAGAGCTGGATGCCCAATCAACCACCCAGGCACCCCTGAGCTTAACATTTTTAAGGATCATCTTACCATGTGGATTGTCCCCCTTCTGAGATGTGGCTTCATCCACATGATCCTAGAAAATAAAGGGGGAAATGATGCTCAGAGACCCAAAATCTCATCTTTTCACAAAGCAAAGAAATGGAGACACAAGTATATAATTCAGAGTAATTTGATGATTGGGATGTGGTCAAATTCAGGCCGTGGTCCTATTCCTTGTTGGCTTCTGTAGACCCATCCATAATGACAGTCGATCCTGAAACCCCATTGTTGCCACCACAACAGGCTTCCCAGAAATATGAAGATGGGTCTTGTTCTCACTCAGGTGAGTCCCACAAATGCCATCTAACCAAGGTATTTGTCCTGAAGCTCTAACTTTCCTTCTCCCCAGTCCCCAGTGGTAATAGCAATCCCTTCCAAAGTCTTCCAGAGTTTTTTCTGTTCCTGGAGAAAATCCAGAGGCTTAAAGACAGCTTCTGGATTCCCCAGAAGAAGAAACTAGCCCAGTGATGTTTGTGATGTGCATCTGAGGGACCAGGGGAAGGGAGGAGATTGGGAGTCACGCTCCCCACACATCTCCGGTGCCTTCTCCCTGCACCACACCCCCGGTACAGAGATGGTCCTTCTTCTGACGTGAGAGCCAGGAAAATTTGGAACCTTCTCCATCCAGGTGGGCAAATGGAGACAACAGAGGATGGAAGGCCAAACACACAGTTGGTATTCCCTTCCCCTGCCTGGCCAAGCCATACAGTCGCACCCCAAACTTAAATTGTCATGAAATCAAAAGAGAAGGTGAAAACAACGATACACAATGTGGATGAATCTGCTATTCTTAGAAACTCCCAATACTTTATTTTAACCTTATCTTTGTTAAATTTCCATGCTAGCCAAGGAAGTTTTCCCTCTGCTTTCTTACTTGGCCTTACCCCAAACCATTGATACCTTCCACCATCTCCCTCCCTGGGTCTTCTCCATTCAGCTCTGATTATCACACTTCTTTCTTCTTACCTGGCACAACTCAAGGTCTTCATGTTCTTTAAATGGAAAACATTTTTACAATGCAAATGTGTATGATCTAAAAATTAGTAATGTTTTTAATGTTTATTTATTCTTGAGAGAGACAGAGCACAAGCAGGGGAGGGGCAGAGAGAGAGGGAGACACAGAATCCTATGCAGGCTCCAGGCTCCGAGCTGTGAGCACAGGGCATGAACCGGGGCTCGGACCCACAATCCATGAGATCATGACGTGAGCCAACTAACCCACCCAGATGCCCCTAAAAATTACTAATTTTTAAATTCCCAATCCACTACCAAAGGAACAATAGCTAATTCACATACATCCTTCTATGTTTTTCTAAGTTTATACAAACACACACAAACATATATGAACACATCGGGAGAACTTGGCTAGGTTTCAATCTGCTTAATACTATGTCCTGTACATCTGTACAAATCAGTACATATCGATCAACCCAATTTTTCTAGAAGATGCTATTTACTCCACAGCATGGATATGGAAAATTCCATACTAATGTAACGATTCCTGTATTTTTTTAAAGATTTTATTTTAAGTAATCTCTACACCCAACATGGGGCTTGAACTTAACAATCTCAAGATGAGGAGTCATATGCTCTACTGACCGAGCCAAATGATTCCTTTATTGATAGATCATAAGCTTATTTCTGGATTTACTATTTGAAAAGATGCAATGATAAATATCCTTATATATACATCTTTATATGTGCAAATGTTTTCCTTTCTTGGTAACAGGGTCCTAAAAGTGGGAATCTTGCTCAGTCTCTGGGTTGTTAAAGTCCTTAATGTCTCCATAACTTACGTGAAACTTATACACGTCCGTGATAATAACAGTAATAATAATGGCAACTATGGAGCGCCTGGGTGACTCAGTCAGTTGGGCGTCTGACTTAGGCTCAGGTCATAATCTCATGGTTCATGGGTTTGAGGCCCATGTCGGGCTCTGTGCTGACAGCTTCAGATTCTGTCTCCATCTCTCTCTGCCCCTTCCCTGTTTGTGCTCTCTCTCTCTCAAGAATAAACATTTAAAAATTAAACAATAGTAATAATGGCAGCTAATAATTACTGAATGTTTGCATTTCAAGTATTTGCAAATAACTTTGTCAGCATTTCATTAAATCCTGAGATACATAGTATTATCCCTTTTTACACAAGACAGAAAAATAAGATACTGTGGTCAACAAAAAGGATAGGAGTTCCATCCCTCAGGGAGTCTGTGGGGAGGCAGCCATTGAAAGCACATACACAGCAACCACTTGACTGGCTGATGGCCATGAGGAGGAGAAGCGCCCTGAGGGAAGGGGGGCTGTAGGGGCTCATCCCAGGGGCCCACAGGGAAGACTCTCTGAGCAAAGGAGCTCTAGCAGAGGCAGACCTGGAACGGGGTGGGATGGGAGAGGGGAAGTGTCCAGGTGGAGAAAATTCCAAGTTCAAAGCTCTAGAGCACACATGAGTATAAGTCAAGGACCCCACAGGGAAGGCCAGTGGGACCAACACATAAAGAGCAAGTTAGAGGGTGAGGGGCCAGCTCAGGTCAGGGATTCCAAACTTGATCTGAAGATCAACGTACAGTCACTGCAGAATTTTACACAACAGGGGGGTGTGTTCTGGGTACACTGTGGACAGTTCATTCTGTGCCCCTTATCCTCTCTGCTGGCATCCCTGTTCCATACAGCCTTCAGGGGAGAGACAGAGGCTATAAAGGAGAGAGAGAGGGAGGTCAGGGCTAGGAGATAAGAGAGTGACAAGTTCTCCTGAGCCTCAGGGTCCTCGTTGTACATTGAGTAGGTGTGAAGATTTGATCAGTCTGGGGGTCTGGGACTTAGCAGGTGCTCAGTAAATATTGCCTTCCTTCTCATTTCCATCCTGTTTGGGTTTAACACTCACCAGTTCTCAGAAGATTCACTCTGACCAAAACTGCCCCCATGTTGGATTTTTGCTTTGCTTTACATCCATGGACACTTGCATTTAAAGACTCCTCTGTACCAACATTCACTTACTTACACTGAATCAGGAACTGCTTCGTGTCTTATGCATGAGTCACTGAAACAGAAGCGTGAGGTCCTCGAAAACAAAACCCTGGATTTTTGTATCTTCCTTCATTACAAATATATTTTCCACTCAAGTCTAGAAATTAAATAAAATATCACTCTGGCTGTCGTGTAGAAAATAGATTGACAGGTAAGGCACAAGAACGAATGAGGGGAAGGTTGTTTGTAAAACAGTACAGGCAAGAACAGAGGCTGGCTTGGAGCAGAGGGGGGGCAGTGGAGATGGAGAGAAATGCATGGATTCCAGGCACACTGATCACACAAGACCTAAGGACTTCTCAATTATCAGCTGCCAGCTAGTAGTAGCAAAGCCGACCTCTGGGTTTAGGTTCAAGGAGCATCCGGAGCATCCCCACCATTCACCCAGTTGAGAGAAAACTGAAGTCTCATGCATCTCAGAGGGAAAACCAAAAGTGTAACCTTGTGAAGCCTGAGATCCCGTAGGAGAGCCAAGTGGAGACATCAGACGGCAACTGGATAAGGGAGCAGGATTCAGAGGAGAGGCCTGGACAGGAGTGACAAATCTGGAAACCATTAGCGATCAACGGAGCTCAAAGCTGGAGGGCAGAGAATTGAGGAAAGCCTAGAACCACACCCTGAAGATCTCAACTTTCAGAGGCCATGTGAAGAGAACTCAACAATCTCCAGAGGAGCCAGAAAGAGTAGGAGGAAAAAAACCAAAAAGAGTATAGCTGTATTGAAGCCAAGGGAAGAAAGGGTCTATTTGTGTGTCCAATACTGTGAGGGAAAAACTTAAGTAAGGACTTAACTGTATCCATTAATTTGCCAATAAATTTCAAAGTCCAAAGGGTAATCCTCAAAGCAACCTACCATCTGGTGCCTCATCTTTCCAGATCATAGATAAACACCTCCTAAACAAAGCCTAGGTTCCACCACACAATGTGACAGGTCACTTATCCGTGCTTCTCTTCAACCCACTAGCTCTCACCACAAAGATCCTTGAGGACCTTCAGCATTTCTTACCAGGAATCCACTGACTTCATTTCTGAGATTCACAATATATGGTCCTTCGTTTTCATCCACCAAACGCTGGACCATGCAGAGGAGCTCTGTCACCTGGACATCCCGCTCATCCTCACTTGCCTTGTTGTTAAAAGCGCAGTATCGGCCTCCACAGTTTTCAACCAACTCCCTAAGGGAGTTCTCATCTTCAATGCAATCTTTCAGTGAGTCATTCTCCAAATCATCCTTCCGAGTGAAGACAATAATGATGTGCCTCCTGGAGTTAGCTCCAAACACCTCCTGGATCCCCTTGACTGTCTCTATGTCCTCGACCTTATAAAAGCTGATGGGGATTACCAGAAGCAGGACGTGGAGGCCGGGAGCAGAGAGCTCGAAGCAGTGTTCAATGTTACGTTGCTTGTCTTCGGCACAAGACTTTGAGGAGAAAAGGTCAGGGGTGTCAATGACCACAACCCTTCTCTCTTTTGTGAACCCACTCTCTCTCTGGCATGTTTTAGTCACCATCTGGTCACTGAATTTGGACACGAATGCAGCTTTGCCCAGAATAGTGTTCCCAGTGGCACTTTTTCCTGCACCACTTTTGCCTAAGAGGAGAAGCCTCAGTTCCGGCATGGAGCACTCTGGCTCCAGTTTCCTCTCCTGACACAGGCTCTGGTTGGTTCTGCTGGGACAAAAAGCAACACATCAGTGTTCAACCCATGCAAGAGTAGATAGAGGAGCAGCAAGAAAAATGCCTTCTTTTTGTTTTTTCCCAAAGGATGTGGCCTACTGAAGTCAACTCAGACTAGATTGGGATAAGAAATCCTGTTTCCCACAATCTTCTCTGTGCTCTTGTCTCTGAAATAAATCCACACTGGTAAGATGCCCAGCACTGTAGGGGCACCTGAGTAGCTCGATCGGTTGTGTCCAACGCTTGATCTCAGCTCAGGTCATGATCTCACGGTTTGTGGGATCGAGCCCCACATGGGGTTCTGCGAGGACAGCACAGAGCCTGCTTGGGATTCTCTTCTCTCTCTCTCTCTCTCTCTCTCTCTCTCAAAATAAATAAACGCTTAAAAAAAAGACATTCAACACTGTTGACTGACTAAACCAACAACCCCCTTCTCTGTATTCATCACCCATTATACATGCTGGGGGAAACTGTGATAGTCAGAATAATGCCCCCCCACCAGATGTCCATGTGCTAATCCCTGGAATCTGTGATTGTGTTAGTTTACATGGCAAAATGGACGTTGCCAATGTGATTAAGGCTCTTGAGACGGAGAGATAAGAGGATCCTAGAGGATCATCCAGGTGGATCCATTATAATCACACTAAAAGAGGTCCTTCCAAGAGGAAGATGGGAAAGCCAGAGTGAGAAAAAGGAGATGTGAGGACAAAAGCAGAGGTCAGAGAGTGAGAAAGATTTGAAAATGCTACACGATTGGTTTTAAAAATGGAATAAGGAGCCACCAGCCAAAGGCAATGCAGGCAGCTTCTAGAAGCTGGGAAAGGCAAGGAAATGGCTTCTGCTACACAGCCTCCTCCAGAAGAATCCTGCCCAACACTGATTTTAGGACTTCTGACCTCCAGACTGTAAAATAATAGCTTGGTGGGTTTTTAGCAACTAACTTTGTGGCAATTTGTTACAGCAGCAACAGGAAATTAATACGTTCTCTCTCCCAGCTTCCTTTCGACCAGGGGTGGCCATGTGACCCAGTTCAACCTGATGACAGTTGAGGGAATATTTGCCTGGGCCTTTTAGGAATGTTATTGTTTTCTTGATGATAGAGGCAGACTCAAGTAGAGAGCTCCTGTTCTCACCTCCTCCCCCTTCTTCTTTTTATTTTTTCTTTTTATTTTTTTTTAAGTTTTTTAAAGCTTATTTATTTGTGAGAAAGACAGAGCATGAATGGGGGAGGGGCAGAGACAAAGAGAGACACTGAATCTCAAATAGGGTCCAGGCTCTGAGCTGTCAGCAGAGCTTGAACTCGGGAACAGTGAGATCATGACCTGAGCTGAAGTCAACTCAGACTAGATTGGGATAAGAAATCCTGTTTCCCACAATCTTCTCTGTGCTCTTGTCTCTGAAATAAATCCACACTGGTAAGATGCCCAGCACTGTAGGGGCACCTGAGTAGCTCGATCGGTTGTGTCCAACGCTTGATCTCAGCTCAGGTCATGAGCCAACTGAGCCACCCAGACGCCCCTCCTCCCCCTTCTTCTTATTTGACATTTAAATGTGACATCTGGAATGGCAGCAGATATCATGAGGCAATGAGGTAACAAATAAGAGAACAAATGTTGCTGAAAGACCCCAGAGCAGAAAGATAAAAGGATCCCCGATGATATCACTGGGCTACCAAAACATCCTTGAGATTGCCCTTTTGCTAAGTAAACAGCTGATATTCTAATGATTTAAGCTGCTGCTACTCAGAGTGTGGTTCACAAACAAGCGATATTGCCAATAACTGAGATCATGTTAGAAATACATCTCAGCCCCACGCCAGACTTGCTGAATGAGAATTCTTCATTTGACAAGTTCCAGGTGATTCTCATGAGCATTCACGTTTGAGAAGCACTGGTGTTAAGCCACCATTGGTTAAAGATTAGCATTCCTAACTGAATCAGAAACCACTGGAAGAGCCAAGTTTCCCAGCACTATTTCTTTTTTTTTTTTTTCATGTTTATTCATTTTTGAGCTAGAGAGACAGAGAACATAAGTGGGTGAGGGGCAGAGAGAGAGAGAGGGAGACACAGAACTTGAAGCAGGCTCCAGGCTCTGAGCTGTCAGCACAGAGCCCGATGCAGGGCTCAAACCCACGAACTGCGAGATCATGCCCTGAAGTCAGACGCTCAGCCAACTGAGTCACCCAGGCGCCCCTCCCAGAACTGTTTCTTGAACAGTCTATCCTTTTCCAAATGATTCTGTCAGATACCAGGGGCCCATGTTTCCATGAGTCTTTCCCTAGGTTGTCTGTTTTGTCCACTGGACACTCAATCTATTCTTGAACCAGAAAGCCTTAATTACTAAAACCAAGATGACTTAATGTTATTCTACTAAAAATATAACTCTAAAATGAGGCTTCATTATGTAATGGAGCAGGTTCCAACACCTTGCTATTGTTCAAAACTGTTATGGTATTCTTGGCTTTTTAATCCCCTGTAGAACTTTGAAAATCAGTTGTCATTGTCTTCAGGAAACCCTGTTGAAATCTACAGTGTCGTTGCATTGAATTTGTAGCTTAGTTTTATTTTTTTATTAAGTATTTATTTATTTTGAGAGAGAGACAGAGAGAGAGCACATGCACAAATCACAAGGGGCCAGAGACAGAGGAGAGAGAGAATCCCAACATGGGACTCGATCTCACAGACTGCGAGATCATGACCTGAGCTGAGGTCAAGAGTCGGAGGCCCAACCGACGGAGTTACCCAGGCATCCCTGCAGCTTAGTTTTAGAAGAATGGACATCCACATAGAGTTGTTCTCCCCACTCCTTTTTTTAGTCGGTTTTAAATATGTTCTAATTTCAATCATTTCTTTTTGATCCATAAATTAAGAGAAGTAAGTACAAAATTTAAAAATGAGCGGCACCTGGATGGCTCATTTGGTTGAGTGTCCGACTTTGGCTCAGGTCATGATCTCACAGTTCGAGCCCCACTTAGCTGAAGTGTCAGCTGGGGTCAAGCCTTTCATGGTTTTTCCAGACTGAACTGATCATCAACTCTTCTCTGGACTTCTGCAATAACAGAATCACTGATTCCCCCTGCTTCTACCCCTCTAGAGGCTATGGTCTGTAGACAGTCAGTGTGCTCCTGCGCAAACAGGAGACAGATAATGTCATTCATCAGTCCAAAGTCCCCCCATGGCTTCCCCCTGACTTGAAATAACAAGCAAAGCCTTTACAGTGGTCAACAAGACCCTACCCATCTGGACTCTAGCTGTCTCTCTGATCTCATCTACCACCCCTCTCCACCTTGTTTTGTCTCCTGTAGTCACGTGGACCTCCCTGCTGTTCCCCAAATGTGCAACCTTGGGCCTCAGTGCTGGTCGTTCACCTGAGCTAGAACACTCTTCCCCCGGACTCGTGCAAGGCGCATTTACCTCCTTTAGATCTTTACCGCATTGGCCCTGTGGGACAGATGGCCTTCTTCAATCATCCTACATTTAACAGCAATCCGCCCTACTGCATCCCAACAGCATTCTGCGTCCCCCACATGCCTGTTTTGTACGCCCCCAGCAACCACTGCAACCACCTTTCACATTGTGCATTTACTTGCTTATTGCTTTCTTTTGTCTCCCCACGGCTAAGAGGTAAGTCCCATGAGAAGGAGGACCTGCTTTATCTTGTTCACCATCGCATCTATGACCCAGAGAAGGCATTCGATAAGCACCAGCTGATAGTATTTACTTCATCTAACTTTGAAATTCTCTCTACCACCCTTGGTATGAAACTCTGTAAGAGCAGAGACCATGCCTGTCTTGTCCTGTGTCCCTAGTCGCTGATACTGTGCCTGGTGTATAGTATAGGCTTAATAAGTGGTGTTAAATGAATGATCATGGGGTAAAGGGGTGAGGAAAGGAAGAAAAACAGTTTTTAGAAATGAAGAGAGTGACTGAAGTGATGCCACTTTCAATTAAAAAAAAGAGAAGTAACTTCACACTGTATCCCAAGCCAATGAAGTGATATTTTTTGGTACATTAATTTTTTAAAAAAAGAAAAAAAAAAAGACACTAGTGGGCAAACAGCTGAAGGAAGCAGAAACCTCCAGCAGGTCTGAAGAAGAAAGGAATTGATTTCCCAAGTAAGCTCCACTGCTCACATGATTACCCATCATAGTGTGTGTAAATTAATGAGCCTTTGCTAAACTGTGTGTTATATTGAATCAGGGACCCACCCAACCTATGCCCTCGCCTTGCGAACTTTTCTCTGGAGCAGAGGGGGTGCCTAGGTGGCTCAGTGGTTGAGCCGCTGACTTTGGCTCAGGTCATGATCTCAAGGTTCATGGGTTGGACCCCCATGTGGGGCTTTCACTGACAGCGCTAAGCCTGCTTCGGATTCTGTCTCCATCTCTCTCTCTCTCTCTCTCTCTCTCTGCCCCTCCCCTGCTTGTTCGTTCTCTCTCTCAAAAAAAAAAAATATATATTAAAAAAAAAAAGAAGAAAAAAAAATTTGGACAAAAGGTAACCAAAACTCCCCCTCCCTCACTCTCTCCTTTACCCACACTCCCCTCTGACCATCTCCCAGCCCCTCTGGAGACCCCAGCAGGGCAAGGAGAGAGAGAAAACGAGAGCTTTCACTCCAGAACTATAGTGACACTCTCCAGCAACCTGTACTTGTTCTCGGGGTATAGCTCGAGGGCGATGTGGGTTCAGCCGTCCAAGCAAAGCTCCCAATGGTCTGGGGAATCTGCCCTGCACCCGGGAAGTTCAAGCCCACAGAAAGAGATGGCCAGAGAAGCTTCCAGAGCCTAGCCTGGGGAGGACGCACTCCCAGCCCCGCAGGTCAGGCAGTCATCAGGAGGACAGAAAAGCATTCAAGGTGACAGCCCAGGGGGCTCAAATGTAGGCAAAATCATAAGTCTTGTTTGGGGCAACCACCGGCCACCCCGAGGGCTCAGTTAAGGGGACCCGACAGCGCACGGGGTGGGGAACAAAAGCGAGCGTGGACGGGGCAGATCCGTGGCTACCAGCCTCCTCCCCCAGCCCTGCCATCGGCCCCTCGCCGCCGAGCCCGCCTCCCTCCCCCCTCCCCCT
The DNA here is from genome assembly GCF_022079265.1 of Lynx rufus. Taxonomy (NCBI): domain Eukaryota; kingdom Metazoa; phylum Chordata; class Mammalia; order Carnivora; family Felidae; genus Lynx; species Lynx rufus. Next base: position 163,205,763 of record NW_025814856.1, on the reverse strand, counting down.
TCCCCCCCTCCCCCGCTCCCCCCCTTCCCGCGGCCCGCCCGGCCTCGGGCCCCCCGCCCCCCCTCCCGCGCGGATGCGCAGGCACCTCGGCTCCGGCTCCGGGCGCGTCGTGGGCTCCATGGCTCCGGAAAGTGGCCGAGAGCCCCGCAGCAGCCGGGCCAGGGCGGGAGGAGGGCCGCGCGGAGAGAAAGCAGGGGCGGGCCCTCAGAGGCGGTGAGGGTGGAGGGGAGAGTTGGGGCTGGTGCCAGGTCGCGGGGTGCAGACGAGGGACAGGCACGCCTCCCCCCCCCCCGGCCGCCCCCTCCTGGGGACACGAAGGGCAGGACTCGAGAGCGGAAGCTGGGCCTGGGGCTGTGGCGCCCCCGAGGGTTGCCCCGGAGAGGGTCATAGTGCGGGGTGCTCCAGTCCCTGGGACCGAAGTCGTGGAGCCTGAAGAAGCTGAACCTGGCCGGTGCGGGGACGGCGCCCAGTAGGTGGTGCTTCTCCGGCTGGTGTCCGCCACCCTGGGCACCTGAGACCCCTTCCCGAGACTGAGGAAACCGAGAAGACGCCGGTTTCCTTCTCCCACCCCCACCCTCTAGCAACTCCTTACACCCCTCCTGGGGGACCCTCCAACCCGACCTGGGGAACGCGCTACTTGCCAGGCTAAAGCGTTCCTTCTTAGAGCCTGGCTAACATTGAAATGCTGGAACTTCTATGCTTTCCAACAGCTTATAAACGAAACCCTTTTTGTGCGTGATGATAGTATCCGGAAGCTTCCTACTACAGGAGCCGGACTCTGAGAAAGACTATTATTTTATTATGGTTTTTATTTATTTTATTTTTTTAATGCCTTTTCAGTTTTGAGAGAGAGACAGAGCGTGAGCAGGGGAAGGGCAGAGAGAGAGAGGGAGACACAGAAGCAGGCTCCAGGCTCCCAGCTGTCAGCACAGAGGCTAGAACCCATGAAGTGAGGGGTCTAGAACCCATGAACTGAGAGATCATGACCTGAGCAGAAGTCTGAGCTTAACCAGCTGAGCCACCCAGGTGCCCTGATTATGGATTGTTAAAAAAACAACAACACACCAACATCACAGAATTTTACCATCTTACCGATTTTTTTAAAGTTTATTTATTTTTGAGAGGGAGAGAGAGAGAATCCCAAGCAGGCTCTGCACTATCAGTGGGATTTGAACTCCAGGATCCCGGGATCAAACTCACAAACTGTGAGATTAGGACCTGAGCAGAAATCAAGAGTCCTAGGCTCTGCTGAGCCACTCAGGCACCTCCCCATCTTAGCCATTTTTAAGTGCACAGTGCAGAGCATTAAGTACCTTCCTTGTGCAAGAGCTGGAGAACTTTGCCACCCTGCAACAATAAAACTCTGTACTCATTAGCCCTTAATGCCCCTCCCCTCCCCTAGCCCCTGATAACGACTTCTCTACTTTCTGTTTCTGTGATTTTAAGGGCTTTAGATACTTCATGTACCTGGAACCAGACAGTGTTTGCCCTTTGTGACTAGCATTTTTTTCTTTTAGGGGAGTGTCCTGGAGGTCCCTCTGCGTGACTGCACTTTTCATGGGAATGCAGAAGGTGATGAATGGCCTTGAGCTCACGCTGTCCCACCAGGCTTGGTCTTTGAAATGTGTCAGGTGGTGCTAGACTTCCAGAGATCCTGCAAAAAGGAGGAGCAGTGGGGGCCTTGACCAGGTTTTGGGGGCTGCTCTGTCCCAAAGGGTCCAGCTCCCCTCTGGGCTGGTCATGCCCATCTTGTTAGGAAGCCAGAGAAAACCTAGGGATCCTGGCACTCCCCACCAAGGGCTCAGGTCTACACAGACTACCTCTTGGTGAGAAGAGACTCTCCCCTTCCCCACCCCATTTACTCCCCTGGCAAGGAAGACCCCATCTAGAAACAATCCCCACCCTCTTTGGGGGCACTAGGTCAATTCCATGAAAATTAATTCATTGAAGTAATTAGACAGAAGCCTTCAATCCCACCCTGTGATGATCCCAACTGTGTTGTTCCCAGAAGTGGAGGTCAGTTCAGGGGCAGAGAGTCACAGCCCGGTGCAGTATCATTTCCCCAAAATAGAGAAAACAGTAAATGGAGAAAAAGCTCCCTTGTTCTGAAATATTAAGCATTTGGAGAGCATTCTGAGTAAAACCGCAGCTTCAAATAACTCCTCATTGATTTAGCAAGTTGATTGTTTGCTGAGTTGACCATTTTTCAGGAAAAAAAAAAACCCCGTCTTTCAGTACATTGGCTTGTGGGGAATTGATTTCTGTGGGGAAGGCTGGGTGCGCTCAGGTCTGGGGAAGGATGGGGGTTCCCTGCCCCCTAGTGGCTTTGTGGCTAGCACTTACTCTCCCTTCTCCCTTCCTCTCAAAGGGGGTGAAGAGAGGGCTGGACTTCCAGAAATCATATAAGCCTAGAAGGCACAAACTATGCAAACAAGGAGGAGTCCACCAGGCTAGGCACCATATGAGACACAGGGGCCTAAAGGTCTGCCAGACAAATCTCCATTCAAGGAGCTCAGTCAAATGAGGAGACTGAACCCTATGGTCATGGACCAATAGAACACGTGTTGTCACAGAGATGTGTTCAGGGGAGCGAAGAGGAAGGGCTGTAAGTCCTACAAGGTGCAGAAACAGGGGCGCCTGGGTGGTTCAGTCGGTTGAGCACCCAACTCCTGAGGTCAGCTCAAGTCATTGTCTCACAGTTCATGGGATCCAGCCCCGAGTTGGGCTCTGCACAGACAGTGCAGAGCCTGCTTGGGATTCTCTCTCTCTCTCTCTCTCTCTCTCTGTCCCTCCCCCACTCATGCTCTGTCTCTCTCAAAATAAATAAATTTTTTAAAAATTATTGAAAATATGGAGACACAGCCAAGTGGGGAAACAAACTTACAAATAAATCCATAAACCATTCATTCTCTGTGGCAGGTACTCTCATGGAGGACATTACAAGACACACTGGAGGAGGAAGCTGCCACACAGGGGAGCTTACGCCTACCCTGAGTCATGAAGGGCATGTAGAAATCTCCCTGCAAAGGACATTCAGGCAGAGGGATTATGGCAAACCCCACAGGCATTCGGAATGCTGAGAGCAGCTTGGGCACGTGGGGAAATGGCATCAGGCTGGAGGTAGAAGTGATGAGGGAGCATAAGGTAGGTTGAGGGCAAAGTACAGGCTAATAGCTCTTCTTCCCCGCCTGGGTGGGACATGTGTGATATTCCTCGGACACTCCTGGCTGCCCAAGAACAGGGGAAAGGAAGGAAAGCAAATGTTTGACTGATAGAGATCACAGTCCTGCAGGGCAGGAGTCTTCTTCGAAGGAGACTCCTTAGAAGATACAGATAACTAAGTACTGTACTAAGTACAGATAACTTAGTAAACTGCAAGAAAAAGGCAATATTATCCATAGCCTAATTTCCAGAAACCTATAGACTCCATTTCCTAGAGTCCTAATAGCACCCTCATCAAGATGTAAGGGAGTTTAAGTGCTTGCCATGGCGATGTGGGAAACTAAGGCAGATGAAAAATTAAATTCCCTTACTGCCTACAGCCCATTGACAAGTCCTTGAAACAGGCAGAGTGACCTCCCTCTAGAAGCTCAGCTGCCTTGATGGTGACACTTTGTTAGGGGGCGAAAGGGAATCTTGGCTTAACATTATCCTGACCCCCCAGGATCCTGCGAGTCTCCTTAAACACATAAAAATTTGCAAACCTCCTTTATCTTTAACCCCCAAGTGTATGTTGGCAATTATACTCTAAGCATATGGCCCCTGATATACATCTGAAGGGTCTCATGACTGAGGTTTTACTAAGCTGTAATAAATGATGGTTTCCTAGCAACGGCTAGCCCCTCAAGGTCCTGGAAACCTTGATTCCAAAATTCCTTAGACTTACTCCTTCCCTAACCCCCTCCCAACCTAATGGTATATATATAATCAGTAACACTTCACAATCCCAGTGCAGCTCTTTCTGCCCACGGGTCCTGTCCCCATGCTTTAATAAAATCCCCTTTTGCACCAAAGGTATCTTCAAGAATTATTTCTTGGCCATCGGCTCTGAACCCCACCATCACTTCAAACCCCATCAGAAAAACCTAGAGGCTACCAGCTAGAGGCTACTGCAATAGTCCAAGCTAGATGGACAGTAGAAAAAGGAACAGACTGATGATCTATTTAAGAGATAGATGGGTGCCTGGGTGGCTCAGTTGGTTAAGCATCTGACTCTTGATTTAGGCTCAGGTCACGATTTCACGGTTTGTGAGTTTGAGCCCCACCTCGGGCTCCGAGCTGACAACATGGAGCCTGCTTGGGATTCTCTCTCTCCCTCTCTCTCTCTGCCCCTCCCCTGCTCACACACGTTCTCTCTCTCTCTCTCTCTGTCTCTCTCTCTCTCTCTTTCTCTCTCAAAATAAAAAAACCTTAAAAAAAGAGAGAGAGAGAAACAACAAAATCATTTTTAAGCAGACTAATTCAGGGTTGCTATTACAAGGATTCAGGCACCACATTAAAGAGAGGGCTCTTCACAGTATAGACATTTCCTTATTTCAAAAAATGTTGTTATATGTTGTTTAACTTCATAGATGGGAAATGTATGTTTCCTACAATGTTGGCAGATGGCTGTAAAGTCCCTTGCAACTAGATTTGTATATTTTGGCAGTTTTCTGATGGAATTAAATGTCTTACTCAAACAGAGTCCTTGTGTGTTACAGTAATGTTTAAGAAATAATGTGCTTATTTATAAGTATTTAACTTAGAAGAGACACCATTGTCTCATTCACATAGAGGCTAGTGGTCACCTCAGGCCAATTGGCTGTGGAACGCCTGGGGTCACAGCACTTCTGGTGGCCTCAGTGACAGCAGAACTGTGAGAGGCCCATGTTCCAGGGTGGGGTGGGGGGAGAGATGATCACGTCAGCTCCGGGATACTGGGTCTCAGGCACCAGAGACAGGGCAGGCAGAGAAGTCCGAAACGTCATGACTGATTCCTCTTTCCCGTGTTATTCGTACCAAGCCTCCCACTGGAAACAGTTAGAAGTAAACAGATGTGGAGCACCTGGATGGCTCAGTCAGTTAAGCGTCCGACTTTGGCTCAGGTCGTGATCTCACCATTCCTGAGTTTGAGCCCCATGTGGGGCTCTGCGTTGACAGCTCAGAGCCTGGAGCCTGCTTCGGATTCTATGTCTCCCTCTCTCTCTGCTCCTCCCCCCTCACTCTCTCTCTCTCTCAAAAAAAAAAAAAATAAACATTAAAAAAAACTTTTTTAATTAAACAGGGTAAAAATGTTTACACCTTCTCAAAAGCATCCAGGAAGCAATAAAGCTACAAAGAACTACAGGCCCCAGCAAGGACCAAGACCTGGAGATACACGAACGCTCGCCCTGGGGGCACGTGACCACCCGGAAGGAGGAGACCCCCTTGCACATTGGTCAATGTGCTTAGGCCAGTGTGTCTGCTGAGTGGTGCCCACACCAAAGTTAGGCTTCTGCCCTCCCACAGACAGACTGGGGAGATCGGACTGCCTCCTGGGGGTGGGTGCCCACGTCCCTGAGAAAGCCGGCTCTGGGTTGGGAAACTGGCAGCAGGTTTTTTAAAGATTTCCATCTCAAAGGGGCAGACAAAGAATTTGCAATGACAAGTTTTCTAAAGGAAGTTCTCTAAGAAAGGGGAGGTCGGGGCCCAGAGTCAGAACACAGTCGTCTAAAGCTTAGTCAAGCTGGGGGACACAAACATACCTGGCCACACCAGCACCTGCACGGCAGGAATGGCTGGCGGGGAGCACACGGACTCTTCACATTCTTGATTCCTGTCCCAGACCGGCTCTGAATCCTGGCCATCACCCTCTCTGTCGAAGACAGTCACTCCCCACTGCCCTGGTCAGCTACCTCCTGGCTTCTGGCTTCTAGCACTCCCACCCCTCCCCACCCCCACTCAGTGGATGACCTGGCTTCTTCTTTCTTTGGGAAAACGGAAACAGTGGGTCCCACCTGCCACCCGCCCCCCCCCCCACATCTGCCCACCACCTCAGGCCAGGCAAGGGATTCCACCTGCCTTCCCGTTACTGTGACCGACCTGCCCAGACGCCGGCCTCAGCCCAGCTCCTCGGACTGTATGTCAACCCCCATTCTCTACTGCTCACAGACCTCACTCTGGCAAGTGCCCCCTGCCCTGGGCCATCAGCAACCCCCTCTCTCCTGGACCACTGCTGTAGCGTCTAAGTGGGGAGTTTCTCCATCGGATGGGGGCCCCCAAATGTGGGGCGGCGATCAGGTGGAAGGTGAAAGAATTCACCTGAGGCAGAACAAAGGAGACAGAAGTTTACTGATTACACAGTGCAGTGGCCGGTGGCCTGTGGCCCGTGGCCCGTGGCCCGTGGCCCATGGCCCGTGGCTGGCAGCAAAGGAGAGGCTGTCTGCTGCGAGGCAGTGGGTGGGGGCTGTTACTAAAGGGGGAAGATGAAGCAGTATGGCCACAGATGGAATCTTCCCCCTTATTGGTAGTGGCCTGTCTGTATTCAGCTCAGTGGTCACTGTGGGCCCTTTCAACATTCCCCTGCTCAAGCCCGTTTGCCTCAAAACAGCCTCTACAATTGCCATCAGCATACGACCACGCCATATTCTCCCACCTTTAAAAAAGAAAATTCCTGGGGGCACCTGGGTGGCTCAGCGGGTTAAGCATCCGACTTCGGCTCAGGTCACGATCTCGCGGTTTGTGAGTTCAAGTCCCACGTCGGGCTCTGTGTGGACAGCTCAGAGCCTGGAGCCTGCTTCAGGTTCTGTGTCTCCCTCTCTCTCTCTGCCCCTCCCCTATTCGCACTCTGTCTCTCTCACTCTCTCTCTCAAAAATAAATAAACATTAAAAAAAAGAATTGTTAAAAAGAAAATTCCCGGGGCGCCCGGGTGGCTCAGTCGGTTGTGCATCCGACTCTTGATTTCAGCTCAGGTCAGGATCTCAAAGTTTGTGAGTTCGAGCCCCCACATCGGGCTCCGCACTGACAGCCCAGAGCCTGCCTGGGATTCTCTCTCTCTCTCTCTCTCCCTCTCTCTCAAAATAAATAAATAAACAAAAACAAAATGAAAAAGAAATAAAGAAGATTCCCTTACCCTACTCTCTCCGGCTACCACTCAACTTCCCTCTCCTTTACTGCAAACTTTACCGATGTCAGTATCTAGACTCAGGATCGCCTTGGGAAGAGGCAGTCTGTCCAAGCTTTATTATTTTTTTACGGATTTTGTTTTTAAGTAATCTCTACACCCAGCATGGGGCTTGAACTCACAACCACGAGATCAAGAGTCCCTCTACCGGACTGAGCCAGCCAGGTGCCCACAGGCTTTAATGCCCCAGGCAGGCAGTGTTGGGGAGGGAGGCCCAGACAGCAGACACACAGGCAGCTGCTCCAGATGATTCCATCAACACCTGGAGGGACTTTTTCTAGCACCTCAACTGTATTCCAAGACACCTGCCCCTGCCGCTGCTGGGCTGCTGGCTGGAAAAGAAGCAAAACAGGATTTGCAATGAGCTTTCTTCCAACTCACTGTCTCCTTAGAGCCTCTGGGCGGAAGCCAGCAACCCAACTCTGCATTTACCAATTCAAGACAACCCTCAGTTTCCGCAGGGCGTTCTCAATTTTTTTTTTCTTTCCTGCTCATTTTTGGTTTGGGGGTTTCCTGAGTGGTTTTTGTCCCCCCACCCACCCAATGCTGCTGCTACTTTCGGTTTTGGTTCCTGAGATTTTTGTTTTTCTGTCCCCTCTTCTCCAAAGGAGACTCGGCACAGCGGGTGAGCCCCAGGCTGGCTTGGCCTCTCGGCAGGACCAGGCCAACCTCGCTCTCACCCAGACAAGCAGGAAGCCACCCGTGCTGCCTGCAGGTGCTGAGCCTGTGAGGAGAACCCCCACCAGAAACCCAGTGGGCTGCTACTAAAAACACAAACCCAGGGGCAGATGTGACTTGTTCCTTCTTCTCTGCTTCCCAAGAGAAAACAGTCACGAGAAACTTGTTTCTGGCCTCTGCTGCTGTGAGAACCCCCCACCCCCCACACCACACTCCTCCATAAGGCCCACAATGGCCTCTCCAGTGACATTCCAGGGCAGCCAGGAGGGAGAAAGCCATCCCGTGCCCAGGGCGCCGGGGGCAGACTTGGAGGGGGGCGGGTGGTCCCTTGCAGCGAAGGGCCAGGAGGAGCTGTCCTGAACGCTGGCTGTGACTTGCTGTGCTCCTTGCAACCAAGACGTCATGCTCCCTGTTGTTCTGGCGATGGCCATTCTCTCGCCGTCTCAGCTGGCAGCTAAGGGATTGAAGAGTTGAACTGCTTCTGGAAGATTCTAGAGAGACACAGGCCACGCACAAGAGGCCTCGAGACCTGAATCGGCAGCGAAAAAAGTAAGTTCTTAAACCCTAAGTGACTGATACTGGCAGCAAAACAGCTTTGTGGAGCTTAAAAGTGTTTTTCTATCAGAGTTTTGAAAGGTCAAGGGCAGTTAAAAGCTAGCAAGGGGCCGGATTTTGATGTGAGGAATACCACCCAAAAAAGGAAGGAACATGTTAGCATAAAGGGAAAGGTCATTCCTGTGAAATTCTGCAGCAGCTTAGCCTCTCGAGCTGCCTGTCAGGGGAGACAATGTGACAATGTGAAGTTTCTCCAAATTCTCCAGATTGTTTCACCTGTTAAAAACGAAGATTTCCGGAGAGGGGAAGGGTAGAAGTGGGTCAGACCTCATCTCAGGGCTGAGCCCTGTGGGGCAGGAAATGAGCAGCTGGAGGAACTCGGCTAAGCGGGGAGAGTCTGCCTTTAACCCAAGACTGTGGCACACAGGGGCCTCCCTCCCTCTGGCCCAACACTCTGCTGGAGAACCCTGGGCCTCAGAGCAGAGCCCTGGGCCTCAGTCTGGAGACTCTGAGGCCACACATTTTCTCTGAGAACCTAACCGAGGTCACTTCCAGTGTCGGGCCCCTGGCCCCGGCACCCAGGAAACGGATCCTGTCTGACCATAAACCCCATACTCACTTGCCAAGCCCAGACAGGAAATTTTGGCCCCTGCCGTGACTTGTCAGGAGTTGTGCTCTCCACCGCAGCCCTCATGCCAATTTGGGGGGTGTAGATGGGTGATTTCAGTATTGTCGCTTTAACTGTGGACCGTCCTGGTATTCTCTATTTCTAGAGGAACCAGAAAAGGCCAGAAAGCCAAGAGACTCAGAACATGCACACAGCAGGTCCCCAAACCAAGCCCTGTGATGTCAAGCACCAGCATGCGCCGTGTTAGAAACTGACGCCTCCCACCCCTCAGCTATGACTCCGTATTTCAACCCAGACCTCCTCACGTGGTCCTCAGGCTGTCCATGACCTCATACTCCAAACCAAGGCAGAGGAGCAGAAAGACCGAGGGACCGCTCAACTCACAGCCCCCCAAGTGCCAACGGCCTTCCTTCCCCAAGGACATGCTCCCCTTCCTGCTTCCTAACCCCTGTCTGCCTTCTTCCTTCCACTTTTGACCAATAGGTCTTTCCCTTCTCACGTTGCCAATTGTGAAGATGTGGCCTGTTCATCAAAATCTCTTCTGTCTGTGGCTCTTCAGGACCTACAGGCAAGAAGCCGGAAAATGCTAGAAAAAATCAAGGAAGCAAGTCAGTCAATACTCATGGTCACTCTCATCCTTTCTTGCCTGGGTTCATCATAATTTGATGATTTTACACCCATAGTTTGAAATTTTATATGTGGCCAGAATAGTATTTTGTGATATCAACCCTTACATAGCATCTTCCTGGTATTCCCAGTATCAAGGATAGCAGATGGTAGAATCCCGCTCATCTGGCCACACGGTACTACGCTGGGCTTGGGGGACCCAAATGAGCGTGAGCATTTAAAGAACCGAGCGATTTTTTCTTCACAACCACCTCCTGCCCCAACTAGGCGTTGCTTGAAGGAAAGGTACGTCTCCCGCCGTCCCAGGGAATAATCAGGGTGAGGCAGATCGGCAGGGATCTCGCCCTGAGCCACCTCTCCCAGAGACATACCGCACAGTGTCAAGACCTTCAGCACGGCTAACGTGACATCAGACATGAGCGGCAGGCAGTCAAGGGTCGGCATTTACTGTACAGCCGAGCCAACAAAAGCAACATGGCAAACCAGGAACAATAGTGGGACTAAAACAAAAGTGAGCGACAGACCAGTCACAAGCCAGGAAGAAACTTAGAGTCGCTTGCCTCTTGCTTTCAGTCTTGGGCACCCCTGCTCCGTGGGCTAAGGGCTAAGGGCTAAGGGCTATGGCTAGACAGTGAAGAATCATTCAGCACTCAGGAGAACTTCTGAGCTAAACAAAAACTTCCCCAAAAGCCCGGTTTGCAGATGGTGGCCTTGGGACACCGCCCGCCCCCCGCCCCCCTTCCCAAGCCTAGATCATAAATGTTTTCACCACACACACCAAAAAAAAAGATGGAGGGGTTAATTAACCTTAGTGTGGTTTTTGCAATAGGTTTTGCAATACATACGGGTATCCGTAAGAGACTCTTAAATCCAGAGAACAAACTGAGGGGTGATGGGGGGCAGGGGGAGGGGAAAATGGGGGATGGCTATTGATGAAGTCACTTTTTGGGATGAGCACTGGGTGTTGTTTTCGGGGGGAACCTACCCCCGAAACCAAGAACAGTATACACTGTGTGTTAGCTAACTTGACAATAAATTATATTAAAAAATTATATTAAGAAATGAAAAACAATTTTTTTAATTAAAAAAAGACACACGGGGGGCGCCTGGGTGGCGCAGTCGGTTAAGCGTCCGACTTCAGCCAGGTCACGATCTCGCTGTCCGTGAGTTCGAGCCCCGCGTCGGGCTCTGGGCTGATGGCTCGGAGCCTGGAGCCTGTTTCCGATTCTGTGTCTCCCTCTCTCTCTGCCCCTCCCCCGTTCATGCTCTGTCTCTCTCTGTCCCAAAAATAAATAAAAAACGTTGAAAAAAAAAATTAAAAAAAAAAAAAAAAGACACACGGGTGTCAAATCATCACATTGTACACCTTACATTTACGGATGTTGTACATCAATAACATTTCAATAAAGCTCGAGAAACATTTAAAATTTTAAAAAGTCTCCTTTCTTTAGAAGAAAAAAAAGTAAACAGGGGTGCCTGGGTGGCTCAGCCGGTTGAGCATCCGACTTTGGCTCAGGTCACGATCTCACGGTCTGTGAGTTCGGGCCCTGCGTCGGGCCATGTGCTGACAGCTCGGAGCCTGGAGCCTGCTTTGGATTCTGTGTCTCCATCTCTCTCTGTCCCTCCCCTGCTCGTGCTCTGTCTGTCTCTCTCTCTCTCTCTTTCATTCAAAAAATAAATAAACATTTAAAAATTAGAATAAATAGGGGTGCCTGGGTGGCTCAGTCAGTGAAGCCTCCGACTTCAGCTCAGGTCATGATGTCACAGTCTGAGTTCGAACCCCGCGTCGGGCTCTGTGCTGACAGCTCAGAGCCTGGAGCCTGCTTCAGATTCTGTGTCTCCCTCTCTCTTACCCTCCCCTGCTCATGCTCTGTCTCTCTGTCTCAAAAATAAAAACATTCAAAAAATAAATGTAAAAATTAGAATAAATAAATAAAAATAAAAAGGCAAGACCTGCCTCTGTGTTCCCTGATGCACGTGGTGACGGCTTGCTGGGTGAGTCAGTCGGGCCAGGTTTGAGTCCTGCCTTTGCTATTTTTTTTTTTTAATGTTTATTTTTGAGAGAGAGAGAACATGAGCAGGGGAGGGGCAGAGAGAGATGGAGACAGAGGACCTGAAGCGGGCTCTGTGCTGACAGCAGAGAGCCCGATGCGGGGCTCAAACTCGTGAGTTGTGACATCATGACCCGAGCCAAAGTTGGAGCCAAACCAACTGAGCCACCCAGGCGCCCCATATTTGCTACTTTTGAACGGCACATCCCCGGGCTGACTGCGCTCGCCACGCTTTGTTCTCTTACACCAAACGGGGAAAGTGGAACACGCTTCAGAGACTCGCAGAGCTGGGGACTGAGGGAGACCAGGCTGGTAAATGAGGAAGTGCCCATCCCGGGGGGCGGGGGGGGGGGGATTCTTAGCCGGTGGTAGCTCACAGCGTAACCCCCAAGCCCTGGGAGGGCCTGGCAGGCACGGAGGGGCCGGTGAAGTATGTGAACACTGCATCTTAGGAGCGGGTCCCTGGTGCCCTGCAAAAGCAAACGAAGGCAAAGGGAGCAGCAGAGGACGGGAACAGCCCTCGCATCATCTGTCGCTCTGAGCATTTCTCTCATTTGTCTGGAGATGATGGCTCAGCACCTCCCGGCAGTGGAACAGCAGCTCCAGGCCCCAGCGGGCGGGGCACCCAGAGCGCCACGGGACACCCTCCACGCCGGAGCTGGGCACGGGATCGGGGAATCGGACCCTCGGCCCACACCCGCCAGCCTTTAGGGGTGGCTCGGCAGAGCCTGGTAAAGGCGTAGTGCTGGAATGGGCACCACTTGGACCTTCACCAGGAAATTACCATTTTAAACAGACTGCGAGCTGTGAGTGCGGGTTTGTTTACAGTTGCTCTTTCTAAGGATGGCCCTGAGCCTTCCTTCCGACAGGTGGGCAGGGGCGGAACTCAAGCGTGTCCTCTCCCCCACCAACACTGGCTCCTCTAGCAGCATGGAGGTGGGAAATTTCAAAAGGGTAAAAGGATTGAGTAGAAGCACACTTTAAGCTGTCCCTAGGAAAATTCTGAAACACACAATGGTAGAATGAGATGAGCCCCAGGCACCTGTCGCCCTTCAGGCTGTCGACATGCGCTCCCTGTGGCCCATTCCTGTTCCCACCCTCACACCCATCCCCCAGCCTGAGTGGAAGCAAATCCCAGCATTTCATTCCCTATGTATCTCTGAAATTAAAGATCTTTATTGGCATAAGCACAATAACCTAATTATTACCAAGAAGCAGCTAATAAACGGTATCATCGAATACACGTAAGTCTCAAACTCCCCCCAGAGCATCTACATTTTGAAGATTTATTTACAGATGAAAACAGCCCACGGCTCTCCAGCCTGTCACTGTTTTCCACACTCTTCTTTCAAGCTTCCCTCCCTCTGGTCCCCGGCCCATACAGCCAGGGACTCGGTGCGGCTCCCGATTTCACAACTATTCCCTTTTAGGACGCATTAGGCTAAATGGAGCAAACGTTGAGTGCTGGCTTTTTTGAAATGTTTTTAATGTTGATTTATTTTTCGAGAGAGAGAAAGAGTGCGACCGGGGAAGGGGCAGAGAGAGAGAGAGGGAGACACAGAATCCAAAGCAGGTTCCAGGCTCTGGGCCGTCCGCACAGAGCCCGACGCGGGGCTCGAACTCACGAACCTCGAGATCATGACCAGGCGCCCCGATTGCAGGCTCTTTCGGCTAATTCTCTTTGGAAAGTTACTCTATGTTTCCTTCTTATTTCCTCTTGAAACCCAGGAAATACACACACAAGTTTCTGCGCCTCCAATTTTCCTTTGTTCCATCAGCCACCAACCTTCATCTCATCTCTAACGGGACAATTTACTTTGACAAGTTGGCTTTAACAAGTCAGCTTTTTTTGACTCGCTTCCACGGAGCCCTCCAAAAAGCCTCATGGTTATATTTATTCACTCAGGAGATATTTATTGACAGCCTCCATGCTCCCTGACTCGCAGGCAGGGATGCCTTTAGGGCATCAGAGAAACAGGCCTGGTTGCAAAGTCTGAGGCACTCAACGTCAGTTCTCCAAACGTGCACTAGAGGGCACCACTCTCCCATTGGCCTCTGCTCCAAAAGTCTGGCGCTCAGGCAGCCTAGTTAGGGTTTGTTTGTTTTTTCACTTGAATATTTTTTACACACAACATGTGGAAGTTTAAGATGTTCAATGTGTTGCTTTGATATATTTCTGTATTTTAATATGACGGCAGTTCGGATGTCTATCGCTCTACGCGACTATAGTACAATATTTTCTATACTCAGTGTACTCTGTGTTACATCTCTGTGGCTGATTTTCTACTCCATGCAAGTTTGTACCCTTAAGCAACATGAATCCTGTCCCCTTTATCTTATTTAGATTCTGGACACCTAACCACACAGTCAACCCAAATAAAGACTCTCACGCATTTTGCGCCTTAATAACGAAATAAACTCCATTTTATTAGATGCATAAACAAAGAGGGAAAGATAGAAATTATATAATTCCCCCAAACAGGTCCATTTAACCATTAACACATAAGCACAATGCCTTATGCTTAGGGCTTACGGATTTTGTAAAATTATGAGGACCTTGAGACTATTTTTTAAAAATTTTTTTAACGTTTATTTATTCTTGAGACAGAGAGAGAGAGAGACAGAGCATGAACGGGGGAGGGTCAGAGAGAGGGAGACACAGAATCTGAAACAGGCTCCAGGCTCCGAGCTGTCAGCACAGAGCCCGACGCGGGGCTGGAACTCATGAACCGAGAGATCATGACCCGAACCAGAGCTGGACGCTTAACCCACTGAGCCACCCAGAAGCCCCCCAGTTATTTCTAATGTTATTATATTGTGGTCGCACGATATGATCTTTCAGTGCTATTTGGGGCTTTTTTGTGAGTTGCCTAATAAATGGGACTGTTGTATTTATGGGCCTGTTTCTCAATTTTCTCATAAGATTTCATGAATCCGCTCCAACGATGGCCAAGAAAACAGTCCCACTTTCTAATCATCTCCAGGCAGTAGAGAGAAGTGACCATCAATCCGTGCCAACCAGGGAGAGGCAATAGGAACTGAGAGAAACTCCCCGAGTGACATTTTTGTTCCAGCTCCACGCAGAGCACGAATCCAGTCGAAGCCAACATCCGCGCGTCCAGGCCACAGACCTGTTCCCTGGGCTCCCAGTGTTGGACACCACGGTCCCAGACCTGCAAAGTTTCCCCCGAGTCCTTGAGGGATTTACACACAAGAAAGTGGACTATCAGACAGTGTACAAATGCTACCTGTCGTTGGAGATCAACCAGAGGCATGAGAGATTAAATCTTAAGAAAACAGTATAAAAAAGGACACGAGGCATTTGGATCAATCTGCCAGGTGAGGGATTTGCCCAGTAAAAGTTACGGGGTGGGGGGGGGGAGCAGAGTACTGGCCGGACCAGAGAGACAGCCCTATTGCCTGTCACTTCACCCCCGTCTGGGGACACGAGTTCGGGCATTCCCTCAGAAGCCCCCAGGACCTACACCCTGGCGGTAGCTATTGGACCACGCGTGCACCTGTACCAAGGCTCACTGGCAACATCAATGCCGGAAGAATGGACTGTGTCCCAGGGCCTCCCTAAAGGGATGGTGACCAATCACACCAAAATCCACCCTGGGGACTCTGCATGTGAGACAAAGAAAGACAGAGTGGTGGTGGTGAGGAAGCCGAGGGCAGTGGCAGAAAGCGGCATTAGCGACAAGACCACAGGCGCCACAGCGAACACAGGACAGGAGGTGGCAAAGATGGCCAGTGTGTCCCCCTTCACCAGCCTGCCATACGCTTCGTATGTTCGAGTCGAGACTGAGCCCTCCCCGATCCCGAGAACTCCGGACGATCCGTTCTTCCCCCAGGAACCCCACGCCACACATACACTCGGTAATTTTCTGGGAGTGTTCACAGGTGGAGGCGCCTGCCTGCCCCGCCCTCCACCAGTGTTCCTGTCACCTCTCAGCAGCCCCGCGTGCACCCCCCTGTGCCACCCTTCTCCAGAGCCCCTCTGGCCCCACACCTGGACACAGGGCACGCTGCTCCCACAAACAAAGTCTCTCTTGGATCCACACTCTTTAAACCTAATGTCTGGAGACAACTCCTTGTCCCTAGCAGGTTTCCACATCCCAGAAGAGGGACCAGCTCAGCCCCTCCCGAATGAAAGAATTTCGGATCCTTTCCACACTTGAGAGGCGTCTATCCCCAGGGGCTCTGCCTAACAACAGCCTTTTAAATTTTTTTTTAACGTTTATTCATTTTTGAGAGACAGAGTGTGAGCAGGGGAGGGGCAGAGAGGGAGGGAGACACAGAATCCGAAGCGGGCTCCAGGCTCTGAGCTGTCAGCACAGAGCCCGACGCGGGGCTCGAACTCACAGACCGCCAGATCGTGACCTAAGCCGAAGTAGATTCTTAACCAATGGAGCCCCCCGGGCGCCCCAACAGCAGATTTTTTTAAATGATTACTATTGGGGCACCTGGGTGGCTCTGTTGGTTAAGGCTCTGACTCTTGATTTCAGCTCAGGTCATGATCTCACAGTTCATGAGTTCGAGCCCTATATCAGGCTCTGTGCTGACAGTGTGGAGCCTGCTTGGGATTCTCTCTCTCCCTCTCTCTCTCTGCCCCTCCCCACCCGTGTCCCCTTTCTCTCTCTCTCTTTCCTTCTCTCTCAAAATAAATTTAAAAAAAAACCATTAAGATGATTACTGTTAAACACAGCAGCTAACATGCTGTCCTGAAGCGTCTGTGCCCAAGTCCAAGGCTGGTTTGAGACTAGCAGTGGGAAACTGTTTGACATGAGCTTAACCGATGGCCTTCCAGAAACAAAGGTCTGCTCCAAGGTGTCTTTCTGTCTCTGCTGCTAGAAAATGCAGCAAGTGGTGTCGCCTAAAGACAAAACAAAATTAGTATCTCGTTCCACAAGCATCTGCTAGAGGGTAGAGGGTGAGAGCAGCCACAGGAAGGAGCGGGGCTGAGTCCCAGGAACAGTGTGGGGACCAAGGAGAGGAATGCCCTCCTGGGGGGCACGGCGGCGCATGGGCCCCCTTGCATCTCATGAGGCCTTGCCACACAGAGTGTCTCTGCCCCTTGCAACCCAATAGAGCCCACACGAGCAGTCAGGAACCAACTATAGAATCTCACCCCTAAAAGGAACATCAGGGGGTGGCTACTCCACACTCCTCTTTTCGTGGATCAGAAAACTGCGGTTCAAAATGGTAAGGATCCTTGGGGCGCCTGGGTGGCACAGTCGGTTAAGCGTCCGACTTCAGCCAGGTCACGATCTCGCGGTCCGTGAGTTCGAGCCCCGCGTCGGGCTCTGGGCTGATGGCTCAGAGCCTGGAGCCTGTTTCCGATTCTGTGTCTCCCTCTCTCTCTGCCCCTCCCCCGTTCATGCTCTGTCTCTCTCTGTCCCAAAAATAAATAAACGTTGAAAAAAAAATTAAAAAAAAAAAAAGAGACTTGCAAAATGGTAAGGATCCTGGCCAAAGCCATGGGGCTATCCTAGACCCCAACCCTTGACCCTTGATCTAGATTCTTCTGCCTTGTCTCCAGTTAGGAGGGGCCTCAGAGCAGCTGGTGAGGAGATGTTACACCAGCGCTTAAGGCTCGGGCCTGGCCCCTCACAAAGGAGATGGCCACCCCAATCTGTTAATCTACTGACAATTCTTTGCTGGAAACCTACAGGTAACCAGCACCGCCCAGAAGTGAATAAAGATACTGGCCGTGGTCTCTTGCGTGTGCAAGGTGCTTTGAACCTGTATTCCCCAGAGACATTTCCTTAGGCTCGGGTCCCTAGAAGCAGAGCCTGAGGCAAGGATTCCATCCAAGGGGAGCAGGTGTTATTGCGAAGTGCTCTCTGAAGAAAGGGGAGTGGGAAGCAGGATTGGGTGGGGAGAAGAGCCAGTGATGTGGTCTCAGCTGGAAACTAGCATCATCGGATCCCTCAGGACCACACTTCAGAGTTGGCCCCCCTGTGGGGGTTGGCGAGGGGCAGCCCCACAGGCGACCCAGCTATGAACCACTAGCCGCCCACACTCACAAGAGCTTGGAAAGGGGATCCGAAATGGCACCAGCCGCACCCGGGGCAGACGTCCTCTCACTTGGGCATCATTACAAAAAGGAAATTGAGGCCTTGCCACGTTTGGAAGGGGCTCGTATGGAGGGAGGGGGAAGATGGGGGGCGGTATACAGACCGGGTAGAGGAATCGCTCTGGGTGAACCACCTGCTTCCTCACCCAGGACTGGCCACTTTCTGGGCCTTTCTCTCCTGCCAAAACATTCGCATAAAGCCAGGCTGGGCAGGCCAGGTCAGCATAGGTGCTTGCTGCTGGTGTGCACGCCAGGCCTCACACATGGTGGGGGCGGTCGGGCAGGGGCCCTGGACCCTGGTGGAGACAGCATCTTGCCTCCACACCCACAAGCCTGCCTCAGAGGTATGCCACGTCTCAATCTCCTCTTAAAAAAAAAAAAAAAAGTTTATTTATTTTGAGAGAGAGGTAGAGAGCAAGCGGGTGAGGGGCAGAGAGAGAGGGAGAGAGAATCCCAAGCAGGCTCTGCAGCTGTCAGCACAGAGCCCAACACAGGGCTGGAACTCACACACCGTGAGATCACGACCTGAGCCGAAACCAAGAGTCGGACACGTAACCGACTAAGCCTCCCAGGCGCCCCTCAGTCTCCTCCTTTTGACAGAGGGTTGATGGCACGTCTGAGTCAGAGGCCCACCTCAGAGAGGCGGGCAAGTGATGGCGCAGTGCACCTGTGTGTACACACGCAACTGCATGGGGATCCTACTGAAATGCAGTTTCTGACTCAGATTCTGGAGCGGGGCTGCGATTTTGCATTCATAACAAGCCCCCAGGTGACTCGATGTCACCGGTCGGTAACAGGGTGTCGGTCTGCCCACCTGGAACCCACTCACCGCCTCTCCGTCTGGTTGTCCCCTGGTGGACCAACCACTCCTTCACCTGCCCACAGACCCGGGCTCCAGGGGGGCTGACCCCTCCGTGGCACTGTGTGCCCCGGGGCCTGGCCATTCAGATCTCTGCCCTCCGCCGCCCCATCAGCCCTGCAACTGCTTCAGACCTTTGGGGAGAAACCTGGCCTCGGCCGACAGAGGGCTTCTTCCCGGCCTGGGTGCGAGCTGGGGAGGCAGCCCCCAGGAGGGAGGGCAGAGCCCAGGACAGGCTGGGTCCCGACTATCACCCTCAAGTCACTGCATTTCTGTCCCCTGAGTCCGCAGTTCCCCATGTAGGCATTAGTCAATTTGAGTCCAACAAGAGTCCTGCCGGATCCACCCCCAACAAACCCAGGTTCCACGGGTCCTGTCCTTGAGTTACTGGCACTCAGGACCTCCCTCGGCTGACAGACGCCATCGATGCGGCCCCAAATCTGTCACGAAGAGGAGGACACAGAAAGAAGGTGCTGGGGAGAGCCTGGGCTGTGATCAGGGCCGGCGCCTTGGCGACAACAGGACTGTCACAGCTAAGCAGACTAAGCTCAGGAAAGACACGCGGCTGGCCAAGGCCCCCAGGTGATGGGGATCACCGCGCAGGCTCGCAGCAGGTCTGGACTCACTCTCGGCTGAGCAAACAGTCGAGGCTGCTCGAAGGGGCCCCGATATCCGTTACCCGAATCCAAATAGCAGTCATCCAGATTGCAGGGGAGGGGGGAGCTAAACTATTCACCGCTGTGGTTTTGAGCTCTGCTTGCTATAGCCTTGACAAACCATAGCACACAGCTCCTCGAGACACGAGGGGCGCAGAGATAGAGCCCTTCGCCCTGCTCCCGGCGGAGCCCCAAATGACCACTGCTCACGCCAGCTGATGTTGAGAGAACATTTATTCCACTTGGTCGGCTCCGGCAGGTATCGGTGACTGACGGAAATAACCAGCCTGGACGACCATTGACACGCACTCCCGCGTAGCCATGGGGGCGTCCCTCCTGTCCCACTGGCCCAAGTAGGGGAGGACCTGAGGTCTCCTACGGTCATTAGTGCCCCAGGGGAGCCAGCTCACAGCCCAGTGAAACGAACCCACAACCCACGTGTGAACTCACCCGCCACCTCCTCCCACCACCAGCCACCCTCCAGCCTCCAGCACTTGACCCATCAGCCAGTAGACAAGTATTTCCTGAGTGTTATGAGCCCAGCCCTGTGCTGGACCCTGTTGGGGTTCAAGAGGAAATGGCACGTCCCTTGCCCTCAGGGAGCGCACAGTCTAGCTGGAGACTCAAAACACACACACACACACACACACAAACACACGTACGCACGCGCGCGCACGGAAAGCCAGAGTGCAAGGCGGCACGTGCCCCCGAGGGTGAGACGGTGTTAACACAGGGACTGTTCAGAGAAAGAGGATGGAGGTCCTGGTGGAGAAGTGGGTTTGGGGAGGACGGGGGAGGGGCGCATTTCACAGCAATACCAGGGAAGGCAGAGGCCGAAACAGCGCATGAGGGCTGCGTGGTTAGACTGGAGGGAGGTGAGCTGACGATCGGCAGGGAGGCTCCCTCCCTGAGGCTCCCTCCAGGCAGGCCAAGGATCAGAGCAAATGGAAGCTTCTGGAGTGCAGAACGCCTCCTGTTTCTCTGATCTCCCCCAGCACGGTTTGTTATTCCAGGACGAGGAGTGCGGCAGATTTGCAGCAGGCTGCAAGGGAGACGGGACAGGCAAGATCCCAGGGCAGGAGCTGGGGAGGGGGGCCTCCAGACAACCCTGACCAAAGCCCAGCTGGGCTCTAGGACCTCCCACCAGAACACTCCACGGCGCCCCCCACAACTCCCATTGCTGGGATTTGATCTAAATCCATGGCTCCAGGCCTCTCCCCACCCCCAACGGTTTCACTAAGTAGAACCTGCATCTGGAGGTCATCGAAACCCCAGCCCAGCCCTAATCGGCCACACCTCTTCAGATGAGTGGGTCGTTCTGGGGAGGCCAGTGAGCTCCAGGCCAACCCGCTCAGGGTGGAAACAGAAGTCCTCTCCCTGCTGGTGGTCCAGCCTCTGCCCCTCCACATCCATGCACGGACCTCGGGAAAGCTCCTCGGCCCCAGAGCTGGCGGGCACCAGGAGCCAAGCTCCGTCTGCCCCCTCAG
Source organism: Lynx rufus (assembly GCF_022079265.1). Lineage (NCBI taxonomy): Eukaryota > Metazoa > Chordata > Mammalia > Carnivora > Felidae > Lynx > Lynx rufus. The sequence continues at coordinate 163,185,001 of NW_025814856.1, read as the reverse complement.
CCTTCCCCACATCAGGCCTGGCTAAACCCCTGGTGTGGCAGAGGCTTGGCTGCTGGGAAGCAGGATCCCTCCCCCCGGGTGGACCCAAGGTCACGCACACCCTACACCATGGAACTCCCCGCTTTCCCCGCCACTTTCACGGTGAGATCAGAGCCCGGGCCAGGGATCCCGGGCATGGTGAAACCCAGCAGCCAGAGCAAGCACCCCAAATCAGAGAAGAGCAAACGCAGCCCAGAGAGCCTCCAGCAACGTCTGTGGAAGGGAAGAGAGGTTCCAGGAGCCTGAGGCCCCGTGAGGCCTGGGAGGAGAGCGACTAAAAGGGTCCCCTCCTCAGAATTCTTTATTCCTGAGTGAGGGAAGGAAGTTCAGCAGGGGGAGGGAGAAATGCTACTTGTGGGGCGGCCCTGACCCAGGGATCTGTCGTAGGTAAGGAAAGAGTGGCAGGTTCTGTCCTGGGGCTGAGATTCTTAGCCAGGAGTCCAGGAGCTCTGGCATTGTTTGTAGATTCTCGTGTCTCCGTGTCTCCGTGAGTATGCGAGTTTTCCTGGGGAGAAGGTTCATATCTTTGCTAGATTTCCCAAGGGTTTCACACCCCCAAAGTCTTCAGAACCATTGCTCTGAAAGGAAAGTGGAGCCTTGCAAGTATGGTTCACACCTGGGGGAAAGGCTTCGCCTCTAGAGCCAGGCCTCCTGCTGACTTTGCTGTGTTCTCTTGGGCCAGTTACTTGCTGTCTCTGATGGGCCAGGCAGGCGCAGAGAAGCTGGCTCTCCACACAGGCACTGTCCCTGCTGCCACATGAGAGTGGAAGTCTGTGGCCAGGCAGCCAGGACGAGCTCTTCTCTGGCCATGACTCCCAACTGGTTCGGGGAGTTTTTCCACCGGGGCACAGAACCGGCCTCCAATTCCAGGCTGCATCAGTCCCCTCTGCAGGGCACCTCCCGAGGTAGGTCTTCTTAGGGGACATGTCCTCGTGCCGGTGGGCAGGGCCCCAGAGGGCCCCATTCCTAGACTCTGTGCCCAGATGTGCCTCACACACTGCCCAGAGGTCCTGCCCACTCCACATCTGTTCATGGAGACAAAGAGACGAGGGTCAGGTCTGGGGCTCTGACACGGCCCTGCCCAGCCACCCCTCAGTCACCTCTCTGGGGCTAGGCGGGAGGAGTCCGTGGGGCCACCCTGCACTTGTCCAAGGCTTTCAGCCAGTCCTTTTAGCCCCCTACGGAGCACTCCAGGATTATCAATCCCATGAACCCCTGAGACAACTTGGGGTTGGGGCATGTGGGCTCCAGATGTCCCAGGTCCCAGATTAATCTCTTCATCTCTGCCACTAAATACTAGTCCACACTGCAGCAGTCACCTGGTGGCAGGCCGAGGGCCACTGATGTCCAAGGAGCCACAAACTCTAAGGAAGGGCAGAGGGCAGGGACAGGTCTCCAGCACCTAGCAAGGTGGTGGCACAGGCTGGGCACAGAGCAAGGGCTCTGTGAGTGCAGGTCCCCTCCGACGCCCCCAGCTCCCTTCCTCCCAACCTGCCACTGTGGACGCCAAGACCCCCTCGGGCACCCAGGGGCGCCCCTGCCCAGGATCCTACCACGTGGGATCTTGTCACATCCCCACAACCTCCACACTCCATTTTCCCGCCAGTAAGAGCTTCTCTTGTGGGCAGTGAAATAGAGATGAAGGGTCTTGGGGGCCAGGCTTGCACTGTGACACCACAGTACTAAGTGAGTACTAAGTGAGATTTGGGGCAAGCTTGGGTGAGCCTGTTTGTTCACCTGCCAAATGGCTGAAGAAGCCTGTGCTTCAGAGCACCAACTTGGAATCAGGAGCCTGGGAGACAGTCCTGGCTCTCCCCCCTTGGTCAAGCCTCTTAGCTAGGGGCCTCATTTTCTCTTGCCCAGATGACCCCACAATGCTGGAGGCTCCTACTCACCCCACTTTGACCTGTCCTCACAGTGCTTGCATTACCCCTTGAACCGTATGTCTGAGATCACCACGCTCTTCTCATTAAACATCTCGGTGTCCTCTCTTTAGGGCCACAAAGTCCTTTGTAGGGCACATATGGGCCTCCTCTATCTGACCCCCACCTCAGAAACCCCACACACCCTTGCTCTCCCTAGAGAACCTCTATTCATCCCCCGGACCCAGTTCAAGCCATCAAACGCTTTGGGTGACACCAGTCACCTCCCCCACCTCCCAGAATACGTTACAGTTTGTCCACTAGGATAGCCTGCATCACCTGTGTGTGTACCAAGTGTCACCCCTCAGATGACAAGGCTTTGTGTCAGTGCCTCCTCCCAAGAGCACAGCACTGTGCGTGGCACACTGGGGTGCTCAATAAATGTTTCCAGACCAGCGCTGTCACCCTCTTTTATCTAGTAATATTGACTACAATCCTCACAATATCCCAGGGAGAAGTCCCTCTTAAACACAACTTAAACAGATGAACAAACTGAGTCATAAAGTGCAATGATTTCTCAAGTACACCAGATAGTAAGTGTTGGAGTCAGGAGACCTTGGGTGTGGAGGGGGTAGGGGGTGGGTGGGTCTGGGGATTGTGGAGAGCGGCCCTCTCCAGGTGACTTTCAACTCTGACATTCCGGGAAAGAAGATCTAGTAAGAAGCTTGTCATACACCCAGAGCCCAGTTCACCCCACCTTCCCTGCCTGCCCCTGACCCCCAACCCCTGCCCAGGCCTGAGAGGGGATCGGGCCAAACTTTAGGTCTCACCTACTCTAGGCCGGGTGAGCCAGAGGAGGAAAACCAATGCAGGGGCCCAAAGCAGCTGTGGCCGACCAGCCGTAGGGTGGAGAAGACTCGGAAAGAGGCGGCCCAAGCGGGGCAGCGGCCCACTCCTTCAAGACCCCAAGCCAGCCCTCCCCGTCTCTCAGGATCAAATCCAGAACGGGGGCCGCAGCCCAGCGCCATCTCCTGGAGTCACGGACGCGGCTCTGGGGCAGGAAACCGGCGGCGGCAGGCCTGGCGCGCATCATAGCACGCGGCCTAAATGGGCCGCCTGGCCCTCGGGCCCGTGGCCGTGGCTGCGCTGGTGGGTCTTGAGCGAGCCCTCGCGCGCGAAGCTCTTGCCGCAGCGGGCACAGAAGTAGGGCCGCCGCTCCCCGAACACGCCGGGGCGGCGCGGGTGCGGTGCGGGCATGCGCGCGTGGGTGCGCTGGTGGTTGAGCAGGAAGCGCGGCTCGCGGAAGCAGCGGCCGCACTGCGCGCACTGGTGCGGCTTCTCGCCGCTGTGGATGCGCTGGTGCGTGAGCAGGTTCTGCTTGAGGCTGAAGCAGCGGCCACACTCCGGGCAGGGGAAGGGCCGCTCGCCGGTGTGCGTGCGCTGGTGCACCTCCAGGTTGTGCTTGACGCTGAAGGCCTTGCCGCACTCGGGGCACACGAAGGCGGCCGCGCGGCCCACCCCAGCGTGTGCCTTCTGGTGGCGCACCAGGCTGGGCTGCTGCGAGAAGGTCTGGCCGCACAGTGGGCAGCGGTGAGGCTGCTCCTCCGCGGGGTGGTGGATGACCAGGCCTCGCTCGTCCCCCAGACCCTCCTCCCCGTCCCCCGCAGGGGACCCGCCCCCCGAGGACGCCAGCTCTGTCATGGGCACTTCCAGCCGCAGTCACCAGTCCCTGGGGAGGCAGAAGCAGAGAGAGGAGTCAGGGGTGGGGGGATCCAAGGATCAGCCGGCCCCCAACCTCAGGGACACTGGACCTTGAACTGGCTTTCCACAACTTCAGCATCCACCCCTCTACAGTCTTGTTCAAGCCAGCGTTCCCCTGCTGGAAAGCCCGTCTTTCTCCTCTACCCTTTAATCACACCCTGCCCCTCCTTAAGGCCTTTCTCAAGTTCACCTCCTGCTAGAACCTTTCCCTGACCCCTCCAGCCCCTCCTGAGAAACACGGCCCAACCTTATGACCCTCAGTCATCACAAAGCCCTGGCCCGGTGATGCCTTAAGGACAGAGCCGCCTCCTTCTTTTATCCCCAACAGCAAGCACCCAACCTGCCACACAAATGAATAAATGCCAACGGGTGATATCCAGGGGCTTCTAGTCTTACAACTTAGCACCTGCATATGTCTTATCTCTCCAATCTGCATCTCAAGGAGGGAGGGGATAGGTAGGTGCATCCCCAATCTGGAGGGAGGGATGGGGTCACCGGTGGTTCACAGATATTTTTGAAAAGCGTAAAAGAAGAAACAAAACAAAAACCCTGTACACTTGAAAGTAATCTCAATTAAACATTAAAGGCAGCAGCTCTTTGTTTATCAAAATGTGGCATGCCTGCAAAAGGTTTGCAAATCACTGAAAGGGAGGGTGACCTTCCCTGGGGGGCGGGGGGGGGCGGTGCTGGTCTCAGCTTGATTCCTCTTGGCATCCCCAAGACACGGAAGCTGACCCCGAGGCTCAGCAAACACCCCCAAGTTCGGCTCCATTCCATTCATGCTGGTTCTAAGGATTCTCTTCCCCATAGCACCGTGGTCTCTTAAATTGTTTCCCACTGTCCTCACAGCAACCCCAAGGAAGGAACAGGGCTTATTGAGCCCTACTTTATAGACGGGGTAACGGAGGCACAGTGAGGTCACCTTACTTGCCCAAGGTCGCACAAGGTGAGCTCGGACTAGGCCCTAAGTTTCCTGACTCACTGTCAAAAGCTCTTCTCAATGTGCCAGCTGCTCACCAGCTAAACTCCCCTCAAAATACACACGCATGTACAAGACCACCACCACCACCATCCTGACCACTGCAGAGTTCTAGATCACCCAAAGGGCCACTGCTCCTGTACAACCCTGTCTGCAACCACTCCTCCCACGCCCTCCCCCCCAAATAAAAGCCTAGGGCTCCTGTTCCTGCAGAGCACTGAGGCCTGCCCCAGAGCAGGCTGAGCCGGCACTCCCCTGCGGTCCTCCACCCCCGTCAGGGACCTAGACCTCCATGCAGGCCTTCTCTACACTTCCAGATCTCACTGTTCACTACGACCTCAGTCGATCTATCTGCAGAGTGGGGTCTCAGAGATCCCCCTTCTTTCTCCCCCTACCCTCAGGCCAGGGTGGAACACACACCCACCCTGGAGAAGGGGACCAGTACTACTTGCATTGGACCCCACCCACGAGGCTCTCAGCCCGCCAGCTGCACTGACATTTGCAAAGACAGACCATCACGGTCCCCTCGGCCAATCTCAGCCTGGCCTTGTCCCTGGACAGCCTCCTCGCTCTCCCCGGCATGTACCTCCGACCAAGGACCCCACTACGGAGAGGGTCTAAAGCCACGGCCCCCTCTTCTCCCCCAAGTTCCTCCATCCCCTCCCGCACTCACAGCCCAGGCTGCGCCCCTGCTCCTCCGGTCTCCAGCAGTGGCTCTCTCCTCTAGAGTCTGCGCTGCCCAGCGCAAATACGGTAACTCTCCCGCAGCGACTCCGGCGCCCCTTCTCCCTCGCCCCCATAAAGACGGCCAGCCTCCCGCACCGCCCTCCTTATCAAACTGCTGCATTAATCAAAAGAGCTGACCCCACCCACCCGACCTCCGCACCCACAACCGGGCCGACTCCTGGGGCCAGAGCGACCCAGGAGAAATATGGGAAACTCTGCGTCGCAACCTCGCCCCCACGAAAAGACGTAGGCCTCCCACCCTGCTGCCGCAACCCACCCCACGTCGCTGCAAGGCCCGGCCTCCTCGGGCCACGGATGCGACCCACCCCCACCCCCAGCTCCCGCGGCGCCCCCCGGGAGAACCACGCGACCCTGGATAAATACGCAATTAAGTCGCGGCGCTCCCCGCTCCCGGAAAGGCTCTGCGCGGCTCCCGGCAAATACGGTAGCGCGCCCGCAGTGACCCGCCCCCAAGGGTCCGGCACTGGCCTCGATAAATACGGTAATCTCCCGCCGCGGCCCCAGCCCCGGCGGCCCGGGACTCACGTGGCGCCGCCTCCCGAGCCCTCCGTCTCCGCCGCAGCGCCGCAGTCGCCAGCGTCGCCGCAGCCGCACAGCAGCCCCGTGAGGCTGGGAGGTCTAACTCGCCAACGACCTGGCTGGCGGAAAAAGGAGGGCTGCGAGCGCTGCGCCCGCGCGGACAGGAGAGGGAAGCCGACGGGAGCCGCTTCGGGAGCCGGAAGCCCCGCCGGGCGGGTCACCCCAACTTCCCCGGCCCCCCCCCGCCCCCGGCCTCGGCCATTCCCATCGCCGGATCCCCCCGAGGCCCCAGTCCAGCAGCAAGAGCCTCATCCCCATCTCCGTCATCCTAAAACAGCGCTACCCAGGCCGGGCCCACGATCTGCCCCCAGGAAGCCGGAAGGGTCTGGGGCGCTGGCGGTTTAAGCCTTTCCTTGCAAGAGAGAGCAGGGGGTGAAGGCAGGAGCCCCTGCTGCGCAGCCTCTCTGGGCGGGGTGTCTGGGAGACAGCCACCGAAGGGGCGGAATCAGAGCTGCCCCAGCTGACGGGGTTGCGAAAGCCTCCCCCTACTCTGTGGCCCGGTTTATGCCACCAGGACGGCTGGCAGCAAGGAAGAAGTGATACCCCTACTGTCCCCACCTCCTCAGAATTGGTCCCATTCCGATCTGACCAAAGATATCCCATAAAAGGTATCCCGGAGGGGCCTGGACTTCGGCTCAGGTCATGCTCTCACGGTTCTGAGTTGGAGCCCCACACTGGGCTCTCTGCTGTCGGCGCAGAGCCCCGCCTAGGCTCCTCTGCTCCCCTCTCTCTGCCCCTCCCCTGCTTGTATGCTCTCAAAAATGAATAAACATAAAAAAAAAAAAAAAAAGATAGGGGAGCCTGGGTGGCTCAGTCGGTTGAGCCTCCGGCTTCAACTCAGGTCACGATCTCCCGGTTTTTGAGTTCGAGCCCCGCGTCGGGCTCTGTGCTGACAGCTCAGAGCCTGGAGCCTGTTTCAGATTCTGTGTCTCCCTCTCTCTCTGCTCCTCCCCTGCTTGTTCTCTCTCTCTCTCTCTCTCTCTCTCTCTCTCTCTCAAAAATAAATAAACATTAAAAAGAAATTAAAAAAAAAAGATATCCCATAAAAGAGCCACCTATCACACCCCTTTAGACAGGTCTGGGCTGAATTCCAGCTTTCAACTGTCCTTCAATAATAATACCCCTTACCTATACATTACTTTTCTTTTTACAAAGCCTTTTCCCATTTATTATCTCGTGGGAGCCTTCCAATAACCATGTGCCGTGTATGTTACACAAGTATCATTATCCTATTTTATAGATGGGAAAATAAAATAAAATTGAAATACAGAGAGCTTCCCTGGAGACCCAACGCTCTAAGTGGCCGAGCCCAGATGGGAAGACAGGGCCACCACCCAGCTCACCGTCCCCTGCACCACCCTGGTACCAAACCCCAAACAGAAACAGGGTGTGATGATCGTGATTGGAAATAATCTTGTCCAGAGTGAGAAAGTGCCTCAGAATTCACATCTCATAGATCAAGAAACTGAGGCCGGAAGGGAAAGCGATTTTAAGTTAAAAGTGCTAAGAGGAACATCAAGTAGCCTTTTTCTCTGTAACCCCCGGTAGCTGCCAGCTGGGGCCCGGGCAGAGCTCCTTACAACAGATGGTGGATGTGACAGCTGGGGTGGCGCCATCCCTGAGGAGGGGCTGTGGGAGACACAGGCCTCCCAGCCCCGTGAGGTCGCCCCTGCCACTCCACCCTCAAAGCCTGGGAATCGTAGAATTCCGGGGGGGGGGGGGTAGCTGGAAATAAACTCAATCCCTTATTCTCAACACCAGACCTGAAGATCAGGCCTGCCTGCTTTCACATCCTGCTCTGTGGACCAGTGAGTGCATCCCAGCAGGCCCATCCTGCCACCCTCAGCCTCTCGAGGACCCACCCCGACCCCACCCCCTCCGTGCTGCTTTTGTAGCAACTCACTGAAGTATGCGGGACTTCATGAGTTAGACATCCCACGGACGTTGGTATTTAAAATAGAAGCAACAGGGAGGGAATTCTGGGAAGCCAAAAGAAATGAATCCACCAGGACAGATGTGCCCATGGCATTGACAAAAGGACCCCTTAACCGCTGATAACTGATACCCACGCTCTACCCAGGGGCTGGCGCTTTGCTGGGGGGGGGGGGGGTGGGGACAGCCACACCTCCCAGCTCTCCGGCTCCCTTTGCAAAAGTTGTCACCTGTCAGAGCAACCAGCTTTCATCTCTTCTGCAGGCTACAGGACAAATGGGGACACTTGGTAAATGACCAGGTTTCTCAAAAGCAGCAACAACACTATACCTGAGGATGTCACCCATATTTTTAGCAGCACTTTCTAAGTAAGCTGTGCCAAAATGGAAAGGACAGGAAAGGCACACGGTGGGGGGATGGGCGTAGGAGGGAGACAATGCCACCTAACACCCACCTTGTCAGTGCCAAGGGCCAGGGGATCCCGGAGGCCTCCACTCTCTGCTCTGCCAACGTGTGATTTCTGCTGAGTCACCTCATTTCTCTGGTTTCATACACATGCAAACCCCCCCCCACAACAGACACCCCTCCCTCACCGTTCTCATGTGCTGCGACGAACACAATAGAAAGGAGATGTGGTGGGGCGCCTGGGTGGCGCAGTCGGTTAAGCGTCCGACTTCAGCCAGGTCACGATCTCGCGGTCCGTGAGTTCGAGCCCCGCGTTGGGCTCTGGGCTGATGGCTCAGAGCCTGGAGCCTGTTTCCGATTCTGTGTCTCCCTCTCTCTCTGCCCCTCCCCCGTTCATGCTCTGTCTCTCTCTGTCCCCAAAATAAATAAACGTTGAAAAAAAAATTTAAAACAAAAAAAAAAAAAAAGAAAGGAGATGTGGAGACATTTTGCAGAGGAAGCCATGCCTCTTTACACAAGCAGGGCTAGTGGCCGGCACGGCAATCACCGCGGCTCCACCAGGCTCTTGTGACAGCCGGACACTGGACCCTAACAAAAGCCTAGGCTGCTCACAGCCAAAGTGTCCGCAGGCTTGTGGCCCCCCGCTGTGAGTAGAGCCCTGCCCAGGGCCCCCCCACTCGCCCGGGGCTTACTGGGTGGATAATCACCCCCCTGCTTGCTCCTGCAGTACCCGAGGGGCCTTCCTCCAGCTCTCCTGCTCTGGGCTCTGTCGCCAGGGCTTTCCTGCTCAGCTGGGCAACCACTTCCCCCCTCACTCGCTCCTCCCATCTCCCCCGAATTGGACAGCGGTCACTAACATCCCCTTCCAAAGCACCTTGTGCTGACTTCCAGTTGGGATTTAGCACACCTTTGTGTTCCCACCGGGCTGTGAGCCTCAAAGGGCAGGGACCATGTTTTTGGCATATCTGCATCCCAAGCGCCCAGCGTATAGTAGCTCCTCAGTCAATCTCTGTTGCATGAATGAATCTGGGTCTGCAAACTCCATCTGGGAGCGTGGAGAGAAGAGATGCCCCCCCCCGCCAGCTAGCCAGTGTGCTGATGTCTTGTAAGGAATTCGGGGGGGGGGGCAGGGTTGCAGGGAAGGCTACGGCCCCAGCATTGGGGGCTGGGAGACCCCGCCGACCCCCGTTCGGAGATGTGGGGCTGTGGGTGCGCGGTGTCACCTGCACCCAAAGTTTCTCTTTCCTTGACACTAAAACCCAAGATGTGACCTATGATCAACTCAGCCAAGCCCTTAAACTTGCAGCTGGCCTACTTAACACAGGTGGCGACTCCCTCCTTACGGGATGGCGCTCTGGGGAAAAGCCCATTCTTCTCTTTCCACAATAAACGTCCACTTGTACAAATGCTGTGCAGGTAGCCACACATGGAGTTTACCAACGTGATGACTGGAGCTGCTATTTATTGAGCGCTTGCTGTGTGCCAGGCACTATACTATATGCTCTCCCACAGGCTATCTGCACGGGGTCCCATAGCATACGTGGGAAAGGCAGAAGTCCGCCCCAGAACTCTCTGACTCTGTCCACTACTCCCAACAACAAAGGAAAGCTCTTTCTAGATTTACGCGGTGGCAGGGAGAGAGACACAACATTTCTACCCCTTCTCGGGAGGAGCATGACTCCTAGAACTGTACTGTCCAACAGCCACGTGTGGCCATGTAAATCAATTAAAATAAAACAACATTTTAAATTCTGCTTCTCAGCCTCACAAGCCACATTTTAAGTAGCCAGTAGCCACAGGTGGCTGGTGGCTAGGGTATCGGACAGCACAGCTATGGCATGTTTTCATCATCACAGGAAGTTCTACCGGATAGCGCACCCCTCCTTCCAGATCTGAGTAACCTAGGAGACACCACTCTCTTTTGAACCCAAAAGACAAGCTCTAGGATACCATTCGTTTCTCTCTCTTCTCTGCCACGATCCAGTAAGAACGCTGCCATGTGAGAACACAGTTTCCAGCCGCAACACTCCTCCTCTTGCCAAAAGGTCATTTTTCTGTTTGTTTTGCCAGACGACTTGATAAAAGGAAAAGGTCTCAGAAGCATCCCCCACACCCACCAGGAGCTACCAAGTCCCTGCTGGTCCCGCGGCCTCCCTGTGGGTGCACCTGCTAAGAGGGTTTCTAGCCTATTCTCCCTGGGGCACCTCCCTGGGGCTGGGCAGCAGGAAGCCAAACTCTCCTGAGGAGGCTGCCCCCCTGCCGGCTGACTCCTGACTGGGAGCTTATGTTGCTTGCCAAAGAACCACCATTTTCCAAGCTCCGGGGTCATTATTCTTAGCTCCCAGCCTGCTTCTAACCCGAGGATGATGCGGGCACTTCCGGAAACCCCAGCTCCACCAAGCTCATCTGGCCCGTTGGAAGCTTAACTGCGGGGTCCCTGCCGCAGACCTGCACTTACCTGGATGTGGACAGAAGTCTTTTAAGATCCTGACTGGCTGGTGGTTGTTTTCTGTTCCCCCGTGGAACTCTTTTCTCTCCGCATGCTCTAGAGTATTCGGGAGTGTAAGCCACTATCGGATAGACCTGACCTCCTTCCTTGTCTGATTTTATGACATGACGTTTCCTGAGTATTCCCTGGCCTAGTTTTATTCTTCCAAAATGAGCGGGGATGAATATGGAAATTGACGATCCAGGCCACCCTGGGAGAAGCCTGGGGTCGGGACAGTGGAAGGGGCTTGGCTAACAGGAGGCCTGGCACCTGCCCTTAGTTCGTAACTTGAAACGCGACCTGGCGGACAAGTCCCTCTGCAACATCCCGCTTTCCCGGATCACTGCCCTGCCACGGTCACCGACCCGCAGCGAGGCTAAGTGACACGATGAACAAGGAAGCTTTAGTAAGGGGGCTGGGGGCTGCTCTTCAAGAGCTGGCCGTACAGATCGTTCTGAGCTACGTGTGTACCAGTGATTTTCCACGAAGGTTCATGAACTCCTCAAGGAGAGGGGCCCTGACTGCTATTGGCTGAATTGCGTCCCCCTCCAAATTCACATATCGAAGCCCTGACCCGCCCCCCAGGTGATGGCATTCAGAGACGGGTCCTTTGGGAGGCAGTTGGGTTTCAGTGAGGTTGTGAGACTGGGGTCTTCCTGGCGAGATTAGCGTCCTTGTGAGAAAAGGAAGAGACGCACCCCTGTCCCCACCGTGTGAGGACACAGAGAGAAGGTGGTTGTCTACAAGCCAGGAAGCGGGCCCTCACCAGGAACTAAATCTGCCAGCCCCTTGATCTTGGACTCCCAGCCTCCAGACCGTGAGCAAATACACGTCCGTTGTTTCAGCCCCCGGCCCGCGGCACTCTGTTGTGGTGGCCCACAGCGTCACTCCAGTTTGGCACAGCGCCTGGCACACAGTAGGCTTGTTTAGTGAACCGATGTTTGCCCTCCCCTGACCTGGTCCATGGGGCAAGCATCGCAGTACCTCTCTGCTCTAATGGCACCCTGTCCCCCTTGTGACCCAAAGCACTCACTTGTGAGGACCGGTCACCTCGGGTTAGTGAACGGACAGCCTCATGAATGTGCACGGGGAAGAAAGCTGCAATTAGACCTCGTTAACCCCTAGCCACACAGCTGTTTGATTGACTTGGCCATCAAACACAGGCCTTTGTGGACAACGGCCCGTTCTGTTGTACAGAAACTCCCATCTGACTGAGGCCTTCACCGTCTGCCTCCACTGCCCCTCAGGCACCTGATTTGACAGGGCTCCAGGGTCTCACAGGCTGCTGTCCTTCCCGACGGCAGCCTTCTAATGCAGGAATGGTACTCCGGGGCGCCTTCCTGGAGGAGGTGGGCTTTGCTGGAGTTGGCCTCAGGATTTGCTGAGTGGCAAAGTGGAAGAAGCAGAGGACTCCCCGAACTTTCCCCGTGTTTCAAGTAGGTGTTGCCGAGATCCCGGGCCCTTGGCCTCCCTGAGCAGGGCAGCCTGGGACAGGAATTGCAGGAGGGGGCAGGCATTACAAGGGAGGTAGGGCAGCGCCTAGCGCCTAGAAGAACCCTGCTGGGCTGAGAGCCCAACTCTCACATCCGTGCCAACAACCGGGCCCAGCTCGCCCAGTGGGAGATTCCACACAGCAGCGTTCGCAATGGAAGACCCGGACCAGTTGGGCAGCCCGGCTGAGCGCTGACCGTTACTGGTGCCCCCGTTAACCCAAGTAAACCCCGTCGCCTCCACAGGTCTTCCCATGATGCTACGATAATCAGAGCTCCTGCCGGGTGAGGGGATTCAACAGAACCTGAGAACGTGGTGGCCGGAAGCCGGGCTAAATCCGGCAGCTCCTGGAAAACAGGTAGTGCTTCCTCGAGTTCAGAGAAACCGGCGGGCCCCTGGGACACAGGCAGGCACAGTCCGTCCTCCTACAGAATGCTAGGGTCCCCTCTTTTTCCTCCCACCTCCCAGCTCTCCAGCCCTAGTGCCCCAACACCCACCCTCCCCTCCAGAGGCCCAGCCTGGAGCCCCGCATCCTTGTTTTGGAAGGGACCCCTGGGGACCAGAAGTAGAGGAGGGCATGTGGGAAGATACCAAATGGCTTGGAGAGGGTAGGAGAGTACTGCCCCCCACCCCCAGCCAGAACCAGGCATGGGGAGCTGCTACGCTCAAGGTCGAGCTCCCTGTCCCGGTCCTGGGGGCAAATGGATGCCTCAGAGCACACACAGACCTAGAGTTCCAAAAGGGCAGCTTACAAAGGACAGTGAGACCACGTGAGACAGTCCATCCTTCATTTTTTTTTCTCTTCTGCAACACTGACATTGAGAAGGATCCAAGTCAGTGACGGCCACTGGGAGCGCCACACGAGGGCTTCTTTTCCTGCTGTGGGCCCCTCCCCAAGCTACTGAACCTCAGCTGCCACCCACCCCTCTCGTGCCAGTCCGGCCACCACACCCATACCAGTCCCAACGTCCAGCCCGCTGTGGCAGCACCCTGGGCTTTGGGGCACTCAGGGTTGAGAAGGACCGCAGAGCCATTCGGTCCTTCCAAACATATGCACTGAATGGCCACTAAGTGCCAGGCACTGCCCTTGACATTGGGACTGTGTTTGACCCTCCTCAGCCGCGACTGCTTGGCTTCTGTCCTTGCTATACCAGCGCGTCTGTTAAAACTGCCCGCACTAGACTGGCCTCTGGCCGTCCGGCAGCCTGCATGGGACAATCAGTCCAGCCCTGGGCCATTCCCCACCTCCCTCCCACCTCCGAGGGACAGACGGACACATCCGGGCTCCTGAGTGAGGAATGCTTCGTCTTACGTCCTCCCTGAGCCCACACTGGGACCTCTACCTGTCCCCTTTGGGATGCTACCGGAATTCTGTTCTCTAGCCTTCGGAGCCTGGAGGAAATCGCCTTTTGACCGGGGTTTACCCCCCGGGGTCGTAGGAGCCACCGTTCCTGGCCACGCGCACCCCCACAGACGTCCCCTCCCGCCCCCGCGAGTCCGCTTGGGTCCGAGGCGCACTAAAGCGCCTGGTCCTCGGCGCTGGGGGTGGGCGCCAGGGCCCCCCGGTGCACGCGCTGGTGCTTGAGCAGGTGCTGCTTCTGGCTGAAGCCGCGGCCGCACGCGGCGCACAGGTAGGGCCGCTCGCCCGTGTGGTTGCGCCGGTGCCGCGTCAGGTTGGGCTTCTGGCTGAAGCGGCGGCCGCACTCCGGGCACGGGTAGGGCCGCTCGCCCGTGTGGATGCGCTGGTGGATGGTGAGCGCCGACCACCACGAGAAGCTCTTGCCGCACTCGTTGCAGATGAACTGGCGGGGCTCGCCCGGCCCGGCCAGGCCCGCCCGCGCCCGGCCCCACGGCGCGCCGCCCGGGCCCCGGGCCGCCGGGGGGCCGCGCGGCGGCGCCGTCAGCCCCGGGGGCGCCTCGGCCTGCGGCTCGCTGCGCACGGCGGGCCCGGGGCGCGGCGGCGCGGCGGCGGGGGCGGCGTGCGCGCGCTGGTGGGCGCGCAGGGCCGCGCGGCTGGGGCAGCTCTGGCCGCAGCTGGGGCAGCGCGCCGCCTGGGCGCCGGGCAGGTGCGTGCGCTGGTGCTTGAGCAGGTGCTGCTTCTGGCGGAAGCTGCGGCCGCAGTGCAGGCAGGGGTGCGGCCGCTCGCCGGTGTGGTTGCGCAGGTGCCGCGTCAGGTTGGGCTTCTGGCTGAAGCGGCGGCCGCACTCGGGGCACGGGTAGGGCCGCTCGCCCGTGTGGATGCGCTGGTGGATGTTCAGGGACGACCACCACGTGAAGCTCTTGCCGCACTCGTTGCAGATGAACTGGCGCTGCTCGGCCGGCCCCGCGGCGGCGACTGCGGCCCGGGCCCCCGCCTGGCGCCACCAGCCCTGGCAGAGCCCCAGCCAGGCCCACTCGGGGCGGCCCCGCGGCGGCCCGGGCCGCAGGCGACAGTCCCTGCGGGCGGCGGCGGCGGCGTCCCGCAGCAACTCCTGCAGCCCCGCGCGGGCGCCCGGGCGGTCCCGGGCGTGCGCGCGCTGGTGGATGCGGAGGCCCACCTGGTGGCGGAAGCAGCGCGCGCACTCGGGGCACGAGTGGGTGGCGGGCCGCGCGTGGGTCTTCTGGTGCTTGAGCAGGTGCTGCTTCTGGCTAAAGCGCCTCGCGCACTCGGGGCAGCAGAAGGGCCGCTCGCCCGTGTGGTGGCGCTGGTGGCGCGCCAGGTTGGGCTTCTGGCTGAAGCTCTTGCCGCACTTGCCGCACAGGTACGGCTTCTCCCCGGTGTGGGTGCGCTGGTGGATCTTCAGGGACGACCACCAGCTGAACCTCTTCCCGCAGTCCAGGCACACGAAGTGACCCTCGCCGGCAGAGAGAGCCCGGCCCGCCAGCCCCCCGGCCTGCTCAGGGGGAGGGGCCCATCTTGGACCCCCAGGCTCCTCCTGTCCCCCCAGGGCCCGAGGCTTCCCCACGGTCTGGCACGGCGGGAGGCCCCGATGCTGCCGGAAAATGTTTTCCTTATCCTTCTCGGAGAGCACGGCCTGCGGCATCAGCGTCTGCAGCAGCCACTCGGGCTTCTCTTGCTTGATCTTCATCACCGGCCCATCTCCTGCCGGGGACAGAGAGAGAGTGGACGCAGAGGGTCACTCACTGCTCGTGGGGTGGAGGGCAAGAAGTGCCAGGAAGGCAGAGCAAAGGCAACGGGGCAGGAAGGAGGAGTGCAGAAGGCAGCTTTTAGGAGGAAGTAAGGGGGTATAAGGAAGAGAGCAGGGACGGTAGAAAGGCAGTGCGATAAAGGCAGGTCGGGGTGTGGGGAAGGGCAAAGAAGAAAAGGACAAGAAAGGAAGAGAGGCTGATGCCCCGCCTCCTCTGCCCTGAGGCCCTGAGATGCAGGGAAGGTTAAAGAAACCAAGCCAATGACCCCTCCCACCAAGCAGAAAACGGCCAAGCTTCCAAAGCATCTCATTCTTTTTTTTTTTTTAATGTTTATTTTTATTTTGAGAAAGACAGAGACAGAGAGAGTGCAAACAGGGGAGGGGCAGTGAGAGGGGGAGAGAGAGAATCCCAGGCAGGCTCCGCACTGTCGCCGTCAGCCCAGAGCCCAGTGTGGGGCTCAGTCTCACGAACCATGAGATCATGACCCGAGCTGAAATCAAGAGTCGGACCCTCAACCGACCCAGCCACCGGCATCTCATTCTTTTTCTAAGAGGATCCATGTGCCGGGAGCTTGCAAAGTGAGCGCACGCCCGGCCCCTCAGTGTTTGGGGGGCCTAAGCTCCACTCCACTGCCAGGCTCTCCAAGGCAGCCGCCCCGGTGCCTGAGCACCTCACCTTCTTGGACCTTGGCTGTTCGGGAACTTCACCCTGTCTCCAACAAAACAAGAACAAGAAAGTAGGCCAGAAAGGTCTAAGCACCCAGAATAGGTGCTGCGCCGTCCCGACTAAACCCGGGCTGCTTTACTCCCCACGCAGCGCTGTGCGCTCAGGTCTACATGGTGTGTGTTCCCCTGCTCGTGGACATAAGCCGTGATGGAAAAGGTCTGCCACAGACACTAAATACAGACTGTGTGATTCCACTTAGGTGAAATTCAAGAGCTGGCAAAACTAATCAGTGAGTTAGAAGTCAGGATAACGGCCCGCCTATGGACAGTGTTGTGACTGGAAGGGGGCCTGAGGGGCCTTCCGGTGTCCTGGCAGCGTTCTCTTTGTCAATCTGGGTGCTGGTTTCATGAACATGTTCACTTTATAAGAATTTATAGAACTTGTGATCTGTGCCTTTTGCTGTGTTATACCTCAACAAAAAGTTTACATTCAATAAAAAGCAGGTGAAATTGGGGCGCCTGGGTGGCTCAGTTGGTGAAGCGTCCAACTTTCGCTCAGGTCATGATCTCTCAGTTCGTGAGTTCGAGCCCCACATCGGGCTCTCTGCTGTCAGCACAGAGCTGGCTTCAGATCCTCTGTCCCCCTCTCTCTCTGCCCCTGCCTCTCTCTTTCTCTCTCTCTAAAATAAACTGAAAAAAAAAAGTAGATGAAATAAAACAGTTGTGAACAAAAAAAGAGAAACTCTAAATAAGTTCCAGTATTAAAAAAAAACCAATAAAGTAAACCCAAGGAAGTAGGAAGTAGGGATTAATAAAAATAAAAGCAGAGATTATAGGATAAAGGGAACATAGAGATATAAAAAGGAGTCTAAAAATCCTAATGCATAAATGTTGTATCAATTTGAAAAATCCATATAAAAAGGATGATTTTGTGAGACGACCTAAATTAACAAAACTAACTCAAGAGGAACTAAAAAAAAAAAGAAAATGCTAAAAGATACAAAAAAGACAGCTAACATTGTACCTCGAAAATGGGTAACAGTCCTCTTAATTATAAAAACAGGTTCTACTAAAACTTCCAGGGAAGGTTTATCCGCAACATGCATAAACTATGACAGTGACTAGGAAGGGGAGGGAGCCCCCAGGCTAGCATGGTCCAGTGTCTATAAGACGAGGGCAGAGCAGGCATGAAACTATAGGTTTAGCATTTGAAAGTAGACACCAAAAACGAACAAGCAAAAATACTAGCGAAGCAAGTTGAGCTGGGATCCTCCCCAGGAAAGCAAAGATGGTTCAACATAGTTCATGACATTGACATTTTAAACGTGAAGAACTTTCTACAATCTCAATACGTAAAAAATGTCCTATGATAAAATTCAACATCATTTCTGGAGGGAGAGAAAGAAGAAGGGCTGGAGGGAGGAGGCTCTTAGCAAACTAGGAATATGAGGAAACTCCCTTAGGTTGACAAAGAAGCTGCACTGGAGGCTACAGCAAATGTTATAACCAAAGGCAAGAGATCAGAAACCCATTCAAGTGACGAACAAGGTGATGCTCACCGTCACTGCCACTCTTCAACATTGTCCTTGCGGAACTAGCCAAAGCATAAGGGGAAAAAGAAAAACATATATAAATATTGGAAAGGAAAAGCATCATTGGCTGATAATTATTCACCTAGGATGTGCAAAAGAATCTGACAAAATATTAGAAATAACAGGGTCAGCAAGATTGCCCTATACAAAAACATACAAAAATTCCTTTTTAAAAATGGCAATAAAAGCTATGAAATAACTGGGAATATACCTGATACACATGCAAAGCTTATATAACGCAGGGGCGCCTGGGCGGCTCAGTCGGTTAAGCGTCCAACTCTTGATTTCGGCCCAGGTCGTGATTTCATGGTTCGTGAGTTCGAGCCCCACGTTGGGTTCTGTACTGACGACTCTCTTGGGAAGCCGCCTGCTTGGGGTTCTCTCTCTCCCATCTCTCTCTGCCCCTACCCCGCTTGCGCACGCACACACATTCTCTCAAAAAAATAAACTTAAAACAACCCTTATATAAAGGAAACTATTAAACGTTATTGGAGGGATAAAGAAAAGGTAACAAAAAGGACAGAAACATCATATTCCTAGACGAGGAGGAAGGAAGCTCTTCACTCCAAAACATGTTTAAATTCGGTGTCATCCTGGTGAAGCAAATTACAAAATTTCTGATGTGCATAAATCATCCAGGAGACGCTAAAAATGAGCCAGGTAGAATCTGGCTTCTGCACCACTGAAAGCTAAAATACTACCCCTGCATACCTATTCGAACGGCCCGAATCCAGAACACCGCCAACACCGAATGCGGCCAGGATGTGGAGCCCCGGGAACTGTCACCCGTTGCTGGAGGCAATGCAGAATGGTGCAGCCACTTTGGAAGACAGTTTGGCGGAAGGAGACCTACGCTCACCATACGGTACAGCAACCGCTCCCCCAGGTCTACACCCAAAGGAGGTGAAAACCTCTGTCCACACAGAAACTTGCACCCAGATGTGGATCGCACACGCAAACCGCACAGGACAAGTGCACGCGTGGCTGTGCCGAGGGCATGAACTGATTCAGACCTTTTGGAGAACAACTGGCCAACGCTTATTACAATTATAAATGTATCTGACCTTCCACTTCCTCCACCCAGCAGTTTCTACTCTGGGTGTTCGGCCTAATGAATGCTTCCGTGTGAGCGGACAGAGGAATGTCTGAAAATATTCACTGCAGCGCTATTCGTAACCAGTACTGATTCCCCATCAAGAATATTGAAACGGGGGCGCCTGGGTGGCGCAGTTGGTTAAGCGTCCGACTTCAGCCAGGTCACGATCTCGCGGTCCGTGAGTTCGAGCCCCGCGTCAGGCTCTGGGCTGATGGCTCAGAGCCTGGAGCCTGTTTCCGATTCTGTGTCTCCCTCTCTCTCTGCCCCTCCCCCATTCATGCTCTGTCTCTCTCTGTCCCAAAAATAAATAAACGTTGAAAAAAAAATTAAAAAAAAAAAAAGAATATTGAAACAAAATTATCACTCCCTTCACGGTATGGAATAGTATGGAGCAATTTAAAAGAATACAAAGGCAGGGGCACCCGGGGGGGCTCAGTCAGTTAAAGGTCAGGGTCTTGACTTCACCTTAGGTCATGATCTCAGGGTTCTTGAGTTCAAGTCCCCCATTGGGCTCTGCGCTGCCAGCCCGGAGCCTGCGTGGGATTCTCTCTCCCTGTCTCTCTGCCCCTCCCCTGCTGGTGCGTGCTCTCTCTCTCTCTCTTAAAATAAATAAATAAACTTTGAAAGAATAAAAAAAAAAAAATAAAAGAATACAAAAGAGCAGTATAGGGTGGCATAAAGATTTCTGAAACACTTTAAGGAAAAAACAAAAAACACAGATCGCAAAATGGTATCGTCTGACCCAATTTATGAAAAATAAAACTATGGACGTGCATATGCACAGTCCAGGATGATTCACGACAGTGGTCACCCTGTAGACAATGTGGACAATATAAAGGCTAGACGGAAGAGGTCAAAGGGGACCCTTGCTTTTCCTGCATTGTTCGATTTCTTTTTATGTTTATTCATTTGAGAGAGAGACAGAGAGAGAGAGAGCACATGTGCACCAGCAGGGGAGGGTCGGAGACAGACAGAGACAGAGAGACAATTCCAAGCAGGCTCTGCAAGGTCAGCACAGAGCCGGACACAGGGCTCCATGCCACCAACGGTGAGATCATGACCTGAGCTGAAACCAAGAGTCAGATGCTCAACCGACTGGGCCACCCAGGCAGTCCTCTGCACTGTTTGAATTTTTATGAGGATACTCAGTATAATTTTCAAACCTTTAAAACATTTTAAGAAATAAAAAGAAAACCTCCCCTAGAATCTGGCAGCCTTTGGTTCTCGGGCCAGAGAGTTCCGCCCTGCTCCACAGCCTTGCTGCCCGTCACAAGGACTCGAAAGAGGATATGGTGACCGCGGGGATGAACGTGGGAGTCACAGAAAGTACCTGTGAGGGGCCAGTTTTCCTCCTGGCAAAAGGACCTTGTGAGGCGTCCGCAGGTGCTCAGTTGTGAGAAATCATAATTTGAAAATGAAAGTGGTGACTTCAGTCGCACATTGGCAGGAAGTGAATACCCAATTTACTTGATTATAAGAGGGTTTCCTTAGATGCACTGAAGTGTTGGGCGGCTGAAGTATTTTACGGGGCGGCTAGGGGTCCGAACTGGGTGGGTAGTGAATCCAAAATATACTCACGTGGCAGGGTCCCAATTAATGCCCCAGAGCCCCACAAAAGCCACTGCCTTACTCTCATTAAACCTGACCTTGACGTTCATCATGGTGCCTGATGGCTGGGAAGGTTCACCCTCTCCAGCCAAAAAGAAGACCCCGGTCTGAGAGCCCAGAGAACGTTCCTGCCCACGGCTGCGGGGCCCAGAGAAGACACAAGGGCCCGGGTTGTGCATGTGCAGACCCCGTGAAGTGCACGCACTGGGACTTCTCCCTCAGGGCTCAGGTATTAATGTAAGGAAGACAGGCCTTGGCCTCTACCTGTGGAAGGATCCCTAAAACAAAGGTTCTGCTCCTCAGTGATCATAAAAAGGTTAATTTTTTTTTTAATTCTAAGCAGTTCAGATAAAATAAAAAGGTGCTCTATGGGGAGCTCTTACTCCCCAGAGTTTCTGGGGTGATGAAAATGTTCTGGAGACGGACGGTGGGAGATGCTCGCACAACAGTGTGAATAGACTTAATACCACTGCACCCACTGTATGCTTAAAAAATAGTGAAAATGGTGACTTTCACGTTACGTATATTTCACCACGATAAAATAAACAGAACTTAAAAGGTGCTTAAAAGAGGTAAGCTCTTGGGGCACAGGGGTGGCCCAGTCGGTTGAGCGTCCAACTCTCGATTTGGGCTCAGGTCACAATCTCACTGTCGCGAGGTCGAGACCTGCATCGGGCTCCATGGTTAGTGGAGATTCTCTCTCCCTTTCTCTCTCTCTCTCTCTCTCCTCCTCCTCCTCCTCCTCCTCTGCCTGCTCTCTCTAGTTCAAAACAAAAACAAAAAAAAAGTAAGCTCTTAATTATCTGGAAACTTTGGCCAGCCAGGAAGAGTCCTCCCTAAGCCTGGCCAGCAGGCGGCGGAAGCCTGTGGAAGGCCCAGAGCCGCAAGGATGTGGCTGCAGCCCAAGACGCCCCCCAGTCCCCTGGTGCCTCTGTCCTCAGGGGTCAAAGCCAGTGTTCTTCTGCCTCTTTCCTAAGACCCCAGGGTACCCCAGAAGCTGCCACAGGTCGGGGAGAGGGCCCTGGCAGACCCTACCTCTCATGCCTGAATTAGGATTCTCCTTACGAGTTTACCCGGGAAAAGGTTCCTTCTGCTAAAATGTTTGGAACCATGTCCTTGGTTTTCCTATAATTATGGTAATGTCAGCATCGCTCACACACACACACACACACACACACACACACACACACACACACACCCTGAGGACTCAGCCTTCAAAGTGACAGGGCAGCGGTGGGTGGCAATGCTCACCGAAGTCTGTGTCAGGACCCAGCCCCAGAATGTGTGGTGTCCATGCATCATACCAGCCCCTTGGAGCTGGAGGCTTCCTTCCTGTAGTACCCTACCGGCTGATTTCTGTCCCCATCTTAGGTTCATCGCGATGTTTATCCTGGGAGGGTTGGGGCTCTGGAGGGGAGGGGAGGGGAGGTAAAGGAAACTGAGTCACTGAGCCTAGGGGCAGCATTCCTAGGAATGGGCCCTACCCTCCTCCCAGGACCAGAGCCATTCTGCAAAAGGGTGGCTATACTCTCCCCAGGGCCTGCGAGGAGGCTGGGGATGCTGGGGGGTGGGGGGGCGGGGGGGTCTTCCGCTGAAAGCACAGGACTTTCCGCTCACAAGAGCACCTGCTTGAGAGACACCAAAACTGATGGCCTATTTCCTCCATTGGACCGTGAACTCTGAGTGACCCCAGGAAGCCTTAATGGACCAAACTTCACTTGGTGATGGAAAACCAACAGGGATCGTCCCACCCGGAGCGCTGGTTTTCAGAGTTAGGTCCGCACGCCCGCCGCGCACTCCCTGTGCCACACTTAGCAAGCACCTCGCTCGCCCTCGGGCATGGCTTCCTACGCGGGTGTGCACACGTCCCCTTGCCTGGTGAGTCACAGCAGACTTTGTCATTGTATTAGCTCCATAGTCTGTCTTCTTTCCATTTTTTTTTTTTAATGTTTATTTATTTTTCAGAGAGAGAGGCAGAGAGGGGAGGAACAGAGGATCTGAAGCAGGCTACAAGCAGACAGCTGGATGCGGGGCTTGAACTCACAAACCAGGAGATGGTGACCCGAGCTGAAGTCGGACACTTAACCGACCGAGCCACCCAGGAGCCCCTTCTTTCCATTCTTTGACATGACCTTCCACATCCTGGTCCCGCCATGCAGTTCTACAGGGAGGGCAGCAGCACGCGCTCAGCGGCAGGGCCCGGGGGGGGGGGGGGGGGGCGACCTGGAAGAGGAGGCCGCTGTTGGCTCCCACCCCTCCCTGTGCTCCCTTACCTGTGCTCGCACCAGCCAGGCCACCCTCCATCCGCAGAGGCCTCCGGGGCACCTGCTCTGCCGTCTGTGGGGGAGAAGGGGGCAAAGGAAGGACAGCTGGCCATCAGGACAAGGACCGAATGGGCCCCCCCCGTCCTCCTGCCACCTCACAGAACATGTTCCCTCTTTATTAAGAGCTCCTCTGTCCATGACCTCGGTTGAAAGCACAGGGCTTTTATAAGCTGCACACTTACCTGCTAGGCAGGAATTACTCTCATTTTATGAGGAGGAAACTGAGGCCAGGGAGGGCCACTGACACGCCCCGAGTCACAGGGGTGGCTGAACAGTGGCGCCGGTGAGGCCCCATGTCTTCTGACTCCCAGACCGGAGCCTCACGCCCACGGGCTCAATACCGGCAGGGGAGGGTGTGAGAGACACCACCCCAGGAAACTCAGCTGAGTCCAGAGACCTTCCTGAGTGGTCGTGAAGACACCCTGGAAGGCAGAATTGACCCTCCCAAATCCTCTGCTGTCCCCTTCCACCCCTCTGCTGTCCCCTTCCACCCCTATTCCACGTGAAATCACACACAGGCCATATGGGGTGCTGGTTAGAGTTCACCAACCTGGGGCTCGTCTCTTTTCCTTTAAGTTTATTTATTTTGAGAGAGAGAGAGAGAGAGAGAGAGAGAGAGAGAGAGAGCGCACGCACGCCAGTAGGGGAGAATCAGAGAGAGAGAGACAGGGCAAGAGAGAATCCCAAACAGGCTCCACGCTGTCAGCACGGAGCCCGATTGGGGCTCAAACTCACAAACCGTGAGATCGTGACCTGAGCCTAAATCAAGAGTCGGAGGCTCAACGGGCTGAGCCAACCAGGCGCCCCTCCCCCGCCTTTTCTTTCTTTAATGCTCCAGGCTTTGGACACACCCTGACCGGCTCACTGTCAGGGACACATCGCGCTGCTGGGGGCCCCAGGCTTTACAACTCACATGCTGCCCGTCTGCCCGGGAGGCTCTACCCCGGAGCCCCGAGCCGCCTTTCAGGTCTCTGCCTAAACGTCCTCAGAGTGGTCTCCCCAGGCTACCGTGTACAAAGTCACAGCCCTAACTCCACTCCACGTTCCTCCATGACTTTCCACCACCTGACGTGGTATGTATGTGCCTGCCATCCCCCGCCACGGAGAGCTCAGGACCGTTTTGTGCTCACTGCTGAATCTGGGTCCGGGAGGGAGCCCCCGCCCAGCGGGCATTTCGGGTGCAGAGGCTGCCCCGTACTCGGAGGGGGTGCCGCAGCCCGGGGGCTTCTGCACGGTTCCCCGGCCTGCCCCTCCTAGGGACGGGGATCTTGTTTCACACACCCGTACCCGCTCAGCACCCAGGCTCGCAAAGGCCCGAGTGAGGACCTGGGGCGTCTGCCCCCCGCAGCCCAGATGCTCGGCTCCCCACCCCCCCCCCCACCTGCCGCTACAGAGGGGCTTCTCCAGGTCACAGTCAGAGCTTCCTTCCCGCGGCTCGGCCACCTCACGAAAAGCCGTGTCCGGCTCTTCACCTCGGCCCTCGAGCAGCCCCATCCCAAGGGCGTCCCCCTCCCCTCTCCCAGGTCCCCTTCCAACAGCCACTCCCCGACAGGGATCGAGGCTGGGAACCTGGGCCCTGCCCAGAGAGGTGGGGGCAGGGGCAAAGGGCAAAAATGAATTTAAAAAATAGGTAAATCGGGGCACCTGGGTGGCTCAGTCGGTTAAGCGTCTGACCCTCTCAGATCACGATCTCACGGTTCGTGGGTTCGAGTCCCGCCTCGGGCTCTGTGCTGACAGCTCGGAGCCTGGAGCCTGTTTCGGATTCTGTGTGTGTGTCTCTCTCTCTGCCCCTCCCCCACTCATGCTCTGTCTCTCTGTCTCTCAAAAATGAATACACATTAAAAAAAAAAACTTTTTAAATAGGTAAATAATTTTCCCTGGGGCAAAAAGGGAAAGAGGCCCCTCCCTTTTCTTTTACAGCATTTACTTGAGAACAGTTGTCATTTCTCTGCCCCTTAGAGATGCACGCAAATCCTTTTAAAAGCTACCACAAGCCTCTTGCCAGCTCTGCAGCCCAGGCCTCTTTCCCAAGGCCCTGAGAGCCACCTCTCTGATACCTAAACATCACGGGAGATGGTGACCCTGGGTCCCGCTGCCCACAGGAGGGAGGATGGGAACCTGACTTCTGCGGTCGCCTGGCTCCAAGTTGCAAACCCACCTCCTGCCATAAAGATAGGAGCCGTGCATTTTTCCTTTGCATGAAGGCAATTAGCAAACACAGGTGGCTACCCCAATCGCCAGGAGAATTCAGGATGAACTACGGATGACAAATGGTACCATCGAGGAAGTGCTCTTGCCCGAAGACTAGTTACACTTTATCTTGAGCGTGTGTGCGCGCGCGCACACACACACACACACACACACACGTGCGCGCACGCATCTGCTGGGCTGTGTAACAGGGTGAGATCTCTTTCTGTTTTCCTGATCTCTTAGCAGATTGCCTGTGATGTGCAGCTCTTTCTGGTTTAATGCTTATTCAATCGGAAAAAAAAAAAAAGCTGTTCTCTTTCTCTCCTCCTTTTGTGGGAGCTTTTCTGACTTGGCAGGAGATTTTGTTTTTAATTCTATTTCCCCAACAGGGGTCTGCCGTGCGCTCCTACCGTGGTTTCCCACAGACACTAAAACATGCTGGTGGTGCAGAGAAAAAGCGGGCGTCAAAGACGGGAGGAGAAGGCCCGCCGGGAGGACCCTGAGGGATGCTGAGGCACCTGCCCTCACGCCCCCCCTTCCCTCCGGGGTTCCTGTGTGTCCCAGCCTTGGGGAAGCCTCTCACCCGCTGGAGATACAATGGCCCCCTAAAGAGGTTCAGAGGGCTGACAAAGGAGGAGGCTACCTCAGTTCGGGGAAAATTCAGAGGGGCCAGAGCCCCCGGGGCCACAATTCAAGGTGAGGACAGAGCTTAGGACCCGGCCTCATTCACAAAAGCCATACACAACACCCTTGAGCCCGATTAGATCAGTGCTCCTTGATCCATTCTGTCTTCCAAGGAATCTTAGGACCTAAAAATCACCTCAGGTGGCAGAAAGGCTTCAATTCTTGGTAGATAATTCACAGCGAGCCACAGAGCAGCCCCTCCCGTGTCCCAGGGTACTTCTTTCTGCCCCGGCCACACTAGGGCTCAGGGTGTGGTCCGAGTCAGCAGAGTGGGATCAGAGGGAAGGGGACCCGAGGAGACAGGGGACAGGGGAGGCACAGAGGACAGCAATGGGGGGCAGGCCCCCAGGTATTGAGGGCCCATCTCCAACTGGGTGTTCAGGTGGGATGTGTCTGGAAAACAGGCCAGCAGGTGTCCTGCAGCTAAAACCCTGAGGAGGCCAAACGGTGGAAAGTCTCCTAGTGTGGCCGCGTCTCTGCAGGTCTGTCTGCCAGGCCACCCTGAGCTGTGCCCTTTCTAAGCTTTTCTCTTCTGCCTCCGCCCTGCTATACTGCTCTGCACGCCCCTTCCTACCCGCCACTCCCCCACCCTCCCTGACACACGGCTCACCTGACCTGGCCTGGAGTGCAGCCTGCCCAGAAAACAGAAGGAAACGAGGCTGACCCGCCACCCCCACCAGTGCCCACACTGAGTCCCTGAAGGCTGCTCGCCTGGCCTGTCGTGCAGGGCCCTCACCCCAGTCTCCAAGGACCTCCCCCCTCCCTGCTCAGCAAGTTCTGTGGATCTGGGGACAAACCCCTGGTCACCTCCCCCTTCCCAGCACCTGGCTCTGGGCCCGGCCCTCCCCACACTGGGTCAGGCTGCAGTTGGGATGACAGCCCCCCAAAGAGAGGCCTCCAGGGTTGGAGGGGGGGCAGCTGCATGACAAGGCCAGACCACACAAAGCGGGGATTGTGCCCTGCAGCAGGTGGTGAGGTTTGGGGGCAGGGGAAGGTAACAAAGGGGCTTTGCTCTCAGCAGAAACGTGGGGGCAGGGAGGGGGGCGGACAGCAGCTGGGGTGAAGAGAAAGGCCACAGATGCGAGGGGCAGCGCAGGGACATGGCCACGTCTCCCTGCATGCTCCCAACCTCAGCCCCTGGAGCTTTTTCCAGCAGCCAAGCACAGCCTTCTTCACAGATCAGGCCTCAGGCAGGAAGAACCGGATGGCACCTCCCGTGTCCTTTGTCACTGGTGGCGTGGGGATTGGCCACGTGCCAGGAGCGGAGGCTTGGAGGGGGTGGCATCTCCCCAAACCCTGGCCGAAGGCCCAGCTCCCAGGCCCTTCTCAGCCATGAGCTCCCCCCAGAGCCACGCCCAGCTCCTCACCACCCACCACTGCTCCCCCAATAATCCCCGCCCCCCCGGAAACCGCTCTTCCCAAAGTGCCCCCTCCTCATCAAGCGGACCCCCTCTGCCACACCAGCAAGACTGCCATGCTTCCCGAATCCTCCGCTTCCATTAACCCCATCTTTCCCACCCCTCAGCTGGCCTGATCCCACCCGCTCCGCAGTGGATGGCCCACCCGCCCAGCCTCCCACCCTGGCCGCCACATGCTCTCATCCGCCTGGCCCGCTCCCAGCTTTATTTCCTCGGGTCCTGTTTCCCTGTGGGCAGGCACCACTTCTCATCTCCTTGCCCCGACCCACCGTGCTGGCTCACACAGGTCACATGCCCAGGGAACGGGACTCCAGACTGTGGCTCAGGACAGCATTTGCAAGGGGGTGGCCCGGCGGGCACAGGCTCCAGCCAGCCCCCGCTCTGGGTAGATGCTCTCAGAATGTCCCCTGGGAACGGAGGTTCTGCCTCTCCTAACCTCGTCTATTGAGGGGAGTGCGGGACTTCCCTGAGATCTTGACATTGATCCGGCTGTGGAAAGAACGGGTGGTCAGCCAAGACTCCACTACGGCCAGGGAGACAGCCACTACCTACTGAGCACTTAGCCGGCGTCGCCCATTTCAGCCCTCACAGCCAATTTCGGCTCAGGAGCCACGGCGCCGAGAAGTTAAGTCATTTGCTCACGGCCACCCAGTTAGAAGGTACCGGAGCCAGAGGGGTCAGCCTGCCCCAGCCAGAGTTCTTTCTCCTGGACCACGCTGCCTCCTGGGAGAAAGTGCACAACTTACCCAAACCTTAAACTTCCCATCCCTTGTTTTCAGGAGTCTGGCTTCTGTACCCACATGCGGTTATTCAGATTTACATAAATTCAAGTTTAAATTCAGTTTTTCAATCACACTGGCCACATTTCAAGTGCTCCAAGGCCTCATGGCGCTCGAGCTACCGTATGGACAGCAGAGGACATCCCCGTGTTCACAAAGCTCTGCTGGATGGCACTGCGCTGGACTGTAAGCTCTGGGCTTGCCCTGCCCAGTCCCTGATATGCTCGATTTATAGGCACACCTAATTTCATTGCGCTGTTTTCTTACACTTCACGGATACTGCTTTTTTTGTGTGTGTGTTTTTTTTTTACAAACCAAAGGTTTGCGGCAAATCTGCACTGAGCAAGTCTATTGGCACAACGTTTTGCAACAGTATTTGCTCACTCTGTGTCTCTGCGTCACATTTTGGTAATTCTTACGATATCTCAAGCGTTTCCATTATTGTGGTATTTTTTTATGGCAATCTGTGATCAGTGATACAACCTGCTGGAAGCTCAGGTGATGGTTAGCATTTTTTAGCAATGAAGTTATTTTTTAATTAAGGCGTGTACATTGTTGTTTTAGACATAACATATATATAATGCTACTGCACAGGTAACAGACTACTATATAGTGTGAACATAACTTTCGTATGCACTGAGAAACCAAAAAATTCACTTGATTCGCTTTATCCCAGTATTTGCATTACTGCAGTGGTCTGGGAATGAACTTGTAATGTCTCCGAGGTATGCCTGTATACTGAATGAATGAATGAATGAATGGAGAAAACAAATGAAGGAGTGAAGAGAGGGCTCCTCTGGCCCCAGTCCTTGGTCACTAATGACTACGATCTCAGGACAAGTTGATGATGTTTTTTGCCTGGGAATCCAATTTCAGTCAATATCAGTGGATGTTTTCATCTACCATACGGCAATCACAGGCATCCGAGAAGAAGCTGATATAAACACTAAATGTACACACAAACACATCCAGAAACCACCGTATCTAACATCTAACACAGCTGTGTAAACAAAAGTCCAAAGGTGCACAAATACAATACGGAGACTCTCATCCCTGAGATCACAGTTGCAAAACTATATGCAAAGTACGATGAAACTGAGGTGTTTAGAAACCCAGAGATACACCTGCAGACCCACAGAGACCAGCGTGCGCCAGGGCGAACCACATAAGCAGGGCACGGCGTGCTCGTGAAAGTGGAAATGTGGATCTTTGCAGGACACGAGTATCCTCGCACGTTCACGATCCTCCCAACTGCCCACTGCTTGAGAAAGGGATCTCAGGGAGACGGCAGCATGATGGGGGACCGCCACCTGTTAGGTCACCTGCGCTGGGGGAAGGGACAGGATGAGGTCAGCCAGGCTGTCGCTGGCTGGGGAGAAGTCAGATCCACCCAGGAAGCCACAGATGGGAGCACTGGGGTCTGCTCAGCAAGCCCAGAGCAGCAAAAGCCCCCTCCCAGGGCCAGTCCTGCAGGGGGTCTAGCCCAAGAGGAAGCAGCAAACCCTTCCCCTGCGACCCTGAGCCCCACAGGGCTGGCCCCTCGGCCGGGTCTGCTCCCAAAGCCTGCCCCTCTTCTCAGGACCCGGTCTCTCACATCGGGCCCATGTCACGCCCAGACTGGGGATCAGGGCCCTGAGTCCTAAACCACCTGTCCTTGGTAAGCCACTTTGCCTCTCGGCCTCAGGTTCCTAAGGTGAAGGTGACTGAAAGGCCTGCTCCCCAGGTTTGTCTCGAGCACCGAACGAGACAAAGCTGCAGGAACACTACATAAGCTTCCCGAAGCCTACACACCAGCGGTCTCTCTCTCTCTCACTTCCATTCCCAGGGACTGAGAACAACCCACTCCCCACTCCCTCAGCCCTCTCCAAAAGGGCCGCTGCCGCTCACTCTTCCTAAACCTTTACTCCTCCAGCTGCTTCAGAATCTTCAGAGGCCTCCGACGCCCACTCAGTCACCCCCAACCCTGCTCACCAGCGTGAGCGGGCCTGGCGGGAGGAAGAGGGTGTGCCCGGATTTTACTGTCGGGACTACCTCAAGGCCGCTCACAGCTCCATGTACGGCGGGTCACTGGACCCTCAGCGGCCCTGGGGGAGGAGAGGCTCCTGTGGGCCGGGTGCGGGTGCCTAACAGGGTAGGGGCGGAGGTGGCCCTGTGGGCAGTGGTAAGGAAGGCAGGGCTGGGAGCTGGGGTTGCTAAGTGCCAGCTAGGAGGACTGGACTAGAAGCCTTGGATGCTTCTGCTGGTCTGAGGCTCAAAGCTTCAGCTCCGTTGTGGGCAGGGTGTCGGTGGAGCCCGTCTCCCAGGACCTGTTCCAAAGCCACTGGGCCCTCCCCCAAGGCCAGTCCTACAAATGCCACTCCTGTACAAGGCCGGCACCCTGGGGTTGTGTCCCGGCTGGCCTCTGGACAGTCAGCTCTCTCCAGGTTTCAGGCCCCTGAATACCAGACCTCCCACCTTCCTCTCATCCAGAGTTTACGACCAAGGAGGACACACAAAACAGTGGATTTAAAATCTTATCAGAAACACAGCCCAACTGCTCTCAGGGCCCCAGGACACCTGCTTCCTACCTTACATGGCCCCAGGGCCCATAGACAGACAAGCAGGCCCAGAGGTCCCAGCTCAGACCGGGAGGTGTCTCCTCCACCACCTAGAGGCCCACCTCCATCCCACACCCCGACGTGAGCATGCTCAACATCCTTCTGTGACTCCCACAGGACTCCCCAGCCCCTCCTGGGCCTCCACTCCGTCTTCCTCAGATCTCACTCAGCCCCGGGTCCGGTGTGGGTGCCCCACGCACCTTCTTCCAACCCCCGCCCCTTCTGCTACTTCTACTCCAGCATCTTCAGACCTAGTCTCCCAAACACAGGGTCCTCAGTCCTAGAAGAGGGGTCAGAGGTGGGGAGCAAGGGGAAAGGGCGGGCCACGATGCCACAGAAATTATTAAATGGTTATCTGGAAAACAAGAACACCTGTTCCTGTGTATAGAACTGTTGAATCAAGCAAGGAGGAAAAACAGTATGAAAGACTCTGAAGAATGTTCACAAAGTGCAAGACAAATTATTTTTAGGTCACTTCATTGCCTTCACCCCCTCCCTGCCTTCCACATTGTAAGAACTGCACCTGAGGGTTGCCCTGGTAAGAACAGCCCCGTTCAGTGACTTCAGGTTCCTTCCGGCAGCATTCCCAGGGAACCAGGTCCATAGACAGCCCAGGCAGCTGCCTTATCCTCTCATGCCTGCCCACCTCCCCAAGGTCCAGGATTTCACCCCAGGCCAGTCTCAGAGGGCCCTCCTTCCAGGACCTCTGCCCCACCTGCCCAACATTGGCACCTTTGCAGGGACTGCCCCACCCCCGCCTCCCTGCCCCCGTGCCTGTCCCTCACCTGTGGCATTCACAGCCCCAGTCTCTGTTCACCCATCTCCCTTTAGGGGAGATCCCTCAGCCCCAAGTCCAAGACTCAGGAGGCTGCCAGGGCCTGGGGACCCCCGTCACCCGATCTGAAGGCAAGGGATGAAACTGACTGCTAACAACACTTTGAACAGATGCCACGATTCCATTTATAAACACCTTTCCGCACCCCCTGCTTCATTCAAAAGAGCTTGGAAAGGGCAAAGAGTGCCACCCCACTTGTCAGATGAAGAAAGCAAAGCCCTGAGGTGACACCCCTTGCCTCAAAGAGTTAGACCTAAGGTCTCCTTCTGCACACCCCAACCACACTCTTCCCTCCCAGCCACCCCTGCGCTAGGAAATCTTGGATTCCTCAGCTTAACCCTCACTAGGGGGCAAGTGCATGGGTCAGACCACCTCCATGAAGTTCTGCACTTTGTCCCGGGTAGCCCTTGTCTCTCCAGCGGGGACAAAGGGTCTTCATCAGGCCTCGAACACCACGGCCACTTGTCACTACCACAAAGTGCAACTGTCCCAATGCATCGGTCACAAAGTTGTACTAATGTTATTTTTAGTGCCTGCAAGATCCTACAGCCCCACCTCAGTCGGGCCTCCCTTTTCGTGCCCAAAGACTGTAGCTTTATAGTTTTATAGCTTCTCTTGCCCCTCCAATCCATTCAGCACCCAGAACTCAAAAACTTCACCTAAAATTACAGTGAGGACAGGTTACTACTTTGCTTAAAATATTCCAGTGGGTCCCCACCACTTGCAGGTTCAGCTAAAAATGTCTTGGCAACACCATTTAGAGCCTGGCCTCTGCTCACCTCTCCTCACTGCCTCCCAGCTCCCTATTGTCCCAACATGTGACTCCCTGACCTTGTAGCATCTTGGCTCGCCCATGACCAGTCTTGGAACACTCTTGCCCAGCACTTCTCTGCCCAGCCTAGATCAGGGATCACTTGGACTTAGAAGCCTTTCAGGGTATGCCACCCTCAGTTAGGGGCCCTTCTGTTTGACCTGTGCACCTGCCCAACCCAATATCATGTACATGGAATAATAATTCGTCTGGGGGCACCTGGGTGGCTCAGTCAGTTAAGCAACCGACTCTTGGTTTCAGCTCAGGTCACGATCTCACACTTCATGGGTTCTAGCCTTGAGTCGGGCTCCCGCTTGGGATTCATTCTCCCTCTCTCTCTCCCCCTCCCCTGCTCTCACTCTCTGTCAAAATAAATAAACATTAAAAAGCATAATAATAATTCGTCTGTCTCCACAACAAGACTATAAAGATCTCATCATGGAGTATTTCTCTCTCCCCAACATCCAGCCCAAGGTCCCACGTGTTGCAAACCATGAATGGAAATCCTAATAAAGAAACATTTACAATACAGAAATTCAAGTCCAAAACAGATTAGAAGCACTGAATCATGGAACTTTAGAGTTGAAAGGAGACTCTGCCCTCTAATCTGTTCATTTTACAGATGAACAAGGACCCAAAGAGAACAGCTAACTAGTGGAGGCTGGACATCAGGCAGCCTCAAGCTCTTGGGCTCTGACCACACCCAACCCCAGGTCTGGCTGACGAGGACACACTCCAGGCTCCCTCCCACCCAGAGGACTGGAGGAGGCAGCATCTCTGTATCCATCCTCCACCTTTACAGGGGAAGAAGCCCCCAGCTCCTACCCCACCCCCACTGAGGTCTTGACTCCGGTGCCCATTTTCCTGGAATGGAGCCTCCCCAACACACACACACACACACACACACACACACACACACACACACACACTCACACACACACGCATACGCACACACACGCACGCACTCTGTGGTGCTTCCCTCTTATTGTTCGCACTCCCAGTGTTTATGCCCACTCATTTACTCATTTATTAAGCACCTACTCTGTGTCACTCTGCGGCGAGCACTGGGGTTCCTGCCCTCCAGAAGCTCGGTCTTTCGCACAGCTGACACAGCTCCCAAGCATCCGGGCAGCGCCTGGGCAGAACGCGCCCGGAGGGACTAGGGATCAGTCCCCCGCTCACCACCCTGTCCCTCCCGCTCTCACGCCCCGCCCCCCTCCTGCTCTCTGCCCCGGCCTGCAGCCCCTTCCACGCACGACCCGGGCCCCCTTCCCCAGGGGCTGTGTGGGGGTGGGGAAAGTTCGGGGCCGCGGCGTCAGGGGCTCAGGGGACCCCGAGACCCCCGAGGCCGCCTCCAGCCCGAGGCTGGGTGGTGGCAGCGCGGGAGGAGCGGGCCGGGCGCTGGCCCCACAGCACGGTCCGTCCCTCCGCACGCCCCTCCCGCCCGGATTCGGAGGGACTCGGAGGGAGGAGACGGGAATAAATACCTTGACTTTGTGGTTAAGGTTAACGGGAACTGCCACCCCGGGGCGACTTGGGCACTGGGCTCCCCGGCCCCGCCAGTCCCGGGACAGGCGGGGCGGGCACCTGCTCTTGATTGGTTAATGGGCCTGGCCATCCCCAGGGCCGTCCCCCCGCCTGATTGGCTGAGCGGCTCAGATGACCAGCTCCGCCCTATCGGAGAAGCCCGCGGGGCGGCCCCTTTGTTCTCCTGAGCCAATAGCCCGCGTGGGCGGGCTGACCTCGGTGCCCGCGGGGCCTCCCGGGGCCCCGCGCAGCGTTAACGCTTTGGCCGCCGGCTCCGGACTCGAGTCCAGGGCTCGGAAGGGAAGGGAACGGGGGCGAGCCCGGGTGCTGATGACCGGGCGGCGCCGCGGCACCCTGGTGCTCCCCTCGCCGTGTTCTCCCTCCGGCTCCAGCCCCGCGGACGCGCTCTCAGATCGACCCGGTCGTTCCGCAACTATCCGTCCGACTCAGGGACGCGCCCGCACCGCTCTTGGTGCCGGGATCCGGGGGAACGAGACGTACAAACCCCACTCTGACGCTCCGACTCGAGTGTGCGTGTGACATGGTGGTGGCACTTGGCGCTACGGTACACCAAGTCTTAGGGTGAGAAGCAGTACTTGTCTCGCGCGACCCGAGAGAAATCGCCCTCCGCACCCCGCGCGGTCCCAGGCACGTCGTGGGCGCGTGACGGACGATCCTGGGGTCTCTGCGAGAGACGGAGACATCATTAAATCCAACCCCCTCGCTTTCTCGTCAAGAAACAGCGGTCTGAAGAGGTCACGTTCTTAGGTCGAGTGCCACTGCTGATTTTTAGAGGCAGGGTCCAGACGACCAAGGAGGATCTTCTGTTCCTAGGGATCTTCAGGAAAGAGAATTTTCATTTCTACCCACACTAATTGGAAGCCAAGGTTCCTTTATACCAGTGAGATTCCAGACAGTGCTGCCTCAAGCCAGCTAGGTCAACTCCCACCGGCAAGATGCTCTCTGGAGCTGCCTAGAAACTGCCTTTGAGACACGAGGTTGTTAAAAACATAAGCTGGCCGCTCTCTCTCCGAGACTTCCTACAAATCTACCGTTAAGCGGGTGGACCTCATTCTAATTACTCTAAAGCTGCCTACTAAGCATTTGCCACGGCCCCAGCTATTGTTTAGCCGCCTAACAATAGATACTGTTGGACTGAGATTCTGTCAATTTTGCCACTAACTTCTGTGCAGTTTTTACAAAAGATACTTTTCTGTCGCTGGACTTTGACTTAACTGTAAACGAGTTAATAATTTCCTAGTTAGATACTTACCTTCCTGGATTTTTGCAGGACCCAAATTGTTCAATTGTCTATGGAAGCATTTATAAAGCATAAAACCCTACACAGAAGCCACTCGGCCATCAACCTTTTGCAGAATCCCATTCGTCTCTTCATTTTCTTGATTGCCTACTGAAGGTTTAACAAAGGCTTGTGTAATTCCAGTATGCTAGTTCCCAGATCTGCCACTGGTTATGAATGAGAAGACCACTTCTCTCTGGACATGGTTCCTCCTCTAAAGAGTGCAAGACTTCCTCCAGATTGACATTTCACGACCAAGAGTATTTCAAGGACCAAAAGAATGAAGCCCATCTGGGATCCTATTTGCATTAAGAAAAAAGAGACAGACGGAGCACCTGGGTGGCTCAGTTGGTTAAGCCTCCGACCTCGGCTCAGGTCTGGATCTTGAGGTTTGTGAGTTCGAGCCCTACACCAGGCTCTCTGCTATCAGCACAAAGCCTGCTTCTGATCCTCTGTCCCCCAGTCTGCCCCTCCCCCATTTGCATGCACCCATAAGCTCTTTCTCTCGCTCTCTCAAAAATAAATAAACATTTTTAAAAAAAGGAAAAAAAAAGAGAAAAGACAGAATGGGGAGCAGGGAGGAATGGAAGACTTCCACATTTAAAAAATATATGTCTGTATTATTAAATTTTGACAAGATAATTGAGTACTTTTGTAACTGTCGAAGAAAAAGGAGGAAACTAACACTGGACACCTCAGAACAGAAGCATAGCTCCTGTCTGCAGAACTATGGCCCCTCCAGCCTGAGCATTTCCTCCTTCAAGACTGCTGTCAGCAGTGCACCATGCTGAGCAAGGATTTGGGAACCACCTGATCCCCCAAGGGACCCAGAAAGGACCCACGGACCCAGCTCTGTCACAGCTTTACCAGCCCTCTCAAGGCAACTTCTGTGGCTCTCCCTTTTTCAGGGCACTGGGGTGGCCCAGTCGGTTAAGTGTCTGACTTTGGCTCAGGTCATGATCTTGCGGTTGGTGAGTTCGAGCCCCAAATCAGGCTGTGTGCTGATAGCTCGGAGCCTGGAGCCTACTTCAGATTCTGTATCTCCCTCTCTCTGCCCCTTCTCCACTTGTGCGCCCTCTCTCTCTCTCAAACACAAATAAACATTTAAAAAATGTTTAATAAATAAAGATGATGGTTTTTCAAAGTCAGGAGCCCTGGTCTGATCCCCTCTCCCACATGCTTTTCCCCAGCCCGCAAGTAAAAACCCTAGATGCCTGAGGACCTGTCTCCTGCTCCCTGCCCATCATCTCCAGACATTGACCTACTTTCCTGCCCCCCCCCACCAAAAAAGCATGGTTCCCCTTCCCTTGAAGCCCTGGGGTCCCATAAAGAGAGATATTGGAAGTGAGGCATTCTTGAGACCAGTCCCACCTGCGGGGTGCACCTGGCCTCCCCCCCCCCACCGGAAGAACCGGAGGCAGGGTGCAAAGGAGCCTGAGTGGGGCACTTGTCCTGTGGCCAACCTCTGCCCCCAAATTCCCCTCCTCAGAGCAGAGTATGCTGCTGCTCCTTCAAACTACACAGCTCCCCGGGAGAAAGGAACACTCGGCCACCAGCTCTAAAACCAAATCTTTATTCTCTAGTTTGAAAAGGAGGGTAAGTGGTTGTTCCGTTTCATTCCAGAGAACAGAAGGAGCCCCAGTAGGTAGAAATTACAGGAAAGCAGATTCCATTCATTCTAAGGAAGAATTTCTAACAATTAGAATTATCCTACAATAGGACCAGGGCCTCAGGAGGTGGGGACTACCCGTCACCTAAGTGTTCAAGCCGAGACTGGGCATCCATGCCCTCGAAAGGCTGGAAAGGAACCTCGCCCCTATCTTCCTGCCGGCTGACCCTCCATTATCAGTGGGGCAGTCCTTTCCACCATGTTGAGTTCCGGAAGGAGTGGAGGGTTGGGGTGTTCAGACAAAAGCCTGGACACAGGGCTGCTGACAGTCAGGGGACGCTCAGAGCGCCGGGAGGGCGGGGTGTTGACGGTGGGGAGGGACAGGGTGGAGCTGAGTGCTAACAGCAGATGGGTCTCTCTCAGTCCAGGTGCCTATGCAGGGGCAGGAGGAAGGGGACAGGGTGGGACAGGTTACAGCAGCACGGCCTCACCTCTCAGTGCTGGAAAAGGCCCAGGTGCTGCCTAACAAGGCCAGCAGGTTCTCCCAGGTGTATCCAGCTGGTCCACTTTTCCTCCCAAGTGCTCATTTACTAAGGACTGTACCACACCTACTTCCAAAAAAAAAAAAAAAAAAAAACCAGCGGAAGGAATTCATAATAAAGGACAAGGACATTAAGGCGTTAACACCAGAGGGGAAGGGTCTTCTTCCTGCCCCCTGGTGGCCCCTCCAGCCAGAGGGCTCTAAGGGGTAAGTGGAGCTGCTATTGCTACTTTTCCAGGGCACAGGACAGTCAGGACAGAACCTTAGCAAACACCAGCTGGAGGCCAGGGTCCCTGTGCCCCGGACAGTGGCCTCCCCGGCCGCAGGGGGGCCAGACCTCCCTCTCTACCAGGGCCCCCAGCTCACTGGCTGCCTCTCCCACCCCTCGCCTACACCAAGCAGCAACCTAGGGGCCCCCCGACGGCCCAGGCCCACGGCAACGCTCCCCTGTGAAGGGCTCCCGGGGCCCCCTCGCCCTCAGCCTCCGCAGCCCCTGCCCTCTCAGACATCATGCTTCTTCTGATGGGCCAGGAGCTTCTCCTCGTCGTCAAAGGTCTGGCCGCAGATGGCGCAGCAGAAGGCGCCGTCCCGGATGTGGCTCTTGCGGTGGGTGATGAGATTGGACTTCTGGCTGAAGCTCCGGTCGCAGTCGGGGCAGGCGTAGGGGCGCTCGCCCGTGTGGATGCGCCGATGGGACACCAGGTTGGACTTCTGGCTGAAGGCTTTGCCGCAGTCCGGGCAGACGTAGGGCTTCTCGCCGGTGTGGATGCGCCGGTGGGCCGCCAGGTAGGGCTTGTGGCGGAAAGCCTTGCCGCAGTCCGGGCAGACGAAGGGCCGCTCGGGGGCGTGGTCGCGCCGGTGGGCGGCCAGGTGGCTGCCCTGGGAGAAGCGGCGCCCGCACTCCTCGCAGGCGAAGGGCCGCTCGCCCGAGTGCACCCGGGAGTGCGCCACCAGGTGCGTCTTCTTGCCGAAGTTCTTCCCGCACTCGGCGCAGGTGAAGGGCCGCTCCCCGGTGTGCTGCCGCTGGTGGGCCCGCAGGAAGCGCTCCAGCCGGAAGCTGCGGCCACAGTCTTCGCAGCCGAAGAGCGAGGGGGGTGCGGCCGCCGGGGCCCGCGGGGGCGCTCCCGGGGCCTCGGGCGCAGGCTCGAGGGCGGGTTTCAGCGGGGCCTCGGCGGGGGGCTCCGACGAGGCCTCCTGCGGGCCGGCCGGAAGCTGGGGGCTCCCCGCGCCCGGGCCGCCCGGCGCGGACCCTTCGGACCGCTTGTGGATCTTGCTGTGAGACAGCAGGTTGGGTTTGTGGCGGAAGCGGCGCCCGCACTCCGTGCACGGGTAGGGCTTCTCGCCAGTGTGGATGCGCCGGTGTGAGGTCAGGTAGGGCTTATTGGTGAAGCGCTTCCCGCATTCGGGGCACTGGTGGGGCCGCTCGCCCGTGTGCACGCGGCGGTGGGCGATCAAGTTGGGCTTGTGCCGAAAGCGCTTGCCGCAGCAGGCACACTGGAAGGGGCGGTCGACCGCGTCTCCACCGGGCCGGGGGGCGGTCACGGCCGGGCGGCCCCTAGGCCGGGGCCCCAGAGCCTTGGCTGCTGCCTCCTCCAGGGCCTCGGCTACGTGAACCCGCTTGTGAGCAACTAGCTGGTCCCACTGGGCAAAGCTGCGGCCACAGTTGCCACATATGAAGGGCCGGGCCTCCGGGGCTGGGGGGTGGCACCTCCGCGCGTGAGCTCGAAGCTGCTTTTGTCGCCAGAAGCGTCTCTCACATTCAGGACAGGCGATGGGCCGCTTTGCGGCCGAGTGGGCTCGCAGATGCAGAACCAGGGCCACCCAACCTCGGAAGCTCTGCCTGCAGAGGTGGCAGGCGAAGCCCAGATCTGGGGTGGCGGCGGCATGGACCTGGCAGTGCAGCGCCAAGAAGGGGGCGTGCCGGAAGCGCCGGCCGCATTCAGGACAGGGCAGGGGCAGGCGGGCCTGGCAGTGTCGGGCATGAAGCCACAGGGCCACCCAGCCGGGGAAGTGCCTTCGACAGTGGGCACAGCGATGGGCCCTGCCCGGGGCTTGGCTGCCCGACTGGGCCACGGAAGTGCCTTGTAACCTCAGCCCGCGGGGCTCCTTCTCCAGGGTCGGGGGCAACTTCTGGGAGGGCCCAGAGAGCCTGGGCTGGGCTGGGCCCATGGCCAGGGGGCCCCTGCAGCGACGTTCCAGCATGGGTTCTTCCTCTGCTGAGGGTGGAAAAGCAGTGTCACTCTGGGGATCAACTCATCCTGCCCCCGTTCCTCCCTGGCCGACCCCAGGCCCGAGAGGAGCTCAAATCTCTGAACTGCTAGAGCCCTTGAATCAGGACTACCCTTCTATTGCCTTCTGTGTTCTGCGTCAGTTCAGTCAGGGGCTTCTAGATACCATTCCAAGTGTATTTGTCCTAAGTGTTCATTGAGCCTGGAAACTACCAGAAGGGAGGAACTCTGACACTTCTTGGAATCCCCCTCGTGGCAGTCACCCCGGGTCTGGCATGGAGTAAACACTCCAGCGCTGGCTGCACAAACATTCCTGCCTTAGGACTCACCAGAAAACGCCGTCCCCTCTCCCTCTAGTGCTTTCCACTTTTCAAGTGCTTCCCTGCTGCCCTCGGCTTGTTTCTACTATTTCCTCTTGCTACCTTTGAGTAGCAACCTTGTGAGGCTGGATGAACAGACATTATTAAGCTCCCTGCTTGACAGATGAAGCAACTCTGAGGCATAAGAGGAAGGAGGGAACTTGCCCGAGAGGACACAGTAAACCAAAAGCAGAACCAAGACTAGGGGACAGGCCTTCTAAACTCCCAGTTAGCGTTCTTTCCTCCAAAACACCGGGGTATGTACAGCTCCCACAGAAACTCCTACGGGCCTTATCCTATTTACCCTCTCCCGGGCTCTAAGCGCGCCACAGGGGAGGCACTTCTGGCCTCCCTAACCTCAGTGTCTCAGGGCGGAAGCCTGGAGAGCAAGAGAGAGCAGCGCTTCTGGGGAACAGGAGGGCAGCGCTTGGATGGTACTCCCAGGACTGCAGAACGCCAGGCCACCGTCTGTCCAGGCGGTGCCCACACTCTGCCTGCCTGCCCCCCTCCACCCACACGCGATTAGGACATCGCGAGAAGGAAAGCGCCCATGAATCCAAGAAACACCCACAGCCTGTTAGCCTCGGGCCCGGATCCCTGCCTCCCCCGGGGTGGTAGCGATTACTGGGGCAAGAGAAGGGGAGGAAAGACAAGACTGCAATCTGGGTCCCCTGCCAGGTCATGCCCCAACCCCACCGGGGGCTGCCCCACATTCGGCTATTCCGCGGTGCCAGGGAGCCCAGATTCCTCAAAAGAGCTTCCTATAGCCACTGAGGGGCGGATGGTAGTTAGCCTCTTAATGGACCTTCACTGCAGGCTTGCAACCTCCGGACACATCCTCCCTAAATCCCCTAGAGCAGAACTCCTCTGGAGGAGCTCAGACGTGACTCATTCCCCACGGCCAGACTGAGCACAGGGAAGACGCTGGTACGAGAATGTGATCCTTCCCCCCTACAGGTGACTTCCTTCCTCCAGGAGGAGATCTGAGCACTGGGGCTGTGGAATGGTGTGGGAACCCAACAAAGAAGGCCAGACTCTACCCTGCAGACCGTAGAGCTGGAGATGAGGCTTTTTCCAGCTCCTCCGGGGGATGTTCCTGGGGATACTTCTGCGGCTGCAGCGCCTGCTTCGGCCCACACTCTGGTAGCCCCCAGATGTCAGAGAAAACTGCAGCAGTAAAGACACCCCTACCCCCATGGCAGAGCTCAGACCTCTGAGCGCAGAGAGGCCAGCCTTACCTGCGGGGAGGGGAGAGAAAACACGCGTGAGGCTCTGAGCTCCTCTAGGGCAGTCATCTTTGTGTCCTCGCCAGCCACAACCCCCTCCCCCACCCAGGCTCGACACCCCGCCCGGCAGGGGAACCTTAATGGCTACTGGATTAATAAATGAATGTGTCCCCTTCACCAAGGAAGTACACGCCAGCGTTCGGGGGTCATTTCCTCCACTGGTAAGGTCACAGCACGAATTCTCCATGCTGATGGCCAAAGGCCGGCCGATGGCAGAAACTCGGGAATCCCTGCTGGCTCCCCTTCCCCCACCCTCCTCCCAACAGGAATTCCAGGCCCGTTTCCCAAGGGGCTGCGTAGGGCGAGCTAGTGTGGCCAGGTCTCGGTCACAATCCCCTTGCGCCTTCTGGACGGCAAAGGGTCGTGGAGACCCCACACCCCCCTTTTGTTTTCGCGCGTGTCCCCCGTCCACGTCGCGGACATACGGCTCCGCGCACCCCGAATGGGCCCTTTCGGGTCCCCACGCAGAGCGCACCTCGCGGAGCCTGTGCGCAGGTGCGCGGGCTCGGCCCCCCCCCTTCGGTCCAGCACTGTCCGCCCCCCCCCCCCAACACACACACAGCGCACACACAGTCACGCGCCCGGCAGGTAGGGCCGCCCGCCTCGGGCCCGCGTGGAACCCCGCGCCCTGCCCGGGACGAACCTCTCCGGCGGGGTGCGCGGAGGCGCGTCGCGCGTCCATGAGGCCGGAACGCCGGCGCCGGCGGCCGCGCTCCCCACCCCGCGCGGCGACAGCGGCAGGTTCGAGTTCACAACTGCCAGGCCCGGGCCCAGCCCCCCCGCCGGTTCCCAGCGCCACGTGACTACAGGAGCTGCCGAGGGTCAGTCGCGGGCTGGGGCCGGCGGCCGCGGCCGGAGGGCGGGGCGGGCGGCGGGGCCAGTCCCCTCCGCACCCCTCCTCCCAGCGCCCCCTCGCGGGCTGGGCCGGGTCGGGGGCGGCTGCCGGGAGCCCGACTCGGTAGCCATGGCGACCGCAGCCCGGATTTTCCGGGACGGGCCCGGATCAAGTTTCCCGACCCTTTGTCCCTACGGAGGACACGCGTCCCTGCGCGACCGCGTGGCCGGGCCGCGGTCCCTGGGCTAGACCCGGCCTCGTTGGCTTCTTCCGAGAGGGCGCTCGCGGCCTCCCGGCCACCCCTGCCCCGCTGCGGCCGCCGTCGGCCACCGCGACCTCTGGCCTCGCTGCAGGCGAAATACCCCTGGCTGGGGGCGGCGCGGCTGACCCGAAAGTCTGGCTTCTGGTTTGTTCACGAGTGGAGAAAGGAAAGGCCCGATCGCGTGAACTTTACAAAGGGAATGCCCTCAATTCCAGAAATTACCACGAGCAGGCGTTCGCTGCTTCCCGGGGCCGGGGGCATGGGGCCTGGCTCAGGGACAGCTCTCGCACCGGGCATTTCGCTTGGAAGCGCGCGGCAGCCGGTTGGCGAGTGCGGAGGCAGGTGCGAGCCTGCGCCCGTGACTCACCGCCGAGCAGGTGGCCGTGGCTTTCCAAACCATACACTTCCTGGGGTTTCCAGGCTATTACAGTGTCATGCACTTTTGTGCTTTTCAACAAAGTCAACGTTAAGTATACAATCATTTTTAAAACACTTAAATCTGTTGCAACAGTAGGAAATAGAATATAAAAATCTCTCCTACTCTTAGATCCGTTACATTTCGTGTTTTGGTATGTCTCCTCCGATGTTTTTTCTATGCTTACCTATGCATGTTTGATGTGATTAGGATAATGCGATGCAAAAATGTATTCTGCCCATTTCTCCCATTTTATTGGATATTCTTTTATTACATGATCCTTAATGGCAGAATAAATGTACAGATACATTTTCTTGTTTTTCTATATCATTGATCATTATAGATTCATCCTTTATCGTACATGCCTGATTTTAAAATTCTAGGAGTGGGCAACTGATGGGTCAAAGGCACAGTATATTTTTTAAATGTTTTCTAAATTTCCTTCCAGAAAATTTTATTAGCTTTCCCTTGAGAAATGCCCATTTTTCCATCTTATTGACAACACGGGCTATTTTTTGTCAAATTTAAAGTCATTGTCGGGGTGCCTGGGTGGCTCAGTCAGTTAAGTGTCTGACTTTGGCTCGGGTCATGATCTCACTGTTGGTGAGTTCAAGCCCCATGTTGGGCTCTGTGCTGACAGCTCAGAGCCTGGAGCCTCCTTCCGATTCTGTGTCTCCCTCTCTCTCTCTGCCCTCCCCTGATCATGCTGTGTCTGTGTCTCTCTCCCAAAGATAAATAATAAAACATTAAAAAAATAAGTAAATAAAGTCATTGTTTCTCATTGTTTTGAATTTCATATGTCACTTCCTGGATTACTAGTGAGCTGACTTGTTTTTTCACATAGTTATGTGTTGCCTTGCCTTTTTGTATTTCTTTTCTTTTCTTTTTTTTTTTTTTTTTTTTTTTTTGGCGAATTTGCTTATGTCCCTTTGCTCACTTTTCTATTTGTATGTATGTTTTTTTTTTTTTTAAGTAGGCTCCACGCCCAGCACAGAGTCCAGTGTGGGGCCCAAACTCATGACCTTAAGATCAAGACCCCAGCCAACAACAGTTGGTCCCTTAACCGACTGAGCCCCCCAGGCGCCCCTCTATTCGTCCATTTTTAAAAGCTGGGAAATTGGTTTTATTTCACACTGGGGGCTCATTTCTTATAAAGTAAAAGACTTTCATGGTTTCTGCCTTGGGTGACATATATAGAGCAGCCACTGCACCCCAAATTAAATTTTATGTGTATATTTTTATCACAGAAAATAAGTTTTAATATCTAATAATGTAAGTACGCCCCCTACGCACAGATTTCTTTTTTTCCCCCCCAAAAAAACTTTCTTGGCTACAGACAGTCGTTTATTCTTCCAA
This sequence comes from Lynx rufus, assembly GCF_022079265.1. Lineage (NCBI taxonomy): Eukaryota > Metazoa > Chordata > Mammalia > Carnivora > Felidae > Lynx > Lynx rufus. The sequence goes on along the minus strand of NW_025814856.1, from coordinate 163,141,272 downwards.
ATAAACTTTAGAATTTTCCCATATTTAAAATTTTTTGTCAATATTTTAAAATCCATTTGAAGAGATTTGAGATTCAGGTCCCTGCATTTGTTTAGGTCTTATTTTACTTCTCACAGTCAAGGTTTCTATTTGTAGATTAAATGTAGGGGCGCCTGGGTGGCTCAGTCAGTTAAGTGTCCAACTTCAGCTCAGGGTATGATCTCATAGTTTGTGAGTTCAAGCCCTGTGTCGGGCTCTGTGCTGACAGCTCAGAGCCTGGAGCCTGCTTCGGATTCTGCGTCTCCCTCTCTCTTTATCCCTCCCCTGCTCACACTCTGTCTCTCTCAAAAATAAACAAACGTGTAGACCAAATGCTGGGCCAGCCCAGAGTAATTGTGAGATATCCATCAGTTCATGGCTAAATGTGATACATCCAAACACTGCAATCCCACAAGCACCCTCAATGGGAAATTCCTTCACAGACCCTCCAAAGTATCTTCCTCTGTTGGTAATCAGAGTCTCTTAGTCGAAAGGCTCTTCACTGAAGTCCATTAACTACTCCCTCACTCCCTGGGCCCCGATGGAAGGAGTGTCTTCCCGCCCAGTCAGGAGTTAAGCACCTGCTGTAACTTCCTCTTCTGGCATAGCCAAAGGAAATGATGGGTCCCTTGCTCTGCAGAGACGAAATGAACACAGGAGTTGCGAGGGATTCCCTGACTTTCTACCAGCCAGGAATTCTAGGCCTTGGTATTTGAGACTTCACCCCTCAGTATGCCTTAGAGGAGGATGTAGCGGGGGAGGAGGATGTAGGGGGCAGGTACAGCAGCCAGCCAAGTGGCCTGCCCCGGTGGAGTAGCTCTGACGTGCTCACCAGAGAATGATGGGGCTGGACAGGGTATAGGACCCACCGGACAGCAAAAATTGCCAGGGGCTCAGGGAGGATCCCCCTTCCCCTCCAACGATGGCTGGCTCCCACTACTGGATTAGATGCCAGGGGATGAGGGGAACCATGTCTCCAGAAATCCTCCTTGAAGAGAATCGAGTATTGTTTAAAATGTTTTGTTAGGCCATAGCATCTCTTTTTATTATTTTTTATTTTAGAGAGAAAGCATGTGTGCAAGCGGGAGAGGGAAGAATTTCAAGCAGACTCCACGTCCAGGGCGGAGCCGGAGACGGGGCTCGATCCCACAACCCTGGGATCATGACCTGAGCCAAAATCGAGACTCAGACGCTCAACCCACTGAGCCCCCAGGCCCCCCAGGATCAGGTACTGTCTGGAAGCCGTCCTGTATCTGCAAGAGGGAAAACTGCGTCCACCTCTCGCAGATACACTGTCCCAGCCGTCCCCACCGGACTCACTGGACATCCAACAAATAGGGAGTCAGCGCCTGCCGTCTGCCACTGGGCCACACGCTCACCCCTTCACGAGCCACACAGAAATGGCCCGCGCTATTTCCCATGAAAGGATGTTGAGAGGACTCGTAGCCCTGGTTTAGCGATGGAAATCTCTCTTGGGGTATAGTACTTAATATGAAATGAAACCAAGCAGTTGCTGACAAATTTTGAATGGATGGCTATTGAAAAGCTGGAGAGAACGTCACTAACACAACGAACACTTGTTAACTCTGGCTTGAGACAGCGTCCCGAAGGCAGACTGGAAACCCTCACAGGGCTCAGTCCAGGAGTCTGCGGGCAGCCGGGGGAGGAGGCTGAAAAGGTCCCAGCAGACCTTGGTGGAGGGCATGCCTGCTGGCCCCGTGCACCTGCTCAGGCAGCCCTCCATCGTGAGCCTCCCCCATGGGGATGTGGGCAGAAAGCAGCCGCGGCCCCCACTGAGGAAGGCCCTGAGTGTCCCAGGCCAGCACCCGGGCAAAGGAGCCTGCTCAGTGTCGTGGAAACTCCTCAGGAAAAGATCAAAGCGCCCCTCCTTGTGCAAGGCAAGGCGGTGCTGTAAGAGCAGCCCCAGACGGAGGGCAAAGGTCCCCCCCGCCCAAACTGCTGCACCAGACCTTCTCCTGTGGTGTCTGTTTTTTTCTGAAAGGAAAAGCACAGAATTGGTCAGTAGGAAACCAGGTAGAGATCTGATTTCCTGCGGTGAAGCCAGTGCCCGGGCGCCCCCCAGCTGTGCCCCCTCACTGCCCCAGGCCCTTCCGCCAGCCTCCCCTACTCTCCCCCTCTGCCCCAGGCCCAACCCTGGGCCAGCATGGCCCTTTATTTGGAAACCTCTCAGATGGCCAGTGTCTCTCTCGGGTTCCACCGGGTCTGACCATGCCCGCCTCTGTCCCTGGCCCCCCCCCCACCTGTCTGGCTGGACGCTGCCCAGCCACAAGAGCCCAGTCCCCCCATGGGGCCTTTGCCGTGGCGGTTCCATCCGCTGGGATCACTCATCACTTCCCTCAGATCCCAGCTCGAGTTTCCTCTCCTCCAAACGCTCTTCCCAGTGAAAGGCCCTCCTCTCTGCACCTGTAGGAGCTTCCTGTGGCCTGCTGTGACAAATTACCACCAATCTGGTGGCTTAGGACAACACACATGTGTTCTCTCACGGTTCTGGAAGAGGCCAGAAGTCCAAAGTCGGCTAGGGCAGGAATTGAGGGGTCGGCAAGGCTGTGTTCCCTCCAGAGGCTCTAAGGGAAAATCTGGTCTCCTCACATCCTGCAGCTTCTAGAGCTGTGTCCTGTGTTCCCCGGGGCTCGAGGCCCCTTCCTCCGGCTTCCAGGCCAACAGTGTAGCGCGAGTCACTTTGGTTGTCACATCTGTCCCTGTTGGAGTCAGAGCTCCCCCTGCCTCTCTCTTGTGAGGACTCTTGTGATCATGTGTGGGGGCCACTCAGACAATCCAGGCTAATTGCGAGGGCAAATACAAGTTAAAAGTATGAAAAATAAGTTTTAATTCTCCCTGGTGCAAAAAGGGACAGACTTTCCCTCCCCACCCCTTCCCCTAGAGCATTTACTTGAGAAAACTCATCATGGTGGGGCGGCTGGGTGGCTCAGTCGGTTAAGAGTCCGATTTCAGCTCAGGTCATGATCTCCTGGTTTGTGGGTTCAAGCCCCGCGTCGGGCTCTGTGCTGACAGCTCAGAGCCTGGAGCCTGCTTGGAACTCTGTGTCTCCCTCTCTCTCAGCCCGTCCCCCAATCGCACTCTGTCTCTCAAAAATAAACAAACATTAAAAAAAATTAAAAAAGAAAAGTTGTCATTGTGAGTTTTTCTCTGCCCCTTGGAGATGCACGCAAATCCTTTTAAAAGCTACCACAAGCCTCTTGCCAGCTCTGCAGCCCAGGCCTCTTTCCCAAAGCCCTGGGAGCCACCTCTCTGATATGTAAACATCAAGGAAGATGGTGACCCTGGGTCTCGCTGCCTCCCCGCCCCCCCACACACCCAGGGAGGAAGGGTGGGAGCCTGACTTCTGTGGGCCCCTGGCTCCAAGCTGCAAACCCACCTCCTGCCATAAAGATAGGAGTGCATTTTTCCTTTGCATGAAGGCAATTAGCAAACACAGGTGGCTACCCCAATCGCCAGGTGAATTCAGGATGAACTACGGGTGACAAATCCGGGAAGGACTAGCTACACTTTATCTTGAGTGAGTGAGTGAGTGAGTGAGTGAGAGTGTGTGTGTGTGTGTGTGTGTGTGTGTGTGTGTGTGTGCGTGTGTGCATCTGCTGGGCTGTGTAATGCATCTGCTGGGCTGTGTAACAGGGTGAGATCTCTTTCTGTTTTCCCGATCTCTTAGCGGACTGCCTGTAATGTACATCTCTTCCTGGTTTCTTGTTTATTCGACAAACTGTTTTCTTTCTCTTCTGCCTTTGAGGAGAGTTTTTGCCGGGTTGGTAGGAGATTTTGTTGTTAATTATCACTCCCCAACATAATCTCCCCATCTCGAAATTCTTAGCCTACTCACATCTGCAGCCCCCTTTGCCACACAAGGTAACATTCATAGACTCCAGCCACTGGGACCTGAGCAGGGATCAGAGGGTCTTTATCAGCCCCCCACCGGCTCCTACCCCATCACCTGCTAGCTGCTCTACTCGGCTTTACTGTTCTGCATTGCTCTCGTCACCCACAGGAAACCGTTTAGATATGTACTCACTTAGAAAGCAAGGATCTGGCCTGTCTTGTCTACTGTAGCCAGCCTCTAGGAAGGCTTCGGGTTCATGGTAGGAACTCGGTAAGCGCTGTGGGCCAAATGACTGAGGAAACAGAAGAGCTCCAGCCCACGCTGAGTGAATTGGATTAGAACACACAGGTGTGGAGGCAGCATTCTGGATCAATCGTTTACCAGCAGACTTCAAACTCTCCCCACCCTGGCCACTGCTTGTTAAGCAGATGATAGGAGTCTCACAGAACTCTGAGAGAAAAATACCACTTTTTCTCGTAGGAAAACTCCAATCAATATGTGAGGGAGGCAAAAAAGAAGACACTTAGGAGAAAACTTGGGTCTCTAATTCTCCCCCTTGAAGGACTCTGACTGTAGGTAGCAGTGCCTCAGACATATTCTTTTATCCAGAACATTATTCTAGAATGACAGGAACGCGAGAACCTTTGAGGAGCCTCTGGCTCTGAGGGGAACCGATGCTCAGTGGGAGGAGGACGCCTGACGTCCCGGGGACCACGTTTACCAGCCGCTTGGTGATTTGCTCTCAGGACCACACGCTGCCAGGAAGAGTGGCAACAAAGCATTTTGGCGTCTCAGCCAAGAGAGGAGGTACTTGACTTTCCCTGGAGATCTCCATTTTCACCCTTTCCAGGTCAGATCACCTCTATTAGGATGATGCCGGGTCTATTTCTACTCCCGACTGGCATCGGGCTGTGTCTTCTTCAACTTAATTCAAAAGGTGGATTTGGAAGCCTGTGGGTATCCATTCGTGGTTTAAAAATCTACTAAAAGCCAAGCTTGATTTAGAAACACAAGGAAATTCTAAATAGAATCTCTGTGAAGCCTTCGCAGTTCAGCAGAAGCAGGTGTATGTGCAAGTGTTTCCTTCCTGCAAGGGGCACGCACCACTCTGCGTGTTCACCAAATACCGAAAGTGCTACCTCCGACCTGAGCTCATTCCCACCCAGACTCCTCTCAAACAAATCCACGTGGCGAGTCAGAACGTAAAGCCTGGTTTCAACTCAGAGCCTTTCTCCTCCGTTCCAAGACCAAATCTGGGTCACAGTTAAATTCGATGCCTTCAGAACTGGCCAATGAGACCTCAGATGTTCTCAGAAGTGGTTTGCCTCAGCTGTCTTAAAACATGAGAAGAGTCTCCTCTAAACGGGACTTAAGAAGGTTTGTTTTGAGGACGTTATTAGGAATTACAATAGTACGGGCGCCCTGGTGGCTCAGCCAGTTGAGCATCCCACTTCCGCTCGGGTCGCCATCTCACAGTTCATGGGTTCGAGCCCTGAGTTGGGCTCTGTGCTAACAGCTCAGGGCCTGGAGCCTGCTTCAAGTTCTGTGTTTCCCTCTTTCTCTGCCCCCCCCCCCCAGGCTCACGCTCTGTCTCCATCTCTCTCTCAAAAATAAGTAAACATTAATTTTTTTTTAAAAAATTACAACATAACATCATGAACTACTACACAGTAACATTCCATTAAATTACTACATTCAACCACATTATACAAAATAAAATTAATTTTAAAAAGAACATTTGGAAAGTATTTAATTTCATAGCTTCTAAACTGCTCTAAGAACCTTCCACTGGTGGAGACGCTGTTTATTATCTGTGCCTGCCCTGGTTCACAGTTCTAACAAATGTGTGCAGGGTAGACAAAAATCATTGTAACAGATTGGCATGATTTATGGGTCAGATGGAGCTAAAAACACTTCTTACAGTCAAACCATAAATCAAAAAGTGACCATAGGCTACCGCAAGTATGTAAGAAAAATAATTCTACAGCCTATTATTTGAAAAAATTGGGGGCGCCTGGGTGGCGCAGTCGGTTAAGCGTCCGACTTCAGCCAGGTCACGATCTCGCGGTCCGTGAGTTCGAGCCCCGCGTCAGGCTCTGGGCTGATGGCTCAGAGCCTGGAGCCTGTTTCCCATTCTGTGTCTCCCTCTCTCTCTGCCCCTCCCCCGTTCATGCTCTGTTTCTCTCTGTCCCAAAAATAAATAAACGTTGAAAAAAAATTTTAAAAAAGGGGCGCCTGGGTGGCGCAGTCGGTTGGGCGTCCGACTTCGGCCAGGTCACGATCTCGCGGTCCGTGAGTTCGAGCCCCGCGTCGGGCTCTGGGCTGATGGCTCAGAGCCTGGAGCCTGTTTCCGATTCTGTGTCTCCCTCTCTCTCTGCCCCTCGCCCGTTCATGCTCTGTCTCTCTCTGTCCCAAAAATAAATAAACGTTGAAAAAAAAAAATTAAAAAAAAAAAATTGGTAGAGGGGCGCCTGGGTGGCTCAGTCGGCTGAGCCACCGACTTGGGCTCAGGTGGTTCATGAGTTCGAGCCCCGCATCAGGCTCTGCACTGACAGCTAGGAGCCTGGAGCCTGCTTCGGATTCTGTGTCTCCCTCTCTCCCTGCCCCTTCCTCACTCATGCTCTGTCTCTGTCTGTCTCAGAAATAAATAAACATTAAAAAAAAATTTTTTTTTTTTTTTTTTTAAGAAAAAATTGGCAGAGAACTGGCGAGGGGTAAAGGACCTAGCTTGTGCTCACCATCCCCATCTAGTGGTGGATCCCTGCGTGAGGTTTAATGGACTCCATGAGGTCTGTTGGATATTCAGCTTGGTATTTGCCTTCTGACCACTTTGATTTAGAAAAATAATTTTGCATCATGAAGCTGACTCTTTAAATGTACTCCATAAAGGTGCAAATTCCTTGTATTAGTTTGCTGAATTTTCTTGAAAGAGTAATTATAAATTATAAAATGTTAATGGCATGTTAATATTAAGGTACTTCCGCTGATTAAAATCCAAGTTTCATTTCCTGCCACGTTAAAACATTAAAAATGGCATCCCGATCTCTTAAATATTTTTTCCAGATAAAATACTAGATTCATATGTTGATTCTTTTGTTTTAATGTTTTTCTTTTTTAAGTTTACTTATTTATTTTGAGAGAGAGAGAGAAAGAGAGAAAGCAGGGGAGGGGCAGAGAGAGGAAGAGACAGAGTAGCCAAGAAGGCTCCGTTCCGCACTGTCAGTGCACGGAGCCTGATGCGGGGCTCGAACTCATGAATTGTGAGATCGTGACCTGAGCTGAAATCAGGAGTTGGATGCTTAACCGACTGAGCTACCCAGGCGCTCCCATATGTTTATTCTTAAAAAGTTAATTTTGATTCTTTTTCAGCCTAGTATTAGCCATCCTAGCCTCATTCTTTGGATCACTGATTATTGTGTCATATAGACAAAGACGTGGCTCTTCCAATAATCGGGTTGAGTGCATAGCACCAAGTCTTAGGAAAGGATTTCTTCTGTACGCGTGTGTGTAGGTTTGCTAGGGCTGTTGTAACACACACACCGGGTGGTTCAAAGAGTAGAAAGTTATGATCACAATTCTTGTGGCCAAAAGTCCGAGGTCAAGGTGTCCACACGGTTGGTTCTTCTGAAGCTCCTCTACTTGGCTTGTAGATGGCTGTCTTCTCCCTGTGTCTTCACGTGGCCCTCCTTCTGTGTCCTAATCTTTTCTTATAAGGACACCAGTCATACTGGATTGGTGTCCCCCTCCCCCATGACCTTGTTTTACTTTAATTACCTCTTTAAAGTCCAAACTCCAAATACAGTCACATTATGAAGTACTTGGGGTTAAGACTTCAACATATGAATTTTAGGGGAACACAATTTAGCCCATAACACACTCTCTCTCTCTCTCTCTCTCTCTATATATATATATATATACACACATGTATATAGTGTGTATAAATAAAAATAGTTCATGAACTCTGATTAAACATGGTGGATCACACATGTGTTTATCCCTACTCCCTTCCAAAACTCCATCAAAACGATGGTAAATGAATAAAAAGATATAAATTCACAAGGAGAAAGAAGCCGGGAAGGAGACAACCATGGTTGAGACACAGAACCTGTTCTACAAGCCGGCTGGGAAGGAGCCGTGGTAACTGAGCTACCAGAAGCCAAGGGTCTTTCTGGCACCCCCAGAGCACATGGCAAAGGAAGCTGTCAGCTCCCTGTGGACAAGCACAGCAGGAGTGAATAGGGAAGGGGAGGAAACTTGTGCCAAACCCTGGGCCATCAGTCACTTTCCACGTATGTCCTCATTTAATCCTCAAAACAAGCCCGTAGCGTGGAGTCTCTGACGGCCACCTTGCAGAGAAGGAAGCAGAAGTTCCGGGGATGTGGGGGGAGGGTAAATGAGACCCTCTGTTTGGGGTAATTAGCCTAGGGCCTGGAGCCAGAGAAACGCCAGTGCTGGTCCCCGGCCCACCAGGTCCCAGAGCTGGTTCCTATTTGCTCAGGTTGCATGGCGGCTGAGTGGTATTTGGACAGTTTCCCCCTCGTCCCACACTAGCCTGGTGAATTCCATCACACCGTTCCGACGCGCCTGCGGGCTCGCACGAGACCTCTGAATCTATCAGCACCGAGGATGAGACGCGCAGGATCAAGACTGAACATGTTTGCTGGTGGTAAGTCACTGGACACCATACTCCTCTCTCTCCGTGTGGCCTCGGAGGCAGGGGGAGGGGTCGAATGACTCCTGAGGCCTCATCGGGTTTAAGGATGTCTGTATTTGTGGGAAGGCTTTCCCGAAATGTGGGTCTGAGGATGCCGGGGACTGGTCACCCAGGAGGGGCTGAAGAAGAGGGCAGCCCTACAGAGGCAGGACAGGGGGCCGGGCAGTCCCATATTCCATGGAGAAGCCAGGCCAAGACCGCTGAATGCTTGGGCTCCTCAGCCAAGGGGAAGTGGAGGGGAGGGTGGATTGGCCAGGGTTGGGGTGAAGGTCAGGCAGCAAGTCAGGGCGGGGAAGCGGGAGGGTGGATGGGAGGTGGGAGGTCTCCAGGGCTGGCTGCCTATCCTAATGGGGTGGGGAGGAGCCTTGGGAGGGCTGGGAGCTGGAGGGGGGTGTGGGAGGAGATGGGGGCCGAACCGGATTGGAGGGTGGGGGGCAGGAAGAGGCTGACAGGCTTGCCACAGTCGGCCAGAAGGGCAGCAGAGGCCCTGAAGCAGAGAGGAGGTGAGGAGGGGAGAGGGCCCCAGAGGCAGCTAGGTGAGAGGAGGGGCCACAGGGAGCAGCTCCAAGGGTGAGATCCGTCAACCCAACTGTCCGTCTGTCCGTCCATGAGCCTTTGCTATAAGGCAACACCCTGGTATCTTTCACCGAGGGGGCTTCTGTTTCCACATCTGTAACCTTCTGGTTCTAAGACCGCCAGTACACCGGAGTTCTGGGGGTGGGTCCATGCCTCAGGCAACCCCAGTCGTGGGCTGGGGTGGGCTGGGGGACAGGATCAGAAGGGCTGGGAGAGGGGTGGTGGGGGAAGGCCCCAGAAAAGAAGTTAAAGGAGACTTCTGCCTAAAGAAGAAAGCCATGGTAGGGTGGAGCTGAGACCCCGGTTTGGTTTCGGGGATCAGGGCTACGTAGGGCCAATGGCCACAGGCAGCCCCAGCACAGGGAGGGTTAAGCATCCTCCGGGTTCCCACCCTGCTCTGGGCCCCTCCCTTGTGTTTACGTCCTCCCAAAAATATTCTGCCTCCAGCTGGCCTCCTTCTGTGTCCTGCCCCTCCCCCTTGAGTTAGCCTTGGGGGCCCGAGGGGGTGCCAGGGCCAGGGCTCCCAGGACTACGAGGGAGCCAGCAGGCTCCGGCGTGCTGGGGCAGAAGCGGACCTGGAGAGGCTGAGGTGGGGGAAGCAGAGAGGAGCTCTGGGGGCCGCAGGCAGGAAAGGCGACTGGAGACACACGGGGAGAGAAAAAATGCTTTAGGAAACAGTGAGGCGGAACCGTGGTAGTGGGAGACCGGAGGGCTTCCCAGGCTCTTGGCCTGAGGACAAAAGCCAGCTCAGCATCTAGCCGGGACAAGGCCAACCGTGGGCTGAGCTGGATCCGGGGCAAAGTGGGGGGTGGGGTGGAGAGGGGAGCAAGGACGAGGGGAATACCAGGGGAGTCTGGACAAGAGGGCCACTTCCTGCCCCTCCACCTCTGCCTCCCCCACCAGCTGCAGGGCCCGGGCTGGTGGCTCCCCTGGCTGAACACACTCTCTGCAAGGCCAGGGTGACAGAGGTGAAGCCATGTGGCAGCTGCTGATCCCCGTGGCCCTGTGGCTGGGCATGGTGGGCCTGGGCAGAGCGGAGCTCACGGCGGCCCAGCAGCGGGGCCTGCAGGTGGCCCTGGAAGAATTCCACAAGCACCCGCCTGTTCAGTGGGCCTTCAAGGAGATTGGCGTGGACAGCGCCACAGACACGGTTAGCGGCACTGCCTGGGGAGGGGAGGGGAGGGGGCAGGAAGCAGGTGCAGAAGTGCTTGGGCTCGAGCACCCAGTTCTCCAGAGGCGCCGGCATCCCAGCCGCCTCCTCAGATGTGCTGTTTCACGCAGGGGAGGAGGGGCAGGTCACATCTAGGGACTGCTGGGCCGCTCAGCCGGCTGCTGGCCTTTGTCTGTCGGCAGCTCTTCCCTGCAGGGACCTTTGTGAGGCTGGAATTTAAGCTCCAGCAGACGAGCTGCCGGAAGAAAGACTGGAAAAAAGCTGAGTGCAAAGTCAAGCCCAATGGGGTGAGTGAAGGCCTGTGTGTGTGTGAGAGGAGAGAGAGAGAGAGAGAGAGAGAGAGAGAGGGAGGGAGGGAGATGGGGGCATTCACTCGGTGCGAGCATATGTCATCGGGGTCCAGCCAAAAGCCCTGAGGTTGGGGCAGCCTCCCTAGAGGCCGACCTGGCTGTGTGGGCCCCGGGTCATGGCACTGTGGGCAGCCAGGGCCGGGACAGGCAGGAGCAGAGAGGACAAATGTTCTTCAGGGAGAGTCCTCCTCCTGTCCGAGCTCCTCTCTCCGGCTTCCAGTCACTGGTGGAAGAGGCCCACGGTATGGGGTTTGCCGGGTCCCCATCCCAGGCCCGGTGAACTCCCCACTTTCGTGAGTCTTCAAGTAGACACAGCCCAGCCTGGACTGATTCGTAACAGGGCTTGACTGTATTCTGTCACCTGGGGGGCACAGCCCTTGCCACGGGGGAGTCCCCAGGCTGGGAGTGCCACGATCTGGGAGATCCAGTGCTAGTCCCGGCCCTCCCAATCACCAGCCCGTGACTGTCAGCTCCTTGAAGGCCTCAGTTCCCTCCGTCTGTTAAGGGAGGGACTGGATTATACCAGTGACTTTTTCCAGACTTTTATGTCATGACCCTTGTATTCAAATCAAATCCCAGAAGAAAATGCAAATTAATATATCAGTAGAGTGGCTCTGGTCAAAGTCTGGTGGGGAGGGTCCATCTGGGGAAGGAGTCCTGCCTGCACACACACCATCGGCTTGAGAGCTGCAGGATGGGCCCGAGTTGTGAGATCTCCCCGTCCTGGGGCGGGCCTGGCCCGCGGGACCCCTCGCCTCTCCGCCCTACAGCCTGCTGGGAGCACCCATCCCCACGGCACGCGGCCCCCAGTTTCCACCCCGCCGGGGCCACAGGACTGCCCTGACCTCTCTCCTCCCCCGGCCCCATGCTCCCCTCCCCAGAGGAAGCGGAAATGCCTGGCCTGCATCAAGCTGAACTCTGCAGACAAAGTCCTAGGCCGGATGGTCCACTGCCCCATACTCACGCAGGTCCAACGGGTAAGAGTGGGCAGAGGAGGAGGTGGAGAGGAGCGGGGAGGAGGATGGCAAGGGGGGGAAGGTGAGGAAGGGGTGAGGAGGTTGTGAAGGAGGGTGGGGAGGGGCTCGGGGCCTGGCCCCGCTATTCCCTAAGGGATGTGGAGGCGGGCGCCACCCTCCCCGGGGCACCGCTGCGGGGACAGCAGGGACAGCCATGGGCCTGAGCCGCTGCTGGCGCTGGCAGGAGCCTGAGGAACAGCACGAGGGGCAGTGCAGCAGGGTGGAGCGTGCAGGAGAGGACCCCCACAGCTACTACTTCCCGGGACAATTTGCCTTCTTCAAGGCCCTGCCCCCCAGCTGAGGCCTGCTGGTAGGTGGCCAGGACAAGGGGGACTGGGCGGAGCCGGGACAGCTGGGCCAGGGTGGGGCCCAGGGAGGCGGCGGGGATGGGGGGGGAAGGGGTAAGGATTCAGAGCCTGGGAAAAAAGCTTGGACCGACCCAAACAGCCTCCCTCACACCCAAATCTTAGCTTCTCTTTCCTTTCCTCTAGAATTTTGTCCCGCTTCCCGGACAGCAGGAGGTAACCAGTGAAAGACCCACCTCCCATCCCCGCGCCCAGGGAGGACGATCCCATTATCCCCGAGCTAATAAAACCGCTCTCCCAGATTCGTGCACTCCTCCTCTTGTATGGCCTCCTTCTCGGCTCAACTGTGGGAGCGAGGTCTTACAGGAGGGACAGGAGACTTCCCGTCCGTGCTGGGGAAAACGAAGCTCACGCACGAATGACAGGCAGCGATGCTTCCGCCAACAGAAAGATTTAATAGGGATCAGTGAGGGTGAGGATGGGCAGCGAAGGCTCCAGGGTCCCACGGGACAGGGGGGACCACAGCAGAGGGTCCTCTGAACAGGCAGCTTTGCAGGGCGGAGGACGCCAGCTTCGGTGCTCTGCCGCGTCCTCTCCCCAGGACTGGCCGGGACAGCAGACACGCGCGCCCTGCCTTTCTTACCTTTAGCCTTAGGAAAAAGTGCCTTTCTTCCCTTAAGTCTCAGACCCACGCAGCCACGGTGGCAGCGGCCGAGGACGCGGCTCAGCACGCAGCCTCCTCCCCAGCCGCAAAGCGCAGGTGGCAGACAGCCTCACGCCGCCAGCTGCTCGAGGACGGTCCTCACCCATGCTAGAGGCCGCGGAGGTGGTGTGTGTGTCCTTGAAGTGCGTGGAGGGACAGTATGGGATCTTCCTTGAGGTGGGGGTAGGAGGGAGGGGCTGCTCTTAGGAACACAGGTTAACAAAGAGCCCAACTTGCGGCCCGGTGGCCAGCGTGATTAAAGCGCACAGACGCGTACCAAGGCAGGAGAGGAGACATGGGCAGCCGGGCCGCAGCGTGCCAACCCTAGGGTCCCGTGCCCAGCTGTCACGGGCCACGGGCATATTCAAAACACAAAGGACGAGGCAGCGCCCGCAGGGCCGAGCGCCTGCTCGGCCCGGGCCAGGCTGTCGCTGGCCTGGCGGTCCAGCTCGTGGCACTCCTGCAGCGTGTCCCGGAACTGCCGGCACGCCTCCTCCAGGATGGAGCTGCTCCGGGGGGGCCACGACTCCCAGTACCCTGGCTCTACCCAGGGCTGCGCCTCAGCGGCTCTCGGGCCTGGGCTGGAGCCGGGGCGCAAGGAACTGTCCAGGTCCCGGCACAGCTGGTAGAACTCACTGCCACGCCCGGTCACGCGCTCGCCATCGATGACCTTCAGGCCAGGCAGCAGCTCTCGGACCAGCGTGGAGTAGGAGGGGCTGGCGCACAGCGGGTTGCCGAGTCGGGCCAAGGGGTCCCGGAGCCGCAGGCACTCGAGGCCCCGCAGGCCGGTCAGACACTGCAGCTGCCCAGGGGTGGCCAGCAGGTTGCCCGCGGCATTGAGACTCTGCAGGTTCTCGCAGGCGGCCAGCGGCTCCAGCCCCGTCAGCCGGTTGTCGGAGACATTGAGCACCACCAGCCGGCGCAAGGAGGCCAGCGGGCCCAGCTGGGTGAGCGCGTTGCCGGACAGGTCCAGCCACTCGAGAGCCAGGCACTCCCCCAGGCAGCCCAGGTCCACCAGCCCCAGACCCCGAAGCTTCAGCAGCAGGATGGACTCCAGGGCGAACTCACCCGAGCGCGACTTGAGCAGCTGCGGTGTGACGCGCGCCCCGTCCGCCTCTCCTGGCTTCTCAGCCTGGGGCTCCATCAGACGCGGTCCGTCCAGGCGGCCCGGGCCCTGGTCCTGTCACAGGGACGTGGGTGCCGGGAGGGGTCAGCTGACGGCGCGCCCAGAAAAAGGCACCCTCGAGTCCGCCTGGGCCAGGGCCGGAGGCCTGTTTCCAGCACCGCTGCTCAAGGGCCGGAGGCTCCTGAGGAGAGACAAGCAAACAGTGAGCAGGCCTCTCCTGAGCGTCCTGAGTCCGCAGCCGTCGACGGCACCAAGTACCGCCCAGCCTCTGCCACTGAGGCAGAAAGCGAGCTGGCCCAGCAAGACCTGAGGCCACAGAGCCCCCCCTGAGGGAGGCAGGCCAGGCGCAGGCCTCCACCTAAGCGGGGGGGGCCCTGACGAGGCTCGAGCAGTTACGGCCATAGCGGACGGAATTCAGATTCTTCCCCTTTTCCGTATCTGCACCGGGAGGCAAAATCTCTAAATTCTCCTTTTTTGGCAACCGCTCTTTATGATCTATCTTTATGAATTCTGAGGTGTTTCTTTTTAACTATTTTAGTTTTTGAATAGATTATAGGTCACCACCACCAACAATCTGTTTTGTTTCCTTCCATATGCAGACGCAAGACAGCACGATAGGCCTTGCTTCGGTCTCTCAAAAATGTTCTTGACTCAATGTTTTATTTTTATTTTATTTTTAATTTTTTTAACTTTTATTCATTTTTTGAGGAAGAATCCAAGTGGAGGAGGGGCAGAGAGTCGGGGACAGAAGATCCAAAGCGGGCTCTGGCCTGACAGGCTGACAGCAGTGAGCCCGATGTGGGGCTGGAACTCACGAACCGCGAGGTCATGACCTGAGCCCAAGTCGGATGCAACCGGCCGAGCCACCCAGGCACTCCCCCACCCTTTTAAAAATATTTTTAACTGACCCAATGTTTTTTTTAAAACATTAGCAATGCATTCAGAATGGTCTCCAGATTGCATAGGCCAACGTGTAACCTCTGGTTGCAGCTGTGGGGCCTGAAGGCTCAGCTCTCTCAGTCCAATGAGGAGCCTAAGGTCAAGGGAAGGAAGGGACGGTGACGGCCCCGGGAGCAGGTGCAGCACTGCCGGTCCTGATGCCATTGCTCTCCACCCTAGCCCGCCAAACTAGCTCTTTACTCTGGCATCGATGCAAGGGCATCAATCCCTATGTGCCAGACAGAATGGTCCTACCTGCAAACATGACGTCATTTCCTAAGAATGCAAGCGGGGGAAGGCCAGGCAAAGAAGCCATCCTGGACGGAAGGACCGGGGTAGCACCTGGGTTCCGGGAAGGCAGGGGAAGGAGGGCCTTTCCAGTTACCAATGGCCGTGGGCCAGCATGAGCCTAGGCGCCAGTGGAGACCACACGCAGGAGGGAGGAGGCTTGGGCGGGGGGACATCGGCAATGCCGGCCACAGAGGGGTCAAGGTTTGAGCAGAGAGAAAACAAGGGACCTCTGCTCCAAGTGGCAGCTTCCCAACCCTGCAGACTCTAGCCGGGCCTGGGCCAGGCAGAGTGATGCCTGCAAGGAACCATGGGACCATTCACTCCTGTTTATAAAACCTGGGTTCCAGGGTGTTGACCAGTCCCAAGTCTGTGTTTACACAATCAATGCAGTTTTTTAGTTCCCTCTCCAAGGAAACCGGGCCCAGAATTCCTCCCACACCCCCACCAGGGAGCTGGGGAGGCTGCTAACAGATCTGATCTGCCTCCCCCACGGCTTTACCTAGCTCCTTCCAGTCCGCAACACCCCTTCATTTCCACTTCATTTCTTTCCAAAAGCGATTCCAGGCATCCACTAAGAGGTCTGGTTCACTGTATTCAAAAGGGGTCTGCTGGGGCTTGTAAGTGAGACGCGGTCAACTTTGCACCCACTTAAAACTGTCACCCAGGGGCGCCTGGGTGGCGCAGTCGGTTAAGCGTCCGACTTCAGCCAGGTCACGATCTCGCGGTCCGTGAGTTCAAGCCCCGCGTCAGGCTCTGGGCTGATGGCTCGGAGCCTGGAGCCTGTTTCCGATTCTGTGTCTCCCTCTCTCTCTGCCCCTCCCCTGTTCATGCTCTGTCTCTCTCTGTCCCAAAAATAAATAAAAAATGTTGAAAAAAAAAATTAAAAAAAAAAAACTGTCACCCATGGGGGTGAGGGGTGCGAGAGGGTCACCAGACACTAGAACCTGCCATAAAAGCACTGGAGAGACAGGGCTTCACGGAAGGCAGCGAGCACTGAAGCGTGTAGAACAGCTTCCAAGGGTCTAGCCACGTCACTGGATGCAGGGGCTCCCTTCCCCGACATGTGGGGCACATGGGACAGCCTGAGGGAGGGGGCAAGAAGACATCCAGCTGGAGGTGACCATGTGCATCGGGCCTAGGAGGCAGTCGAAGCTCTAGGCTAAAGGGACTCAAGCGTCATCCGCAGAGGTGCCCAGGGAGAATGTGTGGCTCACGGGCCAGGCTTCTGGAGGACACAGACCTCTTTAAGTATCTGCAGGCCTCTGTCCGGGATCACGCACAGCTTCCCAACCACACGCTATTTTGGGGGTGAATGTGGTCAGGAGCCCCTGGCGCACAGAGAAAGGGAGCAGTCACGGGCCGACGTCGAAAGAACACCAACATTTATGAGGCTGAGTGGAGGGCACTGACAAGCAGCCAGAGGGAGGCGTGCAAGGACCCAGTGACGGACACTGTTCCAACGCCCACCAGACTCAGAGATGAGGCCCCCGGGCAGGGGCAAGCCCACAGACTGACCACGACGGTTAGGGAGCCATGCCCTGGAGAACTGGCTCGATGACCGTCTAGACGGAGATGGCTGCTGTGGAGGGAAAGGACGGGAGGACCGGGTAGGGGCGGTGGTGGGAGGAAGGGAGGAATTGTACGTGCTCCCCACGTTACAGCTGGGAAGAACGCTTTTTGCAGGAGAGGAAACAGAGGAGCAAAGAGCACATTAACTGGAAATCGGGACTTCTGTGCCCCCAAGTCCTGCCTGGGAGGAGACATGTGGCCCTCCAGCTCACCGCCCCACGCCCCCGCCGGTGATAGTACTGCATAGTCACCAAGGTGAATCCCTGACTCTCCGGTGCACAGACCTCTGCTCTGCCCCCGGTCCCATGCTCCCTGAAATCCGCACGCCTCAAGCAGGCAGGTCTGGGCCCGACCGACCGAGCGCCCTCCCACCTGCTGTGCAAACCCAGCTGACACACAGGTGGCAGCTTGGAGCGGGTGGGCCCTGCTGAGGGAATTGGCTCATCCACGCCAACCCCCTGCAACGCTCACCCCTGAACATCCAGAATCCGAGTCCTCCTATCCTGGTCCAACATGTGTCTGCGGACAGGATTTGGTCACACGGATGGGACCATGACTAAGGCACAGAGGACACTCGTCTCTCCTGCAGGAGGCCACCTTCCCTCGTTCCGAATCGCCACTGCTGAGTCTCAGTTTACCTACCTGGCAAGTGGGCTGGCAAACGGTGCCCAGGAGCCAGCCAAGGCAGGACACAGCTACAGCCAAGGGGGAAACGGTTAACACAGCGCACAAGTGGACAGTCCCATGGCTGCTCCAGTGAGACCCTTCCTCCGGCCCATCGCCTCCCATCCCCAGTGGAGTTCAGGGTTCTTTACCACAGCACGACTGCCATCCGAGACCGGGTGAGTCTCTGTCGTGGCGGTGATCCTGCGCATGGCAGGTGTTCAGCGGGGTCCCTGTGCCACCCACAGAGGTGTGTGGCACAACTTACAGTCACTTTTGGAGAGTTCACCTTTTCTATGCACAAACCGCTAGAGACAAATTAAGCAATATATGAATGGGAAATGACATCACCCTGGGGAAGAAAAAAAGGGCAATGTGTCAAGAATCGAGAACCTGTCCCTATTCCCTCCAAACAGGTGGAGGGAGGACTCTGGCCACCTCTGTCTAATGCCCTAGGGTGCAGCATCCTGCCCTCCCCTCTGATGCCGGACACACTTCCCACAGGCAGACTTTCAGGGCGTCAGACGAGGTCGGCCTCGCTGTTCCGCTCCCCGTCGGCCGGGTCTCCACTGGGGAAGATGAGGGCAGGGGCAGGGTAGTCGGGGAAATTCTCCAGGTTGCTCTTCAAGAAGAGGAGATGTTCAATGGTCCCCACTGGGAGAGGGGTGCTATGCTCTGCAAGGGCAGGGCTGTCCAGGGAGGCACAGACGCTTCTAGAGAAGGCCCCCGTCGGGGGACAGGACAGGTAGACAGTGGCCAGTCTCGCCAGAGCTGGCCAGACCTCCTGCCTCTTCTCCCAGTAAACCAGCGGGTCCTCCTGGGCGCCAACTGTCTCATTCTCACGCAGGTACTTCTTGACGATGACACTGGCCAAGTGGCTCTCGGTGGAGAGCGACGCTCCGCTTCTCTTGGACGCCAGCAGCCCCACGCTTTCCAGCTGCTCCAGCAAGCTCTTCTCCCTCTGGTCCAGCAGCAGAGACCCCGAGCCGCCACCCCCCCCGCACAGGCACCTTCTGGCCCTTCCCCTCGGCCCCGAGGCTCCTGGTGACTCGGCCGCTCGGGGTAGAGCCCGCACGCCTCGCCTTGGGGCTGTGCAGGGAGGGTGAGGGAGGCAAGGAGTAGTCAGACACCATGATCTCCTTCACCTTGTACACGAGAACCTGCTTCCAGTGGTCAATGTCGGCCCCCGCGGGCAGGATGGACTCGATCTTCCCCTTGAAGCGGGGGTCCAGGAGGGTCGCCAGCACAAACTCCTTGCGGTGGAAGAGCTCGTTGAGCTGGCCGTCTGTGGAGAGCTGCAGGGCCAAGCCCTTGGCCAGCCGGACGGCTGCCCCCACCTCCCCGCCGCCCTGCTCCTCGAAGTGCCGGTTAACCTGCTCCAGGAAGATATGCAGGTAGCGTAGCTGGGGCAGCACCTGGCTTAAAGAAGCCCACGCGGCGCTCGCCTCCCGGACCGCCACCCAGAAGGGCTGCAGGAGCGTGACCAGACTGTCCGTCAGGCTCCAAAACGTAGTCGACAGGGCCGTCCCAGCCTTGCCCAGCTGGTGTCGCCTCTCGTACTCTTGCAGGGGCCGCTGCTGCCTCACCAGCCACTCCAGCAAGCAGTAGGCGGACACCCAGTGGTCCGAGAGCTCCCAGAAGGGCTGCTGGGCCGGGAGGCCACGCTGCTGCTGCAGCTGGCCGAGGAGCCGCCGGGCCTCCGCGGAGCCCCGGAAATGGCTGCAGATGGCCCGCACCGTACCCAGGATGAGCTGGACGCTCTGATGGTGCCGCAGGAAGTTCCTCACCAGGGAGTCGAGGCAGTGGGCAAAGCAGGGGAGGTGGGTGTAGCCCTCTGTCCTCACTGCCTGCTCCAGGCTGAGGCAGCCGCCCGACACCAGGAAGCCTGGCTGCAGGGAGCTGCGGCTGAGCCACAGGCCCACCTGCTCCCGCAGCTGCCCCTGCCTCTCCTCCGGAGAGCTCTCCTGGGGCAGGCCCCGAACCCACAGCACGGCCTGCTTTCTCAGGCTCCCCGACGCCACCCGCCGACTGCCCGGCTGTACGGCTCCCCAGTGGGCGGTGATGGCCACGTAGTCCACAACCGTGTCCCGGGCAGCGGTGGACACGGTGAGGTGGACACAGCTGCCCTTGGCCCACTGCATCTCCCGACACACCTGCTCCTCGATCGCCTCACGGAGCAGAGGCAAGGCTCTCCCGCAGAAGAAGGCGGGAGGCGGCACGTGGTAGCAAGGGTCGACCTGGGCCATAAACCTTCTGAAAGGCAGCGATGACACAAAGGACAGCGGCAAAGCCAGGCTGCAGAGCAACTCCGCGATGCTGCGGGTCCAGGCCTGTGCTCGGGGCTGGCCGGGGGCGTGGGTGCCACCCCGGCCCACCCCGACTGCCGGCGGGGAGGCGGCAGGGTCATCTCTACAGGAAGGAGGCAAGAGAGGCGGAGCCAGTGACAGCTGCTCAGGCCTGCCCGCCGCCAGCTGCCTGCCACCGTCCACCAGAGGGGAGGCATCCGTGCAGCGTCCTGGTGACGGCAGCCCCTCAGGGGCAAGGCCAGCAGGACTTGCGGGCAGGCCCTTGTGCTTTCTCTCCTCGGCCCCGTCCTTCTTCTCCCCCGGGCTGGCGGCGGCTGGCCTTCTGTCTCTCTCTAGTCCGTGCTTACTCACCAAGTGACGGACCAGGCCTGAGGTTTGGAAATGCCCCTTAAATTTGCCCAGTCTGATGCTGGCATGACACAGAGTGCAGGTGACGTGGCAGACGTCCTTGCAGTCAATGGTAAAGAACCGTCCGATGTCTGACACGGCCTTGTGACCCACGGTGTCCGCGGGGCCGGGGGAATGCCCGGGAAAAGCCCAGCCCTTGGTCTCCGCTTTTAGAGTTCTGACCAGCTTCTTCAGGCAGGGCGGCTTGTCCCCGACAGCCGCAAGCAAGTGCCTCTTCTTCCATTTCTTGAGGCGTCGCAGCTCTCTGGCCAGATGGGCGATGAGGAGGTCAGCTCGTCTTGCCTTCTCACTCTCACCAGGCTGGCCCGCCTCTGGCCTGTCCGCCCCGGCTGCCTGGTGTAGCGCTGGGGGAGAGGGGGACTGGCCAGAGCTGAGCGCTGGGGCCCTCGACTTCTTTCCCGTCGGCTCCCCCTCCTCCCTCTGCCCTCGTGCCTTCTGTTTGGACACCTTCTTCTCGGGCTGCCCAGGGGGCTCCTGCCCAAGCACAGACTTGAGGCTGTAGAGGCCAGAGTCGCCCTTTGGCTTCCTCCGCCCAGGGCTGGCCTGGCACTTTTCACGGGAGGCAGCTGGGTGCAGACCGGGCCTCCCCAGGGAGCAGGCTTCGCTCGTCTCACTGTGGACAAGTAGGCCCGGGGTGCCTTCCTCCTGCTCCTCCAGGAAAACTCCGTCAGGTGAAGGGACCGACGAGGAACTGGGGAGGGGGTGAGGTCTCTTCCTCCGCAGGGGCAGATCCGTCTCACTCCCCTTCGGGGAGGCAG
The DNA here is from genome assembly GCF_022079265.1 of Lynx rufus. NCBI lineage: Eukaryota > Metazoa > Chordata > Mammalia > Carnivora > Felidae > Lynx > Lynx rufus. Next base: position 163,120,506 of record NW_025814856.1, on the reverse strand, counting down.
ACGGTCCGATCTTGCTGTGGCCACTGACAGCCCTCTCTCCTATGTCTACAAACTCAAGTTTGACCTCGGTCTCCAGCAGGCGCCCCCCCGCACCCCAGCCAAGTCCATGAGAGGTATTGGTAGCTCTGGTTTTAAACTTGGAGCTAGGAGAAGCCAAGGAAGCAGCTGGGCTCCTGGGTCTGGTCACGGAGGAGGCAGCACACACAGACGGCCCCTGCCCCACTGATCCTGAAGGTGTATGTCTCTTGGGGGGCTTCCCGATTTTTTCCACTTCCAACATGCTTGGGAACTTGGGGAAATGAGATGGGCCCAGGCTGCAAAGCAAGATGAAAAGAACGGCTCTCAGCTCCCCTACTCAACCGTGGGGACTCTGCGGGGAAGGCCAGAGGGGAGAAAAACGAGCAGAGGACAGAGGCGTAGGGAGAGCCTAGGAAATCAGCCCCGGGACAAAACTCTCAAGACCGCAACCTCCTTGGTGAAGGCTGACATTCACTCCTCCAGACTGAATGGAACAGCCCTCAACCAGAATCCCCAGGGCCCTCTGTACGTTAGCAGTTTCTACATCCATCTTTGCCAAACTAACTGAGGTTCTCTTTTTCCTTTCGATGTTTATTGAGAACCCAGCAGGCACTTGGCGATTCTGCCTTGTTGTGGATAACGGAGAAGATCGGCAAGGTCCCTGCGTGCACGTGGCCTCCAGCTTGGCTGGAGAGACAGAAGTAAGGGACTGACCCGCACAACAGGGAGGTGCAGGAACAGAGGGGCGCCACTTGCAGCTGTGAGTCCCCAAGGAGGGGACCGACCTGACCAAGAAGTCAGACAGGTCTCCCTGGCGGAGGTGCAGGCGCCAGGTGCCGTCAGCTCAGGCCAGGAGGCGTGGAGCCCATGTCTCTGCATCCCGGGCACCCAGGCTGTGCCCGTCACCTGGCAGGGCATCAGAAACAGGTCATGATGCTGGGTACTGGGCGGTGAGACCTCCAGAGGCCTTGCTTAGATCTTCTGAAATTCCTTCTCTAGAAATCAGCCTGCGTCAGGAACACAGGACAGCAGCACAGAACAGGGTAGCCCCTGATGCCAGTGACGCGTGCCCCCCAGTGTCCTGTCACTCCCCTCTCTCTGTCCTAGAGAGACTCTATGCTCTGGATCTGGCCCCCACCGCTCGTCAACACCCTTCTTGCCAAGGCCACCAGCGTCCCCCTCGGCACCGCCTCCAATGGACCTCTTTGCAACCCGTGAGGGCCGGCCCACGTCCTCTGTCTGGAACGCCACCTTTCCGTGGCCCTGGGATACCACACTTCCACCTGCACCTCCCCTGCAATCTCAGTTCTGGTCCCTCTTCCTCCGCCTGTTTCTTCCTGCTGTTTCCCAGGGTTCGCACCCAGATCTCGATTCTCAGTTCACATACCCTCCCCAACTGGGGTTGCGTTTACACACTGACACGGCGAGCCTCTCTCCGGCTCAGATGGCTCTCTCCAGCTCCCGCTCACCTGTCTTCCTATAGTCACCTCACTCGTAAACGGGATAGTGTCTACCCAGATGCTCAAGCCCAGGCACGACCTTTACCTCCCTTCTCCTCATTCGCTCTCCTAGAGATCGGGTCACAGTCAGATCCAGGCACACCAGAAAAGAGACACAGAGAAGTCAGAACGGAAGTACGTGGAAAGGGAAGGAAAGAAAGAAAAAGCCCAGCGCGAGAATGCATCTCTCTAGACAAGGACAGACTCGCAGGTGACCTAACAGCTCACTACACACATCAGAAAGCAAGTGGAGTTCAAGTCTCATCACGCCAAAATGAGATACGGATTAAACAGGAAGATTTAAAACCAGTATGTTCTGACACTGAGTGATGTTAAACATTAAAAAGAATCACCAGGCAGGCTCCACGCTGGGACTGGAGCTTGCTTAAGATTCTCTCTCTCTCCCTTTGCCCCCTTCCCCCCCACCAGTGCCCACCCTCTCCCCCACCCCTCTCGTGCACATGTACGTGGGGGGCAGGGGGAGGGAGGGGGAAACAGAGAAAAAGAAAAACAGAATCACCAGGGAGAGCAGGACTGCCTTTGTAGGTGACAAGCCCACTAAGGCGGCTCCGGGAAGATTCTGACCATATAAGAGGGTGAGCGACGTGATGCTGAGCTCCTCCCAGCGGGAAAACCTCAGAAGGATGAGAGGCATCACCCCAGGCCCACTGCCCAAGAACCCAGCTGCTGCCACACCGAATGTGTGACCCCCCCACAGGAGAGGCACCGTGGACAGGCTGGACGAAGGTGCCGCGAACTGTAAGACACCATCCCGGGGCCCAGGAGAAGTGCTCTGGGACATCAGAACCGGACTGGGCTTACCTCAGCTCTTATTTCATGGCTGTAGAACTGGAAATCCAGAGTGGGGGCGTGATGGCAGAGCGGACGACCAGGGCCGGCAGCAGGCCTCCGGAAGCGGCCTGTAGGCTTTACCACCACTGACAGCTCAGAGCGAGCAACTGAAACCTGGCCCGAGTCAGACCTGCGCTCACCAGTGATGGCCGAGAAAAGGAAAAAACCGGTGTGTTAGGACTGTGCCTGGCTCACACCAGTCCCGTTCTGTTCTCCAATGTGCCTTGTCCCGTCAGTACATCTTTTTTGGTCGATCCATTGGACCACTTAACAAGAATTCATCGGATACCTGCCGTAAGCCAGCCCCGTGCCCTGAAGACACAAATACAGGAGAGGAAGCACCCGGTTGGCACCCGAGGCTTAGGACAAGAAGACAACCTGGAAATGGGCTCATGGCACCAGACCACGGCAAGCGGTGTCCGCACTGTGAAGGCCGGGCCTCGGCCTGACCTACAGATAAACGGATTCTGTGACACTGGACTTTGGACTCCATCCTGCGAGGGGTCACTTACCTTCAGCTACTGCTTCAGGATCCTTAACTCCTGACGGACTCCTTGAGTACAGCTGGGACCTTGCGCAGGTGCAGTCGCCGATGTAACACACTGCCTTCTCTTAAGCCACCAAAGCACACAAGGACGACAACGAGGCTGACACTGGGAGGACCAACTCGAATCGAACGAAATGAATCTAAGATGCAAAATTTGAAAGGAAAACCATTCAAAAACTCCAGTACTTTGGTTATCGGTGAGAAGTTACTTGTGACATTTCTCCTGAGAGATGACAAACGCACATTTGAGGACAGCTACGACGCAGAGGCCCTCGGGCTACCCACTGAGCAGCATTACGAGCACCGCAGCGAGGCCATGTGAGGCAGGCACGGCACACGGGGGGCGAGGAGGGCCGGGCAGGTAGTGGCAGAGGGACTGGGGCTGCGGGGACAGTTTGGACAGCTCTTCCGGAGGCACATGTGGAGGAGAACTGGGGGACAGAGGGGGACTCCCTAGTGATCCCATTGACTAATGCAAGTCACTTTTGGATATACTGATTCGCGGTTGTTCTACAACAAATCTTTAGAAATACATGTGACAGATACGGGGTAGGGTCTGAGCTAAAGGTACAGATCCGTGTGAAAGCCTCCACAGAAACTAAGGAAAGGGCCGGAGGGAGAAGAGAGTGGCGGGCGGCTGTCCAGGCAACGCAGACACTGTAGAGAGGCCAGAAGGGGAGGGGACTTCCAAAATGACTGACAGGCAAAGACAGACACAGAAGAAACTAAAGCCAAGTTAGGAAAGCCAAGAGAAGACTCTCCAGGTAGGCCAGGCAGAGTCAAGGTCACTGCAGAGGACGAAGACGGAGACATGGCTGTGCAGTGAGAACTGGGGGACACAGGTGCCTGCCATGTCAGAGGTGGGGTGGGGAAAGAAGGGCCACGCTTTGGAGATAAAAGGCTTGACTTCATCTCCAAACAGAGAAAGGGCGCAGTGGGAAGAGAGAAAAGAATATACATATACAGGAAAGAAGTGATGGCAGGAACTTTCTTTGGGAAAGGGATGCAGGACACAGGCGGTGAGCGGGTTTATCTTTGGAGACGAGAAAGAATCTATTTTCTCTGAGAGCAAAGAAAGACGGAAGGCTGTGGTGCCAGGCAAGCCCCTGAGTGCAGCTGGGGGAAGGAACTGAGGCAGTTTATGACAAGGAGCCTACAGATTCCCAAGGGGAAGCCATAGGTCTCCAGAGGCAGCAACCTGCTGGCTGAGACTGAGATGGCAGGTGTCTCTTGCATGTCTCCTACATCTGTGCAGCCTGCATGGATCAGGGGGCTCTCTTCTAACTGCACTCAGCAGCCCTTTCCCCATGTGCATGCCCAGAAGGCAAGGAACCACTTCCCTATTTCTCTGTGCCTGCCTTACCCCAGAGCCTTGTGCAGAGCTCAGCCTGCCCAGGGTATCCCGTAACTATGCCACACCTTTCCCTGTGTTTTTACTGCCCAATCCCACCGACCAGCCCCCTCCTGTCTTAGCTCCTGCGCTGTCTATCCATCCCAGACCCCAGGACACTTCAAGGCACTTGCTGGACCCTCAAGTCCTGGGTTCCTCATCCCCCACCCCCCACCCACTCACTTGCGGGGAGACAGAAAGGTGGTGAGAAAAAGAATGGGAGGAAGGAAAAGAGTAGAGCAAGTTACTACACATTTTGGGGTTTGACCACGCGCGAAAATTTGGCTTCCAGCAAACCCTAAGCGAGACGTTTTAAAGAATAATCGCGTGTCGTTAGATTTCACATTATGCCAAAGTGACAAAAGATGAGATCTGTTTTAAATTACACACCAGGAGAACCCGTTGCTGTGTTCTGCGAGGCTGCCTTCCATAACGGACTGAAGAGCATGAGGTCTGGAGCCAGGATACGTGGGCTGAAATCCTGGCTGCTACCCACTCAACAGCTACCTATGATCCCGCACTAGGGTGCCTCGGTTTTTTCACCTATACAACAGGGATAACAGCCCCCACCTCACAGGTTTGTTCCGTGAGCTAAAACACGTAGAAGCCTGTTTAAGGGCAGTCCCTGGCACAGAGCGAGACTGGACACGACCCGCTGTCCAATACATACAGCCTCACCGGGCGTGCTTTCGGCGCCGGGCACTGGGAGGGGGCTGCTAGCCAGGGAGGGAGACCCCGGGGCCTTCCGACGCGCCGGGAGGGGCTGGGCAAGGCGCCCCACCCTCCAGCCCCGGCGTCCGCGTCCGTGAAGCGGGACCGCAACGCCCCCTCCCGGCTTACCTACGGCCTGGGGTCCGGGAGGGGCCTGGCCGCCCGCTGAGACCAGGCCCGCGAAGCTACGAAGCCGGGCGCCGCTCCCGCCACAGCCGACAGCCCCGCAGCAGTCGGCAGCGACGAGCCCACCGCCCCACCGGCCACCGCGCCTCACCCCCCGCCGCGGCGGGAGCCCCCGGAAGACACCAAAGGCCCAAAGGAGCCGGGGTAGGGGGCTCGACTTCCGGGACGCGCAGGGGCTACTTCCGGGAGCGACGCGCGCCCACCCCTGCCTGCGGATGGTACGCTCCTCCAGCTGGCGGCCCGCGCCCCCCAGCGCGCAGGCGCGGGCGGCCGCGGCCGGAAGCCCTAGGATTGCGGGGTCCGCTCCGCCCGAAGTCGCGCGTTCTTTTCACCGTGGCTGGGAAACCCTAGCACTAGTTTAATACCGCTGCTTCAGCTGCGTGGCCTCGAGAAAGCAGTCACACGCGCGAAGAGACAGCGGTGGCCTAGTCTTCCTCCCTAGCTGATGTCCAAGGCCCTTTCCGACCCGGGCTCCCTGCGCCCGGGGAAGATGCCCGAGTGCGACCCGCGCGCAGATAGACGGAACCGCAGCCATTGTAATGGACATGTTGTCGGGGTCTCTTCCAGCCTTGAAGGCTCGCGCGGCATTTCAGGAAGCCCTCCCGGGGTGTCTCCCGGGACGGTTTCCCACCGCTTGGCGGTGCCGCGAAGGCTTCGCCCATGTCTCCTGGGACGCGCTACCACCTCCGCAAACAGCCGTTCAGGGGCCACGGAGGCTGCGCCCCTTGGGTTGGGCAGAGAATGCCGTGTTCTTCCACGAAAGTGCCCAATTCTTGTCTCACAGGCCGCCTTGAGCTTCTTGGCAGCCCTAGGGTCAGACTGATGAAAGGGCCTAGGCTGGGGTCACTACCTAGCCTTGGTCAGTCGTTCCTGTTCATCTTGCCAGGGGTGGTCTCGGTTTTTACCCTCATAGCGTCCCTCCCCTGGCCCCCAGCAAATCGACTCCAGGCTGGTCCAGTCCTCCTGTTTGGGCTAAAACTAGGACCTCTGCAACAAGAGTACACATCTTTACAATTTATCGAGTCACTTTTTAAAGTGTTATTTTTAAATTTAAGGGGGGGGAGAGAGAGAAAGAGAGCATAAGTGTGCACAAGCCAGGGAGGGGCAGAGAGAAGAGAGAGAGAGGATTCCCAAGCAGGCTCCGCACTGTCACAGAGGAGCCTGATGCGAGGCTGGAACTCACCAATGGTGAGCTCATGACCTGGGTCAAAATCTATAGTCAGATGCTTAACCCACTGAGCTACCTAGGTGCCCCATCAAGTCATTTTTAATGTTACTTGATTCTCTCAGTCCATGTGCCAGCACCATTGTTTTCATTTCTGTAGCTTTGCACATCGTGACTCTGTCATACTTTCAAATATCTGGGAGTATCCTCAATACTCTGCTTTTCCAGTAATTTCCTGGTTATTTCTCCGTTTATTTTTTCCTGAGAACTTTATTTTTTTTTTCAACGTTTTTTTATTTATTTTTGGGACAGAGAGAGACAGCGCATGAACGGGGGAGGGGCAGAGAGAGAGGGAGACACAGACTCGGAAACAGGCTCCAGGCTCTGAGCCATCAGCCCAGAGCCTGACGCGGGGCTCGAACTCACGGACCGCGAGATCGTGACCTGGCTGAAGTCGGACGCTTAACCGACTGCGCCACCCAGGCGCCCCTTTCCTGAGAACTTTAGAATAAGCATATCTACTCTAGTATCCTCCCCCACCCCCATCTTTAGTGTTTTCATTGAGAGGACACTGCATTTGTAAGTTATGTCATGGACATTTGACAGGAAGCAGAAATGCAGATGCATAGAGGCGCCTGGGTGGCTCAGTCAGTTAAGCGTTTGGCTTCAGTTTGGGTCATGATCTCAGGGTTTGTGAGTTGGAGCCCGCATCATGCTTTCTGCTGTCAGCTTGGAGCCCGCTTCTGATCTTGTCTCCTTCTCTCTCTATTCCTATTCCACTTGCACACACATGCTCGCTCTCTCTCTCTCTCTCTCTCTCTCTCTCTCAAATAAATAAACTTTTAAACAATAAAATAAGGGGGCACCTGGGTGGCTCAGTCGGGTAAGTGTCAGACTTTGGCTCAGTTCATGATCTCACGGTTCGTGGGTTCGAGCCCCACATCGGGGTCTGTACTGACAATTCAGAGCCTGGAGTCTGCTTTGGATTCTGTATCTCCCTCTCTTTCTCTGCCCCTTAACCCCCTTACCCGCTTGCACATGCGCACACACTCTCTCTCTCTCTCAAAAATAAACTTAAAAAAATAAAAAAGAAATACAGATACATAAACAGGCCCCAGGTATCTTTCTTGGTCCTCAATTCCCAGGTCATACTTCATATATCAAAATGCTCACAGTGGATCAGCATAGTGTCTGTGATGGGAACAAAAAAAAAAAAAGGAAAAGGAAGCTGAGGTCCTGGCAGAATAGAGTGGCAAGGAACTAACATATATAAAAGTAGTGTGATTAATAGCTTCCACTTACTGGTGAGCCAGGCACTTTAACCCATTCTCTTGGCTCAGATGCCCAATGTCTCTGAGGCAGGCACTATTGTTATTATACCAACTAAGCAGTAAAACGAAGATCATAAAGATTAAGTAACTTTCACTCAACTAACATTAATTAGTTGATGATGTTAGTGCTGGCTTGGTCCTAGCATTCTGTGGGGGTTTTTTTTGTTCTGAGCGATTCTTCTGCAGGTTCATTAACACAGAAAGTGGTCTGAGTTAGCCTAGACTTTGGTCATTTGCCCTCACTTTCCTGGTTTTAAAAGCAAAGCTGTGGTGTCTGTCAACTGACTTTGTTCCTGGAAGCCCCAAGGTTTATACACAAAGGTCACTTCCAGCACACAGACCTGGAGGTTATAACCACCCCCGCTCGATTTCACCTCTGCTCACATTCCCATTGCTATCAACTATCCGATTTCTGTTCAAAGCAACTAAAATTCATCAAAAGGGCTTACTCTAGGGTCTAAAGTAAGAGGTAACCCCTGTGGCCTGCATGAGAGTACAGGTCTGTCTGTATCTTCTCTTCCTTTTCAGAATCTGGGCTGATGGGTGTCTCTTGTACACACTGGAATATGCCAGATCTCTCGGGGATGTGGAGGCGGTAAGAAGACACACAAGATTTTTGGAAGGCTGGCATCAGAGCAGCGTCAAGCTAGCAAGTTTCCTTAGCTCTTTGCCCTTTGGTTTTGATAGTGCCTGGCTCCTAGCAACTGCTCAATGAACATTAGCCGTGGTTGTGGTTACATATCCTTGAAGGACATTCCACTCAGGCTATGTTATCCTCTGGAGGGTTGTCCCTGCTCCCCACTAACAGCGGTGCTCTAAGGCCACAACCTCTAACGTGTGCAAGGCATCCCCAGGGGTGGCGTAAACCAGTCTCAGGAGGTTTAGCACCTTCGTGAGAGCACTGCCCTCTGCTGGCCACCCTGTGTGTGTGCAGCTTAGCTTACCTTGGCTGCCTTTGGTGCTTCTTCTCTTGGGGTTCGTCCAGTCCCAGGGTGGTCTCCAAGGCTGTTTCCCTCCTACTCTGCCACTAGGTATGGTGCAGGGGTTTCCTACTCTCTGCCACTTCCCATATTTAGGAATCTTTTGCTTCATGTAAGTTCTCCGAGTGTCTGTCCGAGGAGACATTCACTGACGAGCCCCCACGTAGCAGATGGCAGATGTTTGAAACGAACTACAAAACAACTCTCGGCACGTTTCAGTTCAAACCCTGCACAAAGAGACTCAACCAACCGCGTGTGGCTTCAGACAGCCTAAGGCTGGATACCCGGGGCAACGTAGCCCTGTTGGGTTCTTCTCTGAAAAAGCTCTGTCAGAAGAATTTACGGTCATTTCCAGCCAAAACTTGACCACAGACCTCTGACCCTCTGCCCTCTGTCCTTTCTTACAGCATTTACTAAAAACGCTTGCAGTCGTGAATCCTTCCTCTGTCCCTTTGAGAGATATATACATATCTCCTGCAATCCAGTGATGTCTCCCTCCAGGACCTGAACCCCATTCTTCCAAAATGAAATCAGGAAGGATCGGGTCCCAGTCTCTGTGGGAGACACAGGTGGCCTAGTGGCACTTACACTAACCAACCCTTTGTGATTTCTCACTTTCCTGACTTACTTGAGCCCTCACTCTCCCTTTAAACTGCCTGTCACCTCGGCACAGATAAGAGGGAGCTCAGATTTCCCTTACTATCAGTAGTTACAGAATAAAACCTGCTTCTCACTGCTTTAACTCATGTCCAGCCATGCTTATCTTTGACAAGACCTGTTCATCTTGCAGTTTCTGCCGTGGGTGCGGGGGTGAAAGCTTTGATAGGAATGCAACCCTCACCCAGTGGGTGGGCATCAGATCCTGGGAGTCATGCACCCATGCTCTCAGCTGCTCTCCCTTCTCCCTGGATGGCCGTGCAGGCAGAAAGGAAGGGAGCGGAGGGAAGGACCGTGCTGGGGAAGGGGCTGCCAGCCCCAAGCTGCTCTGTTCGGAGGTGGCCTGGAGAGTGCAGGATGCTCCCCAGGACTGCACCTGAACAGAGGGACAGACACACATCCTGAGAGAGTCCGGAGGAGCGGCCGCAGTCTGATGCCAGGGAAACTGAGAAGCCAGGGAAGGGAAACTGCAAGGGAAAGCAACCGGATGTTGCCCCCCACCTCCCCAACCCTGGGCCTGGGCCAGTGATCTTCAGCATCCCAGACCTGAGACCCTAAGGGGGGAGTGGCTGGGGGGAGCAGGGAGCCCAGAGGGCGGGGCTGGCTTAAGTTTCAGCTGCAGAGATGGAGATGCCACACAGCCTTATGGGGTACGTCCCCAGGCCCGGGGCCTGACCCGCAGGGACCCAGGAGAAGTGACCCAGGAAGGTCCCCTTGTTGTATCACTCCCTTTCTCTCTCTTGGGCTTTCTGAAGTCGCTGCTGTCCCTGGTCTCCCCTCCCCCTTGACCTCTGTGGGGGGGGGGGGGGGAGGCGCCCTCTGAGGCCCTGGACCTTCCTTCCTCTTGAACCACTTCCAGGAATCCTCTGGTGGTTCTACTCATCTAGCTCTCCTCCCGCCCCCTTGAGAACCTCTTGTACGCTTGACGGGGGCCCTTCTTTATCTGCCCATCCCATGATCGCTGGCATTCCCGGGGGTCTCACACTGCACCCCACTCCACGGGCTCAGGGACCACCGTTATTTTCTGCTGAAGACTCTCAGCTCTTCAGGCCACATCTTCCTCCTGACTTTCAAACCCATTCACCTGACCACTCACTGGACATCTCCACACGGATGCCCTGGACACGTCCGACTCACCAGGAAACAAAGGAGACCACAGGCCACCGTTTCCCCTCTGAAACCTGTTCCTCTGTGGCCCCTCATGGAGCCCATCAGCCAGCAGCCCTGGGACGTCCGTAGCTACTGCTCACTTCAGGGCCCCCGCCCAGAGCCCAGAACCTTCTGCATCCATCCCCGCCTGCCCCTCTCCCACAGCCAACAGGCTGGTCACCTGCAGCCCTGACCAGACCTTCCAGCCGCCCCCTCGCCTCCGTCCTCACCACCACGCTCCACTGGGACCCTATAGACAGGCTCCTGTCCGTGACACACCCTATAAAAATCATCCTAGAAATCAAATTGGGTCACGTCACTCCCCTGCCTTAAAACCCTTTCACGGCTTTGCTTTGCCCTTTGGGTCAATCCAAGCTCCTCAGCCAGTGACAAGCCCTCAGTGGTCTGGTCCCTCTTCCTCCCAGTGCCTCCCCACCCCCAAACCTCTTCTGTCTCTGCGCAAGAACCACCCTCCCTGGCCCTGGAGGACCAGTGCCCTCTGCTCAGTCTGCTCCGTCCCCTGCAGGAGGGGCAGGGGCGGGCAGACCGGGTGCGCTCAGGTATTCAGGAACGAGGCAGGACACGCTCTGGAGACTTGGGGGGCCTGCTTTATTGCTCACCCTCAGGCGCCGTGCTCTCTGTATCTGGGGCACAGAAGAGGCCGGTCAGACTTCCACTGGAACAATCATCTTCCCTTCTCCTGCCGGAACTGCTTCTGGGCAGAACCTGGGACGGCTGTATCCTCCTTCTGGTCTCAGGAGAATGTAGTTTTCAGTGTCCACGATCCAGAACTGCGGCTCCAAGCGGCTGCTGGTCTCTCCCGTGCCCCAAATCCACCCACTGAGCACACGCGAACTGGGTGGACAGGGGGGCAGCAGCCAGCAAGCGTGGCCTCAGCCAGGACTTAGCTGCCGCTCATTAGTCATGGATCAGGTTTTCAGTACAATCCACACTCCACAGCCCCCTCTCCAGGAGGGCCACAGAGGGTCAGGACAGGAAGGGAGTTTGAAAGGGGGTGCGGTGAGCTGGCATGTCAAAGGGAAGCCCCAGTTGGGAGCTCTGAGCAACAGGCCAAGCCCAGAACCAAGAAATCTAGGTGAGACATAGCACATTCTACCACTGTTCCAAAGACAATGCCCGCTAAATAGAATATTAAATAAATACGCTCAACAAATATTGGAGATTGGTGTCTTCCCCCAGGGAGGCAGCGTGGGAGATCGGGGGACCCCAGTTAGTTCTGGGACATGGGCAAATGCCTGAGGTCTCAGTCTCAATTCTCTTGGGAGGAGGGAGAGTATGGGCAGGGGTCCTGGGTTCCCTCTCATCTGATTCCTGCACATTCTGCTTTCCATGCCTTGTCAGGCCAGGTGCTCCCAGAGCAGGAGTGGACAGGGGCCAGGATGGACCCAGTGGCCCAGTGCCGCCCAAACCTCACCTGCATCTATCTCTCCCTAACTCCGGGTGACCTAGCTGCTACTATGAGGGGGGCTCTGAAACTCACCCCACTGTAGTCAAAGGATGGAATCCAGTCCTGGGCCTGTGCCCAGACTGAGCCCTCCAGGCTGCAGGGAGCTTATCCACAGAGGAGGAGCCAAGATAGGGAGGGAAGATGGAACAGGATATTCTAAGGAGATACAGCTTTCTGAGCAAGCCCATTTAAGCGACTTTATAACTACAAAGAATGCTAAGTAAACATACAGCTTTCAATCCTGACCCAAATTACTATGTTGTTTTTTGTGTGTGAATGTTTTTCCATTACTTCAACTTTCTTAGGGAATTCCACATCTGTAAGTGTCTGAAAATTACAGAATCCCAGGGAAGACCTCTGGGACGCCCTCCGTCCATCTCACAGGGTGAGGAGGTGAGGAGGCCCACAGAGGCAGAGATGCTTCCTGGGGTCACAGGGCAGGACTGTGGCAGAGCTGATGATGACCAGCTGACTCCCCACCCAGGGCTTCCTCTCTGGTCCCGCCTCCCAGGCTGGACCCCCCCTTCTCCATAGAACACATGCCCTTTCTGGGGCTGCCACATTTGTAAGAGAAAGGTCCCCCCATCCCCCACCCCACCCCCCATCAGCTCCTGGCCGGGATCTACTTGGGAGGGGCAGGGGGAGTTTGAGGGCTGGATAGCTTCTGCTCCAGCCTGACTCTGAACTTGGGGCTTCCCAAGGCCCAGATTGGATGGAGAAGGCAGGAGGTCCCCAAACCAGACAGATCCTGGGGTGGGAAGCATGGAGGGACTCAGATACAGCTGTGAAGGTGGGGACAAAGGGGTCATCAGGGACAGTACAGCCAAAGTCATCCAGAGAACTGGGGCACCTGAAAAGCACATCACACGAAGGGGTCACTTCCTTGCCGCGGAGACGCCTTCTCCACCACCGCCTCCCCCCCCCCCAGAACTTCCTTGTCCTTGTCTGTGCCCCAGGCACGCGGCTGACTTCAAAAGCCCCTGTGCCCCGAGCCTCCCTCCCTCACAACAGATTCTGGCCACGCCCTCTGTGGCCTGCAAACCCACAACCGTGGCCGGGCCTGCCATGCTTCCCGAGGACCCGGACCTTGCATCCAGCCCTGGTGCCTCACACCCTCCTGCGGCACCGCCAGGAAGAATACACGTGCTTTGCCTCTTCTCTTTTTGTTTCTTTTTGCCAAATAAATGAATGCCTGAGTGTAAACGTGAACTCTTATGACTGCCCTGTGTGTTCTCCTCCTACACGCCAGGCCCCTGTCCCACCCGCGGGGTCTGGGCCCCCAGTACCTGGGGCCAAAGTGGCGGCGGTCACTCCCACAGGAAGCGCACGTACCAGATGGTCTCATTCTTCAGCTGCGGCCCAAAGAGGGGGTTCAGCTGAGCCAAGATGGTGATGAGCCAGCTGCCGGGGACAGCACAGGGAGGGTGAGCCAGGACACGGAAGGAAATCCACGCTCCACACCTCGCACCATGCGTCCGGTCACGTGGCCAAGCCGGCAGACACACAGGGGTCTGCATTTCCAGGTGAGGGGTCCCGTGAGCCCTCCCCCAGTCTGGCCAGCACAGGAGGTTGGCCTGGGGTTCGTGGGTTCCGGCTTAGGTCTGGTTTGATCTGATGTTTCATAGATTTCTAAGACCCGGGCTGGGGCTGGACTCTGGGACAGGGAAGGGGTAAGACGGCCTCCAGAGGCGTGCTGAAGGGGCCTCCCAGCTGAGCCCAGGACACCTCTGGTCTGGGCCTCCCCCAGCCGGTACCTGGGAGCAGGACAGGGCTGGTCTGCCAGCAGGCATGTCAGAATCACCTACTTCTAGGAGCAAGACGAAGAACTGACTCCTAGGAAGGGCTGATGACCAGAGAGCCCCACGCTGAGGCCTGCTGGGGACAGGATGGGAGCTGTCCTTCAGGCCAGGGAGATCTCCAGAGAACATGGGCAGGCTGCACATCTTGGTGGGGTGGGGCGGGAGGGCCAGACCCTGTTGTCAGGACTTGTGTGCCCACAGTAGTGGGTCCCCAGAGACTCTAAAGGTGCATGACCTCACATGCCAGAAATAGGTCCCCTGGTGCTCCATCTGGTTTTGCAGGAAGGCTCCAGCTGTTTGACCTCAGACCACCCCCCCCAAAGCAGCCAGTCACGTGGCTGACGCCTGGAAGCTGTCAGAAATCGTAGTCTGCTTATCATCGGCATTAACCCAGAGTTGATGTTCTGTGGAACATAATTTCCAGGCATGGCATTTTCGTAAGCTGCCCCACCTCTCCACCTGTGCGCACCCGGTCTGCGGCCAGTCTCCCTTTCCCATACGTCCATCTGGTGTCTGTAGTTACCACATCCCACGCACACGCCGTCTCTGCTGTTCCCAGCCACCACCCTCTATGTCCTGGTCTCTGTGCCATCGAGCCCCAGCCCCTCTGAGGCCCTCCCTGCGACAGATGAGGACATTCTGCCGAGCCCCGAAAGGCCAAGAAACAGCACAGAGGGCCTTAGAGACGTTCTGTCTCGGGAGAATCCTGAAAAACCGTACATCCTCATGTATTTAAGCTAACATTTAAGCTAACGTAGTACGGGTCATTATTTTTTAGCAAGTTTTATTTTTTTGTTAATAGGGGGTAGAAAGTATTTAACGTCGTATGAAGTGAAATGAGAGAACTGACTCAGAGGAATAAATAGTTCGTGATCTAATTAGATAGAACAGATTTTGGGGCGCCTGGGTGGCGCAGTCGGTTAAGCGTCCGACTTCAGCCAGGTCACAATCTCGCAGTCCGTGAGTTCGAGCCCCGCGTCAGGCTCTGGGCTGATGGCTCGGAGCCTGGAGCCTGTTTCCGATTCTGTGTCTCCCTCTCTCTCTGCCCCTCCCCCGTTCATGCTCTGTCTCTCTCTGTCCCAAAAATAAATAAACGTTAAAAAAAAAAATTTTTTTTAAAAAAAGATAGAACAGATTTTAACTACAAAACACACCCCAAATATGAAACACATCATGTAAAAAATTTTACATGTGGGCCTTAATCTATGCATTTTGAAAAATTTGGCAGTCTTGCGAAATACTCCAGTTACTTTTATTTTTTATTCCAGTTGTCTTTAAAACAATCTGTTACCTCTTATTATTGTTTCTTATTTTTTTGAAGTTTTTATTTATTTATTTTTGAGAACGAGAGAGTGCCAGCTGGGGAGGGGCAGAGAGAGAGAGAGAGAGGGGGAGAAGGAATTCCAAGCAGGATCCATACTCAGCACGGAGCCCGACATGGGGCTCAATCTCATGACCATGAGATTATGACCTGAGCCAATATCAAGAGGCGGATGTTTAACCGACTGAACAAGGCCCCTCTGTTACCTTGTAAAGAATCAGTATCTCATCACTGTTACCCGTCCTATTTTGATTGTTCTGAATTCAGAATACCCCAACTATGCCAAGCATAACCCACAGAGATAGCGTATGAGACCCAGGAGGAGGGGAGGCCACACGGGCTTCCCATGGCTTGACTGATCACGGGAGAGGCTTCCCTCAAAACCAGAACTTGGTCTTATCCCCTGGTTTGGCAGGCAGGATGATTTAAACTTGGAGCAAGGTGACATACAAGGGGTGTGGGTGGAAGGAGGAGTGTCTTCTTTTGTAAAGGGGGCGGGGCTATCGTGAGTGGCAGTTTTAGGAAGAGAACATCTGGGCATTCAGCACCCAGACGTTGACTCCCTCACCCTGTCCAGGTTCTTGAATCCCTTGGAATTATTCTCCTACATCCCCAGGGCCCCCTTCCCAAGTTTGAAGACTCCTGCTCATCTGATGGTTTGAAACCGGCCGCATCACAATCACCCAGGAGCATGTATTAGAAATATGAACTCCTAAGTGCAGATGTTGAAAACTGAGTCAGTGGGTCAAGGGTGGAGCCCTGAATGCTGTGTCTTTCCATCTCTCCCAGTGATTCTGGTGCCCGGTCGGGCATAAAGAGCACTCAGTTCACAGATGAGAAAACATGGGCGCTACAAAGCTTGTTTGGCTGCCGCATTTGGAACCGGACCCCAGAGTCCAGGACTTCGAGCCCCCTGCTCTCTGTGCCATCCCAAACTGCCTGCTCCCCTACGTTTTACAGACTCAGCCTTTCAAAAGTGGAATCTGTCACTACCAGGACAGAAGAGAGGGCAGGGCTAGGGAGAGGAGGGAAGACGTCGAACTGGGGGAGCGGTACTTACAAGAGGTAACAGCAGACAGCCGTGGCCACCAGCATGGTGATAATGACTCTGCAATGGAAGCGGTGGTCAGGTCAGGATGGGTGGAACCAGCACCCTCCCAAGGCCAGGCCAGGGCCAGAGAAAGAGCTCCTGGTGTCAGCCCCTTTCCTGTTGGCCTTCCTGATGCCACCTGAACACAGGAGGCTGACTTCTATTCAGGGTGACAATTGTAAGAGGGAAGATAAAAACTCAAGCGTCACCCCAGGGGGAAGCCCACCATGACTGCATCCAGGTTGCATTATGGACCTTCTCTTTACCTCCCTTCTCCACCACCTACTCTCTACCATCTTACAAAAGATACCCCCCCCCCGCCAGAGCTGCATTTGCAGCAACACACCATGGAATGTTCTCTGCAATGCAAACTTCGTTGGGCAAGGGGATGGAAAACAGAAGCTGGCAAGAAGCAAGGAGACCGTGAGCCATTTCTAAGGCAGAGTGAGTGGTTGTCAAGGGAACAGGTAGCTCTGTGTCCATACAAAGGGGACTCTGGACTCAGAAGCTTAAAATGCAGCAGGAGAGACTTCAGTTAGAACTCACCAAAGTTTGCAGCAGAGGTGAGATACTAAAATGGTTCACAAAGTGGTGCTGTGGGACTTCAGGATCAGGGACAGTGCCCATATGTCCAAGTAGCCTCCACCCAAATCCAAATCAGGCCCCAGGACCCTTGGTCTAAAGCACCTGAAGTCAGTGCCAGAGGAATTACACTGGATCCATTCCTTCAACGTTACTAAGCATCGTGGGCCAGCCCTGTGCTGGGCACTAGGGTCCACGGTGGTGAAGGAGACAATCCTCCACCTAGAGGAACTTATAATCGAGTTCAGGGGAGAGCCCTGCATAATACTATGCAGAAACTGATAAACTGACCACAAGATACAGAAATCGCTGGGGGCCGCTCAGAAAACAAAACCTGCTAAAAATTATTCAATACATAATCCGTGCCATGCGCTGTTTTACACGCGTTATTTCGGGTATTCCTCACAGTATAGCCTTAAAAGGCACATACCACCATCATCCACATTTTACGTATGAAGAAAGTGAGGCCTGAAGGGCTAACGTTCGCTCAAGGTCACCGCTGGTGAGCGGTGGACAAACCGCATCAGCGGCCGGCCATGGCCTCTAGCTTCACTGGCTGGAGGGGGGAACGCTTAACTGCCTCCCGCGTCAGTCGGCCCTCCACCTTTCTAAAGCACCACCGGCTCTGCTCTTTGGCCCCGACCGCCTGCCAGTTCCGAGCCGAAGGCGGCCAGTGAGGACAACGGAGGAAGGCGGCGCCGAACGAGCCCTGACCCAAAGCTCGCTGCACCTCCTGCCGCTGTCCGGGGAGGGGTCCGCAGGGAGGCCGGGCCCGCACGCCATCCTTACCCGCGGTTGGGTCCTTTCGGCACGAACCAGGGCCCGGCGATGCCGATGAGGCCCCAGAACGTGGTGAAGATGATGACCGGGAGGGCGAAGGAGTGTGCCGTCATGGCCGGACGCGGGACGCCCAGGCTGGGGTGCCAGGCCGAGCTGCGGACGCTCAGGTGTGCTGGGTCCCCGCCGGCCGCTGGCGCCGAGCATGCGCAGCAGGAACGGGCCGCCAGGGGGAGCTCGCGCAGTCGCCCCCGCGCAGGCGCGAGCGCGTCGCTCGGGCGGGGGCGGGCTTTCCGAGGGGCCAGATCGAGCTTCGATCAGCTCTTGATGAGCTTTGACCCGCGAGACTCACAGGACGCAAGCATGGGTCGAAACAAACGGCTTTATTCAGGGAGCAAAAAGTTGCGAATCCAACGTGGGGTTTTTAAACCTCATTTGCACGTCTCTGAAGCCAGAAGAGGCTGCCGATCGCCCTGAGTATCCTTGGCTGACGGGCACCTGCATGAGAGAATCGGCCAATCTTCACGCTGCCTTGCTAAATACTTAGCGCCCCAGGAACCCAACGTAGGCTTGAGGAAGAACCAAAAGGTCTGGGGTAGGTTACACTGTCTCAGGTGTCTGGCGAGGGCAGGGGGCTGAATTCCCTCCCACCTGGTCTCTATGGCTACTGAAATCAAACCATCAGTTATAATGCCGGTTACTCAGAACGTCAGACCCTCTGGGCATCAGGGGTGGGAGGATGCCAGGATCTGCGCCTGTTGCTGGTGCAGGAGGGTGGAGGCGTGGCTAGGACTCTGGCCAAAGGCTTGCTCCTTCTCTTCAGCTTGTTTTCTTGTGAGGCAAAAATAGGAAGCCTCTCCAACAAGGGTGTCTCCAGGCCCTGGATTTGAAATGCAGCAAGTGCCTTGAAACAAAACCAAAGAGGTCAGGCTGGGTAATAGTCTCCAGCAAAGGTGTTCACCACGTGTCAGCCCTGGGGTCCTGCACAAAAACGTCGGTAGGCCTCTGTGCCATTAGCTAGCCTGCCTGTGCCTCTCAAGAAATGTGGACAGTGCAAATCGCTGCAAAAAAAAAAAAAAAAAAAAAAAAAAGCATTTTCCATCACCTGCTCCAAGGGGCCCAACTTTCTCAAAAGCTGGTATCGGAGGCTTCCTCAGTACATGGGTGTGGAGGCTGGATGCTTCCCTACCTGGCCTCCACCTCAGCGTCTAGAGCTGCACAGGGAACTGTGTGTGTGGAGCTCACACACACAACACTGCTCGCGGGAATAGCCTCATGCCCTGAGGATTCTTACAGGATGGAAGAGCCCCAGGGAGGATGCTTGCCAGAAAGTCACCTCGTTTGGGATCTATGGATAGGGTGGGGGCAACGACCCCTATTTTAAGGGGTCTTTCTCTCTTCCACCCCACCAATTTATAGCCCCAGCACCTCGCCTAGGGCAGAGTCCGGAACTCCCCACAGAACCTTATGTGAGTGGGGGAGGGAGGCCTGGGCTCCCTCTTGGTGTGGACAGTAACACTGCCAGATCTGTAGCTCTAAAGGCCCGTGGTATACCCCAGACCCCTGACCCTGGGGCTGGAAGAGAGGCATTTCCACAGCCTAATAGAAGGCAGAAAGTGGGAACGAATTCCCGGCTCGCAGCTGAAGAAAACAGGAAGACGATGGCACTAAGGCTAAGTGCTAAAGGTGGGTGACGAGAAGGGAGAGTCAGAAACACTGGAACCGGGGCGGGGCGGGGGGGGGGGGGTGGTTAGAAGGCGACAGTCCATACCAGCATCTCAGAGGCTCTCAGCACCTCCCAGGACGGGGGAGAGGACAGAGCGCTGGCTGAGGGCCAGGCGACTTAGCATGCAGCACAGGGCGGGGGCCCCCGGCGCAAGGCCAGGACGCAGCACCATTTCCTGCCTGTCTAAAACAAGCAAAAGGCAGGGGTCAAACCTGCCCTCTAACCTCCCCTGGTTTCCTACCCAGGAAGGTTAGGAAGGCGGGACCCAGGCCCCACATCATCCCCAGCAGATAAGCAGCCTAGGAACCTACCAAAACGAAGTGCCCTGGAGGGAAAAGTGCTTTGCTTCAGGGAGTGAGGGGAGAGGGGTGAGGGGGAGTGGGAACATAGTTGTGCAAGATACCCTTCTGGGCCTCCAGGGTAGTGCTCTCAAGCTTGAGTGAGCCCAGGAAGTTCCTGGAGGACCTTGCTCCAAACTGCCCGTCGCTGAGCCCCAGTCCCAGATATCCGCTCAAGCAGGTAAGGAGTTGAGCATATTTAACAAGCACCCCTAGTGACTCCCAGGCTGGGTCCCAGAGAACTGGGAAGAGCGGACTAGGCCACCATGCTGCTGGCACATTTAGGGAGCTCTGTTCCCGCAATAAGGACGTCGGTAGCAAGGGACGAGGACAAGGGCTGAAGGCAGCTACGCCCACTCTGTGCAGCCCGAGGTCTGACTTTTGGGGAGCTGGAGGCGCCGTCACTCATCAGCCCAGTGGCAGACCAGGAGCCAGCAGGCACTTGAATTCTCTGCTGCCACGTCATGGAGAGGGAAACTGAGGCACAGGAAAGAGGAAGGGATTCATTACGGTTGAACCTCTGCCTGCGGCAGAGCTGGGGCTGGAGCCCAAGCCTCCCAAGTGAAAGTGTGGACGTGTCTGCTCCTCAGGAAACCAGGCCCAGGTCAAACAAGTGCTGCCACCGCGGGAAAGCAGCAGACTCCCTCCAGGAAAGACTTTTCCTCCATTGTCCCGGGATGACCTCTCTGGAGTGCTCTGTGGAGAGGGTTTGGCTTGCCCCTCCTAAGGGAGCCCCTGGAGGAGGTAGAGAAATTCTCTGGTACAAGTGTCCCATCTGAAGTTGAAGCTTCCCTGCTTCTGCTGTAGAGCCAGGGTGAGACCCAGAGCCGGGCCGGTGGTCCCTAGAGCCTGGTGATCCTCTGCGCTCACAGTGCCTCCTCCATGCCACTGAGGTGTGGGCGGCCTCCCCAGAATGCTCCCCAACCAACCAAGGGGGATGATGGGGTGGGGGGTGCTTCTGGAAGCCCCAACAGCCTCTCTCCCATTTCAGAGAAGTCCTCTTGCTACCAGATCATGGGGTGGAATATTTCATGATGGGATTATTTACTGAAGCACCTTAAAAATGAATTTGAGCTAGGAACCTTTCTGCATATTTAAGTGCCAGGAGGTCACCATTGCTCAGAAAGGGGCCTTGGGAAGCAGGTTTGTGCTCCTGATTACCCTGCCTCTCTGGGAGATGGGCTTAACTATCTTGTCGCTGCCCACTTCCTGGTGGTTGGAGAGCACCCCCTCCCCCAAGCAAAGACTCTAGGGCAGCCTTGATTCTGCAGAGAGCCTGTCACCATGATTCCCGGGGGCAAGGCAGCAGCGGGGGGGGGGGGGCCGGGGGGGGCCTCCAAGGCAATCCTTAGGATTCCTGCTCCGACATGAGCTCTCCGTCAAGACAGCTTGGGGGCCTCTTGGCTGGTAGGAGGGTACAGGAGTCTGTCAGGAGGGTCCACGATGCAGTCCTTCAGGATCTCCACCGGCTCCTTGTAGGGTGGAACGGGCGGTTTCTGGGTCACAGCCTCCTCCACATAGAGTGTCCCCATCTTCTCCTTCCTGAGCCCTGGTCCTTGTGCGAGGGGAAAGAGAACCCACAGTTACACAGAGGGGAAAACAGATTAGATGATGACCCCTTCCCACATCCACTGTGCCCCAAGGAATGCTGGGTGAGAATGCAGAACAGCCTGGAGATATGACTGCGCTGCTCTTGGCAGACCTGTTCTAGACTCGCTCTGTTCTCTCACTGGGGCGGTGGGCCTCACCTGGGGCAATTCTGCCCTCCAGGGGACACATGGCAATGCCTGGACACACTTCTGATCGCTACAACTGGGGGCCCAGTGGGTATGTAAGGGGTGCAGGTCAGGGGTGCTGCTGGAGACCCGATCATACACAGGCCGGGCCTCACAACGAGGAACCTTCCAGCCCTCAGTGTCCACAGTGCTGAGGTTGAGAACCCTGCCTGGGAAGGAGGGCCTTATCCTATCAAATCCGATAGTGCCCTGTATTTGCTTCAGATGTACTAGTCCCACCGCCCCCTGCAAAAGGGCATACTTGAGAGCACCCTTCACCCCCACACAGCTGGACGCGGGGAGTAGCTCACTCAGCAAACGTGTGGGCGAAGGATTCACTCTCCGGCTCCCTACCTTTCTCCCCGTCTCCTCTCTCCACTTCCACCCCAGACCCCTCCCCTTGCCCAGCAATGGGGGCAGGGCCGCCCTGCTTCCTGGGGAGCCCCTGGCAAGACTGAGACCCTGTCCGCAGCTGATGACCACAGACCGGGCGGTAACCACACAGGAGCACAAGCAATGGAAGGGGACCAGAAACAACAAAATGTCAAGGAAGAAACTTCATTGCTGTCACTGAGAAGTGACACACGAATAGCCTGGAGGACCTCTTTGGTTTTCAGGGACTACTTGAAAAGAGGAGACTTGCTCACTTCAGACTCAGTAACTCACCTCCCATATAACATAAGCGTCCCTCCAGTCCGTCCCCACCCCGGCCCCCAGGCTAGTTGGGCTGTGCCCCTCACAGACGCCTCCCTGCCCAGGATGCCCCAGCCCTCTCCTCCACCTAGAATCTTCTTCTTGGCCCCTCCGACCTGACTTCTTCCCTCCCAAAAGAGCCGACACAGCACCATGGAGAACGTGAGCTCACCACCCCAGCTTGTCCAGTCCTCTGGTTACTTCCAGTCCTGGTCTTAACCTTCAGAGGGTGCCGCTGGCATTAGGGGCCAGATGTTGTGCACTCGACACGTATTAATTCACTTTACAGAAAAAAAACCAAAGCACAATGCGATTAACCTGCCCGACGTTACACACTAGTTAGCGGAACCAGCGGGCAGACTGGCTCCGAAATTCGTGCTCTCAGCACTACTCCCTGCTGCCCGCAGCAAGTATGCCCTGCCTCCCTAGCCGGATCATAAACTCTGTGAGGGTAGATGTCGTGTCTCACGCACCCACTGAGACCACGCCTATTGTGACAGCTGACACAGGGTCCAACACCTCCGTGTCCAAGGTCAGCATGGGATTGGGAAGATAAGATTCTCTCCCTTCGTTTTCCCACGTCCAGGAACTCTGTCACACGGACTTACCCACATGGGAGCGAGGTGGCGCTTGGGCACAAGTGTAGACGTGGCTGAAACGCCGGCCTGAGGAGGTCAGGTACCAGTGCTGGATGGCGGGCTGGGGGTCGTACTCTGTGACTGCCACACCGTTCACTGCCGTCATCATGAGCATGTTGATCACCTCGTTGGAGAGCTTGGTCCTCTCGTCGGTCCTGATCCGGTTCATGGCACTGAAGCCCCGCTCACAGCAGGAGGTGGAGACGGGCACGCAGGCCACCACCGCCACCAGCCTGCTCAGCAAGGGGAACCGGTAGTGCTGGGCCAGGGCGTTCTTACACAGCATGGAGAACGGAAGGTTCTTGGCGATGGCTTTCAGGCCCAGCCACTCCTCCAGGAGTGCTTCCTCGCTGTACCCTGCGGGGAGGGAGAGCTCAAAGTATCTGGCAAGGGCAAGAATGTCATCGTTCCCAAAAGTGGCAAGTTCAATCCCACTTGGCCAGGCCATGGTGTCAAACACCTCCATGTTCTTGAGCTGCGGGGGCCGGTCTGTGTCAAACCTTTGCTGGAGGTACTCGATCCCGGTCAGGATCATTCTCTCCCTGTCCGCCTGGAACCGCTGCTCTGCCATCTGCATTCTGTCCAAGAAGATGCCATGGAGCCGCCCGTCCCGGAAGCCGGCGTTGAACTCTTCCTCTTTGGGCCCTGCCTGGTGACGGAGGGTCTCCAGGGCCACATAGGCCCGTCCCAGTGTGGAGTTCACCTCCGTAATCAGCACGATCTCCTTCTGGCACACCTCGGACAGAGGCCTGTAGATGCTCAGGAAGTCCAAAAGGAAGTGGCAGAACTTGACGAAATGGAAGCTTTTCATCAGCTTCAGCATGCCTCTGGCCCTGTGCCCGATCTGGCCCCCGGCCTCTGCCACGCCCTGGAGGTGCCTCGCCAGGGCCGGCCAGCTCACGATGAGCGCGTTCAACGTGCGCCTCTTGCTGGCCACCCACCTGACGGCGTTCAGGTCCTTCAGGCGGATGATTTCCTGCTCTAGGGGAGCCGCGCCTTCCTGCAGCTCGTTCAGCCTTTTATTCGAGGACTGATAAAACTTGAAGACGGTCCGAATGTGCCGGTCACACTTCTTCACCAGATCGATGCCCCCACAAGCGTCGACCACGGCCAGGTGCAGCCGGTGGGCGACGCAGTGGACAGGCAGCAGCTGGGGGATGACCTCCTGGAACTTTTCCACGAGGCCTCCTCTGCAGCTCAGCATGGTCGAGCCATCGGTTCCCAGGCCGACCACCCAACCGGGCTTCCGGAAGGGGATGTCCAGTTCATCCAGGGCAGAGATGATGGTCTCAAAGTATCCGTCCACCGTCTCACTGTAGAGAGGGGCCAAAGTAATGTACGACTCTTTCACCTCCATGCCCTTAAAGTAGCGGATATAAATCCCCACGCAGGACTGGTCGGAGGCGTCTGTGGAGCTGTCCAACAACACGCTCACACAAGGGGAGCTCCGGACATCCTCGAGGATCTCCTTCTTGAGAGTCTCAGAGATGTATTTGATGAACTGCGTGCACGCGGTGCGATTGCGGTACTTGCCCAAGATCATGGTCCCGGTGCTTTGGAGGAGTTGCAGGATCTTCTCAAAGTCATTCAGGGGCCTCGAGTGATACGCGATGGAGTAGGCAGCGTTGAAAAAGTGCTCCATGTTTGCCATCAGGTCACTGGAGATCTCTGGGACCGGGGCAGCCTGAGGGGTGTCTTCCTTGACTTCCACGGTGTTGACACAGAGCTTGTGTGCTTTGCTGACCTCGTGGTATTTCAAAGTCTCCACTTTAAAAGGCCCCGTGTAGCCGCGGACTAACCGGGATGATTTGTCGTGGAGACTAGGTCTTTCTTTGCAAGCTGAACAGAAGAGCTTGGTCTCTTTGGGGTCGATTACTAACCACGGGAACTGCCCAAACCATGACCTCTGGATTGAACGGGGTCGGTAAGTCCTCTTGATTTTCCTGGGTCCATCTACTTCAACCTCACAAAGGCTGGGATTACCGTGGGAACTACGGGTCTCCACTGAAGGGGCCGGAAGCACTGTGGATTCTACAGCCAAGGCCTGTGCATCTGCCTCTCTTCCGGCCACCATTTTCTTCTTCCCTTTGGAGCAAATACAAATGTGCTTAGTGTTGCTGCCCAGAACTCTGTAGCCTCCTATCAACTAGGATATCCAATTTAATGAGTATCCCTTATGCAAAGCAGAGCTGAATGTGATCTACCTTTCTAGAAATCATCAGTGACTTCTCTTTAAACCGTTCCCCATTGTTATCTGTGTAAGTCAGCTTGCGGTCTAAGAGAGGTCCTCTGACCCTTGTGGGACCTTTAGCCAGCCTCCCTCTCTCCATCCACACAGCTACCCTGGGACCGTGTGACATCAGCTGCTAGCAAGCTTAATGAGCCACCTTGGCCATAGATGCTATTGGATAAAAAAGTGACTTCAATCCTCTTTCGGGCACCACAAAGAAATGAGGTTAAGTATCCATAAGTCGTCTTACGAGCCTTAGAAGAAGGAAGGTACAGGGGCGGCTCAGTCGGTTAAGCGTCCAACTCCAGCTCAGGTCGTGATCTCACAGTTTGTGAGTTCAAGCTCTGCATCGGGCTGTCTACTGTCAGTGCAGAGCCCACTTCGGATCCTACGTCCCCCTCTCTCTCTGCCCTTCCCCCCGCCTCTCAAAAATAAACATTTAAGGGGCGCCTGGGTGGCTTAGTCGGTTGAGCGTCCGACTTCAGCTCAGGTCATGATCTCACAGTTCGTGAGTTCGAGCCCCGCATCAGGCTCTGTGCCGACAGCTCGGAGCCTGGAGCCTGCTTCGGATTCTGTGTCTCCCTCTCTCTCTGCTCTTCCCCCACTTGCTCTGTCTCTCTCTCTCTCCTTCAAAAAAATAAATAAAAACATTTTTAAAAATTTAAAAAAAATTAAAAAAATAAACATTTAAAAAATCTTATAAAAGAAAGAAAGAAGGGAGGTACCGAAGTATTCACAGTAGCTACTAGCCAATAAGCCCCTGACTGAGATACACAAAACAGTGAACTCTCACAGGCCAGGGTGCTGTCATGAAAAACTGGAGGGGGAGGGAAGAAGGGCAGCTTGCAGGCCTGCAGTCACAGAGTTCCTTATAACCAGTGTCTCCCACACATCGCCCCCACCAGCTCTACCACAGACCCCATTAGCATTCTGCTCATGAAAGGGCCTCGTTTTTCCCGTACGGACCCCGTTTCCCAGGCTGTCTGACACTTGGACGGCACAGTTAAGTTTCTTACTCATCTTTGTCCACCAGGGCCTAAAACAAGGCCTGTTGCACAACAGGAGCAGGACAGGGATGGCTGAGTGAACACTCTGTGACTCGCTGTGGCCACGTGGGCCCCAGGATGTGCCCTTCAGAGCTCAGTAGGTCAAGACTCACCAGGAGGACGACCTTTCCCCCACTTGGGCCCGTTTGGGTCCTTGATCCAGGGCGCAGCCCGACGTTCCAGCTTCAAGATCAAGTCTGGTTTGGCAGCCGCAGGCCCTAATGCAGGGACGAAGAGTCACACTGAGGTCCCTGCTGTGGACCACCAAGTCAAGTAGCCCGCCCGAAGCTAGTCACAGAAACGGAAATACTCAGGGGTGGCTCTGGGTCTATCTCTTAAGAAAGTCTATTCAGCCAGGGCCACGATGAAAACATACGCACGTGGCAGGCCAATTTATGCCTAAAGCCCGAGAGGCAGTCAGGTCCAGATGCTAACGTGCATCTCTTAGCCAGGATACATAACGTCCTTAGCTCCAC
Organism: Lynx rufus; assembly: GCF_022079265.1. Taxonomy (NCBI): domain Eukaryota; kingdom Metazoa; phylum Chordata; class Mammalia; order Carnivora; family Felidae; genus Lynx; species Lynx rufus. Next base: position 163,094,062 of record NW_025814856.1, on the reverse strand, counting down.
GGACCAGCCACTGGAGACAAGAGTCAGCTGATTGCATCTAGAGGAAAGGTGGGTGTTGGAGGAAACAGGATACAACAGGAGGAGAGAGGGCAGGGATGGTAAAGCCATGCGAGAAGAGTTAGACTGTCACGGGCACTATGCTGGCTCAAGCGCCCCCAGAGCCACCATGGCTGGCCTATGGGCAGGTATCTTACTACATGAGTTATTTTCAAGGGGCACTTGAAAGGCCCCTTAAAAATGTCTGCCACCTGCAGAGGAACCTTAAATATGACTAGAAGCGGGTCAGGCCTTTGGGTTAAGCACTGCCCTTTATTTAAAAAATGAATATTCTCAGGGGTAGGCAAAGAAATTGCTTTCTTGATTTAAAATAGGGGCGCCTGGGTGGCTCAGTCAGTTGAGCCTCTGACTTCGGCTCAGGTCATGATCTCGCGGTCTGTGAGTTCAAGCCCCGCGTCGGGCTCTGGGCTGACAGCTCAGAGCCTGGAGCCTGCTTCATATTCTGGGTCTCCCTCTCTCTCTCTCTGCCCTCTCCCACTCATGCTGTCTCTGTCTCTCAAAAATAAACACTAAAAAAAAATTTTTTTAATAAATAAATAAAATAAAATCCATTAATATCTACCTACATGCTTTGGTATGTGTGTGAATGTGTGTGTAAATTCCCTTTGGAAAGACAAATACAACTGCTAAGCGTGGGTGCTTCTGGGAAAATAGTGATTATTGTCACTGTTCATCTCTAGGGTCACTTGAATACATTTATATATTTATATCTGTCATGAGTGTGTATCCATATATTTACTACCAATAAAAATATAATTTAATACATTGTTAAAGTGCAGTAGACTGGATACATCCTTAAAACATGTCTAAAATGAGGGCAATGGAATAATAATAATAATAATAATACAAGGAAAAGTTACTGAACACCAGATGCTGGCAAAGTAGGTGGCAAGGAGAAAGAAGCAGATCTAATGGCAGAATCTCCCAGAGACTCGGGACGAGGGGCCATGAGCAGCGGAAGGTGGTGAGTAAGAAACGGGTAGAAAGGGTGGGCCCACAGTCTGCAGAAACCATTCCAACCCGGGTCGTCCCACCTGCCCCAGGAAACCAGAGAACACCGCCACCCCCACCTACCCTCACTTGGGGAGGAGAATGGAGATTTAGTCCACAGAAAAACAGAAGTGGGAAGGTTCCAGGCCCGGGGAGGGTGGGGATAGTGGACAAAGAAGGAGAAGGGTGATGACAATGAAGAAAGAGTCTGTGTTCGGAAATGTGCACTACTCAGCTCCAAGAACACAGGCTCGGCTTCTGGCCCCAACCAGGGGACTTGGAAGAGTTTTCTTTTCTTCTTTTAAAAGTGTTTATTTATTATTTATCTTGAGAGAGAGAGAGAGAATGCAGTGGAGGGGCAGAGAGAAAGGGAGAGAGAGGATCCCAAACAGGCTCCAAGCACAGAGCTGAATACAGGGCTGGAACACACGATCGATTGGTGAGATCATGACCTGAGCCAAAATCAAGAGTTGGATGCTTAACGGACTGAGCCACCCGGGTGCCCCTGGAAGAGTTTTCTTTGGAGAAAGAGAATTGCCCCTCCCTGTCCCCTTCTGCCCCAAAGGCCTCCGGGACATTGACTTTTGCAGGATTCTCAGACCTGCAGGTTCACAGCGGACACCCTGCAGTGAAACCCACCCCTTGATGAGTCCCAGCTGCGCACAGAGCTTCCAGCCAAGGTTTGTCAAGGCTTTACTCTTAAACCTGGATGAACCACACGGTATTTATTTAAGACAAGCCTCTGACATGAAACGGGTAGGAAAGAGATCGGAGGAACTAGAGAAACTGCAAGGAACGAAACAGATCTCCAAAAAACAACCTGAATTCCTGTTCCCAGAGAGAAAAGTCACGATAATCACCCACGAAGAGAGTCATAGGGGTTCTTAGATTAAAAGTATGATAGAAGAGGGGCACCTGGGCAGCTCAGTTGATTAAGCTTTGGACTTTGGCTCAGGTCATGATCTCACATTTCATGGGTTCAAGCCCCATGTCGGGCTCTGTGCTGACAGCTCAGAGCCTGGACCCTGCTTTGGATTCTGTGTCTCCCTCTCTCTCTGCCCCTCCCCCACTCACGTTCTGTCTCTTTATCCCTCAAAAATAGCATTAAAAAACAACAAAATACGATAGAACAAATGACAAAATTAAGTAGATTGTTAGCAAATAAAATTGAGAAAATCTCCAAGAAAGTAGAACAAAAAAGACAGAAGCAGAAAAGGAGAAGCAGAAGGAGGGAGAGGTGGGGAAGGAGAAGAAAATAAAACCAGAGGCTCAATTTAGGAAGTCCACTATGTAACTGATAGGGCTTTTTGGAGGAAAGAAAAGAGAAAATCAATAGGAAGAAATCATACAAGAATGTCTCCCCAAACCGGAAAATGCAAGTTTTCAAGTGGAAGGGAAGCACTAGGTACCCAGAACAAGAAGTGAAAAGTCACTGATGCTATAAACACTTCAGAACACTAGACTAGATCTTGAAAACTTTCAGAGTAGAATAAAACAGGCTGTGTTCAAAGATTTAGTTAGAAAAAGGTATTTAGGTGCGCCTGGGTGGCTCACTGGGTTAAGCGTCTGACTTAGGCTCAGGTCATCATCTCGTGGTCCATGAGTTCGAGCCCCATGTCAGACTCTGTGCTGGCAGCTCGGAGCCTGGAGCCTGCTTCGGATTCTGTATCTCCCTCTCTTTCTTCCCCTCTCCTGCTCACATTCTGTCTGTCTCTCTCTCTCAAAGATAAACATTAAAAAAGAATTTTTAAAAAAAGGTATTTTAACTTCTCTTCAGCACCAGTAAAACCTAAATGCAATGCTTTCAAAATACTGAGGAAACTATTTCAAAGCTACCATTTTTTTTTTTTTTAGTGTTTATTTATTTTTGAGAGAGAGAGAGTAGGGGAGGGGCAGAGAGCAAGGGGGACAGGGGATCTGAATCAGGCTTCGCACTGACAGCACAGAGCCCAATGCAGGGCTCGAACTCACGAACTGTGAGACCATGACTTGAGCCAAAGTTGGACACTCAACCAACTGAGCCATCTAGGCGCCACCCCCCCCCCCCAAGCTACCAATTGGAAAGCAGCATAAGGCATGTCCTCCCATGCAGCCTTTCTTGGGAAGTTACTGGAAGATGTGCTCCAAAAAATGAAGATACAAACCTGGAAGAGATACAGCCAGGGGACAGGAGGGGGACAAAGGAAACTCAGAGGCCACAGCTGTGCAGGCCTAAAGAATAACCAGCTTGTCGGACAGGGCAGGAGAATGGAGACCTGATAACAGAAGCCCCCGGGGAAAGAATGAAATTGATCGGTCACAGGATGTCTGAGCATGTGGAAAAGCTCTTCAGAGGAGGTTTAGAATTCCGCTGGACAGTTGGAGAAGAATTGGCAATAGTACAGAAAACTAGCAAAAAAAAAAATTCAATTTCAGGGGGGGAATATCCTACAAGGAAAATCATCATACTATGCCACTTTGATCAGAAATAAATAATACAGGGGCGCCTGGGTGGCGCAGTCGGTTGGGCGTCCGACTTCAGCCAGGTCATGATCTCGCGGTCCGTGAGTTCGAGCCCCGCGTCGGGCTCTGGGCTGATGGCTCAGAGCCTGGAGCCTGTTTCCGATTCTGTGTCTCCCTCTCTCTCTGCCCCTCCCCCGTTCATGCTCTGTCTCTCTGTGTCCCCAAAAAATAAATAAACGTTGAAAAAAAAAATTAAAAAAAAAAAAAATAAATAAATAATACATCATCATAATTATGCAAATAATTTACATTGAATTAACCAAAACAGTATGATATACTTGTTCTGAGAGGATTGAGGGACAGAGTGGGGGCCCAGGGTGGCGTAAGAGGGCCGGATCTTCATCATCCACAGTAGGAATCAAGAGCGAGTATCACTCTAAAATCAACAAACCAGGAACAGCAACAGACATACTAAAGTGTGAGTCTGCCCGTCTGTTTTGGTTCAAGGTCCAAAAGATAGGAGGGACGCCCAGGTGGCTCAGTCAGTTAAGTTGTCTGACTTGGGCTCAGGTCATGATCTCTCCGTTTGTGAGGTCAAGCCCCTCACTGGGCTCTGTGCTGACAGCTCAGGGCCTGGAGCCTATTTTGGATTCTGTGTCTCCCTCTCTCTCTGCCCCTCCCCCACTCATGCTCTATCTCTGTCTCTCTCTCTCTCAAAAATAAATACGCATTAAAAAAATTAAAAAAACAAAACAAAAAAACCAAAAAGATAGGAGCCAACTGTCCCCCATCCCAAAGCTAGACCACTGAGGCCTGACTTGGAAAGTGGGTGGCTGAAACACTGGGCTGGGACCCGAGCCCTCGACACAGGGAGTCGGTGCACTGGGAGTGAAGAGGACAGGAAGCTGGATATTAGAGATGTTTCTGGACATAGATGTCAAATACACCGTGAGGACCCCTCCCCTACCATGGAGAGAGGTGGCGCGAGCTACTTTCCCCTGACCTTAAGCCTAATGGGGATGACATCCTGACCTTTATCTCCTGGGCTATGGGGCTCCTCATGAATCCAGGCCTGGAAAAGACTAAAAGGCAGACTCTGATGGGCTCCTTCATGGCGGCCATGTTGGGAACAGCCTACATTCCCAGACTTTGTCGGAGCAAAGGATACCTAAGTGTTTTCCATGGTCCAGATGTGGGCCCCTGAGGGAAAGAGAAGGGTCTGGAGCCACTTCCAGGGACTCTGCCCATGACTGCCTGTTGGCAGCCCAGGAATGAGCCACTATGGGGCTGACGGCCAAAACAGACATTCACCGTGTAGAACAGGTGGCAGTAAGGGATGGCGGGGGAGCGTAGAGCCCACAAACTCACCCAGAGAATCAGCTTTCAACTACCCGAGCCATGAGTGGAAGCCAGGTGAAAGCTTTGCGGCACCTCTCCTCCCCACTCACCCACCACTGCGCCCCCACCCCCGCCCCGGACACACCAGAAGTCCCGGGCCAGGCGGAGGTTAGGAGGAGAACTCCCTTCTTCCTACACAAGACACCAGATTCCAGACCAGAGGCAGGTTGAGGGGGAAGGGTCAAGAAACTTCAGCTTTAGACGAAGCCCAGATAGTTTACTACCTGACAAGCCTACACTTTTACTTCCTAACTTTGCAGAGGGGGTAAATTTGTGTACCATTTAAAACTTATAGTTTCAGGGGCGCCTGGGTGGTGCAGTCGGTTAAGCGTCCGACTTCAGCCAGGTCACGATCTCACGGTCCGTGAGTTCGAGCCCCGCATCAGGCTCTGGGCTGTTGGCTCAGAGCCTGGAGCCTGTTTCCGATTCTGTGCTCCCTCTCTCTCTGCCCCTCTCCCGTTCATGCTCTGTCTCTCTCTGTCCCAAAAATAAATAAATGTTGAAAAAAAAATAAAAAATAAAATAAAACTTATAGTTTCAATAATAATACAAGAAACTCCAATCATTTACGTTTTGTCCTGTTTGTTTTCTCACACTCATATGTTTGTGTGCCCTCCCCTCCCCTCTTTCTCTCCTCTCTCTGCATACATGTATGAATAATACATAAATATTACATAGGTGATATTTTTCTGAACCATTGAGACTACACTCTTTTCATACCCCCTTTATCCCTAAATACTTCTGCATGTATCACTCAAGAAAAACGACATTCTCTCATGGGGTAGGTGGAATTCTAACATGAGCTCCAGGGACCTTGGCCCTTCCTGATCCCTACCCTTTGCAGTGTGGGTGGAACCTGTGACCTGACCTCATACCCGTGGTTATGTGGCATGACGTGGCAAAAGAGAGGTTATGTGGCTGACTCACCTAACCACATCAACCCTTTAGAAGCAGAGAGGTCAGAGCTTCAAAGCATCAACAGGGGCACCTGGGGGGCTCAGTCAGTTAAACATCCAACTCTTGACTTTGGCTCTGGTCATGATCTCATGGTTCATGGGATCGAGCCCCGCGTCGGGCTCTGTGCTGACAGTGCGGAGCCTGCTTGGGATTCTGTCTCTCTCCCTCTCTCTCTCTGTCCCTCCCCGGCTCACACGTCTGCACTAGCTCTCACACATTCTCTCTCTCAAAACAAATAAATAAACTTTCAAAAACAAAGCAGGGGCGCCTAGGTGGCTCAGTCGGTTAAGCATCCGACTTCGGCTCGGGTCATGATCTCATAGTTCGTGAGTTCGAGCCCCGTGTCAGGGTCTGTGCTGATAGCTCTGCTTCAGATTCTGTGTCTCCCTCTCTCCCTCTCTCTCTGCTCCTCCCCTGCTCACACTCTGTCTCTCTCTCAAAAATAGAGATTTAAAAAAATTTTTTTAAAACAAAGCAAAACAAAGGACCAACAGGATTCGACACACTGTTGCTGGCCCAAGGATGGAGAAGGCCGCGTGGAAGGGACAGAGGGCAGCCTGCAGGAGCTGAGAATGACCCCTGGTCGAAAGCCAGCAAGAAAACAGGGACCTCAGTCCTACCTCTGAGAAGGAACTGGATTCTGCCAACAGCCTGGATGCTCTTGGCAGTGATTGTTCCCAGAACCTCCTGATAGGAAGCCAGTCTGATGGACACCTTGACTTTGGCCACGTGAGACCCTAAGCAGTGAACGCAGCTGAGCCCATCTGGACTTCTGACCTCCAGAACTTCAAGATAATAAATGGGTTAAAAATTTAGCCACTAAATTTGTGATATTTATTTATTGTGTGGCAACTGATCTCACCCGGCTAAAGGGAAACCAGAATGGAGGCCCCAGTTTGAACAGACCCCCTAAACCACTCATAATCACGTAACCAAATCTTTAACTGCCCCAATTTCACCTAAATGGGGGCGCTGACCCTAAACAAAACTGAAGCTTTCTTCATAGCACTGTGACCTTACGGCTTCCAAGCCAGTCGGCTGTGCACAAGAAAACTTACACAGTGCTACTACCCTAAAAAGAAAAGAAGTTTCTAGTAACCAATCACAATTTAAAAAACCAAACAACATACTCCCTGAACTCTAACTGCTGAGAGTCAAGCTCTTAACCACTTTGGGTGTGAGGCCTCCCTGTTCACGAACAGTTGGTTTCTTGTTCAATATGATACTCGTATCATGTAAAGCTCTCTGAATTTTCTTTTGACCACCCAAAGAGTGAGGAAAAAGAACCACACACACAGAGCTGATCCAAACAAGTAGCGGCGGCAAAGAATAAAGCTGTATTACGAGTGTAAACTATGAGGTTCACTCTTTGAAAAAATAATGTCTGTGTGTATTTCTTAGAAATAATGAGGCACATTACTAGAAGAAACAGCTAGAAGACTTTGGAGAGGAGGACCCAGCAACAGAGAAAGCCGGGATAGGGTACTGTCATTTTGTGGTATAAGTCCTGTTAGAACTACTTAGGTTTCAAAAACATGATTATGGAGAAATATTTGTAAATAAAAACTGGAAACACACAGGAGACTGAATATCCCTGAATCTGTTCGCCTCAGTTCTATTCTCCTTGGGGACCGGCCACCTTCGCCTGCCCCGCCACCGCCACACCGGGCCCAGGGGTATGCGCCCCAACTGGACCTCTTAGAAGCTGTGGCTAAAATGCTGCCAAAACCCTCTCCTTTTTGTTCCCTTCAGAATGAGAGAGACAGGAGGGAATTTCAAACAAATTTTTCTAAGTCTTAGTAATGGAAAAATGGCAAAGGGGCCCTAACTACAAGTGCATGCACATGCACACACACACACACAGACACACACACACACACACACACACACACACACACACCCTCCATAAAAGTTCATAGAAATGGTTTGGCTTGCAAAGACGGACTTCTGATCCTTCCAGGCTAACTCCGTCCGAAGGCTGGCAGGCCCTACCCATGAGTCGGCTGAGAGAAGCTGCCTTGGGTCGCTCCCTGTCTCCTGCACAGCCCCCACTGTACAGCAGCTGCCTCCCTACACATCACGTGAGCCATTCGAGCTCCCACTCGTCTCTCACCGAGGCCCTCCTACTAGGTTTTGGTTTCCACCTAGTGGCATGACTTCTTGCCCCCAGCTCTGTGAGTTCTGGCTGTAGCTGATGACCGCGCCCATAGAAAGGGCAGTGCCCACCTGAAGTGTGTGACCTGCCCCTTGGCGTGGGGTGACACTCTTACTAATAAAAACAAGGGCTACCGCATAGTCCCTATATTGGCAGGTCTACTTCTGTCACTGACAAATACTAGTTTCTTAACAGCAGGGTCTGAGTTTTCTTTTAGGGGGGGAAACAAGAGACATCATCAAATATGACCAAACTCTGAAACCAGAATTTAAAGCATGGAAGTAAAAGCATAGTCGGAAGCTCTGTAGAGTGATAAGTAGCTCGAAATAAGCAAGTCTACGTACGAAAAGGGCGAAATAGGAAAGCATTAAAAACAAAACACAAACCTCTTCTTTTCTCCATAAACAAAGTGACTGTCCTCTACAGGTTCAGTCCTATTGATGAGACAGCTGATGAGACCGAGGAGGGTGTGACAGGTGGGGGGGGGCCTCCCCTGGAAACATTCTCTCTGTTGAAAAGCTTCAGTCTGTATAATTTAACTGTCAACAACTGACAGAAATTAATATTAAGTTCGACTATATCAAACTGAGACTTTTTTTTTTTGAGAGAGAGAGAGAGCGCATGAGCAGGGGAGACGGGCAGACGGGGAGACAGAATCTCAAGCAGACTCCAGGCTCAGCACGGAGCCCAATCCAGGGCTGGATCCCATGACCCTGGGATCGCGACCTGAGCCAGAATCAAAAATCAGACACTCAACCAACTGAGCCACCCAGGTGCCCCGAGACCTTTTAAAAACAGGTACAATAGTTATAAAATCTGAAAGAACAAATCTACTAACTGTAAACCCTAACAAGAGCAATGGAAGAATTAGCTGGGCTTCCTGAAAGGATCAGAGCAAAAGGAAATCAACAGCAAGAATGTGCTGCGATGCAGCTTGATGACCATCAGACCCCAAAGACCCACCACAGCAACTACAGCATGAACTACAATGAACTACAGCAACAATGAACTACAGCAACATGACCTGATCACATGGGACAGCCAGGCCCCTTTCTCCAGCCAGTTCCCCTGGATGGAGGGAACTAACCGTGACCTCCAGAGAAAGTCTGAAAGAGCCAGGCAAACTAGTAACTTCCAGCAAGGGGGATTGGGGACGGGAGTGGAGACTTCTAGAAAATTCTTGTACTGTTCGAATTCTTAAATAATCTCACCTCATATTTGGTGTTATTATTATTATTATATTAACAATATGATTAGCACAAATCTTGAAAAGGGAGGGAATCCAAGTGCCCATAAACACCTACAAAGCAGGGAATGGAAGGAGTATAAGGCACATGGAATGCACAGAATAGAATAGAAAGAATTTCAGTTTCTCCGTTTTCCAGGTAGATGGTCGGGATTCCCAGGCCTGCTTTCTCATCTGAAAATGCTACTACTACCTGCCGTAGAGGTTTGCTTTAAGGATGAGAGAGAACATACATAAAAGACTCAACACAGGACCAACGCTCAGTAGATGCTCAGTGGACAGCAGAAACCACTGTTATTATTTCCACACAGGAGAATAAAGAAAAACACAGAAGCTTCCTGTAATACCCAGTATAAGCAGATCATCAGAATATTTGAAGATAAAATATAAGAAGCATTAAAAATGGATGGGAGGGGTGTCTGGGTGGCTCAATCAGTTAAGCGGCTGACTCTTGATTTCGGCTCAGTCATAATCTCACAGTTTGTGAGTTCGAGCCCCACATCAGGCTCTGCGCTTGGGATTTTTCTCTCCTCCTCTTTCTCTGCCCTTCCCCACCCATGCTCTATCTCTCTCTCCCTCAAAAATAAATAAATAAGCATATATTTTAAAAGCCTTTAAAAAATGGATGGGAGATTTTTTTTTAAGGCTAATAGAACTCCTCTTGGCTGCAAAAATTATAATGGGGTTTTCTTTTTCACCAATTGTGTTCACTCCAAGGAGAAGTTCTTTTTGTAGAAAAACAATTGAGGGGCGCCTGGGTGGCTCAGTCGGTTAAGCGGCCGACTTCGGCTCAGGTCATGATCTCGCGGTCCGGGAGTTCGAGCCCCGCGTCGGGCTCTGTGCTGACAGCTCAGAGCCTGGAGCCTGTTTCAGATTCTGTGTCTCCCTCTCTCTGACCCTCCCCTGTTCATGCTCTGTCTCTCTCTGTCTCAAAAATAAATAAAACGTTAAAAAAAAATTTTTTTAAAAAGAAAAATAATTGAAAGCTAGTACCAAATAATATTGGATTTTCAACTCTTAAAGTACTTGTCACAGGAGAATAAAGTATGGGAGGGAAAAAAACTCACCAAAGCAAAACTAATAGCACCTCCACTGTGTTTCAACACTGTTTTATATCCCAAATACCAGCCCAATGCCCTTTAACACAGGTCATTTTTAAACATACAAATCATTTATGTTTGGCCCCACTTATATTCTCAAGACTCCTTAAAATACTTTTATTTATTTTTAATTTTATTATTTTTTAATTAAAAAAATTTTAATGTTTATTTTTGAAAGAGAGAGAGAGAGCACACATGAGCAGCGAAGGGGCGGAGAGAGAGAGACACACACAGAATCCGAAGCAGGCTCCAAGGCTCTGAGCTGTCAGTACAAACAGTTGATGCGGGGCCCAAACCCATGAACTACAAGATCATGACCTGAGCCAAAGTCAGATGCTTAACTGACTGAGCCACCGAGGCGCACCTATTTTTATTTTTTTTAATATTTATTTTGAGAGAGACAGATAGAGTGTGAGTGGGGGAGGGGCAGCAAGAGGGAGAGGCAGAGAAAGAGAGAGAGAGAGAGAGAGAGAGAGAGAGAGAGAGAGAGAGAGAATCCCAAGCAGGCTCCACACTGTCAGCACAGAGTCTGATGTGGGGCTCATTCCCACAAACCGTGAGATCATGACCTGAGTCAAAATCAAGAGTTGGGTGCTTAACTGATTGGATCACCCAGGTGCCCCTATTTCTAGACTTCTGTACCCATTTTAATTTCTCAGACGACTAAAGAGGATGTCCCCATTCTCTATAAAGCCTTCCTGACTCTTGCCTGCTACCCTCAAGCAAAATTAATTGCCCTTCCTCTGATGATACTTATTGTTCATCCAACTAAGCATAACCAAGACGGGACTGTCCCTTATTTCCCCCAGTTAGCTAAGATCTCCCCATTCCTAGGGCATCTGGGTGGCTCAGTCGGTTAGGCATCTGACTGTTGGTTTCGGCTCAGGTCATGATCTCACAGTATGGGAGTTCGAGCCCCGCATTAGGCTCTGTGCTGACAGTGCAGAGCCTGCTTGGGATTCTCTCTCTCCCTCCCTCTCTGCCCCTCCCCTGCTTTCTGTCTCTCTCTCTTTCTCTCAAAATAAACAAACTTTAAAAAAAAAGAATTAAAAAATATTATATATAAAAAAAGATTTCCCCATTCCTAACCGACACAAATTCAAAAGAAAATGAGCATGTGCTTATGTCGTATGCTGTCAGCCCCGATGGTGGGAGACACCCTGTTGTCAACATCAGTTAGCACTGCTTTCACGACAACGTTCCGCAGGGGCTCTGAGGGCAAGGCACGTCACTACTGTGCATTCCTTTCAAGGAAAACCCAATTTCTCATACGTGTTGTGTATTTCTTAAAAATGAATTTCCCCTTCATTCTCACTGCTTTTAAACAGTTCTAGGGGCACCTGGGTGGCTCGGTCAGTTGAGCGTATGACTTCAGCTCGGGTCATTATTTTCCAGTTCATGAGTTCAAGCCCCACATCGAACTCACTGCTGTCAGCCTGTCAGCCCAGAGCCGGCCTCGGGTCCTCTGTCCCCCACTGCCGTTCGCCCCAAAATAAATAAATATTTAAAAAGTAAAAATAAACAGTTCTAGAGGTAGTGATGCTCTTTGAAGGCATACTTTGTACAAGTGCCTGGGGCCTAAGGCAGGATTACAACACCTCTATTATCACACAAGAAACCAGTTTTTACATCACTTCTGAATGTTCGGAGAGCCACTTAAAAATTCTGAACAATGAGAACAACAAGCACACAGGTCAGGAATGTTCAGAAAATAATCCGTATCTTGGCTGCGCATGAAAGGGCAGGATAAACCAAGGGCTAGGACGTCAGTTGAGTCACAGATATTCTTAGTTCTTACTCCACGGAAGTCACGATACAGATTGCTGCAGGGATTCCTGAGTTCTGTCCAGCCGCCCGTTCTGTAAGGTTGCTGTTATCACATATGCTAGTCAGTAAGTAAGAGCTTTAGAAGAAGAAAAGTCGCCTTCCCATTTCGATGCCGCATGAGAACCCTGGGTGGAGGAACGGGAAGCAAAGAGAACAAGAAGCAGAGGCAAGAGACAGCACTGTCCCAAGAAGGTAACAAACGCTACTGCGTTCCTCATGCGCCGGTGCCCAACCTAGCGACACCGCGGCCAAAGGCCACCAGCCCTTGCCGGCCCCTGGGCGCGATGCCGCGGGCCTGGCATAGACAGAGGGGAGGGCGCCTCCATGCCTTCGCTCACACCGTCCCTCCCTCCGTCATGTCTGGACGCCCTTCCTTCTCCCCGTCCGCCTGGTTTTCCAACTTCAGACTCTGTAAAGGCTTTCCTGGTCCCTCCCTCGGACGCCCAGCAAAATGAAATCACTCTTGTTCAGCGGCCTCAGGGCACTTTTCCCGAACCTCTTTCACGGAGCCTGTGTTACTTTCTAGCTTCTTATTCAAGTGTCTGTCTCTCCCCCAAACCTGCCAGCCCCTCAAAAGCAGAGACCTTCCCTGGTGTTCAGCTGGCACGTGGGAGGGATTCAGCATGTCTGGTGGAGGGTGAAAGATGGACGGGCGGGAGCGTGGGGAGGGGGTGAGTAGCGTCCCAAAGCCGGAAGAGAGCTCTGAGGTACAAAAAATATAATCTCTCTCCGCCAATGTACAGGGAGAGGGTAGAAATGGGAAGATGGCCACAAGCCACAGCTGCCCTTGTGGGGTTCCCATGTCAGATGGTGGTGGCAGACAAGGGTCTACGTGAGTCTTTACCCAGGGAAGCCAACAGCTCATAATTCATCCGCATCACGTCTCTGTACAGCTCCTTCTGCCGCTTGACTAGCATGCCCCACTCCTCCCGGGTGAAATACACCGCCACATCCTCAAACACCACCGGGAGCTCCTCAAACACCACAGGAACCTCCTCAAACAGCCCCTCTTCAGAAGGATCCTGCAACAAAGAGCAGCAGTCACTCAACACGCCTCTTATGCCAGACACCCAGCAGGATGCTTTCAAGGTCCTTCGTAAGGACCTTCTCAAGGCCCGTCTCTCTTGGGAGGCTTGCCAAGAGGCCCAGATGTACTCTGAGGCAGCAATGTACCCAGCCAAAGTCAAAGAAGCAAATTTGTGAGGCCCAGAGTTAGTAGGTGAAAAAACCAACCAACCAAACAAACAAAAAACCAAATGAGCCTGAGTCTGATCCTGGGGTCTCCTAGGAGGAAATAAAAGTGCTGAAGAACAGGGGTCCTGGAAGAGCTTATGACTGCACCCCTCCCTGTAAGGTTCTAAGGGGCTGCCTTCTATTCATCCGTGACTACAATGATGACTGTCTGCCTCCAGGAGCACCTGCTAAGATTTCCCACTGGGATGGGAAGGAAGAAGAAGTCGTACAGAAGAACGAAAGATGCTTATATTCAGTGACGAGGTTTACACGTGCCTTCCTGCTAAAGGAATTCAGGTTATAAATGGTTAGACATATTTATTAGCTCCTAATACCAAACACTAGACGGAATATGAACATGAAGAGAAATGAGCTCTGTTGCTTTTCCAGATTCTGGAAAAACCCACGCTTACTAACTTTAGCTGGGCCCTTCTCATGTTAGGGATGAGGAACATCTGAGCTATTCTCGTTGGAAGTAGAGGGGTACTCCAAATGACTTCTAGTAAAATCCTGCTCGTGTGAAATAGCTGAGAAATGGCAAAGGACCCCGTAACTCAAAAACTCCAGTGAACGCAGTTTCCTTGCGGCCAACTTTGCAAAGAGCTAGAGACCGACTGAGTGCCCGCAAGGTGAGAGCCAGAGAGGTTCGGGACCTGCCGGTGCACAGGGGGTGGGAGGGAGTGCCAGCTGGCAGCCACACTCTGGCACAGGTGGACTGTGGCCACGTCAGTCCCCCTGACGCTGTTTCCTCCCAATAAGACGAGTTTAATCTGACCCGCTCCACCGGCCTTAGGGCAGCATCAAAACCCTTACATAAGAGAACGGGCGTGGAGAGATTTTACAGTTTCAAAGGGCTACCTGATTCCAAAGTCAAAGCTGAAAAACTTTTAGAAGTTAAGTATTTAAGAGTTCTGTGGTTGTTTTGTGGTCGCGTATTATCTTCTTGAGTTCTGCGACTGTTTTGGATTCTGGATAAAGATCAGGGTTCTGAATTTAGATGTTCCCTTTATATCAGGAGTTAGAATGTTCTGTCCCACTAATTATGTTTTGTTGTCTGCAAAAGGAAATGAGAACAACAGGGGTGCTGTCTTAAATACATGTGATAATACACGTAGAGCACATAAAATAATGCCTACTACATTATCGGCACGTTAGGTTATGATAACAGTATAATGTTAGCAGCAGGCGTAGCTACTATAATCTCCCCATCATCGTCATGCAAAATATGTTGTTCTTAGTACAGAATCCTTCCCCTGAAGACACAGCAATCATTACAAACACATTACCTGGCCGCAGGGTTCGGCAGCGTCATTACACAAAATGTTAACATTTGAGGCGCTGTAGATACCATCAGCAATTTCTTTTTGCCTCAATTCAGAAATGCAGTCGAGATACAATGCAGGAATTGTTCCATCCTCTCTCGGGTCCTCCAGTTCAGCTCTGGAGCCGGGCAGGAGCTGGGCCATGTTCTCATAGGCTCCCAGAGGCCCTGGGGGGTACAATATGGGATAATCTGCCGTGAAGAGGTGCTCTGGGCTGGCCAGAACATCTCCGGATTCATCTCGGATGCTCTGGAGACGGGCTGCCCAGATAGGGTCCCGTGCTGCCAAGGCATTGACGCAGAACAGGTGAGCTTTGCTCTTGGCGTGGTATTTGAGCGTCTCTACCTTGAATGGTCCTGTGTAACCTTCGATTAATCTTGACCGTTTGTCCCTGACAGACGGGTATTCTCGGCAGGCAGAGCAGAAGAGAGCCGTCTGCTCCTCGTTCATGACCAACCACGGGAACTGCACAAACCAAGACTTCTGGATAGACCGGGGTTTCAAGGGTTTTTTGCTTCTTCCTGTACAGTCTCCCTCAGTGTTGCCAGGCTCCGTGCTGAAGTGGGAAAGACAGGCTTTCTTCTGAGGCGGCAGGTACGGTCCGGCTTCTGTGGCCGGACTCCGCCCGTCCCCTTCTTCCACGCAGCCCATCTGGTTTTTCCCTTTAGAGAAAAGAGACCAGTGGAATTTGGTCTGAGGTCCTGTAGTTAGAGCCACTGCCACCCATGAGGCTCTCAGTGTATCAAACACGAAAGCTGGAAGTCACACCCAAGAGTGACACAGGCTCTACTCGGAATTTTCTTCCAGACCCCCAGCGCCCCAGGGCCCACCTCAGCTGACCCAGAAGAAAATCAGAGGAGCTTTAAGCAACTCCCCCTTTTTTTTTTAATTTAAATTTTGGCTTGGCCAAAAAGACCTCTGCAATTTCATCTTTGCAACCCAAGATACGGGCACAATCTTCAGAAGTTCAAGCTTATTTATGGATAAGAACGCAAACTGATAAAATGTCAGTTAATGAAGATATTAAAGCCAAATCCTGCAACTCCGTCCTCAGCAGGAACCTTCCAGGGTACCCTGGCACACAGACGTCTGCACTCCGCTCGCGCATCTTTGGAACCAGGGAACGACCAACCTCCTGGGTAGTTTTTGTCCCCAGAGTTTGCCTTAAACCACGATCCATTTGTAAGTACTTTCCACCCAGGGGTGCTATGTCAGCCCTCCAGAGAAACACAAGCCCTCTCCCACACCACAGCCCTTCCAAGAGGCGAAAACTCTCATCAACTCACACAGATCTTCTTCCTCAAGCTAAACTAGAAGTTTCTTTATTCACGCCTTAGTCGCAACGCAACTTACAGCTTTCGCAGCTCTAACTCCCCTCGAGCCATTTCTTGTGCATAATAAGCACAGATGCCCAGTGGCCAAGGACTCCATGGTACTTGCTCCAGGCCAACAGTCCAGTCTACACACCCGGAGCTCACCCAGGAGCACAAAGCGGCTAATGAAGAGTAAGCAGGCTCAAAAGAAAGAGCCAAGCATTGGAAAACAAAATAAAACAAATTGGTATCTATGAAGTCTCGGGCTCCCTGTGGTCCATCTGAGACAGATCGTGAGGGAGAGTAGACTCCTGTGATTCGACTCCCGGAACAGCTTGTTCCGCCTCCCTTTTCTCCAGCATTGGGGGCTGGGTAACTCAACCACCTCATACAATGACACGATGTCACCTGGCCTGACTCTAGCCAAGCCAGTCCCTCAACAGGACGGGCTTATCAAAGGAGAAGAGCCAAAAGAAATCCTAGAACTTAGCAGACATCTGTCCATTCACTCAGTGATTACTTAATGTGCAACTGCTATGTGCCAGGCATTGTTCTTAGCACTGGGAATACAGGAGTCAGTAAGACAAAGTCATGCCGTCGTGGAACTTAGAATATATAACTGCAAATCAACATATACTCTCAGGCAGAAATAAAGACAGGGCCACCTGGGTGGCTCAGTCGGTTAAGCATCCGACTTGGGCTCAGATCATGACCTCACGGGTTGTGGGTTCGAGCTCCGCATCAGGCTGTGTGCTGACAGCTCAGAGCCTGGAGCCTGCTTCAGATTCTGTGTCTCCCTCTTCTCTCTCTGCGCACTCCCCTCCCGCTCGTGCCCTGTGTCTCCCTCTCTCAAAAATAAACATTAAAAACATAAAAAACATTATAAACAATAAAAAAACATTAAAAACAATAAAACATTAAAAAACATAAAAAATAAACATTAAAACATTTAAAAACAATAAACATAAAAAAAAAAAAAAAAAAAACACCCGCCTGGGTGGCTCGGTCACTTAGGCTAAGGCATCTGACTTTGGCTCAGGTCATGATCTTGCAGTCCATGAGTTGGAGCCTGTGCAGACGGCTCAGAGCCTGGAGCCTGCTTCGGATTCTGCATCTCCCTCTCTCTCTGCCCCTCCCCATTCATGCTCGGTCTCTCTCTGTCTCTCAAAAATGAATAAATGTTTAAAAAAAATTTTTTTTTAACATTAAGAAATGGTTTAGGGGCGCCTGGGTGGCTCAGTCGGTTAAGCATCCGACTTCACCCGGGTCACGATCTCATGGTCCGTGAGTTCCAGCCCCGCGTTGGGCTCTGGGCTGATGGCTCAGAGCCTGGAGCTGCTTCCGATTCTGTGTCTCCCTCTTTCCCTGCCCTTCCACCATTCATGCTTTGTCTCTCTCTGTCTCAAAAATAAATAAACGTTAAAAAAAAAAATTTAAAAAAAAAAAAAAGAAATGGTTTAAAAAAAATAAAGAGAAAGTTGGAGAATGATGTGTATATGTCAGATACACTGGGGAAGGACAGCATTCTCATGTGAGCTGGAGGACAGCAGGGAGAGGCCAGGGATAAGACAGGAGTCCTGGTGCCCAGCTTTCTGCCCCCTCTCTCCAGCTAAGTACCCCTCCTCCCATGCGGGTCCACACTCACCTGGATGGTGGCTCAGGACATTCCTCTGGCCCTGGGCACTGCCCACCCATGGCTCTGGCCCTCGCTCAAACTTGTAGAACAGTTCTGGGTTGGCAACAGTTGGTCCTGAGTCAGGAACAGAGAGAAGCACTTATGAAGTCTTAGATCCCGGTCACAACGTTAAGGAAGGGTCTGTCTGGGACCTCCCCCTCCGCACTGTAAGATAATTGGTCAAGGGCACAGGTAGGAATCTTGATACTTCAGCATGGTGGTTTGGAAACTCAGATATCCATGAGGCTCCTAAAAGAATGGGGGACTAAGTGAATGCAGTGAGGGGCACAGTGTCCCTCTTTGAGGCTAAAAGGGTTTGAAAACTACTCCTGGTTCAGAACAGAGACTCACAAACCCAAATGCTGAGAGGGGCCAGGCCAACAACGTAACTGAGGAAAGCAGGCCGGGTGGGGAGGCTGTGGCCACCCGTGTGGGGGTACAGCTGCCGCTCCCCTCGGGGAACGCAGGGTCAGCGCTGCCAGGCTGTACTGCTTTTCAAGAGAAACCAGAAATCATAATTCCATGTAAAAACTCCCCATGGTGAAATATTAACAAATTAAATATTGTAAAGGAACCACCTGGCAGGCTCAGTGGGAAGAGCACGCAGCTCTTGATCTCAGGGTCTTGAGTTTGAGCCCCACGTTGGGTCTAGAGATTACTTATGTAACCTTAAAAAAATTAGGGGCGCCTGGGGGGCTCAGTCGGTTAAGCATCCGACTTCGGCCCAGGTCATGATCTCGCGGTCCGGGAGTTCGAGCCCCGCGTCGGGCTCTGTGCTAACAGTTCAGAGCCTGGAGCCTGTTTCGGATTCTGTGTCTCCCTCTTTCTCTGACCCTCCCCCGTTCATGCTCTGTCTCTCTCTGTCTCAAAAATAAATAAATGTTAAAAAAAAAAAAAACTTAAAAAAATAAAAAATATTGTAGAGAAACCAAGCAAAAGTGATGAAAGCAGAATAAAGGCCCGTGAGCCGCGACTCTGCAACTTTTGGTTTAAAAGAACCGGCAGTTTTCCAACTGGGTTTGGCAGGCCTGGGAGAACCCGCTGTAGCCCCTGCGCCCACAGAGAGCTGCCTGTGGCTCCCGCAGCCTTAGACGGGGGCGGGGGGGGGGGGCCGAGATGACAAGAAGAGAAAGGCGTGTCACATGGTCGTCCAAGTGAATTGAGAAAATAGCACATACGTTGTACACACGTGTTGAATTACAATCACGTCTGTCCGTGGCACAGAAAGTCTACCCACAGAAGCAGAGAAAGGACATTCAGAAAATAGAAAAGGTGAAATACACCTCCATGGGCACAAAGTTTTAAGTGCCTTTAGCTCCTTAAGCCTCTACGACGGCCCTATGAAGGAAACCAAGACTTAAAATGTGAAAGTTGGGTCGAAGGCACACCAGAGTCACATGGTGGGGGCTGGGCCTGGGCCCAGATCTCCACAGGCCAGATGATGCTCCTGCTTCCAACACTCACTACCTCCAGTGTCCTGTGGGCACCTGAAACAAAATCCACCCTGCAGCTCCACCCACCACAGGCCGGGCTTCCTGCTGGCACCGTGTGATACGGTAAGGCATCAAGGTCCAGCCCTGACATGCTCCAGTTCCCCGCTTCTCTTGGCCAACGTACGAGAAGGAGAGAAAGGGTGGTGCGTGAATCTTGTGCAGTTAAGTTACATAAGGGGCTGCGCAGGTGAATGGTGTAAACAGGCCTGGAAAAAATGGTAGGATTCCAGAAAATTCTCCAGTACGGCAGAGTCGGATATGATTTGGAATGCTGACCTAGACCAAGGCGGTGGGGAAGCGAACAGGGGCCCATACCTAGTGGTGCCACCAGCTTGTCGGAACCACAGATCTCCTTCTGTTGCTGACTCAGCAGCATCCATTCCCCCTGAAGCAAGTATACAGTGATGTCATCAAAGGTCACAGGAGCCTGGAGGGAAAAATGACACCTGCTAAGCACCAATTTCCTCCTCTGATGAATCTTCCGCACCTGTGTTCACACCCCCTGAGGGCACCTGTGCTCTGGGAACCTATCAAACTAGAGGAGGGGCATCGTCAATCTACATATAAGACCTAAAGACCCCACCTCTCTCACCTCCTGGGTCCACAGGAAGGGCCACACACCGAAACAACTGTCATGGAGAAGGCTGACTCAGGAACTCCGTCATCCTTTCCTGGCACCCTCCTCGCCTGCCACAGTACCCGGTATTCTCAGCCAGTGCCTCAGCAACAACCTAGGGCACATTCTTGTGCAAAATCTCGAACATGGTAAGGAAGACGTATCTAATTTCTGGAAACAGTCGAAAGTCCTTCAGAACTATGTCTGCCGATGAAGTCAGTGATCAAGACAGGCAAAGGTTTACAGTGGAGAACTAGATATCCCATGGAGCTTGTAAAATAGCTCTGTTCTATGGGGCGCCTGGGTGGCTCAGTCGGTTGGGCGTCCGACTTCGGCTCAGGTCATGATCTCGTGGTCTGTGAGTTCGAGCCCCGTGTTGGGCTCTGTGCTGACAGCTCAGAGCCTGTAGCCTGTTTCAGATTCTGTGTCTCCTTCTCTCTCTGACCCTCCCCCGTTCATGCTGTCTCTCTCTGTCTCAAAAATAAATAAACGTTAAAAAAAAATTTTTTTAAATAGCTCTGTTCTGCCAAAAAGGAGTCCAGGGATCAGAAAATATTTTGGGGGAGCTCTGGTGTAAGACGGTGGATTGAACAAGTACACTGAATTCTGCATCCTCCCTGTGAATTTAAGATACCCTCCCTGGGGCGCCTGCATGGCTCAGTCACTTGAGCTTCCGACTGCGTCTCAGGTCATGATCTCGCGGTTCGTGAGCTCGAGCCCCGCAGCCGGCTCTGTGCGGATGGCTCGGGGGCCTGGAGCCTGCTTTGGATTCTGTGTCTCCTTTTCTCTCTGCCCCTCCCCCGCTGTGCTCCGTCTCTGTGTCTCTCAAAAATAAATAAATAAATGTAAAAAAAAAATTTTTTTTTAAAGACACCCTCCCTGCCAAAACACTCCAAAAGAAAACACCCACAAGGATAGGAAACAGAACAAGGAGGGAGGTGGAGGAGACAGAAGCAATAGGATTTTGGAAACTGAAAAGTAGATGAAAAAGTAGTAACTGAGCAGACCCAAAGAAATCAAATCCTCGCCCAGCAGTGGGCAAACTGAGAAACGACCCAATTTATACCACAAAATCCAAAAAAAGGCTCAGAAACTGCAGTGCCGAGAACCTCCAGCCTGGGAGTGAAGGCAGCAAGGGTAAGACAACAAGAATGGGGGGAAAGCTGTTCGCCAAGAAATACCTGCCCAGATTCCCCTGCAAGGCTCAGTGCTGACAAGCCCCCCCCCCCCCCCCCCCCCCCCGCCTTCCACGGACTCTGGGCTTCCAGTTAGAATTTTGGTTTGTGACTATTAAGCTGGACTATCAGACATCTGGAGAAAGGTTCTTGCAGATGGTGGCAGGGAGAGGAGGCAGGTTGAAACTGAGGAAGTGAATGTGAGACATGGAAAAGAAAACTTTTCCAAAACAAAACTATCATCATAGCCCCAGAGAGGGAAGAATCCGCGGCCATGCAACAAACCATTATAAAAGAAATCATCAGAAAAGGAAATAGGCAGAAAACATTGCTCCGTTTATCCTTTTAATTTCATACCCCAAACATGTATCACTTAGTCTGATAAAGAAAATTATTATTTTTTTTTTCTTTTTTTTTTTTGTTTAAATTTTTTTTTTCAACGTTTATTTATTTTTGGGAGAGAGACAGAGCATGAACGGAGGAGGGGCAGAGAGAGAGGGAGACACAGAATCGGAAACAGGCTCCAGGCTCTGAGCCGTCAGCCCAGAGCCTGACGCGGGGCTCGAACTCACGGAGCGCGAGATTGTGACCTGGCTGAAGTCGGACGCTTAACCGACTGTGCCACCCAGGCGCCCCAAGAAAATTATTAACAAAATATAAATTCCCCACCACCAAAGCAAAACAACATTTTGGGAAATAGTATCTTTGGGGTAAGTAGAAGGCCTTCCAGAGTGACAACTGTGAAGGGGACACGTTTATTTCCGTTTATGACAAGTTCTAGTACATTTGTCTAAAATTGCCTTGTAACTTTATGGTCAGATTTCGAGCAGGTGAAATATCTATTTTAACTCAACAGTCAAAGCTTCTTGAGAAAAATAATACAGATAGTTCTTATCACTCACTGTTGAGCTGTATACTTAAAAAAATAATTTGACTGCTTTTCTTATGAGTTAATACGTGTTCACCGCAGAAAATTTAGACAATGAGCAGAAAAAATGTTTTAAGATCACCCACAATCCCCTTACTAAAAAAGAATTACTATTGACACCTGGTATGTAAACTTACAGTCTTTCACCTATGAATATGTATGAATGAACAATTTTAAAAACAAAAATGGTTTGGAAACACAATGGTCCAAAATCTTTGGGACACAGCAAAAGCAGTTCTAAGAGGGAAGTTTATAGCAATACAGGTCTACCTCAAGAAGCAAGAAAAACTCAATCTAATCTTATCCTTAAAGGAACTAGAAAAAGAAGAACAAATAGAGCCCAAAGGAAGGAAATAATAAAGACCAGAGTGGAAATAAATGAAATACAAAGAAAAGAAAAGATCAATAAATCTAAGAGCTGATTCTTTAGAAAGGATAAACAACATTGATAAACCTTTAGCCAGACTCATCAAGAAAAAAAGCAAGAGGACTTAGATAAATAAAATCAGGAATGAAAGAGGAGAAATAACAATGGATACCCCAGAAACACAAAGGATTACAAGAGAATACTATGAAAAGTCATATGTCAACAATTGAACAACCTAGAAGAAATAGATAAATTCCTAGAAACATACAATCATCCAAAACTGAATCTGGAAGAAACAGAAAATTTAAACAGACTGATTGCTAGTAATTAAATTTATTCAGTAATCAAAAAACTCCCAACAAACAAAAGTCCAGGACCAAATGGCTTCACAGGTGAATTCTACCAAACATGTAAAGAAGAATTAAAACCTATTCTTCTCAAAATTCTAAAAGACAGTAAAGGAAAAAAAACTTCCCAATTCTTACTGAGGCCAGCATTAACCAAAACCAGACAAGGACACTACAAAAAAAGAAACTACAGACCAATATACCTGACAAACAAAGATGCAAAAATTCTCAAGAAATAGTAGCAAACAGAATTCAACGATACATTAAAAGCATCCATTCAGCACAATCAAGTGGGATTTATTCCAGTGATGCAAGGATGACTGAGTATTTGCAAATCAATCAATGTGATGCATCACATTAACAAACAGAAGGATAAAAGCCATATCATCTCAATAGATGCATTTGACATTTGACAAAATAAACATACTTTCATGATAAAAACTAACAAAGTAGGCTTAGAGGGAACATATACCAACATAATAAAGGCCATATGTGAAAAATCCACAGTTAACATCATATTTATTGATGGAAAAACTGGAAGCTTTTCCTCTAAGATCAGAAATAAGACGTAGATGTTCACTTCCACCACTTTTATTCAACATAGTACTAGAAGTCCTAGCCACAGCAATCAGACAAGCAAAAAGAAAAAAAAATAGAAGGCATCCAAATTGGTAAGGAAGAAGTATAGCTATCACTATTTGCAGATGACATGATATTACACATAGAAAACCCTAAAGACTCCACCAAAAAGCTATTAGAACTAATAAATGAATTCTGTAAAGATGCAGAATATAAAATTAATATACAGAAATCTGTTGCATTTCTCTATACTAATAACAAAGTAGCAGAAAGAGAAATTATGAAAACAATTTCACTTACAATTGAACCAAAAAGAATAAAATGCCTAGGAATAAATTTAACCAAAGAGGTAAAAGACCTATACTCTGTAAACTATAAGACAGTGATCAAAGAAATGAAGACAACACACACACACACACACACACACACACACACACGGAAAGATATACCATGCTCATGGACTGAAAGAATCAATACTGTCAAAATGTCCATATTACCCAAAGCAATCTACAGATTCAATGCAATCCATATCAAAACACTAACACCACTTTTCACAGAACTAGAACAAAGAATCCTAAAATTTGTATGGAACCACAAAAGACCCAAATAGCCAAAGCAATCTTCAGAAAAAAGACCAAAGCTGGAAGTATCACAATCTCAGATTTCAAGATATACTACAAAACTGTATTAATCTAAACAGTATGGTAGTGGCACAAAAACAGACACATAGATCAACAGAACAGGACAGAAAACCCGGAAATAACCCCCCTTGTATATGGTCAATTAATTTGTGACTAAGGAGGCCAGTATATACAATGGGGGAAAAGACAGACTTTTCAATAAATAGTGCTGGGAAAACTGTATAACTACATGCAAAAGAATGAAACTGGGCTACTCTCTTACACCATACACACAAAAAAAATCTCAAAGTGGCTTAAAGACCTAAATGTGAGAACTAAAACCATAAAACTCCTAACAGAAAACATAGGCAGTAATCTCTTAGACATCAACCTTAGCAACATATTTACAAGATGTCTCCTCAGGTAAGGGAAATAAAAGTAAAACTAAACTGTTGGGACTGCACCAAAATAAAAGGTTTTTGCACAGTGAAGGAAACCATCAATAAAACAAAAAGGCAACCAGTGAATGGGAGAAGATATCTGTAAATGATGTATAAGAGGTTAATATCCAAAATACATAACGAACTTACAGAACTCAACATCCTAAAAAAAAAAAAAAACTAACTAAAAAATGAGCAGACACAGGGGTGCCTGGGTGGCTCAGTCGGTTGTGTCTGACTTTGGCTCAGGTCATAATCTCATGGCTCACAAGTTCGAGCCCTGCATCCAGCTCTGTGCTGACAGCTCAGAGCCTGGAGCCTGCTTCAGATTCTGTCTCCATCTCTCTCTCCCCCTCCCCTTCTCGCACACTGTCTCTCTGTCTCTCTCTCAGATATAAATAAACACTAAAAAAATTTTTTTTAAATGAGCAGAGGATTTGGATAGACATTTTTCCAAAGAAGACATACAGATGGTCAACGGACACATGAAATAATGTTCAACATCAGTAATCATCAGGGAAATGCAAATCAAAGAACAATGAGATATCACCTTGCACCCCGGCCAGAATGGCTAGTATCAAAAAGACAAGAAATCACAGGGGTACGTGGCTGGCTCAGTCAGTAGAGCACGCAACTCTTGATCTCGGGGTTGTGAGTTCAAGCCCCACACTGGGTGCAGAGATTACTTAAAATAAAAACAAAAAAACAAGGTAAGAAATAACAAGTACTGATGAGGATACGCAGAAAAGAGAGCACTCGTGCCGTTTGCGACGTAAATTGGTGCAGCCATTGTGGAAAACAATACGGAGATTCTATACTATACGGAGATTCTAAACAGAAATACTATATATCAGCCATATAATCAACCATATCAATATCAGCCATAAAAAAGAATGAGATCTTGCCATTTGTGACAACATGGGTGGATCTAGAAGGTATTATGCTAAGTGAAATAAGTCAGACAAAAAAGACAAATAGAATATGACTTACCTAAAGTGGAATTTTAGTGGAATCTAAAAAAGAAAGCAAAGTAACAAAAAACTGAAACAGACTCATAAACACAGAGAACAAACTGGTGGTTGCCAGAGGGATGGGGGGATGGCAGTGGGAGAAACAGGTGAAGGGGATTAAGAGACACAAACTTCCAGTCATAAAATAAATAAGACATGGGGCTGAACAGTACGGAACGGAGAATGCTGTCAATAATATTTAATAATGCCGTGCAGTGGCAGATGGTAACAACACTTGCAGTGAGCGCTGAGTCACGTGTAGAATTGTCCAATCACTATGTTGCATTCCTGAAACTAATAAAACATAGGATGGCAGTGGTACTTCAGTAAAAAATATTTTTTAATAGAATTGCCCTGCCAAATGTGCATGTTTGAAATAACTATTTGCACTCAGAGTGTCTTCCAATGCAAAATGTGATTATATTTCCAAAATCCTGCTGGAGGATGCGCTCCGCTAAAACAAGGCAGTCAGACAGCAAAGGGGTACACATAAGATATGGTCTAAGGGGAGCCAACGGGGGAAGGGGGAAGAGGATGCTTGAGGTTAGACTGAAGGCAGAACCCGGGGTGATTACTGTGCCCCAGGACTAGCAAGCAAGCTGTTCCAAACAGGACAGGTTGAACTTGTAACCAAGGACAAGCAAGGCTCCCTATTCACACCCACCCCTTCCCCTTTCTTCCTGAGGGAACAGGTGGGCTTCTAATGAAAGCCAATGGGCCCATTACTTCAGCATCCACAAGGATGAAGGGAATGACCAGGACTGAATGCTTAGATAATAAAGAAGTATCTTCCCAACAAGAGTGATTGCCCTAACTCTGGTATCTCTCTTTGAGCCAATATTATGGCAAGAACCTTCTGATTCCAATTGATGTCCATGTAAAGAAAACACAAATCTTCAATAAAGGCAATTATTTACCTATATATAAAGCAAAGAGTATCTCTGGATGTTCTATTTTAGTGGTTCCCTCTGTCTATACGGCAGCTCTGACTTAGCCCAGCACCAAGTTCCCTTGATCTGAAACTAACCCACCTTCCTAACTTGAGCTCTGTGTATTGCCGGACCTGGAATCTCTACCGCAGACAGATTAGTGCCACTGCAATCACTTAACATGTCTTGCGTCTTTCCTCCTTCTACACTCTTTCCTCCTTCTACACACCCGACCTTTAGATTCCCTGACTCCGCCTACTTCCTTGTACCTACTCATCAGGTTCCTATTCACATTCCACCTCTTTTGCGAGGGATTTCCTAACCATGTGGTCCACGCATTTCTCTTTCTCCTGAGCAAGGAAGCCTCTGTATCTCTCATGGAGCTGGAGGTACTCAGGAAACCTATGCTGATTGGCTTATGTTATGACCTCCTTCACCATTACCTACCCCTTCCCCCCACCACATTATATACAAAGTATTTCACAGGCTCTTAATTATTTCATTCCAAATACATTTATTAGTTGTTTCTCATGGGCTTGGTGCATGGTGATCCTAAGATATGGAAAACACTATCACTATTGTCCAGATTAAAATCTCTTGGGAGCTGAGAGACACCAGTAAGAGTAATAATAGAACTGGGTCTAGAGAAAAGGGAGATAGGAGTGAGCACTTCCATGGACAAGGCAGAAGGGGCAGGAACCAGAAATGCTGAGGCAGTAACTATACACACAATAAATACCCCTATGTGGCAGCACTAAAAATACAGTCTCCCAGAGGGCACATGGGGTGTCAGACTGCGAGCTCCAGAGCATTCATAACCTCTAGCAAAAGGGATCCTGTAGCAACGCTACTTTATGAGTCATTCATTCCAAAAATACTGAGAACTTATTAAATGCCACACGCTGCTCCATTGTCCTAACTGGGGATACAACAGAGAGCAAAGTCAGCACATGTGAGAATAAATAATTGTGAGAATTTATACAGTGATAAAGGCTGGGAAGAAAATAAAACAGGATAATGGGAGAGAGTGATGGCGAAAAGTCTTTGACTTCTTTCCTTTATTCTGCCAGTGACATGTAAGATACCCCCCACCCAATCCAATAGGCCAAGATTGCTGTTAGTTAACAAATATCACAAAATAGTACCAAAGGCAGATACCATTAACCGACCAAGCTACTACCTCAAGTGGACACCCAGTCTTCCAGCCTTGAGCCAAAAAAAAAAAAAAGATACTCAGAATGGAACTTTAGCAGACATTGCACCCAGCCTAGTTACTGCCACTCATGTGCAAGACATCTAACACTGCCAGTGTTTGCAGTCGCTTTATTTCGTCTTTGGATAACCTTCCAATTTCCCAGGTTAGAAAACTGATGCATTTGGAAGGGTGAGCATCTTCTGGAGACACCCTACAATCAAGATTAGAATCAAGAGTGAAAGTTCCAGTCCCCAAGGGGGGTTTTCATTTAGTGGTTGGGCCTGAACGGGACATCACATTTCTCCCCTACCTCCCAAATTGTTTGCATTTCTCTCTTCTCCCATTAAATGCTAAGAAAGCCTACAACTAAACAGAATAGTTTGAGATCAACCTCAAATTGCTAATTTCAATTTCCAACAATCCTTCTTCCACATTACACTTTGCTCCCCAAACTCAGGTTTAGTTGAAACTAATCAGGGGATATTCCCTGAGGGTACGGGCCATTTCCTTGACTACTTTGATATCCCCTACAGTGTTTATCGTGAGGCTGGCACATGGTTCACCTTCAATCTTTCTTTAGTTGGGTTCTGTTGAGCTTTGTCTCACACTGTTTACTTGGGTTGTTTCATCTGTTACATAAATGCATCACTGTAGCTTGTGGAGGAGAGGGAGTGTGGAAGAGAGACTTAAGCAAGGGGTAACTTCTTTTGTAACTCATTCCTTCCCAGCCTTTCCAGAAGAAGCTACAGCGTGGAAATAACCTCATTATCTTTTCTCTTTTGTCTCTGGGACAGCGCTTTCAGGCTTGTCCTAATTATTTTATTTTTTTTAACATTTATTTATTTTTGAGACAGAGAGAGACAGAGCATGAACGGGGGAGGGGCAGAGAGAGAGGGAGACACAGAATCGGAAGCAGGCTCCAGGCTCTGAGCCATCAGCCCAGAGCCCGACGCGGGGCCCGAACTCACGGACGGAGAGATCGTGACCTGAGCCGAAGTCGGAGGCTCAACCGACTGAGCCACCCAGGCGCCCCTTGTCCTAGTTATTGAAGTCAGTAACTCTCTCCCACAGAGAGCTCTTTGCGGAAAGTGGTCTCTTCATGTTTATCCTGTATTCCACCATCTAGCTCACAGTAGACCACAGACCGCATATGTTTATTAAGTGAATTTCTTTTTTAAAAGGACTCAATACACCCTTGAAAACATATGTGGAGGGAATTCCCTCTGTGCCAAAGAAGAAATAAAAATTGGCAGCAGGCTGCCAAGAACATCCAGAAAGATCTTAGTCCCAAGAGGCTGCCACGGTCTCCAAGTCAGATGCCTACAACCGAGTTGGTCTTCTGACACTGCCTCTAGCAATCCCGTCAAAGCCACTGAACTCTACCGTCAAGCACTTTCTCCCATCTTTTGTTCCAACTCACAGCCTCCTACCCCAAGCCTGAAGCCAGTTTACGGAATATGCTTCTGGGCAGTGCTCGGATACTCCACGAAGTAGATAAGCCAGTAACTTTTAAGTGGGCAAGAAATATGCCGGATGCCTTCTCTTTTTCCTCTCAGCCCTTTCTTGGGAAGGGGGATCTAGTCAGGGCCAAACCTTCACCCTGCTTCTCGGTAATCCCTACCCCCGGCCTTCCACTACGGTTTTAGCCAGCCTTAAAACATGCTGGGCCTCTTCAAAACTCCCAGCAGAGGTGTGGGGAAACAGGAAGCACTTCTGCATCACTACCCTGAGTCGGTCACCCACCCCAGCATCAACCGGGCGGCCACAGGGCAGAGGGCGGCTTGGCCACCGGGAGAGGGAAGGGGGGCCGAGAGGCTGCGCGGGACTCCTGCTCCTCCCCGCCACACCCGCCCGGAGAAGGCCGCCCAAGTGTGGAGAACGAGGCGGCGGGCGAGCGGGCGAGTCGTTCCCTGCAAGGATGGCTCATCTGCGGGGACTCCGCCCAACCGCCCGCCTCGCCGGAGCCCAGGTCAGGGATCTACACGGGAGGGGAGTGGGCGGCCCCAGGGCCCTTCCAGGCCTACCTTCCCCGACTCCCTGGGCTCCATGGCCCTGCTTGAGGTGGCCCGTGCTGACCCCGCCACTGCCTCCAGGCCGCCCCCTCCCCCCGCGGCCTGGCCTGAGGATGCCGCCGCCGCGACCACCTTGGGGACCGGGGCCCCCGGAGGGCAGGACGCCCCGGCGGGGAGGGCGCGCGGCCGAGAACCGGCTCCCCCACGTCGGGAGGGCGGTAGCGCTCCCGATGCCGGGAGAGGCGAGCAGCGCGGACTAGCGCCGTGTCGGGCGAGCCGCTTTACGGCAGCCGCCTGGCCCGAGACGGCGGGGCATCACGGGAAGCGTAGTCCGGCCTAGTTCAGTGGCTCTCAAGCCGCTATTGGCTCCCGAAATGCTGGACCCTGATTGGACGCCGAGCAGCTCGCTCCCTGCCCTTCCCGCCGCGCTTGAGGGTTGAAAGGTGACATCCCCACCACGCTCTCCCAGATCTTGCGTTAAAGGCAAACAGATCTCCCTGGGCTGTGAGAATGCCTGTTCTTGGGTCTGTTCCCTCGCATTTTTACGACCACTGTCAACCTTGAAGGTTTCAGACTTTATTTAATCAAGGAGGGCAATACTTTTTTTTTTTTTTTTTAACATTTATTCAAAAAGCATCATTGGCTGCCTACCATGTTGCCAGGCACCGTGCAAGGTTTGGGAATACACAGCTGAATGAAACAAAACCGTGCCTTCAAGGAGCTTACAGTCTATTGGGGAAACAGACCAGAAACAGATAACTACAAAATAAAGACACAAGTGCAAGGAGAGAGGTAAGCCCAGGACCCTATGAAAACACACTTTGTCACCGTTTAGAGTACAGTGGTGGGAGAATATGGGGTGCTTAGGTCAAGGATTTCCTGAGGAAGTGGCACCTGGACTAAATTAAAGAGTAGGAGTCAGCCGTGAGGTGCTATGGAAGGAATTGTGTAACCCCCGAATTTGTATGTAACCCCTATGTGACAATATTTTGATGTGGAGCCTTTGGGAGTTAATTAGGTTTAGATGAGATCATGAGGATGGGGCTCTCATGATGATATTAGTGTCCTTACAAGAAGAGACACCAGAGAGCTTGCTGTCTCTCTGCCAGATGAGGAAACAGCGAGAAGACAGCTGTCTGTAAGCCAGGAAGAGAGTTCCCACCATCCTCTTGGCCATGATGGCGTCTTGGTCTTGAACTCCCATTCTCCGGAACAGTGAGAAAATAAATGTCTGCCGTTTAAGCCACCGGGCCTATGGCATTTTGTTATGGTAGCCTGAGCTAAAATAGGAGGGGAACAAAGGTGTTGTTAAGAGGGCAGTGGCCATAAGAAATAGCATAAATTAAGCCAGGCAGGTGAGCAAATGGTAGGTGCAGCGTAAGACAGGAAGTTGTGGGAAAAGACATTGGAGAGATACTTGGGGGCTGGACATGGAGGGCATTGTATGCTACCTTAAGGAGTCTGAAATGAGTTTTAAGCGGGTGAATGGTGTGGGCAAATTTGCACTTCAATTGGATCAGGCATACTGCAGAGTAGAGGATGAATTTAAGGAGGAAAGAAAGAAGTCCAAGCTCTATAAAGATATACTTGCTTTCCTTTCTTCTCTCTCTCTGTTTTGTGTTTTGTTTTGTTTTGTGAGAGAGAGAGAGAGTTCGAAGGCAAGTGTGAGCTGCCGCAGAGGGAGAAGGAGAGAGAGAATCTTGAACAGGCTGCACCCCCAGCTTGGAGCCCAAGGTAGGGCTGAGTCTCATGACCATGAGATCGTGACCTGAGCCGAAATCAAGAGTCAGACGCTTAACAGATTAAGCCACTCAGGCGCCCCTATTCTCTCATCTTCTTTAAAAGACATTCAGGGCGTCTGGGTGGCTCAGGTTAAGCATCTGACTTTGGCTCAGGCCAAGATCTCACGGTCCGTGAGTTCGAGCCCCACGTCCGACTCTGTGCTGACCCCTCAGAGCCTGGAACCTGCTTCGGATTCTGTGTCTCCCTCGCTCTCTGCCCCTTCCCCGCTCACACTCTGTCTCTTTCTCTCAAAAATAAATAAACATTAAAAAAAAAAAAGACATGACACAGAACATCAGCCGCCTCCATCTTGAGCTCATCTATACTTTCTGATTGGTTATGTTCTTCCCAGCTTTTGTCTTAACTCAGGCAAAGCATCCTGTGATGGGGACCAGAACTAGCCCCTCAAGCAGTAACAAGTGCCCCGAGCCAGCAAGACCCCACATGACTGACCTCAAGACAGCGATCGACCTTACCTTTGCTGCCCACCTGCATGTACCCCCCCCCAACTTTTGCCCACATTTTCCCTGTATAAACCCAGAGGTTTTGGAGATAGTCTTTGAAACACTAGTCCGCTGTCTTCCCAGCATTGGCCACACTGAAATACACTCCTTTCTTGTTTCACCACCGCTCATCTCTCTGTCTTTGGACTTTGTCAGCAGCGAGTGACCGAACCTGGTCTGTTTGGGACCCCTGGGGCCAGATACTTTTGCACCCCGGTGCCCTGGTCACAGACCTAAAATTATTTGAAGTCATTGTAACCATATATTATTTCGTTTGTAATGTATATGGGTGTAATATATGTAATAAGAATAGGACAAATAATAAAGTGCAGAAATCTTAAGTGTATCACTTGATGTGTTTTTACCTGTGTGCCAGGTAGCCACCGCTCAGATCAGAGACAG
This sequence comes from Lynx rufus, assembly GCF_022079265.1. Taxonomy (NCBI): domain Eukaryota; kingdom Metazoa; phylum Chordata; class Mammalia; order Carnivora; family Felidae; genus Lynx; species Lynx rufus. The sequence goes on along the minus strand of NW_025814856.1, from coordinate 163,061,949 downwards.
AAAATCTCCAGCACTCCAGAAAGCCCCCATGTGGCCCTCCCATTATGTATACATAGAAGTAAAATGACAGAAAGTAAGGCAGTGATTATTATAAAAGTGTTGGTAAAATCAACTATAAAAATGTTTTCTGTACTTTTACATATGGGTGTTTTAAGTCATAATTTGAAGTTTTGGGTTTTTTAAATTTTTTTTAATGTTTATTCATTTTTTTGAGAGACACGTAGTGTGAGCAGGGGAGGAGCAGAGAGAGGGGGAGACACAGAATCCGAAGCAGGCTCCAGGCTCAGCTGTCAGCACAGAACCCGAGGCGGGGCTTGAACTCGTGAACCGAGAGATCATGACCTGAGCCAAAGTTGGACGCTTAACTGACCGAGCCACCCAGGCGCCTCTAAGTCATATTTCAAAGTTTTAAATAAAAAATAAAGCAGATATAGTTTATATTTAAAATTTTTTTTAATGTTTTATTTTAGAGAGAGAGAGAGAGACAGAGTGTGAGCGGGGGAGGGGCAGAGACAGAGGGAGACACAGAATCCAAAGCAGGCCCCAGGCTTTGAGCTGTCAGCACAGAGCCCAATGCGGGACTTGAACTCATAAACCATGAGATCACAACCTGAGCCGAAGTCACATGCCTAACCGACTGAGCCACCCAGGTGCCCCAGTTTATATTTAAAAATTTTATTAGTACATATTGCCATACTGACTGTTAAATATTTTGATTATCACCCCTGAGTAGGTCCCAAGTAACCATTTTCCATTATACGACTCTGCGCTCCTGGCCATGGTTCAATGCAGGGGCCAATAAGAATACCTTTTCTAGGGGGCGCCTGGGTGGCTCGGTCGGTTGAGCGTCCGACTTCGACTCAGGTCATGATCTCACGGTCTGTGAGTTCGAGCCCCGCGTCAGGCTCTGTGCTGACAGCCTGGAGCCTGTTTCAGATTCTGTGTCTCCCTCTCTCTCTGCCCCTCCCCTGTTCATGCTCTGTCTCTCTCTGTCTCAAAAATAAATAAACGTTAAAAAAAAATTTAAAAAAAACACCTTTTCTAGAAATGTGAGGGAGTTCAATCCATGTGAGTGGACCTATAATATTTGACCTCAGCTCAGGCTGCTATAACAACATAGAGAAATTTGCTTCCCCACAGTTCTGGAGACTGGAAGTCCCAGATCAGGGAGCCAGCATGGTTGGCTTCTGTCCCTGGCTTATAGGCGGCACCACCTTGCTATGTGCTTATATGACCTCTTCTCTGTGTGTAGTCAGGAGAGAGAGAATGAACTTTCTGGTGTCCTATCTTATAGGGACACTAATCCTATCAGCCTTAACCTTAGTTACCTCTGTATAGGTCCTATTTCCAAATATAGTCACATTGGGGTTTAGGGACTCAACCTAGGAGTTTGGGGGACCACAATTCAGTTCACAGCTTTGTGTGCTTTGAGCTGCCTCCCTCTGGCAGGTGCAGTCCCTGGTAGGAGGAGTCTGTGTTACTGAGGGGAAAAAGAAATAAGATAGAAGACTCCGGGTGGCCTTCCAATCTCCAGCTCCCAGCTCAGTTATAGCTGTACCTCTCTGTATATACCTTGGAGAGCTGTATTTCTGCCCTTGAGTTATCTCTGTCTCCTTATAACAAATTCTTGTTTAGGGGTTTAAAAGTTAGAGGTGAGGGGCACCTGGATGGCTCAGTCGGTTAAGCTTCTGACTCTTGGTTTGGGCTCAGGTCATGATCTCATGAATTTGAGCCCCATGTCGGGTTCCAAGCTGCTGGTGCAGAGCCTGCTTGGAATTCTAGCTTCCTCTCTGCCCCTCCCCCGCCTCGTGCTCTCTCTAAATAAATAAATTTTTTTAAAAAATGTTTAGGGGCGCCTGGGTGGCGCAGTCGGTTAGGCGTCCGACTTCAGCCAGGTCACGATCTCGCGGTCCGTGAGTTCGAGCCCCGCGTCGGGCTCTGGGCTGATGGCTCAGAGCCTGAAGCCTGTTTCTGATTCTGTGTCTCCCTCTCTTTCTGCCCCTCCCCCATTCATGCTCTGTCTCTCTCTGTCCCAAAAATAAATAAACGTTGAAAAAAAAAATTAAAAAAAAAAATGTTTAAAGTTGGAGGGGAGGTGGTTGAGAAAGCAAGGGCTGGTGATTGAAAACGTTTTCCCATAAAAAGGTACAGAAAGACGGGGCAGTATCTGGAAGGAAGTGTGGGATCCAAATGTAAGACACAAGATCATGTTTCTATTGTTGGCGGAAAGGGAAATGATGGTTAAGCACAGGTGAGGCAAGGCAAGGAGGCAGGACCACAGGACCAAGGGCTCTTTCCAGGGGTAGGGACACTTCTAGATGACACCCCGCGGGAAGAAGGAGAAGACGGAGTCCGTGTAGACTTGTTTGGTAGATTTGCTGAGAGAATCCCCATCTGACATTATCTCAATGAGACAAGGTCATCTCATGAAAATGAAGGGGGTGGGGAAGAAGAGAAGGCATGCATAGTCAGTGCAGAAAAGAGGAAATAGAGTTTATGGGGGAACAATGTGCAGGATGGGCAAATCGAATTAAAGCCCTGTTTGAGGTTTGTGATTACAAATTGAAGGCAAAAACAGACTATCTGCAAAATTCTGTCTGGAAGCAGAAACTTGGGCAGATATTTGAGTTGGAGGATTGCCAGGTATGGAGTATGAATGGCGATAGAAAAGCAAGGTGGGGGGCCTCAGTTGGTTAAACAGCCGGCTCTTAATCTCAGCTCCAGTCACGATCTCATGGTTTGTGGGATCAAGCCCCACATCGGGCTCTGCACTGACAGCTCCGAGCCTGCTTGGGATCTCTCTCCCCCTCTCTCTCTGCCCCTCCCCTGCTCTCTCTCTCTCTCTCTCTCTCTCTCTCAAAATAAATCAATTTAAAAAGATAGTTTAAAAAAGAAAATCAAGGGATTTAATGGTACTTGCATTGGAGTGATTTATAATGACAGGTGGTTCTCAATTCCAGCTAGGTGCACATAGAATTACCCATGAGGCTTCCAAAGAATCTGACTTAAAGGGTTCAGGATGGGGCCCGAGCACTGGTAGGATCTCAAAAGCTCCCTGGGTGCTTCTAATGTGCAGTTGGTGCTGAGGATGACCATGCAGACCATGAATCCTGAGGGGGAGACAGGAGAGAGCTAATGAAAAGTGAGAACCCGGTGGGCTCAATGAATCTGAAATAAATGATAGCGGTGGGGTACCAGAGCAAGTAAACTGGAATGATAGGAAGTCACGATCCGTAAGTAAATATTTGGAAGTGTTTGAAAATATCTGAGTGGTGAAGGGAAAGGTCATTGGAGGTGAGGGGGTGAGAACTGAATGGATTATCCACACGGACACCGAGTGTCCGTGACAAGGAGTATGACCCATGAGCCGAACTCTTCTCTGGATGACGGGGAATGGCATCTGGAAGCAGGAGAGGGTGGTGTAGGCGGGCAGCGCCGACTACAACCAGCGACGCACAGGAAGAGGGCTCTTTGCGGGAGGAAGAGGCAGAACCGGGCAGCAGAAACGGGGAACCAGAGAACTCCAGACTTTATATTCAACCTGCCGAAGTGCAAACCGAGGCCTGCCCGGTTCACCAGCATGGCAGATTAACAGAAGTCTCCTGGAGGCAGTCCTCGCACAGGTCAAGGCCGGGGCTCAGACCCACCCTGCCTCCCTCTCTTTTCTGGTCCCCAGACGCAGACTGCACACGAGCTTGCTGCTGATGTCACTTTATTTGGGATATGCTGGTACCAGGGCATGGAGTGGATGGGTGGGCACGGGAGGAGGGGGTCGGTGCCTCTGGGCCCGGTGATCGCACGAGGGGTGGTGGCTGGGCAGCCTCATCCAGCGGGACCGTCAGTGCTTTGAGAAATCACCTCCTGGAGGACAGATAAGGGGGAGACGCACTGGCACAGAGGCAGTGGTCAGGCCGGGAAGGGGTGCAGCCAGAGGGGGAGCAGTGGAGCAAACTGGCAGGAGAGAAGCCCCGCCAGGAAGAAGCCCAGAGAAAGGTGTGCTTTTGCCCTGCGCTCCACCCAGGCGCTGTGAGCGCCCCTGCACCTGTTTCTCACCTGCCACAATGTGGCCTCGGGGACCTATCAAGAACCAGGCACCTGGCAGGCGCTTCACACATGCGCTCCCACCAAGCCCCCCCCCCAAAAGCCTGTGCACAGTCAGTCAGGTCGCGAAGCTGAGGTCACGGATGCTCAGCAAGGAAGGAAACAGATGAGCTGGGAGGAAGCAGCTGTGACCGACTCCAAACACCCAAGCTTGCGCTGCATTGGAGACGAAGCCAACAAGCAAGCCAAGACGGGGGACGAAGAGGGTCAGAAGGGGTCAAGAAGGATGAATCCCACGAGGGCCTGAGCTTCGGGAAACCGGGCGCCTTTCGGAAAGCCCGGCCCCGCCCCTGCAGGTGTCCAGCCTCGGTCCCCGGCCCTCCCACCCCAGCCCCGCCCCGCCCAGACCCACCCTGGCAGGCGCTGCACTGGCAGCTGCGGATGGCCGGCAGCACCACGGGCTCCGCGTGGCCGTCGGGACAGCGCAGGTGCAGGACCCGCACCGGGTTCTCGGGGTCCAGGCTGTAGCTGCAGCAGTCGCACTGGCTCTGCAGGTAAGGCTCCTGCGGGAGGGCGTGGCTGAGCTGGGGAGGGGCCACAGGAGTTTGCCCGAGCCACCTCCCTTCGCTCTCTTGGCCTTCCCATCCGGGGTACGGCCAGGGCCCAACACTCCTGGCCAAGCAGGGCAGCGGGGTAGGGAAGGGATGTGTCACCATCAAGCTCCCATTTCCCCAAGAAGCCCACCTCCTTCACTGTAAGCCCCAGCCATCTGAGCGCGCACCTGCACGGTAAGAATGCTTTTAACTGCTCGTCAGTGCCTCCTGGCAGCAGGGGAGAGATAAGGCCCTACCCCCAAGGGGCTTGCTTACCATCCCCTTAGGCAGATCTAATACTTTCTGACGCTGCAAGGTGGGAAGCTCTAAACTGTACAATTGTGATCCTAAGTGCAAAGTGAGTTCTCACTCCAGACCCCTCCTGCTATTCGATTATATAGTAACTACGTGAGTGTCACCGAATATTTGATCTAACTTCTGTATAATTCCATTGTAATTTTACTTTTGAAATAGGCACTGTATTCAACAGCACCGAGTTACAAAAGATTCAGTTAAAAAAAAAACCCCTCTGGGGATGAAGAGTACAGCATAGGGAGTATAATTAATAACACAATACCACTGAATGGCGACTACACTTATTGTGGGGAGCGCTGTGTAATTTACAGAATTGTGGAATCGCTATGTGTGCGCCTGAAACTAACATTGCATGTCAATTGTACTTCAGTAAAAACAAATCTCCATCTGATTTCTATCCCTCTATCACTCACTTTTCCTCCCCAGGGGAGGGAAAAAATCTCTTAACCACTCTCCTATGTTTTAACAAATCCAAATATTGTTTGGGAATGGTCTGGGAATACCAGGAGGTACCGGGAGCACCAGGGGAGCAGAGAGTGGCCAAGCGTTGAGGACTAGGTAGGAAAGCACCTCTGTCTTCCAGGAATAGATGACCCAGGTGGGTCGAGACAGGAGGGAATGGCCACACCATCGGTGAGCTGAGGCAGGGCCAGGACCCTCCCAGGCTAGAACTGGAGCCATAGCTCTCCAGGCTCAGGATTAGGGGAGTCAGGGTGGGCACAGAGCTCCTGACAAGGTCTGCACATGGAGCAGGGCTGGGCCTTCTGGGTCCAAGGAGAGCACGCGCAGGGCAGAGGTCTTCTGGGACGTGCTCATAATATGCCTTGCCAGGAATGTCTGGGACAATGCTGTGTGTAAATGGTCTGTCCTAAAGAACTTGTCCTCACTATATGATGGGCTGTGATTTCAGAGCCTAACGTAGGTCCTTTGTGCCTTTCTTGCTGATGTCCTGGGAAGCCCGCAGCACAGGGTGGAGGCCTGGAGTAGGCTTGGGGTCCAAGCCCCGCTGAGGGTGACAGGGCCAAGCAGCAGGTGCAGGCCACCGCCTTGGTGAAAACTCGCCCCTGGCTCTGAGCTGTGCCCCTTTGAGATCAACCGAGTCCCTCGTGTCCCCTGGGCACTGCCCAGGCCTAGGCTGGCCGCAGCAGTCCCTCAGGGGTGCAGGCTGACCTGACTCTCCTGGGCCTGCACGGCAGCCCCCTCGCTCACCTCAGGCATGACGCTGATGCTGGACGGGCAGTGCCCACTGCAGTAGCTCACTTCCACCTGGTCCAGGTAGCAGGCGCCCTTGGTGACATTGCGCAGCTCTGTGAGATGCCGGCAGGAGGCTGCCTGCCCCTCTGTGGGAAGAAGGTGAGCACAGAAGGCGGGAGCAGGGCAGAGAGAAAGGGCCTCGATGCGGGGACTCTGTGTAAAGGGGACACTGTGGACCTGAGGGGCACCTGAGGCTGTTGGGGCAGCGATGGCCAGGCGCCATGATGCAGCACTGGGCGTCACCACTCTGCTGATCCCCATGGTGGGCGGCACTGGGGACGGCAGGCCCCCTAGGGTGGGCACGGGAGCAGTTTGGGAGAAGGGCCCAGAGCAGGGAGAGGCATGGCAGGAAGTGCCCCAGGTCCCCGGCATACCCGGAGCCTCTCGGCGGCAAGTGGGACAGCAGCTCCCTGGTTCCTGCACGGTCACCTCGCCCTGCAGAGGGAGTGGTCCCCAGTGCACTCAGGAGGATGACCCCAGGGCCCCAGCACTGCCTGCTCAAGGCCCTAAGACCAGCCTCTGGGGAGGGACCCAGGAAGGAGGGCAGCAGGGCTGCAGGCGGGTACCTGGGCACAGGTGAGGAGGGGGCAGTGCTGGGTGCAGACACTCCTCCCACGGAGGCAGCGGCAGCTCTCACAGGCCTCCTGCCATTCGGATCCAGGCTGGGGAGAGGGGAGAACCCTCCCGTCCATCTCTACCCATCTCTGCCAGTTAGACTTTTCTATACTACACCCTCCCCCACCCCCCGCCAATCCCTCATCCCTGAAACCAGTCAGGACAGGGGCCAGAGACCAAAGTCAGGGACAAGAGTCTCGGGAGGGAGGTGGGCTGATGGGGCCTGGAGACTGTCCCCGTGTGATGGGTGATGGCTGATGGCCGAGCTGTCTGCTGCTGCAGATCCTGGCACAGGGGGAGGAGCCAGTGGAGAGGGGCGGGGGTGGGGGAGGGCTGGGTGGCCCGGAGGGGCTACAGTGTCTCACCGGGTGGGGACGCCCACGGTGCCAGCACTCGCAGTGGTCTATGGGCACGCAGGGGCCCGCCTGGCTGCGGAAGTGTCCGTGCTGGCACACACAGCCTGGGGCCTGCCCCACACCGCAGCTGCCCTGGGTCTCCGTGGCATTGGGCTCCCGGCACGTCCGCTCGCAGGGCCCTGGCTCCCCAGGGGCCACCTGCTGCCACATTTCCCCGGAGGGGCACTCTGCCAGGGAAGACCCCACCACCACCACCACCACTCAGGTCAGCCCTGGGTCCGGCTTCGATTCTCCCCCCTCCCACACCAGACACCCCTAGAGTCCCTCCTGCCTTCCCAGTGCTGTCCACTCGCTGGCTCTGGGCCTCTAGGCCTCCAAACACGCCCGCCTGCTCTTATCCACCTTCCAAATACTAACGGGGCCTAACTCGAGTCTGGCCTTCTCCAGGAAGCCTCCCCTGACCAGTCCCGTCCACCCTGACCTCTCCATTCATGGCACCGATTTCCAGTCCTGTGGGTGCAGCCTGCTGGTCAGTGAGCCAGAAACGGTCTCCTGTCCCTACCTGTTCCGGTGGGTGAGCTGGCCCTCAGCAGCCAGACTGGGGCAGCTCAGGACTCGCCAGGCCTGTGTGCCTCTGAATCCACACAGAGCCCAGTGTGCCCGAGCTGGGCACCTGTGAGCCCTTAGCAAACGCCTGTTGACTTTGATCAGATGGGGGTAAAACAGCACAGGGCAGATGCCAGACAAGGGTCCTACTTTAGCTCACCCTCAGCCTTTGCTTCCTCATCTGCAGGGAAAGACCCTCCACTTCCTGCATCACTCACAGCCGTGTGCTCACAGGAATGCCCCCAACACCAGTGTGGACGGAGCAAGGAAGGGGCTTCTTGGGAGAGACAGCTTTGCCTAGGGCAGGCAGCGCCCTCTGCCCTCATCGGGGCCAACCCCACCCTGGCTTTGGAAGGACCAGCAGGGGCCTAGACAGCCACATCTCACCACGACAGTCAGCTGGGGAGCAGTTGAAGGCTCCATCTTGGCAGATACTGGGAAGACAGAAGCACGTGTTCGGACGCCTCCGGTGCCCTCCTCCCCACCCCCCTTCTCAGCAATGCTGCCCTCCACCCCCTCCCTGCCCTAGCTCCCTCCTCCCCCTGTCCCCCCTGCCCGGGGCCCTCACCAGTGCGTGCAGTTCCAGGTGAGCACAGTTCCTGGGGGAAGCTCCCGGGCCTGTTCTTCAAGAGTCAAGGTAAGGCCCCAGGGCAGAGAGATCTGGGTGCAGGGGCACGCCGCAGGGGGCACGCACGTGCCATTGTGCAGCAGCTGCGGCAGGAAGGCGCGGGCTCAGTTCTGCTCACACCACACTTCTCTGCCCCCCACCTGCCTGCCCCCCCGTACGGCAGTCAGGGCACTGTCCATACCTGCTCTCCGGGGCAGCCACAGCCGAGCCGGCAGGGTTCCTGCGCACAGAGGGCACCAGGCTGCAGATGCGAGCAGAGGCGTGGGCACGAAGCGGCACAGGCACTGGGCACCTGGCCAGGCGGGCACTCTGGGGGGAGCGCACAGATGGTGAGGTGGAGTACCAGGGAGGGGACCGCCTCGGGACCCACCGCCCACGCTGTTGAACGCCGGCCGAGCTCAGCAGCACCAGAGGGCAGGGAGGCTCCCCCCTCACTCCCCCACCCCAGGTGCTCACCAGGGCAGGGCTGCGGGTTACATTCCTGCCATTGCTCTGTGTCCTGGGCCTGGCATGGCGCCCCTATAGGACCCTCCTCACAGCTCCTACGTCGCCCCATGCTGCCCCCACCACAGGGAGCAGAGCAGCTGCTCCAGGCTGACCAAGGCCCAAGGACTGGGCACTCATGGCGTGGGCACACCAGGGACCCGTTGGTACAGGTGCTGCGGACAGGGGTCAAGGGCACAAGTCAAGGGGAACAGAGCCTTTGCTTCCCGCTAACGCCCTCCACCCTGACCTGTCCCAAGCCTCCCACCTAAAACTCCCCATCCCCTGCTTGGCCACCAGTGGGCAGCCATACCAGTTTTTGCAGTCCAGCTGTACCACCTCGGCTGGGGCCACCACCCATGAGGCATTGGGGCTGGGGAGGCCACAGCGGCAGGAGGAGATGGGCACACAGCGCCCATCCTGCACCAGTTGGCCAGGGGGGCAGCGGCAGCCTGAGGGGGGTGGGGAGGACAAGCAAGGTTCGGGCACACATCATGGGTCCCTCTGGCAGCCAGATGGGGTCCAGAGCTTCAGGCTGACCCTGGAGCACCCTCCCCTACCCCAGCCCCCCGAGTCCCCACTTGACCCGGTCTCCACACTGTTTCCACTGCTGGAGCACAGGAAGGGGTCACTCCAGCCCACCCTGTGTGGGCCCCACCCCAGGGACCCCTGAGGCTGCCAGAACGTCCTCACAGACAAAGCCCATGTTAGGTAAGGCTCGCTCTACGCAGGACCCCTACCCAGGTGCTGAAAGTGACCCAAGGATCCACTTTGCTGCCCTATAACCCCTGATCCTGTAACATGTCCCCGCCCGCAGGTCACATGCTCTCTGGTAGGGATCAGCGAAGCAAGCTGCTCTGGTCTGAGGCCCTAGGGCTCCCAGGCTGGGCTGTGGGCGTGGCCCGGCCACCTGGACGGCATGGTCCCTGCAGACACTGCACGCGGTCCCAGAGGTCCACACAGCTTCTAGGGCACTGGTTGGCACAGTCAAGGGTGGGCACGGTGTCCTGGGCTTCACAGCTCTCCCCTGAGGACCAGAAGGTAGGAGTCTGTGTTGGGGACCGACTTTTGGGCCCCCAGGACAGCACCCTGCCCTCCAGGGCACGCCTCCAGGAGCAGAGGCCACCTCCTCATCAGGTGCTATCTCCCGTGTTACAGTCCTTGGCCCCGCCTCCAGATGCCAGGATGGGGGTTACCTGGGCAGGGCTCCACGTTGCAGCTCTCAGTCTGAGCCCAAGGCCCCCAGCAGCCTCCTCCAGGGGGGCCCCCTGCCTCCCTCCAGCGTAGCCGGAAGCCCCCACTGCACGACACCTGACAGGGGCTCCAGGGCCCCCAAGGACTCCACTGGCATAAGTCTGGGGAGGTAAAATGGAAGTCAGCGCCCAGGGCCCCGCCCTGGCTTCTTGCTCCCACCCCAAGGCCTTGGGCTCCAGCCCTACAGACACTCTGCTAGGCCCGGAGCACCCAAAGCCCCCTTCCTCCCCTTTCATCGGCTGCAAGGATCCTTCCTGCTGCGGCCCGCCCCCCCTCCAGCGCCAGATCGCCAAATACCCCCAAATCCCGCAGGCCCTGGGGGCAAGCAGGAGGCTTAGCAGGCTTGTTAAGCGCCTGGCTACTGAAATAAACAACATGGCCCAGGCCTACCTGGCCAGGTACCCCTCCCTCCACTCTCATCTCAGGCTCCCTCCTGCCCTGTTGGTCTCTGCCCCTCGGTATTACCATGGCAGGCCCTAGGGTCCGGGCAGAGGCGTTGCTGGCTGAGTGGTGCAATGCACAGGTCTGGGTCCCCAGCCCATGGCCTCCCAGTCTCCGGGTCCAAACAGAGGCGATGGCGGTGCTGCTCCGAAGCCAGCAAGGGGGCCAAGGTCGGGGAGAGGCCAGCTGGGTGCTGAGACCGGCGCTCCTCTAGGGCAGTCCTGGAGGCGGGGGCCAGCACACCAGGGGGCAGGCAAGGCCCACAGGGTGACCACTCGGACCACCCGCTCAGAGGCAGAAGACCTAGAAAGGGCAGCGAGTGGGCACCCTTCCCAGTGACCCTCCCTGAGACCACAAGCCCCAGTAGAGGGGGAGGGAGGAGACCCAGTTATGACCAGGAAGGGCTGGAAACAGGAAAGGCTGCAGGAGGGTGCTGGGAGGGTCAGGGGAGGGTGACCAAACATCCCGGTTTGTCTGGGACTGTCCTGGTCCCAGATCCAGGAAACCTTCCAATCCTGGGCAAATGGGGACAGTTAGGGTCTCTCCAGGGCAGCGTTACCTTGACAGCCCTGGCTGGTGCACTTCAGCTCCCCACGCCGGCATTCACTGTGGGAGGGGGTGGTCGGGGTAAGACTGGGGAGACCAGACTCAGCCCAGAGAGGTGGCTGGTGGGGCTCACGTAGGGGTGGCCTGAGCTCTGGGCTCATTTGGAACAGGATGAGGTTGGGGTTGGGTCCAGGCCAGGGCGATTTCCCTGTGGGGCCACCTGCCCCCCCATTCCCTGGCCCCAGCCCTCTGACGCTGCCTCTCCGCCCCCTTAACTCACCACTCTTTGCAGCCCAGCTGCAGGCGGTCCCCGGGAGCCAGAGTCACCCTGGCTCCTTCTCCTGTGATGTGTAGGCAGCTACACTGCTCTGGGGGAATGCAGCCCCCAGCCTGCTCCAGCAGCCCCTGCGCAGAAGGGCACACAGGGACAGAGCTGTGTGGCAGCCATCTCTGTCCCCGAGTGCAGGTAGTGTGAGTGCTCACAGCAGGGGCACGTGCATGTTGCCGAGCAAATGGATGGGCACACGGGCACGAGGCAGAAGGTGAGGGACCCTTAAGAGGCATCGTGGGGAGGGGTGTCGCCACAGGCATCGCAGAGAGAAGGAAGGTAGGAGTGTGGGCCGAGACCCGCTTCTCCTGGGGCATCTCCTCTGGCTCCGCCCCTCACCTCAGGGCAGTAGCAGCCAGGCTGGCAGGGTGGCAGGTCCTGGCAGAGCCGACGGCTCAGGTGCGTGGCACAGAGCCCGGCACAGGGGGAGCCACAGGCCTGGAACTCAAAGGGAGGTGTGCAACTGTCCTCTGGGGGGGAACAGAGGCCAGCAGGCTGGTGGGGGGGCAGCCCAGAGACACCCTCCACCTGCCCCCGCCCCAAGCCTGGAGCACACAGTGCATGGTCCCATCAAGGCCCCTCGGGGCCTCCTCGTAAGAGTGTAAGCCTGGCCCCAGGCTGCCAGTAAGGACCGACCAGTGCTGCCCCGTCTAGCGCCCACTCGGCCCCTGTGGCTGTCTCTAGGGAAGGGTCATGATGGTCGGGGCTTGGAGAGCCTGGTAGCTGCACGGAGGATAGGGCCTGCGGGGAGCGAGGGGGCTGGCAGGTGCTCCAGAGGTTGGCAGATGGGAGCCAGGGGGGCAGAGATTGAGAGGGTGGCCACAACGAGAGGTGGGCCAGACCTTCTGGGCCTGGGAGCAGCCGCAAGTGGACAAAGCCTGCAGCTACAAAGTGGGGAGATCGCAGTGGAGCGGGGAGGGGTGGGACGTGAGGCATGGGGGTCACGGGGCTGCTGAGAGCGGGGGTCAGTGCGGGCAAGGGCAGGGCTCGGCTCTCCGGCCTCCGGCTCCGGGGTTCTCACCAGAGCAGTTGCCGAGGGGGCAAGGCCGGAAGTGGCCGTCCAGTCGTGTGCAGGGGGGGCCCGCCCCCGTCCCCGCCCCTCCAGGCGCTGGTCCCTGGTGCCGATAGCGCTGCTGCACCAGCACCCGACAGGAGCATCGCGTCCAGCTGCTCCAGCTGCTCCACACACACTCCTCTGGGGACCAAGGTGGGGGGATGCCAGCCAGGCCCCTCCAGCTTCTCTCCTCCCTTCCCGCCCCTCCCCTGCCCTCTACTCTCATCCCAGCCCTGGCCAACGCCCTGCGCAGGAAAAGGGCAAGAGGGAGCCAAGAATCCACACAAGTCCTAATTCGCCGTGTTCCCTGTCACTCAGCAGCGAGGGTCACACCCCAAAGGGCTCAGAGGAAAAGATGGTGGGAAGGGGAAAGAAACGAGATCAAATATCAGGGAGATAGATGGATATCTCGGGCGGGGGGGGGGGGCGGAAATCTGGGGTTTGGGAAAACATGCTACTCCCTGTATTTTTCCTGTGCGCACTCACCCAGGCAGGGCCCCGGGTAGCAGGCCCGGGTGTCCAGGTGCAGGAAGGTGCTGTTGCAGGTGGGGTCGGCTCTGGCCAGCGGGCAGGGGCAGGACCCAGAGCGGGAGGCCAGGCCGGGGCCGCAGCTGCGGGAACAGGGCCCCCAGGGGCCCCAGGAGCAGGCGTCCAGCAGCCCCAGGCAAGGCTGCCGTCCACAGCTCTGGGTCTGGGTACCAGGGCCCAGGCAGGGGGCCCCGCTGCGGTGAGGGGTCGAGGCCACGCAGTCCCGGGTGCGAACCTGGTTTCCACCTCCACAGGAGACGGGGCATTCAGACCAAGGGGACCACAGCGTCCAAGCCCTGGGTACTGTGGGAGGGCACAAGTAAGGTCAGAGAAGGTCCCGATGGCTGGTCGGGACCTCCGTGGCACAGGGGGTGGCGGCTGGAAGTAGGGGTGGGAGGGAAATATGAGACACGCGGCAAACAGAGGTGGGGGGAGGTGGGAGCGGGACGTAAACTCCAGACCTGCACACTCGATGTCTTCACATATGATGCCCTCCGGGGTGCAGGAGCTGAAGGGAGGAGACCAGACTCAGGGACACTGCCATCCGCCCCCGTCCCCGCTCCACCCCTGCCTCTGCCCAGACTTACCACTGCTGGCACTCGCCCTGCCGCCAGCTGTCCCCCAAGGTGTGGAGGCGGGCACCGTGCAGGCACAGGGGTGGGCATGGGGGCTGAGGGCAGGGCCGGCTCTGGGACTGCTCCTCCCGGCACTCTGGAGCCCATGGGCCAGACGTGGAGGACCTTTGTGGGGCCCAGGGCACAGAAGGTGAGTGATGGCCCAGGGCCCTTCATCACTCCTCCACCTCCTGGTGGGACACCAGATGGGAAAGCCTGGGGTGGGCGTGGAGGTGGCTAAAGGCAAGGATGACCAGGGACAAAGGTGGGGCCAGGGCACAGAGTGGGCATGCCCCTGGGGGGCAGAATCCAGGAGCTCTGCATCAGAGAGGGAGACCGCGTCCAGGCGTGGCGGACCGGGGTTGGGGGAGGTGACGCTAGCCTGGCCCAGCCCCATACACACCGGAAGCGGCTCTGCTGCCCTCCGGGCCCACACGAGTAGCTGCAGGGACTCCAGGCTGACCAGTGGCTCCAGGCGCAGTGGGCAGGCGGTGGGCAGGGCTGAGCCGTGCAGGAAAGCCGCCCGGCCCGGCAGGTGCAGGTGAGGCAGGCTTCCCGGTGCTGGCTCCCTGGGGCCCAGCTGTGGCCCTGGGCATCCGTACACTCGCAGTGCCCGATCGGCACACAGCCTCCGTCCTGCTCCAGGAAGCCTGCGGGGAGGCAGCCCTCCAGAGCTGTGCAGGCACCCGGGGTCCCACCTGCCTTCCCACTGAGTCGCTGTGACGTGCCCAGGGGCCAGGGCAGCACCCACCCTCGGAGCAGCGGCAGCCCGGCTGGCAGGCGTGGCCGTCCTGGCCGTCCTGACACACGACCCCCTCCTGGAGGTCTGAGCAGCGGCGGGGGCAGCGGTTGGCACAGCTGACCATCTCCATGCCCGCTGGGCAGCCCTGCTCTGAGCACATGGGGAGGACCAGAGTCAAGAGGGCCCTGAGCACCAGCAACCCTCTTCCTGCCTGCCTGGGAACCGCTCCTACCTCCACGAAGCTGTACTCCCATCCTTCTCCCCATGTTGGTGCCCATAGAAACATGGGGCCTTGGGGAGGCCCTGGAATGGGGACATTCTGAGTGACAGGGAGTTCCTCTCACCTACCTGGGGGTTCCCGGCACCTAGCCTGGCACCCAATAAATGTCGTCGAGCTGGACTAAATTTGTGCATCTAAGAAGCCAACATGCTCACCTACGTGGCTGCTTTGTGTTCACCTGGAGGGGATGGGGGGGGGGTGTCCTAATAGTATTGGAAGGCCCTAGAGGGACCAAGGTCCATGGGGTCGGTGAGCTCAGAAGGAGCTGAAGCTGGGAGGAGCCTGTCTGGCTCAGCCCAATCCCAGGTGCAAGTGCACTCACGACCATAACCCTCAAATCCTCCGAAAACCTTGACGGGGCTGGGTGATTCTCCAGGAACAGGAGGATGGACAAGATGGCGAGAATGAGTTCTAGTGTAGCTGGGGGTGGGCAGCTCACCCCGGGCAGGTCCTCGCCCAGTGCCCAGATCCCACCGTCCACCCCCCGCGGGCCTCAGGGTTTTCTCAGCTGGCCAGTGAGCGTCTCCATCCCAACGTGTCGCGGGAACGCAATTAGAGGTGGGGGTGGGAAGAGCTGTGCGGGATGTCCCCACCGCCATACCACAGGGCCCGGGATTGCAGAGCCGCACGTGGTGCCTCTCCCCCACGCAGGGGGCACCCCCGTTCTTGGGGGGGGGGCTCGAGCAGCTGCGGCTCCTCAGGGACCGGCCCCCCCCACAGCTCCGGTCACACCAGGACCAGGGGCTCCAGCGTGACCAGCCTCCAGGCACTGCGTGGAAAAGAGAAGGGCCAGGTGAGGGATCTGGCTCAGGCAGCGGGGGCCCCCCACGCACCAGGCGCCTGGGGCAGGGTCGTGCACGGAGATGGAAGCGCCACAGGGGCACGTGATGCCAGGGAAGGGCGCGTCCTGGTCCTCGGCGGCCGGCCTCACCTGGGCAAGCCCGCAGGCTGCAGAAGCGGTGCTCCTGGTAAGCGGTGAGGATGTCAGGGCACCAGTGCCCGCCAGGCCCCGGGGGGTGGTACGCCCGCAGCCGGCGCTGCTGGCCCACCCCGCAGCTTCGGGAGCAAGGTTCCCACGGGGCCCAGGCCGTCCAGGAACAGTTCCCGGCCACGCAGCCAGGGCTGGGGCACAGCGGCAGCTCTGTGGGCCAGGACAGGACCAGACAAAGCTGAGCTGGAGCCCGCCCCGCTCTGCTCGGGGGCAGACCTCCTCGTCTGCCAGGGCCAGCCGTGACCTCATCCAGACCTTTGGGCTCCTGTTTAGGATCTAACACTGGCTGTTGTGGGGCTTTGGCAACTACGCCCCAGACTCACAGACTCACAGGGTACTGAGGGATTTGGATGGGAATTTCGGGGGGACTGTTCAGTACACACACAAGTGAGGGTTTTCTTGGGTGCTGGCGGTGGCTCCCCAACAGTTGCCGGGCTGACACAAAGCACCCAGGGTCCAGAGTCACACACGGGTTCATGATTAGGTGTCAGGCTGAGAGTTCAGGATTTGCTTCAGGAGTATTAGATGTTGGGGGCTGGATGTGGGACAAGGGCTGGGAGCCAGAATGAGCTGTTTGAGGGAGGATGCTGGGATTAGACGGGATGGCCGTGGTTTGGACATAGGTCAGGGTCAGAGGTCAAGACTGGAAGGCGCACCTGTGCAGGAGGGCAGGTTGCAAGGGCGCTCCTGTGAAGTGTCCCCCCCGGTGCAGTTTGCCAGGCAGAGGCGAGCGCGGCCACGCCAAGCAGGGTGAGCGGGGTCTGTGCAGGTGCGAGAACACGGGGACCACGGAGACCATGGGCCCCAGCCGCCTGAGGGGAGAGGAGGGAGGGGCACCTCCTGACGAGTCAACCCTGGGCTCCAGGCCTCCCAGGAAGCAGGGCTGGGAAGGGAGGAGGCCCTGGACTTGTTCTTCCCAAAGGGAGGCCGTGTGCAAGGGTGCAGGCAGTCTGGGGCCAGGACCCAAGGAGTCTGGCTACCTGGAAGGCTGGTCACTCGCTCCACCGTGGACCCTTCAGCCCCTGTGCCAAAGAAGAATCCTGCTCAGTGTTTCTGAGCCTGCGCCGCACCAGGACCAAACCTGAAGCTGGTGGCCACGTTCCAAACCCATCACTATCTGGTTCAGCCCCTCGTCAGCTTGGTCTCCCACCGACCCTCTGGGCCCCAAGCACAGTACTTCCTCATGGCAGCAAGGCCTTGGCTCAAGCCGCTCCTGCTACCTGGCATTCCTTCCCCTCCAATGATTGTCAAGGTCCTCTCCCTCCTCAAACCCCACATGCTGCCTCCCCAGGAAGCCCTCCTACACTGACCCTCCAGGAGAATTCTCAACCTCCCCAATCTTCCATAGCATGCGTGCCCTCCTACAGGGCTCACCACATGCTGAAAAATGGGTTATCTGAGCCCCTGGATTCCAAGGTCAGAGTCCTCACTATCCCCCTAACACACACAGCGTGGTGCATTTGGCAAGAGCTCCAGAAACGTTGGTTACACCGGAATCGAAGAGACACACAGAGCTAGCAGGCGAGGAAGAGAGATCCAGAGACAGCAACTCGGATGGGCAGAGACAGGAAAGGACAACGGAAGGGTTGAGGTGTATTTGGCCAGACTCTCCCTTCCCACTTCCCTCACCTGGGCAGTCTGGGCTGGGGCAGTACTTGAGCTCCTGGAGGGTCCCTCGGCAGCCCTGGCTGCCCGGGGCGAGTGAGGCTTGCACACACTGGCGGCTGCGGGTGCGGGTGCCCAGCCCACCACAGGAGCGGGAACACGGGCCCCACGGCCCCCAGGGACTGAAGCCATCAGCGGCCTTAGAGCAGTTGCCCACTGAACAAGACAGCCTCCCATGCACACAAGAGCTGGGGAAACAGCATGGGGGTGAGGGGCTGGGCAGGATAGACCCTGAGAGAAAGGGATGTTGGCAAGCGTCTCCATCCCAAAGAGCAGGAGACACAGCCAAGGTTACCCAGGCCAGGCAGGGCCAGGGCAGCCAACGCCTCCCCCTCCCTTGACTCCAAATCTCTCCCCCACCCTCACCGTCCCCCTCACCAGTTGCTACAGCCTGTACGGAGGGTCTGGCCTGAGCCCAGTTCATCTCCAGGCCCAAGGGGCTGACCGCCCTCTCCCAAAATGGGTGAGTGAGCCCCCGGGTCAGTGCCGGCAGCCCCCAGCTCCTGCAGCAGCAAGGCGGTCAACACACAGGGGCACTCCTGGCGGGTGGGAGGGAGGAGAAAAGGCAATTGCACAGGTCAGGTGCCAGCCCTCTGCACCTCCTTGGGCGAGGGGGTGGGGGGAGGACATGTGAGGTTTCAGGGGGGCTCTGGGCACCAGAAGAGCATTCCCTGGAGCAAGGGGAGCCGTTTCCCTGAGTCAGGGGTGTGAACCTGAGAGCCTAGTAGCCTCTGAGCTAGACCTGTAATGGCCAGGAGCTTTCCTGCATACAGATCTCAGCTGGGACACAGGCAGGACCAGAGGAGGCCCCCAGGGGGCAGGACTTGGAGGGAGCACTCAGGCGGAAAGGGCCTCAGCCAGGAATCAGACGCCCGATCCCTAGCTTTGCCAATAACTGCATGACTCAGTGTGTCCCTTTCCCTCCCTGGGGCCCCCTCAGTGTCATCAGCTCTAAGTCAAGCAAATGGGACCAGGTGGCTGCTCAGGCCTTTCTGAGTATGGCTGGAACTCTGGCCGGGGGAAGCCCCTGGACGCCGGTTTCACGATTAGGTAGGATTAAAGACTGGGAAGGAAATCCCCACGTGCCCATAGAGCTTGGCAGAGCAGAGCTGACACTGGCCTGCTGTCCAGACCCCACAGCGGGAGACGAGGAGTCTGGGGCCAGGCAGAGTGGAGGTTGGGTATGCTTCCCCGCAGGGGTCTGGCAGGGAAAGGGGGACCGCGAGGACCCACGATTGCCTGTCCCAGCCTGCCTGTCCCAGCCTGCAAGAAGCCAGAGGGGGCACCTGGCCACACCTCAGTCCTGGCCAGGAGGACTCAACTCCGTGCTGGAGTTGAGAGCCAGGAACAGCGGCTGCTGAAAGAGCAGGAGCCCAGACAAGCTCCCCACTCCAGGGACCCAGCGACGTCCAGAGCCTGCACGGCCTCAGCTGTCTGCTCTGGGAGCTCGGCCCCTGCCTGACTCACACAGACAGTCTCATAGGACCGTGCTTGCCTGGGGTCACGTGAGGAAGCGGGGAGCTGTCCAGAGGCCACAGAGTCTGCAGAGGTGAGCAGCTGCAGGGGAGGGGGAGGAAAGGCAGGGGAGGGGAAGGGAGGGGAGGGTCTTGGGCTCCTGGCTGAGTGGGTTCTGACCTGGACACAGGACAGGTGGTGCTGGAAGGTGCCCTCGGGGCAGTGGCAGCCTTCTTCACAGCCGGTGGAGAAGCAGCCCACCTGGCGAGTGACGTGGGCACAGGAGAAGGGACACCCCTCGCCGGGCCGGCATTCCCGGTACAAACGTCCAGCCGGGCAGCCAGCCTCTGGGACAACACTCGGGTCAGTGCCCAGCTCTGGCCTGCACTGCCCTCAATGGCTACTTCTGTGCTCACCCCGCGGCCTGCTTACTCACCCCAGTACCCACCTTCCCACAGTTCCCCAGTTGTGCAGACAATACCTTCCCTGGGTTGTGCCCCTCAGGGCCAATGTCACACCCTCCCAAAGGCTCCCCTCCTTGAATCTGGCTACTTCCTCCTCCACAGGCCCATCACTGGCCCCGGGAAAGGGCAGTGTGGGGGGATGGGACGGAAGAGGTCAAAGGCACCTATGAGTCAGCATCAGAGGCCAACATGGGAATCCGTCAAGGGCAGACCCCGGTCGGGGCTCACCTCTGCAGACCTGGGTGCGGCAGGTGCGGCTCTGGCGGGCAGGCCCAGGGCAGGGGGGCCGGGCACACCTCCGGGAGCGGAGCTGCTCCCCTCCCCCGCAAGAAACACTGCAGTCCTCCCAGGGGCCCCAGGAGCCCCACACCCCAGGCCCAGGGCAGCTGGGCACCTCCTGGCACTGCAAGACGCCCTCCATACAGGTGCTGGGGACAAGGGACGGGGCCTCAGAAGACAGCACCCTGGCCAACTCCCACAAGAGCCCCCACTGCCCGGCTCTGCAGCCCACCCCCTCCCTGCTCCTCTTGACTCACCAGTTGTCACAGGGCCCGGTCACCATCTCTCCGGGTTCCAGGCTCTCCCAGGAGCTGAGCCCAGGCCCTGCTGACCGGCTCTGGTTCTCAGGGATCCCTGAGGGCACGGGTCGGGGTGGGACCCCAGACAGCTCAGCGGGCCCCGCACCCTCAACCCTTCCTCCTATCCCACTGCCTTCTACCTCCCTCCCTATCAGCCTACACCCCGCGGTGCCCCAGATCCTGGGCCTGGGAGGTGGAAGCCCCAGCCTGGAGCAGGGATGCGGGGGGATGCACGAGACACTAACGCCTGGAGCGACATCCTGCAGCCCAGGCTGGGCTCCGGGGCCAGACAGGCAGAGGCCAGGCCGGCGGGCACCGCGGTGCTCGGGAGAAATGGGGAGAGCACGGAGGGAAGCACTGACCCATGGCTCCAGGCTGGTACTGGCAGCGGCAGAGGGCAGGAGGCACACAGAGGCCGTCCTGGAACAGCCGGCCAGGGGGGCACCCGCAGCTGGGCTGGCAGCCCGTCGAGCCCGGCTGGCACGCACTCCCGGGAGACAGGTCCTGACAGGAGCGGGGACAGGGCCGCCCACAGGGGAGAAGACCCTGGCCACCCCCACACTCTGTGGCGGGAAGGAAGCAGAGAGGGCAGACGCTGAGCAGGGGCCCATCCTGCAGGATCCCAGGACTCAGGGGGCAAGCCCTCCTGCCTCACCACCCCCAGCCGCCTGACTTTCCACCTCGTCCCAGGACCACAAGGTGAGGGATCTAAATGCTGCCTCTCAAAGCAAGTGACATGCATGCGTATACTGGGGACAAAGGCCAGAGGCCGTGTCTCCCAAGCCTTCCAAGGGACCCTCCCCGACCTCTACAGAAGCCCTCACCTGTGCATTTTGTGGAATTGTCCTGGCAGGGGCGACTCTGCCTGTGGCCCCCAGGGCAGGGCCTGCCTCCCTCAGGGGTGGGGGGCCAGATACACACCCGGCTCCGATGGGACTGCCCCAGGCACGCGTCACAGGAAGACCACAGTCCCCATGGGCTCCAGGCTCCGTCCACTGTGCCGGGAAGACAGCATCAACTGCCCTAGGAGGCCTAGGAGGTGCCCGGCCTATTGAGATTTGAGCAGACAAGTGGGGGCATCTCACCTGGGCACTCGGGCGAGCTGGGGCAGGTCTCCTTCTGATGCTGGGCCCCTGCCTCCCCTGCTTCCCCGGGACACGGGGCGCCCCCGTGCTGAGGGGCGGGGCAAGCGCAGGCCCTGGAGCGGGTCCTCGTCTGGCCCCTGCAGGGCTGGGAGCACGCCGTCCACTCCGACCATGGGCACCAGCCACCAGGCACTGCGGCAGGGGACAATGGAAGGGCACTGGGGCACAGACATCCCTTCCCCAGTCCCAGCCCTCACTGTGACCCTGGCCGCTTTTCCTCACCTCCCCCTGAGCTGGGACATACGTACCTGGGCAAGGCAGGTCTGTGCAGCTCAGCCTCCCCTCTGAACAGGTGCTGGGCAGGGCATGCAGGCACAGGAAGGGGGACAGCAGCTCAGCCCTGCCTGTGCTCTCCACATGCGCCCCTCCTAGGCTGCCTCTTCCCTTCCCCTCACCGCTACGCCCTCCTTTCCCTTCAGGCTCTCGGATGCCCCTTCGCCATTCTCCAGAGCATCTAGACCCTTCTCCCTGTCCCATTCAGGGACCTCTCGGGTGTCCTGCGGGCTCCCTGCAGGTCGCTGACCAGTGCGTCCTACTGGGGTGTGACCACAGGCAGTGTGCTGCTAACGGGGGCCGGCCAGCGAGGAGGAACATCATACCTATCACCCCGCCCTCCCCTCAGAGCACACACCCAGCCTTCCACGTCTTCCAGAGAGCAGATGCACAGAGCTGGCTGCCTCGGTCTCCCCACCCGTCAGACCAGAGTTTCAGAGTGCCTGCCCGCATCTCCTCGGGGACTGTGGGAGTCTAACCTATGGCAGCTGAGACCCGGGAGAGCTCAGGCGCACCCCACCCTCAGCCTTGCACCTGCTTTCTGCCCACATGGCCGCCTCACCAGTAGTTGCAGCCATCAGGCCTCAGCAGCCGAGCTCCTGGGCGGTGCCGCTCCCCGCTCAGCAGGTCCAGGCAGCCACAGTGGCTGGGCTGCACGCAGAAGTCCCCGTCGGCACTCAGCACCTGGCCTGGAGGGCAGTAACAGCCGGGCTGGCAGTGCCACACGCAGTGCTGGGGGACAACAAGTGGGGGGGCTCCGGTCAGCAGAAAACTGTGCCGAAGGGGCAGGGAGGGGAAAGATGAGGCGAAGGAGGAGGCCGAGGGGTGTGCAGAGGCAGAAGGCGTGGTTCTCCAGTTCACAGTCATCGTCATGTTCTAAACACGGTTTCCGGGGCCCCTGGGGGGCTCAGTCGGTTAAGCGTCCGACTTCGGCTTAGGTCACGATCTCACAGTTCGTGGGTTCGAGCCCCGCATCGGGAGCTCTGCTGCCAGCACAGAACCTGGATCCTGCTTCGGATCCTCTGTCCTCCGCGCCCCCCACCCCCCGCCCCTTCCCTGCTTGCCCTCTCTCTCTTCCTCTCTCAAAAATAAACATTTAAAAAAATTTTATATATAAAATAAAACACTTTCGGTCGTGTCCCCTCCCCAGGGGAAGAGAGCCCATGAAGGGCTTCCCTGGGTGGGAGTGTCCTCCAAATGTGAATCCTGTGGAGGGTTCCATGGGGGACCTGGTTAGTGCCTGGGAACCGAGGCATCTCCCAGAACGCAGGGAGCAGGGCAATGGAAGCTGGCTTGGGGCGGGGCGGGGGTGGGGGGGGGAGTCATTTGGGAAGGAGGTGGGGTCCCCTGGGGAAGCTGGGAGCCAGGCACTTGTCCTCCTTCCTCCCAGCTCACCCTGTGCAGCTCCTGCCTGACCCTCTCAGACAGGGCCCTGCACAGGGCCCCAAGGCTGTCCCTTCGGCATCCTTGATTCAGGCCCGCTTCCGCGCCACACTGCTGCAGGCTCCGTGGGTCAGAGACCCTGTCTGCGCCTGCCTCTGTCCCTCTCCATGGTCCTGGACAGGCATTCCATGAAGGCTCACACACAAGCACACGTACACTCAGAATCAGGGTGTATGCGCCAAAAGGCTCACGGTGTTTGAGATGATGTAATGGAATGATCTCCCCTCCCTCTGTGTTTATGGAATCTTTGTAATAAAATGTCTAAATTGAGAAAGGCTTGATGGGCTGCTGGGTGAGGTTCACTCCTGAGACGGTCTCTGGAACAAAGGGGAGCCAGTCTGATGGGCACTGACCCCATCCCTCCTCACCAGTGCCAGGCTGCCCCAGGCCCAAAGAGGTCATGACCCAAAGCCACACCCTGCCCTCCTGCAAAGTGACGCTTGGGGCCAGAGGTCAGGCAGGCATTCCGAGGGAGCCAGACTCACCACGAGATCGTCACAGGAGCGAGGACAGGGAGGGCCACAGGGGCTGTACTCAGCCCCTTGAATGGTGGTGCAGTTGGTCACTGGGGAAGGGGACAGGGTGGGTTGAGAGCCATGTGGGTCCGCCCACCCCAGCCCATCTCTCCATAGTGTTCCCTGACCCCTGTGCCCCGTTCCTGGCAGGTACCTGGGCATGGCAGGGCCTGGCAAGCCTCTCCCTGGGCCTGAGGCCCCTCGCAGTAATCCCCCAGGCCCTGGGGTGGAGGCTGGTCACAGGCTCGCATCCGGCTCCTCAGGCCCCCCCCACAGCTCCGGCTACAGCTGGACCAGGGCCCCCAAGGACCCCAGCCCCCAGCTCCTGGGATGACAGCAAAAGAGCAGCTGGGGGAGGGGCCGGCCAGGGCTGGGGGCCAGCTGGCGCAAGGCAGCAGGTATCCACAGGGCATGGAGGGCACCATCCTGGGCACCGCAGGACTCACGGTCACATGCTGCCAGGAGGCAGGGCTCTTCCTCAGCATCGGAGCCTGGGCAAAGAGGCGTAGGCAAGGTCAGTGGGGACGGCAGCCCCAGGATGGATGGTTCCGCGG
This sequence comes from Lynx rufus, assembly GCF_022079265.1. Lineage (NCBI taxonomy): Eukaryota > Metazoa > Chordata > Mammalia > Carnivora > Felidae > Lynx > Lynx rufus. The sequence goes on along the minus strand of NW_025814856.1, from coordinate 163,038,188 downwards.
TGGGGGGCCTGGCGCAGAAACGGTGCCGGTGGCGTCGGGCAGGGCCACAGGAGGCCGAGCACTCGCTCCACGGGGTCCAGGGGGACCACGTGGGCTGACCTGGGGTACAGACGAGGGAAAGGCCGAGAGAGAGAGAGGATGAAGTGAGCGCAGGCTGGAGGCACTGGCCTGGGCAGAGCACCCCTTCTCCCTTCCCCCAACTCTGCCCCTGGTGGGGAGCAAGCAGGGGGCACAGTCAGGTGCGAGGCCCCTTCCTCACCCTCCTCACAGGGCCAGGAGGTGCAGTTGGTGATGAGCCCAGAAACACAGGAGCTGGAAGAAAACAGCAGAAGTTCGGAGGCACTGTCACAGGCTGAAGTGTATTCCCCCAAATTCACACGTTGAAGCCCTAACGCCCAGTATTCAGAAAGTGACCTGATTTGGAAACAATGTCTTTATAGAGATGAGCAAGTCACAGTGAGGGCACTACGGTCCAATACGACTGGTGTCTTTATTTATTTACTTGTTTATTTATTTATGTTCATTTATTTTTGAGACACAGAGCACGAGCAGGGGAGGGGCAGAGACAGAGGGAGACACAGAATCCAAAGCAGGCTCCAGGCTCCCAGCTGTCAGCACAGAGCCCAGCACGGGGCTTGAACCCATGAACCATGAGATCACGACCTGAGCGGGTTGCAGGAAGGCAGCTACAAGCCAAGGGACGCCAAGGCTCGCCAGCCACCACAGAAGAGAAGGTTCTGGAATGGATTCTCCCTCCCGGCCCTCAGGAGGAACCACCCTGCTGACTCCTTGCTCTTAGATTTCTAGTCTCCTGAACTGTCAGAAGACAAGCCCCAGGTCTGCTGTGTGGTTGCTGCAGCCTCAGCAGACAGAGACAGGTGAGAAGAGAAAGGTTGGTGGGGATGGTGTGGACACAGGCCCCAGATTGCTGACCGGCTGTGCCTGTGGGCCCAGGGGGATGGCCCACTGGAGGCCATCATCCCCAGCACTGAGGAGGGACAGCAGGGTGCCCCCGGGTCACGGGACCATCGGGTGGGGTGGGGGTCTTACCAGTTCTCACACGGACGAAGCACCACGCTGCCCGGGGGATAAAGGCGCCCCCCATGGGCACAGGGGCAGTCCTGGGAGGGCACACACACGTTGTTCTGGAATCAAAAACCATCATTTTCTGGATTCCAGGTGGGTCTGGCCCAACCCGCTCCCCGCAGTCAGAACCCAGCACCCCTCAGGCTCCCACCCTCCAACGCCACCCAGCCTCCTTCCACAAACACCTCTGTCACCACCCTGTGGAAAACCTGCGCCAGCAGTTACAGGAGCCATGGGGGAGGGGCATGGACCCCCCCCCCCCAATCTCTGGGAGGAAAAAGACCATCTCCAATTGCAGGACATGAGACCGAACTGTCAAATGCCCATGAAATCAGCTAACAAAATACGAAACACGTGATCCGTATAGCAACGATGTTTTTAAAAAAAACAACAACAACTCTATGTTTATATCAAAAAAATTAAAACTGATGAAATCATGCATACAGGAAGTTTGGAAATTATGCATACAGGAAGTTTGGACAAAAGTTGCTAATGCTTCAAATTAAAAACAAAAACAAAAACAAAAAAAAACAAAACTGCCACCCATCAGTACACGATTCAAAGTCAAATGTAGTGAGGTGTGGGCCAGGCCCTGGGAGGCCCTTTCATCATTTCAGAGACCCTGATGAACAGACACATTATTACCCCAACTTGACAAATGAAGAAACAGAGGCACGGGAGCACGCATCCTAAGGTCACAGGGCTGCCAGAAGAAGAGTCTGATTTGAACTCAGACCCCGCTGGACTCTGGCCCCTTAGCCACACCCCACATTCCGGCAATTTATCCCTGTAAACCCTTCCTTCCACCCCACAAGCTTCTGTCCAAATTCCACTGCGCCCGCCTCACTTCCCTGCCTTCCAACAGCAGTGCCGCCTCCAGCTCTCCACCCCCTGCAATCTCTGACAGTCAAATCAGGATCACCTCTTCCGGGAAGCCCGCTGTCACTGACCCAGTCCCCGCCAGTCTGCATTTTGAGCTCCACAGTATGCAAAGCTCACTTCCTGTGTAAGGATGGTTCTACCTCCATTCTAGGCGCTCTGGGTCTGGTTTCCCCAGACCAGAGGCTTCATGAGGGCGGACTTTACTTTCTCCCCATGGTGGAACCCCCATCGCAAGCCTAAGCATGCAACAGGTGCTCAATAAATGACTAATGATAACATAAGACAACAGAGCACTCAAGGAGGCATGAATCACAAAGATCTTGTAGACCTATCACCATTTCACAAATGGGAAAAGAGAGGTCCAGGGAAGCATGACCGTGTCTCACCCAGGGTCACCTGCTGGCTGCTGGCAGAGCTGAGCCATGAGCCCTGAGTTCAGTGCTTTTTCCTCAACTCTCAAGCCCCATACCCTTGGTTCTCCCCTGCCCAGGTCGCTGGGAGGTCAGGTCAGGGAAGACACTCACCAGCAGGAACATCCCAGGTGGACAGTAACAGCCAGGGTGGCAGGTCTGGTCAGTCCCTTGCAGGACACTGAGCTCTGCACACGAGGCAGGGCCCTGGGCACAGTCCAGCCACCGCTGGCCCCCGGGACACATGCCAGGCACCGGCCCTGGGGTCACAGAAATTGATAACCAGCCCAGGCACAGTAAACTCTTTCCCGGGCTCCTAACCCAGGAGAGGCATCGGCTCTAGATGTGGCCAGGGAGGTCACAGGCTGCATGGCAGCTCAGGGAGAAGGGTTCCTGGGGTGACAGGGAGGGGCTGACAGGGCGCTGGGTTGGGGGGGATGGCTACTGGGGGTACGGGAGCAGTGGAGGAGGTGGGGACAGCCCTCACCTGCACAGGGCTGCAGACCACAGGTGGAGAAGTCCACAAGGCTGTGCGGGCCACTGCCTCGGGTGCGGTTCCGGTAGCCACCGCCGCAGGGCACGGAGCACGGAGACCAGGGGCCCCACTCCCCACGAGGACCTGGAGTGGCAGCCCAGGTCACTGCGGGCCCTACCTCCCACACCCACCACAGCCCTCTCCTCCACCCAGACCCCTTCTTTCTCGAACCTACAGGATCACAACCCATCCCAGGAGACCTCACTCCTCCCTGGCCTGGAGCAGGGCTGGCCTCCACGGAGGACCCCTCTTAGGGAATGACTCTCGGGGCTCTCTGGGGACATCCTCCTGGCATCTTTTACACTAGGCCCTTGTACCGCTCTTGGGGTCTGGAGGGGGGAGTGAGTGGAGTGTTTCCTGGCTCTTCTCTGGGGGATTCTGAGGACCTCAGTCCCAGCTCTCACCCCGACACGGCCGCAGGCTGCAGAATTCGGCCTCCATACTGGGGCCCTGGCACGCAGCACCCCCGAAGGCAGCTGGGGGTGCGGTGCCCGCCCGGAAGCGCCGCCGAATGCCCACGTTGCAGCTGTGGCTGCAGAGACTCCAGGGGGTCCAGGGGCTCCAACCACAGGCCACTGCCAGGGTGGGTACGGGGAGGGGCACAGTGGGTGTGAAGCTAGGTCAGGTCATCCCTGGTCCCCAACTTCCCTGGGGCACCATCGACATCCCCAGGAGTTGATCTAAAGAGGCCAGCATCCCCTGTGATCCCTGAGGACCCACCACTGCTGATTCCTGGGCATCGGGGTACCTGGGCAGGGCTCTGAGGTGCACACCATCTCACCGGAGATACAGGTGCTGCAGAGAGAGGATCCATCATGGCCACCGTCAGGCCCCGCCCCTTGGAGCTCTGTGTACCTGCCCCCAGGGGGACACGGCCGGCCGGCACACCACCGAGGCCAGGCACAGAAGTCCAAGGCACAGAAGTGAAACCCGCAGAAGGGTCTAGAAAGTAAAGCCCCGTGGCCCCCTCGAACTTCATGAGGTGACTGAGGATTCTCACCCAGGCCCTCCCGCCTAGCTCCACCCTCCGTGGGCTCCCTGATGCCCGAGGCACTGTGCTGTCCTTTGTCCCACGCTTTTATCCAGGAGTCACCTTTACGTGCTTTCCTTTCCGTCTGTATTTATCACACAGTTTGGAAAGGACTTTGAGCAGCTCTACGGGGCCAGGTAGGAGCCATTTCGAAAGAGTACACCCCAGTGCGAGCCTCTTGGAAAGAACAGTGTGCTTTTCTCTCCTTTTGCTTTTCTCCAACAAACGTGTTCAAGTTGCCCCCCCCCCCCGTCCAATACGTGGAAGTCCCAGAAAAAGAATCGAAGAAGGAAAAAGCAAAAGAGAAAGAGGTGGGGGAGAGGAAGAATGAAGGGGACTGTGGGGGGGGGGGTCGGGGGATGGACAGGGGACAGGGAAGAAAAGGGAAGAGGAACAAGAAGAACAGAGAAAATGAAATGAAATGTAAGAAAAGGAAAGAAAAATGAGAGAAGCACAAGGCAGGGTGGGGCAGGGGCGGGGCGGGGCGGGGGTGGGGGCGGGGGCGGGGCGGGGTCGCGTGTCCCCTGCCAGCAGGGCCTGGTGTCAGCTTGGAGTGTTGGGGGCTTCAAGGTGTTTGAGCAGAAACCCAGTGGATCTCAACATCCAGGGAAGAGAAACAGGGGTGACTGAAAGGGAGGGTAGAAGACCCTCTCCAGCCCCTGCTTCCTTCACAAATCACCTCCCCGCCCTTCGCCTCCCTTCCCCCCTCCCCCCAACCCCCCCTCCCCCCCCTCCCCCCCCCCCCCCCCCCCCCGGGCTGGCAGCTTACCAGTTATTGCAGGAGTCCAGCCGAGCCGCTGCTCCCGGTGCATAGAGCTGCCCGTGCAGCTGGCAGGGGCACCGACTGCGGGGCAAGCAGCTGGCATTGTGCAGGAAAAGGCCAGGGGGGCAGGCGCAGCCGGGGGCGCAGAAGCTGGTACACTCCACCCCAGGGTCCTGAGCCAGGCACAGCTGAGGGCAGGGGCCCCCGTCCTGGCGGCACTGCTCCGCCGAACGGAACACCATGTCCCCTGGGCACTGGGCTGGACGGGCAGACAGACAGGGTCTCAGCATGGGCAGGAGGAAAGGGCCAGGGGTTGGAGGGGCCAAGGGGAAGCTACATGCCGGTGGTCGGTGGTCGGGGAGCAGCACTGAGGAGCCACGGGAAACCCCTCCCACTCCCCCTCCCTTGCAGGCTCGCTCCAGTGTCTGAAAGGTTGCCAGTAAAGATTCATAGCTTTGCCTGACTTTAATACAAATATCCTTGGAAGTAGAGCAGGAAGACAGAAGCCACCTGGGCCAGGAGTGGGGGCTCAAAGGAGAAAGGACAGGGAGAATGGGGCCAAGGGCTTCTAAAGAAGGGCTGGCCCTGCTTCTCGAAATTCCTGCAGTGAGTGGTTCTGCCCAGAGGCCAGTCTGACCTCCTCGGCCACATGCCTGGGAAGGAGACCTTGGGCAGGGAGGAGCAAAGCCTGGGGACCAGTGCCCGGTCCTCAGGGTATGGGAGCCAGAGGAGGGAGACACAGGAAATCCGGGAGTCTCTTAGCTCAGGGTATGGCCTGACCTGGAGCCAGAGGTCAGTGATGTGAGAAGGTGGGGTGGAGAGAGGTCAAAATCCCCGGGGGCCTGGCTGGACGTGGCTGGGTAGAGAACGGCAAGGGTTAGGGGGAGGTTGGCACCTGTGCAGGGCTGCGTGTTGCAGTCCCTGGTCTGGCTGTGAGGTCCCTGGCACTCGGGGTCCCCAGGGGTGGAGCCGGAGCAGCTGCGCCCACGAACCTGGATGCCCCCATCACAGGGGGCTGAGCAGGTGGACCAGGGAGCCCACAGACCCCAGATGCTTTGCGCTGTCAGGAAGAGCCAAGTTCGTCATCACGGACGCCGGCAAAGGTGCGGGTAGGGGACGGGGTGCAGGAGGGCCACGCCTCCAGGACTGTCCCAAACGTCCCTTCAGGCCCGGCCCACCCTGTGAGTCACAGGCTGGGGGTGGAGGAGATTCTTCGGGACAATAGGCTTGCTCTAGCCTCCCTGCCCCAGGTGCCCAAGGGGTCATTCTTCTCCCTTGCTCCTCATCCCACCCTAGTGCTCAGGCCACTCCAGGGACAGAGGGGGCACACCTGGGCACACAGGGGGGCTGCAGGGCTCCTCCTGGGTGGCCTCTCCTGGGCAGGAGTTGTCCTCGGGGTTGGGGCAGAGCCGGGAACGACTGCGCCACCCAGGGCCTCCTCCAAGGGTAAGGCAGCTCCTGGAGCAGGAGGACCAGGGCTCCCAGAGCGTCCAGCCCAGCGTCTCTGGAGGAGAAAAGGACAGGCCTTCTGCACAGGGTTCCTGGCAGAGCTGGGAGGGAGACCGGGTCAGGTCTGAGAAGCCTCTGCCCCTCGAAAGTGGAAGGTAGGACCCCCCCCCCCCCCACCTCCAGGCCCAGGCCTCTCTCTCGAAGCACAGCTCCTGCTCAGCCAAGCTCCAGCTCAGGCCACACTCTACCCGTGAGCTCGGCTGGCACCTCATGTCCACCACCCACCCTCACATTTTCCCCCAGATCAACTCATCCAGAGTCTTCTAAACGCCTATCCTTCATTTCTCTTCCATGCTAGAAACCCCAGTCGCCAAAGACACCTGTCGGTGCACCAGCAGCCATTCCTTCCCCCTTCCTTCCCTCCTCTGCTATGAGAGCCTGGCCCAGACCCCACAGACCCATGCTCGCACTCCCAACTCCTATTCTCGCCTCTGTCCCATCTGCCTGCAGAGACCTCTGCCGTCACCTGCTCTGCTCTGCTCACCCTGGGCCACGAAAGAGGGAAACAGCCTGGGCTCCCTCATCTGGCATCTGTGTGCTCCTGATTGCCTGCCCCACCCTCACTCACTCGGCCAGCAGGACCAGCTTCACCCCTGCTCTCAGGACACCCCAGCCCCCCAAGACCAGCCTGGGCTGGGCATGTGGGAGGGGGGGTGCCGCCTGGGCCTCACCCTCTGTCTTGTCCCCGACAAAGCCCCATGCATCAAGGCCCCTTCTGGGGCTGCCTCCTGGACCAGAAGGCCGCACTGACCCCATGTAGGTGGCCGGCGGCCCAATCGGTCATGCCCTGTCCCCAGGGTGGGAATTGGGAGGAGGAAGGCAGGCATGAGGGTTGGGGGGTGAGTAGCAGGCTCCCATCCGGGCTCCTGACCTACCTGTCCCACATTCCACGTGGCAGGCCTGCAGCTCCTGCCTGTTGCCTTCACACGGGGCACCCCCAGAAGCAGCCGGAGGGTTGGAAGGGGACCTGGGGGGGATAGGCGGCCTGGGCACCCGCTCTCCTCTGCCTGCCCTCATTCCTGTCTTCCCGGTCACCTGTTCTCCAACCGTCACCTTCTCTACCCTCCAGCACCCCTTCCCTTCCTTCTCCCATATTCCTCTCCCTGCCCCCTACCCCCGCCACAATGGCTCCGTCCTGCACACCTGAACCGAGTTCGCACCCCAGAGCCACAGGAGCGGTCACAGGGACCCCAGGAGGACCAAGCTGACCAGCCACAGGACACAGGGCAGCCCCCGGGCTCGCACACCAGGACCCCTTTCTCGCACACGCTGCAGGGGAGGGAGAGGCCGAGGAGGTCAGGACTGGGAAGGGGGGCGTGGAGAGGGGCTGGTCCCCTGACCCAGGCACTCCCTGCCACAGCAGACATCCTCACCAGCGGCTGCAGTTGTCCAGGAGGAAGGGCACCCCCGGCTGCTTCACCTCTTCGCCCACCAGGCAAGGGCACTCAGAGAGGGGCAGGCAGCGGCCATCATGGAGGAGAAGCCCAGGGGGGCAGCGGCATCCTGGGGTGGAGGCAGGAGGGCACTCAGCCCCACGCAGGGGGGCAGTGGGGCGGGGAGGCTGGAGACCGAAGGCTGGTGAGTATCCTCCTCCCGAGGGCTCTGTCTGCCGCACCCTGACTGCTGGGTGTGCCTCACCTTCCAGACAGCGTCCACTGCAGGTTCTGTTGGCCTCAGGATCCAAGCAGGACGGCGGACATGGTGGCACCAGCCCCTGCTGGCACAGCTCAGCACTGATGTGAACACGGCCCAGCCCACAGTCTGGTGGGAGAGGGACACTAGGTGGGGCGGGTGGCAGGAGGCCCGGTGACCTTCCCTAACAGCCCCACCCCCACAGGGCTCCATCCCTGGATGCCCCTGCCCAGCCCTGCTCCCTTACCTGTGTCACCCGCGCAGGGCTGCAAGCCACAGGGTGCCCGCTCTTGGGAGGCCCCAGGGCAGGGAGCACCACCATTCTTGGGCGGAGGATCCACGCAGCTCCTCCTCCGACTTCGGTGGCCACCCCCACAGGAGACGCTGCAGGGCCCCCAGGCCTCCCACACAGCCCACACCCCAGCCACTGTGGGGGGAAAAAGGATGGAGGCGGACCAGGTGAGCCCAAGGAGACTCAGACCGCGCTGGAGAAAGCAAGGTGGCCTGTGTGGTGGCCAGCTAGGTGGCCTAGGGCAGCACCACGGGGACTCAACAGGCTCTTCTCCTGTCCCAGGAAACCTCCCCTTGGTGGAGGGACTTGAGCAAAGATCTCTAGGTGCCTCCCAGGATGAAGGCTCTGGTCCCTGGAAAAGGGCTGGGGCAGTGGGGAGACTGGAGCGGGGCTCCTCCTGGTGGCAGCAGAAAAAACCAGGTTAGGAGACCAGGTGTGGGAAACCCCTCTCTGGAGCAGAGGCAAGGTCGGGACTACTCCCTCGCACCTACAGAACACAAGGGCTAGGAGGCCTTAGGCACAGCCTGGGAACACCCTCACTCTGAAGTGGAAACAACTTTACCGATCCAGTCCCCACACTAGAGGGTAGGAACCCATCCAGGGCCACTCAGGCAGGAAAAGGGCAAGGCCAGGGGCAGCCTTCCTCCTAAGCCCTTTGGAGGTACGGGGCTGTGACTTCAGAAGGGGCTGTCCCCCTAGAGTCGTGGAGAGGAGCCCAGACACCGGGGTCCCCAAGAGCGCAAGGGCACTCCCCCAGGTGGCTCTCGGATAGGAATCCACCCCAGGTGTCCCTTCCGGGGGCGGAGGGGCGGGGGAGGCGGGGTCCTGAGGAGGCCTGGGTGCCAGTCACCTGGGCAGGCCTGCACGAAGCAGGGCTGGCTGCGGAGCCTGTCGGACGGGCAGGTGCCCCCAGGCAGGGGAGGCCGCAGCAGGTCCCGGCGCTGGAAGGCGAGGCCCAGCCCACAGCTGCGGCTGCAGCTGCTCCAGCCAGACCAGGGCGCCAGCCCACAGTCCACTGCAAGGGGATGGGTGCGCAGGACTCAGAGGGGGCTCGTGCAGGAGCGGGGCCCTCAGAGGTGTCCCCTGGCCAGGTCCGTACCACAGCCGTCCTCATCAGAGCCGTCCTGGCAGTCAGGCCGCAGGTCACAGCGGCGCTCGGCCGGCAGGCACTCCCCGCTATCGCAGCTCAGCTGGCTTGGGGAGCAGAGGGCTTTCGAGGCCGGCAGCCCAGGCAGGGCCGTGGTGGGCACCGGGAAGGGCGCGGCGCTCGCTGCCAGCAAGGTGAGGGGAAGGGAGTCACAGAAGTGATTCCTGACTGGGTGGTACACTGAGCCCCTTCAACCTCGGGCCAAAAGCAGAACACACTTGTCAACCAGAGACCCTGCCCCTCCTTCCTCCTGAAGCTCCCCACACTCAGTACAGCCTTCTGTCTACACGTGAGGGGGGAGATCATGGGCTCTGGTCTGCACAGGCTCTCACCCAGCCTCTCTGCTTGTTAATGGCTCCTGGGGGGTCTAGAAAGACATCAAGCAGTCTAGAACAACAGTTCCTTCCCTGGGGTAACCTCTTCCTGAATGCATACTCCCTGGGGTGGCCCTTCCCTGATTGAGAGAGTAGGCTTTGAGCACAGTGATCTACTTTGGATGGATGGATGGATGGATGGATGGATGGATGGATGGATGGATATACGGATGGATAGGTGGGTGGATGGATGGATAGATGGATATATGGGTGGGTGGATAGATGGGTGGGTGGGTAGGTAGATGGATGGGTGGGTGGACGTATGCATATATGGATGGATGGATGGATGGATGGATGGATAGATGAGTCTCCTCAAAAATCAGACAGGGTTTATGAAACAAGCCATGACCTAAGACCTACTGCATTTGCCCTCGTCACCATCCCCAAAGACACACACATTCCCAGCTGTTTTTACCCACTCAGGCTCTTTTCACTCTCTGCTACCCCTAGCGCCTCACAGTTCCTTCCCATATGAGCCAGGAATAGGGGGCAGAGACTTCCCCAAACCTAAAGCCCTTTGGTCACTGCTACCCACATGACTTCAAACCCTCCGGGGAGCCCTGCAGGGTCCCCTACTCACCACAGTGCCTCTCATCGGAGCCGTCCAGACAGTCCTCCCTCCCATCACACAGCTGCTCCCACTCCACGCAGCCCAGCACCTCACAGGGCACCTGGCCTGGGCTACACTGCACAGGTGGGAAGGGCGGCGGGGCGACACTCTGGCCTGTGGGCACCATCGCAGCCAGCTGACTGGACCCTGCCCACCACGTCCCCCCTCCCTCAGCCCCCAGTCTCCCTCCTCCTGCATCTGGTGTGTGTGCCCCCTCTTCCCGCCTCTCTTGGGATAATGGAAAAACAGTGAACTGTATCAGGAGACTTGGTCCTAGGCCTGATCCTACCAAAACTCTGACCTTGCGCTGTGGGATCTTGGGCAAAGCGGCTAACCTCCAGGGGCCTGTTTCTCCGACGGGGAGTTGTTCAGATGCATAGGTTTAGCAGGCAGAAGACGGTAGAATCTTACCAGCAGGGGCCACTGGACTCATGGGGTGCAGGGGGAGCTCTGTCATGGCTGTCGTTCCTGGTCTCAGGGCCTTGGCCTCAGGCTGGGAGGTGGGGGGGGTGGTCATGGTCTGCACAGATTCCCTAGGACTCAAGCGAGGAGCCTCGGAGTCTGGGACCTGAGTCACTGGCCCCTTCCCTGTGGGTGCAGGAAGGAGAGAGGTGAGGCCCTCCAGCTTCCCTTCCGTGAGATGAAGCAGAAATGGGTTCTCCAAAGGGGTATCCAGGCTTTGGGTGGTGCAGGGTTGAGCACAGACCACACCACACCTTCTGAGGGACTTCAGACCACAAATGAGGTGGAACTTGGTAGCCCAAGGAGCACAAGAGGGTTTTAAATGAAAGCATAAAAGCGCTTAGTGTCAAGCTGAGATTTGTACCCTACTCTCAAGAAGCCACACACGGCAGCTTCCAAGAGGAACCGACAGCACAATGGGACATTCAAGTCTGCACCCGATGACCTCCTGGCAGCTACAGCGAAAAGGGGGTTCGAGATTCTCATTGCCCAACAAAGGATTAACGTTATGACACAGCCAGTTTTCGAGAACCAGACTCAGCGTGACGTTAGAATTCATCACATAGCCTGCATCTTGCGGACTCAAGCGATGGTACAAGTTGCTTCGTCTGCTTTTCACAAAAAACACAGAAGGACGGGCCAGCCGGGCTCCTGGATGACTTTCGCTGGAACTCACGGGAAGGGGTCGAACTTAGACCTCTTAGTCTTACAGATGGAAAAACAGAGCCCAGAGAGGTGGTGAGGCAAGCCAACATCTCCCAAAAGAGGAGGTCAGAGCCAAGCCACAGCCAGCTGACAGCCCCGCCCATTTCCGGCCTTGCTCTGAAGACAGCTCTCCTCAGGCTAACGTGCAGGTGAAAGGTCAGGCAGCCACAGGGAGGCTGGTACATGACCCTCAGAGAGCCCCTTCTTTGTTCTTGTCCTTGTCCATATACCAGGGAGGCTGGTACATGACCCTCAGGGAGCCCCTTCCTTGTCCTTGTCCTTGACCATATACCAGGGAGGCTGGTACATGACCCTCAGGGAGCCCCTTCCTTGTCCTTGTCCTTGACCATATACCAGGGAGGCTGGTACATGACCCTCAGGGAGCCCCTTCCTTGTCCTTGTCCTTGTCCATATACCAGGGAGGCTGGTACATGACCCTCAGGGAGCCCCTTCCTTGTCCAGTTTAGGAACATGCTAACTTGGTGACCCCATGTTCCCCGTGCCCACTTAGAGACATGCGCGGCCAGCAAACCCTTCAGAAAGGGGTACTTGGCTGCATCCATGGGTGACCAGAGGGGGCACAGGCGGGGCCAGGCAGCACCCCGCAGCCCCGGGGAGCCCCTGTCCTGGCCAGGGGTCTGGAGAAGGCAACCATACTTCAGGGCACACGCTCAGCCCTGGGAACCAGTCTGGGGGATCCAACCCTAGAGTCCGGGAGGGCGGGCAGGGGCAGGATTTAGCCAAGGTGTCCTCCACGGTGACCAAGTATTCCTTCTAGAAGCAATCCTGCTTCACTTAGGGATGTCAGGTGTCAGAAGACTGAATGCCGAGATGTAATAGCCCCTCGCCCTGAGAGGGTGGGCAGGGTAGGGGGGTGGGGATGGGGCCTGGAGTTTGGGTACATACCTGTGGGGGGTACAGATGACCCTCGCCAGGGACGCCAGCGTTCTGCATCTGCCAGACCCTGCAGAGGGAGAGGGGTCAGCTGCCCATACAGCCCAGGGCCCCGAGGGCAATTCCACCTGAGACTAGGGACCTAGCTCTCATTGCCTTTGGGACGCACCTATGTCCCATGGCCCCTCCCCTGTCCCTGCAGCACAGGGCCCAGCTGGGGGGTGGAGACTCACTTCCCTACAACACCTCCGGGCTGACACCCAGGGGCTATTCTCGCTGACCCACTTAGGATTCTGCTTCTGCTCTTGCCCTCCCAAACCCCGTCTTCCCCCCAGTATCCACACACATGGGCTTCAGCGCTATGGTCGCTCTCCCCTTGGGTCCCTGACCAGGCTGTTCTCCAGAGGGAGAGTGTCCATCCTTCGTCTCCACATTGCAGACCCCACTGCCCCAGATGCCCCATCCTTCAAGCCTCTTCCAGGAAGCCTCTGGGGACCCTGGGGACAAGTAAGGCTTTTCCCACCTCTGAGTGTCTGATGCCCTGTTGCCAGCCCTGTGGGCATAACTTTGCCACCTGGGGGTGAAGGCCTCTCCTGTCTCCCAAACTCCTCCAGGCCAGGCACCTGCCCTGTGCTTCTCTGCCCCTCTGCCCTCCAGCCCCCAGTCCAGCACCGGGCTGGCCCCCGGAAGGCTCACGGGCTGAAGTGGACTGCGAGAGCAGACCAGGGACACGTGGGGAGGCAGCGCTGGCTGAAGGTGCGAAGAGAGGGAGACTGCAGGGCGAGGGAACGTGGCTGCTGAGGCCCTGGGACCGGGGCTCCCCATGCCCCGCACCCCACCTGCTGGGCCTACAGCTCCCCACTCACCTTGCTGGGCTGGGGGGACAGCTGTCCGGGCTGGGTGGAGGAGAGAGTTGGGGTCCCGGCTGTGGACCAGACTCTGGGAAGAAAAATAACCAAGGGACTCCAGGGGTTCTCCCAGCTTCAGAGCCACCACCCGGACAGGGGGGTCAGCGCCCCCAAGGTGGGCCCAGGGCAGGGCAGGGCAGGGCAGGGCTGGGGCACTCCAAAAGGGCATGCCCACTAAGACTAGACAAAGGAGACGTTATCCCAGTGGTTTTCAACGTATTAACCCCCCTGCAGGGCTTGTAAAACAGATTTCTGGGCCCCACCCTCGAGTGTCCGGCTCAGCCCGGCTGAGCTCGGGCCTGAGAATCTGCATTGCTAACAATTGCCAGGTGACGCTGCTGCTGCTGGTCCAGGGGCCACATTTTGAGAACCAGTGACCTCCAGACTCTAGGAAAATGGCCGAGGATCCTAGAATCCCGTGGTGGGAAGGGGCCTCCAAAGGCACCCAGCTGCACTGACGCAGCACGCAAGGCCAGGGAAATAGTGCAGGACATCTCTCCCGTGGCTGACCCCTCCAAGGCTGAGCTGGGCACCCGTACCTGCCAGTGTCCGCGGGCAGGGGCACACAGCCCTCTTCATCAGAGCCATCTTCACAGTCCTTCACGCCATCGCACGGGCCTCCCCTTGGGGCACACTCACCACTGGCACAGCGGTGCCCAGCCCCTGGGCACAGGGGCACCACCAGCGGGGACACTGGTGGGAGAGGAGGGCTGAGGGCTCCTGTCTGTCCCTCTTCCCACTCCCGCCGATCCCACTGCCAGCCCCGCCCGTACCTGGCTCACAGCCCAGCAGCTCCACCCACGGGGAGGTGCTGTGGTTGGTGTCACTGTGGGGGCCACGGGGCCACACCCGGACATGCTGAGTCTGCACCATCTGGCCAAACATCCACACTGTGGGGGCCACTTCATCCAGGTTCTTAAGGAAAAGCTGCAGGAACAGGGGTGACTGTTCACCAGACCCGAGCCTGCCTTTTCTCCGGACTGCCACCCGACCCTGCTGAGTGCCCCCGCCCAATCCGAGTCCCCCAGCCGTCAAGGCATGAAAAGCATGCTCTCCTGGCATTAATCACCAGGGTCCCTCAAGGCTGTGGGTTCTGGTCCTGGTGCCCTGAGGGCAGGGGCCAGGTTGTGCCTGCTGGTGAGTCCCCAGGGCCTGGCTAGTGCCCCCCGAAGAATCAAGAGGGAAGGGGCACCTGAATGGCTCAGCTGGTTGAGCGGCAGACTCTTGATTTTGACTCAGGGTCACGATCCCAGGGTCATGGGATTGAGCCTTTCGTCAGGCTCCTCGCTAAGTGTGGAACCTGCTTAAGATTCTCCCTCTCTCTCTCTCTCTCTCTCTCTCTCTCTCCCTCTCCCTCTCCCTCTGCCCCTCCCTTCCTACCCCTCTGCACACACACATGTGTTCTCTCTCTCTCTTTTAATAAGAAGTAAAATTAAAAATTGGGGGGGAAAAACCTTAAAAAAAAGAATTAAGAGTGAACACATGGTGTGGACTGATCCCTCCTGCTTCATGAGACTTGTCTCCCTGGGGAGGATGTAAACCTCCAGGGCAGGGCTGGGTCCCAGCTGCTCTTGACATGCCCTCTGAGATCCTCAGTGAACTTGTTGTCCCTCCCTCCACAGAGCTTTGCACACCTGCCCCACGCCAGAGCCACTTGGATAGCTCCTGACGCCCTGCTAATGACAGGTGTTCAACGAGCCTCCAATATAAGAATGTTCTTTGGGGACACTGGAAGGCCCTTGGGGACAAAGATGGTGGGATTCGCAAAGAGGCATGTGGGTCACTGGCCCAGGAGGCTCGAGTGGCAGTACCTTGGCTGGGGGCAGGATGCCAGGCAGGATGTCACTATAGTTGTGCCAGTGTAGACCATCAGTGCTGAACTGCAGCAAGGCCAAGGACCCAGTCTCCTGCACTATGATGCCTAGAGTGTGGGCGGGGGTCAGAGCTGAGACAGTGAACCCCAGCCCCCGCCCCCCATTACTACCCCGTCCCAAGCCCCGCCCCATCACCCCCCGGTCCCCCCCAGCCCTGCCCCCCCATCACCGCCCCATCCCCCCAGCCCCGCCCCGTCGCCCAGCCCCGCCCCCCATCACCGCCATTCCCTCCTGCCCCGCCCCCACCGCACTGACCAGTGAGGTTCCTGGGCAGCAGCAGGTCCATCTGCAGGTAGGGGGGCAGAGTGTGCCGCTGAGTGCGAGTGTTCTCGATGGTGCTCCCGCCCCGATAGCCAGGCCCCCTGGTGGGAGCCCCCAAGAGGGCAGCCTGGGTGGGGAGCTCCAGCTGCAGGTTTTCCCTGGGGAGTCCGGCCAGGCCCAGCGGAGAATAGCAGGGGTCTGGGTGCAGAAGAGAGAGGGGCTGGAGTGCAAGGGAAGAGGGTGGCAGGTGCCTGCCCGGGACATAGGAAGTCACAAGGGGGGGCTGAGGGATGCAAAGGGCCCCATGGTTGACCTTGACCTGGGCTGGAAGGGTGGTCCAGAGAGGGCAGAGTCAAACAGGCAACCTAAGCCAGGATGACTTCCAGATCCTTAGGATAACCATCCTACCCATGGAAGGCAGGGATAAATTGCAGTGTTCCTGCCTCCTCTCTTAGGCTGGGCAAACCCTGGGCGGTAATTCCTCTCTGACATACAACCACATGTGGCCCTCACCTCCAGGTGGAGGCAGAACGTAGGTGACCAGACGGGGTCCGATCTGGGGACTGAGGGCTGGAGAAGGGGCAGGAGTGGCCATGGCGAGGATCGTCTGGTTCTCACCTGTGTGGGGAGACTCAAGGTTCAAGAGGGAGAGACCTGCAGATAGGCTCACACTAGCCCCAAGCCCCACACCCAGGCCTCTCCCCACCTCTTGCAGCACTTTCTCCCTCAGGACTTTCCAGGAGCCCCCAGAACAACCTCCCGGCTAGGAAAGGCCTGTTCTCCTTCCCTTGGCATGAACTGGGGGTTTTCACTTCCACTGAATATTTAGAAATAGAAGACCTTTCTGAGCACTAGAAAAGGGTATCTCTGGATGGAAGCACCCCTGTGGGCTGGAGTCTAGCTCCCGCTTGCCAACTTGCACAGTGAACAATCTGTACAACTGTGAGTGCTGGCCCTCCTCTAACCTCAGCAGCCTGTAGGTGCACTTTTAGAAGCAGGAATCTAGACCCATAAACGCATTCACTTTCACGCCTTTGTGTTTTTCTGTTTCGTTCATAACTCAGTTTCCAAGCAAAAATACTCTTGAAAAAGTTGAACTTTGTCTTGGTTCCTCTTAGGAGAAAGGCCAGGAACCAGATCTGACCCAGCTGAACCAGAGAAAAGAAAGCACCCTCGGCGGGAGGCAGAATTCTAGCCCAAGAGAGACAGAAGAGACCTGATCTCAGGAGGACAGAGACAAGCCCTTCCACCCAGAGGGCCCCTTCCTTCCCCAGTATCCAGGACTCAGGCTCCCCCCAGCCGGGGCTGGGGTAGCCACGGATCCCCCCACCCCGCTCAGTGCTACCACCTGGGGCTCCCCCTGAGTCCTCACCATCCTCCTCCCTGCCATTCCCCAGACCCACTCACCACCGGGGAGGGCACAGTGGCAACACGAGTCTCCCGTTCCCTCCACCAGGACCCAGTCCTGCGGACACAAGAGTCAGGCTGGAAGCGCTGAGCCAGCCACCTGCCAACCTCCGACCCAGCCTATCGGGCCCGCTGGAAACCCTGGCCTCCACACAATGCCCCTCCCACTGCCCCGCCCCCAGGCTCCTATGCCCCCTCACCTGGGGGCAGCCGCCCAGTGGGCAGTAGGGGGAGCAGCGCACAGTGCTGTCGTGCAGACACTGGCAGACTCCGCAGGGGCCCTCTCGCCAGCGCTCCCCTACGCCGCGGACCCGGCCCCGCTGCTCACAGCCCTCACACGGCTCCGTCCGGCACCTGGAAGAAGGGCCACCACTTGGCCACTTGCCGGGTGAGTGGGCTCGCCTAGGCAACCAGCCCGTCCTGGTGTGCCCCGAGTGAGCGGTCTCCCAGGACTTGGGACTTTCAGTGATAAAACCGGGAAAAGTCCTGGACCAGCTGCGCTGCTTGGTCTCCCTATCTCCTGACTCCCAGCCCTGCACCCCAGAAACTGCAACTGGCCCAAGAAAGGGGTGTGGAAGCAATCTGTGCCAAGACCCTAGCCAGTGGAGCCCATTTCAGAGGGGGCGTGGTGGGCAGATCTGGCTCACCCCCTCAGTACCTCCCTTCAGCGACCTTCAGAGGCACAGGGTGCAAACCAGAGGACCCGTACTTGCCCCTAGACTTGTGGGCTCCCTATGCCCCTCTTTTGGACCTTGAGAGCCTAAAACTGATGCAGAAGAAGGCCAGATATTCCCCCAAAGAGGCGCTGGGAATCCTGGTGTTTAGACTAATAGGGCTCAGAGTAGGAGCGGTTCCTCATTTGGAGTCCATGGTACCTGTGGAAGTATCTCAAGAAAGGGCACACCAGCAGCTTCCTACCTGGGCGCTGGAGGTGAGAGGTAAAGGTCTCTGTGGGTCCCTGGGGTGGGTGCAAGTACCTGCGGGCCTTGCGGTGGATGCCCCGGCACTGGCGACCTTGGCCCGAGAGGCGGGGGTTGTTGGGGCTCCGGAAGGACCACTGGATGCTCTGGCTCCCGCAGGGGCCCAGGCACTCAGCCCAGGGGGACCAGGATGACCAGCCACAGTTCACTGCGGGAGAACCAAGACCCAGGGGTCAGAGGAGGGCTGGGTGCCCAGCTGGGTAGTCTGGGAGGGGACAAGGACCCCTCGGGAAGGGTCAAGGGTGGGGCCTCACCGGCACAATCTGGATCGGGCCGACAGCGCTGGGGCCGCCCATCCTGGCAGATGCACAGCTGGCAGCTGGCTTTGATGCGCTGCCCAGGCCAGTAGCGGGTGCCATCCACCAGGCAGGGGCACTGCCGGGGCCACACACACTGCCCCTCACTGCCCAGCACCTGTCCGGCAGGGCACCAGCAGCCTAGAGAAGGCCCAGGGTGAGGCTTCCCTGCAGAGCGTTCAGCTCCACAGACACACCGGCCACAACCTGGGCCCAGAGCCGCCCCCCGCCCCCCGCCCTTACCTGGGCTGCTGCAGGGCTGGTCAGCCGAGCACACAGCCCGACCAGAGACTTCATCGCAAGTCAGAGGACAGGGAGCACAGGGCCAGAACACCAGCTGCCCGGAGCAGGTGGCATTGAGGCAGCCGTCCCGAGGGCAGGGCCCTGAGAGAAAATCAGAACCAGGGTTCGGAACGGTGGGTCGGTCCCCCGCAGAAACAAGCCACCTCCCAGCCGTGCCCTCCTTCCTCGCACTCACTGGTCTGGTGGGTGGCGTGAGAGCCCCCGGGCAGCGTGGCGCAGGTCCGGCCCCCATTCTGGGGTGGGTGACACTGCCGCTGCCGGGTCATGGTGCCCGTGCATGGCTCGGAGCACGGGGACCAGGGAGACCAAGAGGTCCATTCACCATCCACTGTGAGGAGAAGGGGCAGGACAAGTGGGAGGAGGGGGGCATGAGGCCAGTCTGAGAGCCCCGTGATCTCCCTCTCCCTTGCTCTCTCTGGGCCGCCGCCCGCCCCCGGCCCTCCCGGGTACCCCAGGCCCCTCACCGGGGCAGGCGGCCGTGAAGCAGGCCTGAGTCTGGTGCTCAGAGCCTGGGCAGTGCTGCAGTACCGGGAGACTAGGTGGGGAGCAGCGGCGGCTCCGGGCCCGCACCCCAGGCCCACACGTCCTGCTGCACGGACCCCACGGGTCCCAGGGGCTCCAGGCCCCACAGCCCTGCTCTTCTGGGGAAGGCCCTGCCGTCCCTGCCAATTCACAGTCAGGCTGCCCGTCACACACCTGGGGAGGGACCAGGATCAAAGTTCCTTTCAAGTCAGGTGGCACAATGGCTCTGCCTGTGCCACCCCCTTCCTCCCTCCCTCCTTCCCTCTCTCACCAGCTGGAAACTGATGCACAGGCCATCAGGGCAGGAGTATTCCGGGCAGGGAACCCTTGTCCCGTTGGGGCCTCCTGGGGCTGTCATCCCCTCTGAGGGGAAGAGAAGAGAAAACAGTAAGACGAGGAGAACTCCCCCCCCCCAGCCCCCACCAGCCTTGGCCTTCATCAGGGGAACTGTGTCCATACCGCAGCCCAGCTCATCCTCGCCCTGGGAACAGTCAGAGATCCCATCACAGAGCTGCTCGGGGCTCAGGCACAGCTGGGGAGCCAAACCACAGGAGAAGAGGCCACCGCAGGGGGGCAGCTGGGTAGAGCCTGTGGGCACCCAGAGAGTGTCCTGTTGGGCTCCTGCCCCTCCCACCCTCTCTCTGCAGAGGGGTTGGCAGGGGGAGCCAAGGGCACTGGAAGGGGAGGGCAAGGAGAAGGCTGAGCCTACACGGAACCTGAACCTGGCTCAAAGACACCTTGGGAGGCGTCCAGAAGGGGCAGAGGGACCTGGGGAGGTGCTGGAGCCGGTGGACAGCTGCCCCCTCCTCCCAGGGTGAGGTGGCTAGGACAGGAAGGGCTGACATGCAGGGGCACAAAGGGAACTCCCAGGTCTGGTGGGGTGGCGCTGAGGGGTAGCCCTCCAAACAGGCCCACTCCCCACGCTGCTGAGCCACTGTCCATCCTCTTATCCCTTCTGGCCCAAATGCAGGCAAAGACAAAAGCCTCTTTCTTCTTTCGGGGGGGGGGGGGGGGAGGGGAGGGCAAAGTCTTCAAAGAGAATTTGGGGAAAAAGATCAAAGGACACTCTGAGGTCGCAGCCCCAAGTCGCTCCCTAGCCTGCAGCCCACCGCAGGGTGGGGGTGGGGGGGGCGTGGTGGGAGAAGACACGGGCCCCCGAGGCGGCCCAGGCTCTCACCGCAGGCCTCTGGGCTCTCGTCCGAGCCGTCGGGGCAGTGCGGCACGCCGTCGCACAGCTGCTCAGGGGACACGCAGTGCGGGCCGCGGGCGCAGGGCACGTGGTGCGGCGCGCAGGGCCAGCCGCAGCCACGCTCGTCGCTGCCGTCGGCGCAGTCCTCCTCGCGGTCGCAGCGCCAGCCCCGCGGGGCGCACTCGCCGCTGCCGCACGGAAACTCGAGGGGGCCGCAGGGGGGCGCTGCGGCGGGCACCCGCGCTAGACCCGGCCCGCCCGGCCCCTCCACCGCTACCGCCGCCGCCGCCGCCGCCCGCCTCCCGGTGCCCGCCCTTCCCGCCCCCTTCCCGAGCCCGGACTGCCCCCACCTCCCCACGTCCCGTCGCTCCCGCCGTTTGCTCCCCGACTGGTTTCCCCAAACCTCTCCTCTCGTCCAGGCATTCCACTGACCACCCCAACCACCTCACCTCAGCGGTTGGGGGCATGGGGGCATGTCCGCAAGTAAGATCTGGACTCTTCCAGTCCCTCTTAAACCCCCTTCCCTTTGTGCATTCTGGTGCCTTCAGGAGGCTGCGTCTGTGCCAGCCCCCATGCCCCAATGCCTCCCTCTGAGGCGCCCTCCCCACTCTTCTGTCCCAGGCCTCGGGACTGCAGTTTTCTTACCCCTTTTCGTCCAGGACACTCACCAGGGCTGGCACTGGCCAGGGGAGTTGGTGCAGTCTCCCCAGAGCCAGCGGAGGGGCCCGGCAAAGTGCCAGCCGGGGGAGTGGGCAGCGAAAGGAAGGGGCAGTGCCCGGGTCCCTCATCGGCTCCATCTGGGCAGTCCCAGGTTCCGTCACACAGCAGGATGGCCCCCACGCAGGTGCCATCGACACAGGTCACCTCCCCAGGAGTGCAATTCAGCTGCCCTGCAGCCAGAGAAAGGAGGAGCTGGTCCCAAACACTGCCCTGTAATCCCACTGTTTGGGGTGCCCCTGTGCACACATTACAGGTGCCGGCTTCCCAGCAGGAGCCTGAATTGGTGGAGGAGGGGAGGCAGGAAGGTTGGGGCTCACAAGACAAGCCTTTGGGAGGGGGGTGCCTTGTGGACTGGAGTCCAGAGCGGAGACCACCCACCCAGACAGGCCTCCTCATCGGCAGCGTCGGGACAGTCGGGATGTCCGTCACAGAGCAGGGCGGGGGGCAGGCAGCGCCCATCAGCACAGGCCAGCGAGTCGTGGGGGCACGGGCAGCCCTGCTCATCCGTCCCATCTCCACAGTCGTCCTGCCCGTCACAGAGCAGGGCCAGGGGCAGGCAGCGGCCGGAGCTGCAAGACATCTGCCCCTCCCCACAGCCTGGGGTGGCACAGCCTGGCATGGGGCAAGCAGGCAGGGGCCAGATGACAAAGGGTCCTAGAGAAGCCCCTGACCCTGGAAAGACCAGAACAGCCCTGCCCACCAGCCATCGCTGCCGGCGATGTGAGCAGCAGCTCAGGAAGCCGTTCAGTTTCGCGTAGGAGACACCCGCACAGTAGGAGAGACCCATCACTCAGTCACTGCCCCCCACAGACGAGGACACTCACCCTCCTCGTCCGAGCCATCGCCACAGTCATCCTGGTTGTCACAAAGCCACCCGTGGGGCACACAGTGCCCACTCTCCTGGCACGGGGCCTCTCCCTCCACACAGCCGGGCACCGGCTCCTCACAGCGGGTCCTGCCACTCCCGCAAAGCCACTGACTTTCCTGGCATGTGCTGAGCACACAGCGTCCCGGGATCAGCCACAGAGCTGGGCTTTGGCAACTCAGGGGCATGGGGCTCCCCTGAGCCACCCCCCCCTCCGCACTCACCAGTTCCCACAGTCCTTCTGCAGCACAGTCCCCGGGGGGAAAAAGCTGCCCCCTGACTCACAGGGGCAGGAAGCTGGTTCTAGGCAGACTCCTCCTGGGATCACAGAGGGTAAGACTGGAGCAAAAGGGGCACAGCGGCCCCTAGTGCCAGCCTTGTCACCCGGGCCTTGTGGCTCTCTTCTCCCTCCCAGGATCCCCTCCCCTCTGCCTCTTCTGACCCTACACACCATGGAGCAGAGTCCCCTCGGGGCAGAAGCAGCCCTCCACGCAGGCGACAGCCTGGCAGTGCCACCCAGGTTCAGGACCATGGTCATGGCAGGTGGGGGGGCATATGGGGCCACAGGCCTCATACACCTGGCCCCCTTCACACTGCAGAGCTGGGTGGAGAAGAGAGAGGCTTGGGTCACTGAGGTGCGACGGCACCAGGATGCAACAAGCAGGCGAGCCAGCCCGAGCGGATACTCATGGAGGGCACGGCAGGGGGGCACGGTGTAGACTCTTGCTGAGCCCCTCCCAAGGCCGTTGGCAACATGACAGTTCTACAGGAAAGCAACCTTGCCCGTCTGGTTCATCTATGACAGCGTGAACACCACACATATTTGCCCTTGAATGCATGGCTTGCTGGCAGGCCAGGAGGAGCACCCATGAAGGAGCGGAATGGGCGGTGGGATTGGGCATCGGGGACCCAGGGCAGGGCACACTCACGGCAGAGCTCCTGGCTGCGCCAGCGCACAAAGAGCCCATGCCGGGCACACTCATCTGCATACGTGGCAATGGCCGAGCAGAGACACTCACAGTCACCCCCCGAATCACAGCTGTGGAAGGGATTGTTCAGCCCCTGGACCCCCTCCCCACCCCCAACCTACCCATTCCCACCCTGTCCCCAGGCTCGCCCCTCTCACCCGCAGGCATCATGCACACACCGCTCGTAGTGCTGCTGTGGGGGCACCTCTGCATGGCACCGGGCAAAGAGCGACCGCAGCATCACCCCGCAGCGGGCGTGGGCCCAGCTGGCCCGGTGGGCGTTCACCTGCAGGCAGAGCAGGTCCACACCGTGGACCAGCTAGACCCCATCTGCAAGCACCCAGCCTCTGGGTCCTCCCCCCTGCAGGTTTCTGTAGCTGCCCCCACTCCCTCCCCCCATTCCCACCCATGCTCACGGTGCAGGGGTGTGGCAGCTCTCCTGGCTCAGGGCAGAGAGGATTCAGGTGCCAGGAGTGGGCAGCCAGCTCCGCTGTGGGTTCCAGGACCCCCTGGCGGCTCCGCAGGTCATTACTGGCATCTCCATCAAAGTCCCCGCACAGACCAGACACACGGCCCCGGAAGTGCGGGGACAGCTGCACCAGGACCCGGGTGCCTGGGCAGAGGGGGCAGCAGGGGCCAGCATTGTGGAGAAAGAAGACAAGGGCGGCTATTCCGTGGGCCTGTCTGACCATCTGCCCAGGGACCACAACCCAATAAGGGGTGCCCGTGCCCTCTTTTGGGAGGATGATTGGCAATGGTGAGACCTAGATCTGGAGGGCGAGGGCAGAAGCGGGACCAGGGAAATTCTCCAGCGGGCCAGATTCTGGGAGGGATCCAGGCTCCAAGACAGACTGTGACACCACCAGCCCCGGAGGCCTTAGTGACCGGAGACTCAGAGGGCAACCTCGCTGTGCCCACCAGGCAACTCCTTCCCCTGTCAGGGGTTACTCTGGTTTTCCTCGATTTCTCAGTAACAGTTATTTCTAAAATGCCTACTGTTTGGGTTTGGGTGGTGGGATGTCAGGAGATTTATTTTCATTTCTTCTTTCCCAAACTAGGTATTTTCTAAATATTTCTTAGGTGAGGCACTGTTGCTCTTACGTTGAAGAGAAACATAATTTTAAGAGCGCGATTTGGGAACTCCCGCCACTCGTATGGAAGAGAAAGGGTTTAGGGAGAGCCAGCCTCATGACACTAAGGCGGGCATGGGTCAGATGCTTAAGGTTAAGGTTGGGGCCTGACCTCCATCCCAGAACAGGCTGAAGCCCAGGCGGGTTGTGAGTAGCAGGAAGAGACCAGCACGACGCAGGCTCAGCCCAGGGCCCGTGTAGACCTTGGGGAGTGTTATGCTCGCCCCATTCACCATCACTGCTCGGCCTGCAGAGGAAGAGAGGCTTTCAGGCCCTGCCTCGGAGTAGAAGGGCTCCCAGATCCCCAGGAGGCCCTCACCAGCCTGCCGTCCAACCTTTCCTTTTGCTTCTCTAGCTATGAGACCTTGGGCAAGTCTCTGGACCTTAATTTCTTGGAGCCTTCCAGAATTATGTTTCCCACGAAAGAGGAGAGAGGAAAAGCACCAGCCCCACTTCCCTGATGGTAAGCAGTGGGGAACCCCGGGCCTTGGTCACCTGTGCAGAACTGTGATGCCACCCAGCACGCCCCTCCCTGGCCATGCCACCCTTCAATGTTACAGCCACCTCTGAGCATGTGCACAACGGTGCTCTGTAGTTGCACGGTCAGTGCCTTGGTGCAGGTGAGGCCGCTGGCCCCACAGGGCAGGTTCTGGGCTGAGACTGTGAACTGGCCGCTGGCCTCTCGCACCAGCAAATATTCACAGGCTCCAGGGAAGGTGAAAGCCAGCCCATCGAATGTCACATAGTGGGGGGCACCCGATGCCTGGCACCATCCACGGCACTGGCGGCTCGTGCAGTGCCACTGCCGACCCTGGCACACACTGCGGGGGGCGGTGGGGAAACAGAGTCATGAGGACACGAAGCCAGAGCTGTATCTAGGGGATGCACCTGGTCCAGGTTCCACGCAATTCCCGACAGACCCTCAGCTTGGGGGAATCCTGGAGAGCTCCCGTTGCCCAGGCCAGTCTGGATATCCCACCCCACCCATCGTCCCTGTCCAAGGGGCATACCAGATGTTGCAATCCTCCTGGATGGTGGCGTTGGGCGGGTACCACTGCCCACCGTGACGGCAGGGACAGAGCTCAGGAGGCACACAGCGTTCGTTCTGGGCAGAGGCCGGGGGCAAAGAGGCACCTTGGAGGGCTACCTGACCCACCGCCCACTGTTTCAGACAGCCAGGGGACTAGGGCAGTGCCATGGTTACAGCAGGCCCCACGGTGCCCCATGCAGCCCCCTCCCAGACTCACCAGCAGCACAGTGCCTGGGGGACAGACACAGCTTCCTGTGCTGTCCGGGGGGCAGGAATGGTTGGCACGCAGGTTGTCACAGGTAAGGAGGCAGGCACCAGGGACATAGACAAGCTCATGGGGGCAGAAGGTCCGCTGGGGGCCACAGCGGTGAGCAGTGCAATTCCAGAGGCCCCTCTCCTGGCAGACACTGCCGAGGTCACGAGGGAGGTAAGAGGCAGGCCCAAGACAGCACTCACCTCCAGGCACCTGGTCTGACCTGGGAGAATCTCAGGAACCCAGAAGGTCCAAGCCCCTAATGTTGATTCTGGAGACCTGAGCGTCTCACCCCCAAACCCTAGTTACGAGCACAGGAAGTGGGGCTGCCCCCAGCACCAGCCATACCTGGGATGGGCATGGTTACCCTTTCCTGCCCCAGCTCCAATGGGACCATTCTCAGGGCTCTGAGGCTCTTGAAGAACCCCATTCCCATCCCGGGTAGGAGAGGGATTCTCTAAAGTCTCATCCTCACCCACCAAGTCCTGACCACTGGCCTGGACTCCACAGGTCCAGAACTGGCCTTTGCTTCTCCCTAATCCTTGGAAGAGCCTCTGAACCAGACTCATCCAGAATTCAGAGATCTGGGTTCTAGTCCGTCATCATTAACAAGCTGTGTGACTCTGCAAGCTGTTTGGCCTTAGTCGAGCCTCAGTTTCCTCATCTGCAAAATGGGAACAATTCTTCCACTTCCTACTTTATTAGGTTATTGTAAGAATTCAGTAAAATTAAATAAGATAATGTACAAGAGTGCTTTATAGGCCAGAAGGGCCTGTCATAGGCCTGTCATATAGGCCATCAATGCTCTGTCGTCCCACATGTGCATACCGTGCCCTAACCCACGGGGCTACAAGCCCAGCCCCTTGTCTCTAAGCTCTATCTCTTCACCCCCAAGCTCTTTGCTTCCCTCCCAAGACCACTGCCCTCACCAGTGGTTGCAGTCCCTCATGGTGGCACTGCCGGGAGCATAGCGTTGAGTTCCAAGCTGGCAGGAGCACAAGTTGGGGGGCACGCACTCGCCTTCGGGGTCCCATAGCAGCCCTGGGGGGCAGTTACACCCAGCCACACAGCTGCCCAGCTCCCCACAGTCTTCTGGCTCCCCACAGTTTTGACCACACGCCGGGGCACACTCCTGGTACTCCTGGCCCCCGGGACACAGGACAGCTGGGCACAGAGACACATGCAGGTCAGGGACATAACTGCTGCTGCTCTGCCCACCCTTCTGGAATTCGCACCCCCTATGCCTCTGGAAGAAGGCAAACTCAGCAATGTGCCATGGTCAGAGGCCCTCCTGGGGACCTTCCCTTGTTTCCAAGCTTTTGGATCCTTCTGGGCTACTCCTAGAAGAGGGCTGGGAGGAGCACCCTGGGGCCAGCTGGCTGAGCAGACTCACGGCAGAGTGTCTGGGTCCTCCAGAGACACGGGACACCCTCCCGGGCACAGCGACGAGCAAAGGCAGCAAGCACAGGACACAGGCAGTCCTTGCCAGGAGCACAGCCACACACGGCTGCCAAGCAGCGCAGGTGGAACAGTTCCCTGTCCACCAGCCCTTGGCACTCCTTGCAGGGAGAGGAGGGAAAAATTGAGCCAGCTCCTCCTCCACAGATTCCCCCATCCCCTCTGGTCCCCACCGTCACCTCCCTGTGCTCAGTAGCCCTGCCCACGGCAGGGAGCCGGGCCCTCCCAGTAGCCCAAGAGGAGAGCAGAGCAGGTACTGACCCCACCTTACAGGTGCAAACAGGAGCACCCCCAATCCGGCTACCTGGAAAGTTGGGCCATGCAGGACGGCACAGGCTGCCTCGGCAAAAACATGGCGCTGAGAGTGGGTGCTGCAGGGGGGAAGTGGGGCGCTGTCTTCTGAGGGGCACCTTCCCTCGCCTGCCACCCGGAACTTGCCAGCAAAGGCTGCAACGCTGGTCTCCACATCGCCAGCGGGTGTCAGGAAGTCATCCTGCTGGTTCCAGGTGAAGGTGCCGCACAGACCCTGCACCTGGGCCACAGGAGTGGGCATGGGACGGTCAAATCGGGCCCAATGTGGCCTTGCCCAGCCACTCACCTGCCCCCTAGCACACCTGGTGGGCATGGCGCGGGTCCAGAGTGATGTAAGCTGCAGGGTCAGACACTCCCCAGAGGACCTGGGCCCCGGGCCAGCGCAGCAGTAGGAAGGTGGAGGAGGCTCGGGAGACACTGAGGCCCTTAGGCCCACTCCATGGCAAGCCCACATCCTGCCCATCCACCAGGACGGCCCCTGGAATAGGGAGCCTGTGAGGGGCTGCCCCTGCAGGGCTGGGCTGATGAGGATTGGGGGTGAGCACACTGCAGGAGGGGGCTACCTGAGTCTCTGAGCTGGATGTGGGTGTCCCCCAGGGAGACAGAGATGGCGTGGAGGCAGCTTCCAGCGTCACAGGCCCCATGCTCCAGCACAATCAGCAGCTGCCCCTTGGAGAAGTCCTGGGGCAGATGTTGAGGAATACGGTGGGGTGGGGGTGGGTGCGGGGAGGATCCGGGGACAGGGTCTGGTCTGCCCCTTTTCCTGTTCCACAGGACACCTACAGCACACACCTGGGGGCAGCTCCCACCCATCACGTGTGCTGACCACCTTCTTGCCAGCCAGACTCTGCAAGGTATAGGGCTTAACTCAGGCAAGCGCAGACACTTGTGAGCATCTGTGCGTGTGTGCGTGCGCGCTTGTGCGCGCGGACAGGCATGTGTGTGTATGTAAGTAGGTAGAAATGTGTGTGTGTGTGCACGCATGTGTGTGTGTCTCCATGTTGGAGCAAGATGCCTCCCCTCTCCCTCCCTGTGGGTATGTGTGCTCTATATGTGTGTCTGTGTGTATACACATGTTAAATCTATGCGTACTTGCATGAGCCCGCGGCATATGTGCACACCTGTTTGTGTCTATGGACCTGAACTTGGTAAGTCACCTAACTATTGGGGGAGGCGTGGAGAGGAAGGAGAACCCGTATTTCGTCAGGGGTTGTTTTGCAGGAAACTGCCTGTGATAAGCCCAGCCTGCCCCATTTGTGAGAAAGTACGGTGAGGATAGGTTTTGCTTCGTGCCCCTGGGCTAGGGTGGCAATGACAGAGGAACATTCTCAGGAACCCGAGGAGGGGTGAAGACCGGAAGGGGAGGTTGGGGGGGGGGAGGGGGAGGTGTCTGCGGAGAGCCATCCTTCCTCCAGAGTCGGTTCTCTCTCAGCTTTTCCCGGGATGACTCTGTGTTTGTCGTTGATTTATGTGGAGGTTTCCTGACACTCACCTGCCCCCACAGCAACCCCACGAGGACTTCTCCCGCAGTTCACCCCCTACCCACCTGCACCAGGCTGGAGCGGCAACCTGGGCTGCCGCGGAAGGAGAAGCTCCGCCCATCGAAGGTGACGTAATGCCCGTCCCCGCCCACCGCGCACTCGGCGGGGCACTGCGCCTGCGCGCAGAGCCAGCGGCCGTCCTGGCACACGCTGTAGGCACACGGGGAGGGGGGCGCGCTCTGATTCAGCTTCACGACCTCCCGCCCCCAACACCGTGGCCCCTCCCCTCCCCCAGCAGCCCCTCTAACTCTCTTAGGTTTGGAGGTCAGCTGGTGGAGGTCGCTGGCTAGGTCTTTAAGCGGGGCCATCAATTATGCCGTGAGAGGTCACCGGTCCCTTGTGAGGGGCCCCCAAGGGGAGGCAGGTTGAAGGACATAGCATGAGGGAGGGCTCCGCGGGGACCACGCCGCTTCCAACCCCAGCCAAAGGGCCAGCG
Source organism: Lynx rufus (assembly GCF_022079265.1). Classification (NCBI taxonomy): domain Eukaryota; kingdom Metazoa; phylum Chordata; class Mammalia; order Carnivora; family Felidae; genus Lynx; species Lynx rufus. The sequence continues at coordinate 163,009,404 of NW_025814856.1, read as the reverse complement.
AGGCCCGCGGACCCACCACGGGTTGCAGAGCTGGCGCACTGTGTCCCCAGGGGCGTAGCGCTGGCGCCGGTGGTAGCAGGGGCAGCGGGCCGCAGGGACACAGAGGGCGCCGTCCCAGAAGAGGCCAGGCGGGCACTCGCAGCCGCTCACGCACGCTTCCTGGCAGGACCCCTCCCCTCCCTCGCCCACTGCCGAGCAGCTGGGCGGGCAGGCCGAGGCGCAGTCAGAATACAGCTGGCCCCCAGGGCACAGGCGCTCTGCGGGCACAGGAGTGGGCTGTGAGGTCCGAGGGCCCCCTCCTCCCACCAGACCCCGCTGGCCACAACCCGAAGACGGGGTGCTCAGGAGGTGGCCCGGCGCTCATGAAACCAGGGCCACAGGGCTGCTGTCGGTTAGTTCCCAATTCCGCAGGGTGGGGAGGCCAGGGCCTATGCAAAGAGGGTCAGCCGCCAGACCTACCGCAGAAGCCTGGCTTCCTCCAGCCCACGTGGATATGGTGCTTGGCACACTCTTGGGCATAGTTGGCCAAAGTGGTGCACACGGCCTCCCGCCGGCTCTCGCGCCCACTGCCTGCTGGGGCCCCAGAACAGTAGGCAAAGAGGCAGGTCTGGTGGTACTCAGCAGGGGGGACCTTCAGAGAAAGGACAGGCCCTCAGTCAACCAGACTCAGCAGCACTCCCTCCTCTTACTTGGATCGTGCCCTGACTTACAACCAAACAGAATGAGCACTAGAAGGGAGCTCTGAGATCATACATACACACAAAGCAATGCCAGGACCAGATTCCCTGTTTGGCACCTCTGTAGCACCTCCTGCTCCCCGCCTCTCTGGTGGTGGTTACCACCCCCACCCCCACCCGTACCTGAGCATGGCATTCCCTGAATGGACTCTCCAGCAGCTGGTGGCACACATCCTGGGCTTCAGCCTCCAGCTGGCCAGCCTCCATGCCTGCCTCTGTGCCTCTCACGGGGTCCTCACAGCCCTGGGCCGCTTCCACTGCATCCAGACACCCAGGCTAGAGACCATTGGAGTCAGGTCAATGGGCTGGGATGAGGGACATTGGCCAGGACACCAGGAAAGTAGCTACTACCCTCATGGCTGCTTCAAGTCCCCATTGTCATGGCCACCAGCCCAGACATCCTGAAGCTTTTGGGGGCAACAAAGTTGTAAGCCTGGGTAGGGTGTGGGGGAGTTGCAGTCCCATCAACCCACAGGCAAGAGATTTGATAACCCAAACTGGTCAGTGACCAGGTCACTGAGTGTGTCCCCTGGGCGGTCAATTCACCCCAATGCCATGGGCAGCACCTTAAATTCCACGGGACCCAGAGCCTTCCCCGGACCAAGGATCTGGGAGAGGGCCAGGCCTGGTCCCAGAGAAAAAGCCAGTGATGAAGACAGACAGCAGAGACTTGAAGATGTCAGAGAAGCCAGGAGTGGGGGGCCAACTGGGGATCAGGGCGGGGAGCCCAGGCTCTCCGAGGGCTGCAGTCTCACCTCTGAGTCAGGGAGCCTCCAGGAATTCCCAAAGGTGGCAGCTAACACAGCCAGTCTCCCTCCTGGCTCCAGGAAGTCATCTGGGGAAGGGTGAGGCAGAGTGCTGTGTCTGGGGTCTCCTGTCTCTCCTTCCCTCCTAAACCAGCAACCAAGTCACGCCCACTTACCCTCAGGCCGGCCACTGTAGACCCCACAGAGACCTTGAGTTTGTCCCTGGAGCTCGTAGTCCACAGAAACGGAGACTGAACTGGACCTGTCCAGCTGCACAACGACCCCCAGGCCCCCCGACAACACCAGCCAGTCCCCTTGCCATTGCAGGCTCAGCCCTGGGCAGGAGAAGGAAGGAGTCACACTCCCCACTCTTCCCACCATGACACCAAGGCTCAGACTGCCGGGGAAGGAGAGGAGATGGAATTCTTACAATTCGAGAGAGCTCTGCACTTGACACCCTTTAAAGGAGAAGCGATTGGTTTCCAGTCGGAACTGTCCTTGAGAATTTCTTTTCTTTTTAATTTTTTTTTTCAACGTTTATTTATTTTTGGGACAGAGAGAGACAGAGCATGAACAGGGGAGGGGCAGAGAGAGAGGGAGACACAGAATCGGAAACAGGCTCCAGGCTCCGAGCCATCAGCCCAGAGCCTGACGCGGGGCTCGAACTCACGGACCGCGAGATCGTGACCTGGCTGAAGTCGGACGCCTAACCGACTGCGCCACCCAGGCGCCCCTGTCCTTGAGAATTTCATGGACACTATGGACGCTCTCACAAGTAAACTACAAAGCTCACGTGCACACACACACAGCCCCACCCACTTCACTTCATGGACTGAAAACCAGGGCAAAAGTTCTGGTGGGACAGAGACCCGTCTAGTAGCTCAAAAGCCCTTCCTCACAGCACTGGTAGAGGGGGGTGGGGGGAACTGAGACTCAAAGAGGTTTTTGTTTTTTCTTTTCTGAAGATGTTACTTTGTTTAAGTTTATTTATTCATTGTGAGAGAGAGAAAGAGAGAGAGAGAGAGAGCGCGCATGAGCAGGGGGAAGGGGCGGAGGGCTATCAGTGCAGAGCCCCATGCAAGGCTCCATCTGTCGGAACCATGAGATCAAGACCTGAGCCAAGATCAAGAGTTGGACACTTAACCAACCGTGCCACCCAGGCGCCCCAAGATTTTATTTTTAAGTAACCTCTACATCCAACATGGGGCTCGAACTCACAACCCTGAGATCAAGAGTCCCATGGCAGCCAGGTACCCCCAAGACCCAAAGAGGTTAAGCAGAGGTACTTGCCCCAAGCCACACTGTGAGGGGATGAGTGGGGGTGGCTTGCAGGAGAGGCTTGTGGGAGACGAGGTCTTGGCCCCTCAGCAGGCCCAACAGTAACGGGGGTGGAGCAGCAGGCTCCCACCCAACTGCCCCTTTTGCTGTCCCCTGCTCTGGGGGATAGGCAGACTGTCCCCGGGGAACGAATGGGGCCCTGGGCAGTCTCCTGCTCCCCACAGCTCCCTTACCCTGGAGCAGCCGAGACTCCCCATCAGGTATCAGCTGCCCATTCACAGAGACATTTTCACCCTGGATCAGCACCTCCTCGGGTCCCATTATTACCCGGGCCTTTGGGGAGACACAGAGCGGAAGAGGTGTTCAGTGGCTCGCCTTCCCCCGTGTCCAGCTCCCTCCCTGTGGTCTTCCCTCCCTCCCTCCCTCCCTCCCTCCCTCCCTCCCTCACCAGCTGACAGTGCCCAGGTTGGGGGCAATGCCCCCTGGGCGTGAGGTGGACAGCCCAGGTGGAATCAGCAGCGCCCGCCAGCAGGTAAGTGCAGCGGCCCAGGAAGTGGTAGTGACGCCCGTCAAAGGTTCGGTAGTGGAAGCCTGACCAGGTGGTGCAGGTGGCCGCAGGCTGCTGGCGCTGGCTCCAGAACTGGGCCACGGCCCCCACCAGGGGCTGCAGGGAGGCTGGAGAGGGAGCGCTGCCTGGAGGAGATAACACCGACTGTGAGTCTCTGAGTGTGAAGGTAGGAGGGTGAAGGAGGAGGAGGACACGGGGCTTCTCCCAGAGTGGGAGGCAGGTGGAGAGTTCATGGTCCCTCTGGTGGGCCAGGATGGGAGGTGACTCATCTGAAAGCACAGGGGAGTGGGCAGGGGCCCTGCAGGAAGGCCCAGAGCTCCAGAAATCTATGTGGTAGCCCTTGCAGGGGGAGAAAGTGGTTGCCAGGACCGCAGACCCACCTGGGAGGTGTCGGCCAGGGCAGCTGAGGCAGGCCTGGGAGCTGCCATCCCGCCAGCTGTGTCCCCAAGGCCAAGCACAGCACTCCTCCAGGCTTCCCGCAGATGCATTAGCTGAGCCTGGCTGCAGCTGGCACTGCTGTGTGGCAAAGCAGTGGCCCCCAGGGCTGGCTTCTGCAAGGGCTGCGGTGGATAGAGGGAGAGAATGGGGCGGCCCAGACAGTCAGCCTGGGCCCAGCTTCCCTCCCCAGGCAGCCTCCATGAAACCACAGATCTGGGCAAATAGCAGGTGCTTACCCAGAGTGCAGTGTGTGCCCCCCCAGCCTGGGCAGCAAGCCGTCACTGTCCGGTTCCTTGCAGCAGGCCGGGTTTCTGGGGGCCTGGGTCCACCAAGCAGGCAGCAGAGAGAAGATGTTAATTATTCAGCCCAGCCCCTTCCCGGTCCCTGAGGATGGCCTGGGACATTTCATCTGGTCACCTATTCTCTGAGTGGCTTTCTCGTATAATTTCCCTTCCTGGTCTTGATTTCCCCTTGTGCAATGTGAGAGTGCTATTGGGAAGGCAGACTGGAGGGTAGGCACAAGGAGCAGACATCATGCCTCCCTGCTCCGCCTGCTCCCCTCGTTGCCTGTCCCCAGCCCCACACCCTCCACTCTTCCTGAGCCCAGCCAGACCCACTTCCCAAATGCCCGCTTCTCCAGGGCACCACCCAGTTCACCTTCTCCCCCCACCCCCAGGATGTTGGCTCTCCGTTGCTCCCTGCTGCTCAGCGGCCAGCCCAGACTCCAACCCTCACTCACTTGTAGATGGGACAGAGCCCTGCAGGTCCCCTCCGGGACAGGTCGAGTCGCCAGCCCAGGCGCTGGTACTGGTAGAGGCTGGTGCAAGGCACCAGGCCCTCCTGGCGGGGGGTCACTTCCTCCTCCACCAGGAAGGTTTCCGTCCGCTCGCACCACCGCCTGCCCACAGATGGGGAATGACAGCCACTGCCCCCAGCCCTTCTGTTGCCAAGAAGCCCTGCCCGCAGAAGAGTTAGTGAACTGAAGAGGAGGCTGGGTGGGAGTGAGAAGCAGAGGGGAGGGGGGTCGGGCTGCCCCAGAGGGTCCTGTTCATGAGGCAGGAGAAAAGGATCTTAGAGGGGCCCCAGGCTGGACTGCTCACCCGTTAGCCAATGCCCATGCCATCCCAAAGAGGAGGGCAGAGAGCAGCATAATGCTCCCCCCACGTCACCTCTGGGGGACTAAGAGGCTTGGGCTTGGGGAAGGTGATGGCTGTGGCCAGTGAGCAGAAAGGCCAGTGCTGGCCTTCCCCGCCCCACACCACGGTCTACTTCAGCCGGGCGTCAATGTGTCCAAGGCAGCCCAGACAGTGACAGCGAGGCCCATGGGACTGGGGAAGCTTTATCTCAGCCCCATGCCCTGGGGCACCAGCTGCTCGGAACCAGATTGGACCTGCCTGCACATTGCACAATCCCCTCAGAGGCCAGTTCTCCCTGGAAACAGTCCCCTTCCGGCCCTTGTGTGTGTGTGTGTGTGTGTGTGTGTGTGTGTGTGAGCTCAGTGGGGGAGTGCATGTGCCCCAGGCCACACAGCCAGACACTCGGAGCCTCTGATATTTTTCCACCCTCAGGCTATACCACAAATTAACGTGGACTCTGGACAAGCCACCCTCTCTTTCTGAGCCATAATTTCCTTGCTAATAAAAAATTCAGGGGCTTCCCAGGGATGCTTGGGTGGGACTCAGGGGCTCTACTTTGATATTGTGTACATGCACATTTCTGAGGATAGTTCCTTAACTGTAAATCAAATTCTCAAGAGGAACTATGACCCCACAAAATGGTTGAGTTATTGTGCCAACTGACTGATATGGTCTTCCAGCCCTAAAATTCTGATTTTATGAGTCTCTCCCTGCCCCCTTTCCTGCCTCTTCCTGCCCTCTCTCCCACTAAGCACCCGTGAAGCCTGGACCAGTGAACAGAAGGAGCTGAGTTTCCAGGCTGGTTGGACTGCGCAGAGATAGGGGGAGAATATGTGCCCTTTTCTCAGTGATCTGACTTCTTACTGGAGGTGATTATGTGTGGCTGGCTGGGTTCACCTTTCACCCTGGTCTCCTAAGAGAGTCTCCTAGGGTCCAGAATCAGGAAGCCTGGGCAGGGGAGCACAGCAAGCCTCAGGGAGGAGTGGAGGAGCGGCTTGGGTAGGAAGTAGGGAGGGAGGGTAGGAGACAGAAGGGGCTGGAAGCCAGCCCCCCAGCCCTGGGGGCAAGGCAGCCGGATGGGGATAATCTGAGCATCCGGTTGGGGCAGCAGGTGGCCTGGGTGAATCCTGGTTACTTCTTGGTTACCAGCTCCCAGGACACCCAGGCTGGAATGTGGCCTGGGCCTTAGATTTCCCCCCCTGCTGTCCCACTGAGCATCTCACACAGTTACCCCACCTGGGGCGAGGAGGCTGCTGGGAACCAGAGCCATGCTAGGCATTTCTCCTGGGCCCACCATTGGTCCTGTAGCCCAAAGAGGGTTCAGAGTTCCTCAGGGATCTCTCAGTGGGGTGCTCAGAAAAGACCAGGGCCCGGCCATGGACATGTTTCTGTTCCCAGTCTCTCACCCATGTACCCTATACACTCTCCCCCTGCTGCTTCCCATGCTTATACCCGTGATGCAGGTCTCACAAGGGCAGACAGGTGCTCATGCCCCACCCTAGCACACAGTGACACATTCTACTCCCAGGGCCATGAGCGGGCTAGGCACTGACTCCTGAAGCAGCCCATCCAGGAGGTCAGAGAGTGTTTCCCAGCTGATTCCAAGATGCCCCCTGCTCTTCCAGGTGCCACCTGCTCCCACGACTCTCCTAAACATCAACCAATATTGACGGTGTCCCTGCTGTGTGCCGTGCTTCTCTTCCAAGGACTACATTCCCAGCTTTGGATTCTAACCACAGCTGATGAGGCTGCACTTGGATTGGAAAAAGAAACCCAAGTCACAATCCCCCTTTCCCCTAAAGGGGGCAGGAGGGAGAAAGTTGGAAGCCAGGGGAGATTGGAGAAAGAGATTAGGGAGAGGGCGCCTGGAATAACCAGCCCACGTTTCAGCTCCTGGAGCACAGGATGTGAGGAGCTTTCAGGAAGAGTCAGGTGCCCGGGTGGCAAGGCCAAAGAAAAACATCATAACCCGGGGCAGGGACCCCCAAGTCCCTCCAGGAGCGGATCTGAGGGCTGAGGGCATCCCTCCACACCTAACTGGTACAGGTTTCCAGGCCAGGAGGAGGGCCAGCCCCCACCCCGCCCAAAGAACTCTTCCCCACTCGGCAGCCCCCTCCCCCCGGACCCCGCCCTCTAAGTCCCCGCCCAACCCCACTCCCGCCTCACCCCCTGGTGCCTGCGATCCAGCCCCGCCTTCTCCCTGGGGACCTGGCTCAAAGCCCCCACCCCAATTTCTACTTCAAAAGGCCCGTTCTCCGCAGGCACTGGGGCCCAGCTCAGTCTCCTTCGGCCACCCCTCGCTGCCCCAAGGGACCCGGATCGCGACGCGGGTGTCGGACCGGGTCCCCGGAAATCGGGGTCCGTGGTCGTGGCTCTGTGTGGACCCAGGTGGAATCTGGGTCAAGAGCAGGGGCGGGTCGGAGTTTCCCAGACCAACCCCATAGACCGACAGTCCGTGGACTCAATCCCACAGCGAGGCGCCGCGCTGACACGCTCCCGGGGGGCACTCGCGATTCAAAGACAGCAATGCACTCCCGGCTCCCCTCCCCCGAGCACGCCCCCTCCTCTCCCCCTCCCCAACTCCTCACCGCACCCCCTCCCCCCGCGCTCCACCTTTCCCCTGGCTCCTCCCTCGGCGCCTGTGAGCACCCTCCCTCGCAGCCCGCTTGCCCTTCCTCCCAGCCTCCTCTCCCTCCTCCACCCCCTCCCCCCACACTCCTCCCTTCCCTTCCCCCTCTTCCCTCCCCCCCCCCTTCCTAGGCTTCCACTTTCCATCACCTCCTCGGGGCCGTCGTCCTTCCGCACCGTCACCTGCCCGCCTAACCCGGCTGTGCGCCCTCCCGCGACCCCACTCCAGCACACCCCTGCCCCTACCTCCCCCACGGGGCGCCCCGCAGCTCCCCTCCCGCTTCCGCGCTCCCCTCCCCCCTGCCGGGCGCCGCTTCCCCGCTCCCGCTCCCTCCGCGTCTTTTCCTCTCCCCTCCCCGCGAAGTTTCAGGGCTGTCAGTCTGTCAGTCTTTCGGGCGGTCGGCACCCGAGCTACAGGCAGCGGGCGCCATTGCGAGCAGAGCCGGCTGGGGCAGGAGGCCGGGGCGCCTGGGTCCCGCCAGCAGCGGGGACACCCGACCAGCCAGCCCGCCAGGTACGGGCCGTGGAGGCGCCCAGCGGCAGACGGCTCCGCCTGCTTCCCCTTCTACACCGACACTCAGTCACTGCCCGCTCCGCGCAGGTGACAGCCCCGGGGGTGGGGGCGCTGCGAGCGCCGGAGGGGGTGGGGTGGAGTTGGGGGGAAAGAAGGGGCAGGGGAGGGGCAGGGGCTGGAGAAGGGAGGGGATGGGACTGGGGAGCGAGGGCCTGGCTTGGGGGTTGGTGACGGTAGTGGAGAAAAGAAGGAAGACCGGGGATCTGGAGGGAGGGGCGGAGGCTGGGGTGAGGGCGCCCGGTGGGAGTCCGGTGGGAAAGGGGGGGGAGGGGGGAGGCTCGCGAGGGGAAGTCTCCGGAAAGAGGAGAGGGAGTGTGGGAGGGGGCCGGGGGGGGGGGGAAGGGGGGCGACGAGGCACAGGGGTCGGGCCGTTGGGGAGGGGCGGGAGAGAAGGGCGCTGACAGGTGAGCCCGGGGAGGGGCCGGGAGGTGGACTGAAGAGGCTCTAGGGAACAAACGGAGGCGGGGAGGTGGGGCGGGAGGGGTCTAGTCGAGAGGAAAACTTGAGGGGGGGGGTAGAAGTCAGAGGGGAGCAGAAATGGGGAAGGGACCCACTGAGAGAGAGGGGAGGGAAGCGGAGGTGTGTGGGGAGGCAGGGGTGGGGAGGAGGAGGAGGGTCAGTGCGAGGGTCCTGAGCCAGCGGTAAGCCGCAGACGCCCCCGGCTCGGGGGAGCCTGGGGACAAGGGTGGGAGCTCGGGGAGCGGACTGGAAGGGGGAGGGGAAGAGCGGTTCTAGGGACTGGGGACCGCGAGGGTAGGGAAGCGAGAGCCTGCTGGGGAGGCAAAGGGGGAAGGGAGACGGGGGCCTCGGAGGGGAAGGCGAGCTGCAGGAGGGAGGGATGGAGGGAGGGAGGAGGATGGTGTGGGGAGAGGGGAGGAGGGCTGGGGTGGGGGGAGAGGAGGGAGGGAACTGAGGTGAAGAGAGGAAAGGAGAAGGAAGGGAAACCAGAGTGGGGGAGGAGAGGGAGAGGGGAGGGGAGTGCGGGGTGAGGGAGAAAAGCGGGGAGGAGGAGGGCGGCGTTGGGGAGGAAGGAAAAGAGGAGGGGGAAAGGAAGGGAGAGGGTGTGCAGCCGGGGAGGGGGATGGAGCCTCGGGGAGAACCAGGAGGGAAGGGAAAGGCAGCCCTGAGCCGGGGGAGGAGGAGGGGAGCCCTGTCGCGGAGAATGCCCGGAGCTGAGGGTCAGGGGGGCGGTGGCTGGGGAGGGCCTACCGGAGGGGGCCGGGAGGGGCTGGCCCGGCCGTGAGCAGGGGGAGGAGCCGGAGGGGCGGGGCAGGGGGCGGATCCGGGGAGCCAGCCAGCTTCGGTGGGGAGAGAGGGCGGAAGGCAGAGGGAGCCGGAGAAGGGAGGGGCAGAGGGAAGGCTGCCAGAAATGGGGGGGTGGGGGAGGGTAGTCTGCTGGGGGAGGGGCAGGGAACCCGCCGGGGGAGGAGCATTGAAGGGGCTCGGGGGCGGGGTGTCCCTGCCAGGGAAGCCCTGAGGGGGAGGGCGGTGGTTTTGAGGTAGGGTTTTGGGGAGAGGAAGCCGGAGCCATTTCCTGCCTTCAGCAAAGACCCTCCTCAGAGGGCCTCCCCCACCAGTTGCCCAATGGTGACACTCACCTCCGCCCCCCACTCCCCACCCCGCGGCTGGCTCCTATTTCACCAGCTCCCGCAGTGACAGCTGGAGGGCCCAGGAGATGAAGTTCCCGACTCCCCACCCTGGTCTTCCACTCCCCACCCTCTGCGCAGAGAATCGATTGATTCCTGAAGTCCCCAGGCAAGGGCACCGTGGGGTGGGGAGCACTGGAGGGCTGGGCCTGGTTCAGAGACCCGCCAGGTGAGGGTGGGGGTGCCGCTGGTTTCTAGAGCCCACCAGAGCTCGCAGAAATGGCTACAAGGCCTTCTCCTCGGCCTTCCAAGATCTCTTTGCTTTCTGAAACCCATCTCCCCTCTTTCCCCTTTATCAGTACTTGGGGACATCACCGTTGGAGCTCCTGGGGATAGCTGATGGGGAGAGGTTGGGCAGAGCCAGGGCCCAGGTGGAGGCTATCCAGAGAAGAGTGTGAACCAGGATGTGTTCTCTCCTTAGGGTCCGTGGCCTGCTCCCCCAGGAGGAGCTACCCTGGGTTGCCATGAGAGAGACCTTTGAGGCCCTCGGCTCCCTGGGTGAGCTAGCAGCACTCGAGGAACTTGGGTGGTGGGAGGCAGGATTCAGGGGCATGCTAGGCCCGCTGCGTCCCTACAGTTCAGACTGCAATCCTGAGACCCCAGGGACCAGTGGGGGCCTTTAGGGCAGCATCCTTTTCCGTTTTACCAGGGTATATTTGAATGCCTGGCCCTGTGGAGGTTGTGTGGGACTGCCTGCATACATGTGCACTCAACAGAGCACAGATATTTAGACCTATTATCTCTTCCTTCACCTGCCCTTGACTCAATGCAAAGGGGCTGAGGTGGATACCTGGCCAGGCTGCTGGGGAGCCTGTCTATCCCCTGTCATGCTGGCTAGAGACCCTACCTTCCTGGGCAAGTTGGAAAAAGCCCCTTGGCTTTTTGGGGAAGGGGGAGAGCCCCTTTCTTTGTCTCCTGTTCTGTACTGAATGTTTTACCTAGTCCTATCCTTCCACCTGTAACAGGGTTCTCTGTGGGACAGCCTGAGATGGCCCCCCAAAGTGAGCCTGGGGAAGGGTCCCATAATACCCAGGAGCAGATGTCCCCTCCCAGGGAAGACAGCGTGCTGGGCACATGCTCAGGTAAGTAGGTGGGGGACCATGAACAGTGGCTCAGGTAGAATCTACCTTTCCTTCTTCAAGTGCCAGGGTGCTATTCTCGTTATTTGGAAAACCTCAAATTTAAAAAAAAAAAAAAAAAAAGAAAGAAAAAAGAAAAAGGGGCGCCTGGGTGGCGCAGTCGGTTAAGCGTCCGACTTCAGCCAGGTCACGATCTCGCGGTCCGTGAGTTCGAGCCCCGCATCGGGCTCTGGGCTGATGGCTCGGAGCCTGGAGCCTGTTTCTGATTCTGTGTCTCCCTCTCTCTCTGCCCCTCCCCCGTTCATGCTCTGTCTCTCTCTGTCCCAAAAATAAATAAACGTTGGAAAAAAAAAAAATTAAAAAAAAAAAAAAAAAAGAAAACCTCAGTGACCAAATAGACAAAGATCCCTACCTTCAGGGAGCTTATCCTAATGAGGCCAGAGAGTCAGCAAACAAATATAAAAATAAGTGTACTTATAAAGTACAGCACACATATAGCACATATCAGAAGGGGATATGTGCTGGGGGGGGGGGGGTAGGGAGCCTGAGGTGGGGGTGGGGCAGGCTGCAGGATTAAATAGTGAGAGTGTGAGGAGGCCCCACTGGGAAGTGAGATTTGAGCAAGATTTGGAAGAGGTGAGGGAGGTGGCTGCCTAAAGCAGGCCTGTGTCTGGCTTTTTGACATTCTGATCTTCTGCAATGATTTGCCTGGAACTCGGGTCCATCTGGTGGGTCTGCGGCCCTCCTCCTAAGATTCTCCTGTAAGCCTCAGGGTAGCGACCTTTCCTTGCTTCCACTATCTCACACACATATTCCAGAAGCTCCTCACAGCTGTGGCTCTTGCAACCCGCACAGCCTTTGCAGCTGCTGCAGCTGCCCTGCTTGGAGGAACCAGAGGCTGCCCCCCCCCCACCCCGCTCCCTTCCCTGGGGCAGCTGGGAATTCAGTCCCTGCAGGTAGGATGTGGGACACAATCCCGCCAGTCAGGCTGGGACTGGGGTTTCAAAAGCCCCCCGCTTGATAGCACCGGTGGGGACCTCTGTCCATCTGTGATGTCTCTGGAGTCCTTGAGGTGGCCTGTTCTCTGCCAGGGCACGAGGCCCCCAGACCAGAGGAAGGTGCCCAAACTGAAGAAGCTGAAGCTCCCTGCAGAGGAGGCCAGGCATGTGCACCACAGAAGGCTGAGCCCCCGAGCTCCTGCCCAGGTGAGTCCTCCCACTTCTCGAGCCCGCCAGGGGCCCAGGCAGAGGGGACAGGGGACTTGTAAACTCCCGGGCTGGTCTCTGATGAGGCGGCCACTCCAGCCCCTTCCAACCTAAGACGAATTAGTTCCTGGCACCTTTCTGCTGCAGAGCCTCAGCCCCCAGAGAGAGGTCCACATCACAGACAACAGGAATCAGCGAGGCTGGTCACCCAGAGAAACTGACCCTCGCCTCAACATCCTCCGGAAGTCTTAACTTGCCCTCCTACCTCCCCCTAAGTGCCTACTGGTGGATGACTTAAATTACCGTTCACTTGAAGACATTGTCCCGGACAGGCTCCTTCCCCCAAATCTCCACTGATCTCAGTGGACCCAAATGCTCCAAATATGTTGTCCCGGAGTCATCCCCCCCATACCCAGGGCGATCAAACAGCTGATTCTCTCTCCACAATACTGCCGTCACGCCCTTCCGCCACCACCAAACTTATCGCCTTCCGCCTGAGTGATGTCCTTTATTCCATATTCCAGGGGTTTCTCTAGTGCCTACTAGGTCTAGGCTGTGTTAGGCAGAAGGCAAGGAGGCTGACACAGACCTGGTTTGGATCCTTGCTCCACATTTACTACCCGGTGATCTTAGATAGGCTACTTCACCTCCAGCCTGTTTGTTCACCTGTAAGCAGGGAAAAAAGTAACTTCGTGGCTGGTGAACAGCATATAGACAGTGTGTCATCTATAGTTGGCATTCGATAAATGGTGGCAATCCTCGCTTTTGTTAGCCACGTAAAGACATGGAACACAAGACGTCTGCCTTTCGGAAGCTACAATCTAGTTGAGATGACACTAACATGAACTAGAATAAAGGATTAAACAAATAACAATAAAGCCACATCACGAGGAACTGTAACAGCGTTAACAATAAGTGCTATAGGTGTTTACGTAAGAGATCCTCGTGCGTTGGCTCGTCAAAGATTTTGTTGATTTGTGCTACATTTTGAGGGAGGTGTAGGCTAGACTTCAGCTCTGATGGGGGTGGGGTAGAGGATGGGAAAACATTCTAGGCTGAGAAGAGACTTTAACACAGAAAAGGTGACGCGTGGCTGGGATTCGAGCAGACCTGCCTGGCTGCCGGGGAGGGTTTATGTGTGGGGGTAGTGAGAAAGTTGGACTGGGGGCGGGGGGTGGGAGGTGAAGCCCAGATGCAGCTAGAACTTACTTTATCCTGTAAACAACAGAGAGCTCTTAATGGTTCTTGAGTAGAAGAGTGGCATAATGAAAACGAAAGCAATATCACAATAGGATAAATAGTTGTTTGGAACTGATGGATCCGTGAAAGACACCGGGAGGAAATCGAATTGTGGCGGCTCGTGTGTAATGTAACCAGTGCTCAGGCTATTACAGACCTTCAGAGCCAGACAGGAACTCAGATCATCTGGTTCGATGGTTCTTAAACAAGAATCACTTAGGGAGCTTTATTTATTAGTATTTTTTTTAATGTTTATTTATTTATTTTTGAGAGAGGGCGTGAGCGGGGGAGGGGCAGAGACAGAAGGAGACAGAATCCAAAGCAGGCTCCAGGCTCTGAGCTGTCAGCACAGAGCCCCACACAGGGCTCCATCCCACGTACTGTGAGATCATGACCTGAGCCGAAGTCAGACACTTAACCGACTGAGCCACCCAGGGCCCCCCATGTTGCGAGCTTTAAAGAGAACAGATTCATGCACCCTGCTCCCGTGGATGCATTTTGTAAAAGTCCCCAGGAGATTATTAGAAACCATGAACCAGTACAACCCTTATGCTTAAGCAAACTAGTACACCGAGCTCAAAGAGGTAACAGAGGTAAGTTAACCAAGGTCACACTACTGACTAGTGGCAGAAGAGAACCCAAGTAGACACTCCCAATCTGGGCCCTGAGCTCTTTTCTCTTGGCTGGACCATTGCAGTGCCCAAGAGAGGCAAAGTTCCAGTGGGACTCACCTCAAACCTGCTACCCCAGAGGGCCCCCCCCTTGCTTCTCCAGAGGTTGGCACTGTTCTCTGGTTCCCCAACTCCTGTAAACTCCATCCCCTTCGTCCTGAATGGGGGCTTTCCCACCTGGCCCCAGAGGCAGGAATGGAGTTAGAGGCAGGGGGAGCCTTGAGAAGCAAGAGGAAGGCAGACAGAGCTCCTCAGTGGCCACTGAAAGGGAGAGATCAAGGGAGGCTCCAAGGTGAGAGCTGGGCTTCCAAGGTTCCAACACCAGCGACTGGGAGAACAAGGCTGTAGTCCTGATGGCAAAGTCACCGGGGTAGGTCTGAGAAGGTCAGCTGTTTGGTGATAAGCCTGCTGAGCTGCAGCCAATTTGCAGGACCCCAAAGGGGGCTGGGGCTGCTCAGCTGATGGGAGACTGTGGTTCTAGAAAGGAGTGGAAGGTCTGGGGTAGCCAACGCAAGCAGATGACCCCAGTGTGAAGCCTAAGGCCTGAACTTTGAGCAACATTTATATTCAGGGGGCACAAGAGTAAGCAGTGCCTTCTGCAGGGACAGGGGAAACTCCTCAACCACATGGAGACCTAGGAGAAAGCCCCCAGGACGGGGTGGGGGACTGGAGCACCAGCGTCCCTGGCTACAAAGAACCAAGGACGAGGACTGAAGGGTGACCTTCGGATGCGGTCGTTCCCCAGAAGTAGAGTGGAGACAACAGAAGTCAGGCTTCTGGCTCCAGAAGTGCTGGAGCTTCTGGGGCTTCTGGGGCTCCAGAAGTGGTGGTCTTATTGGCAAAAAAAAAAAAAAAAAAAAAAAAAAAATTGCATAAATAAAAGTGGGGCTTCATTGGCTCCTCTTGTCTTGACTTTTCAGGGGACGAGTGGATGATTCGCAAGGTGAAGGTGGAGGAGGAGGATCAGGAGGCAGAAGAGGAGGTCGAATGGCCCCAACACCTCTCATTACTCCCCGGCCCTTTCCCCGCGCCGGACTTGGGGCCTCTGGCCGCCGCGTACAAGCTGGAGCCGGGGGCCCCGGGGACACTGGGTGGACTGGCGCTGGTCGGGTGGGCCCCGACCTCGGAGAAGCCCTACGGCTGCGGGGAGTGCGAGCGGCGGTTCCGGGACCAGCTGACCCTGCGGCTGCATCAGAGGCTGCACCGCGGCGAGGGCCCCTGCGCCTGCCCGGACTGCGGCCGCAGCTTCACGCAGCGCGCGCACATGCTGCTGCACCAGCGCAGCCACCGCGGCGAGCGGCCTTTCCCCTGCTCCGAGTGCGACAAGCGCTTCAGCAAGAAGGCCCACCTGACCCGCCACCTGCGCACGCACACCGGCGAGCGGCCCTACCCGTGCGCCGAGTGCGGCAAGCGCTTCAGCCAGAAGATACACCTGGGCTCGCACCAGAAGACGCACACGGGCGAGCGGCCCTACCCCTGCACCGAGTGCGAGAAGCGCTTCCGCAAAAAGACGCACCTGATCCGCCACCAGCGCATCCACACCGGCGAGAGGCCCTACCAGTGCGCGCAGTGCTCGCGCAGCTTCACGCACAAGCAGCACTTGGTGCGGCATCAGAGGGTGCACGAGGCGGCCGGCCGCGCCCCGCCCTCGCCCGACGCGCCCGCCTCGCCGGGTTCCCCCGCCCCGTCCCCCACCCCGTCCCCTCCCGGACCCAAGCCTTTCTCCTGCTCCGACTGCGGCCTGAGCTTCGGCTGGAAGAAGAACCTCGCCACGCACCAGCGTCTGCACCGCAGCGAGGGGCGCCCCTTTGGCTGCGACGAGTGCGCCCTGGGTACGACCGTGGACCCCGCCGCCGCCGAGCCCTCGGCCTGCGCGCCCGGAGGCACACCGGCGACCCAGGGCGCCCCCGCGGGCGAGCGGTCCTTCTTCTGCCAGGACTGCGGGCGCGGCTTCGCCCACGGGCAGCACCTGGCGCGGCACCAGCGGGTGCACACGGGCGAGCGGCCCTTCGCCTGCCCGCAGTGCGGCCGCCGCTTCGGCTCGAGGCCCAATATGGTCGCCCACTCCCGCGCCCACAGCGGCGCCAGGCCTTTCGCCTGCGCGCAGTGCGGCCGCCGCTTCAGCCGCAAGTCGCACCTGGGCCGCCACCAGGCGGTGCACACGGGCAGCCGGCCCCACGCCTGCGCCGTCTGCGCCCGCAGCTTCAGCTCCAAGACCAACCTGGTGCGCCACCAGGCCATCCACACGGGCTCCCGCCCCTTCTCCTGCCCGCAGTGCGGCAAGAGCTTCAGCCGCAAGACCCACCTGGTGCGGCACCAGCGCATCCACGGCGAAGCCGCCCACCCGGCCTCCGACGCCGACCTCTCGGCCCCAGCCTGGCCCACTCCCACAGAGGTGGCAGCGCCCCCGCTCTTCTTCTGAGCCTGGTTCTCGTCGGGACCCTTCCTTGGCTCGCTGGTTGGAGAGACCCAGGCCGGAGATCTTCTGGGCAGTGAGCACGACGGCCTGGGCCCCTGACAGCTGCTCTTCCCTCCGTCTCTTGCTGGAGAGAAGTTGGGAGAGGGTAACCGGTTTGGACACTGCGACAAAGACGGTGCTCATAACGAACCCTTGCCGGGAACAGTTCAGGCCTGAGTCCTGGGAAGACTCCCAGCAACGGACCCCATCGGAAAGCAGACATTTCTTGGACACGCCCCTACGCACACACGCGCGCTGCGCGCATGACCAAGAGCTGACTGGGTCAGGAACCTCTACTGGGGGGGGGGGGGCGGGGGGCGAAAGAATGGTTATCTGTGTACTTAAAGTGTCATTAAAATTAAAATAGAAGGATCCAGGGCTGTTAAATGAGCACAGGGTGGGAACCCACCACCCCACCTTAGTTCTCCCACAGAGGACCATCCCTTCCTATCCTGGGTGAGCTAAATTTAGCCAGGTGCTGGTCATGGGCGGTACCAAATGAAAATATAATATCGCTCACTGCTAAACCACTATCCTGCTCCCTGCTTCTTACTCAAACATTTGATGGAAGAAACATTAACATAGATTTCTCATGGCAGGTGTTGACGCTAGACCCGTAGGAGATGCACAGAGGGGCCGGGTGCCCTTTGGCCATTCCCATGGAGACGGCCGGCCACCCTGGGCCCTGGAGCCCTCCCAAGGGGATCTGGAAACAGCAGCCCCACCTGCCACCCTGCCTGGCAGCGTGAGGAAGGACATCAACAGCAGACGAAGGTTGCTTTTCCATCACCATTTCCCCTAAATTCTGTCTCCATGATGGACGCTTGATCCAAACGTCTCTGTAGCTGTGCTTGTGCAACTGGGCAGGCTGGCTGGCGGGGAAGGGAAGGGTAGGATGATGGGGAACATGCTGGGCGTGGTGAAGGCTTGGGTCTGACCCCTCCTGTGCCTCTCGTAGGATTTGGGGCAGAGCATTCATTTTTCTGGGCCTCTGCTTTCTCGTTACAAGATCGTTGGTGTCGATGAGGGCTGAGGCGATTTCCATCACCAAAAACAATCCTAGCAAATACTTATCGGGTGCCTACGACGTGTCGAGCACTACACTGGGCACTGGGAAACAATACTAAGCAAGACAGACAAACTTGCAGGAAATGTAAGAATTCTAGGGTAGGGTGAGCCCAGAGGGCTTTGGGAGCACGTGGTGAGGGCATCCAAGACACCTGGGAAGGTCCAAAATCTAGCAAAGGTCAAGGGAGGTTTGCAAGAGAGGACACCTCTAACGCGAGGCCTGAAGAATGAGCACGAGTTGCCAGATGAAGGTGGAGGTTGGAGAGGACGGTGTATGCAGAGGTCCAAAGCCCAGCACAGCCAGAGCATAGAATGAGCATTGAAGGAGAGGCCCGAGAAAGAGAGGATGAGCAGACTAGGAAAGCCTTTAGCACAGATGAGGGAGTTCAGACTTTATCCAGGGGCAGTGGGTGCCGTGGAGGGGGTTTGGGCAGGGCAGGAACAGGATGACATTTACATGGATGCATTAGAATTTTTTTTTTCTTAACGTTTATTTATTATCGAGAGACAGAGCATGAGCAGGGAAGGGGCAAATAGAGGAGAAGACACAGAATCCGAAGCAGGTTCCAGCCTCCGAGCTGTCAGCACAGAGCTCAATGCGGGGCTCGAACTCACAAACCGCGAGATCGCAGCCTGAGGTCGGGCGCTTAACTGACTGAGCCACCCAGGCACCCCCCCATGGATGCGTTTTAGATGGCTACCTGTAGAGGATGGGCTGGCTGGAGGGGACGAGACTCGAGACCTGCACATTAGCAATCCAGGTGACAGGTGCTGGTGACTGTGGACCATGCTATGTCAGAAGGGATGGAGAGAAGTAAAAGATTAAAGAGACATTTACCAAGCAGCTGGTGCAGGGTGTGTTGACCAGTGTGGAGAGGAGGGAGGTGGAGGGCGGTGATGTTGACCTGGTTTCTGCTTGATGACTGACCACCCTACAGCAGCATTCCCCTGAGGTGGGCAACACTGGAGGAGGAACAGTTTTGTACTGGGGGAGCCATGTGGGTGCAGGCCATGTGGGTGCAGAGCTCCACCGGGGGTCTGGGCTGGAGAGAGGCCTGAGGCCCATCGACATGTTTCTGAAGCTGTGGGCAGCAGATTATCTGCAAGAACTAGGTGTGGAGTGGGCAAAGACAGAGCCTGGGACTAAACCCTGGGGACACTAACGTCCAGGGGATGGCGTGCAGAGAAGCCTGGAAAGATTGGGAGCGTGCAGTGCCAGAGAGTGGAAAGGGAAGCCCCAAAACAGCGCAGAGGAGCTGAGGAAAGGCAATGTTTCAGGAATAGAGGAAGAAGTCAGCAGCTGAAGGTTGTCAAGAGATCAGGTAATGAGAACTTCCAAGTCCTCTGGATTTTGCAGCAAGGAGACGGGTTGGCAGGTGCTTCGGGGGCAGTTGGGACAGAATTCCCATTCCAACGGTGAATCACAAATGCACGGTCCCACGGAAGGTAGAAGAAAATGAGACCAAGATGCAGGTAAACGAGCGAGGTCAGCTAGAAGGAGGACACAGGGGTTCTGAATGCAGCGAGTCTGACTTCTGTGGCAAGAACGAGTAAGTGATTCCAGGTGACTGTGACAGCCGTGTGGCCATAAATAGGAGCCACTGAGTTTGGCCTGAGCAGCATTTTAAATGCTTGGAAATTTCACATGAAACTCTGGACTTCCAGGTTCTCTTGTGAAAAGTTGGAAGATCTGGAAACCGGTGGCCAGGGCTGAGCGGCAGATGGCCTCTTCAGACACAGGGATGGGGGCGCAGCGTCCTGGGCCCTCGGCACGCCCATTGGCCTTGCTGTCTGGAGTTGCTTACCAGGCCTCTTAGGCACCGAACTTGGGATTCCCGCCAAAAAAGTCATCGCACAGACTTTTAAAATCAAACACATGAAAGAGACATTTATGTTGGTTATACCAATGTTTATATTCCTCTAAACATTCCGGAATTCTTGTGTAAGAACAGCTTTTAGATCCTGCGGCATATTTGGCGAGACCTACCATGTGCCAGACATTTACAGGACTTCTCGTTCTCTCGAATCTTCTTGACAAGGTGTATTTTTGTCCTTCGAGTTTGTTTGCAAATAGTCAAGTCACGTAGGGTCAGGCCTGGTGGTAATCAAGACAGATGGTGCTAGAAAATGCTATGTGTCTGCAGTGAAGGACTGGGGTTCCTGATGGCTATTCCCCAGGGAGGAGTTCAGGGTCAAACAGTGGCAGTCTCACCAAAACCAGTATATACCCCCCACGCCACCCCCGGTGTAAGCCAGCCCAAGTATGACTCTCAGTAAAGCATCAACCTTTTTACCTTAGAACCACTTCCCAGTATGTGAAAAACAGCACAAATGTACCGTTTCTAGATAGAGAACAAAATGTTTTATTAAGTAATTGAAATTTATTTATTTTCCCCAATCTTGTTCCCAAGAGCAACAGTAGCCAGTGGGTATAGAGTACCCCGTCTTTGCTCCCTGGTACGAACCAGCCACAGAGGAACGCGGCGGGGTTTCACCAGCCACGTGTCCATCAGGAACTTACAATGAGGTTGGATGTGACAGATGAATGTCAGAGAAATGGGATATAAGTGCTGAATGGCTCTGTGGCTCTAAAGACCAGAGAATACAGCGTGGAAGATGGGGGCCTGAACACAGAGCTGAGCAGAGGTGGGGTCTGGATGTGTGGACTGAGAAGGCAAGGACGGAGGGAGGGAGAGGACAGGGAGAGGACAGGGAGAGGACAGGGAGAGGATGGCTCCAACCCCACCTTCTTCCCACACGCCTCTCTCCCTCGCCCCTCGAAGCCCTGTGGGGTCCCCAGATCCTACATCTCTCACAGCCCGTCTCCCTCCCTTCCAAACCCCGATCCTTACATGAAATTTACCACTACACGAAACTTACCATTTTAACCATTTTAAAGTACACACTTCAGTAGCATTAAATATATGCGCAATGTTATGTAAACATCACGGCTATTTCCAGAACCTTTTCATCCCAGACGGAAACTCTGTCCCAATCTTTTTTATGTGATGGCCCATGTAAATAAGGTGACTCTTAGGGTCAGTGAGAGAGCAGTACAGGGCTGCGGTGTAGCTGGGCAGGGAGGGGAGGAGCGGGGAGGCTCTAGAGCCCCACCCACTGTCCTGGTAGCCGGGAGAATGAGCTCCACATCCCTGTAGCTGCCAACAGGTTAGAAAACTCTTCCAGCCCACAGATCCGAGTTCTTGCATGTGAGGGAGATGGGGTCCAAATTCACTTACCACCAAAGTGATGAATATCAGCAAGTTTCCCTGAATTGTAATAGTTCACGGAGATAACAAACACCCTGGAGACCTGAACCCCACCAGGCATCCACCTAGTTTTTCCTGATGGCCTAGACTTTGAGTCCTCAGGCCTCCGTATCCCACCTATGCCCCTTCTCAAATGGATGGGCTGGGGACAGCTATCTTTTTTTTTTTTTTTTAATGTTTTTAAATTTATTTTTGAGACAGAGACAGAGCGTGAGCAGGGGAGGAGCAGAGAGAGAGCGAGACAGAATCCGAAGCAGGCTCCAGGCTCCAAGCTGTCAGCACAGAGCCCGACGCGGGGCTCAAACTCACCGTGAGATTATGACCTGAGCCGAAGTCGGACGCTTAACCGACTGAGCCACCCAGGCGCCCCGGGGACAGCTGTCTTATTGCTATCATTTTCTAGGATTTTGGTTGGCCATCACCACTCAGGTGATCTGTACATATAAGAGCAAGGGACTCAGTCCTGATTGACAAACACTTCCCCCTCCTCTAGGCCCTTTTCCCAGGCTCCCGCCTCCCTCCAACCCCAATCTCCTAACTTCCAACTGATCTCACTGGGCGATCTTAGGTGGAACCCAGCCCCATGGCCATTCTGGTGATGACCACGGCGCTGGGGGAGGCGGAGAAAGACGAAGAACTATGCTGGCCACCTGTATCGGAGCACAGTAGTGAACAGAAGACAGTGCATCTTGCCTGCTGGGGACCTCACGGCCATCCCCCACGGCTCCAGCGCTCCTTCCAGCATCAACACCAATGAATGGGCACCCAGCACACCCACGCACTCCACTCCTGTGTTGTTGCTGCTTTTCACTTTGAGCAGGAGGGGAGAGGGGTCAGTAAGGGGCCAGCCTCGTGTGTTTCAGACAAACACATGGCCAGTGTACTTTGTACAGACTGTTCCCGTTTTCTTTCCAGGCGACAGACACCATGCTTGGGAAACTAAATTGGTGGTAAAGAGGGTGTTTGGCAGCAATGAAAGGAACAAAATGAAGGGGGTAAATTTATGAGATACGTTAAAGACAAAGAAATGTCTGTGTGGCTCGACCTCCTGTTTCTCCCCCTCCCGATCGGTAGGGCTGGACAAGAACTGCTGGTCAGAGCGACCTGCCAGACATCCCTGTGAGTCTCAAGTCAGAAAGATTCTATGTGTCCGCCCCCCCCCCCCCCCCCCCCCCGCCCAGGCCTGGTCCACTCAGCAGGCAGGGACACTCCGGCATTTTAATCTTCCACCCGTTAAGACTGGCTAAGCTTTGGGGCGCCTGGGTGGCTCAGTTAGTTGAGCATCTGACTCTTGATTTCAGCTCAGGCCACGATCCCAGGGTCGTGGGATCGGGCCCCGCATCAGGCTCTGTGCTGAGCGTGGAGCCTGCTTAAGATTCTCTCTGTCTCTCTCTGCCTCTTTCCCCAGCTTGCTCTCTCTCTAAAATAAAAATTAAATTAAATTAAAAAAAAAAAAGAGACTGGCGGAGCTTTAACATCTTTGCAGCCTTCTGCAAACATTATAGGGAGTCAAGTGAAAGATCTTGCCCTTGTGGCATTTAGAATCCATATAGAAGACAAGCACCAGGGGTCCTGCAGTCTCCAAAGAAATAAAAGCCAAGGTCTGGGCTCATACACCTAAGCTTTAGGGAGAGAAAGCTTGAGTTTTATGAAACACCCAGACCATCCCATGTGATAGTATATGGCCCACTGTGGGCACGGGGGGAGTCCAGACAAGGGGAGGCTTCAGGCCAGAACATCAGAGAGGGTTTGGTAAGTAGGAGGGTCCTGAGTGAATCTTGAAGGATGCTAGAATTGGAGCAAAGAGGAGGTGGGAGAATCCAGAACAACGCAAGAGAGCGGGTAATTAAGGGCTGACCTGTGCAACCGGGCGCGGTGCCACAGGAGGTCAGGCATTTGTGACGCTGAGTTTGCAAGGAGAACGGGCTGTCTAGCTCCGAGTGTGCAAAGCAAACACTCCTCTCCAGTTCCCCTGCTGGTGAGGCATGGAATAATCAGGACTCTTTCCTTCCCCTAGCACTTCACAGAGCTGGCTGCCACGCCCCACCTCCCGGTGTCAGCCACTCCAAAGAAACTACTGAGGGAAGGGGCAGGCAGTGTGAGAAGGGTTTGCCATTGCTACCACTAGTAATAATGGCAGCTAATATTTACCTAACACAGCCAATCTTCACAATAACTACCATTATTATCCCTGCTTTACAGATGAGGAAGCTGAAGCACAGAGCAATTAAGTCATTTGAACGAGGTTGTTCATTCATTCAACAAACGTGCATTGTCTGGCACTGTTAGATGCTGGGAATAATAATCGTCATAAACTAAAATATCTTGGACACTTACTTCGCGCTAAGTACTCTACAGCACTCTACAAGTGCTGCTCCCCTCTTCTCACTGCCACCCTAGGAGTGAGCATCACTGTCCTTGGTTTAGTATTTCTGATGAGGTAAAACAGGCTCAGAGAGTCTAAGTAATCTGCATACAATTACACAGCAATGCATGATGAAAGCAACCCAGTGGTTTGGTTCCAGAACCTGTGCTTTAAAAAAAAAACAAAACAGATTTTTTTTGAGGAGGGTAGAGGTAGGGTAGACGTCCAAAGTCAGGGTCGATCCCCTTTGAAGTTTCTGAGGGAGAATGTGTTCCAGGCCTCTCTCCCAGATTCCATTGTTACTGGCAGTCCTTACTGGCTGTTCCTTGACTTTGTGAAAATGAATAGAAATATATTCAAAATGGAGGGGGGGGGGCACCTGGGTGGGTCAGTCGGCTAAGCATCCAACTTGGACGTGGTAGTGATCTCACAGTTGGTGAGTTCCAGCCCCGCCTCGGGCACTCTGCTCTCAGTGCAGAGCCTGCTTCGGATCTTCTGTCTCCTGCTCGCTGCCCCCCTGCCCCCCCCCGCCCCCCCGCCCCCCCCGCCCCCCCCGCAGGCACTTTCTCTCTCTCTCTCTCTCTCTCAAAAATAAAAATAAAACATTTTTTTTTTTTAATGAAGGTGGAAAGCCATGATGGGATGGCTCTCACACCGCTACCACACGTGGGAGCTTACTTACATAGAGCACCAGGAGGAAGGAAGATTTCCTCTCTGCCTGGCAACCATGGAACCTGCCCTCACTTGCAGCCAATGAGAGGTCAGCACTTCAATCAGCTCAGCCAATGAGAGGCTGCCACCGCTCCGAGCTCCCATTTTCCTCCGATGAACTTTTTGTTCAAAACACTCTCCTCCCCAATCCTTCCTTTCCTCTATAAAAGGATGGTCTCCTTTGCTCTCCCAACTTGCCTATGGTTCCCCTTCGTTTGTGCATTCCGAGTTGCAATTCCTGTGCTGTTCCCAAATGAACTCATTTGCTACTGGAAACCCTCTGTTGTTTTAACTTCTGAAGTTAACAACTTGCAGACACATCACTCCAGTCCCCTCCTCCTCCTCCTCTTCCTCCTCCTCCTCCTCTTCCTCCTCTTCCTCCTCCTCCTCCTCCTCCTCCTCCTCCCCCCTTCCTCCTCCTCACGTGCTCTTCTCTGTGTGTCTGTCTCTGTGTCTCTTCTTATAAGGATCCAGTCATATTGGATTAGCCCACCCTGATGACCTCATTTTAACTTGATGACATCTTCAAAGAGTCCATTTCCGAATAGGGTCACCGTCATAGGGACAGAGGGTTTGGCCTTCAACCTATGTCTTTAGGGGACACGTTTCAACTCAGAACAGAGCTTCACTGAGATACCGTGTCACAGCTGCAGGAGGAGAGAGGGAAATGCAGGTTCCTAGCGTTGGGCGAAGACTGTGGTGGGGACGGGCCAGCTCGGTCCACCAGGGGAGAACTGCGGCGCAGTTCTGATGGGGCGCCGGCAGCAGTGGACCTGGGCTCCCCAGCGGCTGGCATGCCCCAGAGCTCTTGCACTTCCACTGTGATGGGCTGGAAACCTTTGGAGATGGATCAATGCACTCAAAAAAGCTAAAAGATAATACTTTGGCTTTGTGTTCCTTTATTGTAGAAGTGACTTAAATTTGTATGTTCTTACTTCTATAGCAGTACAATAGCTTTGACATGACCACAAACACACGAAAAAGCACAGCTGACTTTTAGGTGACTGTAGGAGCAACAGAGAACGGAGAAATCCACCATCCAAGATGACTGCTTTGTACAGCGTTTCTGTGAACCGTGCGTGCAAACCGCGCATGCGCACGCACCTGCCTGCTCTGGGGCTTATTTGTGATGAGATGGAGGGGAGGAGCCACGCGGGGGAGATGCTGACCCAGGGGTGAGTGGGTTTGGAAGGGTACTGGTGGGGCCTCGCGGGGGCTGGCTGGGGCAGAGCTGGGGAGGGCTTCTGGCCAGCATCTTGAGGGAGAGTTGACAGCCTGAAGTGGGGTGGGATGGGGGTGCGGGTGTGTGGGGGGTGGGGAGAGTGAGGTCAGAGGACAGGTTGGTCTCCAACAGTGAAAGTTGTTTTTCCTACCCCTGGTTACTCCAGAATCTTCCTTGGCTTGTGGAACCAAGCCTATGGTCACAACATGGCAGACGCCGTCTGGGAGGAAAGTGATTCCAAGGGCCGGGGGGGGGGGGAGGGAGACCCCCGTCCCCCTGCCCAGCATGGGAGAAACAACCACTCTTCAATCCCTATTGATCCTTGGAATTTCTTACACTTCACACTCGGAGGCGATCACTCTGTTGTAAATAGGTGACATCTTTGAAGAGCTTTTATCTGGGGTAAGGTTGGCACGTGCCGTGCTGTGGCCTTAGAGATTCGAGAAAACAGCCACTGGGGAGGAGGGGGGCACCAGGGGTCCTCGAGAAAAAGCATGGCTGTCAGGGCCTGATGGAAAGCTTTTAGGAAACAGACTTTTCCCAGCCACCCAACAGAGGGCAGAGCTTTAGGCTAGGATTAGGTCAGCCTCAGGGCAGGGGCATTCTTGGTCAATACGAGGACATGGACTTATGTCATGGGCTTATGTAACATCATTATGTAACATCATTAGGAGCATTGCAAATTGGATTCTCCTTCGGGCTCTCCAGAAGCCAGACCCTGGGCTCTCCTCCAGCCCATCAAGGCAGTTGCTGCTTAGCTCAGAGCCCCCTTTCCCTCGCTGGGATTTCTCCTCTCAAGGTGGCCCTGGAGGGCTGTATGGGGTCCCTCGGTGACCACCATTGTGCTGTGGCTTCTTCCCAGAAGGCCCTGAGTTTCAAAGGGTTGAGGCTCACTCTTTCCCAGTAGGCGGGGCCATGGGGATCCTTTCCCAAGAAACGATGGGCCTCAAATCCATTAACACACTTGTACCTGCTGATGCACATTCCCCCTGCTGTACTTGGTCCTTACCGCGCTGTCCACACAAGTCCCCTGACAGATCTTCCTCTTGTCTCCAAGCATGCCAAGGCCTTTCCGCCTCCCCTGCTTGCCTCCCTTGGTTTTCCCATCTTGAAGTGACCACCCACCCTGACTTCCTTTGTAAGCCCCGTGGAGGCCCCTGGGTGGCCTGTCCTGAAGGCCCAGCCACAGGGCTGTCCTTTTTCAAAGGCCTGGACACTTGCTGTTTGCCATTTTATCAGATGCTATTTCCACAGGGTTGTTTCCGTATACTCTACACAGTACTCCGCGCTTATTGTGACCTCGGCTCTTGGTGAATCCCCCAAAGTCCTCTTTGATAGGGAGTTATTATCCTCATTTCACAGGTAAGGAAACTGAGATTCAGAATGGTTCAGCCACTATGGGTGTGAGGGCCTTGTCTCCCCCAGCCACCAGGGAGTGGCTCCAGGGCACTGTTTCGTCATCTGGATTCCTGGGACCTGAGGCCTTTGCGCGACTACAAGCTTGTTGAACTGGGTAGTGGGAAGAAAAGCCTTTGGAAGGCCCACCTATCTCAAAATCTCTGCCCTGCTAGGGAGCCTCGCGCCCAGAGTCCAGCTTTTCAGAGTGAAAGCTTTGGGCTAAGTTGTGGTAACCACCAAAGCACAAATCCTGGAGAATGAATAAATATTCAGCAATCTACTCTTTCCCCTCAGCTGCCAGAATGCTTAAAACTAAATGTACTGCTCGGATGCACTGTCCAAGCCTGACGTCTGGTGTATTTCAGATACTTTACATCTCTCCCAATTTAACAGCCTTATTGTAATGTACCATCTGTATTGGGGTTCTTCAAGACTCTCTCCACATGCGTTACTAGATGAGAAGCCAGCCATAGAGGCTGAGATGAGCAGAGGACCACACTTGGGGAGGGTACATGAAGGGAAAGCAAGAACCCTGGTGTTGGAGGGGATGGGGAATTCTCTAGACCAGAGGTCCCCAACCTTCTGTGGACCACCAAGCACATTGTTAGGATGTTTCAAGCTTTCCTCAGAAAAGTGTCAGAGACACGATAGTTTGCATGTCCTTTCAGAGGGAACATAGACACCCGCACAAGCCCGCCCATGGCCCTCATGGTCCCTGAAGCTGGCTCGAGAACTTCTGCTCTCTGTTCAATTGTAACCCCTCATTCTGCACATGTGAGAACAAGAGCTGGAGAAGGAGAGAGCTCCCCCCCACCCCCGCCGGGACTGAGGGGTGGGAGGAAAAGAAAGATGGAATCCAAGGGTCTGCCAGGGCGGTCCCTGCCTTCAGATGTCCTTGTGACACCTGGGCTGCCCCTACCACAAGAGGAGCCCAGAGGCAACTTGGGAACCATTGCGGGGCCAGAGGAAACACCCCGGCTCTGCAACCCCCTTCCTGTTGGGCAGGGTTGTGAAGGGGGGTATTCAAACCCACGACTAAGGGGGCTGAGGGGCTGGGACCAGATCAAGGCTCATAATTAGCTGAAGGACCCCTCCCACCCCCACCCTGCCTCCAAACCCAGACGGAAGCGCACCCTCCTGGCGAGGTCCAGAGACCGGGTGCACCGCAGGACGACTACCTGGGTTGGACCCAGGAAGCCTGGGGCGCCCGGCAGTCACACATTCATGAGGAGCCACCCCCCCACCCCCCGCCACCTCCTACCTCCTCCCCACACCCCTCCCCCAGTCCGTGTGGAACAGTCTGATTAGGAGCTCTTCACTCCACAGCCGCCCTCCCCAAGGCCTCTTCCGGCTCTGCCTGCTTTGTTTCAGGAGGCAAACAAAGCGATGAGGGTGTATCCCTCTTGTCTTTCCAGTCAGGACACAGGCCTCGCCTGTCCTTCTGGGGCCGGGGCTGGTCTTTTGAGCTTTCAAGAGCCCAGTGGGGAGATGCCTGGACAACCATTGCTGAGCGGGACAAGGAAGAGGGCCAGAAACTCGGATGATCCATTTGCCGTCGAGTAGGTACTTAGGCACCTGAGAACACGTGGGGGAAAACATTGAGGCCCTGTCCGGTATCACCGTGAGAATCTGCCTTCTGCAAACGCAAGTGGCCCATGAAATGAGGTGAGCTGGGTAGGTGGTAAGCAAGAGGCAAGAAAGACATTCTTTTTTCTTCCATCATCACATTCGAATGCATTCTGTCGGATCCGTCTTTTCGGCCGTGCCAGGTTTTACACCGTTGTGCAACAGATCACTCCAAAACGCACTGGCTGGAAGAACCAGCCCTGATTTGCTCACAGCTCTGTGGGTTGCCGCTCTGGATGGGTCTTCGGCTGGTCTCACCCAGGGTTCACGCCCTTGCAGTCACCCTGTGACTTTGGGGCTCGACGGGGCCCGAATGGTCCCCACTGGCCCCATTCACGTGTCTGGGGGGTGGGCCTGCCACCAGGTAGGCCTCTCCTGGTCCAGGAAGCTGCCCCGGGCTTCCTGACGTGGCAACTTTGTATTTCGAGGGGGCGGGGGCAGAACCTGTAAGGACTCGGCTCCAGAACATGCGCAGTGTCACTTCTGGCACGTTCTCTTGACCAAATCAAGTCACAAGCCCAGCCCCGGTTCGAGAGGCGGGAGGTCGCCCCAGAGGGGACAGCGGCCAAGTCACATGGCAGAGCAGGAAGGGCTGCGGCCGTCCTTGTGGCCAGTCCAGCGCACCTCTCCTGGACCGTGTAGCAGGTGCGTCCCCCTATGTCTCCCGTGTTTGGATAGTCCCATTTTCAGTCATTAAACAGTCTGGCCTGATCTAACCCCTCCCGGTCAAGGCTGGCCGTGTCTCCGGTAGACTCACCAATGGCTGTCCACCTTGACCTTCCCTCCTCCTCAGTTGCTCCCCGCCAGAAGGTGGCAGTGGGGAAGGGGAGGGTGGAAAGGACGCTGTCATCTGGCACGGTGTCCTCTGAGGGGCAGGATGCTGCTGGAATGCTGGCTTTTGCTCTCACGGGTGCTTGCCGAGCTCCTCCAAGTCACTCGCTCCCCGAGGGGACCATGGCAGGCTGTGCTGTTGCCCCCCGAGGGCAAGGCACTCTCTGAACCTCTGCACGGCCGCTTTCTGCCAGGTGACTCACCAGACAGGTGGTCTTCTCGCTCCCGCTTCTCAGTATCTGTCCCTTCTTCTCAACGGTCCGGCATTCCTGCCTCTTCATTCTCACGGCATGGTGAAAGCGGCCTGCCACGGCTTCCACCTGGAAGTGTGGTTACCGGTGTGGTTAAACGCCCCACTGACCTTCTCCCTCCCACATTCCTGGAAGAGAACATCGGCTAAGCGAAAGTCACGTTTATCCCAGCTTTGATCAGCTATGACTGGGGGGGGGATGGGATCACATGAATCTTAATGAATAATACTGAATGCTCAGTGGCCAGCACATAGTAAGCACTTAAGAAACATGAGACATTGGGGGGCCTGGGTGGCTCAGTCGGTTAAGCGTCCGACTTCAGCTCAGGTCATGATCTCATGGTGTGTGGGTTCGAGACCCGCGTGGCGCTCTGTGCAGACAGCTCAGAGCCTGGAGCCTGCTTCGGATTCTGTGTCTCCTTTCTCTCTGCCCCTCCCTCACTTGTGCTCTGGCTCTCAAAAATAAATAAAGATAAGAAGACACTTAAAAAAAAAAAAAAGAAACGTGAGATACTGTGAGCTATTTTTATTTCTTCTTTATACTTTTGCCTTTTCCATATCTTCTATAAAGACATTTTTTTTCAACGTTTATTTATTTTTGGGACAGGGAGAGACAGAGCATGAATGGGGGAGGGGCAGAGAGAGAGGGAGACACAGAATCGGAAACAGGCTCCAGGCTCCGAGCCATCAGCCCAGAGCCTGACGCGGGGCTCGAACCCACGGATCGCAAGATCGTGACCTGGCTGAAGTCGGACGCTTAACCGACTGCGCCACCCAGGCGCCCCTAAAGACATTTTTTAAATGATCAGAATGAAGATTCATACACGAAAAGAAGAGGAAGCTGGCATACGTAGGTGTATTTGTGATCTATCGCCGCATGACAGAGAACCATGCACATAGGGGCTTCGAACAACACACGTTATCTGACAGTGTCTATGGGTCGGAAGTCCAGGCACAGACAGCCCGGCTGGGTCATCTGCTCAGCGTCCCTAGGGTGCGGTGATCAGGGTGTAAACCCAGCTGCTTTCTCTTCTGAGGCTCAACTGGGAAGAGTCCGAACCGGATCACTCAGGCTGGCAGATACATTTCCTGTGGCTGCAAAACCAGGGGCTGCGGCTCCCTGCTGCGTGTTGTTTGGAGGTCACCCCAGACCCAAGGTCACCTGTAGTTCTTCCTCAGGTAGCTACGTACACACGAGCTTCTCAACACGGTGCTTACTTCGGCGGGCCGGCCAAGGGAGTTGCTGCCGGTACGACGGAGACCATGCCAGTGACATCCGTGACCTTTCCCATATTCCACTGGTCAGAAGCCAAGTTACAGGTCCTGCCCACACTCAGAGGAAGGGATCATGCCAAGGACTAAACACCAAGAGGTGGGATCATGGGGGCACCTTGGAGTCTGTCCTCCGTGGTCAGTTTAGTGGTACTGAGATCAATGCCAGAGTTCTTTTTTTTTTTTTTTTAATGTTTATTTTTGAGAGAAAGAGACAGAGTGTGAGCAGGGGAGGGACAGAGAGGGAGACACAGACTCCGAAGCGGGCTCCAGGCTCCGAGCTGTCAGTACAGAGCCCAACGCGAGGCTCCAACTCACGAACCATGAGATCATGACCTGAGCTGAAGTCGGATGCTTAACCGACTGGGCCAAACTCGTAATTTCTTAATCTAAAATAGAGATCCTCTGGGGCTAGGGGTCTGGGCTTTACAGGGGTCTCACTTAGGGTGCAGGAACTGGCTGCGGTAGATGGAGCTTGGGCATGCTGGGAGCAGTGAGGGCCACTTGAGTAAACAAGGTGACAATGCTCCCAGGGGGCAGCCTGGGAAGAAGACAGAATATGACCACAGCACCTGAGAGAGAAAGATAGTGTGTGAGTGTGAGTGCATGTTGGATTATGTGTGAGCGAGTGTGTGGGTGTTCCTGTGTTTCTGAGTGTGTGTGTGTGTGTGTGTGTGTGTGTCGGTAAGTCCGGAAGGATAGATCCACCAGCTAGTCTGAGACTGAGAAGGTGGACAGATCAGAAGTGGCTGCTTTGCTTGGTTTTTTATTTTTATTTTTATTTTTTAACGTTTATTTATTTTTGAGACAGAGAGAGACAAAGCATGAACGGGGGAGGGTCAGAGAGAGGGAGACACAGAATCCGAAACAGGCTCCAGGCTCTGAGCTGTCAGCACAGAGCCCGATGCGGGGCTTGAACCCACGGACCGCGAGATCATGACCTGAGCCAAAGTCGGGTGCCCAACCGACTGAGCCACCCAGGCGCCCCTTTGCTTGGTTTTTTAGACAGGGATTTTTTTGTTGTTTGTCTCAACCACTAACTCATAGATGCCACCTTTAGTGTTGCTGAGCAGAGGAAAAGCCTCCTTACATGCGTGTTCCAGAATATTCTCTTCCCCTTACTGGGACAGCTCTATAAACAGAGGTCACAGCCAAGGGGGAGAACCCCAAAGTGAAGAACCATGGGAATGAGACAATAAGGAAGCAGGACTGAGAAGGAGTGAGTGGATTTTTGGAGAAAAGTCCATGAGAAATGTGTACCGGGGGTGGGGAGAGCGGGGTGCAAGGGGCACGTGAAGGCAGGTCACACAGTCCAAGGTTCAAGTTCACATACCTTCTAAGCACTTTGACGCTATGGTTCCTTTCTGATTAGGCTGCATCTCCCTCTCTCAGGTGGTAGTGACAACATAAAGTCTAATCCCCACGGCAGACCTACTGTTCAATGTGTGTGTCAAATGCAGTAGCATTGGGAGAGCTTTGGTTCAGCGACCTCAGAGACGGGCGTCCCCTTCCCTCAGGCCCCAGAAAGGTGAGGACTTAGCTCCCTCTGAGAAGGCAGGGGGGAAGGCGCCGATTCCTGGGGCCTGTCCAGGACTGCTGGCGCACATGGAGTGGGTGTGCAGGGTAACTGCCCTTTGCACGGGGCTGTCCCGTTATCCCGAGGTGCAGTCGGGTTTGAGAACCCTGGACGAGTGACCTCTGAGATGCTGTCGAACCCTCAGTCCCACCTTTCCCTGCTGAGAGATTCCTGTTAATTCGTCCAAAACGTCCCTTTTCCAGTTTCAAGGTGGGGGTGAAAGGGGGCTGCCAGGGGCGGCCCCTTCCAAACCCTAACACGCACCGAGCACTCAGCCCGTGCTGGACACCGCGTGCGCGCCATGGGGTCCTCCTGTGACGCGCAGCAGAGTCTGGGGGGGAACCTGCTGCTGCTCTGACAGAAGAGGAGACCCAGGGCGCCGGGGCAGCTCCGTAGGTTAGGCTTCGGGCTTCGGCTCAGGTCATGATCTCGTGGTCTGTGAGTTCCAGCCCCGCCTCGGGCTCTGTGCTGATGGCTTGGAGCCTGGAGCCCGCTTCGGATTCTGCGTCTCCCTCTCTCTCTCTGCCCCTCCCCGCTTGCGCGCTCCCCTCTCTCTCAAAAATAAATAAACATTAAAAAATTAAAAAAAAAAAAAAAAAAAGGAGACGAGGAAACCCAGACCCAGAGAGATTGAACAAGTCGCCCGAGTAAGCAGGGACTGACTGGGGGATGTTGGCGGGTCGGGTCTCCTGGCCCCAAACCTGTCTACACCCTGTCTTCGTCTGCAAGATGGGGAGACTGGCGATGCCAAAGCACCCAGCGCCTAGGCCGGTCGTGAGAGCTTTGAGGGGATCAACACACACAGAAGCCTCGCCGGGCACGTGGTCAGCCCTCTGTAACGGGTTAGCACGAGCGTCTCCTGTTTGGGGGAGTGGCACATGGGGCCCTGTTCGTGTTTTCTATCCTGTCCAAAATTTAAACTCCACCCCCTCTGAGTCATCTTAGGCTGCCAAACAAAATACCGTGGACCGGGCGCTCAAACAGTGGACATGTATTTCTCAGAGTTTTGGACACTGGGAGTCCGAGGTCAAGGTGCCGGTGGCCTGGTTCCTGGGAGGCCTCTCTTCCCGGCTTGCGGTCTTGCCGTGTTCTCACATGCGGAGAGAGCAAGCTTTCTGATGCCTTTGTTTTTGTTTTTGTTTTTTAAATAAGGGCACCCGTCCCATTGGGCCATGCCGCACCCTCATGACCTCCTGTGGCCTCGATTACTTATTCCAAATACAGTCACACTGGGGACTAGGGCTTCTTCAACATGCGAACTGGTGGGGGACACGGGTCGGTCCACAGCTGGCCCTTTTAGGCTTTCCTCTGTAGAACGGGAGATGTCTCTCTTTACACCTTCCCAGAGCTGTCCTCCCTTGCGCACAACTCCCAGTCATGAATAAACATTAGATTACCTGACTTGAGTAAAAAAGTGCTCAAAGGTGTTGTTTGAGGCTCCCGCCCTGAGGCTGGCTTTGGGCACAGGGGCTGCCATGTGCCCAACTCACCCCGCGTGACTGAGGAAGGCCGACTGAGGGGGTCAGGAGGGCTCAGGGAAGACAGTGCCCCTCTTAAGTGACGTTGCACAGCACACGGCGTCAGGAACATGAGGGCCAGTAGCAAAGTCACCTCGATCTCCAACAGGGGTCCACGGCCACCTCCTTGTGGGGCCACCGCAGGGCCCCTCATGAGGGATGCACCTGTAGGGGAGCCCCTCCCCTGGGCTGCACGCGTCTCCCCCTTCCTGGGCGCCAGGCCTTGGATGAAGGTTCAGGACTCCTCACTGGCCCTTCTGCGGGGCTCTCCATTCTCTTCCCCAGGGCCCGGGAGGAGACCCGATGTCCCACGTCGTGTCCGGCTCCTCTGCCACGTTCCCCCAGCCAGCAGGCCGAGGAGGCCTTTGCAAGCTGGAAACCATCGTTCTTGGCAGATGCCTCGCCTTCCCCCATGGCTCCCCCACTGCTGGAGACCCCAGAGCACCAACGGCATTGCTGAGCCTTGTTTGCTCGGTAGAGGCGCCACAAAGTACGAAATCGGGGCACACGGGAAGGGCGTGCTGCAGGCACGGGAAAGGGGGTGGCGCGGGCACGCCAGGGGGCTTCTCTGTCTCTCTCTCCAGATATTTACATATCTTAGTACAAAACTTCACCATTTTACACGGATCTTTGAGCCGCACACTAATAGTAAGGTGTCCTGGGGTACAGATTCATCGCCCAGGTGACAAAGTCTCCAAGTCTCACCTCACAGACAGCCGATTCGTTACAGCTGACCCCTGAATAAGGTGGGGGTCGAGGCGCTGATATCCTGCACAGCCGAAAGTCCGCATGTAACGTGACTCCCCCAAAACACAAGAATAGCCCACCGCTGACCAGAAGCCTTACTGACAACGTAGAGTCACATAACACATATTTTGAAGGTTGTATGTATTGTGCACTGTATTCTTACCATAAGTAAGTGAAAGAAAAGAAAATGTTATTAAGGAAACCATAAGAGAAAACACATTCAGAGTACTGTACTGCATTTATCGGGAAAAAAAAAAACCCACGTTGAGGCGCCTGGGTGGCTCAGTCGGTTAAGCGTCTGACTTGGGCTCAGGTCATGATCTCATGGCTTGTGGGTTTGAGCCCCGTGTCAGGCTCTGGGCCGACAGCTCAGAGCTTGGAGCCTGCTTCCCATTCTGTGTCTCCCTCTCTCTCTCGGCCTCTTCCCGCTCACGCTCTGTCTCTCTGTCTCAAAAATAAACATTAAAAAAAATTTTTTAAACCCTCATGTAAGTGGGCCACACGGTTCAAACCTGTGTTGTCTGAGGGCCAACCAAAGGGAAGAGGCATCTTCACAGGGAAGAGATCTAGTGGGCTCGGCCATAACCAAGGGATCACATGTATCATCGTCACCGTCACGGAACAGGCTGACAATCTGTACATGAAATAACGGGAAGCATCCAGCATCACCTATGTGTAGACTGGCTCAGAATGTTGAACCTGAACCCAGTCACGAAGAAACGATTAGGCAAACCCGGATACTGCGACGTTGTGCAAGGCAGACTCTCTGACCCATTCAGAAATGTCAATGTCACGGAAGGAAAGGGTAAGGGGAAAGTTCTTGATGAGAAGAGACAGGCCAATTAAATGCAATGCACGATTCTCAGTTGATTCTTGGACAAAAAGAAATTGTAAAATCATTCTGGGGACAACTGGGGCAATCTGAATGTAGACTATGCATTGTATAATGATGTCAGTACATCGATGTTCAGTTTCTTGGGGGGGGTGCTTAGTGGTAGTATGATTATTGCAGGAGATTCTTCCTCTTAGGATGTACATGATGGAATATTTTGGAGTGAAACACCATGACGTCTCAAATATTACCTACCAATGGTTCGGCCAAAAAGAAAAAATATCTACATATCTATGGAGAGAAAAAGAGACAGACAGAGACACAGAGGGAGATAATGCAACTGTGGCTAAGAATTAACAACCGGTGAATTCTGGGTGAAGCGTATATGGATATTCATTGTACCCGTCTTTCACATTTTCTGTACGGTTGAAATTAAAGGGGAAAATATCAGTTCCACTCCGTGATCTATATTTGTAAAGTCGATACAGCTATGTGCTGTTAATGTTAAAGAAAGTGTGCTTTTTTTTTAAAATTTTTTTTTCAAGGTTTATTCATTTTTGGGACAGAGAGAGACAGAGCATGAACGGGGGAGGGGCAGAGAGAGAGGGAGACACAGAATCGGAAACAGGCTCCAGGCTCTGAGCCATCAGCCCAGAGCCCGACGCGGGGCTCGAACTCCCGGACCGCGAGATCGTGACCTGGCTGAAGTCGGACCCTTAACCGACTGCGCCACCCAGGCGCCCCCGAAAGTGTGCTTTTAGAAACAATCGGACTTTCCCTGCCCAGATCCCTAAGACGCACGTATTCGGCGATCCTATTTCGAGAGATTTCAAAACAGGAAAAAAGCCAGGAGCGCAAAGATGTTCCTTGCAAGCCAACCATCAAGATGTCTAAATAAATGAAGGCGCCTCAGTTGCTGGGAAGACTGTCCCCTGATAGAATTATAATGTGAACCGATAGAGTCACGTGGAAACGCTGAGGCGACACTAACGAAAGGGGGCAGCAGAGAGCAGCAGTCGCGGGCGGACCTGCATTGCCGGCGCTCCACTCCCTCCCTCCGAGGTTTGTGATTTAGGACAAGACAAGCTACCAAACCCGCTCTGAAGCTCAGAGCTTGAACCTATAAAATGGGGATAACAAACCTTACCTTTTAAGGATTAAACGCCTTGCAGGCCCTTAGCACCACCGTTCCTGGAGATGGGGAGTGCTTACTGTATGTGAGCCGTCACTGTATTCAGAAGGGACTTTTCTCACTTCTGACTGCAGGAATCTCAGTGCACGTCCCCAACTTTGACCTTTGCTGATAAAATGGCCTTCGTCAAAACGTGAACATCGGGGACGGATACTTCTGCAGGGGAGCAGCAAGGCGCTTGCGTGGGCCCAGGCTGCCCAGGGAGCAGCGGAAAAGTCCAGCCGGTCTGGAACAGAGGTCTGTGGGCAAGCGCAGTGCCCTGAGTGTCCAGCTGGCCACGGCTGCTCACGGGAGGCTCTGGATGCCAGCTCACCGCCTAGCACCTGGTTCTGTGCTCTCTTGGGGAGTCTCTGAAGGAGCTGCCACCCCGCCTCCCCCCAGCAGGGTGGCAGCAGGAACCGGGAACACGCAGGATGGCCTCCTGGGTAGGACAGTGGACGTTCCAAAGAGGCCCTTAGAGTTGCTTTTAGGAGCCAAGGGGCCAGTCTCCCGTGCTCACCTTTCCTTTCGGGGCCTGCTGTTGAGTGCTCGTCCAGCTGTGAGTGCTCGTCCTTCCCTGCAGGTGACACCGAGGCCCGGGAACCGAGGCCCCTTCGGTCGTCCAGATCCCAGCTGGACCCTAGGAGGCCCGAATTGCCGGGATGCCCCTTCCGGCCGCCCTGCCTGGGTCTGACCGAGCCAGCGGTCCCCTGTGGTTTGATGAACAGTGAAAGGCATCCCAGACTGGAAGAGCTTTCTTTTCTGCTCGCAACCGCCTGAAAGTCAATAGGTGATAGATTGATGATGACAGGTGGATAGGCGGACAGACAGATAGCAATGCTGGGCCCCACTTCAGACCAGTAGAACTAGAATGCGTGTAAGTGGGCTCCCACCAGATTGCTTTAAACCTTTCCCAAGTGACCCCAATGTTCACACAGGGATGAGGACAGCTGTTCTAGGGTCTTGCCCTCCATCACCTTAGAGGCCACGTCCAGATCACCACCATGCCGGAAACGTTTTACAGACTGACAGTGGAGAGCTGGCGTGTCTCAGTACCCGCTGGTGGCCGCAGAGTCTCTAGGACTAGGAGGGAGTATCTCTAACTTCTTTCCCGTAGGGAGGCATGACCGTGACCTCGTGGTTCGTGGGTTCAAGCCCTGCATCAGGCTCTGTGCTGACAGTTCGGAACCTGGAGCCTGCCTCGGGTTCTGTGTCTCCCTCGCTCTCTGCCCCTCTCCCTCTCACACTCTCTCTCTCAAAAATAAATAAATATAAACATTTTTAAAAAAGAAATTTCCTTTCTCACCCTAGTTTATTTATAGATGTTGGCTCTTATCAAATGATCTTTCTGCCGCTATAGAGGTGACCGCATGACGTTTTCCTTTATTATTGGGAGTTACCACTAGCGATTTTCAAATGGTAAGACCATCTGTGAATCTCTGTGACAAACCCTACGGGTCATGATATTTTACTGTTTATAATTTGCTAGTTTGATACACTTTTTTTTTTTAATTTTTGCTTCTACGTACACTTCTCTAGGTTAGCTTGTGATTTTCTCTCGTACTGTCCTCAAGTTTTGGTTTCAAGATTGTTAGTCTCATAAAAGGAGGCAAAAAGCGTGTTCTCTGGAATATTCTGTGTGGCAGTGGACTTGTTTGCACTCAGGTCAGCCAGGAGCCATCCGCCGGCCTACTTCTCATGGTGGGGGGCAGGCAGAACTAGATTCTTCTCTGTCTCCCCCCGCCCCCTGCCCTCGCCAGGTCCCTGGAATCCCTGAGTTCAAAAAGTCCCCTCAGTTCCTTTTGCCAGAGACCACATTTCCCCGTGCAGTGGGCAAAGGAGACACACACGTGCTGAAGTGCACACAGATTCTTCACCAAAATCTGATCCTTGGTTTTTCGGGGAACAACTGCAGAAGGGTTTTGTGCTTTGTGCTCGTGGGGCGGCGGACCTGTGGGATGAACACACAAATCAGGCAGCTTCTTATCATTCGTTTTATTACTCATTTTCCACATTCTTAAAAAAAAAAAAAAAAAAGCTTGGGGCGCCTGGGTAGCTCAGTCGGTTGGGCATCCGACTTCAGCTCAGGTCATGATCTCGAGGTTCGTGAGTTCGAGCCCCGCGTCGGGCTCTGGGATGACGGCTCGGAGCCTGGAGCCTGTTTCGGATTCTGTCTCTCTCTGCCCCTCCCCCACTCACACACTGTCTCTTTCTCTCAAATATAAATAAACATTAAAAAAAAAATTAAAAAGCCTTGAACTTCCTGTATGGTTGGATTGGATTTGGACCGCGGAGACTGGGCTGGCCCTGAGCGTCCTTGTCTGCGGCGCAGGTGAAGGCTGGAACGTGTGTCCCCCTGCGGTGGAGGGTGCGGGCACCGCCAGGGTGCAGTGCTCTTGCAGGCTCCGCCAAGGACAGGCAGTGCAAATGCAAGGTCATTCACGACCTCTGAGCTTGTCTGTTCCTTCGTGCCTGCTACGCAGGGTCTGTGTGACGGCTGACACTGGTAGAGTCCACAAAACAAGACCTTAAAATGCTGTACAGAGGTGGGTGCAGACCACCTCCAAGCCGCTGCCGAGAAGGGGGCCAGGGGACTGGAGGCCGGCGGGCAGGACAGAGGGAGGGCCGAGCAGGGGAGCACAGAACTCTCCTCCTCCTGACCGCACCCCCTGACCCTCTCCCCTCATCCCTGTCCTACCGTTTCCATTGGCTCTGAGCCGTGCCCCGCATTGCCCACCGCAGCCCGAAAAAGACTCATCTTCCTGAGGTCTTTGAGTGGAAAGCCTAGAACTTTTCCGTTCCGTGTTCTCTTACCAAGTATGGCTACATGTGAAGAGACTGCCTACTCCAAACATCCTATTTACATGATCTTACAGACGTTGGCTTCTGAGACGGTCACCTTGGGACTCATTCCCG
The DNA here is from genome assembly GCF_022079265.1 of Lynx rufus. Taxonomy (NCBI): domain Eukaryota; kingdom Metazoa; phylum Chordata; class Mammalia; order Carnivora; family Felidae; genus Lynx; species Lynx rufus. The sequence goes on along the minus strand of NW_025814856.1, from coordinate 162,970,230 downwards.
TCCTGAAAACATTTATCGCTTCCCTGCCTCCCCGCCCGACCCCACCCCACCCCACCCCACCAGGGTGTCTGTCAGCCCCAGGCCCTCTCCCTTCGGTCCCACATCAGCAGCCTGCTGCGTCTGTAGGGGTAGCCAAGGGAACAGGCCAGGCCCCGTGTGTGTCCCCAGCGTGCTGTGTCCCTGACCAGGCATGAGGCATCGCTTGTGCCACCATTGAGTGCCTTGGTCCTGGCAGCCGAGCGAACCATGCCAGGCCACGCTTGGCGGCCCTTCCTGGGCATCAAGTATACACACACAGCTCCCGAAAATTCTTCACATCTAGTAAGGACTAAAGTGGGAACATAAGGCTAGGACAAAAGATCTGACCCTGGGGAAGGACAGGAGGCAGGTGACAGGCAAGCCTCCCAGTATATAACCGAGTGCCACCTGAGGAGGGGGGCCCAGAGCAGGAGCTCTCTTCTCCCAACACAAATTCGAGAAGACTAACTCAGTCCATCATACGTGTCATGGTTGGAACTGTGCCCCCCAAATTGGTGTTGATGTCTTAACTCCCAATACCTAAGAACGTGACCTTATTTGGAGACGGGGTTTTAAAGAGGTGATCAAGCCACAGTGAGGGCACTCGGGTGGCCTGGTCCTGCGCAGCTGCCCCCTCACACGAAGGGGAAATCTGGAGATCTGTGCCCAGGGAGAAAGCCACGTGAACATGAAGATGACCAGGACAGGCCAGGAGAGAGCCCCGAGGCCGACCCTCCTTGCTGCCTCGGCGCCTCGGCCACACCCCGACCTTGGACTCTGGCCTCCACACTCTCAAGGGTAAACGTCTGTTGTTTGAGCTGCCTGGTGAACAGGAGCCGCTCTTCAAAGGAGTCGTGTGCAAATTCCAGCCTGCAGCTGACTTTCCCAGCCTTCTGGGAGATTGCCGACTTCTCTGGAAGCGTGGAGAGGCAGGAGCTGAGCCGACTGGGTACCTGTGCTGGTACCATAACCGATGGCAGGAGCCGAGGGCCTTTCCCTCAGCACCCCACTTCTCTAATGTCAGACTCCACACGGGCAAATCCAGCTGAAACAGTGGGGCTTCTCTCCAAAGGAAACCGATGCCCCTATTTACCAGGAAAGCAAGAGCCAAGCCCTGCTTCGTGCCGAGATCAGGAAGGGCAGGTGCCAGGAAGAGGGGCTCTCGTGGTCCCGCTGCAGCTGCTCAGCTGCCCCGGGCAGGCGCGCCTCCCACCTGCGTGCCAGGACAGATCCAGCGGGAAGGACACGACGGGGAAGCAACATCTGAATGAACCTGAGCCAAGGAGGCCAGGGGCGTGGCTGAGAAACGCACCCCAGACAGCGGCCTCCCTGAGCAAGCAGCATCCCGGAGTCGGAGGGCGGTGGGGTCAAGGGCCGAGCTCCCAGCCCCTTCATGGCCCAGAGGCGGGGAAGGCTGGGCTGGAGCAGGACGAGGGGGCGGGACGGCACCTGGGGGAAGTGGCCAGGGTCGAGCTGCCTTCGGCAGGGCTGAGCTGGTGAAGAAGGTGGCTAGGGGCCCCCCACCTCAGGGCCCTACACCCCCCACCCCACAGTTCCTCCCCGAGGGCCCTCTGGACCCCCACCATCAGGCTGCTGGGGTCCTTGGGCCGGCCCCGGGTCCCAGGAGGCGGGGCTGCCGCACACGGCGGCTCGGGGTCCACACTGGCGGTAGGACAAGCCACCTGCGGGGGTCCGGCGGTAGGCACTGAGGAGCTGGGGGCACTCTGCGGACCCCCGGCGTGTCCGAGGGGGGCATGCGCGGTCACCACGGTGTGGCAGCTGCATGCTGAGGACAGGGGCTGCTGGGAAGGGCTGCAGTCGGGGCCAGAAGGTTCTGCTGTGGGGGCGTCTGGAGGCAGCTGAGGAACCGGGCGGAATCTTCTGCAGGAGAGGCCTGAGGTGTCACCAGCCCTGCAGCCTTCCACCTGGCCACGCAGGATCTTTGGTTTCGGCCTGGCGGGGCCCTTCTGTCTCCCGTAGGGCAGGTGTCTGTGAGCAGGGCCACTGGCCCAGCGAGGTCCCCGGGAGAGGGCCCATGGCCAGGAAGCCTGGCACTTTGGCCCAGGGCCCCGAGGGCGCCTCCCTAGCCGATCCACCTGCGTCCTCATAGTGGCTACTTCCTGAGACAGGCCCGCCAGGGCGGTGGCCAGCCGATCCAGCTTCTCTGAGAGGGCGGCACCGAGGCCGCGGAGCTCCTGCTGCAGAGAACTTCCGCAGGGGCACGGCTGTGGGGGCGTCTGCGGCAAAGCCGGAGGGATGGCGGCCACAGGGGGTGGCTCAGGCAGGCCTCTGGGAAGTGGCTTGCCCTGGGTCCTGGCTAAAACCAGAGCAGGGACAGAGAGTTCTCAGGCTGTCAGAACCTTTCTCTCCCCCCAGGGAGCCCCATCAGCTGCCCTATCTGGCATCCTCCCCATCCGCTAAGGCCTGGCTTTAGATGGGACAGAAGTGACTCAGGCTTGAGAATATCAATGCCAGTGCTCATGACATCAAAGGTAGCACATCTCCTGGCCGCTCCCCAAATTCACGTACCGGACAAACTACAGACTGGGTCTCCAGCTTTCTTAGGACAGCGGCCTTCCCACCTTCTAGGAAAAGGTTCTTTGTGCCCCATTTGAGAGCAAATAGCACCCCAGACCACCTAAACCTGCCCTAGCGCATCAGTGGGCAAGGCGAGAGAAACCTCAGCAGACAGCATGAGGCCAAGGCCATGGACATCTGGGAGAGGGGCCCAGGAGGACCAGACCAGCCTGGGGCGTGGACGCCTCTAGGGGCGTGGCCAGGGGACCGTGGCAGTACCCGGTGCTGTTGGTCTCAGCACATGCACCCTGGCCTTCACCATCCCCATTCAGAAGTCAGAGTCATAGGACTTGAGATCTCAAATTACTTAAAAAAAAAAAAAAACATCAGCTAATCCTTCACCCGAAGGCCCCTTGGAACTGGTCTCCACCCCAGGCAAACCTGCTAAGAAAACCCCGTCACCGCCCCAGACTGGTGGGGCAGACGTGCTTTCCTCCACTTATCTGCATCCCAGCCCAGCTCTGCCCCCTCGTTAGCAACTCCCGGCTCCAAACAGAGGCGGAAGTGACTTGTGGGCTGCCTGGTCAGGTCCTTCGGGCAGGATTTAAGCTGAGGGCTGCCAATGCACAGGCAGGCTTCTCACTTCTGTCCGAGAGAGAGGCCATGGGCCTGGCAACCTTAGGCCAGCTCGGTGCTCTTAAAACAGCTGCGCCTCCAGGGGCGCCTGGGTGGCTCAGTCGGTTAAGGTTAAGCGTCCGACTTCGGCCCAGGTCAGGATCTCCCGGTTCGCAGGTTCAAGCCCCGCGTCGGGCTCTGTGCTGACAGCTCAGAACCCGGAGCCTGCTTCGGATTCTGTGTCTCCCTCTGTTTTTTCCCCCACCCCACTCGTGCTCTGTGTCTCTCTCAAAAATAAATAAACATTTAAAAAACAAAACAAAACAAAACCGCTGTGCCTCCAGTGGGGCAGAGCCCACGAGCCAGCGATGGAGCCCCAATCGAGTTGCTGGTGTGAGAGTCTCGGCGCATACCCTGCAGTGAGGACGCGCGCCAGCCCCTCCCTCACGTGCCTCTAACACTTACAGGGAGGAGCTTCCCCAAGGTCAGGTGTGATGCAGAACCACATCTCTTGGGATGCCCTTGGCCAGATCACTCTGCATTACTGGGCCTCAGTTTCCACGTCTCTCTGTAAAGTCTCTTCGAACTCCAAGCTTTGACCCTTGGCATTATTTACTCTGGTCTCCTTGCCTCTAAAAAGTATCTGAGTGCTTTTATGAAAGAGCCAGCTATTTCTGTTAGAGAACACTGAAGTGAAATAAGCACCCTGGAGATCAAGGTGAGCCTCTTCCTACCTATGACCCAAAGAGCCTGGAAGGGCGCTGCGAGAGAGCGTTTCCCAAGCTCCTGGCCGGCCCACCCCGCGGGAAGGAGCTGAGCAGCAGGGAAGGCGGGTGGCCACTGCAGATGCGGACCCCCTGCCCACCCCTGCCTGCAGGACTCCTGATGCCTTGAGGGGACAGGGAAGCCACCGGTTCACCTGCAACACTTGGTCTTCCATTTGCAGGCCCCAGGCCCCTGGATTCTTCACTGACCCTGGACTTCCAAGACAGGGGCCCATGGGCCGATCCAAGGGGCTGGCAGGGCCCCGGCCCGGGCCTTTTCTCCAGCTGAGGGGCAGGGCAGGGGTTCACAGCAGCCCCTGTAGAGAGAGCACAGAGCACCTGGGGTGTGGACATATATCATTTTGCAGGAGCCGTTCTGGCACGTGGATATTTGGCCCCGGCCTAAAAGCCTAAAAGCCTAAAAGCCACTGAGCTTGCAACTTTCAAACAATGTTAAATGAGATGCAAGACGGACACACAAGGCCTGTCAGGGAGTCCGGCTCTGCTGAATGGCCCGCTGGGGCACATGTGATGAGGGCAGACTGGATCAGTTCTGGAGTCTTCTGCAGCCAGGACCTGGCGTCTCCAGCTCTACCACGAGGGGGAGGCCAGAGAGGGCAGATGGAGAGGGCGGTGACTGGCAAGCCCCGCTCCCCCTTCCCGCCCCCTCCAGGAACACGCTGGGGACGCCTTGTGGGCCACAGGAAGCCAGCCCGTGCCCAGGCCCACACTGCTGTTCCCCACTAGGCCCACTGAGCAGTGGGGAACGCGGGTACAGCCTGGCTGGGAGCCAAGGACCATGTAGAGCCTCTGGCCTGAGTTGAGGGGGTAGAGCTCCCTTCCCCGACTGCTCACCCCACCCCTACCTCCTCCGCCGCTGCTGCCCAAGGGGCCAGGCCGGCCCGGGATTTCCGAGTACACTTCTCTCCAGGGCAACTGGCACCTGCCTCCCGTCTTCTCTTCGGCTTTGCCTGCTGGGGGCAAACACCCGGTCGGGCTTGGACCGAGGCGAGGCCGCCCACAATGGCACGCACCTTCTCCAGCCTTCTTGACGGCACAACCTCAAAGTCCTCCCGGGGGGGGGAAGAGGCTGACTGTTGACACTGTTTTTGTTTATTATCAAATTTCCCGGTGTACGTGACGATCATCATCATATGTGCACACACATATACGGACATGCAGCCCAAGTGCCTGACCCCTGACCTTAAGCATCCAATCGCCGAGCCGTCCATTCAGAAAACATCCATCTCAGAGAAACACACTGCCCTCTGCACGGCACGGCAACTGGCAATCCCACCCGACCCACGAATGCCCGTCTTTCAGAGGGCCCAGGGTGACTTAGGTTTAGGTAACTGGCCACTTGAGTGTCCCTGCTTCTCCCTTCCTGTGCCCTAATTCCCACTCCGATGCTTTAAATTCCCCAGTGAAGAGTGAACCGGACAAAGCCTGACGCCCCGCCCTTGAGCCGAATAAAGGCAGAGCCCCAGGTCGGCACACTGTTCTCCTTTCCCTCTCTACCTGCGGCCACACTGTGCGCCCCTCAGGCCTACTGTGCATCCTGCAGGGCCCGTGAGTAATGGATCCCGTCCCTCCAAGTTCCCTGATGGTTTTTGCTGACATGCATCCTATGACAGAAGAACCACAGGGGACAGGCCCGTTGGGTAAACATCCGTGGGGCTGGCTGCCTATGAGTCGGGGCTGGGTGGGCACCTCAGGCTTCCTTGCTGAGAGCGGCACCGCGGGTAGGCTCGGACCAACCCAGCAGTGTGTGTACATACAGACGTTATCAGTGCGTATGCTGTGCACGTATTACACATGTATTACACGTATGGAATGTATACGGACCAAGCTCATTGCCAGGCTTCCTAACTAAACACACTCGTTTAACAATCCTGGGCCCTGGGCCCTCCCTCCTCTCTCAGACGCAGCTCAGCTGACGGGGAACTCAAGCATGACAAAAGTAGAGAACTTCCTGGTAAGAGTCAGGCAGTATGGGGATCCAGGCCCCTCTCAGGAGACCCCAGGCTCACCTGCATGGAGGCCGTAGGGGGCCCCGGGCTCTGCTCTCCGTGGGCCTTCACCCAGGCTGCCGCCTGTAGGGGTGCCGCCGGGGCGTGGGGACAGGGGGCCAGGACCCCTGCAGCTCGGAAGGCGGTCCCTCTCTGGCAACACAACCAAAGCAGGGGTCAGGGCGGAGGCTGTGCCCGCGGGGCCTGGCTCCCTGGCCTCTCCTTGTCCCCCCCCAAAGCTCACCCTGTGGAAGCAGCTGCCACAGCTCTTCTCCCTCCGAGCTGCTGAGGCTGGAGCCGGAGCCGGAGCCGGGGCTGGGGCTGAGGCCCGGGCTGGAGCCGGAGCCGGAGCCGGAGCCGGAGCCGGAGCCGGGGCCTGCCAAGCAGGCAAAGTGCAAGGGCCTCCCGGGCAAGATCCCCTTCAGGGAGCTCTCCAGGCAATGGAGCGGGGAGGGCTTCGTGGCTGCCCCTGGGCCGTGACAACAAAAGAACACTCAGGAGGACCCTCTACCTCAGCGAACAGGCTAAGTCCCCCTCCAGCTCGGCTCACGGCCCCACTCGAGTGCGGGTAGACGCCGAACAGCTCCCACTCCTGCTGGCAGGCGGACAGAGGCGAGGCCGAGCCTGGCCGGGCTGCCCCAGAAAGCCAGCGGGGGACCTTCCCGGAGTCTCACGTCCCTGCTTCCAGCCAGGCCTGCACCTACCTGCACCCCACTCAGGACCAGCGGTCCGGAGCAGAGACTCAGTTATGTCCCCAGGAACCTCACCCCCCACCCCAAGCCAGCTCTTTTCTGCTGGGAATATTTAGAAATACCACACTGAGCCAAACAAGTCAGACCCTGCCAGCCCACTCTGGCCGGGCTCGGAGGGAGCGCTGCTGTAAGTGCAAAGGAGCAGCGGCACCAGAGGAGGGAGACCCGCCCCTCTTGGCCCCAGGCGATCTCTGCAATGGAGGAAATGGCCAGTCCTCTCCCAGAGAAACCCAATGGCTGCGTAAAAACCATTCTCCCGCCTTCCTTTCAGCGACCCAGGTCACGGTCTTCTTTCAGCACACCCCGGATCCTCCAGCCCACAACTGGAGGGAGGTTGGGGAAGGCCCACCCGCTCTAGCACGCAGCTTGTGGTGTGGAGCGTGCGGCCGGGGCAACGGTGGGAGATGGAAGGAACAGAGGAGAGGGACGGGGAAATCTAGTCCCTCATGGAGGATTTTATCTGGGGGGACGGGCTGCCACTAAACACAGAGGGAGATGTCAGCTCACCATCTTGGAGCCACCGCCACGGTCCCGGCCTGGTGGCCCCGTGGTCTTTGAGTCCTCGCTGGTAACAGATGGGGACGCTGCTAGAGGTCAGCGCCTGTGGGCTGGCCAGCCGGAAGCTCCTGGTGGGTGTTTCCCCCTGACTCTGTCCCACATGGGCTGGCTCACAGGCCTCGCCCCTCAGTCCTGTTTCAGTGAGAAGCCAAAGGGCCTGTCAGCCCCATGGGGCGTTGAGACAAAGAAGTTACTGGACAGAGAATAGTTTCTGCCGCTGTTGGCTTCTCGGGCACACGAGCTCCAGGTGTGGGACACACACCAGGCCTCCGGATGCTCCCGGGAGCCGCCCAAACCTTCCAGGACCTCTTCATCCCCAGACCCAGCCACCTGGACTCCCGAGGGCCCCACAGCTCGGCGAGTGTTCTGGACAGCTGAAGGCAGGCAGGGCCGGCACAGCCAGGATGGAAAGAGCAGGCCTGGGCCCAGAGTAGCGCGCGGTGGGGCTGGGCATCCCGCCCTGACTGCGCCCACACTCAGATCCTGGCAGCGCTATTTGGCTTTCTGGCCTCACAGAAGCCCCTGCCAGAGCCATCCCCAGAGCGTCTTGTCTCGGGGCTGGAAGTGGGCCTGCCGGCCGCGCAGGGACACAGGGCGGGGGTTGGCAGTGTGTGAGTCGCCTTGCCCTGCTCTCAGACACCGGGGTGGCCATGCTTTACCTTCCTTGTCTGTCGTCCAGTTCTTGGGCTCCGCTCTCTGTGGCCCCCTGTCCCCCGCTGAGGACCAGGACAAGGCTGACTGTGGCCTGGGCACAGGTATCTCTCTGAGACAGTTCTCCAGGCCCTGGAGCGGGGAGCTTCCCACTGGGCTTCCTGCGAAAACCCAACATTTGCAATCCTGGGTGGTCAGAGCTCAGTCTCCGTGAACCCCGGGAGCCTGGCTATGCCCTTGTGTGCGGGGCAGCTGGGGCCCCGGGGAGGCGGCACGGAGTGCTGGGCTGGTCGTGCCAGGCACCTGGTCCCAAACACGTGTCAGTCCCGGCTCTGGGCCAGCCTGCTTGGGCTGGCCCTGGAAGAGGCCAAGCCGTCTGAGCCGGAAGATGAGCCACAGGCACAGGCCAGGCTCCCTCACAACACCCTGCTCCACCCTGGCAAGGGAGGCCGCCGTGCTGCTCCGCCCACAGACAGCCGTGAGGACCGAACGCCATAAGGCCCCCTCCACTACGCGGAGGAAAACGCGTGCCCTCGCCTCTGGACATGACGCAGCAGGTTGAGAAGGCCAACACCAGTGCAGTCACAACTTGGGAAAAAACCCAAATACATCGCGAATAACACATTTCAGGTGCCGGAGCTGTGCAAACAGCAGGAAGTGGATGGGCCAAAAGTCCAGAAAAGGAAAGGCCCTTATCTACGGGAGCTGCCGTCATGGCCACGCTCTTTCCTGAAGGCGTCTGCAGACACTGGGCCAGGCCAGGCACAAAGAAAGAGAGGGTACCAGAGCTCTGGGCCGCCGTGTGGTGCTGGAACAGCAAAGTTCAACAACAGCAGCCCCGAATGCGGTTCTCCTGAGTTCCAGAGCCGCAGAGGGAGCTGCAGAGCTGGGCCGGGAGCTTCCAAAAGGCAGCACGGCCTCTCCTGCAGTTCAGGTTTCTTAGAAAACAAGGTGCCCCGAGAGAGGCTGCCCAAACAAGCAACGCGCCAAGCCCTGTGACCGACACTGTCCAGTGGTTCAGAGGAACGGGGTGCGGCTAGTGTCCAAGAAACATGCAGAGAAAGTTCAGGAAGGTGCCAAAGGCAAACGGTAAAACAAAAAAATGAGGCGGGGGAGCTGTGTAGAGCGGGCTACCACCTGTGTGAGGGAACAAGCAGCTTGGCCACGCACGGGACGCCCCGGAAGGGGAGAACTCACAGCAGTGGTGACCCGGGAGGGTGGGGGGCGGGGAGGCATCATCTCTCCTACACAACCTGTTTTAGCTTTTGAACGAAAACCCTGTGATTACCTATTAAAAACTAAAAGTTGGGGCGCCTGGGTGGCTCAGTCAGTTAAGCGTCCGGCTTCGGCTCAGGTCATGATCTCACAGTTTGTGAGTTCGAGCCCCACGTCGGGCTCTGTGCTGACAGCTCGGAGCCTGGAGCCTGCTTTGGATTCTGTGTCTCCCTCTCTCTCTCTGCCCCTCCTCTACTCACACTCTGTCTCTCTCTCAAAACTAAATAAACATTTAAAAAATAAAATAAATAAATAAATATAAAATAAAATCAATAAAAAATAGAAACTAAACGTTAAAAAGAGAAGTTGGCTGCATCTGGGGAGGAAAAAGCCCCCACACCAGCAGCTGACCGTGGCAGGATGCAGGAATCCGGGCTGCCGTGGACACTGGAGCCCCCAGTGGTGATCTGCGGGCCCCAGCTAGCCTGGCCCAGAGTCCTGGGGCAGCTCTAGGCTTTCCACAGACAACACATGAGGTGAGCAAAGGGGGACCGAGTGCGGACAGGGCAGTGCTTGGACTATTCAAGTGGGTAAAAAGGCCAAGAGGGGACCCCACAGAGTCCTGCAAGGTTCCAAAGAGGTGTGACAGCTCACAGTGGATGCCTCCCCGTGCAGGGACCTAGGACAGACACAGGTCACCACAGAAACTCCTTAAGGTGGTTTTACATGAACCTGAACCTCTGAACTTTTTTTCCTAACTCAGAGGTCAGTTTGATATCATAGGCATTTCTTTGTGGCTGGGACAAGGGAGAATTTGACACTAAAGGAGACCCTTTTCTATTTTTTAAGAGACCTTAGATATCGTCCTGCCCCTTCTGAGCCTAGTCGTTAAAATGGATACTCCCCTCCCCACCCCTCAACCCCCCATCCCCCATTCTCCCCCTCCCACCCTGTAATAAGTCCTGGGTTTGCTCCTGCCTCAACATCCCCAGCTCTGCTCCAGACACTGGGTAGGGCGGCCGGACTTGGTCGGGTCAGACGATGTGGGCAGGGGAAGAGCCCACCCTTTCCCAGGACTGACGGCCGCAGGCTCACCTTTTCCAGGCTGACGCCCCTGGCTGCCCCCTGGGCTCTGGAAATCCAGGTCCCCATCGGTGCTGCTGGATGAGGAGAAGCTGGTAGGGGTGCTGTGGGGACCTGAGGGGAGGGCAGGGCTGCCTCTCACATAGCCCTGCAGACTCAGAGCCAGAAGAGGCCCCATAGCCACCTCTGCAGGAAACAGCACAGCTGACATCATGAGAAAGCCACTGGGCATGAGGTCCCCGGGGCCCTGGGTGGGCACCAGGAGACCTACCCCACAGGATCTCCCACAGGGGTTTCCCCGTAGGCTGGGGGCTCACGGCTCTGGTTAAAAAACCCGTGGGAACCCAACTGTTGGTCTCCTGGGACTAGAAGGTAAGCTAGAGCTCTCAGAGGAGGCAGTGTGCAGGAAGAGTTGAACTGGTTTCCCCCACATTCAGGAAGTGCTTGGGGGCAGGCATCAGTAAGGGAGCTAGAGAAGGGCATGCACCTCATGGCCCAGGATGAGGAGTGGGGGACCTAACGACGTCCTCAGTGTCCCCCTATGCCATGCGCAGGGACAAATGCCACCCTGTGCCCAGGGCCCCGTCTACCTTCACTGTGTGATCTTCGGGGCTGCAGCTCGGGCCTCTGAGACCCGGGATCTCCCAGCTGAGGGCTCCGGAACCCAGAGGTGGCCGGCGGCTGGGGAGGTAACGACCCACTCAGGGGAATGCCCTTCAGACAGGCCTCCAGGGCTTCCAGGGGCGAGCTCGAGGCACTGCCGGCTGGGACAGGGGAGACGGCCCTATCACCATCTCGGGCACATTCCCCTGGCCCGGCCCCAGGCTGGCTGCCCCAACCTGCCTTCTGCAGGGGTGACAAGTCCTGCACCAGGCATGGGGGCCTGCCAGGCAGGACACCCTGCGGGGGACTTTGATTTGTTCTCTGTTCCTACACGGGAAGGACAACAATCTGTACCCCAGGCCCAGGGGTGGGGTGGAGAGACCCGCTAGTACATAGGGGCCAGCTTCCTGGCAGGCAGGGAACCTCAGCAAAACGAAAGTCCTTACAACGGAAGGCTCCTTACAACGGAAGGCTCCGGGGCGGGCGCCCGGATTGAGAAGGATGTGGGTTAAGAGAGGGGAGTCACTGCCAGAGAAGGACGGCATGGTCCCTCCCTCCTCCCCCGTGGCCTGGACCTGCTCCCTCTTCTGTGGGTGGGCAGAACCTTGTTGGTGGGGCTGAGAATCCCACTGGGGAGGACTTGAGCAGATGCCCCCAGGCCTCACCTTGAGCCACGGGGCCCCAGCTGGGCACCTGGACACCTCTGGTGTCTCCACTGCTCCCCTGGCTGCTGCTGGCAGAGGGGCTGTGGGTCCACTTGCCGGGCTGACAGGACGCAGGCACTGGGGGGCTCTGGGCCCGGCTGTCCTCCGTCTTCACCACAGGGGGCACGCTGCCAGCTCCTGGACCAGGGCCGGGAGGAGGGGTCTGGGGGGGCCTGGGCCCTGTGGGAAGCCCGCACGAGGCCCCTGTAGGGGTGGGACGGGGCTCCCAAGGCCCCTGGCCTCTACAGCAGTCTCTGGCTCCAAAGCGGTCACTGCTGACGGACTGACATGCGCTGACTCGCACTCCCATCTTGCCCCGGGCCCCTCTGGGGTGCCGCCTCCAGGGGGTTCTACTGAGGAAAGCCACATCAGCCTCCTCCGGCGGCACCGAATCAGGTCTTTACTCCAAGGCCAGCAAGCCCGTCTCAATTCGACTTTCCCAATAGTCTGAGAAGCTACTGAGTACCAGTGAGCTACAGCGAGTGGAAATGCTACCCCAGCCCACGCGAACACGAGGACAACGCCCAATTCGAAACCATGCCCCAAGTGTCTACGGGGAGCCAGAGCCGCGTCTTCTGTTCTCAGCCTCCTACCCCTCCCTGTGCCCCCTTCCTCCTTTCTGGAGCTTTCAGCCCCACTCTCACAGCCACGCTGGATGGTGATCACGGACCGATGAAGCGCCTCTGACGTGCCGAGCCGACATGACAGGGATCGCCCCCAACATGCGGTGACCCCCACCCACATGCAGAGGCCAGGGCCTGAGGGCCTGGCTGTGGAACCCTGCTCGGAGTGGGGAAAGGAAATGGACGGCGTCCTGGGGCCCTCCCTGCCCGGCCAGTGGCCTTTACCTCCAGAACTCCTCCTGTAGGCCCCTGGATCCTCCTGCACACCCGGGGGGCTGGGACGCCCGTGCGGGGTCTCGGGGATCTCCTTCAGACAGTTCAGCAGACCCTGGAGGGGACAGTCCCCGGAAGCTGCCTCTGACTTCACTACAGGAAAAAGGAACATACTTTCACCCTGGGCCCGGTCACGACGCACAGCCAAAAGCAGCCGACCCAGGTAAGCCGTTAAAAGGGTTCGGGGCCAGGAATCTAGAGATGTGGGTGTTCTCGCGGCTCATTCAGATTTGCACAGGCCGCCGTCAGCTCGGTGCTCGGTGCTCGGTTTAAAAACGCCTGCCTTCACGCCTCCCTGAACCGGCCGGCTGGAGGGAGGGAAGACGCACGGGCGTGGCACGGAGGCAGGGCACGCGGCGTCACCGCAGGTAGCAGCGGCAGGAAGCGAGCTGACAGGCTGCGACCTGCACGTGGCTCCCTGGGCCCCGAGCCGAGCTGGCATCTCCGGACCGAGCTTCTCATAAGCAAACACCAGTCCGTCACCGTACCGGGGCCTCACAACAGCCCCCGAAGGGGGGGGCGGTTGTCCCCTTTTACAGATGGGGAAGCCGAGGCTCAAGGGCTTCAGGGGCCGGGCACAGTCTTCACAGCCACCAGGCGTCAGAAGCCGGGCCGGCGCTCCCGCCCCCACCACGCCGCCCGATCCCCCAAGCCCCTCCAAACACACACTTAGTGTCAACGTGAAGTGACAGCCACGGCTCCTCCTCAGGGGTCCCGTATTAAGACGGGTGAAAAACCACACACGGATCTAGGGCCGAGTCTGTTTTTGAGTTTCCGCCTACGAGCTGACCAAATGCCGTTCTCCCAAGAAAGCCGCCTGGCTCCAGAACGAGGACACTGAGGATACTGGAGCAGCCACGTTGGGAACGATCCTTTGGGAAGACATTGCTATTCGGAGAAAGAGCTACCGAAAGGCAATTCGGGGGCTTCCGAAACCTTGACCTGAGGACACAGGTCCCCGGGGGACTCACCTCCCCAGGGCGGGCTCCCAGGCCCCAGCTCTGCTCTGGTTAGCTGAGAGGTGTCCCGGCCGGGGACAGGAGGCAGTGAGCGTGGGGACACCTCAGGGTGCTGGGGCCCAGGCACAAGGATCTCCTTCAGGCAGTTGATAAGGCCTTGCAAGGGGCTGCTCCCAGGAGAGATTCCCACGGCACCTACAAGACCGGCCAAGGTCAGTGCAGCCCTGATGGTGGCCTTCAGAAGGTCTGTGTGAGCAGGGACAACACCTGCTGTGTAGGGTGGTCAGGGCGCTGAGATGAGAAAGCCGCCTGACACGCGTGTGTGAGCCAAACGTGCCTCCACTGCCCTTCCGCACTCAGCTCCGGGGCAGACCCCACTGTCCGCAAAGCCAGCCTCTCACCTGTCCCCATGGGCCCTCTCTCCTGTTTCCGGTGACCCTTCTTCCTGCTGGGGCTACAGGTGGGAGGGCTGGGCTCCCCACCTGGGGCTTCGGGGCCTTCCTTCTCTGTAGATCTTGGTTTGTCAGCAGTGTCTATAACAGGAGAGACAGAAAGGTCTTTCTAGCCCTGGCTCCTGGTCCTGAGGAACCGACCCAGATTGGTCCCCACAGAACAGACCTCTCAGCACCTCAAATCCCTGGGGGGCAGCCAAGTACTAGAAACTTGGATTTGCGGCAGGGCCAGCTCCTGCGGGCTTGTCCTAGGAGTCTGTCTCTGTTTCCTTCTGGTGTCATTGTAAGCATCAACACGGCTTTCCCTGAATAACCTGGAACCCCCCAATTCCAGCCTCTGACTTTGGCTCAGTAAGTCACTCCAACAGCCTTAACACGCAGGACCCAATCTTGCCCTCCTGCTTCTCAAGTCTGAGCACATGGACCCCCTACCAGACGACACCTAAAGTCACAGGCTAAATGGGGTCTGTTTTTCAAGGGTGTCAATTTTAGTCCCTCTTCATTTAAAATACTTTAAAAACCAGCTATTCTGACAAATGCAAAATTGGCAAGAATTTTTGAAAATACAATGAGACTCCAGAGGAATTCTAGTGGCTACCCGCACCCTCCTCTGCTCTCAGCGGGGGGACGGTCTGAGACTCCGATCAGGGGCGCACAGGTGTCCCCTTGCCGATGGGCCTGCATGTTAGACACTGCCCTCAGCTGACTGCGCATGAGCACACAGAGCACAAGCGGGGCTGGGACAGAGGCTGCTCAGGGACCGAGCATCACACCTGCTCTTTGGTCTACAGATAGGGAACCTTGTCCGGTTCTCTGGGGAGCCTGCCCCCTTTAACAACAAGGGAAATTGAGTCCTAGAGGTAACAGAGGGCACAGAGTCCAGTCTCCCTGACTCCAGGGTCAGAGCCCTGCCCCTGCTGGGTCACACTCACTGATGGGGAGGGGACTGCCCTGTCCCCCGGCTCCAGGAAGGCCGCTGGACGATGAGCTGCTACTAGACGTGGTGGCCAGGCTGGGCCAGCCAGTAGACGCGTCTGGAAGGCAGCTGAGCAGGCCTCGGAGAGGGCATGTCTCCACGGTCACAGCTGCTATTGGGGAGGAAGGACAGGACGCTGGAAGCCAGAATTTAAGCCCAGCAATGGGTAAAAAGCCCCTGACACTGTCCCATCCGGGCCCTTCCTTGCCATGTTCCAGTACCAAGGCAGTATCCTCTGCATTGCCATTCCTGGGCTCTGAAATAGATTCCCAGCCACGGTCTTGTTCCCATAAGATCCTCCCACCCCATTTTCCGTTTCATTTACCATCCACTGAGCAGGCTCAAAGGCCAGGACTGGTGGGGACAGACTTCGAGAGAAGGTGCAGTCTGAGCTGACAGCACCGGTGAGCAGGGGGAGGGAGCAAGAGTCTGGGGAGGTGGGAAGAGCGCGGGCTGGGGGTACCAAGCCCAGTCTGCGTGGCTTCCTCTTCCTCATCTACAGAACAGGAACTGGCCTCAGCTGCCACACAGGGCACGACGCGACAGGGCCAAGAGGTGTGGCTGAAGCCACGTAGAAACCACCATGAGAAGAGTCGGGAGCCACCGTCTCACCAACCACCCATGACTTCCAGGGGGCGGACGTGCTCCCGGGGCTCGTGAGCCGGGGACTCCGCCTAGGGTCTGGCAGGAACTGGGCAGGCACACAGCTTGCAGCCTGAACTTCATCTTGTGGAATGCGGCGGCCGCTGTCCGACTTACCCTCGGGGCTGGCCCGCTCCCCGTCCAGGCCGGCTCCCCCGCTCTCGCTCTCGGGGTTGACCTCCCCAAACAGGAACTCTGGAATCTCCTTCACCAGCTGCACCAGGGCCGTGAGGTGCAGGCTGTGCGGGGGCGCTCCTCCTGCCAGAAAGGCCTCAGTGAAACCCCACACCCTATGTCAGCTCCGCACTCATGCTTCTGTGCACGACATCAAACCACGTCTCATGTCACCCTCCTACCACGTGAGTAGCACGTGGAGTGACTTCTGTCCCAGAAGTAAAAGGATCTGCCCGGGCACAGCCAGGACTCGGGGCTGGGGACTCGAGGTACCGTCGCTCAGCACCTGGTACTTCTCAGAGGGGAGCGCCAAGGAGGGCTGCCTCCCCCGCCCCTCCCGGCAGCCAGGCCCTCTGCCCTTCCTGGCACCTGTAACCTCCCAGCCTCACCCAGGCTGGGCCCGTGGGCCGTGTCAACCATGTGAGGTCTGCAGATGTCAGCCCTGTGGCAGCACCCTCGGGAGCTGCAGGCTGGCTCTGCGTGGTTGGTGGTGGGAAGGGGGCTTGAGTAGGTCTCCAAGGGTGACCCTAGGTTTCTTCCTAGCCCTGCGTACAATGGGCAACCGTGTGCCAGGTTCCCAGCCCAGGGGGGGCAAAGGGTAAAAAGTCGCAGAGGGCTTTGGGCATAGAGTGTGGCAAGGGCTGAGGTCATAGTGGTCCCTGAGGAGTAGAGCCAGGGGCTGAGGACCACCCAGTGGAAGGGACAAGAGTGAGTCCCCCTGGGCCCAGGGGGCCAGAACACCCAACGAGGCCTGACCCTCATCTGCCAGGATTACTCACCCAGGGGGCCTCCTCCCTGGGGAGGCTCCTGCCCCTCACCAGCGTAGCTCCTGCCT
This sequence comes from Lynx rufus, assembly GCF_022079265.1. Classification (NCBI taxonomy): domain Eukaryota; kingdom Metazoa; phylum Chordata; class Mammalia; order Carnivora; family Felidae; genus Lynx; species Lynx rufus. The sequence goes on along the minus strand of NW_025814856.1, from coordinate 162,953,807 downwards.
TCCATGGTTCCAGCAGGCTCCGTAGGAGACAGGAAGGCAGAGAGGGGGAGCAGCTCAGCTGTCCCTGGGAAAGAAAAGAGGGAGGGACAGCCCCCTGGGAATGGAAGCTGGCCTCCACCCAACTACAGGCAATCACACAGCTGCTTACGTGAGTGTTCGGTATGACCACCCAACCCCAAGAACCGCAGGGCCGTCGGGTGCTCAGAGACCAGCCTGCTCCGCTCCGGAGCACCCGCCAAATCTCACCCAGAAACAATGGCAAAGAAGATCAGCGAGGCCCCCAGCGAGGCCTGAGGCTCCCGGAACACCACTTCCAACTGTGTCCATTTAGTAGGTAAGACTAAGGCCCACCGGGCCCAGGGCGACTCAGGACATGGTGCTGGCCCGCTGGGCGAGCGGGCTCCTTACCCAGGGACAGCAGCGTCTCGTAGTTCTCCCGCATCACGTCCTGGTACAGCGCCCTCTGCCCCTCCCCCAGCAGCTGCCACTCGTCCTCTGAGAAGCGCACCGCCAGGTCCTGGAAGGCCACGGACACCTGTGGGCACAACCTCAGGGGAGCTGGTGGTACCTGCCTGGCGACACCAGGGGTACACCAGGAAGTGGGGAGCAAGGAGGGTGTGGCGGGGGGCTGGCACGTGGGGGCAGGTGAAGGGGTGATGGGAATCTGCTCAAGAGACAGTGATGGGGTTTGGACTGTGTGCACAAAGAGGGGGGCTGCAGCCCTGACCCCGGGCCCCTGTGAATGCGGCCCTATTTGGAAACAGGGTCCCTGCCGATGTGGCTAAGGTGAGGTCATACTAAGGTAGGGTGGGCCCTTAACCCAGTATGACCGACGTCCTCATAAAAAGGAGACACGGTCACACAGGGAGAAGGCCAGGTGACAACAGAGGCAGAGACTGAAGTGACGCAGCCCCAAGCCAAGGAAGGCCTGGAACCACCGGAAGCCGGGAGAGAGGAGGAGGATCCTCCCCTAGAGCCTTCAGCGCGGGGCACGGCCTTGCCCACACCCTGGTTTGAGTCCCGTCGCCTCCAGCACAGTGAGAGAATTCACTTGCTGGGTAAGCTGGTTTGTAATCCTTTGTTACAGGTTCCCAGAGGAGCTGGTACAATCCATGGCCCTCAGCCTGGGCCTCAGAAAAGGTCAACTCCAGGCTGGGAAGTCCAGCCAGCCCTGAATTCACCATGTTAGAGAACCCCCGGAGGCAACAAGCAAGCTTCACCTTGAGTGTGCAAGGACCTGGGATCCTATCGCTACGGCATATAAAAAAGTTGACACATAAAACGGATAGTAAGGACGACAACGAATGAGACGCTCCACGCTTTTTAGTGGGGAGGAGCCAACAGTCAGGAATCAAGCAAGCAAAATGTTTACATTGCTCCTCCCTGTCCCACCCCAAGGAAGAGGGGGAAAGAGAAAACCTCAAACAGCTCGCAAGTCTAGAGGAGGCAGACCCTCCCACAGAGAGATGGCTGGGTGCCTGTGAATGAAGAAAACCAGCGGCCGACGCACCTGTGCTGTATTCGTAGCCCCTGAACTTCAGACCCCAAATCTTACGGCCACAGTTCTTCTGTAGACCCTCTGGCCCAGCCAGGTAGGACTCTAGTTTCCAGCTGTTTTGCCAGAATCCAGGCCTGTGCTGGGCTGAGCCTGCCCTCGCTTTCCTGGTCTCACCTGACCTTCAGGGCCCAGCCAGCCACGGTGATTGCCATGGCCATGACCCATAGCATTCACCACCAAGCCCATGCAGCTCGTGGGCACTACACTCTAGCAGGAGATGATGCCACCCAAGCCCTTCCCGGCCACCGTCCAGGGCTCCCTGCTCCCACCTCCACACTCCCCCACTCTGTCCCCCTCCCTGACCTTTCACTCTTTGGCCCTCTAGGCTTGAAGCCTGGTACACCGTTATCCGTTGTGCAGAGAAGGGCTCTGAAGAAACCTGGGACCACCCCTGGAGAGCATCCCCTGCTTTGTAAGATAAAAGAAACATTTTGTCCTGACTTCTTTAAAAATAATCATTAAGTGGGCCTTAAGATGGCTGTGAGACCCCAGATGACCAGCATCTGATAGGTATGAATTTTAAATTACAGCAAAAATTCACTTTGTGCAAATTAAGCAAACAGAACGTAAATTGTGGGAAGGGTCCTTCTGGTGTAGAAATAGATGCTCAACTATTTGTAAGAAAAAAAGTAGTGAATAAAATGAAAACACTTCCTAATCAAGCAAATAATCTACTGCCTTGTTTCATCATCTCAAGTCAGCGACTTTAAAACCATCACTGCTACCAACTCTCAGCATTGTCACCCATGGCGTCTGCTTCCCACTCTACCCGTCACCCTTTGACAGTGGGCACCACATGGTCACAACCACTGCCCTCCGCTCCTCTGCTGAAGCGGTCGGGACCCCATCCACACACACACACACAAGGCTTGAGGCAGCCTCCCCACTGACCACCTACCTGTCTCTGGCCCCAGAGGTTCCCATCCTCCCTCTACAGCCCACTAGGCCAGCCAGGAGTCTCTCTGGAACTAATCTCCACCTCTCTGGCCCACGTATGCTCACTCCCTTCCAGGAACACGCTCAGACATCCTCAAAAACATCTTTCAGACAGCCACCCCCATTTCTTCCTGGCTTTTGGGCATATACAATGTAGTCAATGGTAGGGTCTGTGCATAACAACTAGCAGAGCAGGCCTGAGGCCACCCTGCTTACAGGCTGGGCCTGGCCAGTGTTAGGGAACTTGGATTTGAGGAGGGTGGTTTACTGGGCCCAGACTGTTTGCACAGTGTGGTTCATGCTGATCGTTTACTTTCATTCCGGAACTCTGGGATTTTGGTCCATGTCAGGTGGAAGTGACTATGTGACCAGCCCCCAGTGAAAACCCTGGGCACGGAGTCTCTAGTGCGCCTTCCTGGTAGACAATATTTCTTTTCTTTTCTTCTTCTTCTTCTTCTTTTTTTTTTTTTTAAAGTAGGCTCCATGCCCAACATGGGGCTTGAACTCACGGCTCTGAGATTAAAAGTTGCATGCTCTACCCACTGGGTCCCCAGCCAGGGAGCTCAGGCCGCTCCCTTCCTTCCCAGAGCCCACAGCCCACTGCCTTGCTACACTCTCTTGTCCCTCTGCTCCTCCCGGCTACATCCTCTTCCTTCTCTCCCTCCTAGGCAAGGGGAACCCCAGGGCTGATGGCGTAGGGAGACACCTCAGTCAGAAAGTTCTCATCTGCACAGTAGACCCAGAGTAGACCCAGAGCCTCAGACTTGCCCTAACACGCCTGGTGTCAGAATGGTCACAAACACGGTCTTATTGACTGAACACACGTTTTTGCTTACACACTTTGATGACTACGTTTAAATGTATACAGATTCTGTCGTGATTATGTGCGTGTCCTTTAAAAGTAACACTGAAAAGGGGACGTGTGTCCTTTAAAAGTAACACTGAAAAGGGGCACCTGGATGGCTCAGTTGGTTGCATGTCCAACTCCTGATTTTGGCTCAGGTCATAATCTTACGGTTCGTGAGATCAAGTCCCACATCAGGCTCTGCACTGACAGCGTGGAGCCTGCTTGGGATTCTCTCTCTCCGCCCCTTCCCTGCTCATGCTCTCTCTCTTTCTCTCTCAAAATAAACAAACAATAAAAACATTTTTAAAAATTTAAAAGTAACACTGAAAAAACTTCTTTTAAAATACTTGCAAAGACTGCCATCTAATATGCTAAGGATACAACTACGTAGGGTTCAGGGGAGTTTCCAACATTAAAAAAGGGGATCCCTGGGGTGCCTGGGTGGCGCAGTCGGTTAAGCGTCCGACTTCAGCCAGGTCACGATCTCGTGGTCCGTGAGTTCGAGCCCCGCGTCGGGCTCTGGGCTGATGGCTCAGAGCCTGGAGCCTGTTTCCGATTCTGAGTCTCCATCTCTCTCTGCCCCTCCCCCGTTCATGCTCTGTCTCTCTCTGTCCCAAAAATAAATAAACGTTGAAAAAAAAATTAAAAAAAAAAAAAAAGGGGATCCCAGACCCAACAAGGTCGGAACCCCCTGTTAATTGCCCCATTCGCTCACTGCTACAGCTGAGGAAAGATGGGGAGGGGGCAGGGAAGGGCCATCAGGTCACAGTTATTTTGCTTTTATGCTAGCCATACAAATTTTTATTAAACTCTCACTCTGGCCAATATACCAGAGCAAAATAAGACATCCCCAGAACTTGGAAGCTGGTCAAACCAAGCCCGATGGGAGAAATTAGCCACCTGGAGAAGGCGGCCGAGCCACGGGGCAGACGTGAGTAGTTTGGGTGCGCTGAACACCATCAGGCTTCACGCCTGCAGGCTTTCACGCCCAACTGTAGGACTGGGACCTCTGAGCTGACACTCGGGTACCCTTTCTGCTGGGCTTAGTTGTCACTATAACCAATAATATTAGTAAACCTTAAGAAAACAAGCATCAAATGGCTCTAATTTTTAAAAAGTTATTATTACCCAATAAAGTTTGCTGTGATGGATCCTCAGTACAAATAAAGGCTCCTGTGGCCACTGCTAAATGGCAGAAGAGTCCAAATGGCATTGCTCTGGCTGGAGCGGGGAATGTGGGAGTAAGGACTCAGGACAGCCGAAGGACAGTTCTCCTGGGGAGTTAGTTTATCCCAAGAGGTAGGCAGACAAGTTCTCTGTTTAACTAACTGAGTGAAAAATACTCTGTATCCTCAACTTCTCCCATCAGAAGCTTTTTATAACATGATGACTGAAAAAACAAAAGGGCTTTTGGGTTCAAATGATTTACTTCAGTTTGCTTATAATTAGGGCTGATTTCCCTGCCTCATTCTTGATTTACTGAATCAGGAGTCAGCCCAGAAATCTACATTTTCACACATTCTGTTATCCTGACACATTCTCAGCTTAGAATCAAAGGGCAGGGGAGCACTACAGTCCAGTCACAGGCTGGAGTCCTGCCCAGCCTTGCTGGAGATGAAAAGTATACGGGAGAACAGACCTCTGCAAACAGGCTCGGCCCCCCTTCTTCCTAGGAGCCAGCTCTCAAGTGGAGTGCATTTGTGAGCTAAAAATCACAGGTAACTGCTGTAGACCTTTTAGGAGCAGGGATCGTGAAATGCCGATTTCCACCCCAAACAGGATGGCTCTTCAATTTCCACTTGAATGCCTTCAGTAATGGGTGGCTCACCACATTTCCAGCAGCTGGTCCTATCGCTGGCCCAATCGGGCAGTTCGGAAGTTCTGGACGCACAGACGAGGTACAGCACAGGAGTTGGGGCTGGACCCCGGGAGCCAGGTGCCAGAATTCCACTCCCTGCTTTGCTTCATATTAGCTATGGCATCTTGCCAAGCTACTTAACCCACTTGGGCCGCGGTGAACTCATTTATAAAATCGGCCTACAGCCTAGGGATGTTGTGAAGACTAAATGAATTAATACAGGCAGTGCCTGGACCAAATGCTGGGACACAGTTAAGTGTTACGATTAGTACTGCAGCAGCCAAATCTGTCGGCCTGACGTCCAGTTACACAGAATGAACTCGTCCACACACACACTACTCCTGACCTCGAGTGTCTCTTTATCTCCTGGCTAAACACACCCAGCTCTTTTAGACATCTGGAAGGGATGGTTTCCAGGTCTTTCACCATCTCAGCCTCAAGACAAATTCTTCAGGACAAAGTTCTTAGAAAATGGAAATGGGAACTGACTGTGGCCAGAGTAGGTGGTTCAATCACTGGCCTCCCTCTGCCCGGAAAAAGCGGAGGCACAGTGAGGAGCGTGTGTGTAAGGGATGCAAACACGTAAGGCACAAATGCTTGCCTCAGGAGACGGAAACACGCTGTTGGCTTGCAGTCTGGACCTGCTGTCCCCTGCGAGCCCTACCTCACCTCCTCTGTGACGCTCAGGCCTCCCTCCCTCAGCCGACGGGAGAAAAGCTTTCTGGATTGACCCAGGATTGTTGTAACTGTGCAGTCTCCTGGTTCACTGCCGCCATGCTGGTCCTCCTAAAACATTCCTTCTGCCCTGCCACTAGCCCAGCATGAAAACCACAGCTTCTGTGCCCATAGGGCCAGTCCATCTTTCCACAGTCCTTCCTGGCCTAGACCCCTTCTCCCAGAGTGCCTCAGGCTTGGGTTCCCAGATCGGACTCTGCACCCTGCTGCTCCCCGCTTATGGGCTGTGCTCACACATCCCTAGGTATTTGGCAGACACATTGGACAGGAAGACAGGAGGCCTTTCCCATAACTATCCATCTGACGGTAATCTCCTGCTCCCCAAAGCAACTCTAGCCACCTCCTCTATGAAGCTACAGGGTGTGAGGACACATCCTTCCTGGAACATCAGATCTGAAAAACTGGTGGTCTAAACCTCTCATTTTGTAGAAAAGGAAACTGCAGCATGAGGAGGGCCTAGCACAGGCCCAGGGGACATAATCTGAGCAAGGGTGCCCTTGGGCTGCTTAACTGCACAGCCAGAGCTTCAGGCAAGGCTGCCTCTGCTCCCACAACTTCCGCTTTTCCTGCCTTCTCCCAGGAGCTTGTAGGCCATTAATGACTGGAAGTTCTGGTACAGCGTGGGCTATGCCTGGCCACAGATGGCCCCAGCCACCATCTCAATCCCCACCCACCTCCAAACCATGGAGTCTACAATTGGTTGACGTTGGACCAACCTCACGGGCCACCAGAATTACAGAACTGGCTCCGGTCGCTCACCCAGGGGAACGTGCGACAATTCCCCATTAGGTATCATCACGTATTCCCGGCACCTTCCCAGCCCCGCACGCAACTCGCCCCAACTGCCCAGGCTATGACAGATGGGGCTCTTCCTCCAGCTCTCGAATCTACACACACCTTACCTGGTGGATAAAACCTGGGGCCTTGTTTCACGCCCCCTCCCCCAAGGGTCCAGGACCCTACCAAGACTAAACGCATCAGATTTACTCATTCCCGAGGCCTTCGTGCCCACAGCTGCCAGGATAACTAGCAATCAAAAGAGGCCACGCCGAGGGAGGGCGATGCGTAACCCAAAGGAACGAGTTTCCAAAGGTGGAGACAGGCTCCACGTACAGGGTACTGGGGGCCGAGGACTGGGGAGGGGTTGGGGTCGTCCGAGGGGCTAGACTTCTCGCCAGGAAATCCTGCCCCGCAGGCCCGCCTGGCCGAACACAGCCAGACCCCAAAGTTGGCGGGTCCCGGGGTCTTCGCCCCGCCCTACCACCGGACCGCACCACGCCGCGCGGAGCTGACCGGCCGAGTTGTCCGTCGGTCCTTCTGTCCTCCTGGGTTCGCCTTACCTGGCGCGCCATTCCGGGACTCGACCTCCGCTCTCAGCTTCCGGCGCGGCCCGCGGTGCCCGCTCCCCGCCCGCGGACCTTGCCGCGACCCTCGGCGACAGCGGCGACCGAGGTCAACGCGGATGGAGGCGGGGCTGGGGGTCTCGGGCAGTGGGCGAGAGGCGACGCTGGGGACGCCCCGGCCGCCCGGCGCCCCCCACTCCCAGAGACGTGGTCCCACTTCCGCCCGGAGACCCCCGGCTTCGGCGGCCCGCTGGGCGCAGGCGCGAACTACCCTTCCCAGAGGGCGCCGCGGCACTCGCCGCGCTACAGAGTCGGGGGCGGCCTCCTTGAAGTCCCCTCCCCACCTGCTCGGCTCACTACCCCGGGAGGCTGCAGGGAGGGACTCCGCGCCGGGATCCGCCTGGTGGCCAGCCTCCGGGTGTGTCCGCACGCGGGAACGCATTCATCCATCATCCATCCGTCATCCACTCTTGCATCCAACATTTACTGAGCGCATCCTCCGTGCCAGGTGGGGATGCTCTGTTGAAAAGGGACCCGCCTCTCCCAGAGGTCACATCCCGTAAACCGACCGTTTCCGAGGCCACGGGGAGGTGTGGGGGGGAAGCGGACGCAGGGGTGAAGAGGGGGCTGCAGGCCGGACGGCGCGGGCCGCGCGGTCGGGGATGAGTCGGAGAGGCAGCCGGACCCCGCGCATCCTCAGATCTGCCACCCCGCTCCCTCGCTCGCGGTAGCATTGAGCCGGGCCAGTGTGACCAATTGCTGGCCTATTTGGTTGACTTAGGTGACCCCAGAAGTTTCTGGAACGTAGGAGGTCCTCAAATAAATGTGTGATGAGTGAATGAAGCATGGGCCCCACCATTCTGGTCAGGACGTGGTGGGCTGGGGGCAGGGGGAGGATCCCTGCTGAGCACAAGGAGCCTCATTCCGGGCCTGGGGGACCACCCCCTGTTAAAACAGCTCAGAAGGTGGGCATGTGGAGCTAAACCGGCTCTGGGAGACAGAGGCAGGGGTCCAGCCAAGCGGAGAGGCCCACAGCCCCGGGGAACCGGCTTCCCCCGCTCCCATCCCCCACAGCTCTTCCTCTGGAATATTTGGGGAAAGAGAATTTCTGGCCCAGCAGTCCCAGTGCGGGTCCCTGAAGCAGCTCTGGCCTGCCATAGGTCTCCACTGGCCTTGCTGCTGGTCACCTCCAGGAACTCTGGGGTACAGTGTTGACATCCTTGGCCTGGCCTCTCAAGGAAAGGCCTCGAGGGGAGACCACTCTCAGTCACTGCCCAGCTTCATACCCAGGGCCAAGCCCGGCCTTCGTGCCTAAAGAATTGGCAACACAGACCGGTGAGTGTGTGCGTGTGTAATCCGCTGTGGGAGTGTTTGAAGATATCACAACGGTTTCACCGCATGGAAAAGGAAAGCTTCAAGTTCAGCATCTGATCTCGGGATCCCTAAAGGTCGTAGCCCCTTGTGGTAAGCCCCTTGCCTGTGCTGTGTGCCCGGTATTCGTGCTGAGGTAGGTTTCCTCCCAGTAGCCAGGGTGTCCCTTCTCCCAGTGCCTCCCCTCGCCCCACCCTCAGTCTCTAAAATCCCTCAACTTAGAAAAAAGTAATTTCTCCACCCAAGACACACCTTTATTATAGCAGGTACAGAGTCTTGGCATCTCTTTGACTCAACCGCCCCCTACCCGACCAGGCTGAGACCCCCTTTGTAGACTCTGGGTCAGCAGTCGCTAAGATTTGCCAGCCTCCAGTCTGCTCAATGACCAGTTTGCCGAAGCTCAATCTGCTGAGTGGCCAGCTCTCCCAGTGCTTGAGGAACCTCCTTCCTATCTCTTTTAGTTGTACCTCTGACCTTGTTCCTACATCCAGCCCTGCCTCTGTATCTGCATTGCAAAGTGATTGTGGAGAACTCTCCTGAATTCCATTGGAAGTGTGTGTTTGGCAGTTCGGCACAGAGACAGAGGCAGGAGTGTAGCTGGAACACATTTTTTAAAGACTCTCAATCATTCAGTTTGGTTTTCAGCAAATTGATATTCAGTGGCCTAGTTTCATCATATTTGGCCTTTGGCTACCTGGCCATTGTGTGAATTGGCTTTTGGTGAACTAGCCAGCTGTAGTTCTCCCAAACAAATTGGCCAGCTTCCTCCTAAAGATAAATGGTACTGTCCACTCCTCCATGTGAAAATGGCTGCAATTTAAAAATATTTTCTGGTTTTCATTATTTTCTTTTTCTATCCACGAGGTTATTGAATAGTACTTTTTAGTTTCCAAATGTATGGGTCCTTTTCAAAGTTTTCTTTTCCTTATTGAGTTTTACCTTGTACTGAGAGAATATAGTATGTGATGTTCTTTTTGTTTAGGATTTTCTGAGACTTGCTTTGTAGTCAGGGATGTAATAAATGTTTGAAACTGTACTGTGTTTGTTTTGAAAGAGCGTGTATGTTCTAACGTTGGTTGTAGGATCTAGTTTGATCTGTTAAATCAAGCTTACTGATTGTGTTATTTGTGTCCTCTCCGTCTTACCATTTTTTGCTTCTCGATGTATCAGTTACTAAGAATGATGTATTAAAATCTATTTATGTTGTGCATTTGTCAGTTTCTCCCTGTATTTCTGATACTTTTTGCTTTATATATTTTGATACTGTGTATACAGTATAGAATTGTGTTTTCCTGGAACAGTCCATTTTACTATTATGAGGTAATACTCTTTGCCGTAATAGTACTTTTAATCTATATTTCATTTCATTTGATAATGATATAGCAAAACTAACTTTATTCTGGATAGTATTTGTTTGATATATATTTTCCCATCCTTTTACTTTCAAGCTTTCTGTATATTTATGTTTCAGGTGGTGTCTTATAAGAGCATGTAGCTAGAGTTTGTTGTTGAATCCATAATGACAACCTCTATCTTAACTGGCAAGTAGTCCATTTGCATGTATTGTGATTAGTAATATATTTTGATTCATTTCTACCATCTTATTTTGTGCTTCCTATTTATTCTGATTTTTTCTATGCCTTTCTTTCCATTCTTCTATTGGATTGATCGCTTTTTCTTTATTCACCTTTGACGAATTCACCTTGATTCACCTCTTTCTATTAATTTGAAATTTATCTAATTTAGTCTTCTTTTTCTATACTTTTAGGGGTTACTCTAAATTTTTACACACACACCACCTGATCTGATACAGTCTCACATTAATTAGCATTCCCACCCTCCTTTCACACAATGGAAGGACCTTAATATATTAATTCAATCACATCGTTGCCCTTGTCTTCTGTGTAATTGTTCTCTTTAGTTCAGTCTTATTTTTAAGCACCCCCCAATTCATTTTTCGTCTTGTTTAATCTGTGCTATTTAGATTTACCAGTGTGCTCACCGGTATCTTTGTTCACTATTTTTTATTTTGCCTCTTTTTCCTTCCTTCTGGGTTCAGTGTTCTTCTTTCTGAATTACAAGTTTTAAAGTTCTTTCAGCAAGGAAATCTTAGAACTAAAAGCCTTCAGTTATATTTCTTCCACACCTGAACGATAGTTGAGTTGAGTAGAGAATTATAACTTATAGTCTTTGACGTGTAAGATTTCATTCCATTGTTTTCAACCATCATTGTTTCCGTTGAAAAGTCTGCTGTCATTCTAATTATTATTCCTTTGTACATGATTTGTCTTTTCTCTTTGGCCACTTTTAAGATCATCCCTTTGTCTATGGTATTATGAAGTTTCACTGCAATGTGCCTGGGTGTGAATTTATCTTTTTCAGAACTCATTCCTAAATCTGAGGTCTTTGTACAAGTCTGGAAATTTCTCAGCTATCGTATTATTTAATACTGCTCTTCCTCCTTATAATTTATACTTGCAGAATTCATATTTGACATTTGTCTTTATTCTGCACCTCTCTTAACCACTCTTTTTTGTTTTGCATTTTTTTAAAACTTTGTGCTTCACTCTTGGTAGTTTTTTAAGATTTATATTCTGTTTCACTCACAAATCTCTCTTCTATCTAATCCACTATTATACTATTAATTTCAGTTATTGTATTTTTCATTTTATTTATTTATTTTAAATTTTTTAATGTTTATTTATTTTTGAGAGAGAACACAAGCAGGGAGGGGCAGAGAGAGAGAGAGGAGACATAGAATCTGAAGCAGGCTCTGGGCTTTGAGCTGTCAGCACAGAGCTCAATGTGGGGCTTGAACCCACAAACCATGAGATCATGACCTGAGCTGAAGTCGGATGCTTAACAAACTGAGCCACCCAGGCGCCCCTGTATTTTTCATTTTATATGAGTCTGCTTCATCTTTTTAAAAGTCACATATTCCTATATATTCAATTTCCTATGTCTTTAATAATTTTAACCATACTGAGGCATCTGGGTGGCTCAGTGGGTTGGGTGTCCAACTTCGGCTCAGGTCATGATCTCACTGTTCATGGGTTTGAGCCCTGTGTCGGGCTCTGGGCTGACAGCTCAGAGCCTGGAGCCTGCTTCAGATTCTGTGTCTCTGTCTCTCTCTGACTCCTCCCTGCTCGCTTGCTCTCTCTCAAAAATAAATAAACATTTAAAAAAATAATAATTTTAACCATACTTACTTCATAGTATCTATATGATAATTCTCTTATCTGACATCCTTTATTTTGTCTGATGGCTTTCACTCATGGTTGGCTGATCCTCATATGTTTTATTATTTTGAGTTGTGAACCCGTTTTAAGCCAGGTTTCATCTGTGGGAATTCTGTGGGGCCTGGTTTGCTCATGTGCCCTTCAGAGTTTGTGTTTGCTTCTTCTGGGTACCCCACAATCAGTGTTAGCCTGGGCACATTTTTTCTGTTAACTTTTAGCTTGGGGAATTTCTCAACCCTGCAGGCAGTGTAAATTCAAAGTTCTAACAGGAATAGCTTTGTAGTTATGAATTTTCAGGGGAATTACCCCCTCTCCCCTGAAAAGACAAGGACCTCTTGTCTACTTGTGCTGGTGTTTTACTAGCCCGCCCTTTTACTAATGGTGCGACTCTGAGAGTCTGACTTTACATGGGGGAGGGGATTCCAAGTCTAGACCTAACCTTCTGGATCCACATGGCTGTTAAAACTCAACACCTAGGCCGTCTCACCACAGCCGTGGGCATTCTTGGGGTCAGAACTTTAGTTCATCCCCCCACCCACCCCCAAGACACCCTTTATTGTCGTGACGGCTCAGTTATACTTACGAAAAGATATTTGCTATATTTTATCTTGCATTTCTGGGTGCTTTGAGGTAGGAGGAATTTTAGATGATCTAATCTAGCATATTTCTGGTATCAGAAATCCTTTTATGTTAAAACAGCACTCTCTTCAAAAAAATACAAAATAAAATAAAATAACCCTCTCCTCTGTTTAGCTTATTCTTGTTATTCACTTGACCGTTTCTTCATGTGGCTGTTCTACTCACCACAGATGGTTCTTGCTCAGCTCTGTCTTCCCTGTGTCCGGCCTCAAGTAGAAATCAAATACGTCTTGAGCGAATGGATGATTCCATGGACGATCAGATGGATATCAGCCGCTGCTCTGATGTCAGTCATCATCGTGAGGATAGAGTAGAGGTCAAAGAGTCCATCGTTGCCTCTTTGGGGAAGACAGATTAGGGACAGTGGTGTGCTAGAGCCGATCTTGCTCCAGAGAGTCACTTGTTAGCACACCTTCCCAATTCCATGTTCAGTGATCTTACGTTTGTAGCCTGAAATTGGCCATGGTGAGATTATTTATGCCGTGAAACTGGAAAACACTGAAAATCAGCCATGCTCTTCCCCCAAGAGCTGGTTGTTAAATATTTACCAGCATACCACAGACTGGAACAATGAAAACATGTGGACAAAATAATCCTAAGCCTATACGGAAAAAGACCCATGGTAAGTGAAACATGAAGTCAGAGTTGGAGGAATCTATCACTCTGGGGCTGTGGTGCTTGACGACAAAGTTTTAAGTTATCCCTGACTTTTTTTTTCCTCCAGATTTGGAAAGTCTTAGTATCCTGAGGCTCCCTATTAGGGAAAGGAGCTGAATCTTTAATAGCAGCTTCAATGAACAAAAGTGAGGGCCGGCAGGGGGCACCTGGATTTGAACCAGGGACCTCTTGATCTGCAGTCAAATGCTCTACCCCTGAGCTATACCCCCTGATGTAGGCTGGTGCCTGAGTAATACCTTTTACCTGTGTAGCCACACCCAACATCCCTATAAATTTTCACTACAAACGTTCATTGGCTGGGCCTTCTGGAAGCTGCCAAGCCTTCCTCACTACAATTTTATCTCTCTGATGCAAAACAAGCAACAGTTTCCCTTCCCTATAGCTACCTCCCTGCTTTTTCTGGAAAAGCACTGACACCGACATTTATAGCTGGAAGGGGCCCCAGAGTCACTAGTCTCTATGCCATTCACAGTGGGCATCTGATTACAGAGATTCAAGATTGCTAGTCTTCCTACCACAGAAAGCCCTTTATTAATAGGATCAGAACCTGGATCCACTCTTCCTGACTTTGGGTTTAGAACCCTGGGTTCCATAGGCTATAGCATGCCCTTGGATTTTGTTCTAAGGAGGGCGGTAAGCTACTGAGCAGAGCAGGAAATGTGGTCTCACTCATGTTTGAAACAATCATCTGGGTGGAAATAGGAGGAGGGGAAGAACAGAAGGGGGAGACCTGTGAGGAGAGTATCAGGACGGGCCAGGTGGGAGCTGGACCCTGGGCCTTGACCGCAGGTCCCGGTGGGGGGCCAAGAGAACCGCTCAGATGCAGACACATCTGACAGCGGAGCCCACAGGTCTCACTGCCGGCTTTGGAGGCAAAAGAAAGAGGCGACCCAACAGTGGCTGGCAGGTGTTTGGCCCTGGTTGCTGGGGGAAATCCTTGCACTTAGGTGGGCACCACGGATGGAGCAGGGAGCTGGTTAGGAGTGAGAATTCATCATTCGCTTCCCTCTGTGTTTGGTGTGAGAAGCCTGCTAGTTCTCTGCATGAGGGTATCAGGTGTGAGATGCTGGCTCTGGGAGGAGGCTGCAGGCTGGAGGGTCACCCACGGACTTTTCATGTCCCTGTTTCTCCCCAGGGCTCATCTCCTTTCTCTGTCCTCTGTGGATGGTGGGGTTCTGCTCTAATACACACGCTCAGGTCTTGCCCAACTGACAAGCCCTTCCTTTGCCCTCGTGCTTAAATATTAGTTTACCTGGGTTCAGAATTCTAGGTTGGAGGTTGTTTTTCTTCATCTGTAAAAAATATTTATTTTATAATAGCATAAAATATCAATAAAGACAACTTTATTCAAGTATCCATCTCGCCAAGGAGAAAAAAAAGTTTTAATTTCAAAATGCCATGATTCAAGTGTCTACACAGCTAAAAGGTTATGCATATCAGTGCTTACTACTTTGGATTATAATTCTCAGCTACAACTTTTTTTTTTTTTTTTTAATAGCACACACAGTAAAGGAAGGAACTCCATGATTTAGAAAATATACATTTCAAACAATCCTTGATAATTATGACCATCCCGGGCTTAATCTGAAAATATTTATGTTTTTTAAATCCATAGACATTTAACAATGCAAACAGTACATTTGGGGCTGTGGTGATTTGAGATATGGTTTGAGTTTTTTACTTTGGGGAGAGATGGGGGGGAGGTCTACTAAAATACAGATCTGCCCGTTAGATCTATTTAATTTTACTTTCTTTTACTTACGTATACATTTTCACTTGAATATACAGCTTTTTAAAATAAGAATGTTTTCCTGATTATAATAAGGCAATAAAGGCGGTATTAGAACCAAGGGACAAGATGGTTGAGTGATAACTGCTTTCGCACAGTAGAGGAAAATCAAACAAGAACCGAGCTCTGTGGGAAATGAAGGGGAAGCTTCATCACTCAGGGCATCACTCAACGATGAGGTTCTGCAGGCCCCCTGAGTGAAAGACAGTCGCGGTGTCCTGGAAGGTACCTGGGTATTGCAACAGGTTAAAAGATGTCAGTTAGAAACCAACATCGTGTGTGGGGGTATAGCTCAGGGGTAGAGCATTTGACTGCAGATCAAGAGGTCCCCGGTTCAAATCCGGGTGCCCCCTGGAGGTTTTCTTTCCGCGTCATCCTGGGTCCCCGCAGTGGTTTCACCCTACCTAATAATTAGGCGACCTTTATAATTGGGCTGATTTCCTGTGGACGGCTCAGCAGACCGGAAGTGGAAGCGGGAGGAAAGGCCGGAAAGGCCATCTCCTGCTTCGGGAAGTGGTTTGCTGCGGGAAAATTGCGTTCCCCGCCCAGAAACAGACCTTTTTGCCACGACCCTCTGGCCCACGTGTATGTCTGGTGATCTCAGGCACTGTTTCTCCTTCCGAGTGAGTAAGCAGGCAGGAGGCCGGGGCGCACACAGAAGCCGCAGCAGCGAGACATTACAGGCCTCGGAGCCGGGACTCTGATACGGGAGGCCTGGGCAGGGCCCATCGGGAAAACCTGGCACCCTTCTGCCCTTCCCCCTATCTCCTCCAACCCCACCCGCTCTAGATGATCTGACGGACGCGTGTGGGGCAAGACTACGCTGGATGATTTTTAAAGGGCCTTTCGCCTAAATGTGTATGATTCTCAAAGCCGGTGCCCTGGGCAGGGGCCTGAGAAGCTGCCAGGTGCAGAGGGAGGCCTGGCAGGAAAGGGGCCCCTCCGCCGTGCAGCAGACCCCCCACCCCCAGGCTTGAGGCGAGCCCATGGAAGACGTGGGCGACTTGCTATGCTAAGAGCTCTGGATACCGATTGCGGGGCCAGGGGCAAGGCGCCCTGGCTCCTCGGTGGGTCCTTTGAACACAGATCACGTGGTCTCTGATTCGCAATCCAGGGAGTCCCCACCTGCCGACATTAAAAATATGTATGTTGCAGACCTTATTTCTTAGAGCAGTTTCCGGTTTACAGAAAAACTGGGCAGAAAGTACAGAGAGTTCTCCTATACCCCCTCACCTTACCCCCCCGCCCCAGTTTCTGCGTCATTCACACCTTGCACTAGTGTGGTACATTTGTTAAAATTGGTGAATGCATATTGATACGTTATTAATACCCTGTAATTTACAGTAAGACTCCTACAGTTTTATGGGTTTTGACCAACGCAGAATGCCATGTATCCACAATGACTAGCATCATGAAAGATAGTTCCACTGTTCTAAAAAATCCCCCCTCCTATACCTATTCATCCCTCCCCTCCCGGCAATCCCTGGCAACCACCTATGTTTTTACTGTCCATAGTTTTGCCTCTCCCAGAGTGTCATACAGTTGGAAGCATACTGTATATAGCCTTTTCAGGTCAGCGTCTTTCACTTAGCTATAGTCACTTAAGGTCCTTCCATGTCTTTTTGTGGCTTGACAGCTCGTTTCTTTTTTTTTTTTTTTTTTCAATGTTTATTTTATTTTTGGGACAGAGAGAGACAGAGCATGAACGGGGGAGGGGCAGAGAGAGAGGGAGACACAGAATCGGAAACAGGCTCCAGGCTCCGAGCCATCAGCCCAGAGCCTGACGCGGGGCTCGAACTCCCGGACCACGAGATCGTGACCTGGCTGAAGTCGGACGCTTAACCGACTGCGCCACCCAGGCGCCCCTCATTTCTTTTTTAATCACTGAATAATATTCCATGGTATGGGCTTGCTGTCGTTTCTATTTAGACTTGGTGTTGGCATTCCCAATAACTGCATCTTCCAGCAAGAAGAGGAGAGAGAAATTAAGAGTACACATACCTTGATGAGCACCAAGTATTGTATAGAATTGTTGAATCACTACACAGGACACCCGAAACTAACATGACACTGTATGTTAACTACACTAGAATTAAAAAAAAAAAAAAAAAAAGGGAAGAGAAGAGTAGCACGTCAGGCCTTTGCTAGACAGCTTCCCCCAGTCTCTGGTAACACTACACAATTTTCTCCATTCCTCATCCTGCCATTGATTCAGTCTCACTGATGATACTCGTGGTACGTATTTGTAACTATCTTACACCCTCAACGTTTGAAATTCCTTTCCATTTGGGGGGGGATCCAGAGCTGTGCATGGCTGGTGGAAACCAGGATGTAACTATACTACAAAAGGCAAAAGTACCAGACTTTGCCCTCCTACAAACCCCAGCGGGGCTTAGCCGATCCCATGCACGTGATGGAGACTTGGAACATGGAATGAGGTACACACAAGCAGGAAGAGTCTGGAATTTACTCCAGGGGGGCCGCTGCTCTGGCATTGGCAGTGGGGCTGATGGCTGCAGCTGGTGCACGGTGGGGGCATTATCAGCCCCCTAACCAGGATGCTGTTTGGAGGTAAATGATCCTGACCCCCCCCCCCCCCGGCTGTCCTTTAATTCTGCCCATTTTCTGAGCATAGATCTCTAGGTTTCCTTTAGTGGTCTGAGATTTTTGTCATTGTGCCCGTAATTTCCTTGTTTGTTTCATTTAGCCATTATCAGTTTCTGTTTTTGAGACCGAATGCTGGCAGTGCGAAAATTGATACCAGAGTTCGGTGCAGGAGGTGAAGGGGACATGACATCGGTCATCTGGTCTTGTTGGGGCTAAAAGCAGTGAACATCTGGCTAGTTATTCACAAATTGGGACCCGGCAGTCATTGACACACACTGACAAAGCAGGCAAGTTGAATATTGCCAGTGTCACGTGGAAGGAAGTGCATGATGAGAGCCAGGCCTTGATGTGCTAAGAACACCAGGGGACACCATACAGTAAAGTGGCTAATTCTAGGGGCGCCTGGGGGGGCTCAGTCGGTTGAGCATCCGACTTTGGCTCAGGTCATGATCTCGCGGTCCGTGAGTTCGAGCCCCGCGTCGGGCTCTGTGCTCACAGCTCGGAGCCTGGAGCCTGCTGCGGATTCTAGGTCTCCCTCTCTCTCTGCCCCTCCCCCGCTCATGCTCTGTCTCGCGCTCTCTCTCTCTCTCTCTGTCAAAAATAAATAAAACAGTAAGAAAATATATATTAAAGTGGCTAATTCTATTGGCATTGGGACTCAGAGAAATAAAACGCAGGTCAAATGTGTAAACCCTCTACCCAGCGCCAAGCACAGAGAGTCTGATCTCTTACCCCTAAATAACTGAAAAAGCCTCCAGCCAAAAGTAGGATTTGACCCTGTGGGTTACTGACTTATAATGTCAGTTAAATTAACAGTATCTTTGTCACATGCGTGAAAGGACACGAATTGGAAAAGAGTGGGCTCTTCACATCCATCCTGGGCTTATTCAATGGCCTCAGAAACAAAGGCCAGAACTTTGGGCTAGGAACCAGCTCTGCCTAGTGGATTTCGCCTCACCGGGGAACATGGCCACCCCAGGGAAGGGTGCCCAGCTTTCCAATCACCTCCCTTAATAAAAAGATGGTGTTTTATAGGGCGGTCAAACAGCCAGCAACATGATAGCAGGTTGATTATGTTAGAAACATCCCGGATGGGGCGTTGCTTTGTTCTCACTGGAATACTTATTTCGAATTTACATTCTATTTTTGAAGTGAAACATGTTACCCGCGTAACGCAGTAATGATCCAAGTAAGCTGCACAGGAATGAGACAAAAATCTCCCCTCTTT
Source organism: Lynx rufus (assembly GCF_022079265.1). Classification (NCBI taxonomy): domain Eukaryota; kingdom Metazoa; phylum Chordata; class Mammalia; order Carnivora; family Felidae; genus Lynx; species Lynx rufus. Next base: position 162,934,979 of record NW_025814856.1, on the reverse strand, counting down.
TACCGCATTTTCCATTGCGTAGCTCAGTATCTTCTGTGGTCTCTGAAAAGTGAATCTCACTGGTCTCTGGTGCCATGTAATAGGACATAGGTTACTGTGCTGGTGCCTTTTGGGAGGGACTGGTGTGTGTCCTCCCTATGTGAGTGAGGGTCGGCCGTGGGGAGGGAGTGGGGACGGGGGCGTGGGTACATGCAGGGCCTGGAAGAAAGAGCCATCTCTGACCATAAACCAGGGATCCTTGCACCAGGGCTGTGGGTCTCCAAATAGCAGCCTTTATGCCTCTCGCTAGCTTCCTCTGTTGTGCCGCCGGAAGGATTCAGGGGCTCCTGCCTCTCTAGTGCCCAACCGAGCCGCTGGGAGACTGCCTCAGGAGGGCATTGGGCTGGGGAGCCGGGGGAAGATGTGAAGGAAAACGGGCAAGAGAGCAAGCAAGGGTGAGGCTGGGGAGGATGGGGCAGAGCAGGTGTAGCTGAGGGAGGAGGGAAGAAAGGAAGGATGGGGGGCTGGGGTCCACAGAAACCTGGTGCCTCCTGCAGTTCAGGTGTGGCTGTAGTGGAAAAGTGCTAGGAGACAAGCGAAGGGTCTCTGGGGAATCGGAAAGGCGGTGTTATGGCTGCATAGCCGTCTTTAGTGAATTGTGGTGCACCTCCCGGTTTCACAGGCCGACCAGGAATGAACAGATCTTACAGTGCCCTATGGAATGTTTGGTGTGGCGTCACAGGTGAAATAATGTAAAGAGGACTTCATCCCACGCAAGGGGGTATAGCTCAGGGGTAGAGCATTTGACTGCAGATCAAGAGGTCCCCGGTTCAAATCCGGGTGCCCCCTGCTGGAGCTTTGCTTTATTGCCTCTCCTAGAGGAGTGGCTTCCCAGCTACCACATTCTATACAATGTCATCAGTTGCCCTCCCCACCTCTTTTCCCCAGGCCCTGGTGTTTTTTCAGGTGTCCTTTCTCCCTTGACATACTGAAGTATGGTAGGTTCCTGGTACCAAACTTCTGAGGGCAGAGGCCAGCCAGGTGGCCGGCGCCGGCAGGTGCACACACGGGGTTGGGAGGGCCCAGGGTGATGGTCACCGGCCCAGCTGGGGCTATCGGGTCCACCGCGGGACTTCATTCCCCGGGTGCGTGCCTGGGTCCTCACACTCCCACACCACTGACCAACCCTGCAGCAGAGACCAAGGGGAAGGAAAAGCAAAAAAACGAAAAACGAAACAAAACAAAACAAAACAACACGTAGCAGGAAAGAGGGAGACAAGCCCCTTTTCTCCTGCAACATCCCTCCGGCGCCCTCTACTGACAGCTCTTAGCATTGTGCTCGCTTAAGGAGAAAGGCGTAGGGAAGCCAGTCCGTTATTGCAGGGCAGGTATGGAAGCATGAATTTGGACCCAGGAGTCAAAAAATTGATAACTGGCACATCGTGTGAGTGCCAACAGGATGTTAGCAGCTGTATGCAGGCGGGGGCTTGAGATCATCCTGCAAATTTGAGTGTGCCCTCTGGCATTTCTGCCATTACTGTGAGATGTGTTTATCCTGTGAGCTGCTGCCCCTTCAGCCTGGGCCCCAGAAAGAACACACGTGGTCCAACCTTAAGCGGAACTCACCTAGAAAGGCCAACGCCCTCTGGACCCACAGCTTACCCAGCCAAGCCCAGCCTCTATCAATTGATCCTCATTCAATATTCTGACCCATGAGGATGAGAATAAATGCTTATTGTCGTGTGTCAATGCTTTGCGGCGTTTTTGCAACACTCTTATGAATACGACTGGAAAATACTAACATTGACATACAGAAGGGGCCTCCTGCTATAACAAAAGCCTAAAGTACATGACATGTCTTCATGATGAAGCATGGGGAATTAGTGGGAAGTTAGTGGGGTAACTATTATTGAGGGCAGGGAAAACGGGCTCATGATAACCTGGAAGGCAGAAAATGTATTTGAACTTGTAGTGTTAGGGGTAGGATATTACGAAGAAAAATACTGAATGCATGAGCTGTTTTGTTACAGGCTGTTTTTGATAAGGTACTGCCAAAAAAAGATTTGAGTTCAGAAGACAACTTACTGGTTTGCAGTCAGAATTTAGAGGCAATCTAGATAGCTCAGAATTGCGTAGTGAGAAAAATAAAACCATCCCGTCCAAAACAAAGGCGAGGCTGTTATTACATCACTTTAGCCAAAAGGCCAAATCCAGAGCCTTCCAGTAAGACATAGCCCCAAACCAAATAGCTTAGATGTACTTCATTAAGAGCACTGAAGAATTAAGCCAATACTAGTATATCCTCTCAGCTGGACAAAAGTATTCCTAGAAAGACTAAGGATGTGCCCAAGTACTTATAATTGAGCTGGAGGGAGAACATACATCAAAGAGAATTGTGATCATGGCTTTCGGCATGTGGAGTCAAATACATAGAAAACCCACACATTTCTTGAGAGAGCTGTATTGGCGAAAACATTACTAGCCTGGACAAAAAAGTTACCAAGACTGGAGAATAAAAGGACCTGGGCTTCCAGCATTCCATAGGGGGAAGCAAACTGAGAAGAATGCCTAGCCACAACAAAGGACATGTTTTCCAATGATGTCTCCAGAAATTTCAGAGAAGGAGGAAGGAAAAAGGGAAGACGTCTTAGAGGGTGGGCCCATGAGTCATGCAGAACAGTGGGCAGGGAGCTCTCCCTAGGTAGCAGAACCAGAGCCGACTCAAGGAATATTCCCTACTGCTGGAATGCATATGTTGTGTGCCACTGGGGTTTGGGGTGGTTTGTTATACAATATTATTGTAAAAAGGCTGGCAAATACTGAATTTGGTATCTAGAAGGAGGCTCTGTCTGTAACAAAAGGCAAAAGGGGGGCGTGGCCACTTATGCCTAGCATTTCAATGTCTATGACCGTGTGTGTTTCCCGTTGTGATCAGTCATTGCACGTAAACATTTACTACCATAAGTCTGTTCCTGCACCATCGCTGGACTTTGGGTGTATGAGTGGTAGATAATTTGTTTCTTAAGCTTATAGGTCTCTGGATCGAGAGAAGCCTCATCTGGATCTAACGTATATCATAAGATCCTGGACTTCGTCTGACTGAATGAGGCTTTGGGGGCTTTGGGATGAGGCTGAGTACCTTATGCACGTGGGAGAGATTTAAGTAATTATGACCAAGAGGGCAGACGATGGTAGATTAAAATGTTGGCCCCAGTTCTGCACTTGTTCTATGTGTGCCCTTTGCCACAAGACTTTTCACATCTTCCCCATTAGAAGTGGAACAGGTTTGGGGTGGCTCCGTCAGTTAAGCATCCGACTCCTGATTTTGGCTCAGGTCATGGTCTCACAGTCGTGAGATCGAGCCCTCCATTAGTCTGAGCATGGGGCTTGCTTGAGAGTCTCTCCCTCCCTATCCCTCTCCCTCTACCCCTCTCCTGCTTGCACGTACATTCTCTCTCTCAAAAAAAAAAAAAAAAAAAGATAGATTTCCCTGCCCTTGATTTAAGGGTAGGTCCTAAGACTTGCTTTCACTGATGGGATATTAGCACGTGTGATACTAACAGAGGCTTGAAATCTGCTTACGTGCTTGGGCTTGACCTTTTTGCATTTCTGCCACTGCCATGAGAAAATTTTCCCTGCTAGCTGTGACTCTTCCAACCTGGACCCAGGAAGAAACAGACTTGGAGCAGACCTGTGCCCAACTCACATAAAGAAACGAAGCACAGGAAAAAAAAAGAAAAAGAAAAAAGAAAGAAAGAAACCAAGCACAGATGGACCTCCAGCTTGAAGCAGGGCCACCAGGTCAAGCTCAGACTAGATCTACTGGTTGTCATCCATGTTGCTGACCCTATGAACATGAAAAGAAATGTTTATTGTTGCATGCATCTGAATTTGGGGATGGTTTGTTATGAAGCGTTATTGTGGACATAACAGGCCTGATTCCTACACTTCCTCTCCCTTCTCCCCACCCCCCAGGTACTGAGCAAGGGGTGAGGAGGAGATTGCAGTTTATGGGAGGAATTCAGATTGTGGCTTCAAAATGGAAAAGTGCTATTTGACCAGCCAGAAGCCCTGGGGGGTGGGGGGGGGGGTGGTGGGGAAGGAAGGGTGAACTCCTGGCCAGAGGGTGGTCTCCAGTCAGTTTCTAGTGGGCTTGCCAGTTTCATTGACTGACCAAGAGTGAATAGAATGTACAGTACACTGTGGAATGCTTGGGTGTGGTGTCACAGGTTAACTATGCTAATGAGGAGCAGGACCACAGTAAGGGGGTATGGCTCAGGGGCAGAGCATTTGACTGCAGATCAAGAGGTCCCCGGTTCAAATCCGGGTGCCCCCTGAAGGTGGCTTACCTTATTGACAAAAAAGTGACCTAAGTTAGGGTCCTGCTTATTGGAAAGTCCTCTCCATTGCCACCTTCCTTTTCTCAGGTGACTTCTGGGATGCGGCACATGTCATGGAGCTGTTATGAATGACGTATGTGTGACAGAAGGTCCTAAGTTCCTCTTCAAACTTTACCTTATGATCACAGGTTACCCAGCCTGCCTGCACGCACTTAGGGACCTTAGTTAAAAAGAAAAAAACCAGATGAGCCCTAGGAATTATGATTTAGTCAGACAGAGGAGGTACCTGGGAACTTTTGCTTTGGGGAGGCACACATCCCACCCCCCCACCCCCCCTGCTAACTTCAATTGTAACATCCAGTGGTTCTAAGTAAGTATTTTGGAACATATAACACTATGTAATGTTAAACAACGTTCCGGTGGTGAACATCAATGGGCTGTAGGCACGGAGAGCGGCCAGGTGTGCAGAGGGGAGAGAATGCAGGAAAGGCAGGGAAGGTGTGGGCATGCTAGGGTGGTGACAGATCGTAGTGGCACCATACTGCTAGGTGTGGTGACTGCCCATAACTGATAACTCTGCTTTAATTTCTTGTTAATGTTTATTTATTTTTTAAGGGGGGGGGCAGTGCAAGCAGGGGAGGGGCAGAGAGAGAGAGGGAGACACACACACACACACAGAGCAAGCTGGGGAGGGGCAGAGAGAGAGGCAGACACAGAATCCAAAGCAGGCTCCGGGCTCTGAGCTGTCAGCACAGAGCCCGACGCGGGGCTCGAACTCACGAACCGTGAGGTCATGACCTGAGCCGAAGTCAGCTACTTGACCGACTGAGCCTCCCAGGTGCCCCTCGACTCTGCTTTAAAGTTCAGAATTGAAACGCACTTATTAGACGAGACTGGTTGTTTCTGAATGGAGCGTCTGATTGACAATCTAGAGGTCCCTGGTTCCAATTCAGGTGTGTTGTTTTTCTTTTTCCCTCCCAACTTTAGAACCTTCTTTCCATCTTTTGAGGATGTCCAATTATGGGAGCCCTGGTGGAAGAAATGTCTCCTCTTGCAGCTGCAGAGGCCAAAAATAAAGGCGATTTTCTCCCTTTCTCCCTTTCTCCCAGCACCGCTGGCCAAACAGGTGCTCCTGACTCACCCTACACTCGGAATGAGTGACACAAATCCCAGGGTTGGCAGTGCCCGAGGGCCTGGCTGGCTGAGTCCCCTTGGGTCGCCCCTGCCTCGCGTGAACCTGCGCCTCCAGCCTTCCCTTCAGCGCTGCAGGCTCCCTGCCACACAGACAGTGGTCATCTCATCTTTCGCCACAGGCAGAACCAGTTTCTGTTTCTGGAACCACGTGCCTAGGCCGATACAACATTTGCCAGCGGCAAAAGACCTTCATGAAAGTGGGGTGGCTATAGAATTGCTTTTCTGTCCTACTTGGCGTTGAAGGAGGTGGAAGTCCAGTTGATTCGTCAGGGCTGAAAATCTAAGAGCCCACGGGCTGTCAGTGGGAAGTTAGCTGATGAACTGATCACATGGATTCAACTGGCCAATGGGTTGGAGGAAGCTTATTCATCGGGCAGGCATCTGATGGCTGTTTATGGCTGGCGTGCATTCCGATTTGTCAGTGTCTATGCTGTGAGCCGTGGTTAAGGGTTCTGAGTACCACTCGTTCTTGGAATAGAGATCCCGCTGAAGGACAGAACCTTTAGGGACCACATGTTGGGATAGAACAGTAGAAAGGGCCAAGCCAAGGCTGACGGTCTCGGGAAGCTCAAAGTCGTACAGTGGAAAGCTCAGATGTGTGTGTTCTCTTCTCTGGACACAGATGGAGACGGCGGACTTCCCAATAACCCCAGCCCAACACTCAGCTCGTCTGCTCAATGACTGACGTGCTGAAAACCAAAGGCAAGATCGTCAAATTTCTATCCTGTTGGGTTCATAGTTTCACCCGCCTCTTGTATGAATCATTTCACAGGATGTCAGGGCCCGTCCTCCAATTCAAAAAGCAAGCGGTGGAGCACCGGGGTGGCTCAGTCGGTTAAGCGCCCGACTTCGGCTCAGGTCATGATCTCCGGGATCTTGGGTCCGAGCCCTGCACGGAGTCTGCTTCAGATCCTCTGTCTCCCTCTCTCCCTGCCCCTCCCCCCCTCAAAAATAAATAAACATTAAAAAAAAGCAAGTTGCTACATCTTGCTTTCATTTTAGCCTTTACTGGGACTGTTCCTGGGACAGGAAAACACTCAACTCCTAAGATTGCTGCTGTAATCTCTGAGGCCGATGTGGTCATGCCTTTCCCAAGCCTGATTTTCTGCTTCCTAGCAATTCTGTGATGTATTTCCAATAGTTCTTTTATATTTTTTTTTAAGTGTCTTTATTCATTTTGAGAGAAAGAGCATGTGAGCTGGGGAGGGGCAGAGAAAGAAGGAGAGAGAGAGAATCCCAAGCAGGCTCTGCATTGTCAGCACAGAGCCCGACGCAGGGCTGAGACCCACAATATCAACTGATACACCTGCCTTCACTGTCTTTTTCCTTTCTAGCAATTGGAATGCACCATGATGACATCCTTGGACTGACCCAGTGGATGAGGAACAGAAGCTTTGTAAGAAAAATCCATCTGGGTGTGCAGAAATGCAAAAACTCTTCCAAAAAATAAGACCATTGGAGCCACCAAAATGAGGTCAGCTCCCAACATCATCAGGAAGGGAGCAGGTGGGATCGGGGCAGTTGGGACCTGTCTCCACCGACCCATTTCGAATCTTTTTGGAATCAGTCTCTTTTCAGACAGAAGCATCTCCTGTTTAAGTGACACAGACCATTGGAATTGTTGCACTTTTTTTTTAAGGTTTTATTTTATTTTGAGAGAGAGTGTGAGTGGGGGAGGGGCAGAGAGGAAGGGGGAGAGAGAGGATCCCAGGCAGGCTCCGCACTGTCCGTGCAGTGTCGATGTGGGGCTTGAACTTAACTGCGAGATCATGACCTGAGCCAAAATCAGGAGTCAGATGATTAACAGGCCGAGACACCCAGGCGCCCCAAGTTGTTGCTTTTTATTAAAGCAAAACTAACTTGCGTGGAGAAAAGCAAATAGGTCATTTCAGAGATGTTTATAATTTGTATATCGTTTTCTTACAAAGATGAAGCTATTCTATGATGTTTTTAACATCAAAAGGAATAGATGACTTTTTCACACCAATAAAAAAAAGCTTTTAGGACACCTTTCTTAGTGGATACAGAGTATTCTTCTGTATGGCGGCTGCTACCACTCTTGACTTAGCCAACACTCCTTTGTTGGTCCCCCACACGGTTTCTAACCTCCCCTCGTACAGACAGATCTGCAAAGCGTCCTGTTCAAGATGCATGTCTGCTTTTCATCTAGTTTGGCCTCCATATGCTATGCCAATTTGGATGATTGTCCCTTCTCTGCATTCTGGGGATCTCTGTGGCCTTTGGGCCTCGTAGTGGTAACTTCCAGGGGAGAGGTCCAAGGAGGAAGGGAACACTGGTCCCAGTCTAGGAGATAGTAAAGGCCTGAGTTTGGTGCCCAAACAGCGACTCCTTGTACCTTGTCCCAAGTCATCCGGCTGTGCTGGGCTGATGGTTTGGGGCCAGCATGGCACCATGACCTCCCCAGTAAGTCCATCTCCCTTTAAAGCCAAGGAGTAAGGAACGAAAAGAGTGGGGGGAGCAGAGAAAGCGATGTAGGACAGCTCAGAGGAGCCCATGCTGCAGGGGGTCAGAGTGGGACTGGGGGCAGCAGACTGGGGAAGTGAAACCTGAGCGCAAGGGAAGGAAAGAGGGAAGATTCCGGCTCTAAGCAATGATTAGTGCCCCACACGGGGACTGGGGAGGAGGCCGCAGCACTCTCGGCAGGGAAGATTCCTAGAAGTTTCTAGAGAAGGACAGAATACGTCCAAAGTCAGACAGAGGTCTATCTGGACGAGGTCGGGCAGTCAGCTCCCACTAGTTCGCTAGGGATGAGAAGTGAGAGTGCGTGGTAGCTCCTTGGGCACAACCACACAGGTGACGTGGTGCTCACCAGGAACCCCAGTTCAGGGGCAGAGCCTCTGACTTTGTGTCGGGGAGTCCCTGGTTCCAGTCAGTGCGTCACCTGTTGGCATTTCTTTTTGCTCTGACCTCCTGTTTGCCATCACGCGGTCCTGTGTCTGTGCTCCGGTGACCACAAATCTCTCATTCTTGCCTCACCGCTTTCCACGCACTGCACGCTTATTTCTGCTGGCTGACCCAAGGAATGATGCAACAGACAGAGAATAAGGGGGGAAAAGAAAATATGAAGGGGGTAGCTCAGTCTCCCGCCCAGTTTAGTGCAAAGAGGCCCCCTAATCATAAACGTGGATTCTAGTGGTAACTTGGTCATTAAACCAAGTGAGTTTGGTTGGGGCGTGATTTGAATTCCAAACTTTTTTTTTTTTTTTTCCCAGATCTATCCCGTGAGGGGCACAACAGCTCCCAAATCATCAGGAGCTTGTTAGAAGCTCATGTTGTCCCTCGTCCCCTTCCCAGAGAGTCTGGCTTAGGGGTTCTCAGGTGGGGCCCAAGCCCTGCCTCCCCTCCCCTCCTCTCTGTCTGTTGAGCAGCTAGTTCTGTATCCCGCTCTTGCGGATGAGTCTGAAGAATGTTCCAGCTGCAAACCTCAATGTGGTCAATGCCAGTGCCTACAGCCAGGGGCTGAGGGAAGGAGGAGGTTGTAAGTGGAGGTAAGGGGCAGGGGTGGGCGTAGTGGGTAGGGCATGTTTGCAGGGGTGTTAGGGTGGCAGAGAGCCACCAAGAATACATCTCGAGTCAGAGACAGTCAGGGCGTGGCTCTGAAGGATTAAAGAGTTTATTAGACACCTGTAAGCAGGTGGGGGTATAGCTCAGGGGTAGAGCATTTGACTGCAGATCAAGAGGTCCCTGGTTCAAATCCAGGTGCCCCCTTATTATGCCTGCTTTTGCCCCCCTATAACAGCTGTTGTGTCCCCCACTTGGAAACCCCTCTGAGGAGAGAAGAGATGGATCCCGACCCTTCGGTTTCACCTCCTGTGTTTCTCCAACACTCAAGCGGGCTCCACCACCCAAGCCTCTCTGGTGGCTTCAGGTGGGTATTTGTGTTATTCTTTGACTGCCCAGCACCTGAACCCCCACCCGAAACAGTGAGTCTTGGGGGAAAGCACAGCTTTGCAACCTGCTCTACCAAACCAACGTGCCAAATACTGCCTGGGCCTAGGACCCGGCCCAGACCTTACCAGGTGAATTCCACTGCGGGATACAGAGCTCTGGCCGCCTCGGCAGGGCTGGAGGGTCCTTCAGCACCCACTGGGGATACAGTGGCTTCTGCCCCCGCATGGTGCTCTGCTGTGCCCTTGGCTGTGATTTTGGCCACTGGGGTCCCTTTGAGCCTGGCTCTCCCACCCTCCCTCCAGGGCCTTGGGCTCCTCCCAGCCTGCCAGTGACTGTCTAGTCTATTTCCACCAGACAGAAGCAGGTTCTGGGTTCGCATCTATGTGCATGACTAGCTGAGAAATGGGTACAGGGAGTCATTTGCAAGCAAGAGATCCTTGGAGAAATGGGGGGCTGGGGGCGGATGTGGGACTGGGGAGCTAACTGCCAGGCCTAGTTGTGCTGAAGTCAGTAAAAGTCCAGTCGGCCCCTCCTGGTAGGAGTATAGCAGGCCAGGGTCCACAGAGGCGAAACAGCTAAATAAATTGTTGCCTGGGGCCAACCGAACCAAAGAGCCCGCTGACAGCGAGAGACGTGGTGGCTGATTCTAACATACTGGGAACGCCTGGATCCGAGGTCCAGCTTCTTCGTTCGGGGCTCAGAAGGCCACACGGGGTCTCCAGGGGCCGCGCTGAGAAAATCTAAGGCACCGCATGACCCAGCGGAACACCGGAGGCAGACTTTGATCCTGAGGTTGCCAAATTCCCTTGAAGCCAGAGCTTCCCTGGTCTCCTGCGTGAAAGTTGGGGCATTTGTTCAGGGGAGAACGGTGCTTCCAAAACCGTACGGGGGATTTCTGAGAGGATGGGGGGGAACCAGCACCAGAAGCCAGCTCCAGAAGCCACCAGTCCCCATGGATTTCGTCTTAAACCAGGACTGATAGGATTGCTTGCAGAGGGTCCAGTGCCCCGGCCCCCACCTGCCAAGTGCAGAAGCTGCCCGCTCGCTGCTGGTAACAGAGAACACCCAGGGGGTCTTTCGGGCCCATCAGAATCTTTGTGCGTCTGGTTTGGAATCCACATGGCCTGTGGCCCCAGGAGGGGACAGTGTGGGGTCCCCTGCAGGGGGGAGGTGGGTGTGGTCTGACTGTCCCGGGGCAGTAGCCCTGCCAGCAAAGTGAGAGTCCCCGTGCCCATTCAGAAGGCTTTTGGGCTTTGGTACCCCAAGCAGGCATCCCTGCCCCCTCCAGGTGTGCTGAGCCCCAGATGTGAGGCCTTCTGAGGCAGATGGGGCTGCTCACAGGGAAGGTGACTTCAGCCTTCCTGGCCAAATGCCTCCCCTAGACTCAGCCCAAGGATTTGGCCTTGGGATGAAGAAGAAGTGTCTTGAACAGGAGAGGCTGGGGGGGGGGGGCTGGGGGGCAAGAACAAATGAGCCCAGGGGGAGGTGCAGTGAGGAGGGAAGGTCGGGGGAACACCAAAGCGTACCAGCTAGAGACAGAAGTGGGGGCGGGTACTGGGCAGGGCACAGGGGGCTTCTGGGCACTCAAATGAGGGGTCAGTGGGAAAGGGGAGGGAGCCGATGGCCAGGAGAGGGTGAGTCAGCCAGGACACGGGGCAGATGGGAATAAACAGCAACTACCGGGTATCGGGAGGTCCCAACCAGGAAACAATTTGAAGTGAGCTCCTGGCTCAGGGGAAAAGATCCGACTGCGGGTCAAGAGATCCCTGGGTCAGATTTCCAGGCCGCCGTGAGCTTATCTCATTTAGTACCGGATGGGGGGTTGGTGGACATGGTCCGGGTCATTATGTGGTGTCATGTCTGGCACCGGGTTGGGAAGTGGAAAGAGCCCAAGACCAGCCGTGTGAGATCTGGCCCCAACCCTATTATTAATCAGGTGTGTGTGCTTGGGAACGTCTCTTAATTATGGCCTCTTTTCAAGCCCATAACGCAGGGCACCGAACTAAATTGGTAGTTTCCAATTCTGACTTTCCACCGGGATCATCCCATGGGCTTGTTAAAAATAGAGTCCGTTGGCCCCATGCCCAACTACTCCGATTCAGGCAGTCTGATCCGGAACCTGTGAGCTGTATTTCCGAGAAAGGACGCACCCCGCTGCCCTTACCGCCTCACACACCAGGGGCTGTGATGGGCAGTCCCCCCGGGGACCCTTGGCCTTAGAGGAGCCCGGAGCCCTCCAGTGACACAGCCCTGCTTTGACCCAGATGTCCTTGGCCACGAGTGGCTGGTGTGGGCAGGGGATTGTGCAGAAGGAGGGCAGGAATGCCTTCCACCTGCAGTAGAGGTCCGACTAGACATGAGGGGTATGTCAGTGTCCGAAGGAGTTCTGGGATTCACGTTGGAGGCCGGAAGTCTCCCTGTCACAGTGAGGTGAGCTTTTAAGGACAGGTGCACCTTACCCGTTCTTGTCCTTACTGATTTGGGGAATGGGGTTCGAGCTTCCTTTCCCTCACTGGAGCCCGTGACTCTACACTGAGGAGAGAGAGAAAAGAGGCAGGGAAGGCCAGTCATCTTCTATACTAACTCCTTGGAGTCAGTCCTCCAGAGCCAACCGAAATCCTGCTCTTCTTCAGGGGGTGGGTCTGAGTCTGGAGCGGGCCCCAGGGGGAGCTCCAAGACCTGGGGGCTAGAGCCTCAGACCCTGCGGAGGGTTTGATCTGCTTCATCTTTCTTTGCCGGTTGTTCTGGCCAAGGAGGGCCAGGCGATATAGGACCCACTTGTGATTAAAAGCTAGTAAAGGGAGGGGGCACCCGGATTTGAACCGGGGACCTCTTGATCTGCAGTCAAATGCTCTACCCCTGAGCTATACCCCCTTAACTGGCATGGTGATGTATTATTAACACCTTGTACCTGTGTCAATACACCGGGGTTCAGTTTTGCCGGTTGGACTGTCCTAGCCAACTCTGCTCCTCTCAGCTCTGGCCTCCCTCCCGCAGGAAACCAGCCCGTCCTCTTCGTGTACCTCTTCTGTGTGCACCTGCCTGTGGGCGCCCGCTAGCCTCGTTGACCCTTAAAATCATGCAGGAAACTCCCTCCCACTGTTCCCCATCCACTGCATGTCAGGCACCCTGGGACGGTGACATACCTGTGACCAGGTGACAGCGCCTTCCCCTGTGCCGAGAGAAGGTTCAGAGCCCACGGCCGAAGGTTATTTAATCACACGGAAGAACATCCACGAGAATTTGCCAAATGGAAAGGCAGGTTGCAAAACAGTGTGTCTGCATAAAATTATACATGATCTCAGCTTTTGCTTTTTTTTTCTGTGCTTTTATTTATCTTTCAAGCTTTCCATATCGAGCATGTGGCCTTTAAAAAAAAAAAAGTTACTTAGGAAAGATTATACGCTAGGAGACTCCCGCTCCTAGGGATTTCTTCCTCTAATAGTCCCATGAGTACACAAAGGCACACGTATCTGGAGATTCATCGCAGCATTTCCTTTTTTTGTATTAGCAATAAACTGGAAACCACCTAAATATCCATTGACGGGGATTAGGTTACAAACATGGTGTCACAGGATGGGCTGTGATGCGACAGAAAATGATGAAATGAGCCCAGAGCGCTATCTATGCGAGGACTCGTAAACAAGATCATGAAGGCCAAAAAGCAAAATAGGCAGCATATGATGCGAGATCCTTCGGGCTTTAAAAAAGATACTGCATAGGGGCGCCTGGGTGGCTCAGTCAGTTAAGAGTTCGGCTCAGGGGCGCCTGGGTGGCGCAGTCGGTTAAGCGTCCGACTTCAGCCAGGTCACGATCTCGCGGTCCGTGAGTTCGAGCCCCGCGTCCGGCTCTGGGCTGATGGCTCAGAGCCTGGAGCCTGTTTCCGATTCTGTGTCTCCCTCTCTCTCTGCCCCTCCCCCGTTCATGCTCTGTCTCTCTCTGTCCCAAAAATAAATAAATGTTGAAAAAAAAAATTAAAAAAAAAAAAAAGAGTTCGGCTCAGGTCATGATCTCGCGGTTTGTGAGTTCGAGCCCCCTGTCGGGCTCTGCGACAGCTCAGAGCCTGGATCCTGCTTGGGATTCTGTGTCTCCCTCTCTCTCTGCCCCTCCCCTGCTCATGCTCTGTCTCTGTCTCATAAATAAATAAAACATTAAACATTTTAAAAAGATACTATATATACATATCATTAGATGATAAGAAAGATTACACATACACACAAAGGTATTTAAATTTTTATATTTAAATATTAAATTTTAAATATTAAATATAATATAAAATATAAATATTTTTATAAATATAAAATATAAATATAAATATTTATAAAATAAATATTAAATTTGATATAAATATTTATAAAATAAATATTAAATTTAATATAAATATTAAAATTTAAATATTAAATTTTTATATATAAAATACATAATGTATAGTTAATATATATTTAATATGTTTAAATATAAATTTTCTTATTTTAAATATTTTATGTTATATACATTTGTTATATATACTTTGTTATATATATATTTGTTATATATATTTTGTTATATATATATTTGTTATATACATTTGTTATATATATTTTATTATGTATTGGACATTAATATTTTATGTTATATACATATAATGCATATGTATTTTTTTAATTTTTAAAATGTTTTTTATTTATTTTTGAGAGAGAGAGAGAGAGTGTCAGCGGGTGGTGGGCAGAGAGAGGGAGACACAGAATCCGAAGCAGGCTCCAGGCTCCAAGCTCTCAGCACAGGGCCCGACGTGGGGCTCGAACCCACAAACCGGGAGATCAGGACCTGAGCTGCAGTCGGATGCTCGACAGACTGAGCCACCCAGGCACCCCTAAAATGTATATATTATATATAACATACATATATAATATATAATCTCCTCTGGAAGGAAATAAACCAAGGAGCTATTGCCAACGAGTGGGTGAGGGATTCTTCAATTTTCCAATTTACGCGTGTAATAACCCAATGTCGGCACAGTCCCACCTTCCAGGTACTGACTGAGTGGTTACAAGTAACCGAGAGAAAGCACTGCAGACGTTCCTTCCTTCCCCCAGCTCTGCAGCTGCACTCATCCTGACTCCTCCCTCTTCCCTGGGCCCCTCCTGGTTTGTCCTTCACCCACCACCTCTGCTGCGGTTGTGCAGGCATTTCTTGTTTCTGCCGGTCTCCAGCCCCCTCCCCTCCCCTCCGGTGGCGTCACTCTGGTTTCACACACGGGTTGTCCACTGTCCACCCAGCTAGGATCCAAGATGTCCTTGGTTGCTCTGAAGGCAAAGGGCCAGCCCGCTGCCTTCTTGAGACCCCCGGCACCTGCCCGCCTCTCAGCCACACGCCACGCTCTTCCACGCCTGCCTTCCCGCCCCGACCTCTCAGCCTCCGGAGTGGCCTCTCAGACTTCAGGCTCTGGTGCCCAGGGTACAGGGAGGGCACGCTCGAAGGGCATAGAAACCGTGTAGGAGGTCACCTCCCAGGTCAGCTGAGACTCACAATAAAGTCGAAGGGTGATGATGACATTTCCAAAGGGAGAGAAAGGTTTTGATATTCACACTTGGAGAGGGGTGCCTGGGTGGCTCGGTTGGTTAGGTGTCTGACTTTGGCTCAGGTCACGATCTCATGGTTCGTGCATTCGGGGTCCACGTCGGGCCCTGCGCTGACAGCTCGGAGCCTGCAGCCTGCTTCAGATTCTGTCTCCGGCTCTCTCTGCCCCTCCCCGGCTTGTGCTCTGTCTCTAAAATAAACATTAAAAAAAAAAAATTTATATTCACACTTGGAGCAAGACAGCGGAGGAAGGGATAGGCCCCAGCCAGTGATGGGGACCGTACACAGGGCCTTGTATGTAGGCCTCTTTCCCTTAAGAGGGAGATGGCTCCATCAGGGGCACTAAGGAGCCCTCCGGAGGGACAAGGAGAGGCAGGTGCGGCTTCTGCCCAATTCCGTGGGCCCCCAGGAGGGGAGGAGGAAATGGAAGGCCTCTCTGCCTGCTATGGACCTACTGAGCCCGGGCACCAGGGAGCCCCGTCTTCTTGCTCTGCGCTTGGGACTGCACTGGCCCTTTAAGGGCCTCCAGCATGTTACTTGGCCTCCCTTACCTCCAAGGGAGGCTGGGATGTGTAGTTTTTCTTCTGTGAAGCCACGCGACAAGAAGGAGGCTACAAAGGACACTGGGTAGGGGTGGGGATACTGGCACTCTGCCTCACCCAGGCCTCTCTGCCACCGCAGTGGGGTGGACTCTGTGAACACATTAGAGCTAAGCCCGAGCCCTGGAAGGATCGCTATGTGGCGTTGACATTACTGAGGCTGAAGGCCGAGGGAGCCAAGGCAAATACAAGTGTCAGCCTGGTTCTAAAATCCTCCACTAAGCTTGGGGCATCCCAAGAAGGGGACCCAGAAGGGCAATGAGGGGCAGAAGGCGCTCCCTCCAGTTGGGGGGTTGAAGGCGGAGGTGTGGGCAAGGAACCCTGAAAAAGGGGGGGGGGGTCTCATGGGGAGAGGGCAAGGAGGAAGAAAGGGCCCCACTGAGCCACCAGGCTAGGACGATGGGACCGCAGGACCAGAAGTCGTAATGGGGTGACAGATGGAGGCTGTCATCAGAGGGGCCATTTTCTTTCTATTTTTTTTAACGTTTATTTATTTTTTGAGAGAGAGGGAGAGTGAACGGGGAGAGGCAGAGAGAAAAGGAGACAGCATCTGAAGCTCTGAGGGGGGGGGTTCAAAGCACGAACCCTGAGATTGTGACCCCAGGCGCCCCCAGAGAGGTCATCTTCAAGATCAGGAGGTGTCGTGGGAGGGCAGGGACAGGAAAGCGACAAGCCGCCAGGCCCTCAGCCAAAGTTCCAAGTGTTTATGAAACAGGGGGAAAAAAGTACTAATTAAGAAATTCGAGTCTCTCGCCAACAAAAAGGAAAGAGCTTTAATGAAAGAGAAACTCTGAAGCACATCACTGAAGATAAAAAGAGGTTTTGTCTTTTTTTTCAGGCACTTATGTTGTGTGCTGATAACGGAAGACAAAGAAAATTCGCAACCCGGGGTGTCAGACAGAGAGCTTTTTGCCGGCTTGTCAAGTTAGACAGTCTGACCGCGCTGTCCTCAGTGGCCGTTTCTCTGCCGCATTTTCCTGCCGTCCAGTGTAAACAGATTGAGGCTTTCTTGCTGTCAACTAATTTATCGTGAGACCCTGTTTTTAGCCCATCTAAAGCATAGAGTTTTGTTGTTGATACAGGCCTAGAGGATCATGAAGTGTCTTTTAGGGAGTCGGGAGAAAGGTCGTCGAAGATGATTGGTGTGGGGCCCCTGGGTGGCTCAGTCGGTTAAGCGTCTGACTTCAGCTCAGGGCGTGATCTCACAGGCTGTGAGTTCGAGCCCCGCGTCGGGCTCTGTGCTGACAGCTCGGAGCCAGGAGCCTGCTTTGGATTCTGCGTGTGTGTCTCTCTCTCTGCCCCTCCCCACTCGCATTCTGCCCCTCTCTCTCTCAGAAGTAAACAAACATCAAAAAATATATATTAAAAAAAAAAGATGACTGGTGTAAGGGATCATAGAAATCATGACAGATTTCCGAATTCCATGCGGGGATCTCGGGACTCACGGCGAATTCTGGGATTGTCTACTAAAATGCTCAGCGGCTTGTCCTCCAGACCACAGAAAGCCATAACATTCTTCAGTTTTGAGACGGGTGATACATAATTCACCAGTCCCTCATGCAGAAGTTTACTTTGAAGGCTTGAGGAGGACTTACCATTGGCTTTAATGGTTCCTCAAGCTAACCGTGCACTTGGACAGGTAGAGAATTCATCCTCTACAAACTCTCTCGGCCCCAGGAGAGCCTGCTGTCTGAGCCACAGATCCTGGTGCTTTGGCTTGGAAAGAGAAGACCACTCCCCCCTCCCGTGCACAGAGACTGCCCGGATTAAAAAGGAGGAGGACTGAGGAAACTGAGGCAGAGACAGTTAACATCTCTGGAAGACACCGTCAACGTCGCCTTCCGATGATGTATACTTAGGGCTGAATGGGAGGAGGTCCAGAACACAAGGTGCTGGGCACACAGAGCAGGGGTGAGGCAGCCTGGGTCTAAGAAGCTTCCTGGAAGCTAACTAAGGCTGGTTCTCAACTCTGAGGAGCTCTCACCCTCACTGGGCTCCACCCCAGATACTCTGATGTCATTGCTCTGGGGTGAGGCCTGGAAAATGGCACTTTTATAGACTCCTCAGTGATTCCCACTTCTATTTTGAGGTAAGAACCCCCAACTTTGGTATGAAGCTTCACGAGTTTGCTGGTTCCAGGGAAGAAAAACAACTTTCCGTTGACATCTAATAAGGGAGAGGAAGTTTTAAAAAAAAAAAAAATGCAGCACCAATATAAATTAGGAATAAATAAGGGGGCACCCAGATTTGAACTGGGGACCTCTTGATCTGCAGTCAAATGCTCTACCCCTGAGCTATACCCCCTTCTGTTGTGGCCTGGCTTAATTAATATTCTTCATCTAGACAGCCACACCCAGACTCCCCGTAAAGCGATGAGCAGCTGGGACAGACCGCTCTCTCCGTCAAAAATAAATAAACATAAAAAAAAAAAAAAAAAGAAGTAGGTGGCCGAGTGGAGTTAGGAATCCCCCAAAGCATGAACAAACCGACCATCTCCCCCTACTATTGGCATGTCCCCCTCGTACCCACCAGCCTTTCCCTTGGAGCCCTGGAGATCTCCTCTCCTGGCTGGAAGGCTGTAGAAACTCTTACTTCTACACCGATTTCTTTCTTTCTTTTTTTTTTTTTTTTAAGTTTATTTGTTTTGAGAGAGAGCGCGCCAGCACTAGCAGGAGAGGGGCAGAGAGAGAGAGAATCCCAAGCTGTCAGCGAGGAGCCTGACACGGGGCTCGACGAACCATGAGCTCACGGCCTGAGCCGAGATCGGGGTGAGCTCTTAAAGGAGCGAGGGATTCAAGACAAGAGGCAGGGCAACCCTGAGCCCCTGGCTGGCTGACGTGCCTTGGGCCCTGAGTGTGCCCTCCTCAGCCGGTGGGGAAAATGACACGCAGTTGTTTTAAAAAAAATTTTTTTTCAACGTTTTTTATTTATTTTTGGGACAGAGAGAGACAGAGCATGAACGGGGGAGGGGCAGAGAGAGAGGGAGACACAGAATCGGAAACAGGCTCCAGGCTCTGAGCTGTCAGCACAGAGCCCGACGCGCGGCTCGAACTCACAGACCGCGAGATCACGACCTGGCTGATATTGGACGCTTAACCGACTGCGCCACCCAGGCGCCCCAACGCGCAGTTGTTTTAATTCAAGGTGGACTCGGTGTGCACGGGGCCACGGGCTCCTAGGCCAATGAAAATCCTCCCCGAAGCGATGCAGCAGGAAACAAGCCTCCAAGAGCCCCCCGGGGTAGGTTTTAACAAATCTAAGTGTGGAAGAAGCGGCGTGGCAGAGAAGCCAACGGCACAGACTCTGAGGGCAGATAAGCCCGGGTCCAAGTCCTGCCCCAGCTCGGAGACCCTCGGCCGGCCACTCCCCTTCTTTACGCCCTCCTCTGCGTAAGCTGTAAAATGATAACAGCATGGACTTGATGCCTTGGCACGTTGATCAGATGAGTCAATCCACGTACAGTACTTGAACCAGGACTGGCACGTAGAAAGCCCTATGTCACTCTGCAGAACAAAATTTAAAACATCCTAGGGAACTGGCCAACATTCATGAGAGTCACCAGAGACAGCAAACATTGGAACTTGACCTGCCAAGACTCCACCTCTGAGATTATTTGCACAAATCAAAGGGTATCTTAAGAGGGAGAAATGAAAACTAAATTGAGGAGTAAAGACTGAGAAACGCTCGCATACATTTGAAAAGCTAATCAAATAAGACGTTCTAGGAATGAAAGATGTAATTAACTTGTTTTTATTTACTTTCTAGCGAAGTATCATCTACATGAAACACACAGACCTGAAACGTACAGCCCAGTGAATTTTTACACAGACATACACCCAGGTAACCACCACCCAAATCAAGATACAGAAGATTTCTAAAACCCCTTGGGGTTCGTTCCCTTGGACCCCCTTCCCAATCGCTCCCTCTCCCCAAGGATAACCACCATTCTATGGCCATGGATCAGTTTGCCCGTTCTTGGGTTTATTCTTTTGAGTCTGGCTTCTTGCACCCAACCTCATGTTTCTGAGATTCATTCGTGTTTGTCCACTGTGACCCTTCATCAGTTATATGGATACATGTATATCACGTATTTACAGGGAAGTTTGGAGGGACCATGCAAGAGCGGAAGTTTGGGTGAAGGAAATGACCTTGTTGGAAGACAGGAGAGTGAGAGTGAATAGCTTTATCACTCACTGTGTAGGAAGTTGGTATGCCATACCACGTCTATCGGCTAAAATCTTGTATTTTTCCACGGACCCAGCTCAGTCCTGCTAACCTCACTAACTCTATTTGTGTCAGCTATATTTTTCTTGAAACGTTTCCATGCCATCTAAATGTTATACTTTATTGGCACAAAGCCATTCATAAGATAGGCTTATGATCTTTTTTCTTAATCTTATGATCTTTTAAATGTCTTTGGAAATTGTAATAATGTATCCTTTCAAATATCTCTTATACAGAGATTATTAGTGTTTTCTCTTTTTCCTTTGTCAGTCTTGTCTGGGTTATCATGTTTATTATTTGTTTCAAAAAACGACATTTGCTCTATTGGTTCTATCTCTTGTATATTTGTTTTCTACTTAATCAATTTATGCTTTCATTAATTAACCTTTATCACTCCTTTACTTTTCCTTTGGATTTATATACTGTCCCTTTATACCTTTTTGGGGGTAGATGCAGAGTTAGCTAATTTTCACCTTTTCTCTTCATAATGCTGTGGACACAGGAAGGCTTTAAATTGCCCCGTACATGCCTGCTATGGTTACGACTGACAAGTTTCAATATCTAGTATTTTCATCATCACAATAGTTCACCTATTATCTAACTTCTTTTTTTTTTTTTTTTTCAACGTTTATTTATTTTGGGACAGAGAGAGACAGAGCATGAACGGGGGAGGGGCAGAGAGAGAGGGAGACACAGAATCGGAAACAGGCTCCAGGCTCTGAGCCATCAGCCCAGAGCCTGACGCGGGGCTCGAACTCACGGACCGCGAGATCGTGACCTGGCTGAAGTCGGACGCTCAACCGGCTGCGCCACCCAGGCGCCCCAAACCGACTATTATCTAACTTCTAATTCAATTGCAATTTCCGTTTTGACCCCTGGATTATTGAGAAGTATTAGAAAATTAGAAAATTTCCAAGGTGGGGATTTTCTATTTGTTGGATTTTCTTATTCTTTGTTGTTATTGGATTTTAACTTTACTTTGGTCAGAATACATACTCTTTGTGATTTAAATACTTTGGAATTTGTTGAGAGTTGCTTTGTGCTCAGAATATGGTCAATTTTTGTGAACGTTCCATGAGTGACTGGGGGGAAAAATGCACATTCTATAATCCTTGAGTAGAAAGTTCTTTATGTGTTAATTAGGTCATGTCTGTTAATCACGTTGTTCAAATCTTTCATATGTTTCTTTTTTTCTTAATGTTTATTTATTTTTGAGAGAGAGAGAGAGACAGAGTGTGAGCAGGGAAGGGGCAGAGAGGGAGACATAGAATCTGAAGCAGGCTCCAGGCCGTGAGCCATCAGCACAGAGCCAGATGCAGGGCTTGAACTCGTGAGCCGTGAGATCATGACCTGAGCTGACATAGGATGCTTAACCAACTGAGCCACCCAGGTGCCCCACATATCTTTCTGATTTTATACCCACTTGTCCTAGCAATTCACAAAAGAGGGTTTTAAAGATCTCTCACACGATCAGAAGGTTGTCCATTTCTCCTTTTTAATCTGTTCATTTTTGCTTAAATTTTTTTGTTTTGAGGCCTTGTTGTTAGGTGCATCAAATTTAGCATTGTTGTACCTAACTGGTGAATTGAACTTTTTATCAATCCAAAATGACTGTCTTTATCCCTGGTAATGATTTTTGCCTCAGAAATGATTTCGTCTGATATTAATATGGCAACACAATATATAGTCGTCATAGTTACATCTTTTTCTGTCAATCTATTTTCAATGTATTTATATCCTTATGTTTTCTGTCTATCTCTTGTGAACAGCCTATAGTTTTTTTTTTTTAATCCAGTTACATTCTTTGTGGTTTTCCTGTGGCATTTTATACATTTATATTTAACGTTAATACTGATAATATTTTGCCTTAAATTGTCTATATTCTGGGGCGCCTGGGTGGCTCAGTCGGTTAAGCGTCCGACTCTTGGTTTTGGCTCAGGTCATGATCTCACGGCTTCGTGGGTTCAAGCCCCGTTTTGGGCTCTGTGCTGTGAGCCCGGAGCCTGCTTGGGATTATGTCTCCCTCTCTCTCTGCTCCTTCCCCACTTGTGCTGTCTCTGTCTCTAAATAAAATAAATAAATAAATAAATAAATAAGTAAGTAAATATCTTCTTTGTCCTGCAAGTTCTAGGTTCTTTTTCTCTCCTTTATCGTCTTCTTTTGGCGACTATAGGAAGAGACCCTGGGAGTTGAGAGATGAGATCCTTGCATCCTGGAACAGAACTGGTAAAAAAAAAAAAAATCCCTAAGAGTCCATGGAGCTAACAGATTTCTTTTGCAGATGGGATCACTCAAAAGACGGTCAGCGTGTGGCTGACAGACACTGGGACCAGGATCTGCACAAGGCACCAAGCAACCTTGGCTGCTACTGAGAGTGACCTAAGACTCCTTGGGTTGGCATTTGCACGGAATAAAAACCAGGGAGCTAGAGAAGGAAATCACTAGCACTTTTCCTGTGCCGACCCGGGTGGGGACGAGTGTATTTAGCGGACAGCAATTTTCTCAGTGTCCGCAAAAGGTTGACTTCACAGAGGTGCGGAACGCGATCACAGCTCCGATAAAACGACACCCCTCCCCGCGGCAGACTCTCCACCTCTTTTGTTCAGATTGCGGACTCAGCAGGGATAGGCTTCCCTCCCCCTCTTCCGTCCCCAGACTCCAGCACAAGACGCTGCCTCTGCTTAACAGAATCGAAGCCACTAGAGCACAGCTCCCTGGTTTCCGTCCATACCTCAGAGACCCCTCTCTTCAGCTATCCTACGCCCTCTCCCGTGGGTGCCTGGGTGGCTCAGCCTCGTCCAATTCTTGGTTTCGGCTCAGGTCATGACCTCACGGTCCGTGAGTTCGGGCCCCGCGTCGGGCTCTGGGCTGACAGCGCGGAGCCCGCTTGGGCTTCTGTCTCTGGTACACTGGACAGCGGACGGAGAGGTCTCTGGGTCACATTTCCGTGCCCGCTACTCACTCGCAATTTTATTCACGGGACTGTTGTTAAACATCAAGATCCCCCACCCTCGGTAAGTGGCTGAGTGCTGGCCAGGAACCTTCTGGACCAAAGCACGTTCCAGCTCTGAGTCCCTTGCGCGACTCAGGAGCCCACGGCATTGTCAGCACCAGGGGGCTTTTTCTCCCAATCTCACGGGTCTCCCAGGGGGGCAGGGGGTCTGTCTGAGATGTCAGCCTTTATTCCCACACACTACTGGACTCGGAAGGCCTCAAGGAGCCAGTCGATCACTTGGCCTTGGAAATGGGAGAAAAAATCAGCAAAAAGAGAAAAAGTCAGGCCAAGGGGATCACCGGACGTGTGGTATGGGTTGACTGGGTGTGTGTAAGGCTCAGCAGAGGGCGCATGGCCTTGAACCGCAGCTGTGTGAAGCCAAGACCCAGAGCAGGACCCACCGAGCCCTGCAGGCTCCCCGACCTGGTGTCTCTCCCCAAATGCACCAGGCCCCTCCAGCGACTGTTCCTGCCGACCCCACAGCCCTTGGCAACTCAGGACCCAGGACGCAGCGAGGAGAGAGTCGGCTTTGCTTCCTTGGTTTTCACCAGGCGCCAGGAGATTACCCTTTCTCTCCATCAAAACTGCAGAGCCCCGCCTCCCTGGCCACTTGGATTCAAGGGGAACAAGCAAGTTCAGGCGGCAACCACGCTGCCACTCAACGCACTTCTGTTCCCTTCATGTTTGAAGGAAGCTGCCGAGGGTGGTCTTTGTCTCTCACTGGCCCGGGAGTCCACGGACAGAAATGGCCTGTTGGTTCAAACCGTCTGCGCTCAACAGAGATTCAGGGGCTTTCCTCCGTAAATTGGGCTTTGTGGGAACAATTCTTCAGAAAGAAATTCAAGTAGCATGAGAAGCCCCATGAACTCCTTCCTCGTCGGGAATCTGCTGATACCAGTCACAGCATCTCGGCCACAGGGAACGGAGACACAAGGACCCCCCTAGCCACTGGTGACCTGGTTTTATAACTTCTCCAGAGGACGTTGTTCCTGAGGTTTCAACATCCACTAAGACCAAAGTTATTTCCTTTAGCAGACATTCTCCAAAATAGTCCAATAATAAAAAGACTTGGGCGCCTGGGTGGCTGCGTCGGTTAAGTGTCCAACTTCGGCTCAGGTCGTGATCTCGCCGTTGGTGGGTTCGAGCCCCGCCGGGCTCTGTGCTGCCGACTCGGAGCCCGGAGCCTGCTTCGGATTCTGTGTCTCGCTCTCTCTCTTCCCCTCCCCCACTCACTCTCTCTCTCTCTCTCTCTCTCTCTGTGTCAAAAATAAATAAACATTTAAAAAATAATAAAAAGACTCGCTATCATTGACCTTAAAGCATTAACTGCTTTAAATTCCCTCTCTCTCTCTCTCTCTCTCTCTCTCTCTCACACACACACACACACACACACACAAACCCTATGAGGTGGTACTATTATTATCCCCCATTTTATAGATGGAAAATCTGAGACATAAAACAGTGAAGCAACTTATCCGGGGCGACACCCCTACCTCACCGCAGCCACTCTCAGGATCAAACCAGACATCCCACGGGAGCTCCTGAGGTCTCCCTGTTGTTGCTACATGTATGCAAGAAACAACTTGTCCTCCCACACATCCCACCAGTTGATGTTCAATGAGTCCATGAGTGTAACTGGACAGTTTGTGCACAACCTCCTGGTACCTTTCTTCTTAACTGGCAGCGCAGGATGGTAAGTGGGCTGGGGGGGGCAGGGAAGGACTACCCAAACTTGCACATAAATAAGGGGGCACCTGGATTTGAACCAGGGACCTCTTGATCTGCAGTCAAATGCTCTACCCCTGAGCTATACCCCCACACTGTAGATGCTACATAATTAACACCTTTCAGCTGTCTGGTAACACTCAGCTCTGCAAAATGAAGTCACGGCCCCCCTCCAGGACTGACTTTCTGGAAGTTGCCAGACCTGGTTCACGGTAAGACATCCTCCCCCAGCTCTGCAGCTTTCCAAGCCTCAGTCCCTGGAGGGGTCATTAGAGAGGAAAAAAGGAGGGAAGCCGCCTGAGGAACTCCCAAACTCCCAACCCATTTCTTTTTTGCTTTAGCCCAAGAGCTGGCCAGCTGTCTCCAAAACTACCCACCTATCGGGGCTCCCAGCCCCTTGCCTTTCTCCCTTCACTGAAGACAGAGATGGACTCTAATCCAGTGTTGCAGAGCTCTGTTAGTTGGGATTTACAGCAGCAACACTGCAGAATTCCTGTCTCCCTTGTTTGAGTAGCTAAGCCAGACGTTAGTAGACCCACAAGGTTGAAACAAGGGTGTGAGTGAGCTTTGGTGTGAGAAAAACCAGGTCCCCGGAGGAAATGCCCATCCTACCTGGAGAGAACCCGGATGCTATGATTCGTCTCTGTAGGTCTCACCACAGGTCCACTGTGCCAAACTGGTTTAGGTGGGAAGGAGGGCTGAGAGTGATAATTTAAGGTTACCATCTAGGGCCTGTTCCCGGGAAGTCTGCTGTATCTACTCTGGTCTGCCTTGGAAAAGCCAAGCAGAATTCTGCATGAGTCCCTGCCCTCTCTTTGATGACCCTTTAAGAGTTGAAGAAATGAGATGTATACAGAAGGTGGGGGGGGGAAGGCTAGATGCCAAGAGGAGGAGGGATACCCAGGGTACTGGCGTGGGCAATCCACCCAGATTGCCATTGTGCGATGGCTTCCAATTTTAGGAAGGATCATAATTAGCATGGATGAAAGGAAATCAGAATATTGGCAACAGCTGTGAATAGGAAAACCAATAGAGCAGGGGGCACCTGGATTTGAACCAGGGACCTCTTGATCTGCAGTCAAATGCTCTACCCCTGAGCTATACCCCCTTGCTTGGTATAGGTGTCTAATAAGTACCTTTCATGTTCATAGTCACATCCATTACTCCTATAACACATTGGGAGTTTCTACTTGTCTCTAGAGAGCTGATAAAACCATCAATTTATTCCTTCGCAAACTCATCCCAGAGAGGTCCCCCTCCAGTCCTCAGAGGCCCCAGCCTTACCTCTTCCTATGCCTGCATCTCCCCATTTTCTTCAGTCTGTGGTGACAGCAGCAGCAGCAGGAAGGAGCATTGACTTTAACTACTAGAAGGACCTTTAGGATTTGCTTGTCTGTTTTTCTCTTGCTCTACACCACAAAACAACAACTTGAAGAGATCCTGCCTAACCTCTTTGGAGACAGATGCATTACTTATAGCTGAAGATGTCTTTCCAGTGTGTGCATCTATTCATTAACCTTGGAGGGTGGTGGTGGGAGCAGCTGCGGAAATTAGTGAAATTTCCAGTCCCTGACCTGGATCAGGGAGTTGTCCTAGAAGCATCATGGAGACAGGGAGACATGAGGACTACACAGGGCCTCTGGATTCCAGCCAGGGAACTCTTGAGCAAGAGCGAAAGGCTCTACCCTGAACTACACCTCCACCCACAGGACATGGAGGTTTTTAATATATTTTTTTGTTTTTATTGAAGTATCTTGTGCAGTCATTTTTAAAAGTCAAATACTGTTTTTCAAGCTTATCACAAAAACCTCAATCCTCTGTATCTCCCTCCTGCTACCCAGAGGCAATCATTCTCCACACTTTTGTCTGTTTCTTTTAGTATATTTGCCACCATGATTTCAAATAATATAAATATCTGATAATATGTAATATCTAACTTAACCAAGTCTGGACATCAACTGTTGTACTTTTATGATGAGGATGAGAACTTATATGCCTTCTTCCCTTCTCAGTTTTCTATTATATCTTGACTTTTGGTTAAATAATTTTCTATGTTTCTATGTTTAATATTTTCATTGTTATCAGTTAATAGTGTTCATAGTGCTACGTAGAACTAAGAATTCTGGTGGAACTTTTTGTTTTTCCTGAAGTTAGTGATAGCCTTATGTTTCAACTGCTTAGTTTTCTTTGAATTTCTAAGATTTTCCACAAGCTTTAATCATGCCAAAAAGTGCCTTTCAAAACAATTTTCCACTTATAAAAGCTATCAGATAATTAACATTTCCTCTTCTTGTTTTCCAGTAGCCATCCATCTTCCTGATCCTTCTGGTTGCCCTGGAAAGCCTGCTACACACTCACGAGAACATTCTTTCCACCTCTCTCTCCGTTTGGGAGTCCTGCTTTCCTGGATTCCGAGTCTTGAATGTTTCTTAATTTACTCACTTAGCTTGGCAGAGGACCTCCTCCAACTACCACAAAATCAGGGTAGGTAAATTTTTAAAGAACTCGCATGTCTGCAAATGTCTGTAATTCTACCCACAGACTTGATTAGCAGTCTGGATGGACAAGTCATAGTCCCTCATATCGTGAAGGATTTTTCCTATGGTGTTCTAGCATCTAGTATTGCTACTGAAAAATTAAATACATCATAATTCCCTTTCCTTTGTGTATCACCTATTGTTTCACTCTTTGAACTTTTAAGAGCTTCCATTTAGTCCTGGTGTCCTATAATTACACCATAATGTATCTGGTGAGGATCATTGTTCTAGGGGCTTGGAGGGTCTTTTCTAATGGAAACCCATGCCCTTTCATCATGGGCAATTTTCTTGTATAATGTTCCCTCCATCATTTTCGCTTTCTGGAACTTTTACTAGTTGGTTTTTGCACCCCCTGGTGTCAACTTCTAACTTTTTTACTTTTAATCTCTATTATTATCTATTCTTTTATCTTTTTGTTTGTTTTACTTGGAAACCACCTCAACGTTATTTTTCAAACTATTGAACTTTTTATTTCTTTTGATTTCTAAGAGCCTTTTCTCGTTCTGTAACTGATTCTTTTTTATAGAGCATCCTCTTCCTGTTTCACAGATGGAATATATTTTTCGTATCTCTCTCAGGATCTTATTCAGCTTAGCTTTTCTCCACTCCTGGCCAATAAACAGGGAACCCAGTGATCTGTCGTTCTGCCCACACAGGGATAATAACCAATCGGATTACCTCTCTTCAAGATGCTTAACACAACAGACACAGAGAAGGGAAGAGGAATTGAATGCAGAGGAGAAAGTCCAACAGACAAACACAAATTGA
This sequence comes from Lynx rufus, assembly GCF_022079265.1. Taxonomy (NCBI): domain Eukaryota; kingdom Metazoa; phylum Chordata; class Mammalia; order Carnivora; family Felidae; genus Lynx; species Lynx rufus. The sequence continues at coordinate 162,907,147 of NW_025814856.1, read as the reverse complement.
CCATAAAGTCTATAAGCATGTTGAAATAATTGGTGAACAGAAACTGTGAATGAGGTTGTATAGATGTTCGGTCAGGAGTGATGTCAGGTAGATCTCCTTGGAGAAACGGTGTCTTAGGCCTGAGTCCTAAGGCTTTCTTAATGATGTCAAAAACCATCCCAGACTCCGCAGGCCTGTTGTCTAACTACTCCTGGATCCCCATGGAAGCGCACGTCTCCCATTCTGTTCTTACCACAAGCCCCCTGCCTCTGATGAAGCCCGAGAGGCTCCACTCTTTGTAACCCAGGAGTGGAGGCTGACTGGGTGCTCAGATGGGGCCTCCCAGGCAGGGTCTCAGCACAACCACCATGGTAAGGCCTTATCTCTCTGCAGTGTTTGATTTTTTACCCCCAAACCACAATTTTTTAAGGTTTATTTATTTGTTTTGAAAGAGAGAGAGAACTCATGTGCTAGCATACAAACAAGTGGGGGAGGAGCAGAGAGAGAAAGAGAGAGAATCCCAAGCAGAGACAGAAAGAGAGAGAGCTCTGTCACCACAGAGCCCAATGAGGGACCCAAACCCGCAAGCCATGAGATCACAACCTGAACCCAAATCAAGAGTCAGACACTCAACCGACTGAGCCACCCAGGCGCCCCCAACCCCACCAAAAAACAATTAAAAAAAAAAGGAAATTACTTCAGCACCAAAGATATTACCAATTATAGGACTGTTCACACTCACTAATCGGGGCTCCCCCTTCCCACATCAAGACAGTCAGGAGTCTGTGGCGACACTGCTGATTGAGTGAAGGGGGCTGGTTGCCTCTGGGAGACTTTCCCCGAGCAGGGCAAGAGCCTCGTAACTTCTGCCTGACATGCAGTGCAGTCCCCCGTCTTGGTCCCACTGATATGGAAAAACACAAGCAGTCACTGTGCCTTTCCCCTTTTCAGTGTTTCTGGCCAACCACTGCATCAGGTCACAGTTCCCAGGGGTCATACCTAATCCTAAACATTCTGCTACCATCTTGACTCGACAGAGGCACTTCCTAAGTCCCCGTCAGCGCACACGCACAAACCACCTCTTGTCCTGGATGCCTTCTGCAGAGGGACCGCCCTCCAGATTCTCAGAGGGTAAGCTTACTCCCAAATGACAGTAACTTCCCAGATACCAGAGAAGCCAAAAGGAACTCGGAGGAAGGAATTCTAGCTTCTCCGTCCCCACTCCCTCCTGGCCGACGGGGATGTCAGGACTGAGGAGGGCCTGCTGAAGTCCAGGCCTGGGGACTGGGGTCAGGGGGCAAGACCAGGGGCCTGGTGGGGTACCAAGAGGTCTGCTTCAAACCCAAGTGCCCCTTAGGCAGCCTTGCTTAGCATCCACACAGACGGTTCTGAACTTCTCATTCATTTGCACCTGCTAAGTCCTGAGTCTGTAAAGCCCACAAATAAAAACCACACAGGTTGGACCCTTGACAAAGCCCTCTTTGGCCTCAGACAGATGAACTCCTCATGCCAAACTCCCTCCTGGCCCCACTTCTGGGCCCTCATCCCAAACCATCTCTCATTACAAAGTCCTGATGAACGCAGCTTCCCAGAGACTCCCGGCTTACCTCGAAAAGACACGTTTACGCCCTGAGCTCCCAGGAAATCAAGTTGATTAAATAATACCAGCCAGGGCCCCTCCAGAGGAGAAAGGGCAGAGTGGTCTGGGGCGCCATGCAGTGTCTTTTCCACAAGAGCACAGTGACCTGACCTCAGCGAGAGATGAACGTTGACGCAGGGAGCAAAGGGGACAAAGAAAAGTCTGGAAGGCTGAGAAAGGATGAAGGGTTTTTGGTGGACTGAACCCAAATTCCGAGCCCTGAATATAAAGGCCTTCAGTCTCTGGCCTCTGCTCCCCTCGGGGTTCCCCCAACCCACTCCCTATGGGGGCACTTAGGTCACCTCTGGAGGCACTTCATGGCCTACCTCTGCTTATGCTCTTTCTCCCAGATTGCCCCTGCCCGCGGCTCCGCAAAAGCCTAGGAGGCTTCCTGGAGGAGGCAGCAGCTTCCTTCCACCCTCTTCAAAACATGCAAAGAAACTGCCTCGCCCCTTACAACATGGTGGTATTTGTCTCGTAGGCTAATATTTTATGCGAGTGAGCAGATTGCACCTACGCTTGTATTATTATTGACTACTACTGTTCCCTTGTTCTGGGGGGGGGGGGGGCCGGGCATCACCTGGCAGGGATTACGCAGGACGGGCTTCAGATTTTTGCTCTCCTGACCTCCCGAATAAGAATGTCAAGTGGAATAAAACAGAGCAGTAAGCTGACACATCGAAGTTGGACACCGCTTGCAGGAATGCATTGGCTAGAAGCACCGTCGTGCCTTGTGATCAGGATGTGGGTATATTGACCTGAAACACCAACGCCCTCCAGGGACAACTGGTCCGCCATCTGGATGCCGGCACAGAGCACAACTGAGCACTAATTAGAACAGAACCACTGCCTTCCCAGCCTCCCTCCAAAATGCCAGCGGCCAGCATTAAAGAACTCCCTAGACCAGGTCACCTTGGACATCTTCCTGAGAAAACATGTTGCAGCTTACCCACCCCCGTGGGCCCTGCCTGTCTCTGCTGCTCAGATGGAAAGCAGATGTCCCATAGGGCATTGCCAGTGTCCCCGTGCAAGGCAGGCGACCGGGGTCCCTGTGTGATGGCAGGGGGCAGGGAAGTAGCCCCCGGGGGGCACAGGGTCTCCGGACTGGCGTGGCCCGCAGCCCCTCGGTGCATCCTGTGCTCTGTGCACATCCTGCAGAGGCAGCCCCGGGGCGGAGCGACAGGAGCCCTGGGGGTCCGCTGCGGTCACAGCCCCGGTGCTCGGTAGGGATGGGGCACACGCGAGAGGAGTCAACGCTCCATTCTCCCCCCACAGTGGAGGTGGCCATGTGTGGCGGGAGTGGGACTACTCACAGGATGGGTGACGTCTGCAAGGCTTGAGGGGTAAGTGTTAACAGGGGGCCCGAATCAGCCCTGCAGAAGTTCCCCTGCAGCTGGCAAAGATCTAAACCGTCTGGGCTCCCTCCTCTCCTTGCAGGAAGACTCAGCTCCGCAGGACCCAGAGGCGGAAAGGCAGTCCTTCCATCAGTAGAACACGGAAGGGAGGCTTGAACGAGAGACCCCTTGATCTGCAAGGAGACCCCTGCCTTCGCTCATGCCCCCACTTGTTCGAGCAGGCTCCAAAGCACCTGTTTGCTTTCCGTCAGCCCACGAGAACAGCTCCACTGCGGGCTGGACGCATTCCTGCCCGCCTTGTCCTTCCCCGGCCCCAGCTTCCTTCCACCCAGCAGACCTGCAACATCTCCTCGCCCCACTTCATGACCGAGACATCCAGAGCCGCTCATGTCAGCCTAGAAAGGCACTTAGAATGCTCCAGAACAGCAGTTGCTAAATGCGGCAGCCCAGGAGAATCGTCTGGTGTTTCTGTGATGTGGGTGGATGAAAACAAAGAAGCGTGCTATTGAGAAATGAAGTTCCTCGGGGCCCCAGTAAATCAGAATCTCTGGACTGGGGGCCTGGAGAGTGAGTGTGTGTGTGTGTGTGTGTGTGTGTAACCACTTTCCCCAGTAATTCTCCTGCTCAGACACAGCTTCGGGTCCACATATCACCTTCACAACACAACACGGTCATGGATTGGACCACGTTTCTGGTTCTGGGACTTGCACAGGTCAAGGCTTTCCCAAAGGACCACACCCCTCAATCTACCAAACAAGCACCACCCTGAGGGTGCCATTCCATGTAGGTACTAAAACTTGAGTCAGGGGGCACCCGGATTTGAACCGGGGACCTCTTGATCTGCAGTCAAATGCTCTACCCCTGAGCTATACCCCCTGGTTTCTTAGGTGCCTAATGAATACCTTTTCACCTGTGTTGCAACACCCGCCTCCTCTGCGCACTGGAATGCCCATTAATTTTTAGAAAGTTCTGGAAATATGGAAAGTTTCCCTTCAGGAAATGGGCACCTTTTGGCCCTGCTCTTCCACATAGATGCCCCCTAACTGTGGCTCCCAGAAACTTCTTTGCTCACAATCTTGCGGTCGTATTTTCTCAGCACCACTTTGAAGGCACTGCTTGAGAACGCATTGCTAAGAGCTGGACCGCTTGTGCCTTCCTTGCTGTCGTCAGCAAGCTCCATGACCTGCGACGCGCCCTCTGCACCCTCCCTTCTCACCCTTATCCCCCCACACGGCCGATGGATCCCAGGCTTTGTTGCCCATCTCTCTGCTCTGTCCTCCTTCCATGGCTTCCTCCCGGCTTTTCCAGGGTCCTGACTGAACCCAGACGAGTTACTGGAATTACTTAGCCAGAGAGGTCACAACCCCCAGCCCGGGGCCCAAGAAGCTGCCCCAACGGTCCCAGGGGCCCTCACACCAGAAGGTCAGCCCAGCTGGAGCAGCAGGGACTGTGGCCGAGACCCAGGACCAGAGATGCCTCTTGCGGGAGAAACTCCTGCCCTGAGGCACAGCACTGCAGCCCTAGGAAGCGAACCTGGCCCCTGGCCAACACACCACCGAGATCAAAAGGCCATTGATGCCCCAAGTGTAGAGAAAAGACACCCGCCCAAAGGGACACGGGAGGCAGTGAAAGAGCCTGTCGTGTCTGCATGAGGGAGACCAGCACTCAGAGCGCACAGGGACTTGCTTTGGAAAACCCCTCCCTTGTCCCTGCAATCTATTTCAGGGACTTATGTTTATTTCACAGGTAGCGAGCCCTCCTTGCTGGGGAAAAAATAAAAAAGCAATGTCTCTGCATCTTTCGACAGTGGCCACAACATTAAGCATAGAAGTTAGTAAGCAATAAACGCGACGGCTGGAGGCAGAGATAGCGAAATTGACAACGGCGTCTAAGTCTGGAGCAAATACAGATCTTCTGAGGCGCCACCAGCCAAACGCTGTTGGTGTTTTGGTGTCCGTTCCTTCAAACTTGACCACCACCTCCTTCCCCTGAGTTTGGACTCTCCTCTATTGGCAGAGATGGGCAGTTCACGGCCACGTGACGGCCCTTACCCTCCACAAATCATGATACTCGATGGTGCGATGTTGAAAGCCTTCTCTTGAGAACTGGAAACAAGGCAAGGATTGTACCTAAAACCAGAGATGTGTAATAAGACGAAAAAAAAAAGGCGGGTGGGGTGGGGTGGGGGGAGGAATGGAATGGAAGAAACAAAACACCCATTATTCATTTATTCATGGATACTCTGATTATCTTCGTAGAAAATAAGCTACAAGTGATCTGAATTACCAAGCTTAATAAACTTCGAGATAAAAAATGAAATTATTTAAAACGAAATCTACTTCTATACACCCGTAGTGAAGAATTAGAAATAAAACATTTGAAAAGATGTTATTTAAAATAGTAACAAAGTGGAAACCAATTTGTCAATAAACTTCATATATAAAAAAAATAAATAAATAAATAAAATAAAATAAAATAGTAACAAAGGGGCGCTTGGGGGACTCAGTCCCTTAAGCCTCCGACTCTCGATTTCTGCTCAGGTCATGATCTCTCGGTTCGTGAGTTCGAGCCCTGAGTCGGGCTCTGTTTCCGACAGTGCGGACCCTCTTGGGATTCTCTCTCCCTCTCTCTCTCTGCCCCTCCCTGCTTGCACACTTCGCGTTTTCTAGCACGTTACCAAAATGGCGTCACACTTTGTGTGCTCTTGCCCGTCTCGCTTCCTTCGCTCAGCGGAAATGTTTTCCCCTGGTCTGGTCATCTGTGTTCTTTCCAGTGTTTGGCTATGACCACGCTTCTGTGAACAGTCACGCACGAATCTTTGGCTACGTACTTTCATTTCTCTCGGGTAAATACCTGCCAGTGGGATGACTGGATCAAAATGGTTGCGGCATTTTACATTCTGGCCAAGAGCGTTCGCGTCCCGGCCAGCAGCTGCTGCGCTCCGCATCCTTGTGGACGCTTGGTGTGGTCAGCCGTCCTGAGGTTGGCTGTTCTAACGGGTGTGCAACTATGTTAGGCGGTTTTCATCGCACTGTGGCTTGGGTTTGCATTTCTGCAATGACTAGAAATGTCGCACACCTTGACATGCGCTTGATATCGCTGGAACCACTCTCCCAGCATCATTTCCTGGTATAGGTTCAAGGTAGAGTTGGCCGAAGGAAGAAGTATTGAGTGGTATTTGGGAGGTGGAAGTGAAGCGGCAGCCGTGACTGTCTGAAAGTCGTTGTGACATACAGACACCAGATATCAGCAGATCCCAACTTACCTGGGCTCTCCCCTGTTGTGTCCAGGTTTCCTTCCCAACTGCCAGCCCCATCCATCACCAGTAGCCCCAGGGCCTTCACCAGACACTTGCCTGAGGACCTACAGAAATGGTAATTTTCCACCAGGCTTTCCCCAGCCCCTTCCTGGCGCCATCCCAGTAGCTGGATGTGCTCCGCTTCCCAGATTCCCCTTCATCTCTGTTTCCACCTTGCCACGCCTTAGGAAGGCTCCCAAGTGACTGTTCTTTGGTCCTCCAACTCCCTCTCCTGGACCGTTCCTTCTACCGGCTCATCACAGAATTGTGCAAGGTCTTCTTTCCATAACAGTTCCCTTCTTCAAAAATACTTGCGGTGATTCCGCTGCTCCGATTGAGTACTGACCGGCACGTCTCAGTGGGTTTATTTTTTTTAAACTTTTTCATTCATGTATGAAACATACAAACATGCGCAGATCGTCAGCGTTCATCTTTCTGAGTGACAAAAAATGAATACACCTGTTGCAACCCTGCATCCAGAGTCTGAGAGATAGAACAGTATTCAGAGGTGGATGGAAATGAGATGCCAGGAGTAATATAGGAATAGCTCTTCCCTGAGTGCACATGTTCGTATTGCCTCAACTTTTGAATTACTTTACTGTTTTACATTTCAAAAAAAAAAAAACCTGCAACAAGTATGAGGAGATAAATCTAAAGACAAATGTAAACAAAACCCCAAACCCTAATGGTGTAGCATATCAGTCACATGGTCCCAAAGAAGAAAATATTCTCAGTGCTATATATTCTAAGGGGGAGGAAAAAAAGAGACATTGAACCACGTGAGACGTTGAACTGCACTTGTTTGGGTACAAGTTACAAAACCTATTTTTGAGCAAATGAGTAAATATATTGATATGTGGAGGAACCAGAGGTCTAATTGTGGGGGACAGGGGACATTACTATGGAATGGAGGAAGGCAAGGAAGAACCATAGAGAGGGATTGGGATTGTAAGCAGCAGTGTGAATACACACACTGATGCACACACACACGTGCACACACATTTCCTAACGCTGCCCTCTCAAAGGGGCTAGAAACAACGATTCAGTTCCAATGAGCACTCCTAATGCTCGTATCGTGGTTATTAAACACCCTCAAAGGGAACCAGGAACCCTTGGAGAAATGGCTGATTCCAGGGCTGGGCAGGAAACCTAAGAGGTGAACTATGTAGCATGTTGTTCCGGAAGGTGAGAGAGCGCTCAAAAACTGGTGAGTACGTGTGGACAGAACATAGGGCTAGCTTGAAGAGGCTCGGCGTTAGCTCAAGTGGGGACAGTTTGAGAATCAAAAGAGATAAAGATAGGACTATGTTATAGCTCATTATTAAAGAATCCATGAATCCACGTTAATACCGTTTTTTACATTTTAGATGGGGAAAGGAAAACAGCTTTTTACCAAAAGAAGCCAACTAATACAAGTAAAAGGACTGATAGAAATATAAAATCACCATTTTATAACCATCAGGGTAACAACCGAGTTAAGTCAGAATCACTAATGGTTGCTAAGCATGCAAGATGAAAATTGTTGGGGAACAGGATATAGAAAAATCTGTCCACCATCTTTTTTTTTTTTTCAATGTTTTTATTTATTTTTGGGACAGAGAGAGACAGAGCATGAACGGGGGAGGGGCAGAGAGAGAGGGAGACACAGAATCGGAAGTAGGCTCCAGGCTCTGGGCCATCATCAGCCCAGAGCCCGACGCGGGGCTCGAACTCACGGACCGCGAGATCGTGACCTGGCTGAAGTCGGACGCTTAACCGACTGCGCCACCCAGGCGCCCCTGTCCACCATCGTTTTAACTGAATAATCAAATTCAACTTCATCAATAGTGGAGTAAAGTGGCATCACCCTTGAGGTAATGCATGGACATAAGATAAACATATATAACATAAACATAATATAAATATAAATATAATAGGGGGCGCCTGGGTGGCTCAGTCGGTTAAGCATCCAACTTTAGCTCAGGTCATAATCTCAACATTCCTGGGTTCAAGCCCTGCGTCGGGCTCTGTGCTGACGGCTCAGAGCCTGGAGCCTGCTTCAGATTCTGTGTCTCCCTCTCTCTCTGCCCGCCACCTGCTCCTGCTCTGTCTCTCTCTGTCTCTCAAAAATAAATAAAACTTAAAAAAATAATAAATATAAATATAATATAACATAAAACCTGAGAAGGACTCAATATCACCTATGTAGTCATTTTGTCAAAATACTGAACTTTAAATGACGAGGAAACAATCAGATAAATCCTTCTCTCCAAAAGTAACCACTATTCTAACTTTTTAACACATTTTTGGCCTGTGAACTTCATATACTCTTACCCCCAGTGTTACATTGGTGAGATCCAGCCATGCTGTCCTATGTGTGTTGACCTCCGGGACGGTTCTGTCCATCACCCAGCTTGGACGCTTCAAAACTGTCCATTACCTGAAAGAAAATAGAAGAGTGGAGAACTATTCCGGGTTAAAGCAATCTAAAACCACGTGACAACCACATGCAGTGCATGAAACTTGACTGGACCTTATGTTGGAAATAAAAGACAACTATCAGTGACTTTATTGGGACAATTGAGAAATCTAGACTATGGATTGCCTAATAAATTATTGGATCACATCGTTGATAAGCCTCCTGAGGGTGTTGTGATTATGCAGACTGCCTTTCTTCTCAGAAAATCCATGTTGAAATATTTAAGGGTGCCAGGATGTCTTTGATGAACTTTCTAATGAATCAGAAAAACCTCTCACACATACACAGAAAGAAAGAGAGCGTGGGCACGAGAGCAAAGGTGGCAAAATGTTAACGATTGGTGACCCAGGCAGAGTATTAACATTTTCATTATCGTGGTGCCTGGGCGGCTCAGTCGGTGAAGCATCTGACTCTTGATTTTGGCTCATGAGGGTCAGGATCTTGCGGTTCATGCATCCGAACCCCGCATCGGGCTCTGTGCTGACAGTGCAGAGCCTGCTTGGGATTCTCTCTCTCCCTCCCTCCCTCCCTCCCTCCCTCCCTCCCTCTCTCTCTCTGTCCCTCCCTCACTCGTGCGTTCTCTCTCCCACTCTCTCCAAAATAAATAAACTTAAATTTTTAAAAAAATTTTTCATTGTATTATTTTTATAACTTTCCTATAGCTTTGAGATTTTTCTAAATAAAAAGTTAGATTATGTGCCTATCTTTCTCCCTTTACTGTTTGTGATATCCAGCCATACTATTGTACGTAAGAAGGGTTTTTTTCCTTCCGTTGCCGTATGGCATTCTGCTATATGAATATTCGTTATTTATCTATGCTGTTGAAAAGCTGTTGCCAGCTTGGGGCTATTAGGAAGAAGCAGCTATGAAAATTCCTGTACCTGTCTTTGATGAGCTCACATATGCGCTTCTGTTAGGAGCACAATTGCTGGGTCATTGGAATGCAACTGTTCTGTTTCAGTAGTTAATGACATACAATTTTCCAAAGGGGTTATATGTACCAATTTATTGGCCATTTGGACAATGTCTAATGTGAAATGCCTACTCCACTCCCATTGTGCTATGGGGTCCTCTGTCTGTTTTCTCACTGATGCGTGGGCATTGTTTTTATATTTGGATACAAGTCCTTTGTTAATTACATGCATTTCAAATCTCTTCTCTTTGACCTTCCGCTTTCTTTCTCAACGTTTTTATTTATTTTTTTGGGGGGGGACAGAGAGAGACAGAGCATGAACGGGGGAGGGGCAGAGAGAGAGGGAGACACAGAATCGGAAACAGGCTCCAGGCTCCGAGCCATCAGCCCAGAGCCTGACGCGGGGCTCGAACTCACGCACCGCGAGATCGTGACCTGGCTGAAGTCGGACGCTTAACCGACTGCGCCACCCAGGCACCCCGACTTTCCGCTTTCTTAGAGATGTCCTTTGATGAGCTGAATCCTTAACTATAATGGTCTGATTTATCAATCTTTCCCTTTATGTTTAGGGCTTTCTGTGTTCTCTTTAGTAAATGTTTACATTTGCACCAGACCACAAAGATATTCTTTTAAGGTTTCTTCTAGATTGTTTCGTTGTTTACATTCAGAGCTACAGTCTACCAGGAACTGATTTTGGTGTAGGGGGTGAGAATCTATGCCTTTTCCACATGGTTATCCAACTAACCCAGCCTCGCTCATTGGAAAAACTATTCTTTCCCTCACTACTCTGTGCACTGAATTTGTCATAAATCAGGTCCCCATTATCTCACTACTTTCGATGTCTCTAATTTTTTTCAGTGATGGTTTATAGCTTTCTATAGAGAGACATTGTACACCTTTGATTATTTTTATTCCCTCGTAGTTGGTTTTTTATATGTTATTGGAAATAGAATTGTTTGCAATTTTTCTAACTTTTAAATTTCTGCCATGTAGAAATAGGATTGATTTTTGTATTTTCATATTTGTATTTGTATTTGTATTTTTGTATCTAGTGACCCGGCAAATTCACTTAATTCCAACGGTTCATCCGTATATTCTTTTGGATTTTCTACACACACAATACTATCAACTGTGATTAATGACAGTCTTATTTCTTCCTTTCTTATTCTTTATGCTTTTTACTCCCCCTTTTTTTTTCTCCTTATTGCACCAGCCAGGACCTTGGAAACCTAGCTGAATAGAAGCGATAACTCTGCATGTCATTTCCTCTTTCCCGATCTCAAAGGAAAACTTTCCAGTATCTCCTCATTAAATGTGATGCTTACCATGACAGTCTTCTAACACCCTATATCAGATTAATAACATTGCCTTCCACGGAGGGCTGAATAATGGCCTCCAAAGATATCAAGTCCTAATCCTTGAAACCTGTAAATGTTAGCTTACATGGAAAAAAGGGTCTTTGCAGACGTGGTTAAGGACCTTGAACGGGGAGATTATCCTGGATAATCTGGGTGGCCCTAAATGCAATTGCAAGAGAGAGGCAGAAGAAGATCTGACACAGACAAAAGAGGAGAAGGCAATATGGACACAGACATGGAGGCGAAGTTTGGAGGGACAGACCCACAAACCAAGGAATGCAGACACCAGAAGCTGGAAGACGCAAGGAGTGGATTCTCCCCCGGGAGCCTGCTGACACCTTCATTTCAGCCCAGTGAAACTGACTTTGGACTTCTGGTCTACGGAAGTGCAAAATAACGAATGTGGGTTGTTTTGAGCCATCAAGCCTGTGATTATTTGTGACAGCAGCCACAAGAAACTACACCACCTATGAATAGTACGCCAAGTATTTTTTAATCCTGAAGAGATGTTGAGTTTTTCAAATGCTATTTCTGCATCTATTAGGATGATGGTGTGATTCTCCTCTTTTACCCAGTTAATGTGATGAATTGTATAGATTTTCAAATGTGAAATCCACCTTTGATTCCTGGAATCAATCTCACTGGTCATGATGTTTTATCCTTTTAGATATTCTCAGATTCACCTAGTTCGTAAGAAAGATCAGCCTCTACTATTCCGTTCTTACCTTTTCAGGTTTAAATATCAGTGTTATCCTGGCCTCATGAAATATGTTGGGAAGTATCCCTTATTTTTCTAATTCTCTGGAAGGCTGTATATACGTGTAGTATTCATTCTTCCTTACATTTGGAAGAAGAATTCACCAGGGAAGCCATCTGAGCCTCAAGTTTTCCTTCTGAGAAAGTTTCTAGTTAGAAAGTCTATTCAATAGGTAAGAAAATATTCGACTTTCTATTGCTTCTTGGTCAGTTTTTATAAATTGTGTGTTTCAAGCATTTTGACATTTTTCTGGAAAATTGCATCTAGTTTTTCAGATGTCTTGGCATAAAGTTGTTCACAATATTCCTCTTATGTCTCTTTGCTGTCTTCAGGACCTGAACTAATCTTTCACTTGTCTTTTTTTTTTTTTTTTTTAAGTAGGCTTCAGGCTTCACACCGTATGTGCAGCTTGCACCTTGACCCTGAAATCTACCGACTGAGCCAGCCAGGGACCCCTCCTTTGTCATCCTTTGTATCACCCATAAGTACCTTCGTTCTTTGTCTCTTGATCACTCTTGCTAATGGCTTATCGATTTTGTTAGTTTTTTCACGGATCAACTTGGCTTTGTGGATCTTGTCTGTGAACATTTGTTTTGCGTTCTTATCTTTATGAATTCATTTTTTTACATTTGGGGGGTTTAACTTATTGTCCTTTTTCTTTTTTTTAATTTTTTTTAACGTTTATTTATTTTTGGGACAGAGAGAGACAGAGCATGAACGGGGGAGGGTCAGAGAGAGAGGGAGACACAGAATCGGAAGCAGGCTCCAGGCTCTGAGCCATCAGCCCAGAGCCCGACGTGGGGCTCGAACTCACGGACCGTGAGATCGTGACCTGAGCTGAAGTCGGACGCTTAACCGACTGAGCCACCCAGGCGCCCCTGCTTATTGTCCTTTTTCTAATTTCTTGAAATTGTTACTTATAGTATGGATTTCCCAGCCTTGCTTCTTTTAAGGATTTCAATTTCTAACTCGGTGTGATTTGAGCTGTAAACTACAAACTTTGCCTATGTTCTATTTTCATAATCATCCACTTCGAAATCTTTTCTGGTTTCTCGTTTTTTTTTCTTCTTTATTCATTTTATTTTTTATTTTTTAAAATTTACATCCAAATTAGTTAGCATCTAGTGCAACAATGGTTTCAGGAGTAGATTCCTTAGTGCCCCTTACCCATTTAGCCCATCCCGCCTCCCACAACCCCTCCAGCAACCCTCAGTTTGTTCTCCATATTTATGAGTCTCTTCTGTTTTGTCCCCCTCCCTGTTTTTATATGATTTTTGTTTCCCTTCCTTTATGTTCATCTGTTTTGTCTCTTAAAGTCCTCATATGAGTGAAGTCATATGATATCTGTCTTTCTCCGACTAATTTCACTTAGCATAATACCCTCCAGTTCCATTCACGAATCTTTTCTGATTTCTATGTGTTATTTAGAAGCGTGTTGTCTAGGGGCACCCGGGTGGCTCAGTCGGTTGAGCGTCCGACTTTAGCTCAGGTCATGATCCCACAGCTTGTGAGTTTGAGCCCCACATTGGACCCTGTGCTGACAGCTCGGAGCCTTGAGCCTGCTTTGGATTCTGTGTTTCCCTCTCTCTCTCTCTCTCTGCCCCTCCCCAGCTTGCACTCTGTCTCTGTCTCTGTCTCTCTCTCTCTCTCTCTTCTCTCTCAAAAAATAAACATTAAAAAAAATCAGAGGCACATTGTCTAATTTTCCATCCCCCCCATGCTTCAGACATTCTAGTTCTTGTCTAGAATGTTCCTCGCCCCACCTTGTCGGCCTAGCAAACTCCTATCGACCCTTCGCTATTGCTTCAGGAAGCCTTCCCTGTCCCCCAGGCAAGAGGTAGCACTCCTTTATTCTGCTGGGTTTTGTTTCCATACTGATCCTGCTGTCATTGGTGATGTGCATGTCCGACTCTCGCTGGACGGGAGCTCCTTTTAGGCAAAGACATCTTTCATCCCTGTGCCAAACCCTGAGCAGGTTTTGTTGAACAAATGCACTTGTGTGCCTGTTTTCCTAGGACAGTTTTAATTTCAGATATTCCCTTTTATCCATAGGAATCTATAAATTGCCCCAGATTTTTCGACATCTAGGGCCTGAATCACACCTCCCAGGCTCCCTCTTAGCACCAAAAGGGACGTGAAAGTCCTTTGTTATACGAAAAACCCTGGGGCTTTGGTTTAGGAAATATGGTCTCCTTGATTATATAGTCTTCATGCCCAACACCAGGCTAAGGACCTGCGAGGTACCCAGTATGGACTTGTTGGCTAATGTCTACTGATTGGGCTTTGTCCCTGGCCAAGCTGGAAATAACTCAGTGCCCCTATAAAATATTCCTCATGTCAGCTGACTCGCCTTTGATGTGACAGGGTCCCCCCTCCCCAAGCCCTGAAAGCCATTAGGCAGTGTTGTATTCGTTACGAGGTCATCCGAAATTGATGACTCAATGGTCAGCCTTATAAAACTTCAAAATCTCTCATAAAAATGAGTCAGAATCTAGTAATAAGCTTGTTTCTATTATAATTAATAATGTCACTGCTGGGGTGGGCCGTGTTCTGCACAGTAAGTGTTCTTTAATGTACATGGTGAGAAATCTAATGTCCGTAACTATTTTCAAAAGCCGTGGGGAACGTAGTTTTGGGGAAATTCAATAACTTTAGTTATTGAATTTTTTAAGTAAGTCTAAAAGCCAACTCTGATGCTTGTTTCATATAAGTCTGGATTTTTCCATATTTGGAGTTTGCTTAAAATAAGCAAACATTCTTTTGCTGTACCCTCCTCACCTTTACCAGCTTCAGGTGACTTGACTTCTGCCCCGGGAGAGGCCAGGCCCAGAGCCTTTCCCTTTGTTGAGGAAGCCTGGAATGTCTTCAGGTTCAAGACTTCATTCCTGAGGCTCAAAGCTCTGACCCCATGGAAGACGCAGGGGCCCTGGGATGATGGGTCGCTCTCCAAGCCGTCATCGGCCACTGGCACCCTCAGCGTAGGCAAGTTTTACATTAGCATATGAGAATAACTGAGGCCACGGAAGTTTCTAGAAAGCATGAAGGGCAATCATGGAGGCCAGGGCACTGAATCTTCCTCCACACAGTTGCCACACGCCCACCTTATCCCAGCTCTCGAAAGCCTCCTCAGGAGCTAACCTCCAGGTTGGCTGAGGGTGACATCATCACGGTTGAAACAGCAACACCAGAGGCCCTGATGCTAGCTCTCTCGAACTGAGGCACGGACCTTCCCACCGCCGCAAAAGAGAGGCCCCATTGCGGGGCAGTGTTCTCTGGGGGAGCCCTTCCTTCGTCCCCTCTTTTCCCTGGGTGGGAGAAAGGCTTGAGCGAGAAGTCAAGCTTGAACAGACCCCACTTGGGGCCCAGGATGCCTATCCCCGTGCCTGGCCAACTTTCACCCCCAACTCTCGGTATCAATGAGGATAGACTAGGTCAAGCTGTGCTAGCACTCAACCCCCAAATTGTGGGACTTATTCCACCAAAGATTTGTTTTATGCTCCCGGGACATGTGTACCTGTCAATGTCTCCTAGTCAATGTCTCCTAGTCAATGTCTCCTCCCTCCAGGATGCAGGCTAATATTACAGCCACTCTCTCAAATCTCGCTGATCGCCGGAGTGGAGGGAAGGGAATCTTCGGAAAGCCCCAACTTATAATTAAATGTTCGGCCCAGAAATGACAACTCACTGGCCAGACCCAACCAGAAGAGGCCAGGAAACGCAATCCAGCTACGTCCCTCTGGGAAGCCAACTGGAAATATTTGGGGAACAATATTTGGTGATGACTACCACAACCTTTTTCAAAGGCCTGGGACTGACTTTTAGGCCGTGTGCCTGGTCCCAAGGGAAAACCTTAGGCCTAAGGGTGCAGCTGGAAAAAGGGAGATCCATGCATACTGTTTGTTGTACTTGACCCGGCACAGGAAGTACGACAGGGCCTTCTGGGTGAGTAGCCCTTGCATCTGAACCGTCTGGACCACGTGCTTCAGGCCTCCCCCATCGCCTGGGCTGGCGTATGGTCTCATGTTCATCAGTCTCCCCCCTCCTGCTGGGCGAGCTGCAGATGATCAACGACTACCCCAACCGTGGATTTTTCTGGAAGCGTGGAGGTGATGGGAGCGTGGTGATGGGTAATGGACCAGCAGAGAGTGATGAGCTCATGAGACCCTAGCTCATCACACCCGCATGAAAAGATCAGTCAACGTTAATACCAAGTGATGACCTTATGTTCTGTAAACCTACACTCTAGCAAGCATAGTAGAGGACCCCAGAGGCATAAGAAATAGCCTTTGCTCGCAAGAAGCTTATAATCTATGAGGCAAGTTAGGACGCTATTACCTTGTGTCAGACTTTTTCTCTAACGGCAAATGAATGGTACCAATATTAAGTTAGCAGCTTGGCCAAGGCAGAATTCACTGCAGACGTGACTGGAATGGAAAGGCTTTGTGGGAGAATTAGCCGGTCTGGGGCAGATGAGGGGCTTCACGTGGATAAAAGGGGAAGTGAGGAAAGGCACAGGCATGAAAATCCTCACACCTGCTCTTTGCACATGTGTGAATAGACTGCACCATAAAGTTGGAAGTGGAGGGAGAGGTTACAGAAGGTCTTGAATATTAATCTAAGT
The DNA here is from genome assembly GCF_022079265.1 of Lynx rufus. NCBI lineage: Eukaryota > Metazoa > Chordata > Mammalia > Carnivora > Felidae > Lynx > Lynx rufus. Next base: position 162,890,769 of record NW_025814856.1, on the reverse strand, counting down.
GTGTGTGGGTTGGGGGGGGGGTCACTTTATACTTTTTGCAAGGAGAGGCTGGAGGGCCAGTGACCAGGGATACTTTGCAGTGGATTCTTTTTTTTTTTTTTTTAATGGCCATGTACCTTCTCTCTCTCTCTCTCTCTCTCTCTCTCTCTTTAATGTTTATGTATTTTGAAAGAGAGTGTGTTTGTGCACATGAGCAGGGGAGGGGCACAGAAAGAGGGGGAGACAGAATCCCAAGCAAGTTGGCTGTTGGAGCAGAGCCGGACGTGGGGCTTGATCCCAAAACCTGTGAGATCATACATGACCTGAGCCGAAATCCAGAGTTGGAAGTTTAACCGACTGAGCCACCCAGGCGCCCCCACAATGGATTCTTATCTTAGGCAGAAGGTTGGGCCAGTCAATGATTCCCTAAACTTGGCTGCACATCAGAACCCCAGCCCCACCCCTCCCTACACCCACCCCTTACTATAAGCTTACTGTATGTTAAAAATAGATCTTCCTTTCTAAAAGTCGCCCCCGCAATACTCAGGACCTACCCCCAGAGATTTTGCTTCAGTGGATCTGGGACGGGATCCAGAAATCCGTACCCTTCACAAGCTTTCACGCAGTGACAGCTCGTCTGAGAATCCACTGTGATGGGCAGTTTCCACCTAGAAGTGGCACACATCAAAAGTTGAATTTTTTTATTTTTTATATTAAAAAGATTTTCTCTTAATTTTTAATGGGCATTTACTTTTGAGAGAGAGAGGGAGACACAGAACCCGAGGCAGGCTCCAGGCTCCGGGCTGTCCGCACAGAGCCCGATGCGGGGCTCGAACCCACGAACCGTGAGATCATGACCCGAGCTGAAGCCAGACGCCCAGCCGACTGAGCCCCCCCAGGCGCCCCTGGGGAGTTGAGTTTTTAAAATCACATTCCTGAAAACTAGTTCCTGTTCCTGGTCCTTTTGTTTCTGTTGTAGGTGCACACTCCCCTCCCCCTGCCCCCCCAGCACCTCCACGCTCTCCCGGAATTTCTGTTCACGTAAACTACACATCCAGTTGGCCACCACCTCTCACTGCGTATCATTGCCAGCCCTCTCGGTTGCTCCTTCCTTTCTGTTCCCGCTCCTGCGACACTTGGCCAGACATTTCCTCGCCTCACACTCGGACCCCACAGTACCTTCTTCCCAGGCTCATCTCTCACCCCCTCGACCCCTCCCTGTACACACCACCATCGGGTAAGCCTCCCGGTCGGCATGGCACCTGGCTTATTCCCTGCTCAGCCGCAGTCACCGAATCCAGCCCCCCAGCCTGCGGAAAGTTGGTCACAGCACGGTTCAGCCTGTCTTCCCTCGGGGCTTCAAGTCTTGGCAAACCAGATCGCGTTCCTTCTCAATGTGCCCTGTGCCTTCCTACCCCCCTGTTTTGCTAGGCTGTTCCCTAGCTAACCCTTCTACGACCACCCTCTGGTCTGCAATGCCCTCTGCTTATTAAAAATGTTTCCCATCCTTCAAGATCCAGTTCAGATTTGATCTACTTTATAGGGTCTGCCCTGTTTGAAAAAAGAGAAAACCATATATGTGTATAACACCCCCCCCACACACACACACACTTATCTGCCAGTCTTCAGAAATACAAAGATGGATGAGTCCAACCCCCTGTGGGAGCCTTGGCTTTCAACTCTGCTCAGAAGGGGCGCTCTCTATTGGAAGTAAGAACCAAGCGAGTCAGATCCGCTGTCCTGGGAAGAATTCATCCGAGAGACACCCAGGCTGCACCCAGTCCCACACTGCTCACATCCTCTGTGAGGCGAGTAATATATTTCCTCCTGGAAGAGCTGGGACCCCGAGGGGCCATATCACCATGGAGGTGACACCTCTGTTTCCTTGAGAAGGAAGAAGCCCCCACCCCTTCTCCAAGCTAAATCGGGAACTGGCCAACCCGTGGTCTCATGACAACATGAGCAAGCTCTCTCACACAGCCCAGCACATAGGTCACAGTGAGAGCAGACATAGTGGTCTTCAGTTGGGTGGAAGGAAATTGGCATGAAAGGAAAGCCAGACCCAGGAAAGTTACAGAACAGCCCGGTCCAATCTCCTCATTGTCCGTCTGAGAGGCTGGCTGTCTTGCCTGAAGATCTGTGCCAGCTAATGGCATGACTTTCCAGTCTCTGGTTCCCACTTCCCCCCGCCTCCCGTAATACTCCAGGGTTCACGTCCCAACCTACACCACGGGCTTGGGCATGTTCCCATGGCTGGTTTTTTGTTTGTTTGTTTGTTTGTTTAATGTCTATTTTTATTTTTGAGAGAGAGAGAGAGGGAGAGAATGAGTGGGGGAGGGGCACAGAGAGAGGGGAACAGAGGATCCAAAGGTGGGGGGGGGGCTCCATGCTGAACCTGATACAGGGCTCGAACTCACAAACCATGAGAGCATGACCTGAGCCGAAGTCCGATGCTCAACCGACAGGGCCACTCAGGTGCCCCTGTTTTGTTTTTGTTTTTTAATCAAGGACTTTACCATGAAACTAACAAACCTTAAGATTCAGATCACCTGCCTTGCACCAGCTCTGTACCTATTTTTATTTTATTTTATTTTTAGAGAGAGAGGATGAGCAGGCAAGGGGCGGAGAGAGAGAGAGAGGAGAGAGAATCCCAAGCAGGCTCCAAACTGTCAGCACAGAGCCTGATGCAGGGCTCGATCTCACGAGCCCGTGAGATCATGACCTAAGCCAAAATCAAGAGTTGGATGCTTAACCGACTGAGCCACCCAGGCGCCCCCCGTACCTACTTTTAAATTTGCAATTTTGTGAAGTTTTTTTCTTAATAATATTTCCGGAATCATTCAAGATTCAAGCCCATAAAACATGGGCCCACCCTGGCAGAGGGAATGTTATTTGGGAGGGGAAGAAATCATGTGGAAGCAAAGCTAGAGGGGAAAAAAAAAAAATATATGTATATATATATATATATATATATATATATATATATATATAGGAAAAGGACAACTGGAAGGTTCAGGAACATTCTCCTACAGTCAGTGGATCGACTACACCCTTTCAGGGATTTACTCCAAAAGGCAAAAGGGTGGCAGGGGCTCCAAGCTGGAGAACCCCTATCCTTCCCCCACCCCATCCCTACATGCGAGAAACAACCTTCAAGAGCTTGGGGCATCCTAAAAGAGCTGGGCTGGCATCGTGAAAAAAGAAATCAGGCTCCGGGAGCAGACTCCTGAGGAAAGCGTCCCCCCACCCCCACTCCTGGGGAGATTCCATTTCTACACATGAAGAATGCATCCGGGATGACCCCATTCTGTACCATCCAGCGGGGGCTGCTGGGGAGAAAGCAAAGGGCATATGAAGACCCCTGCAGGCTAGACCCCAAAGCCCAGAAGTCCGGACCACGTGGGGCACAGGTTCCCTCTTCAGGAAGAGTCCCGCTTAGAGGGAATTCTGAAAGGAAATGCATCTTGGTGGCCACATGGGGGCCCCATTCAAAGGCTCCGTCCATTCCCCCCCGCCCCGCCTGGGTTTGCCTCTTAAGGAGTTTTTCCATTTATTTATTTATTTATTTAATTTTTGCCTCCTTTTTTGTTTAAAAATTCTATTCTCGTTACTACAAAATAAAAACATAAATTGAAAAAAAAAAAGTTAGACAATGTGCAAAACCGGCCTGTGGTCTCACTGTTAGAGAAAAACCGCTTAGACTGTTGATATACATGCTTCCAGACTCCTGCGTGTTTTTTCTTTTACACAAAACTGAGATCATTCTGGACAGACTTCTCCTCTTAAAATACCGCGAACATCTTCCCACACCAAGTTCTTCACCAAAATAATTATAAATATGGCATTGTGTTCATTCCATTTAGAAATATTTGTTATAAATAATAAGCACACAACAGAAAGTTCTAAGTGGCTCCCTACCGGGATTTACCGAACTATTTTCCTGTTGTTGGAAGGATTTATTCCATTTCAAACCAAGACAGACGTGAGCTACAGCTGTCCAAATAAATAAATACATAAAAAACCCAAATCGTCTGGCAAGACCTAGGGCAGCAGAGGCGACGTGGCGGATGCCCTGTGGGAGAAGGCACGGGTCTCCTGAAGCTCGAAGGGAGAGCGGCCCTGTAGCCGCGGTCACCGGCCGGCCGGGCTGGTCCCTGGAGCCGGAGTTTCCTTTTAGTGAGCGAGTCCCTCGGGGTACGTGGGGTCCAGGGCGTGAGGCTCTCAGCAGGATGCAGGTCCGGCTCGGGGTTCAGGCGGTGACTCAACGCGCGCCCCGCCGTAGGCCAGTGGGTCTGGGGGTTCTGGAGGCCAATGGGTCGGGGGGGGGGGTCGGGGGCCAGTGGGTCGGGCAACGTTGGTGGGTAGGGGGGCTAGGGGGTCGGGGGGTCGGGAGACCTGTGGGTCGGGCAGCGTCAGTGGCCGGGTGGTTCAGGGGGTCCGGAGGCTGGTGGGTCGGCTGGCCCGTGGGTCGGACAGCGTCGGTGGGCGGGTGGATAGGGGGGTCGGAAGGTCGGGGGGGTCAGGAGGCCGGTGGGTCGGCGGGCCGGCGGACCGGTGGATCGGAAGGTCGAGGAGTCGGGAGCGGGGGGCGGGGGGGGGGGGGGTTCGGGGGTCGGGAGGCCGGTATGTCGGAGGTCAGTGGATCCGGGATAGGGCGGTCGGAGAGTCGGGAGGCCGGTGGGTCGGGTCGTCAGTGGGTCCGGGATCCGGCAGTCTGAGAGTGGGAAGGCCGGTGGGTCGGGCGGTCCGGGGTCGGGAAGCCCGTGGGTCGGGGGCTCGGGGGCTCGGGGAGTCGGGGAGGCGCGAGGCCGGTGGGGCGGGGGGTCTGGGGCTCTAGGGGCCCGCGGGCGGGTGGACCGGTGGGTGGGTGGGTCTGCTGGCGGCGGGGAGGGGCGGGGAGGGGCGGGGCGGGGCGGGCGCCGCGCCTGCCGTTCGCCTCTCCGGGCTGCAGGTGGGGCTGTGCGGCCGCGCTGCCTCCAGGAAGCCTCACGGGCCTGCGCCGGCTCCCAGGATGCAGTGTGGACCGGCCGGGCGCTGACGGCGGCGGCGCGTCTGCGGGCGGAGCGGCGCGGGCCGGCCAGCGAGGAGCGCGGCGACGCGGGCGGAGAAGGCAGGGCAGGGCCGGGCGGGCGCCGCCTGCGGAGAGGCCGGGGGCCGGCCTGCGTGGAGCCGCGCGCGGCGGCGGCGGCGGCGGCGGCGGCGGCGGCGACTTCCTCCGGGCCGGGCCGGACAGCGCACGGCCATGGCCGAGGCGGCCGCGGCTCCGGTAAGGGCGGCCCGCGCGCACCGACGCGCGGACTCGGGGCCCGGGCCCAGCACACGGCGCCGCAGGCCCTGGGGAGGGGCTCCGTGGGCCGGGCCGGGCCTCCGTGCCTGGGCTCCGGCGAGCGGGGCGCGGGGTCCGCCGGGGCCTACGGCGCCCGCCGGCCGGGCCCCCCCCATTCGCGGCCGAGCCTGAGCAGGGCGGAACCGACCGTCCCCGCAGCGGAGGCCGCCGCACGCCGAGTTCCTGCAGCCCTCCGCGGCTTCCTGCCCCCGCCCCATCCGCCGGCCCCTCCATCTCCGCGCCCCCCACCCCGCGGCTCCTTTCTCTCCCCACCGCTCTGCCTCGGCGCTCCCTACCCCCCAGCTCCCCCCAGCGGCCTGGTGGCACCTGGGAGGCGTCCGAAGCGGCTTGGATGGCGCGCACACCGAGTGCCCGGCTCCATCGAGGTCGGGGCGGAAGACAGCTGCTCCCTCTCGTAGAAGCAGGCAGGCACCAGCCCTGTTAGGCATTATTTTGTCCTCACAACAAACCTGTGGGGTAGGTGCTCGTTCTGTCATACAAAAGAAAAACCCGAGGCCTGGAGAAGTTAACTTGCCTGGGATCGCACAGCTAGAAAGTGTGTGAAAAGACACAGTTGCTCCGTTTTTGGGGCCGCATTGTGTCTTGGGGGAAGCAGACAGGTACACTGGTGTTAAGGATGCAAAACAGAAAGAGGTGAGTGGTTCCTGCATTGAAGTAGAAAGGGGCTGTGGGAGTGCAGGGGAAGGAGAGGGAGGGACTGGCACCCCTCCCTGGCTTGTGCTTCTGTGATTTGAGCTGGGCTTTTAGGGAAGGCTAGGATTTCATCAGGCTGGGCGGACCAGTGGAGCTTTCCAGGTCGGGAGGTGGGCTGGAGCACAGAGAGAAAGCGGTGGGGGGGGCATGTTCAAGGACCAGAAGGCAGCCCCCTGCACCAGAAGACGGTTTTGGTAGGGAGGCAGTGGGAGAGAAGGCCGCAGGAAGGGTTGGAAGGGGTTTTGATGCCTGGACTTCATCATATGGGTGGGAATTCCTTGAAGGATTTGGAGTTCTCTTACCATCCGCTCCCCTGAAGCATGGACTTTCCACTTCCCTGGCAGGAGTCTGAGGACAGCCCCATATTATCCACCCACCGTTCAGTAAGGAGCTGGGCCTGAGCACAAACAGTCACCACCTCCCACTAAATAGTCTGAAGCCCTTATACGGGGCTCCCTGCCCCATTAAAATGTAAGAAAACTGTGCCTTGCCGGTCATAAAGTAGTTTACGCAGATGTCCTTTTCCTGCAACGCAAACGTTGGGATACTGGCAGTCAAGTGCACTGAGATGCCGAGTAGGATTTCAGGAGCTGGGGAGCCAGGTGAGGAAGTGAGTGGATGCTTCTGGAGCAAACTCTTGGGAGGCTGGGGTCAGATGGCGGTGGTTGATAGGAAAGGACACGTGGGCAAGGGAAGGGATGGTCGCCGGCATGGAGGGTGGCCCAAGGTGCCAGCCCAGTTCAGCCCCTGTAGCCTCGAGGCAGAAACACCTACCCCTTGAGAGCTAGAGTCCCGCCCACATCCAGCTTCCCTCCAATGGTTCTCTGCCTCTCCAGCTCCTCCCCATCCTCTGAGACCCAGGTGAAGCCCTTCTTCAGGTCAGAGGTCATCTGGTATGGCCTCCTAACAGCCACAGAAGCACTGAGGGTGCTTGACAGTCCCCCCCCCCCACGCCGCCCCCATCACTGCTCACACTCTCCTCCTCTCCCTGTTATCTGAAGCGTCCACCCATGTTGTTCTCAGTGACTTTCTCCAAAGGAGCCCTCACTCGTTCCTACTAGGCACCGACCATTTGTTGAGGACTGGTTTCCAGAACGTTGTAAGGAGCCGTCCGTCCTCAGGCACCGCCAGAAGGAGGCACAAATATCTAAACCTCCTCCCTGACCGGCCGGTCCCACCTTCAGATGTGGGTCAGTCAGGTGGTTCAGCCCGTACCCAAAGCAAAATGAGCCCTTTCCTCAGGGTCCCCAGCTGCCAATCAGGTCATTCAGGCTACCATGCGAACTTTCCAGCAACAGGGAAGTCACTGCTTGGGGGAAGCCTTATGACGGTTATCGTATGTAAAAGTCTAACCTCATGGCATGTTTTTACGTTCTTCCCCAATCTGTCAGGTGTGTCATTGATTCTGGGGTGGCTACAAAAATGTCTGAGACTAATTCTCCCTTTGGGAGGGGCTGGATACCACGAGTGACAAAATCAGACTCTCCAGGGACCCAGGGGACCTGGGTTGCTTTTGACCCCTTTTGACCCCTTGACCCACCAATGCCACCTGTGTCAAAGAGTCTAACTCTTGGCTGGTGGAGATTTGCAGTAACGGCGGTTTTTATTAGTTTAAGGAGGAGCAGTTGGGGAGGGGATAAAATCATATTGCACTGGAGGGAGAGGAATTAGCTGTTTGATTTTTATGTTTATTAGAGTGAGACACGAGGGGCGCCTGGGTGGCTCAGTCGGTTAAGTGTCCGACTTCGGTTCAGGTCACGATCTCCCAGCTGGTGGGTTCGAGCCCCGCGTCGGGCTCCGTGCTGACAGCTCAGAGCCTGGAGCCTGCCTTGGATTCTGTGTTTCCCTCTGTCTCTGTCCCTCCCCAACTTGTGCTCTGACTCTCTCAAAAATAAACAAACATTAAAAAAAAAATTAAAAAAAAAAAAGAGAGAGACACGAGATACTTTAAAAAAAAAAAAAAGGCAGTTGAGCAATGCTCATGTTTGTGCCGGTTCAGTGAACCAGCTGTTTTTTGTTTGTGTGTGTGTGTGTGTGTGTGTGTGTGTGTTGCTAGGTCATCATCAGTAGACAGTTCCTGTGCGATTACGATGGGAAGTGCAGGCTGGGCTCTAGTAAATCTGCAGTTTACTATTTATGCGCCGAAATGAGCCAGCAGGGCTAAGTCACTGTTTATTAGCAGAACTGCACTGAGCGCCTTCCGCGGGCCGCGCACTGTGCTGCGGAAGATGCTCCAGAGAGCCCCCGCAGGCAGATGCAGATTAATGGGCAGGGCAGTGAACGCTGGGATCCGGGTGTGCAAGGTGTGCTACAGAGGCCTGGAGGGAAGGCGCCAGCCCAAACAGCCGTGGTGTCTGAGTCCCCCAGAGGAGCCGATCACCAGGCCGCGATCTGGCGTGTGGCACAGGGCGTCCCCGCTTTCCCTTTGTGCTCCGCACACACCCCCCACCCCCACCCCCGGCCCAGCCCCCCCTACCCCTAGCAGAGATGGGCTCAAGGCACACGGTGGACGGCACGGATGATGGTGGACTTCTCCTTGTTTCCGAAAGATTTCTCCGTGGACAATGGCAGCCACAATTCAGGCCATGGAGAGGAAGATCGAGTCGCAGGCTGCCCGCCTGCTGTCCCTCGAAGGTCGAACTGGGATGGCCGAGAAGAAGCTGGCGGACTGCGAGAAGACGGCCGTGGAGTTCGGGAACCAGCTGGAGGGCAAGTGGGCCGTGCTGGGGACCCTGCTGCAGGAGTACGGGCTGCTGCAGAGGCGGCTGGAGAACATGGAGAACCTGCTGAGAAACAGAAACTTCTGGATCCTGCGGCTGCCCCCGGGCAGCAAGGGGGAGGCCCCCAAGGTACCCCCTCGGGCACTGGGGGTGGGACAGCGCGCGGGGCCGTGCCCGTAAGCGTGTGGGTGAGCGCACGTGGTGCTTGTGGTTCCAGGTGCCCGTGACCTTTGATGACGTGGCCGTGTATTTCTCTGAGCAGGAGTGGGGCAAGCTGGACGAGTGGCAGAAGGAGCTCTACAAGCACGTGATGCGGGGCAACTACGAGACGCTGGTGTCCCTGGGTAAGGCGCGATGCTCAGTTTTCTGCTAAATGTGATTTTGAGTGTCCCCAAACCTCTCTCCTCGTGCTGGCGGGCTTCGCCACAAGGGTGCGTAAATCACTAGAAGCTTTGACCGTGCCGGGCGTTACCTCCTCTCACCGTAGAGGAGCACCGGGTGACTGAGTGGAAAGCTTCCTCTAGCTGGTGAAGTTCACGAGTGGCCGGACAGAGAGGCGTGGTGGTGTTTCTCTTAAGCAGGCATGGAGCATGGACGTCTCCGTCCTGCTGAGACGGAGTGTAAAACCTCTGACCGTTCTCGGGTCCAGGAAGGAATCGATCCACTTTCTTTTAGCCTTCTCTTACTGGGGCGTGTGGCCTTGATGGTGACACTCCTCCAGTTTAGTGGACAATACGGGCAGACCATGCTTCCCCTCTGCCCCCACAGACTCCCAGAGCCCCTGTCACTCTCCACATGGGGTAACCCCAAGAGGCTGTTTCTTCCTGGGCTTCTTTCCTCTTGGGATGGTTTCTGCGTGACCCAGACCTGAAGGCAATAAGGCACGCTCAGTGGGGATGGGAACAGGCACAAGTGTGACGTTAGATTTTAGCTTGAAGGGAGGCGACTGGGTGGTTCAGTGAGCGTCTGACTTCGGCTCAGGTCACGATCTCACAGTTCGTGGGTTCGAGGCCCGCATCGGGCTCTGTGCTGATAGCTCAGATTCTGGAGCCTGCTTTGGATTCTGTGTCTCCTCTCTCTGCCTCTCTTTCTCTCTCTCTCTCTCTCTCTCCCTCTCTCAAAAAATGAATAAACATTACAAAAAAATTTTTTTAATTAAAATAAAATAAAAATGTCTCCCAGACTGCCAGATGTCCCCTAGGAGACAAAATTGCCCATGGTTGAGAACCAGGACTCTTTACTAATCTAGAAATTTCGTTTCTTGGCCATTCTTGGATTCCCAGGCTGCCTGTCCCCAGCTCTGAATGGAACCACGTGGCAAAAGCTAACCTCCCTATCTTTCCTCAGACTACGCCATCTCCAAGCCTGAGGTCCTCTCCCAGACCGAACAGGGGAAGGAGCCGTGCAGCTGGCGTCGCACCGCCCCGAAGGTTCCAGATGTTCCTGTGGACCCGAGTCCAGGTGAGGGGCTGAGAGAAGGCCAGGGACGCCAGGCAATCAGGTGGGAACGGGAAAGTAGAGGGCCAGGGAGGGCATGACTTTCTTTCCACGAAGAGCCAAGGAGAAACCTCAGCCTCGAATGTTTTAAATCTGTTTTTTAATAGTTGAGTTATGACCTACAGCCTGTTCAACAAACACTCCAGGAATACTTCCCAGCGGGGAAACAGGCAGGAAACCTAGCTTTCCAGAAGACAGATAGAGCCAGGGCCCGGAATTAGGGGAAGAGGGAAGGTAGGAGTGTGTCGAAGACAAAATTTCTTTCTCAGTTTTATGAAAAGCCAGCCTTACCCCCATCCAAGAGCCGATCTCATCGGCCGGTCACACGTTTCAACGTGATTAGAACCACAGATTTATTTAAGGTGAATCTGGACACCCTGGGTCACGGTCTCAGCTTTTCCTGGAGCCAGTCAGCACCTTTGAAAGTTAAAGAAAGGACAGGTGGATGCGTGAGAAGAGCCTGATCACCAGCGTGATGCCCCAGACAGGTGTAAGGGGTGACAGTCCCTCACTGACCGGGAGACCCCACCTGTGCAGGCTCGAGCCTGCTTTCTCCACAGAACCGCCTCGTCTGTCCCCCCTGCCGCAGGATCCCCTGTGGTCCGAACCCCTTCGTTACTGAAAAGTCTACCTGTGTTTAATCTGTGATTAACGAAATGTGTTTTCCCTGTTTGCTGCTCCATCGCAATTAGAGGTTCGCCCAGCCAGAGCAGGCGGTGCGTAGAGGTGTCGGGAAAGCGTTCACCAGTTTAGTTCCCCAGACGGCCCCGCGGACGGCCCCTGAGTCCTTGCTAGGTGCCAAGGGCAGAGCTGGAAGTGGAGCGCAGCGGCGCGACTGGGCGGGGCGCCATGTGGTTGGAGAAGAGGGATCGGACACCTGCCCGGCGTCCTAGCCTGCGGGGGAGGCCCACCGTGGGTTTGTTCATTTTCCTTATAACGTCTACGCGGGGGCCTCTCTGGTTTCCACCCCGTCATTCATGAGAGGGAAGAGGGGCCCCGGAAATACCGTGGCTGCTGGCGGGACCCCACTCGCTCCTCACCCCTTCTGGGCTGGGCATGCCCTCGACAGACCTCGTCTCCGCTTCAGTTCCTAAATTCTCCCGCCCTGCTTCGTGGGGAGTCCGTCCCCAGCAAGACCTCAGATCTTCACGCTCTTCCTGGAGCGTCCCCACCCATTCTTGCTCGGATGGCTTCCCCGGGCCCTGCATCCGCTGCTGCCTGCCCCTGCCCCGCGTCCCGCTCAGCCCCGGCCCGGAAGGCACTGGTGTCCCTGCGCCTCCATGTTGCCTCTGTGCTGGTCTCCCCTCCTCCCTGCAAACCCCCACCTTTCAATCAGACGCCTCCCGTCTTCCTACCGCCTTCCGCGGACCTCATCTCCGCCCCTGCCAGCATTGCTAGTGATGGCACGTCCCCAGGATGGCGCTCTGAGCACCGCAGCCTCTCTGTTCCTTTGCCCCCACCCTCCACTCGCTCTCCACCACCCACCCGGAGGTCCTACCCCTGATGCAGCCCTCCCATCTTCTTGACTTGAACCCGGCACCCTAGTGCTCCTCCTTGCAGATTGCTCTGCCCGGTACCCTGACCCCAGCATCTGGCCCTTCCACTGCCCAGCTAGTCCTCAGTTCCTCTTTGCCCAGCCCGGGCTCTGGTCCACTGGCGTCATCCCCCCGTCACGCCTCTTGTGTGTTCACCTGGCAGAACTATAATCCCGGTTAGATCCATCTGCCTGTCGTGCACCTGTTCCCACGCAGCTGCATGTGGCTTCAGAAAACCGCATGAGCCTTCTCTTCCTCACCTGCAACCTGGGGGCTTCAGCACTGCTCCGGGGTCGCACGGTGTCTCCTTGGGCCACTCAGTTGCCCAGAGGTTGGCAAACTGTGGCCTGCAGGCCGGATCACTCACCGTCTGTTCTTTTTTTGGCCCCCGGACTTAGAAGGATTTTCACGTTGAAAAAATACTGTTTGAAACAAAAAGAAACAAACCTCGTGGCCCTCCCACACCAGCAGCCTGTCTGCCTCAGCTGTGCCCCGTTCTCTGTGTTCGCTGCTGTGGCCATCCCTCCCGCCAAAGGCCTGCCTCTGCTGGACGCTAGATCCAGTCTGGCCTCCTCCCTCATCCTTCCCACCAGCATCTGTCTCTGCCGTCGGATGCCCGATTTGGAAACAGACCACTTTTGACCCCACAGCCCTGCCCTCCCACTTCTGCCCTCCTTGTGTCACACTGCCCACAGTCGCTGTCCTCCAGCGCCCGCTTTCTCCCATTCCTCTTCCCGCTCTTGAAGCCCTTCCATCAACATTCCTGGCAAGGCCACCAGGGACCCTCGTGGCGTTACTTTGGGACATTTGTCACCATTGATCACTCTCTTCCCAGATTCACTTCTTTGACAGGAAACCTTCCTGGTTTCCTCCTGCCGCACTTAACACCTTTCCTGTGCTATTCCTGGTGTTCTTTCTGACCTTGAACCATTGGGGTGCCCTCCCACCTCCGCCCATGCCCCTGCTCTGCCATCCCAGCAGTGGCTCTGAGAGCTCCACGTGCCACCGGTGTGCCTCTTGCCTCGCCCCTCCCTCAATTCTGCACACCCCGCTGAGCTCCACCTCCTCTCCCCCCCCACCCCCACCAGACACGTCTTCCTCTCCCCTGCCACAGTAGACAGCTGTCCACCCTGCAGGTGCAGGCCAGGACCCAGGAGTCAGCCCAATGCTTTCTCACACCCACATCCATCGGGAAATCCTAGTAGCTGGCACCCCCTTCAGACTTGTGCAGAGTGCCGTCCCGCCTCGCCTCTACCCTGAGGCCATCGTCTCCTGCGGTCACCTTCCAACCAGCATACCTGCTCCTGCCTTAATCCCCCAGAGCAAGCCCTACACTCTTCTGTTCACAACCCCATACTGGCTTCCCACTGACTCAGAGACTCTGGCTCATTTCTCTGTGTCCCGCTCCCTCTGTTCCAGCCACAGCGTCCTCGCTTTCCCCCAACACCGCAGGCTGCTCCGGGCTCCAGGCCTTTGCACTCGCCAGGAATGCCCCTCGGATACTTCCCAGCTCCACCCTTTACCTCCTTTGGGTCTCTGCTTGTTGAAAATTGTGGCCCCTTCCCCCCCCCCCCGAATTTCCAGTCTCCTTCTCCTGCTTTGGTTTGTTCCGTAGCAGATGGTGTCATCTATTATGTATATTTCTAGATTGTTATATATAGTTCTTATTTACCGAATTGATGGAGATACAGATATTATATGTATTTCACATAGAGAGAGATTACGGATTTCATGTTTACAGATTTATGTATGGCCAGTAAATTTCACGAGGACAAGAACCTATATGTCTTTTGTTCGTATGATCATTACAGGCACCTAGAATACCGCCTAGCACAGAGTAGGAGTTCAACAGTTATTTGTTGAGTGTCTGTGGTGTTATGTAATTTAAAATATCTGCGTGTTAAAATGTGTGTGTTAAATTCCTTGTTAGATTTCCTAGACTCACTCCTCCCTATGGTAACCAGTTGTCCTAAAGTTGGTGTTTATCCTTTCCATCCACATTTTATGTTTTGTATTATTTTTTGCTTTTAATTTAAAGCCAAGCTAGTTAACATACAGTGTAATAATGATTTCAGGAATAGAATTTACTGATCCGTCACTTACATATAGCACCCAGTGCTCATCCTAACAAGGACCCTCCTTAATGCCCATCCCCCGTTTAGCCCATCCCCCCACCCACCTCCCCTCCAGCAACCCTCAGTTTGTTCTCCATATTTAAGAGTCTCTTATGGTTTGTCTCCCTCTCTGTTTTTATCTTATTTTTGCTTCCCTTCCCTTATGTTCATCTGTTTTGTATCTTAAATTCCACATAGGAGTGAAATCATATGATATTTGTCTTTCTCTGACTTACTTCATTTACATAATACATTCTAGTTCCATCCACATAGTTGCAAATGGCAAGATTTCATTCTTTTTGATTGCCGAGTAATACTCCATGTATGTGTGTATGTATGTATGTATGCGTATATATATGTATATGTATATGTACATATATGTGTATATACGTGTATACACACACACACCACATCTTCTTTATCCATTCATCCATCAGTGGACACTTGGCCTCTTTCCATACTTTGGCTATTGTCGATAGTGCTGCTATAAACATGGGATGTATATGTCCCTTCGAAACAGCACACCTGTATGCCGTGGATAAATGCCTAGTAGTGCAATTGCTGGGTCGTAGGGTAGTTCTATTTTTAATTTTTTGAGGAACCTCCACACTGTTTTCCAGAGTGGCTGCACCAGCTCGCATTCTCACCAGCATTGTAAAAGGGTTCTTCTTTCTCCGCATCCTCGCCAACATCTGTTGTTGCCTGAGTTGTTAATGTCAGCCATTCTGACAGGTGAGAGGTGGTATCTCACCGTGGTTTTGATTTGTATTTCCCGGATGATGAGTGATGTTGAGCATCTTTTCGTGTGTCTGTTAGCCATCTGGATGTCTTTGGAAAAGTGTCTACTCATGTCTTTTGCCCATCCATCCCACTTTAAAACTTTTATTTAAAACTACTATGTGTATATATAGCCATAAACAATATACAATGTGGTTTTGCAGGTTTTGGAAAGTTATATCAATGTCATTATATTTATCACTCAATATTCGGTATTTCAGGTTTATCTCCACTGATGCATATAGATCAAGTCCATTCATTTTAACAGATGCTTACTATCCCCAAAGCAACCGCATTACATTTATTATCCACTGGTCTGTTGATTTGCACTTCCGCTGTGTGTGATTTTTCCCTCTCACAAGTGGTGCTGCAGTGGGCAGTTTTACACCTGTCTCTCTGTGTCCATGAGCCGCAGACTCTCTGGGGAATAGACCCGGAGAGGAACCCCTGCATCACAGGGCACACTTGTCTACACCTCTGCTGTTGCCATGGTTACACCAGCGTGTCCCGCTCCCTTCAGCAGTTCTGAGTACCTGTTTTCTTACAGCTTTGCCCACTTTCGTCATGAGACTCTCACCAGTCTGATGGAGGTTGAAATGAACGGCATGGTTTTCATTTGCATTTCCCCAACTCTTAGGGAGATGGAGCCTCCTTTTCACGTTTTTTTTGGTTTCTTTGCAAATTGTCTTTTTCTGGTTTTCACTCTCTTATCGATTCAGACTTTATATAGGTTCTGGATACTAACCCTTTGTCTGTTATTTGCATTACAAAACATCTGCCAGTCTGTATCAGGTCTTCTAAGTTTGTAGTGCCTTGTATAGAAGTCTTGATTTTGGGTCGAATCAAACTTACCCATTTCTTCCTTTATGATCTGCTTTTTCTATCTTAAGATAGCCTTCCCTACCTCATTCCAGGTCAGAAGGACATTCACCTCTACCTTCTTATAAAACTTTCAGAGTTTTGCTTTTCACGTTTAAGTGTTTATCAAGAATTAATATATGTGTAGGTTGCAAGGGAGAATGAAAAATGTTTTTCCCCACAAGGGTATCTGATTTCCCAACAAAGTTTGCTGAAGATTCTTTCTTTTCTCCAATGATTTGTACTGCCAGTTTAGTCGTGAACCGGGTTCCCATACACACAGACACATTTTCTGGGCTCTTTATTCTGTTTTTTGGGTCTTGGTCTCTACGCCAACACGCACTGTTTTAGCTTCATAATAAGCCCTCGTACCTAGAAGACTAAGCCTTCCCTACTTGCTCTCCAGAACTTTCCGTGGCTTTTGTTCTTCTTGGGCCTTTGTTCTCCTATATGAGTTTCAGAATCTTTATGTCAAGTTCTCAGAAAATCCGGCTGGCATTCTGATTGGAATTGCATTTACTGTATAATTTCATTTCTGGAGAATTACCCTTATTACAATATGAGCCCCTCTACCCATGGGAAGACTCGTTTAACGAAGGCTTCTGTGTGTGCTTGAAGAAGGCTTCAGTTTTCTCTGATCGTTGTGTCTATTGTGAATGGGGTTTTTACATTAATTACACTTTTTATTATATGAAATTTATTGTCAAATTAGTTTCCATACAACACCCAGTGCTCATCCCAAAAGATGCCCCTCTTCAATGCCCATCACCTCCCCTCCCCTCCCTACATTTTAAATAGTTATCACAGGTACACAGCTCTGCTGTTGACTTTCTTTAGTAAAAAACAACTTTTACTCAACTTTCTTATTCTAATGATTTGCCAATTTAGGTTCTCATGGTTTTTTGGTTTGTTGTTTTTGTTGTTGTTGTTGTTTTTTTGTTTTTTGGTGTTTTTTTTTTTGTTTTTTTTTTTTAATGTAGGCAATTGTACCCTCCACAGATAACACAAAAGTTATCTCTTCTTTTTAAATTGTTGTAACTTTATTTTTCTCATCCAGCAGTTTGGCTAGGACATTGCCGAGCAGTTCCAGAGATAGCTGGCATCCTTATCTGTGAGGTGCTTTGAAGGTCTCAGCAGTTAAGGATGGTTTTTGCCATAGACTTTCGATAGTACTCTTATTATAAGTTTATAGAAGTTTCCTTCCACTTCTGGCTAAAGCTTGTGAGCAAGTATTATGTTGTATCAAATGGGTTTTTTTTTCTTTTTTAATATTGTTTTGTTTCTTTAAAACATTGTAACCGTGTATCATACATAACATTAGCAAATACATACAGAACAAAATCCGTGTGACCCTTGGAGAATCATAGTAAACACCCATAGTCTCAATACCCAGCATCAGAAATAGAACACAGCCAGAACCTTCCATGGCCCCATTGTCATTCTCTGATCCCATCCCCCTCCCTTCCTTTTACAGATAAACAGAAAATTCAGAAGTAGATATGACCAGTCCCTTGGTTTTCTTTACATTTTTCATTCCTTATGTGTATATTCCTAAATGCCATTGTGAACCTTTTTTGAATGACACCACACCATCTCTAGTCTTCAAGTTGAACTTGGTACAGATCATACCATCTGTATCCTTTCGTTTGACCTTGATTCTGAGCGTCGTCCCTGCTGATGCGGTACAGCTGATGTCCGTTCCTTTTCACCACTTCATGGGTTTCTCTCTTATGACTATGACACAGCGCATTTTTTCCTTCTGCTGATGGGCGTTTGTCTTGTTTCTAACTTTTTTGCTTTTAGGAACAGTGATGTTGGGAACATCGTTACGCGTGCGCAAAACTTCCTCTAGGTGTAGACCCAGGCGTGGAACTGCCGGGGCCTAGGAAAGATGCATGTTCGACTTTTCCAGGTGACGTCTGAGTGTTCAAAGCGGCACTGCCACCAGGCACCCGCCAGCGGTGCCCAGACGTCCGCGGCACCTCATCCTCGCCAGCCCCGGAAATACCTGCGTCCTCGCTTCTGCCCATCTGGTGGGAGTGAACCGGGTTAAAAGTCGTATTTTACCACGTGCATTTTCCTAATTAGTGAGATTGGACATCACGTCCCCCGCTTCCAGGCCACTTACCTTTCCTTTTCTGTGAAATGCCTGTTGAGTATGACTGTTGTCCATTTCTCTTGTAAGTTGTTTTCCCTTTACTTACCGATTTGTAAGCGCTCCTTTCATGTTCTGAGTATTAATCTTCTTGTCAGGTATGTGTATTGCCGATACCTTCTCCGGTCACGGTGTATTTTAAAGAACAGATGCTTTTGATTTTAATGTACCGGGATTTACTAGTTTTTACCTTTATGGTTTGTCCTTTTTATGTCGTAAACTAGTAAGAAATCTTCCCTACCTCGAGGTTGCGATACACCATCTCACATTTTCTTCTAAAGGTTCTGCCTTGCGCGTTCAAGCGCTGAGTCTGTCGGGGCTGGATTTCCCTGGCGGTGGGAGGCGGGAGCCTGGTCCCTCCACACCAGTGCTTCGGGTCTTTTCCTTTGTTCTTTGGGGTCAGCTTCTCAATTGCCTTATAATAAGTTCTGTGAAAAATCCAGCTGGGATTGTGGTTGGAGTTGCACTCAGTCTATTATGCCCGTTGGAGACAACGGACTCCTTTGCCATTATTCGTGTTATTTGTGAATGTCTGAAGCCCCTCCGTTCAGCTCGTCTGTACTCTCTCATTGAAGTTTTAGTATTTTCCCCCAAACCATCTTGTTTTTGTTGTTGTTAGGTATGTTACTAGGTTCCTGGTGTTTATTTTTATTCTTTCTTTTTTTTTTTTTTTTTTAGTTATTTCCCTTCTATTTTTCTTAAGTTTTATTTATTTATTTTGAGAGAGAGAGAGAGAAAGAATGAGTTGGGGGGGGGGGGGAGACGGGAGCAGAGAGAGCGAGAGAGATGCAGAGAACAATGCAGGGCTCGAACCCACGAACTGTGAGATCGTGACCTGAGCTGAAATCTAGAGTCAGATGCTTAACCGACTGAGCCACCCAGGCGCCCCTTTCGTTGTATTTTTTTTTAAATCATTATTACCAGTGGTGCCTTTTGTTAACATGCTTCTTCTATCTGTTGCCGATGTATGCTAGAGCTGCGGGGCAGGAAACACTCCTCTCCAGGCAGTTTATCTCTCGCAGGGGCTCAGTTATGTGACATCCCTCTCTGCCCCCAGGCATCCCCTCCAGGGGGCCCACCAGGGACAGTCCTTGTTTGTCCGTCCTCCTCCCCTGGGGCAGCTGGTCACCCACAGGGGACAGGTTCCTTCACTGCGGTCAGGTAGGGGACTTCCTGTCCTAGAGTCAGTAGTAGGAACCCCTCTTGTGCACGATAATCCTCAGCTATCATTATGTAATAAAAACAGTTTACCCTCACCTGACTTCCTCTTTTGTTTTATTTTCTCTGTTAAGATCCACGACAGGGAAGAGAAATGGTAGTTGATAGGCTCCCTTAAAACCCTTTTGGAAAGCATACAAAAATACAGTTGTATTTCATTTACTGATATTTCCACCTCAAAACCTTGCTCACATTCTCATTAATGCTAGTAACATTGCTAATAATTGTCTGATGATTCTCAGATCTCCTGAAAAGATAATCCTATCATCTATGAGTAATAAGAATGTTTTGTCTCCTTTCAGATCTTTACGGTTAATTTTTTTCTTGTCTTATTGTGCTGGCTGAAATAAAAGTGGCAATAGCAGGTATCCTTGGTTCATGATTTTAAAGAGAATGCTTATTAACTTTTCACATTGAGTCTAACATTTGTTAAAGGTTTTGTTTATCAGTACCCTTCATGAAGTTAAAGAAGTTTCCCGTATTTCCAATTGATGAGATATTTCTAATAAGGAAAGATGTTGAATTTTTATAGAATGCTATTCTGGTGTTTGTTGAGATGATAATGTGATTTTTCCTCCGTTAACCTGCTAATACGGCAAATTATGTGATTTTCTATTGTTGAATCAATCCTGTGATCTGAGAATAAACCTAACTTAGTCATGAACTTTTATATACACTGCTGGATTCTGGATTTAGTATGCTAGTTGTTTAGGATTTTTGAATCTTTGTTCTTGAGTGAAACTGGCCTATTTTACTTTTCAGACTGTCTGGTTTTGATATAAGCTATGACGTATTCCCTCCGTTTTTATTTTCTGAGAGCGTTTGTGTAATATTGCAATTATCCGTTCCTTGAATGTTGAGTAGAGAATACCAGTGAGGCCATCTGGGCCTCAAGTGGTCTTTATGGGGGGAGATTTTGGTCTACTGACTGAAGTTCTTTAATAGGGATAGGACTATTCAGGTTTTCTATCACTTTTTAGTCAGTTTTAGCAAATTCTAGTTTTTCTAAGAAATTTGTCCACCTCCCCAGAGTTTCCAAATGACTTGGAGTAACATTCATAAAACCATCTTCTAGGGGCGCCTGGGTGGCGCAGTCGGTTAAGCGTCCGACTTCAGCCAGGTCACAATCTTGCGGTCTGTGAGTTCGAGCCCCGCGTCGGGCTCTGTGCTGACGGCTCAGAGCCTGGAGCCTGTTTCCGATTCTGTGTCTCCCTCTCTCTCTGCCCCTCCCCCGTTCATGCTCTGTCTCTCTCTGTCCCAAAAATAAATAAACGTTGAAAAAAAAAATTAAAAAAAAAAAAAAAACCATCTTCTAATCTCTGCTGTGTTTATAATTCTGTTCTTTTTCCATTCTTCATGTCGGTTTTCAGTGCTTTCTCCTTCTTTTCTTAATAGATGTAACGGTTTAATAGTCTCTTCAAAGAACCAACTTTTGGCTCTCTGTATTCTATCTTTGTTTTCTCTTTTATTAATTTATGCTCTTGTATTGTTGCCTGTCTTCTACTTTTTATTTATTTTATTTTTAATGTTTATCTATTTTGAGAGAGAGTGTGTGTGCACGAGTGGGGGAGGGTCAGAGAGAGAGAGAGAGAGAGAGAGAGAGAGAGAATCCCAAGCAGGCTCCACACAAACTGTGAGATCGTGACCTGAGCCAAAATCAAGAGCCAGGCTCAACTGGCTGGGCCACCCAGGCATCCCTGTCTTCTAGTTTTTAAAGGGGTTTTGTTGTGCATGTCATTTCTTTTCCAGCATCTTGCCCTGACCCTTAATTTTCAACCCGTCTTCTCTTTTTAATATAAATATACAAGGTCATAAAATTCCCTCTAAGTACCATTGTAGATGCAACTCACATATTTTGATAAATTATATTTTCGTTAGCATTGGGTTCCAAATATCTTCTAATTTTCATTGTGATTTCTCCTTAGAGTCTTGAATTATTTAGAAAACATAGATTTTTTTTTTATGTTTATTTTCGAGAGAGAGAGAGAGAGAGACAGAGTGTGAGTGGAGGAGGGGTAGAGAGAGAGAGGGAGACACAGAATCCGAAGCAGGCTCCAGGCTCTGAGCTGTCAGCACAGAGCCCAACGTGGAGCCCAAACCCACAAACTGTGAGATCATGATCTGAGCCAAAGTCAATCGCTTAACCTACTGAGCCCCCCAGGCGCCCCAGATATTTTTAAATTTTAGTAGGTATGGGGAGTTTGGGGGTATATGTTATTGATTTCTAACTTAATGTTATAGTTACAAAATCAGTGTTTAAAAGATTAGTATTTTAAAAATTGACTAAAGTTTGCTTTATGGTCTAGAAAGTGTTCATTTTTCCTTCTTGCTCGGGGTGGCTTAAAAAACTTGAGTTTTCCTTGTCTTTAGATTCTACTATGTCCATTTGATCAGGTTTGTTAATAGTGTATTCGAATCCTATGACCTTGAATCAGCTAGATTTATCAGTTATAGAAACAGGTATGTTGAAATACTCCACTGAGAAGTTGGGAGTTATTTCTTCTGGAGTTTTGCTGTATTATTTTAAAGCTAAGTTATTAGATTAAAAATGTAGAATTAGTTTTTCTTTCTGGCCAATATAACTTTGCACAGTGGTCCTTTTTTTATTTCTGTGAATATTTCTCTTTTTAAATTCTATTTTGATGGGGCACCTGGGTGGCTCAGTTGGTTAAGCTTCCAACTTCGGCTCAGGTCATGATGTCACAGTTTGTGAGTTCGAGCCCCATGTCGGGCTCTGTGCTGACAGCTCAGAGTCTGGAGCCTGCTTCAGTTCTGCATCTCCCTCTCTCTCTCTGACCCTCCCCTGCTTGTGCTCTGTCTCTGTGTCTCTCTCTCAAAAATAAATAAACATTTAAAAAAAAAATCTATGGGTGGCTCAGTCGGTTAAGCCTCTGACTTTGGTGCAGGTCATGATCTTGTGGTTTGTGAGTTCAAGCCCCACGTTGGGCTCTGTGCTGACAGCTCAGAGCCTGGAGCCTGCTTTGGATTCTGTGTCTCCTTCTCTCTCTGCCCTCCCCTTCTTGTTCTGTCTCTTTCTCTCTCTCTCTCTCTCTCTCTCTCTCTCTCTCAAAAACAAACATTGAAAAAAAATTTTTTTATTTTATTTCATCAGATATGGGATAACTGCATCTTTTTAAAAATTTTCTTTATTCTGGCTTTGATTCTTTTACACTGCTTTTGCAGCCTTCTGTTGTAGGCGTGTCTTTTGCAAACCGCATATAGTTAGGTTTCTTGTTCATCTTTACCTTTTAAATGTCCAGCATGGTGGGCACTAGCCACATGTGGCTGTTGGTGACTTAAAAAGTCCTATAAAGATGAGATACATAAATGCTGAACATTTTGGATATATTGGGTTAAGTAAAATATATTGTTAAAATTAATTCCACCTGTTTCTTTTTATTTTACTATTTTTTTTTAACATTTGTTTATTTTATTTTTGAGAGAGAGAGAGAGAGCATGAACTGGGGAGGCGCAGAGAGGGAAAGAGAGGTAGAATCCCAGGCAGGCTCCACACCACCAGCACAGAGCCTGACGCGGGGCTTGAACCCAGAAACCGTGAGATCATGACCTGAGCTGAAGTCAGACACCCAGGGGCGCCTGGGTGGCGCAGTCGGTTGGGCGTCCGGCTTCGGCCAGGTCACGATCTCGCGGTCCGGGAGTTCGAGCCCCGCATCGGGCTCTGGGCTGATGGCTCAGAGCCTGGAGCCTGTTTCCGATTCTGTGTCTCCCTCTCTCTCTGCCCCTCCCCCGTTCATGCTCTGTCTCTCTCTGTCCCAAAAATAAATAAACGTTGAAGTCAGACACCCAACTGACTGAGCCACCCAGGCGCCCCTCCTATAATCAGTTTTGATACTCTCATCAGATGCTCCCCTTTTTATTTTTCTGAATATATTAAGGTCCATATTCTGTATATGGTAATTCCAGTATCCTAACCTCTCTGCAGGGCAGATCCTGCAGTGTGTGGTCTGCTGACCCACTGAGGCAGCTGCTTTTCTGGTTGAGGTGGCGATTTGTAGTTGTGAGCTCAGTAATGTCTGAGAACTGTGTTTATTTTTTTTTTTGTCATGTTCAATTTTATTTATTTATTTTGAGAGAGACGGAGAGTGAGCTCGCACGCGTGGGCACAAGCCAGGGAGGAGCAGAGAGAGAGGGAGAGAGAGAGAATCCCAAGCAGCCTCCGCGCTGTCAGCACAGAGCCCGACAGGGGTCTCGATCTCAGGAACCGTGAGATCATGACCTGAGCTGAAACAAGAGTCAGACGCTTAACCGGCTGAGCCACCCAGGCATCCCCTGAAAGATTTAAGATGTTTAAGATGCTGTCATCCTGAGACTCTCTGTCCACCTCTGCTGGTCCTTGGGGCCACCAAGACCTTGACCTGGAGGTTTCCGGGCCACTCCGTGGTGTGACCTGGCACCAGTGACCCTCGGGCACAGGCTGTGCTGTGTCAACTCCCACGCTGATACTTAAGACACCATATCCTTCAGCTTCTTTTTTTCCGTAGTTCTTGGGAGTGAGTTCGGCCACGACTCTCGTGTTGTTTGGCCGCTCTCCTGGTTTGTAAGTTTATTTTCATAGGACCTCCTGTGGCCTGAGTTGTGGGGGGCTGTCCCCATGGGCAGGTTTGCTTTGCCTGTGCTGGGCGGGGGGGAGGGGGGGCCTCCTGGGCGCCGTGGTGGTCAGCCAGCGTTTCTGTGAATTTCTCAGCTTAGGGTCTCTGTACCACGTAGGCAGTATGAATTCGGTGTGGACATGGGGAAATTCCCGTTTCTTAGGGTGGCTGTCCCACCCGTGGCTCTAGACAGGTGGCGGCTTCCTTGTAGCGCCCTCCGGTGGATGGAGTTATTTCCAGCTCCCAGCTCACCGAAGGGACAGAGCCTCCTGGCTCCTGGCTTCACGCAGGCAGCTCAGCACTGTCTCGCCACACCTGGACATCAAAGCCCAGCCTCCAAGGCCTGTGTCCTGTTCCAGCAACTCCCTGGGTCACCTGGCCTCTGTTCCAACTCTTGATTTGACTTTGCATTTGCTCTTTGATTCTTATATCTGGAATCTTTGTTGTATGCTCACTCATATACATGTGCGGGGGGAGGGGCGGAGGGGTAAGCTTTGGGGGGATACTCGGGCTTACATTTTATGTAACATTTCTGTGTTAAGAGTGAGGGCAGGACCTCCCCAGAGCAGCGCGGCCTTCCCCAGGGACCAAAGATCCAGCCCTAAGAACTCACGGTCGTATTCCTCACCCCTTCCCACCCTCCCCTATGCTCACTACCGTGTGACCTCACGCTTTGCCCAGAAGGCCCCACTGCCCCTGCTTGCTCTGGCCTTCCGTTCCCACCAGGCTCTTTTGCCATCTGAGCCTTGTAAGCGCCCGTGTCCATTTCCTCGGCTGGATGTGTGTCCCCCACCGGGGCCAAGGGGCCCTGATGCTGTGTGTTCATGCACTTTCCCTTTCTCAGGCTCGGGGCCCCCGGTTCCTGCCCCTGACCTCTTAATGCAGATCAAGCAGGAGGGCGAGCTCCAGCTCCAGGAGCAGCAGGCTCTGGGGGTAGAGGCCTGGGCAGCCGGACAGCCGGATATCGGGGAGGAGCCGTGGGGCCTCAGCCAGCTGGACTCCGGAGCAGGAGACGTCTCTACAGATGCCGCCTCTGGTGAGTGGCCGCAGCTAAAGCAGACACAGGGACAAGTGTGGGGGCTGACGGCAGGGTGTGGGAAAGGACCTGGAAGCACCGTGGAGCTGTGGCCTCCCAGATCTCGGACATCCGGCCTGACCCACTGGGGAGTTTTCCCCCCTGAAGGGAGGGGGCTGTGCCTAATGATACCTTGTGCCCCCCCTCCCCCCCCGGGTTTGGTGGTGCTCACGTCTCAGAGCCTCTCTGCCTGACCTCGGTCCACTGCACTCCTGTTTGCCTTGCCCTCGCCCCAGGGCAAATTGCCAGCTGCCTCGCATTACAGAGGCCTGCATGAAATGAGCAGTGACATCGAGCTTCCTGGTGCCTCAGAGAAGGGGGCCACAGAAAACCGGGTGCGGGAGAGGAGAGGTGGTTACGCTCCCGCAGAAAAGGCCCAGGTGGGATCTTAGGGTCTCACCTGCCCTTCCTTCCCCTAACGCCCGGGCTCGGATCTGTCCTCACTGCAGGCGTCCACTCCAACTTTTCCACCACGATCCCACCCACTTCCTGGCAGGCGGACCTCCCTCCCCATCACCCTTCTTCAGCATGCTCGGACGGGACACTGAAGCTCAACACAGCAGCCTCCACGGAAGGTATGGTGCGGCCGAGAGGGGGCGGGAAAGGCTCGCGTCTGCCTGCAAGGCTGCCTCGGCCCAGGGCCCTCGTTTTTACTGCCGAACTGCCCTGACCTCTCAGCCAACAGGCCTTTAGGTGTCACATGTGGCGTTAGGACTCTATAGTCTGTCCTTGATCTCCTTCCAAACTCTTAAGCTCGAACAGCCTTTCTTGAGAGCGTGTGTGTTTCCGACTGTCCCTTTCACATATGGTCCTAACCAGTCAACCCTGCTAAAGCTGATCCCTTGAGAAGGACATATCGCCTGCCCAGGCTCAGCTGTCCTGGCTCTCTGCTGGCGTGGGAAAAACCAAACCAGACCAGAGCCTCTTGTGACCCATCAACACTACCAAAGACAGGCGTCCGAAGGCCAGGATCAGGAAGAACGACTACCAAACTTATGGATTAGTTTTCCATTTACTTCTGTTTTGAAGGCCAGTTATCTGTTACTTTCCTCATTCCTGTCATATTTGTGCTAAAAGCCCAGGTCCCTGATATAAAACTTCAGGATGTGAGAGTCCAGTACATTTATATAAAATCAAACACAGTTTTACTGTTTGGCTAATATTTTTCTCACTAGCCGGCGGGCCACCTAGAATGCTTGCTGCATTCCAAACGTGCCCACCAGTGGTCAGCCTTAGGATGAACTCAGGAGTAGCCTTAATAACCAAAGCGAAAATGGACCCGGGTGAGCAAATGCGATGGTTGCTTTACCTGTGAAGGTCCTCGCCCAGGGTTTGGCCGCATGACTGTGTGGGGGGGGGAGGGGGGGGGGCTCTGCCCAAGGGGATCCTGAGGCTTGGGAGAGTAGGGCTCACCGTCTTGGTGGAGCGGAGTAGCTGCCGAACAGCCAGACGGAAGGATCGGCTCCTCCCTTAAGCAGGTACGGGGACACGACGATACCGGGTCCTTCTGCCTTTCTCAGCAGATGTCAAAATTGTGATAAAAACAGAAGTCCAGGAAGAGGAGGTGGTGGCCACGCCAGTGCATCCTACCGACCTGGAGGCTCACGGGACCCTGTTTGGACCAGGCCAAGCCACAAGGTTTTTCCCTAGTCCCGTCCAGGAAGGAGCCTGGGAAAACCAGGGCGGCTCCTTCCCCAGCCAGGACCCTGTGCTGGGGCTGAGAGAGCCCGCCCGGCCGGAGCGGGACATGGGCGAGCTCAGCCCCGCGGTGGCCCAGGAGGAGACCCCGCCGGGGGACTGGCTCTTTGGGGGGGTCCGGTGGGGCTGGAATTTCCGCTGTAAGCCCCCCGTGGGCCTGAACCCGAGGACTGGGCCCGAGGGGGTGCCCTACACCTCCCCCGACAGCGGGGAGGCCGTGCTGGACCCCAGCCAGGCCCCGAGACCCTTCGGCGACCCCTGTAAATACCCCGGCCGGACCAAGGGCTTCGGCCACAAGCCGGGCCTGAAGAAGCACCCCGCCGCCCCGCCGGGAGGGCGGCCCTTCACCTGCGCCACGTGCGGGAAGAGCTTCCAGCTGCAGGTGAGCCTGAGCGCGCACCAGCGCAGCTGCGGGCCGCCAGAGGGGGCGCCGGGGGCGGCGGGCGGCGGCGCGCGGGACGGCAGCGCGCTGCGGTGCGGGGAGTGCGGCCGCTGCTTCACGCGCCCCGCGCACCTCATCCGCCACCGCATGCTGCACACGGGCGAGCGGCCGTTCCCCTGCACCGAGTGCGAGAAGCGCTTCACCGAGCGCTCCAAGCTCATCGACCACTACCGAACGCACACGGGCGTGCGGCCCTTCACCTGCACCGTCTGCGGCAAGAGCTTCATCCGCAAGGACCACCTGCGCAAGCACCAGCGCAACCACGCGGCGGGGGCCAAGGGCCCGGCCCGCGGCCAGCCCCTCCCGCCCCTCCCGGCCGGGCCCCCGGACCCCTTCAAGAGCCCGGCCTCCAAAGGACCCTTGGCCTCCACAGACCTAGTGACCGACTGGACTTGTGGCCTGAGCGTCCTGGGACCCAGCGACGGCGCGGACCTGTGACGCCCCCCGCCCTCCCCCGCCCGAGCTGGCGAGGGTGGGGGGGGCGCCCCGGTGTCCTGGCCCCGCTGCAGGCCGCGCGCCTAAGGAGAGCCCCACTCGGAGGCGGCAGGGCGGTGGTGGGAACGGAGCCCGGGGAAGCCGGTTTCCCAGCCGCTGAACTGATTGCTGGAGGGAGAGAAGCTATCAAACGATCCGGCCTCCGCCTCTAAACAAAGTAGAATTCTCTGATTGTGAAACTGAGCAGCATAGAATTTTAAGTAATTTAATTATGGAGACTTTTTTTTTTTTTTAATTCTTGACGAAAACGCTGGAAAATAGTCGTAGCACCAGTTTAAACTTTATAGTGTACTTTCGGTTTCCGGAGCGTGCGTTTGTGTGGGCTGTGACCGTACCAAGTCCGACAGTGAGTTGGCCGGCTGGGGACACAGATGAGGAGGGTCCCGGACCTGCCCTGGCCCCGCTGACTCCTAGGGAGGGGCCGGTGGGGGTGGCGGCGCAGCAGAGTTGAGAAACCCCCGCCCCACCTGGCCACCAAGCTGGCCTGGCGGTGGGGCAGGTCTGGGCCTGGGGCTTCAAGCTCCTCCCATCACCCCTCCCCTCCAGGGTGTGGAACCCCCACCACGGGTCAGAGTCAGCAGGGAGAAGGACGCGCCCACCGGCAGCCAGTCCCGTTCCCCAGCTTGCCCCTCCATCTGAAAAGTCCCCCCACCCAAAGTGCTGGCCCATTATGGGCCATCTGCCGCCCCTAACGGCAAGGGATCTGGGTGGTGTCACCCTGTTATGGGACTCAGGGCCTCATAAAGGAGAGCCACCTGAAAACACAGTGTTAGGGCTGCGCAGGGGAGGAGGCAGAGGTGGGCAGGCCCAACCTTTCACCCTCAGTTACCGGCGGAGCCAGGAACAAAGCCTGGCCTGCCGAACCCCACGAACCCCATGTGGGGCCGCTTTCCTCTCCAGCCAAATGCTTCTCTTTCCTTTGCTCTGTGTAGTGAGTGTTTCTTCGTTGTCAGAACGCTTTCACATCGCGTCTCATTTGATTACTGTGACCTTGTAAAGCACGCGGGACGAGTGTTGTTAGAGATGAGGAAGTAAACTCCTCCAAGGGCACCCCTCCCAGCCTCACGCGGGAGCGCGAGGCCGCGTGCCAGCAGTCGAGGAAGGCCACGGCTTAGACAGGCTGGTCGTCCTGGAGCACCACCGGCTTGGGGGAGGGAAGGTACTCGCGGCTGCCCTCTCAAGATCTGTACCACCGCTGGCCGAGCAAAATCATTAGGCGTCAAGGTTCTGCTGGCCTGTCTGGAGTGTGCACCCATTCTCCCCAGGGGGCGGTCGGGTTGGGGGGGGGGTTGCTGGGTGGCAGGTCTGAGGCTGCGTGAGGGGCAAGCGCTTGTTCATTCCCCCTCTGACATCTTAGAGGTAGAATTAGAAACGGCCCAGGTTTCTTGATTCTGCCGCAATGCTGTCCCTACCACACAAGTGTCCATTCCTGTTTCGTTGGCACAGCCACTGGTCCCCTTGCCCCCAACGGGTAACCTGTTCCCCCCTGAGGAACCAGAGACCGTGGCTTCCTTTCAGTCCGCTTCCTCATGCGTCCTTTTGTTAGGCAATAGACTAGTTCGGAAAACTGTTTCTATGTACTGTATATTTTGTACCCGTTTACACTTCTAATATTGATATAACTGATATTTTGAAAAACGGATGAAGAGGAAACATCCTGTTAAAATAAAACCTAACCAGCACCAAGACGGCTTGGCGGGTTCCATTCTTAGACCTGTGTCTTGGGCACTGATGCCTCTAGACCCTCCTCCCACGGGAGCCGTGTGGCCAGCTTCCTGGGCGCCCTCCTCCTACACGTGGTCACCTCGGACCCAGGGAGGCCGCCGTCCCTCAGAGCTAGGAGTGGAAGAACCCAGAGAAGTCTGACTCCATGGAGGGGAAACCATAACGCGCCCAGTCACTTCGCTTCAGAGTAGAGTCCTGCTTTGTGTCGTCCGGCTTGATGTAATGCGATGCGAGGTGCGTGAGACCGGGTCTGGGAGAAGAACTGCAGAGCATCCGAGAAAAGCGGATGCCGGGTGTTCTCTCCTCGCCTCGTGCCTCTGCTGGGCCCGCGGCTGCTGTGTTCCTGGTCCGGGGGTGGAGGCCCCCCGACAACCAGAGCCAACGGTTGTGAATGTTTTATCTCGTGTGTTCGGTCTTTTTCATCTTGATCTTTGTCTTTTTAAGAAAATGAAAACGTACAATAAAACCTGCGGAAACTTGCCACAAGGGCCTGGGAGTGGGACGGGGCGAAAGCGAGAGTGGGTGTCCCGTGGCGTCGAGGTGACGGTGGCAGCGCGCTCCTCACCGGCAGCCCTGCCCCCCCCCCCCGCTGGACGTGGCCCCGGTGCTCGGAAATCAAGCAGGGACGCTTCCGGTGACTGCCGGGCTCACCGTGCCACCGCCCCGCCGCCGCACGGGGACATCCCCACTCGCCCTCTTGCCACACGCCCTGTGCGCACGAATCCCGAGGACCCTGCCAAAGTCCCCAACCATTTAGTGGTTCACTCCAGGGCCGACTCCTGAGGCTCTCCGGGCAGAGCATGGGGGAGGGGGGTGAAGTTAAATATCCAAAGGGGCGCCCCCATCAGTAGTTAGGGAGACCGGGCCAGCCCCGTGGGCGGGGGGCCCCACCACTGCTCGGAAGCATCAGCCTTAGGCCAGAGCACTGTGGTCCCTGTTCGCTGAGTGTCCTTTTGCTGCTATAGCAAATGAGCACAAACTTTGTGGCTTCAACCAGTACAGACCTATTTTATGCCTCTGGAGGTCAGAAGTCCAGAACGAGCCTTACGGAGCTAAACTCGGTGTCAGCAGAGCTGCGTTCCTTCTAGAGTCCAGGGGAGAACCCACTGCCTCGCCTTTTCCAAATTCTAGAAGCCCCCTGCCTTTCTTGGTTCGTGGCCCCTTCCTTCATCTTCAGTGGGGGTCACTCCAACCTCTGCTTCTATCATCCCATCTTTTTCCGGCTTTGACTCTCTTGCCTCCCTCTCAGAATCTTTTCTCTCTCTCTCTCTCTCTTTTTTTAAAGTTTATCCATTTATTTTGAGAGAGAGAAAGAGCACAGGCCGGGGAGGAGCAGAGAGAGAGAGAATCCCAAGCAGGCTCTGTGCTGTCAGCGCAGAGCCCCACGCAGGGCTCGAACCCACAAACCAAACCGTGAGATGGCGACCTGAGGTGAAACCAAGAGCCTGACACCCTACTGACGGAGCCACCCAGGCGCCCCTCCCTCTCAGAATCTTGCAATTCCATCAGGCCCACCCAGCTAATCCAGAATAATCCCTTCTCTGAAGATCCTGATTTAATCACGCCCTCAAAAGTCCCTTCTGCCACTTAAGGTAACATATCCACAGGTTCTAGGGATCAGGATGTGGACATCTTGGCGAGGGGAGCATTTTTGGCTTTACTACACTTGCCAAATCCCAGGGCAGTTCTCCTCTCCTACCTGAGGCCAGGCCACATCCTCCACGGATGCCCCCGTGTTCTGGCACCGAAATAACGTGCTTCGGCGACAACATTTGAGGCTCGTCGTGCCCAGCCACCCCTTCATCTCAGCCACCCACTGTTGCCCACAGAAGGGTACCCGTCTGCTGCCTGCCTCCTCCCGGCATCTTTCTTTACCCTCATCTTTCTACAACTTTGTTCTATTCCTGATGCGTCCAAAGATGGCCCCCATCCCTTCCGACTTCCCGTTGTTAAGTAGCAGTGCCACGTCTCTGTCGTGTTCCCGGGCAGACTGAAGTCAAGAAGGGTCGACTGTGCCTTAACCGGTCCAGCAGCGTCAAGATCTTTGAAGATCGTGCTGGGCCCTGTAGCTGTTCTTTTATGCCTCCGTTCTTGGGAAGATACCCACGCTCCTCCGAGGTTCCTGTCTCCTTCTCTCTTTCCTTTTCTCTGTCGTTTATCCAACTTCATTCCACACCATTGAAGGCTTGGCAGAGCCCCGGGCTCCCGGGGTGTAACTCCCACCCCGTCCCGCCCCGCTCCATCCCTCATTCTGGCCCAGGGTGACCTTTCTAACTAGGAAATCTGAGCATCCTCGCTCCCTGACTTAAAGGCCTCCTATGACTCCCATCACCTACTGCTGAAAATCCAAATTGCAGCCCCGCATGGCTGACCCCCCCCGCCCCCCCCCCAGGAGGCGGCTCCTCCCCGTCCTCATCTCCTGTGACTGCTCTTGTGTCATCCTGCAGATGAACTGAACTGCCCGTCTTCCCTGGGCACCACGCTGTTCCCACCGCGTGCAATGTCCTCCTCTCCTTGCCCCTGCCCCCCCCCCCCCCGTACACTCCTTACCCCTCAGGTCATGGCTCAGCATCACCCAGCTGTCCCCGGTCTCTGCAGGTGGCACCGATGCCTCCCCTGTTTCCCACAGATGCTTGTTCAGTCTCCTTCTTTCCTCTTAGACTGTCCCCTACTTCACACATAATGTGTGGCTGGAAATGTGTATAAGAGTGTATGTATAAAGACAAGGCGGTGCACTCACAAGTCATAAAGAAGGCTTTATTCCCCGACAGCTATAAGCAAATTCCTGATCTGACATAATTGTCAAGTTCCTTTTAGCCCCGAGTATTGTACAATTTACACATGATTATTTAAAAACGTTAAAAGCACACGGGGCGCCTGGGTGGCTCAGTCGGTTAAGCGTCCGACTTCAGCCAGGTCACGATCTCGCGGTCCGGGAGTTCGAGCCCCGCGTCGGGCTCTGGGCTGATGGCTCAGAGCCTGGAGCCTGTTTCCGATTCTGTGTCTCCCTCTCTCTCTGCCCCTCCCCCGTTCATGCTCTGTCTCTCTCTGTCTTAAAAATAAATAAACGTTGGAAAAAAAAATTTTTTAATAAAAAATAAAAAAAAAAAAAACGTTAAAAGCACACGGGGCGCTTGGGTGGCTCAGTCGGTTAAGCGTCCGACTTCGGCTCAGGTCGTGATCTTGCGGTTTGTGAGTTCGAGCCCCGCGTCGGGCTCTGTGCTGACAGCTCAGAGCCCGGAGCCTGCTTCCGATTCTGGGTCTCCCTCTCTCTCTGCCCCTCCCCTGTTCACGCTCTGTCTCTCAACAATAAACGTTAAAAGCATTTTTTAAAAAAGAAATAAAACATTAAAAGCACAATTTGGACATTAAATATACACACTGAAATAATTGGGCAAAAATTATTTTAAAAATTGGGCAAAAAAGTAATAAATGAGAATATTTGGGGTTGTGTTACCTGGTGTAAGGGGGCACCTGGGTGGCTCAGTTGGTTAAGCATCCCAACTCTTGATTGCAGCTCAGGTCTTGATCTCACGGTTTGTGAGTTCGAGCCCCATGTTGGGCTCTGCACTGACAGCACGGAACCTGCTTGGGTTTCTCTCTCTCTCTGCCCCTCCCCTGCTCGTGCTCGCTCTCTCGCAAAATAAATAAACATTTTTTAAAAACCTGATATAAACATCTGGAAACTCCAGATGGGATATAATAAACATAATTTTAAATACAGAGCCTTGAAAGGAATAAAGGGAAATCCTAGTGTACCAGAAACGAAGACAAAACAACCCCGGCATTGTAAGCATGTGAAT
Organism: Lynx rufus; assembly: GCF_022079265.1. Lineage (NCBI taxonomy): Eukaryota > Metazoa > Chordata > Mammalia > Carnivora > Felidae > Lynx > Lynx rufus. The sequence goes on along the minus strand of NW_025814856.1, from coordinate 162,858,028 downwards.
AGATGCTGCACCGAACAGGTGGGGGCAAGAAGGGTGGGGGCGCCTGGGTGGCTCAGTCGGTTGAGCATCCGACTTCGGATCAGGTCATGATCTCACAGTCCGTGAGTTCGAGCCCCGCGTCGGGCTCTGTGCTGACAGCTCAGAGCCTGGAGCCTGCTTCACATTCTGTGTTTCCCTCTCTCTCTGCCCCTTCCCTGCTCATGCTCTGTCTCTGTCTCAAAAATAAATAAACATTAAAAAAAAAATTTTTTTTTTTAAAAGAATGGTGTACGGGCCTTGGGCCCAGGAAGGTCACGGTTAGAACCAACACCTCCTCCAGAGAAAGTCCCTTAAAGGCCCCATCTTCAGACAATACATGGTTCAGAAAAAATGCAACCCAGCGCTAAAAGATGGTATGTTAGTTGGGTCCTCAGGAAGTAGATGTCGAGACACAGTTTGAAGTGCAGGAGGTTTACTGGGGAATAGTGCCTATAAGAGGTAAAGGCAGGAAGGAGCAGGATTTTGCAGGCAAAGTCTCAGACCAGGACACAGACCCAACATTCATGAAAGGAAAGAGACGGGCAAGCAGGTTTGAGCGGCAGGAGCAGAACATACTGTAGTTCTGACAGAGTTTCAGCCAACCAGTCAAAGGCTTCTAGAGCAGATAGTTCCTGTTAGAGGAGGCCTGCATTGAGCAGAAATGCCCAGGCCCTAAGACCCCCACCTGCTCACTCATTGGCTGGGGCTGCCCAAGGACGGTGTGGCCCTAGCTTGAAAGCCTGGGCATGTCCTGAAGGTGCTAATAACTGGAGGTGACAGCTAACTGCACTTCTTGTAGCCGGTGGTAAATTCTTTTTTTTTTTTAATTTTTTTTTCAACGTTTATTTATTTTTGGGACAGAGAGAGACAGAGCATGAACGGGGGAGGGGCAGAGAGAGAGGGAGACACAGAATCGGAAGCAGGCTCCGGGCTCTGAGCTGTCAGCCCAGAGCCTGACGCGGGGCTCGAACTCACGGACCGTGAGATCGTAACCTGGCTGAAGTCGGACGCTTAACCGACTGCGCCACCCAGGCGCCCCCTTTTTTTTTTTTTTTTTTTTAGCCGGTGGTAAATTCTTAAAGATCCGAGTGGCATAATTCCACAGCTGCCGCGGTGACAAAAAACGTATGTCTCAGGCTGGGCCCTGGAAGATGGTAGTGGATGGGGTGATATCTTCCTTGAGAATCCAAAACGACAGCCAGTACCTCATGGAGGTTGGGATTCAATTTTCCATTACCCAAACGGCTGAGCAATTGACATAAAAGCCGGACCTAGGCCAATGATAGCGCTTGACAGTTTTGGCTGAAGGAAACCCCAAAAGAGGAGGAACTAGCTCACAATCCGGACCACAAGCCCGGCTCAGTATAAGCTCACAATCGCAAATTGCAAACCCAGAAGGAAGAAGTCCACCATTAGTGAGACTGTAACAAGCAGCAGGATCAAAGTCCAAGAGCTTGAATTCATGTAAAGATCATCCAAAATAGAAGGTCATAGCAATAGTTTTATAAGGCATAAAACTAACAGAGGGCAGAAAGTGGAAGAAGCAGCCTGGGGAAAGCATGATAAATGGGGGAAAAAAGAACCATAAGAAAAATCAAGATACTATTAAAAAGAAAGTGAAATTTGAAAAACAACAAAATGTCTGGAAATAAAATAGCCACTGAAATTTTAAAAACTCAGTGGACAGGTTAAACAGCAGATCTAGATACAGCTGGAAAGAATTAGTGAAATGAAATATAGATGAGAAAAATACTCAGAATGAAGGACAGAGAGAGAAAATCATGCACGGAAATAATATGTTTAAGAGCATAGACTAGAAACACCTACCATAATCTATCTAATCAGATATTCTCATCTACAAAGAGATAATTAAGAAATTAGGAGGAAGGACTCCTGGGTGGCTCAGTCGGTTGAGTGTTGGACTCTTGGTTTCAACTCAGGTCATGATCCCAAGGTCATGGGATTGAGCCCAGCATCAGGCTCTGCACTGAGTATGGAGCCTGCTTGGGATCGTCTCTCTCTCTCTCTCTGTCACTCTCTCTCTCCCTCCCTCCCTCCCTCCATCCTCCCCCTCTCCCTCTCTTTCTGTCCCTCTCCCCAATTCTCACTTTCTCATTCTCAAATTAAAAAAAAAAACACAAAAATAATGAAATTGAGAGGAAATAAATATTTTAAAAGAATGACAATCTTCAAGAATTGATGAAAGACAAATCCTCAAATTCAAGAGGCCCAAAGGTAAATCCACACATAGAAATATTGTGGTGAAACTAGAACCACCAAAACCAAAGGGAAAATCCTAAAAGCAGCCAGAGAAAAAGACAGATTGGCATCAAAGGAAAAGGGTGTTCAACTAACCACAGACTCTTCTATGATAAAAATAGAGATCAGAAGACAATGAGTGAACACCTGCAATGTGGTGACAGAAAATAACCGCCAACCTAGATTTTTGTACCCTGCTCAATTATCACACACCAGCAATGCCAAATAAGGACTTTTTCAGAAAATAAAAACCCTCACTTAAAAACTGCTGAAGACTGCTGTCCTTTAGGAAGAAGAAACTCGAACACAGGTTGGAGAAGGACATAAGGGGAATAATGAGAAAAAAAACTAGTAAATACAGGTAAATAGTAACATGTCGACTTTATAAAACAATAATAAAGATAAATTTGGGAGATACAAAACAAAGTGGGATTAAAATACTAGACAGCATGTAGAAGGGTGGAGTATGATGTCAGTGAAAGCATCCTGTGGTCCTTGTGACTTCAAGAGAAGGGCAATTACATTTAGACTTTGTAAATCAATCATACACATTTAAATGTTCATCATAGCCCCTAAAAGAATAGAAGCAGAGTGGATCCTAGCAGAGGGAGGAAGAGTGTATTAGGAAAACTCGATTCATCTATTAGAAGGTAGGAAAAGGGGGAAAGAAGCAAAGCTATGGTAAACCAAGATCACAAAATAAGATGCTAAAAAAAAAACCAAATATATCTATATTCACTGTGAATAGAAAACAAGCTCTTCAGTCGAAAGACACATTGTCAGATTGTACAACTATACAGAAATCCAGCTCTATGCTTTGAAGTTTTAGTGAGCAATATTCCTTGGGGCATGCACTTTCCTTCCTCCAACCATGGCCCCGTAGTGGTGTTATGTCAGCCCTTCTCTTCCTGGCTGTTTGGTACCATAATGACCTCTGCCAAAATTCCAAAATATTTCATCACTTTCCATTATCAGAAAAGTCTCATTCCAGCCTCAGTCTGAACCATATTTGAACTTGAGTGGCAAACTTGGTCAGAGCCTGTGTCCCCTCCACTCTGGTTTGGGCTGGATCTGTCTGGGGCACCAGGAGTTTGGGTGGAGAGAGCACAGAGTCTCTTCCTCAAATCCTTCCTCCTTTCTCTCTCCGATCCTCCCAGACTCCAGCTTAGGCCTTCGCAAAGCCTCACTTTGGCCAGACCATGGGGTGAAAGATGTGAAGCAGGATGTGCTCATGTGAGTTGCCTTAGAAACTTCATTCAGCTTGTTTTATAAATTTTTTTTTTTCAACGTTTATTTATTTTTGGGACAGAGAGAGACAGAGCATGAACGGGGGAGGGGCAGAGAGAGAGGGAGACACAGAATCGGAAACGGGCTCCAGGCTCTGAGCCATCAGCCCAGAGCCTGACGCGGGGCTCGAACTCACGGACCGCGAGATCGTGACCTGGCTGAAGTCGGACGCTTAACCGACTGCGCCACCCAGGTGCCCCATTCAGCTTGTTTTAACCTGGGACTGTAGGGCTTTACTGGTACGGTGGTTTCCAGGCGGGTGGGATGTGAGGTTGTCTTGGGGTGGTACTCAGCTTTACCCTGACTTCCTTTGACATGGAGAAGAATTCCTTGAGGGGTGGCAAGAAATATCTGCCCCTCTTTCCAGGCATAACCACCCATTATGTGGCCTGTGGAAATGTGCATGCATCACAGGTCCCCCCCCCCCAAATGCTGTGCTCCTTTACAAGAAGGCCAGGAAGCAGCTTGGGTCTTAGATCGCACCCTTGGGGTGCGAGGGGAACTGGAACAAGGTGAGAGTAGCCCCACCTTTCCCTTGTGATGTCTTTAAGCCTCCAGAAATCTCTGCATTAAAAGCCATCTGCTGCCATGTTCCCTGTGCTCACAAACTTCAGGGGACACGTATCACGTACACTCCTCTTCTTCCCTGTGGTGGAAGAGGGAGCCCGGAAAGGGCAGCGAGCACAGTGCTGGGCTCCACAGAGACACTTTGAGCTCTCTCACAGGGAGAGGGAAGGATGGCCGAGAACTCCCTTCTCTCTAGGCCTCTTTTCATGTGTGTGTGGCGGGGGGTAGGCTCTGAGCTGGGGGTTGCCAGCAAGGCTCCGTAGGTGAGTGATTGTCCCACTGGCCACACAGAAGTAAATGGTGGGGTAGCTTATGCCTTTTGTCCTTGGCTCTGGGCCTTCGCCTTGATCCCCAGACAAGGACAAAATGACACTTGACATCTTGTCACATGATGTTTACAAAAGACGTACCTAAAAGTTAACAGCACGACACACAGCGCAAAGTAAAGAATTGGGGGCAGAAAATATATACTGGCAAACACTCACTGAAAGAAAATGGACCAGGAATACCTTTAGACGAAACAGATTTTAATGCCAAAAGCATTTCTAGGTAAAAAGGGTCACACATTATGAACAAAATAAAGTACAATGTACCTCATGGCATGGACTCAAAAATATAAAGCAAAAAGTGGCAGAATTCTGAGGACAAATTTGAAAAGAATCACAATGGGAGATTTCTATATAGCTCTCCATATTTGGTAAAACAAACAAAAATTAGTGAGAATATAGAATAGTTGAAAAGCATATTTAACTAATTCTATCCAAACAATTAGAGGTTTTATGTTCTTTTCAAGAACATGAAGTATTTACAAAAACTGGCTACAAAACAAATTGTGACAAATTCCAAATAACCAATTTTATTCAGACTCCTTTTTATAATCACAGTGTGATAAATTGGAAATAATAAAATGACATACAAAACATTTGTAAAAGAACCATCTAAGAAAAAAAATAACTTTTGCTCACATTTTAAGATTTTTTTTTAATTTTTTAATGTTTATCTATTTTTGAGAGTGGGGAGGGGCAGAGAGAGAGGGAGACACGGAATCCGAAGCAAGCTCCAGGCTCTCAGCTGTCAGCACAGAGCCCCACGTGGGGCTTGAACTTACAGTGAGATCATGACCTGAGCCGAAGTCGGGCGCTTAACTGACTGAGCCACCCAGGCACCCGTTAAGATTTTATTTTTAATGACATGGGGCTCAAACTCACAACCGCGAGATCAAGAGTTGCACACTCTACCGACTGAGCCAGCCAGATGCCCCGTCTCACATTTTAATACTGTTTTACATGTTTGTTTTTTCGAACAATTCCTATTGTAAAAAGTTTATAACAAAAAATCGCAGCTGATTGCAGAATATTTATTTAATATTAATGTATCAAATATACAACTAGTAATCTTGAGGAGGAAAATATACCAAGACTGGGTACAGTTGTAAAAGTAGATTCATATAAAACATGTCAAATGGAAAGTATATTTTTATTTTTCCACTTTTCATATACACTGGAAGACAAAGAAAAATCCAATCAGTTAACTATTTGGGTGGCTGAAGTCTTTCATTTTATTTTGGTAACAAGAAAATCCAAATTTAATGCTTAATATCTCATCTTTCAGTCATCTGAAAAAGAAAGATAATACACTCATTAATCTAGGTGTTTCTTAGTGGGATATTAGCTGATTAGTTGACCTCTTGGCCCCATCAAAATTCTAGCTGGCTTAGTTGCAGAAATTCACAAGCTGATCCTAAAATTCAAATGGAGGGGTGCCTGGGTGGCTCCGCGGGTTGAGGGTCCGACTTCGGCTCAGGTCATGATCTCGCAGTTTGTGACTTCGAGCCCCACGTCGGGCTCTGTGCGGACAGCTCGGAGCCTGGAGCCTGCTTCGGATTCAGTGTCTCCCTCTCTCTCTGCCCCTCCCCCACTTGTGCAATGTCTTTCTCTACCTACCAAAAATACATAAAATATAAAATAAATAAATAAATAAAATAAAATTCAAATGGAAGTTCAAGGCATCCCAAATGGCCCAAAACAATCTTGAAAAAGAAGAGCAAAGTGAGAGGGACTCACGCTTCCTGATTATAACATCTGGAAACATAAAAAGTATGCTAACAATAGCACAAAGGATGGTAGGTAACCTGTTGTAAGATTAACGAACCATAATAAAGTGGTATGACTCATGTGAAGAGAGTTGTTAAAAATTAAAAGTGTATATTTTATTTTTTTTATTTTGAGAGAGAGAGAGAGAGCGCGCGCATGAGCAAACGGGGGAGGGGCAGGGAGAGAGGGAGAGAGAGAATCCCAAGCAGATTTTGCCCTGTCAGTGCGAAGCCGGACTTGGGGCTTGATCTCACAAACCGTGAGATCATGACCTGAGCCAAAATCAAGGGCTGGCCGCTTAACCAACTGAGACACCCAGGTGCCCCAATGCTGTAGATTTTAAAACTTAGGGCAACCTTTAAAAATGAGGTATAAATACCAAGTGTACAGTGAAAAATAGAATTACTTAAAAAATACTCTATCCAAAAGCAGGCAAAGAAAGAAAGAGGGAGAGAAAGTATTGAAAACCTGGAACACAAAGAAAACAACTAGCAAGGTGGTAGATTACAATGCAGTCCTATCCGTCCGACTCTTGATCTCACTCAGCTCAGGTCCCGATCTTACTGTTCTTGAGTTCAGCATCGGGCTCAATATTGACAGTGCAGGGCCCGCTTGGATTCCCTTTCTCTCTCCCTCTCTCTCTGCCCCTCCCCTGGTCAGTCTCTGCCTCAAAATAAATAAATAAACTTAAAAAAAAAAAAAAAAACAACTCAAACCCAGACATTAAAAAAAAACAAAAACTGTAAAAAATTGCAATCCTATCGGTAAGCACATTAAGTTCTGGTGACAAAGTTTATAGCCACAATATGTGTTCTAAAAACACCTATAAACCAATAAGAAAAAGACTTCACAACAGAAACACTGGCAAAGGCTAGGAAGAGGAAACTTGAAGTGCAAGAAACCAAATGTCTAGATGTTCAACCCTCTTAATAACCAGGGAAATGCAAACATCAATACAAGGTAAAATAATGACTACTAGTTTCAAACTCATCCTGCTGACGAAGTTCAAGGTCCATTATCAGTAAGTGTCGGCAAGGCTCTGAAAACAGGACCCCGTGCACTGCTGGTGGCAGTGTCGCTGGGCACCATCTCACTGGTGAGCAATGTGGTGAACTTAGGGAAGAGGAAGGGCTCCTGTCACCCACTCTTCAGTGTCCCGGGGTCTCTCCGAGAGAAACTCCGACGGACACAGCAAGAGGTGAGAGCAGACGTTCCCAGCAGCAAGTTTGTTTTCATTGCTCGCGGGGGGAGGGAAAGTACACTGGAGTGTATTTATTCAATGAAATACTATATAGTGGTTAAAAGGAATGGACCAGATATTCTCGTTTCAACACGACTATATCTCAAAAACAATGATGCAAAAAAAAAAAAAAAAAAAAGCAAGTTGCAACCTGATATGGACTGAATTACATTCACATACACATTTAAAATACCAAAAAGCAGGGGTATGCGCTGTTTGCTGCTGCATGGTAGGAAATGCATCAAGACATATAGGTGGGAAGTCCAACCTCTGGGAAGGGAAGGAAATAGATTCCGACAGAGGCGCTGGCCTCATCCACATCCATAACTTTCCATTTTTACAGAGACATAGGAGCGGACAGCGCACTGAGTCCTGATCCTGTCGCCTTCCAAGGCAGCTCCACCCCTGGCCTCCCAGGGATCCCATTAGGTGAACAAAGATATTCTACTTTTCTTCCCCGCTTAAGTTCCAGTTGGGTTTTCGTCACTTGTAACCAGGAGGCCTGCCTATACTTTCTTGCTTTCTCCCCCCCCCCACCCCCAGTTCTTGCCACCTGGTAGGTATTCCATAAATATGCGGATAAGTGAACCTGTCCAGCAAAGGGAGCCGCCAACTCGCAGCTCTACCATTTCTTTTGGGGGAGCCCTGAAGGTTAAGAAAGAGCATTCCGACAAGGGGCTGGCACAGCAACTTAGGGTAAACAAGTCCCTTCCCGCTCGGCCTCAGTTTCCTCCCAAACGACGGGTCCGGCCCCTTCCAGCCCCAGCACTCTATGATTCTCGGAATTGTGTCCTTTCATGTCGAAAACAACACTCGGGCATTTCACAAAAGCACCCAGCCCCCTTGTTACCCTTGGAACCACGCAGCCCGCTTCCCTGGAACCCGGGCTGCACAGAGCCGGTCACATGAACTCGGGCTTTCTTTGCCGTGCCGGGTTTCTTAGATCCCTTTGTGAGCGCAGGTTTTGAAAGGGAACGACCCGGGTTCTGGGTTTGAGAGGAGCAGGGGGATCCGGCGGGAGGAAGGCTGTCGGAGCCAATCAAGCCGCCTCCAGACCCCAGCACGTCGCCTTGGCTGCGCGCGGCTGTTTGTGCTCGGCTCTCCCGCCTCCGGGTCTCGCCCCAGGCTGCCCGGGGAGGCGAGGACCCCAGGTGAGAGGCCAGGGAGGGGGGGACCCCCGGGGGGGAGGCCGAGCGGTTCGGCCCGGGCTCCACGACGGGCTGGCCCGGGGCTCAGGGCGTGTCCGTCGCCGCCTGGCTGCTCGCTCGACACTGTTCGCTCCTACCGGCTGTAGATGGAGCTGTCTGGGTTCCTGCAGCCTCCGACGAGCCTCGGAGTGTTTCTCTTTAAACGGCCTGAGAGGGACATGCCTCCCAGGATGCAGTTTGTATCAACATGGCAGCTGCTGTGCAGCTCCCCTGCTGAAGAGGCGCCGGGACGGCAGCGCAGCTCGCAGCCGGGGCCGGGGCCGGAGCCGGGGTCGCAGCCGCGGCCGCAGAGGGGCCGCGCGCGGGCCGGGGGCCGGTGCTGAGGGCCGGGGCCCAGCTCGCGGCCGGGGCGCAGCCCGCCCGGCCGCCCGCACCGCCGCGCGCCCCGCTCCGACGCCGCCGCCCGGCTCGGCCGCTCCGTCCCCGCCCGCCCTGAGCAGGCCGGGCCCGACGGCCGCGCGAGCCCGGGCGGGGAAGGCAGGGCCGGGCGGGCGCCGCCTGCGGAGAGGCCGGGAGGGGGGGCGGCCTGCGTGGGGCCGCGCGGCGGCGGCGGCGGCGGCGACTCCGGCCCGGGCCGGACAGCGCAGGGCCATGGCCGAGGCGGCCCCGGCTCCGGTGAGGGCGGCCCGCGCGCGCACGGACGCGCGGACTCGGGGCCCGGGGGACGGCCTGCGCGTCCCCGGCTCGGCGGCCCGGCCTGGGGTCTCGGTAAGGGACACAAACGCCGCGACGTGGGGGGCGGGGGGCGGGGGGCCGGAGGGCTCGCGCGCCCCTTAACGGGAGTGGGGGTGGGGGGGGGAGGGCTGCGGGATGGCAGCGGGGCCGAGGAGCCGGCCGCCGTCCGGGCGAGGCTGCGGGGACGCCGGGGCCTGGCCCGCTCGCGGGCCCGGAGGTGGGCGCCCCGGGGCGGCGCGCCTCGCTCCCTGCGGAGCCGGCGCCGCGTCCGTCGGGGTTGCCGCCGCACGTTTTCCGCAGAGCTCGCCCCCGCCGAGCCTCCCGCGGCCGGAGCGCGGCGCTGACGCGGCTCTCCCCATTTCGCAGAGCGGAGACACTGAGGCACAGACACCTGGCGGCGACCCGGCCGGCCTGCCCCAAGGTCACGTAGCGAGTCATCCGTGGCCCGCTGCCCGCGTCCCCAGAAATACCAGCCTCCCGGGCGGCGGGCCTGGACGGGGAGGGGGGCGGCTCTGGCGGCGGCCTGCCCTGGATTAGGGGCCTGGCCCGGCTCGCGGTGGACGCGGCCCGTCGGGGGGGAGGTGACGGCAGGGCGAGAGGCCGGGCAGCGCCCGGCCGAGCGGTTGCGTCGTGGGGAGCGGGTGACCCTCGGGCTCCGGCGCCTGGGGCCTCCAGCCCCTGCCTCCGGAGGGCCCCCTGCCAGATTCTGGGTGTCCAGACGGATGGGGTCGGGGGAGCGAGCTCCTAGGGGTTTGGTGGCTGATGTTCCTCTTTAATGGGCCATTCTCAAAAATCGGTCCTAAAATCTCCCCGCAGACCTGCTCTTTGAGATGCGGTGGCTGTGCCTGGGAGCAGGATTGCTGCATGAGGGTCAGTGCCTCTGAGCCTCAGTTTACTGGTGTGTACAGGAAGGGGTCGGGATAAACGCTTCCTAAAGAGCCTCCCGGTTCAATACAACTCATCATCATCTCTTGGAAAAACAAAATACAGTGGAGATTTCAAAATGCCCACCTCTGGGTTGAGGTCTCCAGGGCCCTTGAATGGTATATAATTCTGAGTGAACCACACCGGGTCATACAAGAAACTGGCACGGCTTTTCTTTTCTTTTCTTTTCTTTTCTTTTCTTTTCTTTTCTTTTCTTTTCTTTCTTTTCTTTTCTTTTCTTTTCTCTTCTTTTCTTTATAAATTGATAGGAATGGTTCTGTATTATTCTGCTAAGATAAATGAAGCCTGGAGACCCCCATCCACTTGGGATACAGGAGGCAGGGAGAGTCGGTTAAATCCTGTGATAAAGGTCCAGAATCCTATCTGCCCCCCCCCCCACCCCCCATGGTTTGAGAATGCAAGCTTGTTCATCTTAGATATTATATTTACAGCTCCATCCCTCTCCTTGGCCATTTCTTTATGCTTAGGGTAAAATCAAGCCACAGGTTTATTGGTACTGACGACATTATAGCAAGGGGCTTTAATTTGGGGGTAGAGGAGGGGGTGTGCTCCTGTGGCCCCCTCATCCCTCAGCAGTCCTCCAAATCTGGAAATGGGAAGAGCCAGGCTAATAATAGCAAAGAAATGGTAGTTTCCTTGAGCTCTGATGAGACTGGTTGGGAAAGATATCTTAGCCTGCTAGCTCTCTGTACTGTATTGGATGGGGCTTTTTGTCATGGTTTTAGTTAAACCCCTGTATCACTCAGGGATACTAACTTGGCCCCTGGGGATTTTCCCTTCTTCCTAGTAGTTGTAGACAAATACCCTAATCCCCCTCCCAGCACAGGGCCCTGATGGGCTTATTGTGTTGCATTATGCTAGTCACTTGCCCTGTGTCTGAGGCTCCCGTCCCACAGGCCTGGCCTCTGTCTGCCTTCACCGGTGAGGAGCTGAGAGGTGGCTTACTTGTTGATGAGTCTTCAGGTCTAGGGGTCTGCAAAGCCCTTGAAAGCGTTTGCGGACTTTTGTGTGTAGGCCGGTGTGTGTTTTTTCGGGGGGGGGGGGGGGATGGAGAATCCCTAACTTTCATTAGGGTTTCAAAGGCGTCCCTGACCCCTGGCTTTCAGCGGCCCTGTCTTTATGGGCAGGGCCTTCCCTAACATAGAACCTACCCCCAGGTCTTTGGGAAGTCTCCATGCCTCTGGATGTTAGAGGTGGAGAGGATTCAGAACACTTACCGACCAGCTGCCCGGAGGCCCAGGTTCTGCGGCCAGCCCGCTGTGTGACCTTGGCCGAGTGAGTTGGCCTCTCCACGCCTCAGCGTCTTCATATGCTAAGTGTGGGGAATGGTTCTCAGAGTCCCTATTTCATAGGGTTTCCTGGGGATTAAATGAGATAACCCTTTAACATGCTTAACACTGTTCATGGCACACAGTAAGTGCTGAGTAATTGTTAGCTGTTATCTGACTAATAGGCTCTCACATCTGGCTAGCTGCAGAGCTCTCGGATCGTACTTACCTCAGAAAACATTCTGCCTGAACAGGCCTTACGTTTTCAGTTCTTGGCTTGAGAGTGTGGTGCTGTCTCAGTTAAGGCTCTCGTGAGTGAATGAATGAGCAAATAAAGGAAAGAGAGCGGGAGGAAACGTAAACAGGTTTAGGCTCTGACAGGTGACCGAAGGAGCGTCATTTTTGTTTTTGTTGTGACCCAATCACGTATACTGTTCATTCATCCAGCAGACATTTATTGAGCACGTACTACATGTCAGACTGGACACCAGGGATATACTCCTTTTCAAACAAAGAGAAGGGGCATTTCAGTTGTATTAAAGATCGCTTGTGTGTGGCACAGTGACAGGCCATTCAGATTCGCTGAAGGAAGATTATGAGGAAATGGACAAACATGTTATAGAAGGAATTCTGTTCAGCTCCAATAAAGCTATTGATTGTCTGGATAAGTAAATACAGAGCTGGTCATTCAGAAGACCTTGGCTTCACCTCCCCGGTGACACAAGAATTCTCTCAATGTGAATGTAGCAAGGTGGGGAACAGGAAGAGAGTGAATAAAGAAAGTCTCAAAAGGAATCGATCTTTCTTTTGGTTCTAGTCCCCACCAGCGTTGAGGCGAGTCACAGAACTGGCTGACTTCGGCTCTGTTTCCAGTCTGTCCAGGCCTTGGCTCCTCAGTTCCCATCTCACACACCACAGGGAGGAACCCAGACCACCAGGAGTGCACCTGCCTCAGTGGACCATCTGCCCCGGGGTCTTTGCCTCCCGTACAAAGACTGAATTGCCATATCCCTGGCCTGGCTGAGGGTCTCTCTTCTCTCTTTGCTTATAGCCTGGACTGCCCAGAAGCCCACTCAGCCTCCCCAGGAGGGGCTGGGTCCATAACACATGTCTCAAAATCAAACCTATACCATATAAATCCTTTGAAAAATGCTATTGCTAAGTCAGTAAGCTTTTATCAAAGAGCCTGGGAAACAAGGTAATTGTGTGTCCTCGCTACTAGAGTAAGTGAGGGAAAGCATGAAGAGGGCTGGGACTACCTGATCATTCACATAAGAAGCAGTGGGGCCAGATGGCACGTTCATCTTCCAGGTAAGTCCTCGAACAGCCCTGGCCCCACCGCTGTCTCCTCCCACCTTGCTGGGAGTCTTGGGGTAGTAACAGTGCCCGGCACTGATAAAACTCTGCTCTGTCGTTTTGCCAGGTTTTATTTCATTTTATGCTCAGTGCTCAAACTCAGCGAGGTGGTCTTTGTTTCCCGTGTGAGGACACTGCGAACAGGTCGAGTAACCAGGCAGCGGTCCGTGTGGACAGGACCGAAAGCCAAGGCCAGCGTCCGTCTCATACGCTGCTGGTCATGGGTGATCCTGTGAGGCATCTGTTGTGAAGAAAGAGACGCCTCCATCAAAGCAGAAGGTGGCATGGCCGCCCTTTCTTGGTTGTTAGTTGTGCTTTTGTAACTGATCTCTGAATCAGCGTGAGGTTCTCAAGAAGAGAGTCGTGTCCGTGGAACAGATCTTGATTGCCAATAAACCAGAAACCGTTTTTTATGTGGGTGCCTAACTTTGGCGTTTATCTTGCCAGCTGGAGACTGTGGCCTTCAATCCTGCCCTTTCTTTCCTTGACCACAGGTCCAGCAGCTGGACATGGAGACCCAACGCTCCTCACCTCTGTCCTTCCCCAGTGTTCTGCAAGAAGAGACCCCACGTCAGGCCCCTGCTGGACCCCCCCGAGAAACTCTGTTCCAATCGCGTGTTCTTCCCCCCAAAGAAATTCCTTCTTCGTCTCCCCCCATTCCCCGACAAGCCTCCCTGCCCCAAACTCCCAAGCTAGAGACCTCTGGCCGAATGCCACACGTTCTCCAGAAGGGACCCTCACTCCTGTATCTTGCCGCTTCTGAGCAAGAGACTCGTCTCCAGGGTCGCCCGGCTTCTCAAGAAGAGACCCAGTATCCGCCCCCAGCTGCTGCTGAACAAGAAATATCACTTCTGTCCCACTCCACCCCCCACCAAGAAGCCCTCCTCCACTCGCCTGAAGTTCCTGAGAAAGACCCCCTGACCCTGTCCCCCACAGTTCCCGAGACCGACATGGACCCCCTGCTTCAGAGCCCAGTTTCCCAAAAAGACACCCCCTTCCAGATCTCTTCGGCAGCCCAGAAGGACACACCGCTCCCGACAGCAGAGATCACCCGCTTGGCCGTGTGGGCTGCCGTCCAGGCCGTGGAGAGGAAACTGGAGGCCCAGGCCATGCGGCTCCTGACCCTGGAGGGGCGGACGGGGACGGCCGAGAAGAAGCTGGCGGACTGCGAGAAGACGGCCGTGGAGTTTGCAAACCATCTGGAGAGCAAGTGGGTCGTGCTGGGGACCCTGCTGCAGGAGTACGGGCTGCTGCAGAGGCGGCTGGAGAACATGGAGAACCTGCTGAAAAACCGAAATTTCTGGATCCTGCGACTGCCACCAGGCAGCAACGGAGAAGTTCCCAAGGTAAGAGCTATCCCAACTGGGGCTTCCCAAGGAGCGATCTGAACTGGGACGTGTTCTAGGAATTTCATATAAAAGAAGGGAAAAGAGATGCTTAAGAAGGAAACAAATACTGGGGGCGTCTGGGTGGCTCAGTTGGTTAAGCGCCAGACTTCAGCTCAAGGCATGACCTCACGGTTTGTGGGTTCGAGCTCCGCATCAGGCTCTGTGCTGACAGCTAGAGCCTGGAGCCTGCTTCAGATTCTGTGTCTCCCTCTCTCTCTCTGCCCCTTCTTGCCTCGCTCTCTCTCTCTCAAAAAATAAATAAACATTAAAAAAAATTAAAAAAAAAAAAGGAAACAAATACAATGATACCTAGTTGCCAACATTGCTGCACTAAACCCAAGATGGCCCAAATTCAGATGATTTGTCCCGTTAATAAAACCCTACGTGAATAGAAGAGAATGTCCGACGGCATCCTAGTGACCAGGGACCGTCGATTCGGAAGGGTATTCAATTCACAACAGGTGTGAACCCGTGGTTCACTGTTGAGGTGGACGGAGAACTTGGTGAAATGTTCCAGGGCTCTGTCCGTCCTGATGCTTTTATCAGTTGACTTATAAATTATGTTGATGCCAGTAAAAAAAAATGTGATTTCAAGAGGTATCCTAAAAGGCTAGGGAGTGGTTGGGTTTTAATATTATGTCCCAGAAGATCCTGATAGAACTTGAACGTGGACTGGTTTTCTTTCTGTTCTTTTGTGTGTTGTCCCTGTTCACAGCCTTATGTAGGGAAGAGACTTGGACAACATTCTGTAGGCCAGCGCTTCTCAGATGTTCTTGTGTACTTGAATCCCCTGGGGACCTTACTAAACGCAGAATCCAATTTAGTGGGCCTACAGCGGGCCTGAGGGGCTGCATTTCTAGCAGGTTCCCTGGTACCATGGTGCTGGTCTGCAGACCATGCTTTTAGAGCCGCAAGGATTATCCTAGACAGAAAACGGACCAGATAAAATGAGGCCCTTACTCTGTGGGGCCAGGACAGTGGCTAAAGTCAGGCGAGGTTTCTAGAGAGATCCGTGGTGAATACCTACAGCTGTGCCTTTGGGCCTAGCCCACTCCAGTCCTAAGAAGAGGTGTTTGAGCCAGGGCGGTGCAGGGGGGGGGGGGAAGAGTGGAGCCTTTCACCGCCTTGTGATTTGGCAGCTGAGGGCCTGTGACTGCCTTCCGGTCAGTCCAAGCTGAGCTTGTGTGGTTTCAGGTCCCTGTCACCTTCGATGATGTCGCCGTCCATTTCTCAGAGCAGGAGTGGGGGAACCTGTCGGAGTGGCAGAAGGAGCTCTACAAGAACGTGATGAGGGGCAACTATGAGTCTCTGGTTTCTATGGGTAAGGAGAAGGTTCACTTATGGGGGGCTTCCTCGACACCGGCCTGGGGTTTGGAAACGTTGGGAGTTCTGTGCTCCAGTGCTCCCCATAGTCAAAAACAAGGGACACTGGGGCAAGGAGGGGGAAGACAGACATCAGGGTCTCACCTTTATATGAGTTTCCCCATGGTGTGTGTGTGTGCGTGTGTGTGTGTGTGTAATGAATTTGTCCAGCAAACTATTATTAAACATAGTGCGAGGTGCTTCACTGAGAAGCACGTTACTTAATCCCCTGACTCTCCCGTGAGGGAGACGGGACAGGTGTTAGTGCTCCCGTTGGACCATCCAGCTGACTGAACATTGTCCCTGATGGAGGGCGTATGTCCCCCGGGTTCTGGTCTCCACTGTGCATAGAGAAGGCTGTGACCCAGGAGTTTAATACTCATGCCAGATCCCTACCAAAAAGTCACAATTTCACTGAGAACTCTAATACCCCAAAGTTTGTGGATTCTTGCTGTTTTCATTTTAATAAGAGTATTTAAGGAGGCAAACCTGGGAAAATATACTTTAGTTTTATAGGTATCCTTTTCTCTGTGATGGGAAACTCTTTGGACACACACAAAAAGTTAGAAAAACACTATATATGCTGTTGCATAGAAACTTTGATTCTTGTCAGAACCGTTAATTTTCTGCACACATACCTCCCCGATAGGACTTTTTTCTTTTTCATTTTTTTCCTTTCTTTTGAAAGTATATACATAATTGTGAAAATTGAGCAATCTAGATTTATATAGTAAGGAGCAATCCCTGCCCTCCCCCCAGTACTTCTCCCCAGAGGAAACCACCACAGACCCTTTGGCAGGTATTAACGCACGCACACACACACACGCACACGCGCACGCACACACGAGGCAGGTACTCGTGCATATGCAGTCTGTGGTGTGCACGAATGGGATTGTTCACCTATTTTACCGACCAGTAGGCCGTAGACAGCTTTCCATGTCAGCTCAGAAAGACGGGGCAGCATTCCAGGTGAACCTCTGGGCATTTGACCTTTCTGCTGTCGGTGAGCGGCAGGCCGATCGCGTCTTCTCGCTGCCACCAAACGTAATCGACATCTCTGTGTATTTACGTGTGCTTCCGTGAGTATTTCCACGGGACAGATTCCAAGGAGGAGGTTCGCCGAGTAAGGAGAGTGCAGGTTTACAATACCACGGCCACTGCCTCCAGAAGGCTGTGTGTGTTTACAACACAGAGTGTGACAATGTCGTCTCACCCTGGCCCGAACCGATGTCCTTCCATTTTAAATACTTGTCTTTTCTGTCGGGTGGAAAATAACACTTCATTATTTAAGTATGTCTGTCTTCGATGACTGGTGAACTGGTGTATCTTTTCCTGCGTGTGCTGGCCACTTGCATTTCCTCTGTGAATTACGTACTTAAATTTCCTTTTTTATTTTTCACTTATTGTAGAGGCTCTTTATATATAATGATGGACGTTAACTATTTAGTATAGAAGCCTCACCTATGACAAATACGTGCACGTGTATTTCCTCCAGGTTTATCTCATAACTCTGTCTCCAAAGAGCTTTAAACTTTTTTTAATGTGAGGCACACTATTGCTATCGAGTTTGATGGCTTCTAGGTTTCATCAGGATTAGTTTTTCACTCTAGGAGATTTCAAATCTCTTGGGTCTTTGTCATGAGAACCTGAGCAGGCATTGGCGGCAACGGGAGCCACAGATGACAGAGGGCCAGTTTCCACCGGTGGAAGGCGGTGCTTGCTGCGGCTCCCTCGTGGGAGGCCCTGGTTAACGCACATGCGTGCAGGCCCACGCACACATATACACGCACACGCGTGCAGGCCCACACACACCAGGGCCCCTAAGGAGAAGGGCTGGGAACTTGGCCCGTTTCTCTTCCGACACGGCCACTGGTAGGGTGGCTGCTCCTAGGGTCCCGGTCACCCAGGTGACACCTCACCACACAGGATGCCTTCTTTCCTTCCTTCTGCCCAGACTATGCAATTTCCAAACCAGACCTCATGTCGCAGATGGAGCGTGGGGAGAGGCCGACCATGCAGGAACAAGAGGACTCCGAGGAAGGCGAGACGCCCGCGGATCCCAGTGCTGGTGAGTGGCTACTGGGTGGCCCGGAGCTCTGCCTTCTAGATCTTTCAGCACTCAGGGGGCCCAGCATGGAGCGTTGCAATCCACGGTAGACCCCGGAGGGGTGTGTCAGCAAGTTGTGTGCGGGAAGGAGGCCTGCAGGTACTGGGGCCTGCTGGAGGCCTCCTCAATCCCCAGTGGCGCAAGTGGCCAACAAATAAAAATGCCACTGGGTTCATCGTCTTAGGGAGTGTTTGCCCTTGTCTCACTCTTGCAGGAAACAAAACCAGAACCGAAAGAAAAGTGGTCACTTGGCGGGATGCTAGTGATCATGCATTCTGGAGCCCCCCAGAGAAGGGCCACACCCTGGGTCCTGCAGCCGGTCAGTGGAAGGATAGGGACAGGCAGACTTGACCGGGAATGTTGTGCAACGTGCAGGACAATGTCTGGGTGGGACAGTTTGAGGGGCACTCGGGTGGCTCGGTCGGTTGAGTGTCCAGCTTCGGCTCAGGTTACGATCTCGCGGTTTGTGAGTTCGAGCCCCGCGTCGGGCTCCGTGCTGACGGCTCAGAGCCTGGAGCCTGCTTCGGATTCGGTGTCTCCCTGTCTCTCCCCTGCTCTCTCTCTCTCTCAAAAGTAAATAAAGATTAAAAAAAAGTTATTAGATGGGACGGTTTGATGGAGGCAGCAGAAAGGTGCCAAGCAGGACTGGCCATATTCTCAAGTACAAACTCCAGTGTCAGGTGCCTGCCCTAGAATCCCAGCTTCTCTGGTCACTCGTGGTTTGATGTTAGTTACTCAGCCTTTTTGGAAACTTGTTTTCGCCATCTACAAAATAGGACTGGGAACAATACCTAGGGCCTGATGGGGTGACTGGCGTGCACCAGTGGCCCAGTAAACCCCAGCTGTTCTCATTCTGCGTGGGGTCTTGTCCCTCCCCAGCCGCCCTATCCGTGGCCCACGTGCTTGCCCTGCGGGTGCTTTCGTGGTGCACAGTCTGTTTTTGGAGTTCCTGCTCTGGAATCGCCTTTGGGCTCGTATCATCTACCTTGAAGGTCTGCAGCGAAGCTGATGCTTGTCCTTCGCAGCCAGACATCATTGGTGATCATATCTTTTGAAAAAGGATGACAGTCTCGCAGGAGAACTCATTGGAGCCTACAGCCGGGTCTTGTTATGAAGTAATGTCGCCGATTCCGGGACCTGTCAGCCGGCTTCCGGCAGGAGGCCCAGAGACACCGAGCAACGTCAACCCCGTGGACCGAAAGCAACGGCAACTGACAGAAGAGACAGAAGCCTGTGGAAAATGGGTGCTGGCATCCTTCAGAGAAAGCCAGTGGCCTTACTTCCTAGAGACTCACACTGAGAGTAGAGGCTCCTCTGAATTCATTCTGGCAGACAAAAAAGACGATTTAAAAGTAGGCGAGAACGGGGGCTTGGGGACAAAGTATAGTATCTGGCAGAGGGTCCTTTGGTTTGGAAGAAAATAAGCGTATCCAAAAGGCTCGCATGGCCACAGCCAAAAACGAAGGTCAGGTGAGAAGAAGAAACATATCTGAAGCAGAAGAAATGAGAAAGAAGGCCTCGGAGGCTGAGAATGAGAAGACGGGAGAGCGGTTTATGGTAAATACCCTAAGGTCCGGTCTGACGTCCCAGGAGGATTTTGTGGTCCACGCACTGCTTCTCTAGCATCTTCTTAGAAGCACTGGGATGACAGCATCGATCCCCGAACCCCGTCGATGTGTTCACACCCTCATCACAGATGGGCCTCCCACAGGGTAGGGCCAGAATTGAAAGCAAATCACCTCAACCCACTCTGCCTCAGGCCGGGTTTGTTCCGGCACACGCACATCTGTGGCCCGAGCTTCCGTGGGAAGCGGCCGCCTCACAGAGGCTGCCTTGTGTGGCTGGAATGTGCCATTTGTTCCACTGACCATCTCTGGCGTCTCAGAGCCTGGACTGGAGGGAGGACAGGGGAGGACGTGGGAACCAGCGTCACACAGGGCTGGCTGTGAACTCGCACCCCGGTGCGAGACCAGAGGCCCTGGCCTCTGGACAGTGGGATTGTTCTGTGAATCTGCGGTTATCTGAGCCCCAGACGTGCTAGTGGTAACCTGCCTGTTCCTGTGTCTTCTCCCTGAGAAGGGTGACTGCAAAACCAGCTCTGGTGTGATACCGGTGAGGAAAAGCCTAGCACATTGAGAACTTTCACAGTTCCAAATGCATTGAACATGACAATTTTATGAACTGGCTAAGTAAAATTTATTCAGTAAACTGTTATTTATGGTTTGGATCCCTGAGGGCAAGGAGATCCAAAAATGATTCAGATATCGACTCTGCTGTCCAAATACTCAGAGCCCGGGCTCCCATTCGTGGCCCTATGAGGGGGCAATAGAGGCCCGGCGAAGCCAGGTGCCGTTTTCACCTAACAGATGAGCAGAGAGTAAAACAGACCAGAAGGCATGGCTGAGATCCAAGGTCTCAGGCTTTTTAAAAAGCAATTTGATATTTTTTTAGTCTGTAAATACGTTTTAAATATTTCAAGTGTTCATATACTTGACCTAATAATTTCCTTCCCTTTCTGAGAGTCTATAGCACGGAAGAGAATCCAAACGATGGATTAAGATGTACAAATATTTTGTTGCATGACAATAGTCTCTTAGCCACTAAAATCATAAGTGAAGTTTGTATACCATATGTTTCATTTGTATGTTTATTACTTAGTTCATCAATTTGCATATGTCAAGAGGCTTATAGCAATAACTAGCCCCCCTCTACCCCCCGCATTTAAAATTACAGTAAGGAACGGTGGGAGAGCTGTGGAGGCAAGCATCCAAGCCCAATCGACTCTACTGAGATAGGAGAGCAGAAAAGGCCTCTTTGGCAAGTGGAATGTCTAGTGGGAACTTAAAGAGCAAGTAGGAGTTCCACTTGCCCCAGGGAGAACTTACTGGAAGGAAGGAAGTCTGGAAGCTAGGAGACCAGGCGGAGACTTTTTGTAGTCCAAGCAGGCAACCGTGGCGTAGCCCAGGAGAGAAGCAGGTATTTCCGAGATCTGTTTTGGCAGTAGAGACTTCGAGACAACCTGCAGTTGGCGGATGTTGACCGAGGGAGATTGTCCCCCCGCCTGTGACTGCAGTAGGACACTAGATGGAGGACAATAGGAGGTGCAGACCTAGACATATGACAAGAACATGTCAGGTTTGAGATCCCTGCAGGGGTTCCAGGAGAGAGTGTTGGTGTTGAGAAAGCAGCTGAATAAAGAGTTAAAAACAGAAATGTGAGCAAGAGACAGACATCTGGGCATTGGTAGCATAGGCCCAGTCTGGAGAGGGAGAGGAGAAAGAGCAGAGGCCATGCCCTTGGGAGCCCTGAATTTTAGAGTAAATTTGGCGATTTGGAATATATCAGTCTGGGTGGGGCCTAGGCGTTAATATTCTTTAAAAGGCTTCCACGATGATTCTCATGCACAGCCAGGATTTGAAAAAGGAAGGATGAAGCAGAGGAACCGAAGGAAACGGAAGGAGTGGTCAGAAAGGTAGCAAAAAATTAGGATAGTTGGGGCCCAGCAGGCGGCTGGCTCAGTCGGTAGAGGATGCAAAATTCGGATAGCGAGCGCATTGTTGGGTATTTCAAGAGGAGGGCGCTTCCAGAAGCAGGGAGCGTGGTCAACCATGTTGGATCCTGCTGTGCAGCTCAGTGAGGCAGAAACTGCCGTGTCCACCAGTGACCTCGGCAGGAGGAGCGTTGGCGGTGTGATGGAGTGGATGGAGGGGAGAATGGGAGGGGAGGGAGGCAGCGCCCGCCATCAGTGAGTGGGGATGGAAATAAGGGGGCAGTGGCTGGGGGAGCGGACCCTGTCTACTTAAGATGGGGATCACTAACGCCGAGGAGGGATACTGATGGCAGTGATCCAGTTGATAGGGGAAGTTAATGACGCAGAAATGGAAAATGTAAATGTAACATGAAGTCCATGATGTAAACAAAGGATAGGAAAAAAAAAATTCAATGGAGAAATGCGATTTCATTATGTTTCCACTTGACTTTTTTTCCTATTTTTTGTATGCTTTGTAGAATGTTCTGAAGTAAGTATATATTACTTCTTATTCAGTAAAAATAATTTTTGACAAAAACAATGCATGAAGAAAGACTTCGAGTTAAAGATGGCAGGTTGAACATGTGTTTACTCCTACCTCCCAGAATCCTTCTAAAGCAAGAGCGAAGGGACTTTTAAAAGGAATGGACAAGGAGACAACAGCAACCAAATCTTGGAAGTCTGAAAGCAGATGGCTGGGTGATTACTGATTTAGAAAGCTAAATCCAAAATTGGTATTGGGGAAAGCAGAAAAGAAACTCGATTTGCACTCCACCCCCCATCCCTACTCAAGACTTGGGAATCAGCAGTACCAGAGACTCTAGGTATCTTTGGAAATGGGGGCAAAAGTGGTGTTAAAAACAGAAGATTGGTCAAACATCTTTTTTTTTTTTAATATTTATTTTTGAGAGAGAGAGCACGAATGAGGAAGGGGCAGAGATGGGGGTGGGCAGAGAATCCGAAGCAGGCTCCCACTGATATCCTGATTCGGGTCCAAACTCACAAATCATGAGATCATGACCTGAATTGAAGTCGGATGCTCAGCCAACTGAGCTACCCAGGCGCCCCTGGGTAGATCTTTTAAAGAGGCATTTAAACACTACCATATCCCCTCCACTGCCCCCTTCAATCCCTACAACTGGCATCTGCCTCTGCCAACCCCGGTGGACAACCAAGGCTTACTCCCTGGAGAAGACGAACACGAGGATGTCTGAACGTGGACGCCAGGCTCAATGGAGGGTGGGCACCATGCTGAAAACAAGGGAATCAGTGAAACTTGACCTACAGATGTTGAGATCTCCAGCCTTCCTCCCTAACCGGACTCCAAAATGATGCTGACATCCAGGACGAGACCTCAGGGCAGTGTATTCGAAGAGTCTTGTCCGGAGACTTTTGGGACCAGCCCAAGGTATTTCCCAGTGAAATGACTCCGTGAAGTCATCCTGTTGGGAAACCCATCACTAGCAAGCCCTACCTAAATACACCAAACTTTAAATCTCTTTTGAGTATTCTACTTATAAATAGAAAACCAAGAACCACAGACACTTGGGGAAAGCCTCTAATATACAGAGGCCAAAGGAAAAGAAAGCAGAAAAAATAGATTCCAAAGAAACATGGACCATGCAGAGAAATTTAAAAAACTATGTTTTGGGGCACCTGGGTGGCTCAGTCGGTTGAGCGTCCGGCTTTGGCTCAGGTCATGATCTCGCGGTTTATGAGTTCAAGCCCCGCGTCGGGCTCTGTGCCGACAGCCCAGAGCCTGGAGCCTGCTTCAGATTCTGTGTCTCCCTCTCTCTGCTCCTCCCCTGCTCACGCTCTGTCTCTCTCTCAAAAATAAGTAAACATTTTTTTAAAACTGGAAAATATTTTCCAACGATTCTAGGGATTTATATCAGCCAGACCCTTCTAATTAATGTGAGAAATGAAATCGAGACGTTTTCAAGGTCTCCTGTGCACACCCTCTCTCAAAGTGGGGGAGGCGCTTTGCTGAAATGAGGACGTAAGCCGAGCAAGAGGTGTTAGGAGCTCCAACATGAGCGAGGCGAGGCAAATCCCTGGGGTGCTGCCGAAGGGGGATCCCAAGAAGACAGCTGTGCACCTGGAGGCAACCAGTCCAGACTGGAGCACATCAGAAGGTTCTAGAAAATTTTTCTTCAAGTAGATGAAAGTAAGAAATGCCCATTATATCTGAATGTTTTGAAGAGACCGTTACAGAGGAGGTTGGGGAGTTTAGAGCCCACTTCATGAAAACAGTAAGCTAAGCCAAGGGAAAAAAATGATCAACTCCAGGGAAAGCAAAAACGTTCGCAGACAGACAAGTAACTGTGGTATATACTACACATTCGATTTTACATAACATTTATGTCTTCGAGTCATGTGAACACCTGAAATTAATCCATCCAGAGTTGCAACCTAAATTGGAAGGATGAGGGATTTGGAAAAGGTTTGCCTGGATGCGGAGGGATGGTCTTCATGTTCAGCTCTTGGAAGTCAATAGGTGATGTTTAAATTGAAAACTCAAGGAGTATCAATAGATGTCTATTCCTTAGAGTTAGGAAGGGGAATGACAAAGGAATCAGCTGGAGTTGCCTCTGGGGAGCAGGAAATAGTGGTTGGGAGTGAGGGAGAGCTCTTTAAAAACACATTTTGAAAAACTAACCCTTAGCCTGGGTACATATATAAATTTTTTTTTTAAGATTTTTTTTTTTAACCTTTTATTTATCTTTGAGAGAGAGAGCACGCACGAGCAAAGGAGAGGCAGAGAGAGAGGGAGACACAGAATCCGAAGCAGCTCCAGGTTCCACGCTGTCAGTACAGAGCCGGACATGGGGCTCGAACCCACGAAGTGTGAGATCATGAACTGAGCCAAAGTCAGACGCTCAACTGACTGAGCCACCGAGGCGCCCCTAAGATTTTAAAAATTAATATGCCAAAAACTTTTAAAGTCTAACAGAAAGTGCAGCTATAAGAAGGTTAGAAAGCTAGTGTTGACCATCATTGCTTTGCTTTGAGCTGATAGGGAAGGTTAACGTGGCAACACTCGTTTTTACTTTCCAGTAAAACTCTGAAGTTTCATCAGCGCAATTCAAAAAACGAATGCAGAGAAAGCGAAAGTCCCACACAGTTCTCTCTCGCAAGACAACAGTTTATTCCTTCTAATTTATGTGCACATAACACATACACAACTTTAATTATATAAGACATAAATACCTTCTCATTGTAAAAAATATATATAGCAGTACGTACATTGGGAACTCGCTTTTTTCAATTGCATCTCTTTGACTTCTTTGCATGTAAGAACATACAAATCTTTTTTTAGTAGCAGACTATAGTATTCTATGTATTGATCTCATAACTTATTTAAATGAACTCCCACTGATGTACATTTAGAGTGTTTACAAGTTTCAGTGCTTCACTAAAGATCCTTTGTAAGTAAATCTTATGCACTTGTCAGAAAGTTGTTTAGAAGTAGACTTTGTGGATAGAAGGGTAGACCCATTAAAAAATTTGATACATACTGGGGCGCCTGGGTGGCTCAGTCGGTTGAGCATCTGACTTCAGCTCAGGTTATGATCTCACAGTCTGTGAGTTCGAGCCCCGCATCGGGCTCTGTGCTGACAGCTCGGAGCTCTGTCTCTCTCTGTCTCAAAAATAAATAAAAACATTTAAAAAAATAAATTAAAAAAAATTGATACATACTTTAAAAATGTCCCTCAAAACTGGGGTGCCTGTGTGGCCCCGTCAGTTGAGCGTCCAACTTCAGCTCAGGTCATGATCTCACAGTTTGGGGGTTCAAGCCCCGCATCAGGCTCTGTGCTGACAGCTCGGAGCCTGGAGCCTGCTTTGGGTTCTGTGTCTCCCTCTCTCTCTGCCCCTTCCCCACTCGCACTCTGTCTCTTGCGCACGCACTCTCAAAAATAAACATTAAAAAAAAAAAAAGTCCCTCAAAACAATTGTGCCAATTTATACACCTTCGGTTTTATACACAACCATGTGACTACCTGTTTTCCCCACACTGAAGCCGATATTAGGTATTATTTATCTTTTTATTATTTGCCCAAAGTGATGGCTAGAAAAGACAATATTTTGGTGCTTTCATTTGACTTCTGTAAGAGCAGTGTCGAGCCTATTTTCCTACCTTTATTGATCACCAGGATGTCTTGTCTTATGAATTATCTTCTGCTTATTGTCCTTTGGGATTATTCATCTTTTTATTGATTTGTGAAAGCTTTTTAAATGTTAAGGGTATTAGGTCTTATTATGTATATAAATATATGGTTTACCTTTGTATATAGTATTTGTGTGGGGGTGGGTATGGCTGTTTTAAATTGTTGTGTGTTCCAATTTATCATTTTTTTTAACGTTTATTTATTTTTGAGACAGAGAGAGACAGAGCATGAATGGGGGAGGGTCACAGAGAGAGGGAGACATAGAATCTGAAACAGGCTCCAGGCTCTGAGCTGTCAGCACAGAGCCCGACGCAGGGCTCGAACCCACGGACCGTGAGATCATGACCTGAGCCGAAGTCGGACGCTTAACCGACCGAGCCACCCAGGCGCCCCCAAATTTATCAGTTTTAAGTTTCTGCGTATTCAGATTTACCCATTATTTTCTTTATGGTGACTGGGTTTCACATTATGTGTAGAAATACTTACTCAGCCCCTTTTATTTAGTAAACATGATCACAGGTCTTGGGCCTATGAGCTTTCAAAAGCCTCTAAAACTATTTGAAATCTGAAATAAACTATTTTTTTTTGCTCCAGAAAACAAAAAATCGCAGAATATACATAATGACACATTTTAACTAAGTGTCTGCAAATATAACATTATTTCAGCTTCACTAACTATTAAATGTGGTGCTCACAGACCCACCATACATTTGGAAACCATTTGTAGGATAGTATTTTTTTTCCCATCTTGCAGGGGTTCTTAGGAAGAATTGTACTTACAGAGATCACAAACCAAGCACAAATTAAAGAAGTCCCTCATCACCAAACAATGTCCAGGCAAAACTAGAGAAATTCTTTCCAAAACAAGTTACAGCTAAAAATGAGAGTGGGTATGTGTTGGGCACATTTCACGTTTGGTGTGGCTGGCCAGACGGCCTCCAGAAGGAGTATCTGAAGTCCCAGAGGGCGTGGGGTAGAGCCTCTTCCACACCTCACAGTTGTATAAAGAAAGAAAAAAGGAAAGGGAAGAGGCTGTGCTTTCTTCTTCTAATACTAGTGTGATTTCATTGTGTCTAAAGTCTTGTTTCATCAGTGATTTATTTTGATGTCGAGATGCTTGTCTTGTTGGGAAGCCAGTTGTCTCCACTCCATTCATTCATTCATTCATTCATTCATTTGTTCCCACTCCATTTATTTAAAACTTTTCCTTACTGTTCTGCCATTGGTCATAAACTATAGTCCTACAAGGGATGTGTCTTTATTTATTTTTTTTTAATGGGAGAACAAATTACTGCCTATAATGTATATTTATTTTTGAGAGAGACAGAGTGCGAGTGAGGGACGGGCAGAGAGAGAGGGAGACGCAGAATCCGAAGCAGGCTCCAGGCTCTGAGCTGTCAGCACAGAGCCTGACGTGGCACTTGAACTCACGAACCTTGAGATCATGACCTGAGCCGAAGTCGGATGCTTAACCTACTGAGCCACCCATGCACCCCACATATTACTTCTTATAAATGCAATTTGGTTGTCAATACTGTTTCAAAAGTTGTTTGGGGTGGGGAAGTCTTTTTGATGGGAGACAGCTGGCTTCCTTACTGTCTAACAAATGGAAGGGAAGCATGAAAATGTATAAACATGGCACATTTTGAGGGAAAAAGAAAGAAACGCCATAGAGAGGAGTACAGTTACATTCAGCTGAGAGCATGGTAGGAGGTTTGGCAGAGTGAGGTCTCAAATCCCACAAACCGCCCCCCTGTCCCCATCTTAGGAGGGAGCATTTCTCTGAGGTATAAAAAGCCCCGTGGGTCACAGAGACAACCCAGAACGCAGGGATACATGGCCGCAAGTGCATCGCGTTGGGACCCATATGGCAAATTCTTTCGCAAGTTAGATCATTTGCAATACTTTGCTTTCAACAAAATTGAAAGAGAACCTAATTAAGTTGTCAGCTAATAGGTCATTAGAAACAGTTTTTGATGGTATGTTAACCATGTGTGCTTTCATAGCATTATAATTCAGACAAATTCAAAGAATCAAGTGATGATTCCGTAACAAAGCTCCCGCCAGCCCATCCATGTATCTTTGTAAATGAGCTTTCCCAATGCTTGTATTTATGAAAATGAAAATTAGGAATATATTTGATTCTGAACTGTGTCTCAATCAAGCAATAAGAATATTCATTCTCAGGGAGCGCCTGGGTGGCTCAGTTGGTTAAGTGACCGACTTTGGCTCAGGTCATGATCTCGCAGTTTGTGGGTTCGAGCCCCGCATCGGGCTCTGTGCTGACATCTCGGAGCCTGGAGTCTACTTCAGATTCTGTCTCCCCCTCTCTCTACCCCTCCCCTGCTCACACTCTGTGTCTGTCTCTCAATAATAAATAAATGTTAAAAAAAATTATAAAAAAAAAGAATATTCATTCTCAGATAAGCAAACCAATTGGTAAAAAAAAAAAAATTCCTCCCATCCTTCTAAGAGACGTTTCTAATACATTTTTTGTTTTCTATCTTGAATAACCACTGTGTATCATTCTATAGTAATAATAACTAAGGATAACTTAAGCCAGGAAGACAACAAGTAGCCCTGTGGTTACTAGAAATGGAAGCAAGATTAATCTTTCAATTTACATACACATTTTTGTGGCAGAATGGTAGACGAGGAGACCTGTGAAAGTCTTCTAAGCATAAAAATATATTCTATTAGGATAAAATTCTGTGGGTAAAGTGGGAATGGAAATAGAAGTTCAGGGTGCAAAGGGATGATACAAAAATTGCAAGTATCAAAGAAGAACTTGTTTGTGTATTTTTTAAGTGAATAATAGCGGGTTTAAAATTGTTGCGGTCCTTAGATGCCACTGGTGACATTAAAAAGTGTCGGAAAAGTTTATTTTAAAACATCAATATTTACAGTACTCCAAAAATGACATCTTTTGCAGTTACTGAAGCATTTGATAATGTTTATTCAAAAAAAAGTGCAAAGGGGTACCTAGTTTTTAAAGACTACTTTAAGGGGGCGCCTGGGTGGCTCAGTCGTCTAGGTGTGTGACTTCTGCTCAGGTCATGATCTCGCGGTTTGTGAGTTCGAGCCCCGTGTCGGGCTCTGTGCTGACAGCTCGGAGCCTGGAGCCCGCTTTGGATTCTGGGTCTCCCTCTCTGCCCCTCCCCCGCCCGCACTCTGTGTGTGTGTGTGTGTGTGTGTGTGTGTGTGTGTGTGTGTGTCTCTCAAAAATAAATAAACGTTAAAAAAAATTTTTTTAAAGACTACTTTAAGGAGGAGGCAAGCAAAATGTTTTCAGGTGTTTGTGAAGTCAGGGAAGATCTTCCCTTGGTGCCGGAGTCACGGTCGTGCCTGTGACCCTAGCACAGAGACCAAGATTGCAGAGAGAAGCGGGCCCTGCTGGTGGAGCGCGGTGGCCGGTGGCCCCGTGAACACTGGAAACTGGCAGGGTTAAGGGAAAGAGCAGAGGGGCCACTGTCCCCTCCCTCCCCCAGTGGGAGAGGAAAGGGGAGGAAGCAGGATGACTGAGCTAGAGCAGGAGCAAGGCACCGACGTGAGCGTGTGTGACTCCATCTTCTTTGTGAGACAGAGAATAGGATGAAAGTGTTCTGGAGACTTGGTTGTTGGGGGGGAGGTAGGCACGTCCGTGTTTAAGGCTGCGGACAGGGCGTCGGGGACCATCAGAGCTGCCTTATGTTGCCGCTACTCCCCACGGCTGACAGGAGACAGGTTGGCTGCGTGGAAGAGGATTAAAGGGTTGCCGGGCATCGGGAAGAACGCAACTTTGGGTCCCGTGGCATCAGCTGCTAGGAGGTGCACTCGGTGGCTCCGCTTTCCCCAGCTTTGAGCTTGGGGATCACCAGTGCCCGCGGTCAACAGCCAGGAGGCTTCACAGGGGCAGGGACCGTTGGCTTTGTTTACGAGTTTCCTGGTTTCTTTTCTCTTCCCACAACACTTATCACCCTCTAGCTTACCATATAATTTATTAATTATGTTTATTGCCTGAGGTGAGATGTGTGAGGGAGGGGAGAAGCTCTGCTATGCTCACTGATGTATCCCAAGCCATTCAAACACCCCATCGCCCATAGTTGGTGCTCAGTAAATATGCACTGAATGAATGAATAAATGAATGAACGAATGAAGGAATGAATATGTTTAGGCATTATACATTTAAATTTTTTTTTAATGTTTATTTACTTTTGAGACAGAGAGAGACAGAGACAGAGCATGAATGGGGGAGGGTCAGAGAGAGAGAAGGAGACACAGAATCTGAAACAGGCTCCAGGCTCTGAGCTGTCAGCACAGAGCCCGATGCAGGGCTCGAACTCACAAAGTGAGATCATGACCTGAGCCAAAGTCGGACGCTTAACCGACTGAGCCACCCAGGTGCCCTGGTATTATACATTTATAAGTTCCTTAATTAGCAAAATGATTTTCAACCGTGAGGGAGTTGATGCCGGATGGAAGAAAGTAAGACTGAATCCCTACCTCACACTCTACACAAAATAAATTTCAGATGGAGCAAAGACCTAAATGTAAACAATAAAACCATAAAAACCTTGAAATAAAATCCAGGAGACCAGATGAACCATCCAGGGGCGGAGGAGACCCTCTTAACTAAGACAGAAAACCCAGAAGCCATGAAAGAAAGAGGGACATGGGTGACCACGTGAAAACGTGAAGAAAGCGGTCTGATAAGAGGTGGCACAGAGTCAACAGACAAACGTTAGATTTGGGAGTGTCTGAAATGCTTCTAAGGGAAGACGGGTTATCTTTAGCACAGGAACCAAAGGACCCTTACTGATTGACAAAAACAGAACCCGGTTCATGCAGAATCAACTAGAAAAGGCCAATAAGTAAAAGAAATACTCAGATCACCCGAGTCAGGAGAGTATCAGTAAATTGTCAATTTACCCCCATCTGAGTGAGGAAAATTTTAGGTGTCTGTCACTGGCAGGGGTGTGGGGAAGAGGATGTTCTCATGCAGGTAGAAATACGAATTGTCACAGCCTGGCTCAAAAGGAGCCTGACGACTTCTACCAGATTAAAAATAACGACACCTTTGACTCCGCGGCCCCCGCTCCTGGGGCTCTCACGGAAATAAAATCCCTAGTTGATAGGCGGCCATGTAAATCAACATGTGATTGCAGCACAGTTGATCACGCAAAAAGACCAGAAACAAAAAAGTGAATGTTCCTGCGGGAAGGGAGTGGTTGCACACACACGCAGCACTTAGGAGGAGTGCATTAGCTGTGCAGAAATTGCCGCGCAGGAATTTCTACAGGATACCTGAGAGGGAAGAGGAGGTATATGGCAATTTTCTTTTTTTTTTTTTTAAACCAATAATGGCCAGAAAATAAAAACAGATACGCATCAGCTTGTTGCAGTAAATAACCACAGAAGCATAGAGAAAAATACTAGGTTAACTACAGGAGTTGCCGGGGAGGCCATAAGCTGCGACAGGGGAATTGAGGGAAAGGGAAGGGCAAATCAAAAGAGAAAAATCTGTGCACTAAAAGAGTATGTGCGAGATCCCACTTAGGCAACATGATGCCCGTGTGTGTGTGTGTGTGTGTGTGTGTTGACATTTGAAATCACCTGCAGGCCTACCGGCAAGTTGAAAAAAAAGGGCAATGTGTGTAATCAGATGCTGTTTAACTAAAAACAAACCCAAGAGCTCCAAATGTACATGTGCTCGTGCTTGTTAACTGTGGGCCGGGGTGGTGGGGGGACTCGGGGGGCTCTGGTCTGTCCGTGCCGGACTCCTGGGGCATGGGCTGGAAGGGTGTGCAGGGTGAGGAGATGGTTGGCCTTTTCGTTATTCACCTTGACTGTAAGGGAGAGAAACTGTCGACTTTGGCTGGCCTGACCCGGGAAAGGGAATTAAGATCTCTTTTTAAACCCTGGCAATACTATTTTAAAAACTAGGGGTCGTGGAACACAAACTCTGCATCTATTTAACTTTACTCCAGTTCGTACAAGATGTCCAGAAGGGGCGCCTGGGTGGCGCAGTCGGTTAAACGTCCGACTTCAGCCAGGTCACGATCTCGCGGTCCGTGAGTTCGAGCCCCGCGTCAGGCTCTGGGCTGATGGCTCAGAGCCTGGAGCCTCTTTCCGATTCTGTGTCTCCCTCTCTCTCTGCCCCTCCCCCGTTCATGCTCTGTCTCTCTCTGTCCCAAAAATAAATAAACGTTGAAAAAAAAAATTAAAAAAAAAAAAAAGATGTCCAGAAAATTCTGTCTGCTCACTCAACCTTGTATTTCCTCACGGTCTCTAAAATCAGAATTCTTGAAATGTAAAATCTAGGCTGCAGAAACCTTGGCCGTGCAATGACCATGTTCTGGGTTCTTTTGTTTCCCTCCCCCACCCCCGTCCCCCACCCCTCCCCGCCCTCCCAGCACACGACGGGATCGTGATTAAGATCGAGGTGCAGACCAACGACGAGGGCTCAGAAAGTTTGGAGACGCCGGAGCCCCTGATGGGACAGGTGGAGGAGCATGGCTTTCAGGACTCCGAGCTGGGCGACCCGTGTGCGGAGCAGCCAGACTTGGACATGCAAGAACAGGACAACACGCTGGAAGAGTCCACCGAAGGCTCCAGCGAGTTCAGCGAGCTCAAACAGATGCTGGTGCAGCAGAGAAACTGCGCAGGTCAGTTGGAGGGGGTCCAGGCGTGGGGAGCGGCTGCCATCAGGCCCGCGGGCAGGCCCCTGCCTCGTGGGAAAGTTGGAGTTTCTCTCCGAAAGGTCACGTGGCAGTGACCGGTGGATAGGTGCGACGTCCCCCGGCGTGGTCTCAGGTGCAGGTGTCCTGCCTCAGGATTTGTAAGAATCGGTCTCTGGCCTGGGCAGAAGGTATTAACAGCCAAAGACTAGGTCAGATGAGGACCCAAAGGGACCTCAGAGATCATCTCCCTCCAGCTCCCCTCCTTCTACAGGCAGAGAAGGTCAGAGCAATTGCCCAAGGTCACGACACTGGGGCCAAGCTAGAATTTCCGTCTCCCGGTGTGTCCTTGATGGTTCTTAGGTCACTCTGGAAGCCTCAGTGACCCGGAGATCTCAACCCCCACAACGCATGCTTTTTATTTTTTTTTTAATTTTTTTTTCAACGTTTATTTATTTTGGGGACAGAGAGAGACAGAGCATGAACGGGGGAGGGGCAGAGAGAGAGGGAGACACAGAATCGGAAGCAGGCTCCAGGCTCCGAGCCATCAGCCCAGAGCCTGACGCGGGGCTCGAACTCACGGACCGCGAGATCGTGACCTGGCTGAAGTCGGACGCTTAACCGACTGCACCACCCAGGCGCCCCACAACGCATGCTTTTTAAAATGCCGGACTAAGCGGTCCCTTCCCGGTAGAATCGAGCCATCACTTGTGTTTGATCGTGAAACCTCTGGGTCACCCTTCTGCACACTTGGGAGTTCTTGCTCCTCGGGAGTTCAAGAACAGTGAGGAAGTGTCGCCCTCAGCAGCCTGAGCTCAGGACATCTTTTGTGGCTGATTGATGCTGAACGGTCCGGGCAGTCCTGAGAAAATCCCCATCTTGTCATCATGGTGTATTTCTAAAACGCACCATTAGGCTTAGTTAGCTACTGTTTTGTTCAGCAGTTCTCAGCTCTATTCATAAAGCAAATCAGCCTGAACCTTTCTTCAGCCACCCTCGTCTAGTTTGGGAAATAAAATGATCTTCTACTTACCAACTGAACTGGGAAGCTTCTGCTCTTTTTTCCCACATTCTGCAACTACTGTGGGAGGTAGGAATTAAGTGAGTTCTACCGAATTTTTAAGGAATACACTTAGGTTCTGGTTTTTGTTTAGACGTTTGTTTATGTGCAAAAGAGTCATTAGCTATCCTATCAGTTTATATGCTGTTTGTACTGAGAAATGTGTCCACATCCATTTTTCATTTAATAGGTTTTTTAAAGTATTATGCTGATGCTTTAAAAAAAATTGTTCACTTTGTAGATGATTCCTTTGCAGTTTGCCTTTTTTGCACGTCATAAAATAGCACGGACATCTTTCTTAGGCAAAAGATGTGGATCTAACTCCTTGTTTTTAAAGAACTGCATGATATTCCAGAAATCCTTCTAATATGCCATATGCTGTCTCTGGAAAACAGTGAAAGACGCAGGGCAAACTCTGAGGATGCGCCACAGCAAAGCCTTACAATAGAAAGGCCAGAGTCCCCTCTGGGCACTCCCGTTAATTCTACTGGGAACCTTAGGAAATTATTGAATGGCACTTGGTGGGATTTGGAGTCCTGGGTTTTAGGGCTGTTTCATTCTCATTTCACTGAAAAAACAAAAACAAAAACTTTGATGCTCAAGGAGAGTTTTTTTTTCTCTTTAACGTTTATTCATTGTTGAGAGAGAGACAGAGCACAAGCAGGGGAGGGGCAGAGAGAGAGGGAGACACAGAATCCGAAGCAGGCTCCAGGCTCTGAGCTGTCAGCACAGAGCCCAACGCAGGGCTCGAACCCACAAACCGTGAGATCATGGCCTGAGCCGAAGTCGGACGCTTAACCGACTGAGCCACCCAGGCGCCCCTCAAGGAGAATTTAAATGTCCCAAGGAGCCCATAGTTTCCCTGGGTCTTTCAGAAACAACCCTCATTTTCAGGATAAGCACAGGGACAGCTAATTACCGACCTCTGAAGCTGCCTCCTCCTTCCTGATCTTTTAAGCATCCTGTTCTGAGGATGTTCTGGGCCCCTTGCTACTGAGAATCTGTTGTCCAGCCTGAGCGGGGACTGGCACACTTATGTCCTGCCATGTCCTGGGTTCAGAGGAGTAGAACGGGCCGTGGCCCGGCGGTCACTAACGAATTTGTGGCCAAGACCTTGGCCAGCTCGCGCATGCTGCCAGCTTGTTTCCCTGTCAGCTGAGGAGACCGACTAGGTGGTCCCTAAGTTGCAAGCTCTGAAAAGTCTGACTGCACTTTATTTGGAACTGTCACTTGGTATCTCTGGGGTGGATGCCCCACGTCTGTGTTGCTCGACTTACCCTCTAAGAGATAGTGAATAAAAAGACACCAGTTGTCAGGCGAGAACTTGAAAAAGTTCTCGTTTGTTTGCTTTTAAGAATCCTGCAAATGCCAACTATTGCCGCGTCCGCCTCACAGGTGGGCCTAGAAAGGTGAGTGCCTTTCTCATGTCACACAGTGTGTGACACCAATTATCAGTGTTTAGGGGGTTGCCAAGTAAGTACTAGGCATCTGAGAAAATGCAAACAGGAGTCAGAGGCCACTCCTTTCCTCTAGGACTTAGGTGCTCGGGGAACACTATAGAACACCACGCAGAACAGCTAACAAGTTGGGCCCTAAAGGGCCAGCCTAGAGGGTGGAGGGCGGGGTGGAGGAGCACATCGTCCAGTCCGGGAGTTCGCAGAACACCCCCCGCAGCAGAGCGTGGGGGAGAGGCAGAGGAGACCCCCCGACCCCAGCTTCAGGGTCGGTAGAGCCACCGCAGGTGAGTCCCCCACCTGTGCGTGCGCGGTGCCACGTGAGAAGCCTGAGGTCCCCAAGTCCTGGGGAGGCGCACCAGCTTGTGCTGTGCGCCCAGGGGCGCTTGAGGGCTGCAGCTTGGGCAGGTCAAGGAAGGTTTTAGGGCAAAGACAGGATTGGAGGTGGGTGTTGTGTGACCCGGGTGATTTGGAGGCATGGAGAGGAGGGAGCAGTTGCTGGAGGAAGGCGAGTAAAGGCACTTGAGGGAAGCCCAGAGGTGCGCTCAGGAAAGAAGGAGACCTGGGAGCCAGAAAACAGTGACAGCCTGATGAGTCAAGGCCCTTTCCATACAGATGGTAGAAACCCACCTCCACAAGCAGCCTAAGTGAAAACCGGAAGGCGTGGTTATTGGCCCACGATAGGAATCCATAGGTCCACCAGCATGCCAGCTTCAGGCACCCGGGACGTAGTGGTTCCCCGGGGGGCTCCGCATGCTGGGTTCCTTCGTTCCTGCTGAGT
Organism: Lynx rufus; assembly: GCF_022079265.1. Classification (NCBI taxonomy): domain Eukaryota; kingdom Metazoa; phylum Chordata; class Mammalia; order Carnivora; family Felidae; genus Lynx; species Lynx rufus. The sequence goes on along the minus strand of NW_025814856.1, from coordinate 162,822,606 downwards.
ACTGCCCGCTAGCAGCTTGGGGAGATGGGCGCCGGGCCGCCCCGTTCCTGCTCCCTCTGCACAGAATTCCCAGAGAGGGCTCCCACGGGCCACTGGGGGCCTGGGCTCCTTCCTGACCCAACCCCGAGGCCCGCCTGGGTCAGACACCCAACCCCGTGGAGGTGGGGGCCGCGGGGCGGCAGGGAGTGGAAAGGAGCGTTTTCCCAGAAGAAGGCACCGGGGCCGGTGAGACACAGGCAGTGTGTGTGGGCGAGGGTGAAGCCACCTCACCCGCCGGCGCCCAGGGCGGAGGCCCCGGGCGACAGCTGACCTCTCTCCGTCTCTCTCCCTGTCCCTGGAGCAGAGGGGATCGTGATCAAAACCGAGGAGCAGGAGGAGGAGGAGGAAGAGGAGGAGGAGGACGAGCTGCCGCAGCACCTGCAGGCCCTCGGGCAGCTGTCGGGGCGCTACGAGGCCGGCATGTACCAGACCCCGCTGCCCGGGGAGCTGTCCCCCGAGGGCGAGGAGAGCCCCCCGCCGCTGCAGCTGGGCAAGCCGGCCGTGAAGAGGCTGGCGCCGCCGACGCACGGGGAGCGGCACCCGGGCGACAACCGCGGCTCCTCGAGCCAGCAGCAGCGGAACCGGCGCGGCGAGCGGCCCTTCACCTGCATGGAGTGCGGCAAGAGCTTCCGGCTGAAGATCAACCTCATCATCCACCAGCGCAACCACATCAAGGAGGGGCCGTACGAGTGCGCCGAGTGCGAGATCAGCTTCCGCCACAAGCAGCAGCTCACGCTGCACCAGCGCATCCACCGCGTCCGCGGCGGCTACGCGTCCCCCGAGCGCGGGCCCGGCTTCGCCCCCAAGCACACGCTCAAGCCGCGCCCCAAGTCGCCCAGCTCGGGCAGCGGCGGCGGCGGCCCCAAGCCCTACAAGTGCCCCGAGTGCGACAGCAGCTTCAGCCACAAGTCGAGCCTGACCAAGCACCAGATCACGCACACGGGCGAGCGGCCCTACACGTGCCCCGAGTGCAAGAAGAGCTTCCGCCTGCACATCAGCCTGGTGATCCACCAGCGCGTGCACGCGGGCAAGCACGAGGTCTCCTTCATCTGCAGCCTGTGCGGCAAGAGCTTCAGCCGCCCGTCGCACCTGCTGCGCCACCAGCGGACTCACACGGGCGAGCGGCCCTTCAAGTGCCCTGAGTGCGAGAAGAGCTTCAGCGAGAAGTCCAAGCTCACCAACCACTGCCGCGTGCACTCGCGCGAGCGCCCGCACGCCTGCCCCGAGTGCGGCAAGAGCTTCATCCGCAAGCACCACCTGCTCGAGCACCGGCGCATCCACACGGGCGAGCGGCCCTACCACTGCGCCGAGTGCGGCAAGCGCTTCACGCAGAAGCACCACCTGCTGGAGCACCAGCGCGCGCACACGGGCGAGCGGCCCTACCCCTGCACGCACTGCGCCAAGTGCTTCCGCTACAAGCAGTCGCTCAAGTACCACCTGCGGACCCACACGGGCGAGTGAGCGCGCCCGCCGCCGCGCCGCCCGGCCAGGTGCGCCGCCAGCTGCGCGGCCCGGCCCGCCCCGGACACCTGCCCGGCCGCCGCCGCCGCGAGGCCCGAGCCGGGCGGGCGGGGGCGGGGCGCCCCCAGCCCCCTTGCCGTGAGCCCCCCTCCCTCCCTTCGTCCCTCCTCCCAAGGACACGGGGGTAGTGAGACCAGGTCGCTTGCTGCCGTGTTTACCGTGTTTACCGGGGGCCCCGGGGGGGGGGCGGGTGGGGAGTGCGGGGACCTGGGGAACCCCCTTCGGGCTGTTAATTTCCTTGACAATAAAATGGATGAAACCAATCAGCACGGGGGGAGTGATTTGGCCGCCGGCCACTCGGAGGGGCGGTGTAGGGCCACTTAGTTGGGGAATAGAACTTTATAATTACCTTTTGGATACTGTGGTTCTATTTGATAATAATAGAGTAATTTTTAAAAGACGAGCGTTTCCTGTTTGCCGTTTTTGTTTGGTTTTGAAGGGGAGGGTTGAGAAGGTGGCCGAGGGGCGTGTGCCTAGCGTCAGTTGACAGGTTCTCTGGAGCCCCTCTTCTGTGCCCACTCCCTGTGTTGGGTGGTGGAGGGGGCGCGGAGCCCGCGGATTAGAACATGGAAAAGGAGGCGAGCTTGTAGTGAATCCCTGGACGGCAGGGCGGACGCTCCTGGCTGCGGACCCTGGCGCGCGCCGTGGTGTGGGGAGGACAGTGGGAGCCGAGGGAGCGGTAGGGCCCGGTTGACCAGAATGGTCAGGGAGGGTAACAGGTTTGGAATGGGCTGGAGAGACAGTTCTACGGCAAAAGCTGCGCGCTTCCCTCGGGACCGGGCCAGATCTCCCGCCCAGCTTGAAATGCAGCTGGTGGGGGATAGCGGGCCAGGGGTGCAGGGAGGGGGTAGGGAAGGGGCGCAGAGGCTCCTGGTGCCCGTGGTTGGAGGAACCACAAAAGGCTCCGGTCAGACCTTTTTTATGTGTATGTTGCGCCAAAGCTACTCTCTGGGTTTGTGAAATGCACCAACGCACCCTGGTTGTAGGTGTTGGTTCATCTCCGATGACCCCCCAGTGAGGCGCCCAGAGAGAAACTGCAGGTGCATTACTTTGCCCACCGGAGCGGTTTATTCTCACCTGCTCCTGGGCTTGGCAGTGACCCAGAGAGAATTCGGACAATTTGAAGGGACAATTCATGGAGGCTAGCAGAGGGCCGAGCTCAGCCTGGTAAACCGGGGAGGCCAGGCTTCTGCTGAAAAATGGGGAGAACAGCGGGCGAGACAAGAAGTGCTCCGGGGAGGCAGGTTAAGCCGTGAGTCAGGGTGGAGAGGAGCGGATGGTGGACAAGAGGATCGGAAAAGGGAATCTGAGGGAGAAGGTGCCTTGTCATTGGCTCTGCAGAGACCCAGAGGTCGTCAACTGCCTCCTTTATCAGGATGCATAAACTGAGGCACAGAGAGGGGAGGCGATGCTCAAGGTCTCACATTGGAAAGGATCTGACTTTTCTGGAAAGTTTCTGCAAGGCTGGTAGGACATTAGAACAAGCAGCTGGAGGCCGGGAGGAGGCCGGGGCTAGTGCGAGGGGCTTGCAAGGCCAGCCTTGGTCCTGGGCTGCAGAACCAGCTGAAGAGCAGTTGGATCCAGGAGCAGGCAGAGAGGCAGGCCACGGGGGAGGATCCTGGAGGGTCAGAAGAGCTTCTCCACGAGGGCGGTGACGGAGCCCATCCCGGGCTGAAGAGGATTCCACGGAGGAGAGAAATGGGCCAGGCCTTCTCGGCGGCGGGATCCTTAAAGGGGGAGGTATGGCAAATGAGCTCCAATGTTAAGCAGTGACTGATGAAACCCACTGAGCTGGAGAAAGGGCTTGGGTAGGAAACCGAGGGCAAAAAGGTTGGCTTGAAGCAGATTCTGCGTGCAGAGGGGGTTTTGGACCTAAGACTTCGTGACGGTGGGGTTTGATTTGCTCTCGTGTGGGAAACCCTTGCCAAGCAGGAGAGGCTTGATACGGACAGATAGCAGGAGACCGAAGCGGACCGGGAGGGAAACGTGCCGTGGTCAGACATCTGGGGGAAGCAGCCGTGTGCAGCAGACGGGCCACGGACGATGGGTCTGGTGGCTAGTGGCTGAAGGAATGCCGGAGGACCCGGTGCTCTGGAACACCAGGATATTTGAGGCCTGGAAGGGATGTTAGAGGCGTTGTGGAGATACTTGGTGGAGGGCCATTGGTGCCCAATTTACTGGTCCCGGAACTGGAGGACCAAGAGTGCCGGAGATGTTCAGACTTGAGAAGGAGACCACGGTGGTTTGGGGAGGCTCAGAATGACTTCATTTGTTATACACGGTTACCAGGGCATCCTCGGGGCATTGGGGGCCACGTGGCGATGGTGAGCCTTTCTTTTCCTAGGAAATCTGGCTGTAACGGATTAAATATAGCCAGGGACCCGTACTTCTTGCGTGGGGCTTGGCTGTGCTTTCGGGGGTTCTCTGTGCCTCTACCTTCCCTTCCTTGTCTCTAACCCCCTCTCTAAGCGTCTTGGGGGGTGGCCGGGGGGGGAGGCTGTGCTCCACGGTATCTCTTCGCTCACACCATGGTGACTCTCACTTTCCATCCACCACGATCTCCATGGCGTCAGAGGCCAACAGCTCTCGAGGAGGGTCACGGAAGTCCAGACAGACTCTGGAGTGGACCAGATGTGGCTTTAAACTTGACAGCGGTATGGCCTTGAACCAGCTAATTAGCAGAACATCAACTTCCTCGCCCGTTCAATGGGGATAAATAAGGCTCCACTGTTCGGAGGCTTAAATCACGTAAAGAATAAATAAGTAGCAAAGAGGCTGGCACATACTAAGGTCTCGGTAAAAGTTTGCTTTTTTCATTATTAGCTCATAATTAAAGGCGGCTTAATTTACATAAAAACAGAAGTTCAGGTAGGTAGCCGGCTCATGTTGTATTCTGAAAGAATGATTCTGAAAGAATGAATCTCCGAGAGGGAGATTTTCCCCCACAGGCAGAAGCAGAAAGTTATTTTGGTGTGAAGAAGTTCAAAAGCACACAAGCAACTCTTGGTCTCGATGTCGGAGTGGACAGGGATTGAAACACGCCTGTCCGCCGCAAGCCAGAATTTGCAGTGGGCTGTACCCCACCTTTCTGGGTATCTGGTCGTCATCCACAGTGCTCTCCCCAGGCGCCCTTAATTTAATTAGAAGGGCAGACTTTGAAACCAGTTGCCATGGGCCCCATGGAGTTGTGTACCAGGAAGAGCAATTGCCATTAATTGAATGCTAATTACTGTTGAAGACCTTAGTTATACTCTTTTTTATAGATGAAGAGGTTGAGGCTCAGAGAGGTTAACTAGGCCCAAAGTCACCCAGCAACCTAATGGTACAGTCAAAATTTTGAACTCAAGTCTTTTTTTTTTTTAACATTTATTTATTTTTGAGAGAGAGAGACAGAGCATGAGCAGGGAAGGGGCAGAGAGGGAGACACAGAATCTAGAAGCAGGCTCCAGGCTCCGAGCTGTTAGCACCGAGCCCGACGCGGGGCTTGAACTCACGAATCACGAGATCATGACCGAGTCGGACACTCAACCGACTGAGCCACCCAAGCGCGCCTGACCTCAAGCCTTTTTGACTCCCAAACCCATGTGCTTGACCACAGAGTCCTTTCCCTGGGATCTGAATGGTTGTTGGAAAAGGAAAGCCAGCCCCTCTTTCAGATTATTCCATTGTATCCTCAGATGTCAGACAAAATTTGAGGAAACAGAATATAGTGAGCAGAACATGCCCTGAGCCATATGTTTGCCAAAATTATGAACGTCGTCAGAGAAGACAGTTGCAGAGGCAAAAAAGGCCTCTGTGTGGACTCTATGCCATTGCAGCTGGAGAAATTAATGCAACTTCCTCAGGTTGGGGGTGGGGGGCGGCCAGCGGAGCAGGACCTGAGTCTGGTCCCTTGGGGACCGCCCCAGGTACTTATTAAGCACCACTCGTGTGCAAAGCGGTTGTGTTGGGCCCCATGGAGAAACACAGAAGGATGGGAAGCCATCTGCTTCCCCGACATGCCGGAGACCCGGAGGCCTAGTCCTCTAGGCCAAGGCTTCGGGGGTCTGGAAAGCTGAGACCCTCGCGGACACATTTAGGCAGCTGTGTTCCAGGAAAGAGCCCCGCCTCCATCTCCTCTCGGTGCTTTAACCAGCCAGGTGTCGGGGGAGACCTTTCCCGAGGCACAGTGGTGGAGGCTCCTCAGATTAAGGGATCAGGGCCGGAGGCCTCCAGGCCCTCCTGTTGCCAGGGCAACGGTGAGTCAGGCCAAGGCCTCTCCTCCAGCTCTGGAAAGCTGTTTGGCTACTGAAGCCTCTCACTGCTTCCCAGCCATAGCGGGAACTTCTAGATTTAAATTAAAAAAAAAAAAAAAAAAAAGTCTTCATGGACCTCCTCTAGTTGGGTTCCTTAAAACGAGTATTTTTATTAAAATACAATAGAATCTAACCCTTTTATTTCTATTTTCTACAAGAGGTAACTCCAGGCTAACACCCTTTTTAAAAAAGAAAGAGAAAGGGAGACAGAGGAAGAAAGGAGGGAAGGAAGAGGAAAGAAAGAACGAGAAAAGGAAAAATGAAATCGAGCACTGCGGGCGCCGGCCTTACCGGAGGACTGACTTCCGGTCAGCGCTCGGCCCAGCCTTGAGTTTTAGCGACGGTAACGATCATCACCACGATTCAGTGGATCTTCCTATGTTCCAGGCACTGTGCTAACGAAATGCTTTCGTTTCATTTTCTCTTGTGCCCGCCTGTGAAATCGGGGTATTCGTCCCTGCCTTTTCCAGATAAAACCCAGAGAGGTCAAGCAGTCAGTCCAAGGTCACGCGACCAGGATGGACCCTTAAGCGTGTGGGACCCAAAGCGTGTGCTGTTAACTGCTGTTCCATACTGCCTCCCGATTTCTTCAGCGTGGATCCTTAATAAAAAAGGCAAAGAGCACTATTTCTCTCTGATTCGCAGCCCTGACCGTCCTGTGGACACTGCACCTAAGCTCTGCATCCGGCTGAAAGCAGAGGGCTCACTGGCCCACCAGCTTAGCTCAGCCAGGCCTGGCCTGGCCTGCAACCCTGGGACCCGGCCCCCCTGGGAGGCCCAGCTCACCTGCAGACGCCTCAGTGGCTGAACTGCCCAGCTAGGAATTCCGCCGCGCCCACCCGTTTGAAACTGAGTCTCTCTCTTGCTTAAGGCGTTTGGGAAGACAACTGTGTGTTAAGGCCAGGGGCTCCCCTTCTGTTTGTTGCTGAAGTCAGGACCTAACAAGCCATTTGTTTAACAGAGGAGCTGGGCGAGGGAGATGATGACAAAGAAAATGCACCTGCTCCCTAATAAAATACCACTCTCCTCTTCCAGGCGACACTGCCTGTGGTCGTCACTGTTCCTTCTCACCATTCCTGCCAGCCGCATGAATGAAACTCACGGCTTCTCTTTGTAAATAATACCCCGGTTCCCAATTAACTCGAGTGTAAGATAGGAAGGAGCCAACTACTGTCTATCAACCAGAGAAAGGGAAAGTTGAATTTTAATGACGAAATATACCAGTGAAAACTTCTATCACTTAAATAATGAATATCAGGATAACAAACTGTTTCCTTTTAGAATCAGAAGAGTCTATACCTTTTTAAGCACGGTATTCCATCAGTTCTTTATCTACAGGATACAGAAACACTAAGGTGGTGCCCTCAAAGGATTGAAATTGATTGGATTTAACCTAAATTCAGCAGAAAGTTAAACAGGTTATGAAACCTGACTTTTGCCATTCTTCCACTGAGGGGATGATCCAAGAGCCACATGGCTCCATGATCGAATTTTCTGCAGACAAATTATTGATGTAAATTCTAAAATCTAAGATAAAACGTTTATGTATGTATTGTCCTTTTTTAAGTGTTTTTTTTTAATGTTAATTTATTTTTGAGAGAGAGAGAGCATGGGGGAAGGGCAGAGAGAGAATCCCAAGCAGGCTCCATGCTGTCAGCACAGAGCCTGACCCGGGGCTCGAACTCACAAACCACGAGATCATGATCTGAGCTGAAACCGAGAGTCAGATGCTTAACCAACGGAGCCACCCAGTTTGTGTTGCCTACTTGGCAACTTAATCGTCGTCGTTGAAAGTCACATTAATTTTGTCCAAAAGTAAAAGCAGTACATTGATTTTGCATAGTTACCCTCTGCACAATTTAATAATGTATCCAACTAAAATTACTATTATTCCCTTCCCACTTTAAGGCAGTGGTTTCCTTAGCTTATCTTGAATTAACTGATTTACCAAGTCAAAGGTTTGTAATACATTTTGAAATAAGTTTGAAAAAAAAAAATTAAACCTCAAACATTTCAGAGCACTGCTAAAAAAAACAAGTCAATATCCAGACCAAATTACACCAGTCTCCAGTATATTTAATTCAAACAGTAGACATATTGAGAGGAAATAGACACATTTTTCTTGCCCGAATCTGTGCCAGCTTTTTAGAGTCTTGGAACGGGCATAAACTGCATACAAACATGCTTGGGTGTTCATTTTACCAAAAAGATGAACTCACATTAGTATGTAATAAGCACATAATAGGATTTTAGAATTTAATTTAAAACCCTTTTCCCCCCAACTGAAAATAGCATTGTTATTTTTCCTGTGAAAGGAATTTTTGAGTTCCAAACAATAAAAGTTTATCTCAAAATTGAATGAGCCCTTTATTTCTTCAGAAGAAGGCATCAAGTCTCCTCAGTAAATGTAACAGAAATCATTTTATTTACCACCCAGTATGAGGACTTCTAACCACCTCCACACCTGTGAAATTAAGCGGATTACCTGGAAGAAACTGAATCGGCAGAAACTAAATCTATAATATTTTAGAATGTCTTTCAGACTAAGGACACAAAATCTTCATCAAATATACAACGATCAGCCAAATGTTCTGGGCTTCATCTGTCAGTGTTTTCAGGCTTTTGTTTTTAGCCCAGGATCCTGTTTAAATAAAGCCATTTTCAGAAAGTAAACAAGTAAAATAACGGGGGGCAGGGTGCCAGGGAGGTACTAAGCCCACCTGATCAGCCCTCCCCTGGCCCTCGGGATGCCCTCCGGGTCTCTGATGACCCTTCTCACTTCACCTTTCCCAGTTCAATCCAAACTCTGTGTGTTTGATTTATCCAGAGACCCATTCCATGCTTACTTCATTCTCTGATAGGACACACGGTTTCTTATTTCTTCCTTTCGGGCTATAAACATTTCCATTCTCTATAACCTCTACAATACTGGGCAGATGTTCTCATCAGACAGTGGCGAGTCCCAGTGAAATCTAGCAGAGGTGACACTCTCCAAGAATCCCTGGAAGGCAGGGGGAAATAGCAGCACAGATGTCCCAGAAAAGCCCCGTCAGAAGCTACAAGGATCCCCAAAGAAATTTTTACAGCAAATGCGTACACGGTGAAGGCAAGGGAAGATCCAGGTGCACGTTACGCCTGCAGGACACTGGGCCACACAACGCCGCTCCGGGCTTCCCTGGGCTCTGTGTGCAGGGCTGGCAATGGCAATGAGGGCGCAGGGGGCGGCGGGGGGACAGTTGTCCTCAGTCTTCCCAGGGGCGGGTTGTTTGCTCCCGCATCTGGCCCCCCGGGCTGACCCACGCGAGGGGCGCGGTAAATGTGAAAATGATTGGGTGAGTGGGCCACAGGTGACCCTGTGCAGGAAGAGACACAGGTGACACCCCCAAATCTCTGCCCCGTTGGTGGGGCTGCCGACGGTTTTCTCGTCAAGCTAATCCAAATTCTTTAAAAGATATTAAAAATCGCATTTTATCTTTCCCTCCGATATTTCAGCCCCAATATTAGGTAGAGGCCCCGAGTCACTGCCAAATCCTCTTACCACGGTCGCAGGGTGCCTAGGGGCGACGGCAGGAATCCTCTGGGCTGCCCTGCCTTTGAAAGAGGGTCACCCAGCCGCCTCCTGAGTCCAAGGGTCCGCGGGCAGCAGAGCTGCACCGGGGGGAGATGGAGCCGTTGGGATTCCCCCGGCACCCGGGGGCCCCTCCCACCCTTCCCCCGCCGGCTGCGCGCTGTCACCGTCGTCCGTCTGTTTGCACAGGCCGGCGGCGACGCCGAGGCTCCCCGGCTTCCAGCGGCCCGGCTCCGCGTCCTCCTGCTCTCCGCTCCGCCTAGGACCCGGCGGCGGCGGCGGCGGCGGCGGCCCCGGGACGCGTCCCCCGCGCCGTGCAGCCCCGGCCCCCCCCCCCGAGGACCGCCCCGCCGCGGCCCCCCCTCCCTCCCTTCCCGCCCGAGCCCTCCGCGACCCCGCGGCAGCCCGGGCCCCGGGCGCGCCCCTGGGAAACGGGGACAGGCGCTGAAAGCCGTGCGGCGGAGCGGAGCCGATGGAGCCAGGGCCGGAGGGGAGCCACTCTGCAGCGTTTCCTTTCAAAACTTTACTTCTCTGGGCTTGTTTTAAATGAGTGCGCGTGCGTGTGGTAAATTTAATCCCTAATGACTTGAACCGGGCCGCCGCCCGCCCGGCCGCGGAAGGCGTCCGGCGCCCCCAGGCCGGCCGCGGCCCTCGGCCTCGCCGCCCGCTCCCCCGCCACGTGGGGCGGCCGCCGCCGTGCTGCCCCCTGCCGGCCGGAGCCCGGAGGCCGCCGCGCGCACCTGGCCGCCCGCGGCCGCTCTAGGAACGCCGGCCTCTCGGTGGTGGCGCGGGCGGCCGCCGCGCGCCTACCGGGGGGCCGTCCCCGGGGTCCCGGGGTGCGTGGGGGGAGGGGGGACTCTCCCTCCGAGGCCGCCCCGCCCGGGACCAGCCCTTCCTGGTGTTCTCGTTGCTTCGCGCGCCCCGCCTGCCCGGCCCCGTTCCCGAGCTTCGCGGGGCCCGTGCTTTGTGCAGATCCGGGTGCGAACACAAAGGGCAGGCCCCGGGTTCGCCGCGCGGTGGAGCGCGGGGACGGGCGCCACCCCGGAGGCCCGCCGCCGCCGCCGCCGCCGCCGGGGAGAGCGGGGAGCGAATCCCGGGCGCCCGGGACCCCGGGAGCCGCGGGCCGCACCAGCCCTTTCGCGGGCAGCGTTGCCTTTTGGCCACTCGCCTCAAGCTCCAGTCGGTTAAGCTGGAGGCCGATGGATCTGCACCACGCGGAGGTGGACCTTGAGAAGCACCGTGACGAGCGGCTGGACTTTCTGTCTGTTCTATATACATTTTCAAATATTTGGTTATTTCCAAGAGGTGGATTTGCCCTGTCAAAGGGTATGGACTTTTTTTTTTTTTTTTAAGGCTTTTGATGCATCTTGTCAAACCTTTTCCCAGAATGTCCACCTCGTTCGTTATCTGCAGGAAGTAGATAGGGTACCTGCGGGCCCGGCTCAGACGGGGAAGGTCGGTTCTTGCCGGGGAGGGGAGGGAGGTTAACAATCACCTGGCATTTGAGGAACTACCAACGGTGTGTGGTTCCGTGTGACCAGGCAAGGCACTGGAGCCGGGACTGGGTCATATCGTGGGGCCCCACCCTCGATGGACTGAATGGTTTTGAGACATTGAGCCGCCAGAGGGATCCTCTGAAAATGCAGATTTGATCACTGCCTTCTTTTGTGGGTCACCCTAGGAGCAGCGGTTCCCCCATTGCTCTTAGGGTAAAAATCCAGAATCCCATCAGGGCCGGCTAGGCTCCTCCCAGCTCTCCAGCCCGAACTGAGGCCACGTATCCGTTTGCTAGGGCTTCCACAGCAAAGTTCCACAAACCGGTGGCTTTGCCCAACAGAAACTGAGGGGGAAATCTGTTCCTCGCTTCTAGGTCCTGGCGGTTGCCAGAAATCCTTGGCATGCCTTGGCTTAGAAACACATCACTCCAATGTCTGCCTCTGTCGTTACATGGCATTTTCCGTGCATGTGTGTGTCTTCACATGGTGTTCTCCTCATGTGTCTCTCCTTTTATAAAGACAACAGTCCTGGGGCACCTGGGTGGCTCAGTCCATTACACGTCGGACTCTGGTTCGGGTCACGATCTCACGGTTTGGGAGTTCGACCCCAGCAGACAGCTCTCTACTGTTAACACAGAGCCCGCTTGGGACCCTCTTTCTCTGTTCCCCCACTTTCTCTGCTCTTCCCCTGCTCATGCAGGCTCTCTCTCTCAAAAATAAACATAAACAAAAAAAATACAGACAAGAGTCCAATTAGATTAAAGACCCACCCTAATCCGGTATGACCTCATCTTAGTTTAACTAATTAAATCTGCAATGACCGTATTTCTTTTTTTTTTTTAATGTTTATTTATTTTTGAGACAGAGAGAGACAGAGCATGAACAGGGGAGGGTCAGAGAGAGAGGGAGACACAGAATCTGAAGCAGGCTCCAGACTGTGAGCTGTCAGCACAGAGCCGGACGCGGGGCTCGAACTCACGGACCGTGAGATTGTGATCTGAGCCGAAGTCGGACGCTCAACCAACTGAGCCACCCAGGTGCCCCTGCAATGACCGTATTTCTGAATAATGCAACATGCTGAGGTTCCTGGACGAACGTGAATTTGGGGGGACACTATTCAACCCACAAAAAGCTGTCTCAGGCACCCTGGCCTTCACTCACTCTTCTGGCCCAGGCCTCCACCTGAACTGCACAGTCCTCCTGGACGGCTCATCTCCGCCTAACTTCCCTTTTACCTGCAAGGTGTTACGGAAATGTCACTGCCTCAGAGAAACCTTCTGGAGTCCCACAGACTAGGGTCATCCCGCCCCACGTGGGTCCGTGGCAGTCATCACGATTACCGCTGAAGACATCTCTGATCACATGTGTGTGTCCTCCATTAGAAAGGAGCCTGGGGCGCCTGGGTGGCTCAGTCAGCTGAGCGTCCAACTTCAGCTCAGGTCATGACCTCACGGCTCGTGGGTTCGAACCCCGTATCAGGCTCTGTGTTGACAACTCAGAGCCTGGAGCCTGCTTCGGATTCTGTGTCTCCCTCTCTCTCTCTCTGCCCTCCCCCCGCTTGTGCTCTCTCTCTCTCTCAAAAATAAGCATTTTTTTAAAAATGTCTTTAAAAAAGAAAGTTGTTTCCATGAGGACAGGGACCAGGTGGACTGAATGAACAATAACAAACCTAAATTTGTAGCCAAAGGGACTGACAGACTGACACGGGAAGCCTGTTGCAATCGTGCCAGAGACGACAGGTCCCGTGTTGAGACCACCTGGGGGAGCCCATTAGGAAGTTCTGAGTGGCCCCGGTCCCCGGGAGGAGACAATCTGTATTCAGTCCAGGCTCCACCCTTCCCTTGGTGGCACATGAAATAACGCCCACCATCTGACTCTCCCCCACCTCGCTGACCTCTACTTGAACCCCTGTCCTGCTCTGTCCCTTTGCCGCAGCCACACTGGCACTGTTCACACCCCTCCATCCTGCCAAGCTAGTTTCTGCCTTCACGCCTTGGCAGTCACTGTACCACAGCCCGGAATGCTCTGCGTCCGCATTTTACCCGCTGGGGCATTCCGACTTCCACTCAAACGGTCACTTCCCTGACCCCTCCCTCCCACCCCCCATCATCTTCCAGCGCATCACCCTGCTTTGTGTTCCTATTGTAACGTCAGTATCTGCAACGATCTGGTTCCTTTATTTGTTTTCTTGTCTGTTCCCCCCCCCCACACCTCTAGGAAATTACAGGGGCCCGGAGGGCAGAGACCTTGTTAGTTCACCTCGTTCACGGCTGAGCCCTCAGTGCTAGACTAGAAGCTGGAACGGAGTGGGTACTTACTAAGTATTCATTAAATGGATGAAAGGTATCTAAGCCCTCTGGTTTCGAGTTTCTTCACCTGCAAAATGGGGGCAATCCTAGCTGCTTCACAGGAGATGGTAAGCGTACCTACCTCAAAGAGTCCTTGGGAGGATTAAATGAGAAGAGGTACGTGAGTGCCTCCAACGTAGCCAACACTCAACATGTCGGCGCCATTGTTAGTATTTTAGATCGGCACACATCCTAACACGGATGGGGGCAAGAAGGCCGATGAGGCGGTAACTCATTCCACCCTCCTGCGATTCCACCTTCCTGTTCTTCCAGTTACCCACCGCTCCCCACAGAAGGATGGGAGAAGTGTGGTATGGTGGGAACAGCCATGGACTTGGACCAGAAGGTCTTGAAACTGAGTCTTTTGGAAACTTTCTGAGGCTGTGTCATCTTCAGGATGGAAGTAACGATTCCTACGAAAGCTGAAATGAGCTATATGTGAACTATAAGGCAGATTTCCCAAATTAGCATTCCACTGATTCTTTTGATCTTAAAGCAATTACTTATTAGTTATGGCAATCAGAGACAGTGTTGCTTGCAGTTACTAGAAGGGAATAGTCTTAAGTTTGTAATGTTTCTTGGTTTTTCTGATTTTGAAAGCAACACATTTTATTGCAGAAAAGTATTTTTCTAATTTGATGGATGAAAAATAGTATAATGCTGTTTTAATTTGCATTTCTTTGCTTTTACTAAGATGTATTCTGATTTACTGAGATTGAACACATCCTTGATGGCCTTTTCATTATATGTGGGCTCTTTACATGTGAAGGATATTAATTTGTAATATTTTGCCTATCGTAAATGATGAGAATATTTTCCCAACTTGCTATTAACCTTTTGATTTTGTTCATATACCTAAACTTTTAATGCTTATATCGCCAAATCTATCGGTATTTTCTGTTGGGACTTATCCAGTGAAATGCTTTCCTTGCTGTTCAGAAATCAGTTTGATATTCATAGTATAAATATCCATTTATACCCTTGTACTTTCATTTATTTATACATAATGCTTTAGTCCACTTGGACTTTATTTTGCTATACAAAGAGAAGTTTAGTTGCTACTTTAATTATTTTTCCCAAACGGCCAACTGAATTCTCCTAGTATAATTTACACAAATGACCTTTCCTTTCCCCTATGCGTTTATGACTGCCGTAGCCATCACGCAAGTAAAACACTGTGGCGAAGCGTGTGGGCAAGCCAGACTGCTTAAGTTTGCAACCCTACTTACTAGTCATTTCACGTTGGGGCTATTTATGTAACATCTCGGTGCCTCGGTTTCCTCATCTGTAAAATGGGGATAAGAATCATAGGCCCTAACCTTACGGGGCTGTCGTGAACATAATGGCTGCTCGGTAAACATCTGCGGTTATTTTGTGACATTTGTGTCTATACCACGTGGATTCCCAGGTCCGGGTTTCAGGTGTTTCTGTCCTTAGGCTGTTTTCAGTGGTGTGTTTCAGTAGCTGTTCTAGTGTTTACCAGGACAAGTCCTCCCGTGGTGCACCTGTTACTTTCACAGTTCTCGTAGCTTCCAACCTGTTCCCGTTGTATTTACTGGGCCTGGTCTGCCATTTACATACAGCCCAGGTAAGGTGTTAGCTTGGGGAAGGCAATACCTGATTTGGTAAGGGGCCCACGAGGTCTCGGTGACTAGGAGAGGAGAGTGGTGCGCAGGGCCGTGAGTGACATCAGAGAGCAGTGGGAAGAGGAGGGACAGGCGGCGAAGAGGAGAGAAGCAGGGCAAAGGGGAGAAGGGGCGGAAAGGGACAGACGAGAGAAGCTGCTAGGCGAAAACGCAGGTGACCCGCGCTCTCAGACCCGGCGCTGGGCGTGGCGAGGGGCTCCGGGAGGCCTGGGTTTCGGGGTCTAGGTGAGCAGAGGGTCCCGAACCTCTGCTGCCTCCGGCTGTGGCGCAAGATCAGGGGAGCCGCCTAACTCGGGCAAGAGAGCGAGCGGGGGTTCGGGGAAGAAAGGCCAGTTTGGCGCGAAGCGGGAGGCGCGGAGGGCGCCGAGGCCGGCGGGGCCGGGTGTGGCTGCGTGCGCAGAAGAGCGTGCGTGAGACGCAGCACGCAGGCCCGGGGGTATAGCTCAGGGGTAGAGCATTTGACTGCAGATCAAGAGGTCCCCGGTTCAAATCCGGGTGCCCCCTGTGTGAGCCGTGTGTTTTATCCCGCGTCCTGGCTGCGACGTGGAGCTGAAAGCAACCACCGGCGTCCTTTCTTGCCCAGCTCCCAGAGCTCCGGACCAGAGAGAAACACGGAGCCAATCCTTTGGGGGAGGGGGCCGGGCTCTGGGGTCACAGGCAACGCCCACCAGCGAGGTCGGCCTTGCGGAGGCCAAGGTCTACCCCAGCCCGGAAGTAGAACGCAAACTATGTTTCTAAGTTTATGTTTTCTAGTAGGCACTTTAAATAAAGCAAAAAAGGGCCCGATGGGGGGAAGGGGGGTCACAAGGAAGTCCCGGGGTCGCCAGGTGGTTGTAGATAACTGTACTGTGTTGTATATTTGGGAGTTGCTAAGAGAGTAGATCTTAAAAGTTGCCATAACAAGGAAAAATATATATAACTGATGGATGTGAACTAGACTTACGAGGGTGGTCATTTCTCAATTCCAGCATATAATGTGGTGTGTCAATTATATCTCAACAAAAGTGAGAACTTTTTAAAAATATAAAGTAAAAATCAGCGACACTAAGTGCCATATGTTTAATGCAATATATCCAAAACGTTATCATTTCAACATGTAATCAATATAAAAACGTACAGGGGTGCCTGGGTGGCTCAGGCAGTGGAGCGTGGGACTTCAGGTCATGATCTCTCAGCCCATGAGTTCGAGCCCCGCGTCGGGCTCTGTGCTGACGGCTCAGAGCCTGGAGCCTGCTTCCAATTCTGTCTTTCTCTCTCTCTCTCTCTCTCTCTCTGCCCCTCCCCCTCTCATGCTCTGTTCTCTCAAAAATGAATAAAGGTTAAACAAAATTTTCTTTAATTATAAATGAGATACTTCATGTTTTGTGGGATTTGGGGACTCTTTGAAATCTGGTGTGCAGTTTCCTCCAAGGCACCCATCGATCGGAACCAGCCACCTGTATGTAGATGGTGGGCAGCTCCTGAGCGGGGGAAGCCTCCAGTTGCTTCTAGCAGTTTGGAGGGGATAGGTGGGTGTGCTGGTCAGGGGACAGAGAGGCTCCTCTGCTCCCCACAGTGCGGTGGGCTGCTCCCCCAATTACAGAGAAGAGACCCCGGTAGTAGGCAGGCGGCTCTGGGAAGGTGGAGGAAACCCAAGGATTTCCAGGTCCCTGGACAGCCACCTTCAATTTTCTCTGCAGACCCTCGTACATTTAATGAAAATGCTTTAATAAGGGTGCTAAGGCAACTGGGAAGCTCGGGGCAAAATACGCTAATTAGAGTATTCTTGGTGCTAATTTCTTTGTGTGTGTGTGTGTGTGTGTGTGTGTGTGCATTGCCATATGTAAATATTTTAGTCACAAAATTTTCATAGTGCCTGTCTTTTTGCGTCCATTCAAGGTACGTTTCTTCCACACAGCATTTAGAAGACAGATATTGCCACAAAAATATTTAGAAGACAAAGCTCTTCAGATGAGTGTGAGGTAGGGGTCTGAGTAAAGTGGGGGTTAACGCTCGTTGTGTCATTTACTCTGTCAGGTGGGGCAAGTTGCCTTGATCTCCTGTGTCATCGTCACCCGCGACGAGGATGCTGATGGTGGGGGGGACGACAGCACGGGCACAAACGGTTTTTAAATGGTATAGACCTATCTAGATCCCTATCTACCTCTCTGTATATAAAGCCCTTAGAATAGTTTATCTGGCACACTAGAAATATTCAGTAAACATTAGGTCCAGTTCCACAGGGGTCTTGGGTGTGGTACCCAAGTGAAAAGTCCTGAGCAAGGTAGCTTATCCTAGCAGGGAGTATAGCTCAGGGGCAAGTTGCTTGGCTGCAGATTGTAAGGTCCCCGGTTCAACTCCGGGTGTCCCTGGTCCCTTACAATTATCCCCAAAATTCCTTCCACTCACTGCTGTCACATCATGACATTCCTGAGAGCTTTGAGGCTCTGTCCCACCTGGGGGGACAAGTTGGTTGCCGGCAAGGAACGCCATTACTTATATAAAACTAAATTACATGAGAAAAGTAAGGGCGATACAGTGTGTCGGTCACGCCACCATTTGTGTTTATCAAAAAAATCCGAGAGAGCCTATGGGTTAATTACACGTACAGACCGGGGAAGACTGTAAAAGAAACTGCTAGTATGGCTTTCCTCCAAGCACCAGGAGCGAGAGGCTTGTCAGACGAGTAAGAGGGAGAATTTTCACCGCGTGCCTTTTTTCTCATTTTATTCTTTAAATCTATTTATTTTTAAGATTTTTTTTTTTTTTTTTTTAGTTTCAGGAGCACAGCAAAATTGAGAGGAAGGGGCAGAAATTTCCCATATACCCCCGCCTCCCCACCCCCCACCAGCACACAGCCTCCCCGCTGTCAGCATCCCTCACCGGAGTGGGGCATCTGGGATGAGCACACAGGGACACAACACAATCACCCAAGTGCACGGTGGACCCGAGGGTTCAGTCTGGCTGCTGTCCACGGGTTTGGACAAACGTACGACATGTACCCATTACTACAGGATCACACGGAGTACTTTCACACACACCCCCGCCCACCCCCGGAAAAGATCCTCTGTGCTCTGCCTGAATCTCTCTCCTCATCCCTGAACCCCCTGGCAACCGCTGAACTTTTTACCATCTCCATAGCTTTGCCTTTTCTGGAAAGCCGTACGGGATGTACCCTTTCCGGATTGGCTTCTTCGGTTAGTACTAGGCGTCGAAGCTTTCTCCACGTCTTTCCGTGGCTTGTTAGCTCATTTCGTCTCGGCACTAACATTTCGTGACCTGGACACGTGGGACAGTGCCTTTCCACGCATACTTTTTTGTGCCTTTTGTACATCGTGTCATGTGAACCCTGTGACTTCAGTATTTACCTTTCAAAAGTACAATCTACAGTTTTATTTTTTTACTGTTTATTTATTTTGAGAGAGAGAGCTAGCGGGTGAGGGGCAGAGAGAAAGGGAGGGAGGGAGAATCCCGAACAGGCCCTCCGCCGGCAGCGCAGAGCCTGCCGCGGGGCTCGATCTCACGAGCTGCGAGATCATGACCTGAGCTGAAATCCAGATTCGGCCGCTTAGCCACCTGAGCCACCCAGGTGCCCTCACTATGATTTACAGTTTTAAAACAAATGAGGTCTCACCCACCAAGATTGGAGGGGAACCCAGCATGGGTCCGTTTGAATGTCCTGCTCTGTTCTGTGTTTTGCCAGAATCTCCAGCGTGGAAAGTCTGCACTGAGGCCCACTCCTCGGCCAGGTCGGCCCCAGCCATTTCCAGGCAAGAAGCTTCTGTGGGACTCCCCTCCATCGGGCCTGAGCCCTGGTCCTTCGAGGGTCTCCAGGAGTCCTCTCCAAAGACCCCGTGTTCTCTTGGGAGTCAAGCTCCTCCACGACCCGAACCTGTCCTTCCCAGCCTGGCAAGTTCCAGCCAACGCTTGTCCAGTGGGGGCCACCCCCCTCCACCTTGCAGACAAACTCAAGTCAGCCTCTGTGATGGGGCTCGATGCCTCCTTAAAGGCGGCCCGCCCAGCCTGGCAGTCTCCGTTTGCTCTCGCAGACGCACGCAAACACACACCCTCACACTCACCCCCACAGGAAACAAGGAAATTCCCCAAGACTGATAGAAGCGTGTCACGTGGACAGAGCCAAAGGTGGGACAATTGGAGGACCCAAAAGAAAAACGAGCGTAACTGATTGAAACACATAAAATATGGGGCGCCTGGGTGGCCCGGTCGGTTAAGCGTCCGACTTCGGCTCAGGTCATGATCTCGCGGTTCGTGAGTTCACGCCCCGCGTCGGGCTCTGTGCTGATGGCTCAGAGCCTGGAGCCTGTTTCGGATTCTGTGTCTCCCTCTCTCTCTGACCCTCCCCCGTTCATGCTCTGTCTCTCTCTGTCTCAAAAATAAATAAACGCTAAAAAAAAAAAAAAAAGAAACACATAAAATATGCATTTAAGGATCCATTCATTCTCGTTTCTGTTTCTGTCTCTGTGGAGAACCCTGGCCCAGACACGGAATGATGGATGCCACTGCTTTTGTATATACTTGAGATGTTCCAGAATAAAAATTTAAAAATTCCTTTCCCATGGATAAGTGTTTTTGAATATAACAGAAGGAAATGGTGCCCCCCAGTGAAAAAAACAATACGATTTTTCATTTTCTGGTTCCGATTAGGGTTTGTATCTGACATTAACAAGCCGTGCATTGGCGTGTGAGGGGGACAATGTTCTTTATTCCTCTTAGCGCCACGGAGATAGGCCGACTTCTCAAAAGGAACTTTGCTGACGAGCAGGGAGAAACAAAGACGCCCACTCATAGAACCAGTCGCTATGGTTTCGGGCTCCTTTAACATCAGGAGCATCGCTAGCAACAGAGGGCGAGGTAACAAGTGTACGGGGCACGTTCATGGGCCTTGGCTACTCTGTGCCCCCCGCCCCAGCTGGGTCCCCGCCTCGGGGATTGGGTAAATGACTCATCTTGCCCAGAGATTAGGGGAAAGTGCTTCCCTCCAACTCCTGGGACCTCCTCCCACTTTTGTTTATATTTGGGATGGTGATACCCCTGAAACTTGATAATATTGCCCCGTGGGAGTAAAACTAGAATCGGCAAAAAATGGATAGGACTGGCCATCAGCGGAAATGACCCAGAGAGTCGTGTTTATGGGAAGATCATTCAAAGTGACTTCTCCAGGCAGCGGAACTTAAGTGCAGCACAGGGGAAGTTGTGCGGGGCCCCAGAGTTGGGTGACTAAATTTCTCTCATTCAGCAGGATGGGACACAAAAGAGAGATCAAGTTGTTTCACAGAAAAATGAAGTGATGGATCCTCTAGCCCTCGATTTGTGGACCCAGGTTGATACACAGAGGTCACAAGACTGATTCAGAAGCAGGTCACAGAGTTGAGAGACTAGACGGAGAAGGGGGGGTGCATGTGGTCAGGAGAGGGGGTGACAGGACGCAGCGACCTAGCACAAGTCACTGAGGACACACCGAGATTCCCACTTTGGAGGATGTGGCCTCTAGAGAAGGGATAGTACTCTGGAACAGGAATAAGTCGTGAAAATGTTCCATGGCCTGAGGAAAAAAACCCTCAGGAGCATTCGATTCCATTTGCTCTGACCGCATATCTTCACTGAGCAACCTTCTGAGAGCTAATCTGGTTTCCCAGGTAACCTGGAGGGCATTCTGGCTTATTCGGTGTCTGTCTTGGAGAGTCTAATTAGGGGGGTCTTGCGGGCCAGGTCAAATCAGGTCTCATCTATAAATTCAGGGGTCTGGTATGCACGTCTGGGAGCCAAGCTCCATACTACACTAAAGTTCTGCCAGTTCAGGATTTCTGGACACCTGTTTCGGGGCCGACGGTGAACCCTCTGGAAGGGGCAGAGTCGACATGGAAACCCGGCAGGACCACAGGGCAGGGACGAGAAGCGGAGAGCACAGGACAGCCACCGGCCACGCTTGCTGAGAAGCGCCGCCGTGAGCCACGTCCTTGGAGCCTGACGTGCCACCTTTAGGAATCAGTCCTCGGGAAACCGCGAGCAGCGGGCAACGGGTTATGTTCACGTTCATCAAAGCCTTGTTGATAACCGTGGGAAAAAAGTCACCCACTTACCAACACTCTTGACTCTTTTTTTTTTTTAATAAAGGGAAAGTGCCACATATACACCTCATTTGAATGTGTCTGGCGTCTTGGGAGCTTGACTAGCCTCGATCCTCCTACACGGGGACCTTGAGAGCTTATGGGGAGGTTCTAGTACAGACCGCAGCTACTCGGACGCTGTTGAGCAACGAACTGTCCTCCTGGACCGGGGAAGGCCAATCTCACTTCAGAGACATTTAAATACAATAACAGAAAAATCCTGGGGCGCCCGGGTGGCTCAGTCGATTGAGCACCTGACTCCTGGTTTTGGCTCAGGTCATGATTTCATGGTTCATGAGTTCAAGCCCCACGTCGGGTTCTGTGCTGACGGTGCAGAGCCTGCTTGGGATTCTCTCTTTCTCCCCCTCTCTCTGCCCCTCCCCCCCCCGTGCTCTCTCTCTTTCTCTCAAAGTAAATAAATAAACTTAGAAAAAAAAATAGAAAATCCTGTCCACTAGTATAGGACAACATAACCAGGAAAGAGTCAAACAGAAACACAATGATGGCTCAGTACTAGAAAAATATATTGCCGTCGAGCTGGGGCTATTTGAGAGCAAGCATCCTGTGCCCAGTCCCGGGCCCTCCCACTGCGCCCACCCCTGGGCTTTTCCTTGCTGCAGACCAACAGGTGCTTGGTTCAAATCCAAGTGACTCTATATCACGGGCCTTTCACTCCAGGGGAAGGGCAGCTCCTTGCCCCCCGGTAGGCCCAGCCTCCTGGAATCTAGATTTCCAACATGTAGTAAAAGACTCGAATGCTCCCCCTGTGGCATTTCTCTTGTGTTTCATGTTTACATCCTCAGCCACGCTCATTTCCCAAAGGGATAGAGGAAGTCTGCCCCAGGCTTTCTGGGTGTTTCCCTCGTGCCTAATTATTACCATCCAGATTTTATTTGTTTAGCCCAAGCTTGCTTCAAAAAAAAAAAAAAAATTGAATCCGAGGCAGCTTGCAATAAAAGATATGATAAAAATCCAGCCACTCAAACGAGTATGAAAAGGGCTGACTTACACGAGACGGTGAAAATCATGGCGACAAAGTGGAAGGGTAACTGTCGGGGACTGGGGGCGAGGGGCGGGGAGTTATTGCTGAATGGGGACAGGCTTTCAGTTGGGGAAGATGGAGAAGTTCAGGAAATGGATGGGGTGCTGTGTACACGACAGTGTGCGTGTACTTAATGCCCCTGAACCGTGCGCTTAAGCGTGCTTAAGGTAACTCATTCTATGTCCAGGGTCTTTTACCACAATTAAAAAAAAAAATGTAACGTTTATTTATTTTCAAGAGAGAGAGACAGAGTGTGAGCAGGGGAGGGGCAGAGAGAGAGGGAGACACAGAATCCGAAGCAGGCTCCGGGCTCCGAGCTGGATACGGATAGGGCAGCCACGTAGAGATATACAGGGTGTGTATTATACGATTCCACCAATTACATAGCACCCTGCGGTCATGCAACGGGGTGACCCTAGATACTGGCTACATTTTACCCACTTTGCCAAAAAAAAAAAAAAAAAAAAAGTAGAAACTGTGCTACACGCACTTGCGTGTGTGTGCACACAGATACGTGTGTGTGTGTGTGGAAGGGGCAAAGCTCACCAGTTAACTACCTGATATACATTCTCCCCTCTTCCTTAGTAACAGACCCCTGATTTTTTTACCCAGCAGTTATGTCCCTCCTACAAGACCACATTTCCTGGCCTCTCTTTGGCTACGGGAGGAAATGAGGGAGAAGAAGCAATCATTGGACAAGACTTCTGGGAAAGCTTAAGAGATAGACAAACACAACATGTCCCTTTTTTTGGCCTTTACTCCTGCTTCCCACTTGGAGCATAGATGTGATGGCTGGAGCACCAGCTGTCAAATTGCACCATGGGTCGCCCTTGAGGATGGGATCTACATTTCAAGAAAGGCTGCCCAGAGAGCTAAAAGGAGCCTGTGTCCCTAAAGACACCCCAGAGTGGCCATGGCAGTCCTGGTCTGCTCACCCCACACACCCTTTCCAAAAGAAAGGTGTATATATCTAGCTTGTTTACACCAGAAATCAAGATGACTCTGAAGGCTCGTGCCCTTTCCCCATCAACAACATATCAAGCCCCTAGCTCAGTTGGTCCGAATTAGTCATGAGAAGGAGGCTTTTCTAACACGGTCACTTTCTTGACCAGGAAACTCCCATCGTTATGGGCAAGCAGGTGTTCCCGAGGCCTTCCTAGCTCCCCCATGACAATATAGAGCAGCCCAAGGAAAGGTCCTTCGACGGGTGCACGTTCCCCGGTGCACCCAACTTTACCTGGTCCACACCCACTCTTCTGTGGAATAAAGAGAGCTCAGGGGCCATGTGCATTTGGCAGCTTCCTTGCCTATAAGTCCCCCCAGGAACTTCCTTTCTTTCGCGCTAGGAATGCACAATACCGTAGTGAGTGAGTGTGCACCCCTTAGCACAACAGCACTCTCATTTCTAGTCAGTTACCAGCAGCTGAACGCAGTTCCTAACCGGTGGAGTATGAATCTTTGGCCCGTTGGAAAAGGTGGTTCTACAGGGGGGTCCCATAACTATCCTAAAAGAGCAGTGAAGGCATCCCTCTGTTCCGGAGAAGTTCACGGTCAACATGTCCTTGGGACCGGTGCCACTCAACGTGTTGTCCGTGAACTCGGTGTCAGTGCTTATAAATTCTACAATGATCCGATGGCAGCCAGCTCTGGCGTCGTGTGGGGCTGGAGGGAGGGTCTCAAAGCCAAGTCTGTTGCACTGGTATTGAGCCATGACAGATTTTAAGAAAACAAAAATAAAGCTGACCCTTCACTGCAGAAAGCTGGGAAGGCTTTGCTTCACTTCCTCCCCCTTGGAGACGCGTTTGTTGGCCGTGTGGAACAGAAGGCACTTGGGGATTTGGCTCGCCGCGGCAGTCAGGGCCCTTAGGTACCGGCAACAGAAGCTAGGTTGAGTCTTTAAAGTTCCTTACGAATATATATCTCACTAGGGAAGAGTGGTGGAAACTGAGTCTCCGAGTTAAACTTCTAGGAGCAATGCCCCGAAGCAAGCTGCAGAACCGACATGCGGAAGAAACCGTCGCACCCACGGGCACGAGCCAGCAGTGGGCGTCAGCCTCTGTTTCTACCAGAAATCAGCAGGTGCGTCACAGCTGTATCGAACACGCAAAGCCCGAAAGGACAGGGATGCCATCCTGACCCACAAGGAAGGATATTTTCTTTTCTTTTTTTTTAAAAAGTCAATATTTCTTTCTGAGAGCACGAGCAGGGGAGGGGCAGACAGAGAAGGGGGACACAGAATCCAAAGCAGGCTCCAGGCCCCGAGCTGTCAGCATAGAGCCCAACGCGGGGCTCAAACCCACGGACCATGAGACCATGACCTGAGCCAAAGTCAGACGCTCAAACCACTGAGCCATTCAGGTGCTCAAACATAGCCCCCAAATGAAAAACTATAAAGGATCAACTTGACCATATCGAAATTTAAACCTTCATATGACAAAAATTGAAAAGCTGGCAATGAACATTCTAGTCACTGTTCAATAAACAGCAGCTTTACCTCTGGGCTTCACCTTCTGCCCAAATACCAAGCCAGGCACAGACTCCGTTGTCTCAGATGGAACCTTCAGTGATCTTCCAAGCTGATGCCAAGAAGGGATGGTGTCTTTCGTGAAAAGGAGGACAGTTATGGCACGAGACGGTGCGTTTATCGTTGCACAGAACTAGCAATTCTCTGAGTCGGAATGAGCAGCTTGCGTGTGGAAGCGTAAGAAGTTTATTAATTACACAGCTCCCCTAGCAGGTGGGGGTATAGCTCAGTGGTAGAGCATTTGACTGCAGATCAAGAGGTCCCTGGTTCAAATCCAGGTGCCCCCTTCGAGAGCATGCTTTTTTCCTCCTTGAAGTGAAATGACGAAATCAAGTTGTATGGACACCAAACTCTAGTTCCCTTCACAGGACGAGGCAGGTAGAGTCTACGAGCCAGCACATTTATGGCCACGTCATAGATGCAGGGGCCAGTCAGGCTCTCAGCACCACCTTGAAGACCAAGGACAAGACCGAATCTATCCCCAGTGCCCTCTCTGAGGGTCTGTTTCCCCAGGACCACAATGGTACCAATTTCAGTAGCATCCAGGGTCCAGTCCAGAAACAAAAGCTGCCTCCATGATTTGAGCAGAGTATTTGATAGAAATAATCGTAGGAATGTAAGCTGGTGCAGCCACTCTAGAAAACAGTATGGAGGCTCCTCAAAAAACTAAACGCAGAACTACCTATGACCCAGCAACTGCACTACTAGGCATTTATCCACGGGATACAGGTGTGCTGTTTCGAAGGGACACATGCACCCCCATGTTTTTAGCAGCACTATCGACAAGAGCCAAAGGATGGAAAGAGCCCAAATGGCCATCGGTGGATGGATGGATAAAGGACGTGTGGTCTATACGTACGATGGAGTATTACTCGGCAATCAAAAAGAATGAAATCTTGCCATTTGCAACTACAAGGATGGAACTGGAGGGGATGATGGTAAGTGAAATTAGTCACTCAGAGAAAGACAGATATCGTACGACTTCACCCATATGAGGACTTTAAGAGACAAAACAGATCAGTTTAAGGGAAGAGAAAAATAATACAAAAACAGGGAGGGGGACAAAACATCAGAGACTCTTAAATATGAAGAACAAACAGAGGGTTTACTAGAGGGGGCAATGGGCTAAGTGGGTAAGGGGCATTAAGGAATCTACTCCTGAAATCATTGTTGCACTAGATGCTAACTAATTTGGATGTAAATTTAGAAATAAATAAATAAAATTTAAAAATTTTAAAAAAATAATAGTAATCGTTAACCAGTGCATCAGGGCCCAAAAGCTGCTGCAGCCAAAGACCACGAGCTGGGAAGCTTAGAACAACAGAAATGTATTGTGTCACAGCCCTGGGGGCCCGGAGTCTGAAACCAAGGTGTGGGCAGGGCTGTGTCCTCTCTGAAGAGGACGGTCCTCCCTCGTGTCTTCTAGCTTTCCGTGTCCGGTGGCAGTTCTTCGAGTTCCTTGGCTTGGGGACACACCGCCGCGGTGACGTGTCTCCTCGGGAGGACACAATTCAACCCACAACAACCAGAACTCCGAGAACTCGAAGACAAGAGGCCGCTATCACTCTAGGGCTGGGGGAGCAAACAGAAAAGGAGGAACTTGTTAAATCTCACAGGCTTGGGGAGGATCTCGGTGGGCCCCCGACTCAGATCTCTAAGGAGGCACTGGTGGCCCTGAAGAGTCGGGGCAAGGCTGGTCCCGTGAACGCCAAACCGCAGGTGGCAATCCCGGACGCTCCTGGGACGGACTGTCGCTGCCCGGTGACACCGACAGGAGCCCCAGCGGGCAGAACACGGGCTTCTTCCTTCTCCCACCCTCCGGGCTCCCCCGAAGAGCCCTTCAGGGGAACAATCAGGAAGCCCCCTGGCAAAGGATAAGTGTGGTTTACAGAGTCCCGGAGCCAGCATCGCAGAGAGGGGCCCAGAAAGGGGGACTTGGAACTGAGGGGCCATCATTTCCCCAATCATTTCTTCGGGCGGTTAAAAGGGTTGAATACGTGGAGATCCGAGGCCAGCAGAGGGGCCTGAGCCTGCGTCCGAGGGTAGAGCTCTGACCCCTTCTCCAGTCAGTGTGTCTTCTCCCTTTTTCAGGGTGTTCGTGCTTGGCCAGCCACTGGGCATTTTGATTCTCGGTTTGCAGGTGCTCAGCACAAAACCCACAAGACGGATGTTCCGAGAGATCCTCCCGGCTGTCGGGGAATGCCGCCCAAGTTGCTGCCCTCAACCCGGGAGTTGTGAGTGAAAGCTGCTGCTTCGCAGGCAGGGAGAGGAGTGAGCGGTAAAGCAGGTCTGGCCACTCAGCCAACCGTGCTGAAGAGGCACCCGGAGCCTAAGCCCTGGGTGCGGCTGTGGAGGCAAAGGGTGTTCATTGGGCCTTACTGGTATAGTGGGGGGTATAGCTCAGGGGTAGAGCATTTGACTGCAGATCAAGAGGTCCCCAGTTCAAATCTGGGTGCCCCCTAGCGTTTTGGTCACCAGGGGTGGTAAAGAAGTTCTAATTTCCTCTCCTCTTGCCGAAGCTGGTTTCTGAGTTTTCCTGCAAAGAGTGCAGAAGCAGAGATCACACACACCAAAGCGGGCAGCTCTGCTCAGGTGATGTGTTTGTCCCCTCCTCCCATCTTCCCACACGCCCCTCAGCTGGTCCCCGCACTCTCCAGGGTGCACTTGGTCTCCTGGCTGAGGGCGAGGACTCTGTCCTTTGCAGGTAGCCAGAGGGAAATGTGAGATCACCCAGAAAGGGACAATATTTTGACTGTTGGGTGATTTCTCAGCAGTTGCAGAGGAAGCCAGAAGACAGCACAATAACACATTCCGTATGTTGAGAGGGAATCACAGTCAGCTTTGAATTCTATTCCCAGCCAAACTATTCTTCAAGAACATACAAAAGCTGAGAGAGTTTCCTGCCAACAGACCCTCGCTAAGGCAAATTTTAAATATCTACTTTAGAGAAAAGAAAAATGATCCCAGAATGGGAGGTCTAAGATCTAAGAAGGAATGTTAAACAAAGAAATGATAAGATATGTAAATAAATCTAAAAATCATTGACCATTTAAAGCAATACTAAGATCTAATTTATAGTTTTTTTTAAAAGATAAAACAAAAATACTGGTTAATAATAACATATAAAGAATGGAGTCATAAGAGTTAAAGTGTCTTTATGTAATTTGGGAGGAAGATAAAGATGTTGACTAACTTTAGAATTTTAAGATTTGAATACAGAAATTTCTAGTATATCATTTCAAAAGTTGTGATTTGGGGGCGCCTGGGTGGCTCAGTCGGTTAAGCTTCCGACTTCAGCTCAGGTCATGATCTCGCAGTTTGTGGGTTTGAGGCCCACCTCGGGCTCTGTGCTGATGGCCTGGAGTCTTCTTCGGATTCTGCGTCTCCCTCTCTCTCTGCCCCTCCCCCGCTTGTGCTCTGTCCCTCTCTGTCTCTCAGAAATGAATACATGTTAAAAAAAGAATTGTTCTTAAGAGTGATTTTGCCAAGCAAAAGGGGATAAAAGAATGGAGGGTACATGCTACTCATGTTGCTAACCACGCATTAATTCTAATAATTCATTTGTTGATTCTTTTAATTTCCTATGTATATACTCGTATCATCTAAGTAGTTTGGAAGTTTTATTTCCCTTGTTCCAATCCTTACTTTTTGTTTTTCTACCTTTTCATACTGACTAGGACCTCCAGTATAATGTTGAATAGGATGTTGATAGCAGATATCTTGACTCATTCTGATTTCAAATGAAAAGTTCTCAACATTTCACCATTAAGTACCTATTGTGAACTATACTTTTAATAAGTGGTCTTTATCAAATTAAGGAATTTTCTATTTCTAGTTTAAAAGAATTCTTTTTATCATGGATTGATGTGAAATTTTATCAACCCTCCCCTTTGATCCATTGAGATAATCATACGATTTTCCTCTTTTAGTCTATTTACATAGTGAACTTCACTTATTGCTTTTTCTAAAATTAAACACACTTTGCATTTCCGATATAAATCCAACTTGGTCATGAAGTCCTACCCTTTTTATATATTTGTGAATTGGGTTAGATAATAATTTATTTAATTTCTTATACCTATATTTTATGAGATTGGTCTATGAATTTTTTATACCATCCTCGTTGGGTTTTGGTATTAAGATTGTGCTAGTCTCACAAAAGGAGTTGTAGAATGTATCTACCTTTTCTATTCTCAGATTTTTATGTAAAAATAGTTATTGCTTATTTAAGTATGAGACAAAACTCGCCAGTAAAACCATCTCGTCTGAATTTTTTTATCAAAAGATTTCAAATAACAGTTTGAATAAAAGAACTATTTAAAAACTTAGATGACTGACTATTCAGTTTTTCTATTTTTTCTTGTGTCAGCTTTGTTAAGTTGTAGTATTTTTAAGTCCTTGATCAATTTCAACAAAGTCCTTGGACTTTGCAAAGTCCTTGGACTCTTAAGACATAATGCATGGGTTCAAATTCTGGGTTCTAACAAGAGGGGCCTTGGCGAAATTGATAAACTCTCTCAGCCTCAGTTTTGCCATATATAAAATGGGCATGATAATAGAAATGAGTACAATGATAGTGCCTAGTTTGTGGAGAGGTTACAAAAATTAGATAAATTAATAATCTTTAAAGTACATAAAATCATGCCTGCCTCACAGTAAGTTCTTTGTTTATGCTTATTAGATTTAAAAATTTTGTATATATTAATTTTTCATAGTGCTCATTAAAGTCTAAAGAATCTGCAGTTTTTCTTTTTTGATTTATAATATTGCTTTATCTTTTTCTGCTTTCTTCTTTTTCTTAACAGTTTCACCAGAGGTTAATCCATCTTTCCTTTTCAAAAACCAACTTTGGCCTTGTTAAACCTGTTCACTGTGTGTTTGCTTTCTATTTCATTCATTTCTGTTCTTTTATTTCTTTCTCCTCTCGTAGTGCTCTTTCATCCAGTTTTTTTTTTAACTTCTTGAGATGGATTCTTAGTTTATTTTTAATCTGCTTTTCCAGCATATTGCTCAAAGCTATACGTATTTCTCTAAATGCCAACATAGTGTCCATCAATGGATGAATCAAGAAAATGTTACACATACACAGTGGAATATTATTCAGCCATTAGAAAGAAGGAAATCCTGCCATCTGGTGAAACTGGAGGGAATCGTACTAAGCAAAATAAGCCAGCCAAAAAAAAAAAAAAAAAAAGGTAAGTACCGTATGGTATCACTTATATGTGGAATTTTTTAAAAAGTCAAACTCATAGAAACAGAGAGTAGATTGGGGGTTGCCAGGGGCTGAGGAGTGGAGGAAATGGGGGGATGTTGGTCAAAGGGTAGAAACTCTCAGTTATAAGATAAATAAGTTTCAGAGATCTAATGTACAGCATGGTGAATATAGTTAATAATACTGTACTGTATTCTTGAAAGTTGCTGAGAGTAGATCTTAAGCATCCTCTCTCTCTCTCTCTCACACACACACACACACACACACACACACACACAAAGGTAACTATCTGAGGTGATGGGTGTGTTAATTCACTTGATTGTGGTAACCATTTCACAATCTATACGTAAATCGTATCATTACATTGTACACTTTAAATATATTATGATTCTATCTGTCAGTTGTACCTCAATAAAGCTATGGGGGAAAGAAACTAAACAAAATTTTTAATTATTCATGATGTTTCTGCTCCCTTTTGTTCATTAATGAGAAAGGTATGTAAAAATTTTCCACTCAAATTCTAAATTTATTTCTCTTTGTTATTCTGTCAAGTTTTTGCCTTACATATTTTGAAGCTGTGTTACTAGCAGCATAAAGATTAGGAATTCTTGGGGCGCCTGGGTGGCGCAGTCGGTTAAGCGTCCGACTTCAGCCAGGTCACGATCTCGCGGTCCGTGAGTTCGAGCCCCACGTCAGGCTCTGGGCTGATGGCTCAGAGCCTGGAGCCTGTTTCCGATTCTGTGTCTCCCTCTCTCTCTGCCCCTCCCCCATTCATGCTCTGTCTCTCTCTGTCCCAAAAATAAATAAACGTTGAAAAAAAAAATTAAAAAAAAAAAGATTAGGAATTCTTACATCTTCCTGATAAATTCAGCCTTTGATTATTAATAACTGATCTTGTTGTCTCTTGTAACATTTCGTGTCTTTTTTTTTTTTTTTTTTTTTTTTTGGTGCAAAAAGGTGATTTTATTAAAGCACGAAGACAGGACCCATGGGCCAGAAAAGCTGCACTGGGGTTGTGCAGAGTGACTGCTTAGACACTATGGAGTTGGGGGAGGTAAAGTCAAGAGAAAGTTTCTAAAAGGTATTTCCATATGCTAAAGAGGATTTGCAGATTACTGGAGGCCTAGCTATCGCCAAGCTAAGGTTGTTTTTCCCTCGAGCAAAGCACTATCATTAAGATAGTAGGGGGTTCCTGGAGATTAGGCTACTGATGAGATATTTGTAAACTGATGGAGACTATAAGTTTAACCACTTGTTTTCTGTCCTTTCCTTTGTCCTTGGGCAGCCAGGAGTGCCTGAGGAATATCACATATATCCCACCTGAGTGGGGGGGGGGGGTCGTGCTAGCTTGTGATTGGCCCTCAGCTTCCCTTATGGTTCCTCATTATATTCCCCCTGAAAAATTTTGACCCTTAAATCTTTAAGGTTGTTGAAGGTGAAAGGTCCCATCTTCTGTCGCTTCTTCCTGCTGAGTAGGGGCATAGAGATGTCCCTACCTATGGATCCACATTGGTCAGTCAGGAAATGTACAGGGGAGTTACAAAAGGCAGAGGAAGCTGAATCCAACATGGACAGTAAAGTCGTACCTCTATGGAGAAAGGTCATCTGTCACGGAGAAGTCACTGTAGTGATGGAGTCTGGGACACCGGTGGGGAAATCTGAAGTGGGTGGTCCAAGCGGGTGCTCTTTGATCCTTGAAATCCAGGGTGGGAGCAATATTTCGTGTCTTAAAGTCTATTTTGTCTGCTTTCCTTTTGTTAATATTCTGCAGTCATATATTTTTCATCCTTTTAGGTTTTAATCTTTCTGTAACCTTAGGTCGTAGTTGGTATCTTTTGTAAATAGAATATAGTTTGTCGGTTGCTTTAACCCCAATATGATAATCTTTGTCTTTTTACCTGGGGCACTAAACTTATTTACTTTTAATGTAATTGCTGATGTATTTGTATTCAAATCTACCTCCTTATTTTATGCTTTCAATTTATAGTGTTTATTTATGTTTTTCTCCCTTTCTTTCTTTGTTTGACTGAGATTTTTATAATGCTATTATTTCCCCCTGGTACTTTGAAAAATATAAATGATGTTTCTTCTCCATATGCATAGCTATTTCTCAAAGTATATGGCTAACCAATGGCTTTACCCTCTACACAGGTAATACAAGCATCTTACAATACTTTTAACTCCATTTACTTTCCTCCCAACCTATATGCAGCTTTTGCCTTTTCCATTATTCCATAAGTTGTGTCAACCTCATTATTGTTTTTTTTTTAATACAGTCAACGCTCACTTAGATGTATTCAGATATTTACTGTTTCTCTGCCTCTGTCTTCCTTCCTACATCCATCCTTCCGTCCAAATCATCTCCCTGCTGCTTAGAATATACCGTTTAGAATTTCCTTTAGCGCATGCAGACTGTGGATGAGTTCTTTCCGTTTTTATTTGTCTGAAATTGTCTTACCTTCGACTCATGAAGGATATTTTACCTGAGTACAGAATTTTATGTTAACAGTTATGGTATTTCAGTAGATGCAATTCCACTGCTTTCTGGTTTCCATTGTTGCTCTTGAAAACTCACTGTTGTGTCTCATTGGAACTCATTGAAAGTAATGGGTCTTCTTTTCATGATGTTTGTGAGTTTCTTGTCTCTGATTTTCTGCAATTTTACTACAGTAACTCCTAAGCTGCAAAACTGTCTTAGCCTCTGTCTCCTCAAATATTCCATCTACTTCATTTTCCCTTCCAGGAGTCCATTTCAATGTACATGAGACTTTCTCATTGTATCCTCTAAATTTGTTACTCTCTATTCTGTGTTTGCTATGCTTTTCTCTCTGCATGCTTTCTTATGGACAGTTTTTCGTTCCAATGTTCTAATTCACGATTTTCTCTTTGGCTGAAACTATTCACTGACAGTAACATGGACGTATTCATTGAGGTTTTTGTTTTTAAGTTTATTTATCTATTTTGAGAGACAGAGAGAACCAGTGGGGAAGGGGCAGAGAGAGAGGGGGGGACACAGGATCCAAAGACAGCTCTGTGCTGACAGCAGAAAGCCCACTGAAGGGCTCGAACTCACGAACCATGAGATCATGACCCGAGCTGAAGTCTAACACTTAAGCGACTGAGCCACCTAGGCACCCCCATTGAGATTTTAATTTTAGTTATTGATTTGTAGATATAAAATGTCTATGTTCTCATTTCATATCCTCTTAGTTATTGCTTATGCTTTCCAGCTTCCTACTGAAATTTTCAAGCTTGTCTCTTACCTTCTTGAAAACAGTAAGCATCATCTTTGTATAGTGTGTTTCTGGATGTTCTAATACACAAGTTCCTGTGTTTAGTTCTGCGGCCTGTTCTTTCTATTGATTTTTATTGGTGGTTTTTGCCTCCTTGTGTACATAGTTATTCTTGACTGCCTACTGAACAATGTATTCAGAAATGTGTTTGTGGGACTGATTTGAAGCCAGGTGGAGATGATAATATCCTTCCTTTGTTTTTTGCAGGTATTTGAGGGGCTCTAGCAGTCAGGATACCTTAACATAATTTCAAGGCTTGAGTTTTCTGGGCCATTCGAATGACACAAAGACCAGCTACAAATTCTTGCAGGAGCTATTTTCATTCAGTTTACCCTCTAGGTGGGCCCAGAATTCTGACTTCTATCCCCTGGTCCTGAGAGACTTCCAGAAGTTCACTTAGGCTCTCCCTGCCTCTTCTGGACTGAGGCCCAAAGCAGCTTCTCATGTAGACCTTCTCTTCCTGTTCCCCATTTGTTCTTTAAATTTTTTTTAACATTTATTTATTTTTGACAGACAGAGCGAGACAGAGCAGGAGTGGGGGAGGGGCAGAGAGAGAGGAGGGACACAGAATCCAAAGCAGGCTCCAGGCTCTGAGCTGTCAGCACAGAGCCCGACGCGGGGCTCGAACTCACGAACGGCAAGACCGTGACCTGAGACGAAGTCCCACGCTTAATCAACCTAGCCACCCAGCCGCCCCATGTTTCGCATTTGTTCTGAATCTCCACCCATCTAACTAGTTCGCTATCTAACTAGTTAGTTCCTATCTAACCAGTGAGCTCTTTGAGGCTTTTTGAGTTTTTTAATTTATTTTGACAGAGAGAGAGAGAGAGAGCATGCACGCATGTGTAGGGGAGGGGCAGGGGGGGAGAGAGAGAATCCCAAGCAGGCTCTGCACTGTCAGCACAGAGCCCGATGTGGGGCTCGGGCTCACAGACTGCACGGTCATGACCTGAGCCGAAACCAAGAGTCAGACACTTAACCAGTTGAGCCACCCTGGCGTCCCAAAGCCCTTTGAGGCTTTTAATGAGCTGTTTGGCAATATTTCCCAGCTTCTTTATTTGTCCTCCTAGGAAAGATCGTTTCAAATTACTTTTCTCTTTAAGGAACATGGAGATTGCTCTGCAAGATTCTTTTTTTAATTAATGTTTTTATTTTTTTATTTTTGAGAGAGAGAGAGAGAGAGAGACAGAGTGTGAGCTGGGGGAGGGGCAGAGAGTGTGGGAGACACAGAATCCCAAGCAGACTCCAGGCTCCGAGCTAGCAGCCCAGAGCCCGACGCGGCGCTCGAACTCACGAACGGCGAGGTCATGACCTGAGCCGAAGTCGGAGGCCTAACCGACAGAGCCACCAGGCGCCCCTCTGCAGGATTCTTCATGCCCGTCCTGCGTTTTAAGGAGGGAGCAGGGAGGATGCAGTGGGTCTAAGGCTGTGGTGGAGACAGCACCTCTGAGAAATCCCCAGGGGGAGAACAGAGGCTCTGCTTTTGATATGTTCTCTCATCCGCACAAATTCCCCCCCGGGGGGTAGGAAGACGTATGTCCATCCTGCACACGTGGAGGCAGTAAGAGCAAAGAGAGCGCCTTCTCTCTGGAGATTATAACAAGGTCGAGAAAAATGAGACATCAAGAGAAGGAAAGCGGTGTCCCCCCGCAGGCCATGAAGGTCAAGAGTCCCCAGGTAGGTGGGAGCGGACGGGGCCAATTTCGTCAGCCTCGCCCCCGGATTTGAACCGGGGACCTCTCGATCTGCAGTCAAATGCTCTGCCCCTGAGCTATGCCCCCACCTGCCTATGGCTTCCCATCATCGCCTTTCCACCCAGGCACCGCACTCAGGATCTCTGCGCGCCTGTGTTTTGCTCTCATCGGGACGACTGTGGTTGTTTCTGGGAACCTCACACTCATCCCAGGGAGAGCCTCCTACCGACTCCAAGCCTCGGGGAAGGTGCTCACTGTGTCACTCATTCATTCAAGGACAAAGAACTTTCTGGAGGACATGGACAAGGAGGAGCCCGCTACATGAAGAAGTAGAGGAGGCCAAGGAGGAATAAGGCCAAGGGAGGAGTACGAACAAAGATTTTTGTTTTGTTTTTTAATTTTTTTTTAATGTTCGTTCATTTTTTTTGAGAGAGAGACAGAGCCTGAGCAGGGGAGGGGCGGAGAGAGGGAGACAGCAGAATCGGAAGCAGGCTCCAGGCTCCGAGCTGTAAGTAGGTATAGAGCCCGACGCGGGGCTCGAACTCACGAACCGTGAGATCATGACCCGAGGCAAAGTTGGACGCTTCACTGACTGAGCCACCCAGGTGCCCCAAGAACAAAGAATGTTTTTAATAATTTTTTGTTTTTAGAAAGAGGGTGGGGGAGGGGCAGAGAGAGAGAGACAGACAGACAGACAGACAATCTTAGGCTCCATGCTGAGTGCAGAGCCTGATGCAGGGGTCCATCCCACAACCATGGGATCATGACCTGAGCCAAAATCAACAGTCGGACACTTAGGGCGCCTAGGTGGCTTAGTTGGTTAAGAATCAGACTCCCGATATCGCCTCAGGTCATGATCTCACAGTTCGTGGGTTCGAGCCCTGCATCGGGCTCTGTGCTGACAGCACGGAGTCTGCTTGGGATTCTCTCTCTCTCTCTCTCTCTCTCTCTCTCTCTCTCTCTGCCCTTCCCCCACTTGCTGTCTGTCTCTCCCTCTTTCCCTGTCTCTCAAAATAAACATTAAAAAGAAAAAAGAGTGGGACACTCAACTGAGCCACCTGGCACCCCCAAAAATGTTTTTAAAGATTGGGTCAGGTGTATCTGCACATCAGTGAGGCTGGAGAACGAGGTCACAAGGAAGGTGTGCCAGGAAACATTCTGGAAGTCTAGATTCCTGCTAATGCAGTGAGGGTGCTCCCGGACACTGTCTGTGGGGGACAGCCTGTGGCACAGCATGACCAGCCGTGCCCTCATGGAACCTTCACCGCCACCCTAGAGATGAGGACAGAACAGGACCCAGACACCAGGCGGCAGGCATGAGAATTGCTGGCCTCTTCTTTGAGACTTCACGGCCAAAAGTGACCTCGGCAAGGGGGCACCCGGATTTGAACCGGGGACCTCTTGATCTGCAGTCAAATGCTCTGCCCCTGAGCTATACCCCCAGGCCTGCCTCAGAGCCTTAACTGCACCTCTTGGACTGTGCAGTGGACTTGTCCCTGGACTGTGACAGCCAAGTTCCTGGAGGCGGGCAGCCTGCCCGATGACAGCCCGGCTCTCCCTCTCGTCGCTCACTCCTGCGTTCACATCTCCACACCTACTAACCAGCTCCCGCGTGCCAGGCTGGTCCTCCCTTCGCCTCCCCACTTCCTCTTCCTCCCTGAGCTGGGGCGCTGAGGCGAGGGGTCTCTGTCCGGGTAGAAGAGCAGGTCCGGGACAAGAAGCTGGTCCCGACACCACCCCCCGAGATGCAGAGGACCCCTTTCTCCCTTTCCACCATACGCTCACCCGCTCAGCCCCAGAAATACCGTGCAGGAATCCCGGGAACCAGCTCCAGCTTCCCGCTCAAGGAGGGGTGTCCTCCGGGATCGCTTGTGAGCCCCCAGGGCATGGAAAGCCACGGGTCCCAAGACCGGAGCAAAGGCAGGTCGCTCCCTGTGGGCAGCGAGAACGGGGAGGCGGCCAGGGGAGGGGAGGGACGGTCCTCTGATCTGAAAGGCCGGGCACTGGCGGGGGACCCAGCCAAAGAAGGCTCTTCCCACCCTGCCCCCACCCACCCGAGTCCCTAGCAACCCCTCCCGGTGCCTTTCCCCCGGAGAAGGAGTCTTCCATAGTCTGTGCCGCTCGCAGGCCTTTGGGGAAGTAGCCCTTTGGGGCAGAAATACTGAGGCAGGCCCCAGAGCCCCCGGGCTGCTGTGCGAAGTGACCGAGCACCCGAAATGAGTCCACACGTTTGGTGCTCTCCCCCTGAGGCCGCCGGGACACGCCAAAAGTGACCGCAGACCCCTTCCATCGGGGCCACCGGCCCGTTGACCCAAGGGGGTGATATTTTTAGTTCCAACTGACTGTAGGGGAAGGAGGTGGCAACCTGAGGCGGACCAAGGGGGACCTGGTCCCTGGCTAGGCGTCCTGGGGCCTGCCCCCCGCCTCTACGGAACCTCCGTGAACCCAGGCGAGCCCAGCCGGATGGGCACCTTCCCGGCCAGAAGGCCGGCAGTGAGGCTGCTGGCTGGCATCCGCTCCGCGTGGGTCTCCCGCCCCTCGGACTCCCTTCCCACCCCCGTGACATCGGGTGCCACGCCAGCGCCCTCTGGGGAGAAGGCTTGTTCGGACGGTTGCCCCAGAAGTGGCTCCAAGGGCAGAAAGAGCCAACGGTGTGCGCCCTGGGGCTGGCAGGACAGGGAGGCGGAAGGAGCTGGCGTGGGTGCAGGGGAGAGAGGCCTCTGGTTAGGCCTGGCCCCTCGGGAGGTGGCCAGAAAGACAGACGCTATGAGGACAGTGGCGGCGGAGGCGCTGGGGAGAGGGAAGGGGCGGTTCTTTGACACTGTTTGAGTTAACTGTGCTTACTGAGAACGAAACCCCACGTAAACATGGCCCAAATGTCCAATTACTCAGGAGAGCAGGGCGGGTGGGTTCTAAGCAGGGCAGGGCCGTGCCGTTTTCAACCCGGTGACGCGAATTCTAACAGAACGGGGTCACGGCAGCCGCGGGGAGAGATGACAGGACGGGGAGGCTCCCCGACCGGTTTGTGACACAAAATGTTCAAAAGGTGGTGCTCCTGCTGCATCGTGTTGAGGAAGAAACGGGCACTTTTTAACACCGTCATACCATAAAACAGAAATATTCGGGTTCTTACGTGGAAAATTTCATAAAGCGTTTCCTGATATGTGGTATTTCCAACCATTAAAGAAAACTGGCTTCTCTCTGAGATCGAGAGCCGGGGGTGTGGCTTTGAATTAGGCAAAACCTTTCTTTCTTTCTTTCTTTCTTTCTTTCTTTCTTTCTTTCTTTCTCTTTCTTTCTTTCTTTCTTTCTTTCTTTCTTTCTTTCTCTTTTAAAGATTTTATTTTTAAGGAATCTCTCCACCCAATACGGGGCTCGAACTCACAGCCCCGAGATCAAGAGTCGCACCCTCCACCGACTGAGCAAGTCAGGCGCCCCAAGTTAGGCAAAATTTTCTTAGACACGACACCAAAAGCTCACTTGATAAACTGGAATTCATCAAAATTAAGCACTTTCGGTCTTTGAAAGACACTGTTAAGAGAGTGAAACGACAAGTCACAGACCGGGAGGCAGTGTCTGGAAGCCGCGTAACTGACACAGAACTTGTGCCATTAAATACAGAGAACTTTCAAAACGGAGTCA
Organism: Lynx rufus; assembly: GCF_022079265.1. Lineage (NCBI taxonomy): Eukaryota > Metazoa > Chordata > Mammalia > Carnivora > Felidae > Lynx > Lynx rufus. The sequence goes on along the minus strand of NW_025814856.1, from coordinate 162,784,179 downwards.
GAAGTAAACAACCCAAATGAAAAAAACGGACAGAAGACCTGCACAGACACCTCACCAAAGAAGACGTATGATGGCAACAAGCACAGAAAAGTATCTTCCACATCATTGGTAATGAGGGAAATAAAAATTAAAACCACAATGAGATCAGGACGCGTGGGCGGCTCGGTCGGTGAAGCGGCCAACTCTCGATTTCGGCGTCGGTTATGATCTCACGGTTGGGAGACGGAGCCTCAAGTGAGGCTCTGCGCGGGGCGTGGGATTCTCTCTCTCCCTCCCCCTGCGCCCCCACCCCCACGCCAGCTCGTGCTAAGAAACGACACCGACGACAACACAAGCCACGATGAGATACGACTGCGTCACATTAGAACGCACATCAGGAAGACTGAAGACTGGCCATACCGAGTGTGGGTAGAGCCTGGGCCAGCCACCAACAGCAGTGGCTCAGTCGGTTGAGCGTCCGACTTCGGCTCAGGTCATGATCTCACGGTTCATGGGTTCGAACCCCGCGTCTGGCTCTGTGCTGACAGCTCGGAGCCTGGAGCCTGCTTCCGATTCTGTATCTCCCTCTCTCTCTGTCCCTCTCCCCCTCACGCTCTGTCTCTTTCTCTCAAAAATAAATCAACGTTAAAAAAATTAAAAAAAAAAAAAAAGAACTACCCTACAACCCAGCCCTACCAGGCATTTATCCAAGGGATACAGGTGTGCTGTTTCAAAGGGACACATGCACCCCATGTTTCTAGCAGCACTATCGACAAGAGCCAAAGGATGGAAAGAGCCCAAATGGCCATCGGTGGATGGATGGATAAAGGAGGTGTGGTCTATACTTACGATGGAGTATTACTCGGCAATCAGAAAGAATGAAATCTTGCCATTTGCAACTACGAGGATGGCACTGGAGGGGATGACGCTAAGCGAAATTAGTCAGAGAAAGACAAAAATCGTACGACTTCAGTCATATGCGGACCTTAAGAGACAAAATAGACGAACGCAAGGGAAGGGAAACAAAAATAATAGAGAAACAGGGAGGGGGACAAAACAGAGGAGACTCTTACATATGGAGAACAAGCAGGGTTAGTGGAGGGGTTGTGGGAGGGGGCATGGGCTAAACGGGGAAGGGGCTTTAAGGAATCTAGTCCTGAAATCATTGTTTCACTGTATGCTAACTTGGATGTAAATTTTTTTCAAAAGTAAAACTAAAAGAAATTTTTTTTTTCAAGCAATAAATCAACGTTGACCTTAAAGGGCAAGAACACCGCCCGCCTTCTTGCTTCCTTCTTACTGGCTACAGACACGGGAGTGAGCCGTCTTGAACCACGGCAACAAGCCACATCTGAGGAAGGATAGAGCAACGAACTGGAAGCAGCCTGGGCCTGTGACACCAAGAGCCTGTCCGGGGACAGCACCAGTCACCGCTATCTTGTCTAAGTTGCTGTTTCATTACTTCGTTTTGTTTATTCAGCCCGTCACACAGCCTGCATGCCACAGTGGTGGGGAGCAAATGTCCTCGGAGGGCTAAGTGACCTCACCAAGGGCACCAGTCTCTGAGATCTCTAAGACCCAAGGTGGGCACAGGGAGTCATTCCTGCCCCTCCTTCCTGCCTCAGGCATCAGGGTAGGCTCACTTTTTGTTACATAAATGAGCGAATGGAGAACATTCCAGGCCACCGGTGTCTCATGGCTATCCACATCATGCAAGGCTGAACCAGATTCTGTCCCTAGGACTACGAGGGCTCAGTATGTCCCCTTCTGCGGTGCCACGGTCATGCTGGGGAGACGGCCAGCAGGGCCACCAGGCTGGCTACACGACGGACCGGGCCCCGGACACCAAGTTCCCACCGTGTGGCCAGCCCAGGCTCCCAGAGAGTGACGCGGATCAAAACGCACCCCACCTTTTCCTGAAGGTTCTTAGGACATTTTGTTAAGTGAAAAGCTGCAGGTCGGTACCCACGGCACGGCCTCCCTGTCGTTTCAACTCTGCGTCTTTCCCCCATTCCCACGTGTGTGAAACTGCGTGAGAGAGGAGCCCGAAATGCCACACAGCAGAGTGACGGTGTGGGGGCCCTCGGGAGGGGTGCGGTGGGGAGGGCGGCCACCACAGAGAGCCCGTCAGCTTCACCTGCACCCTTTGCATTTCTCCGTGAGAATGTTCTCTTGTGAGAAAACATCTGCCGAGTCAAAATGCAAACGCGTGCAAAGGGTAGAGGCTGGTAGTCTCTGTTCGAGGTGGCCGACCCTGGCTCTCAAATGTGGACCTGCCCGGGGTTCCCTGAGGAACCTGTGGGAACCCCGACCCCACCCAGACGTACTGAACGAGAACCCCATCTGCGCTTTTCCTAGGACTCCAGAGGAAGAACCTGCCTGTGGAAGCGTCCAGTAAATAAAGAGGTCTCCGGCGCCCCCCGTGTTCACAGCAGAGGGTACAAAAACAGCCCCAGAGGGCAAAGCCTGTCCTGGGGGCCAGGGAGGAAACAGAGCTCTCTCCTGTGGAGGCTGGAAAAGCTTACAGAGAGGGTGGAATGCAAGAAAGTAACTGTCAAAACGGCAGGGACTTCTCAGGCCGCAGGACAGACCCGAGTGCCCCCGAGGACCTCATTCCCCCACCTCCCCAGTGCTCACTTGAGCCCACCTCGGGAGCAAACCCCAGCGCCCTGGCAGCGCTGGGACCGGCGCCTCTGGCACAGGGGTACCTCCCTGCGAGCTGCCGCCGCCTGGAACCGTGGCTGCCGCGGCCTAGGAACAGCCCAGTCCTCCCGCAACGGCACGGGCCCAGCCTGGCGGCCGCGGGAGCCCCACACCACCTCCCCAGGCTCCTGGGGTGGGAGCGCTCACAGAGGCCAACGGAAAGCACGGCCTACCCGCTCTCCCGCTCCCTGCTTCGTCCCGCTGCAGAGGGCCCAGGTTCGAGGCTCCCCTTTCTCATCCTACAGGAGACTCAGTATCCTGCTCAGTCTCCGCCTTCTTCCAGCTCTGAGGTCCACGTGACTTCATTCGCCTCCTCAAAAGAACCTGCTTCCAAAGTCAGCCCTTCTCCCCAGTAAAATATGTGAGTCTAGAAAGCAGGGAACAGGTGTCTTGGCATGCATGACCTTGGGGTTCGGAGAGAAGGGGCCTCCAGGGTACTGTGCCCTGCTTCAACCAGAGCGGTCCCGCCTTGCCCTGGGTTATATGTTCCCAGCTGTCATTCAAATCAAGGGTTCCTCACCCCACCCCTCCCAAAAAAGGCTTTGAAAACTGCATATTGATCAGATGAACTGTGGTCATCTGAGAGAGAAAGAAAACCGAGCTACTATTGGCTCATCATTCATTTAACTGCCCAAAGGGCCGTGCAGGGTCCCGGGGAGGGGGGCCAGGACACCCGGATGTGGCCCCACCAGTCGGCAGCTCACTGCACCCTCCTCTGTCTCTGTTTCTCCACACGGGGGGGGGTGGGGGGTGGGGAGGGGCCTCCCGATACCAGAATGCCCGTACAGGTGAGGGTGGGGGCTGGGCCTGCACTCGTCTTGAGGGGACAGGCTGTGGGGGCTCTCACGCTGCTCTGCCTCCCCCTCCCCTGGGGTCCAGAGGCTTGGTGGTGGCACAGTCTAGGAGGGAGGAAAGGGGGCCCAGGCCGCATGAAGGCGGTGATGGGGCTCGCCTCTGCAGGCCCTGCAGGGAAAGGGTGCCCGCCGGAGGTTCGGAGTAGGGTCCACCCCCGTCAAGATGTGTGGAGGACAGCACTGAGCTTGGGGCGCAGCAGAGCGCCGGTGCTCCCCAGGCAGGCAGTGCTCCTGACCAGGCCGGGAAGAAGGCTCTGGTCCTGCTGCCCCCACAGGGGACAAAGTGGAATCCAAGAAAGGCAGGGAGAACCCAAAGTCACCTGGTCCAGCCACCCAACTTGCCAGATGGGGAGACAGAGGCCCGGGACGGGGAGCGAGTCCCACGTGGAGGTCAGCCCTCGGTGCGTGTACCCTGCGGCACAGGCCTACTGAGGCCCTCCCTTCCACGCGCTCCCCTCAGCCGGAGGCCTCGCAGCACCCCGGGTCCACCTTTTGGAAGAGGAAAACCTGTGGCCAGGCAAAGGGAAGGAAGGCTCTGGGCCCCAGCCTCCCAAGGAGGAGAGAGGACAGAAAGCTAACTGCTGAGCCGCTCAAAGCAGTGGGAGGATTCAGGTGTGCAAGCTGAGACGGAAGGGGAGTGTGGAAGAGACAAAACCGGCCCAGCCGTGTGTCACACCGACGCGCGAGCGCCCGCGCACTGGCTCTTCGCCCACAGCCCGAAGAACTTCGTGTTCCAGGACTGAACCTCATTTTCTGGACTTGGGGCACCCCTGGAGAGCAGGCCCACAATAAACCCTTCGTGCAGCAGCTTCCTGAGAACTCACAGTGTGCAGCGAGTCCCAGAGGTGCAAGTACCAATCAGGGGTGGCCTCCGCCCACCAGGAACGAACAGGCTGGCAAGTAAGTGTGTGGGTACGAGCTGCTCCTGGGGCCACGGGAAGGGCGGTGTGGCCAAGAGCAGTTGCCAACTCACATTTAGTCTCCGTGAGACCTTGGGCAAGTCTTTGAACCTCCCTGCATCGCACTGCATTCTATTAAACCGAAAAAAATGGGAATTAAGAATACCTGCTTCCTGCCTGAAGACAGCTGATCAGATGATCTCAAAGTGCTCTGGGTTCTCAAATCCAAGGGGCCCATTGGATTCAATAAAGGAATAAAGCCAAGGACTTTGGGCTTGGAAACGCCCAGGCGCCAGCCTCTTCCCCAGGGAGACCAGTGTCTCCTGGCTCCTTTTCGTGTGCTCGCAGGGCCCCTTCTGCTGTGTTCCAGGCTGCCTCACTCCCGCCCTAAGAGACACGCGGCCACATCTTCAGTAGTCAGGGACACCTGAAGTACAGGTCGCCCACGCCAACATGGGTTAGTGCCATTTTGGAGAACGGTTCAAACCAGCTCCAGCTCCTCTCCCTACCCCCAGGCCACAGGGCATCGCTGGCCAAACCACTGGGCAAATACCGTCTCATCTCCATCGCATCTGCTTCAGGTAAGAGCAGGGCCCAGCGGCTGAAAGGATCCGGGACCCGGGCTCCTGGGTGCTCGTCCCCTCTCCTAGGGCCACACGGATCTTCTGTGATTCCCCTACCCGAGCCAGCCCTCGCCCTCAGAGACCCTTCTGGAGCAGCAAGCACAACCGTACCCCTCCCAACAAACCCTGCGCCGTCTGCCACGGCAGAGACGTCTCAGCTGTGTCACTTATCTTCTGAGGTTTCTCGAGCCCTTTCAAGTCAATTCGTGGCTGGCACTAAGAGCCAGGAGGTCAAGCATTGGCAGACATGGGGTTCCCCCCACTAGGAGTCCGAGGACCCTGCTGAAGGCAAGCAAGCCCTCTCCACCGGCACCAAGTTCCTTGTCGCCCAGGGGGGCAGCCTCGGCACCCAGAAGTTCCCATTTCTCAGCAGGTTCTCCGTGTTCTCCAGCCGCCTCTGCAGCAGCCCGTACTCCTGCGGCAGGGTCCCCAGCACGGCCCACTTGCCCTCCAGCTGGTTCCCGAACTCCACGGCCGTCCTCTCGCAGTCCGCCAGCTTCTTCCCCGCCGTCTCTGTCTGCCTCTCCAAGCTTTGAAGCTGGCAGCCGTGGGACTCCATCCTCTCCACGATCTGAACGGCAGTCAAGATGGCCAGAAGGAAGATCTCTGCAGACTGGATCTGGGCCTCTGGTTGGAGGCCAGTCCCCATACGCCATTCCGGCAACTAGACACAAGGAGGTGGGTCAGCCACCACGAGAGAGGTACCGGAGCCATTCCCAGCTACAGGAATGCCAGGTCCTTTGGAATGGGGTTAACTTGTTCTGGGCACCAGAAGACCTCACCGGTCAGACCCCCAAACAGACCCGAGCTGGCCGACTTTCAGAGACAGCAGACACCGGGCACTACAGAGCCCTCATGGGAAGAATCTTGAACCAAGACCCAGGGGCAATGGAAAATGAAATAACAAAGCACTACCATCATAAATGGACAGAGTGTAATGGATTCGAATCACGGCTCTGCCACATTAACAGTGACGTTAGCTTAGGTAATGACTTAACCAAACTTTTTTTTTTCATCTGGGAACACAGCCCAGCAGAAGCCAGGAAGTGAGTGAGACAGTCAGATCCAGAAAACTTCCCAGGGGACCAATGCACACTCAGAATGCTATTTCAGCCATCGAGTGTTCTAGAGCACACCACCCCATACTCAGGACTCAGAGGAAAGGTTCTGTTGTCCTGGCTTTGGTATCTTTAAGGCCCTCCCACTCTGACATTCAGTGGCTTGTGACCTACTGACCTGTCTGGGACATTAGGTCCCTGTGACCCAGGTGCCTTGTTGACCAGCCCCAGAGCACCCTCCGCACTAGGAGACCAGGTCCTGGCTGCCAGGAAATAGAGCTAGAAAATGTTGAAAGCCAGCCCTTAAGAGTAGTTAGAACAAAGACATATTTCAAAAACATATCCTGCATGGGCATGGAATATTTATCATGCATTACTAGAAGTAATAAAATAAGAAGTTCAGGAATGGCTCAGTAGAGATGGCCAAGGTATAACAAACATTCTTGGGGCTCCTGGTGGCTCAGTCGGTTAAGCATCCAACATCGGTTCGGGTCATGATCTCACGGTTCGTGGGTTGGAGCCCCACGTCCAGCTGTGTGCTGACCGCTCAGAGCCTGGAGCCCGCTTCAGTTTCTGTGTCTCCCTCTCTCTCTGCCCCTTCCCGACTCATGCTCTGTCTCCCTCTCTCTCTCTTTCAAAAATGAATAAACATCTAAAAAATTAAAAAAAAAATTTTTTTTAACGGAACTCTACAAACTCGACTCAGTACCTCTCCTGCCATTTGAATCCTGCAAGTTTTGGGGTAGTTGTGAGGATTCAGTGCACTAAAGGTGTAGAAAATCACTCAGCGTGCGTTACTTGCCTTGGCCCATGTTCTATTACTGAAATAGACATAAAAGGCTGTGGGCCAACAATCAGAATGTGTTAGGAACCAAAGACTGATTAGTCCAATTCTATGTGACTGAGGTTCCCTCACGACCTCCTCCAAAAAGCACTTAGCAAAATGTCCAACACATACTAGGTACTGGTCATCAGACATCAGTACTTCCTTCTCTCTTTCACAGCGTAATTGTTCTGTCTCTGAGTCTGGCCTCTGATCAGTACAAGGTGTAGCCTGGTGGAGGAAGATCCGGCCTTCGCACACTAAGGATGCACATTTTATATTCCTGTAATGCCCTGTCACAAACGTGACACCCAGGAATGTATCTAAAATCATTTCCAAGCTATTTCTACCAGGGGAGGACACCCTACCGTCAGAGACAGAGAAAAATCTCATCTTGACACCTCTTGTCACACAGGCCAGGGACAGACTAAGAGGAATCCGAGCTGAAACACACAGAACCAAAATTCCTCTATAATGCAGACCCCCCCCCCCCCAGTAGCAGTAGGAAGGACTTCTCGCAGCATTTTGGAAAAGAGGGAGGAGGCACTCAAATGCATCCTCACTGAAGTCAGAGTTCAGGCCTAGCGTTTTATGGGATCCCGAGAATCAAGACTGTGCCACAGGAAAACAGCGAGGGCCTAGACTGGCGTGAAAATAACCTCCCAAGACAACAGCAACTGGTCTCAGCATGGAAAAGGGGGTGACGATGGGGTGATGGTCTCTCTAAGGTGTCAGTGTTGGGGACGGGGTGGGTGGGCTGAAGGACAGGTCCAAAAGGAAAGCCCTGGAGGGTGTCTCCTGTGAGGACGTTCACGGTCCAACCGCCCAACACCCTGACCCACAGAGCTGGTCCACCAAACACCAGGGCTGGCTGGAACCTCGGAAATCTTGTGGCTACGTCCGTAGACTAGTAAACTGGGGCCAAGAAAGGAGAGGGTACTTCATCCTAGACCTCAGACAGCTCCCCTTGGCCGCTGCGGCCTCAAGCGTCCCGGTCGTCATCCCTCCCCTCAGGCTGAGTCTCCCCAGTTCCAGGACATCCTCCGAGAGGGCCGTCCTTACCGGCCCCGGCCCCCCTGCCACGGGCACGCGCGGAGACCTTGCGGCCCAGGGCGACGGCGTCGCGGCGGCCCTGGCAGGCGGCGCCACTAGCCCCGTACGGGACCCGCCCCGCGGCCCAGAGCCCGCTCTTCATTGGCCAGCCCAGGAAGCTCCGCCCCCGGCCCGCGCGGGCGGCTAGTCCCCGCGGGCTGGGAGCCCGTCCCCCACTGGCTGGCCCGGGAGGCCCCGCCCCCCGCGGCGGAAGCCCCATCTACGCGGGTACCGGGGTCTCGTGCGCGAATGCAGGCCCAGGCCCGGCCCTTCGGGAGCTGCTCGCCAGCCGGGCGGACAGACTGCGCCGTAGGGCCGACTCCCGGAAAGCAGGAAGCAGGTCATGCGCACGCACTCATTGAGTCCAACATATTTATTGAGCACCCATGAAGGCAAAGGGCCGCTACCGTCACAGTTCTGAAGGGCCTTTGAGCGCCAGGACCCCACCCTTCCTTGTTTACAAAGGAGGAAGCCGAGACCCAGAGCTAGGAGTGAGTCTAAGAGCCAAACCAAGTGCTAGTCTCCAGGACTCTGGAGCACCCCTCTGCTTCTGCACCACGCAGCATCCGTTGATTCATTTGGTGTAAAGAATGCTCCTTGAACACCGATTGAGTGCCAGGCAAACTCCCAAGGCCTTAGCTTTGGAAGAAGGGGGAGCCTGTGCCCTGCGATCACCCCGGGTTCGAGCGACCACTGGAGTCCCAGTATTTACACAGGGCATTTAGCATTAGAAAGGCCTAGGAACTCGGAGCCCTGAGGCATCCCCAGGAAACACCGGAGACCAGCTCTGAGCGCTAAGGGGCAGGCTCAGAGCAGCTACCTTTACACCATACCCTGTCAGAGCCCAGTCCTGACTGGTGAGGCCCCCGGAGAGGGTTGGGAGTGTCAGAGCAGAGAAGCAAGAATGCACAGTAGGGAAGGGTGGCACCCCTTCTTCCAAAACCCAGGGGAGTGTGGCTGAGCTCGCACAGACTTGTTTACTCGTTCTTGCCCCAAAGGTTATGGCAATGTTCCCATCTGCCCCCAGCTCCGTTCATGATTTGGGGAGAGGCGTGAGGGCAGAGGGGGCCACAAGAAGTGGCCCAGCCAGGGACCCAGGCACCGGGAAGCAGGCCTGAATGCCGGCCCTTTCACACAGTACCAGAAAAATAAGACAGCAGTCAAAACAGCTAAGGACCCATTACTCCAGTTTGAAAATCACCCAAACCAAGAGCTAGTCTCTAGGTAGCACCCACGGTGGTGTTACTTAAGAGGCACAAGATGCTAGCTGCCCTCGATGTTTCCAGGAGGCCTGACGCTGTTCCAACTTCCACGGCTTGAACCTCCTTGCTTGAACCTCCTTGCTGTCGTAAGAATTTGTTCCGCTGAAATACAAAGGGCTCCTAAGGGATGTAGCCGATGGGAATGTCTCACCTCACTCTGCACCCAGAGGACCTTCCACTCACTGCAGAAAATAAAGGTCCTTTCTGAGGGATTCTGGCTGGGGGGGAAGGGCTGGAATGGGACAGAGAGGGGGCCCTGAACTTGCAGGATCAAACCACGCTTCCCGTTTGCCCCACTGCCTCTAAATCTCTTATGACCCTGAAAACCCTAAGGTGAGGTAGGATGCGCTGGGGTCATTACCCCCTTTGACAAGTGAGGAACCTGAAATGGAAGTGGTTAAGAAAAATTCACCCGGATCTGGCCTTTCTCTGCTACCGGCCCCAAGTTCTTGGAAACAGACCCCTCTTTTAAGGTGGCAAGTCAGGCCCGGCAGCCCAGAAGTCCAGGCTGACTGGCCAGCCTCACCCACACCAGGATCTTCCTGGCCGGGAAGAGCCTCCTGTGGCTGGGTCTGCATCCCTCCCCTCAAAGCAGCCACCCCCCTACCAGCAAGGAGCGTGCATACCCATTAACACTGAGACCTTGGAGGAGGCGTCATCCACTCTCGACTTGTTTCCCGCTCTCAACTAATAACCAAAATCAATCATGGATGTTGGAATACGGGGACTCACATACCTGGGAAGGCACCTGGTCTCCAGGGCAGCAGCCAAGGAATCCCTGTCAACACCCTGGCTGATGTGGAGAGCCCCCCTGCTGTCCCCACACGCAAGGTGGCAGGAGAATTCCTGCCCCTGGGGGCTCCTGGTCCCCTTTGCAACCACACACAATACTTACAAAAGCATCAGAAAAGCTCCATAAGGAGGGGGGTTGGGGAAGGTTTCAAATAACAAAAGTAGGAAATTCAAATTTCCAGTGCCCACCCTTCAAACTGTCCACTCTGCTGTGACCTCTGTGTACAATAACAAAACTGCAGGCCCTCGGTGTCTCCGTCGCTCCCTACCTACAAGGGCTACTGTCTCCAGTCCCCCCGCCCGCCTCCCGTACCTGCCAAAGGCTCTCACCGAAACTGGGCATCCTCTAAACCTTCGAGGATCCTTTCTAAGTCAGGAATGTAGAAAAGGCAGCAAAGAATGACAAACTTAGGAAATTCAGGCATCTGGCCACACACAGACAGTCACCAAAAAGGCCACCGCTTCCCATCTGAATGAAAAACGAAAACAAACAAAAAACCTCTCCAAAGCTTCCCAGAATGAGGAACCGGGCGTCAGGCACCAGGGGAAAGGCCTGAAGGCGGACAGCAGTCCCGCTGGGGGTGCCCAGGAGAGCAGAGGCCCCCCCCCCGCCCCGCCCCGCCCCGCCAGGCTCCTGCCGGGTCAACCCTCCTCAGTGTGGCTGGGCCTGGGCCGGGGTGGACTCCCCGCGACGGCAGAGGGAGCGGGAAAGTGCAGGCCCGCCTGGCCCCGGGCGTGAGTCTGCATGTGGACAGACAGGTGGTGGTTGCGGTTGAAGGCCCGGCCACACTGAGGGCACTGGTAGGGCCGCTCGCCGGTGTGGATGCGCTGGTGGCGGAAGAGGTCGGACGGCCGGCGGAAGGCCTTGCCGCAGTAGGGACAGGCGGGCCAGCCCTGACTGTCGCCCGTGTGCAGGCGCTGGTGCAGCAGCAGGGTCTTCCGCTGCTGGAAGAAGCGCAGGCACTCGCTGCAGTGATATACCTTGGTGGCCTCCGGCCTCCGGCCCATGAACGGACGGGCTGCCAGCGAGCGGCGCGCTCCGGGATCGTCGGGGAGCCAGCGGATGACGGGGCCCGGCACCACCACCTCCCCCGGCTCCAGGGTGGAGTGGTCCTGCCCCCAGCCGGTGGGCGAGCTCCCCGGGGCCTCCCGGTGCTCCTCCTCCACGTGGCTCCGCTGGTGAATGGTCAGGTTGATCTTCAGGCGGAAACTCTGCCCGCAGTCGGGGCAGGGGAAGGTCCGCTCGCGGCGTCGAGGGAGGATGCGGGGTGGCTCCCCGGCGGCCCCTCCGGGCCGCGGGTCCCCCGCCCGCACCCGCGGCACCCCGGAGGCATGAAGCCGCCCAGGGCCCCCAGTCCTGCTCCTGGGCCTTTTGGGCATTCGACACGCGGTCTGGCTCCGGGACTCCCCCAGGAAGAGCCGCTCAGGCGTCATCTCGTCCTCAGACCGTGCTTCTGTCTTGATGACCACGCCACCACCACCTGGACAGAGGAATCTCCACTGATTTCCAGTGGGCCACACTGGCCCCCACCCAGGCCACTCGACCCGGTGCTGCCTCCAGGCACATCTCTGGCCACATCTGCACCCATCCTGCACCTACTTGCACAGAGTCCTTTCTCCTCCACGAGCTCACAGCACAGATCAGGGACTCTGTTCGCTTGGCCCTAGCAAGCAGGCATTGCCTCCTAACATCGTCCAGTCTGTTTACCGTCACGTAGCCCAGAGGCTCCGATGGCCCATCCTGGGAGGCCAAGCTAAGGACATCAGGAGAGAGGAGACAGAGCCGCAAAACCAGGACCCGGGAGGTCAGGGGGAATGAAAGACAATAGGTAGGTGGGGGCAGGGGAGACTGTGGACCCTGAGATACATTGGCCATGCAGGGTCCCCAAGAGTTCTGACAACTTTAGTTCCCGTCTACGAAGGACAGTGAACCCTGGGGCAGCCAGACTAAGTAAGAAGCCTGAGGCCTGAAAGTGGTGGATGTCGTAGGCACACCCTGAGCGACTCATCGACATAACAAATCTACACTGAGCAACCGCCACCTGCCTGCCGCCCTGCTCTCTAGTGACAGGCAGGAGGCGCGAGGACCTGGGCTTCCTGGCTGGGCCTCAGTGTGGGTCACCCTGGACTCTGGAGGCGGGACTGAGGCATAGGAACTGCCGGAACAGAGGAGAGAAGGGAGACCTGAAGCAGCACAGCGGTCGCAGCAACAGCCCTCGGGGCTCCCTGGTGCTGGGAAGGAAGGTTCCGGCCACAAGCCCTGCTGGAACGCTGCATTCTTCCAAATCCTTTACCTGCCGCTCCCTTCTGAGCTTCTCTGGAATCAGCCCCAACTACTGGCTTCTCTGACCTCCCCCAGCGCCCAGGAGCTCAGCTGAGGCTCAAAAGCTGACAGCGAACCTTACCCTGGGCCCTTTAAGACGAAAACTTTGGCCCTTTCCGAGAAACGTCCAAGGTCTAGGACAAGAGGGACTTCTATTCTTGCTGAAGCATGAACTGAAACCACACCCCGGCAGAATGCAGTGAACCCTTAACTGCAGAACCTCCTGATGTCAGGACCTTGCAGCTCCCTGCCTGATGCAGCTTCCTGGTGACCCGCACAGATAATTCCTGACAGAACTTTATTTCTGTACCAGAAATGGCCCAACTGGGGGTCTCAGGCCCTATTCCCTGTGAAGGCCAAGGGTCCCAGATCTCTTGGTTTGAAGCCCATCCCCAGCTTGGACTCCCACCATGCCACCACCCCGAGGTGGGCCCAAATCTCACCTCTGCTCCCACCAAAGCAGGTACCAGGGTGGAACCAGGTGAGAACCGGATCCCTTTCTATTAGGGCAGAAAACCACCCCAGAGCCAGAATGGGCAACAATTGCTCTCTTTTTTCCTGCTCATCAGGTTGTAAGCCTGGTTTTACGGACTCGAGGCCAGGGAACGAAACTGAAGTCACAGGCCACCACATACAAACTGGGAGACATTGGAAGCTGTGAGCCTGGACCACTTCCCAGGGCTGCTGGGAGGCCTTTCTGTCGCCAGACCGCAGACCGGGTGCACACAGCTTGTTTTCAAGCAGCACCTTTCCACCAGGTCACATGGGATGGGGGGAAACCAGGACCTACGTGGTCTGGGTCGCCAGAGCCCCAGGGCACCAGTACCCGGGGATGAGGAAGGGACCCCTCAGGAGGAAGCCCCTCACCAGGTCCCACTTCGCCACCTCCCACCCCACTCCCAAGGGCCCCCAAGATCCTCCGAGGCTCTGCTGTGGCCACGGGGCCTCTCCCTTCACTCACCTGGCCCCCTGCTGGGCAGGCTGTCCCTGGGAGGGGAGGCTGGAGATTCCCCACCTGAAGATTCTTCCTCCTGTTTAACCGAGGCTGGTGGACCTGTGAGAGAGACTCTGTGAGGGCCTTTCCCAACAGCGGGCCCTTGATGGACAGCACAGGTATCTCTAAGCAGCCCCCAGACATGTTCGAACGCCTGCCAGGAAGAGGGGGCTCCAGGGCTCTGTCCGGAGGACTGCCCGATCCACCGGAGGACTGCCCACGGCACGGCCTCTGCGTCAGAGGTGAGAGCAGGGCCGAGAAGGCCATGGCCCCGGTTCCCGTCTGGGTCAATGCTGACAACTCCCTGTCACCCAGAGGGTGTGGGGAGGCCCCTGGAGCACAGTGCCAGGTCTGCAGGGGAACAAGGACAGTGAGAAGGTCCCCCCTCTCCTTACACACTGGCCGGGAAGGAGGGACTCGGGAGAGGGAGGGAGGGTCACCTCCAACCTCGGCGAGCTCATATTCACTGGGGGAGGGTCACAGAAATGACTGGAGAGAAGGTGACCCAGCCCGAAGAGTCAGGCCCCTGGAGGAGGAGGAGGAATGGGGGCGGGAGCTGGCGAAGCACAGTCTGGAGGCAGAGAACAAGGCTCTGGTATGCCACACGTTATGCTACATGCCTTCCGCGTGATACTCCATTTCTGGGAATGGATGGACAGAAATGTCCTTCAAACATAAGCAGGCAGAGATCACTGGAAGGGGGGACAGAAGGCACAGAGCCCCTCACGGGCTCCAGAAAGAGGACATCTACGGAGGAATGCCCATGCCAGGGCTGTTCCAGGCATATGACACAGGTTGCCCAGTTCGTGTGCCCCGTGTGCGAAGCCTGAAGAGGCCCAGCGCCTGCCCTCGTGTGCCCTTCCCCTCAGCCCAGCCAGGCCTTAGGGACCCACGCCTTTGCTCAGACCATCTTCTGCTGAAAATGCCCTCGGTTCCCAGCCAAAATCTACTCTTCCTCTAAGGCCTGCCTCAGGGGTCCCCTTTCCAGGCAGCCCGGTCCCCGCCACCCCTCCCAGCCGCCAGCTTTAGCCCCCGTTCTCAGCACCGCCTGTCTGGGGCCGCCGTTGAGGTGGCGTCCGCACCCCCGCCCGGCGGCCCTCTCTCACCAGCGATGGTTCCGTCCAGGCTTCCCCTTGCTTCTGGGTCTTGCTGGTGCCTGGGGGCCCGCCCTTCTGTTGGCTCATCCTGGGCAGGGCTGACGGGGCTGAGGATGTGCTCTGGATGTGGAGGGAGGCCTGGAGAATGCAAATCAGGGATGCTAAGGACAACACAGGGATCCCCCACGTGGCAGGAGCCTCTGAGGAACGGCTACCCGCAGTCACTGGGACCGGGGGGCGTCGGGTCAAACCCAGGTTATGATCATGCAGTGGGCTCCACTGACCATTAGTGGCTAAAAGAGAAGGAAAAGGGACAGCACAGTAACTCGTGCAATAGTCCCAGACAGGTCACGACACAGCAGGGCCAACGATCTGGCTTTTGGAGACTCCCAGCTCAGAACGGTACTACAGTGGCTCCCAATCACAAGTCCTACACCAGGCTGATGTATAAGGATCCCCTTGGAAGCACCCCAAGATTCTCATCACCGTGACTTCTGGGTAGGCCTAGAAAGTATGCATTTTTAAAAAAAGCTTCCGAGGGCAAAAGAGATGAACAAAGAGTTTATGGAATAAGAAATTTAAATGGCCCATGAAAACATAAAAAGATATTCGACCACACTCATAATGAGAGAGGTACCATTAAAAACACACTGTCGTATGGGGCGCCTGGGTGGCTCAGTCGGTTGAGCGTCCAACCTTGGCTCAAGTCACGATCTCATGGTTTGTGAGTTCCAGCCCCGCTGGAACTGTGCTGACAGCTCAGAGCCTGGAGGCTGCTTCAGATTCTGTGTCTCCCTCTCCCCCCACTCACGCTGCAGAAAGAGAGGCACTTGGGTGGCTCAGTCAGGTGAGCACATGACTCTGGAATTCGGCTCAAGTCATGATCTCACCATTCGTGAGTTCAGGCTCCATGTGGGGATCTGCACTGACACCATGGAGCCTGCTTGGGATTCTCTCTGTCCCTCTCTCTGCCTCTCCCAGGCTCACTTGTGCTCTCTCAAAATACATACATACATACACACATACAATAAACATTAAAAAAAACACTGTGTTAAGAAATTAAAGGCATACATAAATGTAAACATTTCATGTTCCTGGACGGGAAGACTTAATATTATGGCGTCAATACTACCAAACCGATCTATAGATTCAGCACAATCTCTATTAAAGCCTCCATGATATTTTTTACAGAAATAGAAAACCCCATCACTTCTCAGCCTTTTGGCTAAGATCAAGTGTAGAAAGAGAAAAACCCACCCTAAAATTCATATGAAGTCTCAAGGGACCCCAAATAGCAACAATAATATTGAGAAGGAAGAACAAAGCTGAAAGACTTCTTGATTTCAAAACTTACTATGCAGCCTAAAGAAACAGAGAACCGGGGCGCCTGGGTGGCGCAGTCGGTTAAGCGTCCGACTTCAGCCAGGTCACGACCTCGCGGTCCGTGAGTTCGAGCCCCGCGTCAGGCTCTGGGCTGATGGCTCAGAGCCTGGAGCCTGTTTCCGATTCTGTGTCTCCCTCTCTCTCTGCCCCTCCCCCGTTCATGCTCTGTCTCTCTCTGTCCCAAAAATAAAATAAACGTTGAAAAAAAAATTTAAAAAAAAAAAAAAAAAAGAAACAGAGAACCAAGACATAAACCTTCACATATCTGGTCAAAAGATATTTGAGAAGGGTCCCAAGACCACTCAACGGGGAAAGGACTTTTCAACAAATAGTGCTGGGAAAATCGCACATCCACACGCAAAAGAATAAAGTTGGATCCTTACCTAACTCTATATACAAAAATTAACTCAAAATGGATCAAAGACCTAAACATAAGACCTAAAACACAAAAGTCTTAGAAGAAAACATAGGATAAAAGCTTCAGGACATTGGATTTGGCAATGATTTCTTGGACAGGACACCAAACGCACAGGTAACAAAAGAAAAAAAGAGACAAACAAGACTTCCTGAAAACTTTTTAAATATGTGCATCAAAACATACTATCGAGTTAAGAGGCAATCCCCAGAACAGGAGAAAGTATTTGCAAATCACATATCTGACAAGATATTAATATCCAGAATACGTAGAGAGGTCCTAAAACTCAAAACAGATGGGGCACCTGGGTGGCTCAGTTGGCTGGGCATCCGACTTCGGCTCAGGTCATGATCTCACAGCTCATGAGTTCAAGCCCCACATCAGGCTCTCTGCCGTCAGCATAGAGCCCGCTTGGGATCCTCTGTCCCCTCTCTCTATACCCCTCACCAACGGGTGTTCTCTCTCTCTCTCTCTCAAAATAAATGAATAAACTTAAAAAAAAAACTGTAAAAAAATCTCAGTAACAGAAAAACAAACAACCTGACTCAAAAATGGGCAAAGGACTTGAATAGGCGTTTCCCCAAAGAAGATATACTAATGGCCAACAGGCACATGAAAAGATGCCTGGAATCACCCATCATCAGGGAAATGATGGCCACTATCAAAAAGAAACAACAGAAAATAGTCACTTGGTAGGAACATGGAAAAACTGGAACCTTGGCACACTGTAGGTGAGTGTATGGTACAGTCACTATGGAAAACAGTGTGAGAGTCCTCAAAAAATTACAAATAGGATTACCATATGATCCAGCAATTCCATTTAGAAGTATACACCGAGGGGCGCCTGGGTGGCTCCGTCGGTTAAGTGTCCAGCTTCGGCTCAGGTCTGATCTCACGGTTTGTGGGTTCGAGACCCACGTCGCGCTCTGTGCGGACAGCTCAGAGCCTGGAGCCTGCTTCGGATTCCGTGTCTCCCTCTCTCTCTGACCCTTTCCCGCTCACATTTTGTGTGTCTCTCTCAAAAATAAACATTAAAAAAAATTTCTTTTAGAAGTATACACCGAAAAGAACTGAAGGCAGAGTCTCTAAGAGGTATTTGTACGTGCACGATCGTAGCAGTGTTATTCGCAATAGCTAGAACATGGAAACAACCCAAGTGTCCATGAATGGGATGGGATGAATGGCTAAGCAAAATGTGGTACACACATACAACAGAATATTATTTAGACTTATAAAGGCAAGAAATTCTGACACAGGCTAAAACATGGGTGAACCTTAAGGACATCATGCTAAGTGAAATAAGCCAGTCACAAGAAGACAGATGCGGTATGATTCCACTGATACTAGCGACTCGGAGTAGACAAAATCATAGAGACAGAAAGTAGAACGGTGGCTGCCAGGGGCTAGGGGAGGGGGACAGAAGGAGGGAGTACTATTTAACGGGTATAGTGTTTCAGTTTTACAGTATAGTTTTATAAGGTGAAGAGAGTTCTGGAGATGGGTGGAGGTGACGACTGCGTGCCATTATGAATGTATTTAATACCATCGAACAGCACACCCAAAAGAGGCAAAGATGGTAAATTTTATGTTATATGTATTTGACCACAATAAGAAAAAGAGAAAAGAAAACAGAAATGAAATACTGATACACAGTACAACACGGATGAACCTTGAAAACATTATGCTAAGGGGAATAAGCCAGAGTCAAAAGACCGCAGATTCTAAGATTCCTTTTATATGAAACGTCCAGGCAGGGCAAGTGTATCGTCAGAAACATGTGTCGTTGCTCAGAGCTGGGGGAGCCGGGAAAGCATTGGGGGTGATAGCTGCAGGGTACAGGGTTTGTGTCTGAGGTGATGAAAGTTTTATAAAATTGACTGCCGTGTTTGCTGGTTGCGCGTCTCTATGAACATTCTAGAAACCAATGGACTGGACACTTTAAATGAGTGAGTTGCATGGGGAGTTCATTATATCTAATAAAGCTGTTATTTAAAAAAACAAAACAAAAAAAAACTATACTGACATACTTCTTACCTATTAGGTAGACAAAAATTCTACAAGGTTGACCACATTCTCTGCTAGCGGGCCAGTGGGGAAGGAGGCTCTCTTTCACAACACTGAGGGAGATGCAAATGGTAAAGCCCCACGGAGGGGTATTTGGTGGTAACTTCTGGCAAATTTACATATGCCTTTACTTCCCCTGCAGCGCAGTTCCTAGGAATCTATCCCAAAGATACATTGGCAAAAATACGAACTGCCTTAGGCACAACATAGTCCCTTCGGCACGATCTCTATCAGTAAAACACTGAAAATACCCAGAGGTCCGCCAATGGGGACTGGATAGACGGACTATGGTATATCACGCCACAGAACATTCCACATCCACAAAAGAAAGGAGAAAGATCTCTACCTACACGTGTGAAGCGATGCCCAGGGCAGACTGTGTAAGACAGGGATGTATCTCTGTGTTACTGATCTTTTCAAAAGGAAACACCAGAAGTACCAACAAGAAACTAATACAAATCGTTATCTGTAGGGACAAGGAGGGGACAACGATGGAAATAAGACTTCCCTGAATGTATCCTGTTAAACCAATTTGACTTTGCAAACATAACATGCCTTACACACTCAAATGGCTAAATCAAAAAGTAAAAAGAGCCATTTCTAAAAATCTAAAAATAAATAGAAGCAAATGAACTTAACTGTATATCAAGTTGATGACATAACCACATAGAGAAAATAATTATTTCAAGGGACCTTAAAAGGCATTATTTTGTCTGTAGGTCCCGAATGGAATGCATTCAGAAGACCAAAAGAGCTATACAAAAAAAAAAAAAAATCTCAGGCTTTAATCAAAAGTGTAATTGTTTAACATTCCCATGTAAAAGAAAAGTGACACACAAGTATAAGATCAAAGAACATTAAATTTGAGTTAGAAATATCACTATGAACTCATGATTTTTTTTCTTTACAAAAATAGCCATTTTCTCAAAAAAAAAAACCCCACATATTTTCTGAAAAGGTTTAGAAGTAATACCAAAAATTAGCCACTACCAGCACTGATACTGTGGTCTCCAAATATCATTCATCACTGAAAGGAATTAAAACTCCATGGAGAAATTTGTATTCCAGGTCTGGGGTAGGAAATGATTCTAGAACATCTTGAATCTGAAAAGCCACTGAAGTCACACCTACAGGCCAACGAAAGGGGGCTGCCGTGAGCTGAAGATGGGACAATTTAAGCACAAAAAATAATGACTGCGAAGGATTGGCACATATAACATATTCAACAGTCTATGAAGTCACAGTAACAACAGCAACAACGACAATGATGATAATAACGTAAAAAGTTCAAGTATTGGTCACCTTTGCAGGTTTCTAAGGCAATAGCCCTTCATTCTGAAAAATGACGAAGGAAAAGAATTCAGCCTCTCTCCTGCCTGTTCTGTACAGACTGCATTTCCGGGGAACTAAAAGAGTTGATTCAGGAAATTACTCTTTACAAAAGAATTTCAGCTATTCGGTGCATAAGGAGGACAGGATTTCACCATTTTGCAACCCCTAATGGAATAACAAATCCGGGCAATCATGTTCAGTGACTACTGATGTCATCAGGTGAGCTGGTGACGGGGAGCTTTGGAAGAGCAGGGGAAGGAAAGCACTGGAAAGCCAGGCGAGCGGAGCCTCTGTGCCTCCTGACGGGCAGCGTGGAGCACACAGCACCACCTCTGAAGTAATCCTGCCCGTGTAAGAGTCTGCCGGAATCCAAACAGGCCTCCCGATCTACCAGTTTATAGGAAATGCAAAAAAACGGAAGAACAATAAATGACACCAAATCCAGAATATGGGAAATAGTGGCATTTAAAAAGGTAAATGACGTGGCGCACCTGGGTGGCTCAGTCGGTTATGTGTTAAGTGCGCGACTCTTTTTTTTTTTTTTTAATGTTTATTTCTTTATGAGAAGAGAGCGCAGGAGCAGGGGGGAGGCTCGAACTCACAAACTGCAAGATCATGACCTGAGCCGAAGGTGGAAGCTTAACCGACTGTGCCACCCAGGTGGCCCAGTGAAGCGCCCCCGACTCTTGATTTCGGCTCAGGTCATGATTTCACGGTTCGGGAGGTCGAGCCCCGCGTCGGGCACTGTGCTGACAGAGCCTGCTTGGGATTCTCTCTCCTCTCTCTGCCCCTTCCAGGCTCTCGTGCATGCGCGCTCTCACTCTTGAAATAAATAACTTTAAAAAAAACACAAAACTTGGGGCGCCTGGGTGGCTCGGTCGGTTAAGCGTCCGACTTCGGCTCAGGTCATGATCTCACGGTCCGTGGGTTCAAGCCCCGCGTCGGGCTCTGTGCTGACAGCTCAGAGCCTGGAGCCTGTTTCAGATTCTGTGTCTCCCTCTCTCTGTGACCCTCCCCCATTCATGCTCTGTCTCTCTCTGTCTCAAAAATAAATAAACGTTTAAAAAAAAAAATAAAAAAAAACAAAAAACACAAAACTATTCAAAAGATAAATGACGTTAGAAGGTCAAACAAATAAATGACGTTAAAGAGGGAGAGGTGGGGCCGGTCCATCAACTGAAGAGCGGGAAGGAACAGAATGTGTAATATACACCCGCCCAGCTGGGCCCGGGGACAGTGCAGAGGTGGGTGAGCCTGGAAAACAAGCTCAGTGTAAGCAGGCGGACACAGAAGGTCACACCCAGCAGGATTCCATTGACAAGAAACGTCTAGAAGAGGCAAATCTACAGAGATGGAAAGCAGGTCAGCAGCCTGGCCTCGGGCTGGGGAGCAAGCAGAGGGAACCGCTAACAACTACAGGTTCGGCTTTGGCGGACAAGAAAGTTCTAAAAACAGACGGCGGTGACGGTCACAACCGTGAATGCAGTAGAAACACGGACTGCGTCGTCTACGAATGGTTTGGCAAGTTAGCTATATCTCAGTAAAGCTGCTAAATGGCGGAGGAGGAGGTGTTCCCAGGCTGTTTTACGGATTTTTTTATAAACCGAATACAACACGTGGACTTTGGTGGACTAGAAATAGAACCCGATACCTATAGGAAATATTTTGGAGACAATCGGGGAAATCAGAACACGGACTTGGGAGGAGATCCTAATCTGCTGGGCGTGAGACAGTGGTATTTTGGTGTTTATGTTCAGAGAAAGGAAAGAAAGAGACGGATGGAGCCAAGGTGGCAAACTCCCGATCGTTGCTGAATGTGCGTGACCGTCATTTGGGGGGTGCGCTTGCCCTTCTCTCGACTTTACTTTCTTCATTTTATTAAAAACAAAAACAACCCTCCCAGAAGATTCTGACCTGCTAGAACCACGGTCCTACAGCGCACCAGCTGGCCAGCTAGGGTCCCGCCCTGGCCGCCCCTCCGAGACGGCCGTCGCCACAAAGGGAAGCCGGTGCACCACAGGCCTCCCACCACTTAGGTCGGGGAGCAGAGGTGGGAGGCCCGTGATGCACCGGTGCCAGGAGGGTCACTGTCAGGAATAAGGCCCCACTGACACGATGCGCAGCACACGTGCGCTTTACTTTACGTCTGCCACGCAGTCCTCACAATAACCAACCACTGCCGGCCCCTGTGGCTCTAAGGCGAAAGCCCTCCCCTCCCCCCCAACAGCCTGTGACCAGGCCAGCCTAGGACAGAGTGGCCCCCGCTTTGGGTAAAGGGGCCTGTGCTCCCTTCCTGGCCTCACAGCACATCTGGAAAGCCCGTCCGGAGAGCAGGGCTCCAATTCGGTGTGCCCACCCCCCACCCCACCCCCACTCACCAGGGCTTGGCCTCCTGGGATGTGCTGCCTCTCTCTTACTCCCCTCCTCATGACCACACAGGCTTTCAGGACAAGGCTCCTCTCCCCTCTCCATCTGGGTTAGGATGTCCGGTTTGGAGATAGCATAATCTGCGCACAGAATGGAAGGAGAGCTGGGTCAAGACTGGACACCCGCCACCCGGCTGCCCACAGAGATGGAGAGACACGGAGCAGAACAGAAGTCAAAGCGAAGACAGAGACTGCCCTGCCGGAGGCCAATCTGTGAACACAGATCCCTACCTACGCAGCCTTACCCAGGGACACCAGCATCTCGTAGTTGCCCCGCATCACGTGCTTGTAGAGCTCCTTCTGCCACTCGTCCAGCTTGCCCCACTCCGGCTCGGAAAAATACACGGCCACGTCATCAAAGGTCACGGGCACCTGGAACCACAAGCACCACGTGCGCTCACCCACACGCTTACGGGCACGGCCCCGCGCGCTGTCCCACCCCCAGTGCCCGAGGGATACCTTGGGGACCTCCCCCTTGCTGCCCGGGGGCAGCCGCAGGATCCAGAAGTTTCTGTTTCTCAGCAGGTTCTCCATGTTCTCCAGCCGCCTCTGCAGCAGCCCGTACTCCTGCAGCAGGGTCCCCAGCACGGCCCACTTGCCCTCCAGCTGGTTCCCGAACTCCACGGCCGTCCTCTCGCAGTCCGCCAGCTTCTTCTCGGCCGTCCCCGCCCGCCCCTCCAAGGTCAGCAAGCGGGCCAAGCAGGAATCCACTTTCTTCTCCAAGGCCTGGATGGCGGCCACCACCGTCCACAGTGTGATCTCCGTGGAGTACAGGTACGAGTTCTTCTCAGCAGCTGGCTGGGGTGACAGAGAAGGTGTCGAAGGGCTTTCATCCCCTGTTTGCTTGTCCCTCTCTGGAGCCTGTCCACACAAGAAAGGGGAGATGGTATCACAACGACACGACCAGGGGCGCCTGGGTGGCTCAGTTGGTTGAGTGTCTAACTCTTGATTTCAGCTCAGGTCATGATCTCACAGTTCAGGGGATCCAGCCCCACATAGGGCTCTGCACTGACAGTGAGGCCCCTGCTTAGGATTCTCTCTCCCTCCCTCTCCCTCTGCCCTTCGCTCTGCACCTACAGGTGCACACATTTTCTCCCGCAAAATATATAAACATTAAAAAAATATATACAATCCAATGCCTCACAATAACACTTGCCCTGATAAAGCCCCGTCTGGGATCCTGAGGGCCAGCCAGGCAGCAGTGTGGGATGGGAGGCAGGGACATCAGTTAGGACATCAGTTAGTGTAGCCTCAGGGACAGGAAACACCAGCTGGACCAAGGTGTTAGCAAGTGGGAAACAGGAGAAAAAACATGGCCAAAGGCATGGGTCTCAGGTGACTTCCACCTTGGGTCTTAGTCCCCTCTGCAAATGAAGGCACAGGCTTTAAAGCACAGAGGACATGAGGTTTGCAGTGAGAGCGCCTGGGTGCAACCGGCAACTCCGCCCACTGACTTTGGGCAAGGTTTTGACACATCTTTCAACTTCACTTCCGCATCTAGACAATGGAACAATAATAGTGCTCAGGTGGTAGGGTGCTGAGAATTAATGACACAATCTTTGTTGGAAGCACTTAGCAGCGCATCATATACGCAATAGGCAATACGTGCATGCATGCCTGCGCCCTATGCTGATTCAGCTAAGATGATAACGATTAGGATGCTGACAATGATAATGGTTCTGGGCTCAGGGACACAGCATGAAACAGTTCTCACGGGCTTTTTTCTCCCCCTCTTTCATTTCATCATCCTTCGACACCCTGGGAAAGAGCTTCTTTTTTATTTGTTTATTTAGAAATTTGTTTTTAATGTTTCTTTATTCTTGAGAGACAGACAGGGCACGAGTGGGGGAGGGGCAGAGAGAGGGAGACGCAGAATCCGAAGCAGGCTCCAGGCTCCGAACTGTCAGCACAGAGCCCGACGCGGGGCTCGAACTCACGGACCGCGAGATCATGACCCGCGCCGAAGCTGGATGCTCGGCCGACTGAGCCACCCAGGCGCCCCGGTGTGGAATCCGCTTCCGTTCCGTGCGCAGATTAGGTTATCTCTAAACCGGACATCCTAACCCAGATGGAGAGGGGACAGGAGCCTTGTCCTGAAAGCCTGTGGCGCCTTAGCTCAGCGCCTGGTGCACAAGCCTTTCTGGAGCACGTGCAATGGCCTGGTCCCGGTACATGGTGCTAAAAGCCTTGTTGGAAGGATGAACTGACCTCTTACTCCTCCAGTTCACTCCTCCTTCACGGCCAAACCACCATCAAGTCCTATCCGTGTGACTTCCAAACTTAAACCCATCCTCTTTGCTCCCTCTCTCTCCCCTGCCGTCACCCGGTCCACCCAGACAGCTGCTGCAATGCTAATTTCCCCTTCTCCTCCATACACTTTCCACAGAGTAGTCAGTAAGCATTAAAAAACAGGCTAGACCATTTTAGCCCCCTGCTCAAAACTCTCCAACAGCTTCTCCGCGTACTTAGGACAGAATCTAAGCTTCTCAGACCTCAGCCTGCCTCCCCGACCTCACTTATTTACTACACTCCGGCCACCCCGGCCCCCTTGGATTCCTGGGACACATAACCCTCCTCCATGTCGGCTTTGGCTCTCCCTGCACCTCTCCGCGTCTGGCTTCCTCTCATCTTTAAGGCTCCAGCTCAAAGCCCCATGGAGACCTTCGCCGACTAACACATCTAAAATACGCCGCGGTGGGTTCCTTCTTTCACAGCACTAATAACCCGTGATGATTCTACCCATGTATCTGTGTTATGGTTTGTTTCCCCCAGAACACGAGTTCCCGAGAGTGTGTTTGTGATTCCCAGTTGTATTTCCGGCTTCTAAAAGAGCGCCTCTATCACCTCGGGTGCTCAATTAATACCTAGTGAATGAATGAAGGACTACACAATGAAACAACATTAATTAACAGTTACTGAACACCGGTCGTTGCAAAGGTGCAAGGTGGGAATGCAGAAAAAATGATGTGGCTCTTCCTTCGCCGGGAGAAAAATTCCGTACAGAAACCGTCATGATAAACAACAGTATATGATGGGCTAACAAGAGTTGGGGGCAACTCTGTCCTGTTTGGGCAGTTTCTGGGGAATCTCAGGTACTGTATGATGGCAGAGGGAAAGGAGGGAGTGGGTAGGAATGGCCAGAAAAAGTTCTGAGGCAGTGGCCCTGGGCTGGGTGGGAGCTGGCGCTGTCACCAGTGTAGTCACAAAAATGCTTTGGGGGGGGGGGGCGCGGGTGGGGGGGGTTGGTAACCACAGTACTGGCACCCTCATTCTCTCTCCCCTGCACTCGGGGAACCCTAAGGGAAGCACACACCAAACTCATTAAAGAAGAGGGAGAGGAAGTTTCTCCTGTAAAAGGATCCACAAAAATCAAAGTTTCAAAAAGTTCACTGAGATGCGTTAATAGAAGCTATTTATTGAGCTCTGTTTGCAACTGGTTTTCTGGTGCGTCAAAAATAGCCAAAGGATTCTTTTCTCCGAATTGGGCATACTGCACGTTATCGGCCAATATTCTAAAAGAATACAAGTAATCTAATCCAACAGGCTAATCGTAGAAAAAAAAAAAAATCTATCTACAATTCCTCTCCTGAGCAGCATTCAATACCTGTCTCTCAGGTAAAAGTAGAACAGTGGGTACCTTCGAGGGGGCGTAATTCCAAAGTCCTGGCCGCGGCCTCGACTAGGTGAGTGACCTTGGGCGGGTCCCTTCCCTCAAACTCTGCGGCTGTCAGAACCACATGGTGCTGGGGGCTGGCGACCCTGTCCTCTGTGTGCGCCTCCGGGAAGACAATGGGGGGGGGGGGACAGCCACTCGGTTCTAATGTGAGGCCTGTCATCTGAGGTGTTACTGGGTAGCCCGGACTGTCCCCCGCCGTCGGGCCTCCCGGCCGGCGCCCGCCGCCCCGCCTGCCCGTTTGGGCCGCCCTGCCGGTCGGCCCGAAAGCCCGGCCCGGACGCCAGACGGGGTCGGCGGGGCGGACCGAGCGGGCGCGGGCGCAGGCCCGGGCGGAGGCGGCGGGCCAGGAGGCCGCGCCGCGGGGCCGCCCCACGCCGGCCGGGCCGAGACCCTCGCGGGCCCTCGCGGCGGCGGCGGCCCCGGCCCGTCTGGGCGTCTGCGCGCTTGGGCGCTTACCCGGGCGGGCGCCGCTTCGGCCATGGCTGCTCGCGTCCCTCTCTCGGCGGCTCTCCTCGGCCTGGCCTGTCGGGCCTGGCGCAGCGCGCAGGCGGCGGCGGAGGCGGAGCGGAGCCGCCCAGCCTCGGAGCTCCTGCCGGGCGGCCGCGAGCTGCGTCCGAGCCACGTGCCCCGCCGGCCCTTTAAACAAGAGCTGTGCTCGCGGCCGGGCCCGAGGGTGCGCACAGCGCCCCCTGCAGCCCGAAGGACCGCACGCCCGCGGCCCGCGGCCTTCCGCGCGCCCACCCGGGGGAGGGCGGCCGCCCGCCCTGGCCTGGGCCGCGGGAGTGGACGCGGGCGGCGGACCTGCCGCGGGCCCCTCCAGCCCGGCTTCGGCGGGAGGGGGAGCGACCCGCGGACCCCGTGCAGGAGCAGCTTGGTGGACCCAGCCCTGGCCCCTAACCCCTCTAGGACGCTGGGGCCCCAGCGTCCCTCTTGGGAGAATCGGATCAGGTTACTAACGAAACAAGCTTTCAGGACACTAAGAAAATGTGGGAGTTTCCCTTTGTGTGGGGGAGGAAGGGCCGTCCTCAGCGGGGAATCTGAAGTGTATGCAGATTTACCATTTTAACACTTCTAATGGACCCAAAGTGACTATTAGTTTGGGTATATACGTTTTGCCCAGCGGTGGGGTAGGGTGGACAGATAACTACTTGTTTAGTTTTCCAGAGCAAATAGAAGGCCCTCAGGAAAAAATTATTTCATTTAAAGAAAGAAAGAGAAAAGAAAAGAAAAGAAAAGAAAAGAAAAGAAAAGAAAAGAAAAGAAAAGAAAAGAAAAGAAAAGAAAAGAAAAGAAAAGAAAAAAGAAAAGGAAAGAAAAGAAAGGCAAAAAGCTCTCCCTCCCTTCCCCAACACCCTCCCCCCCTCCCCCGGGAATCCTGAGTCTCCTCCTCCTTCCCTGGGGCCTGCTTCCCCAGCAGACACTCCGTCAGTTCAGGCACGCTTTGCAGAGCTCTCTGGAGCCTTCTGTGCCACACCCAGTCTTCACTTGCCCATCAGCCACCAACTGGGGATCTTCTGTAGCTTTGGCTCCCGACTGGGTGTGCAGCAAGAGTAAATCGAACGCTAATTCAGGCCCTGACACATCTTGAGTAAACCACTCAATCTGGGACCCATTTTCCTCATCGAGTTAACCACTGAATATAAAGTAAAATGTGCTTATGCAGTTAAAGTTTTATTTTCTATCTTTTCTGCATTTCCCATTCATCCTAGTTTTTGTTCAAGTCGGAAAACAGTTCCCACTAGAAATTACTCTGCAGTTTTCTTTCTTTTTTTAGTATTTCCTGTTTTTGGAGGGAGGAAAGAAAATTATTTGCCCATATATTTGATCCAAGCAAAAGTGTGGTCAACTGACCTACAATAAAGAAACTGACTTTCTCCAAGTAAGGTGCACCCCTAGAATTTGGGGCAAGGTTAGGAAGCATTATTTTATTTTTATTTTTTTAGGAAGTGTTTTTTTTTTTTAATGTTTATTTTGAGAGAGCACAAGCAGCGGAGGGAGGGAGGGGGAGGGAGAGAGAGAGAGAGAGAGAGAGAGAGAGAGAGAGAGAATCTGAAGCAGGCTCCAGGCTCCCATCTGTCAGTACAGAACCCAATGGGGGGCTAAAACCCGTAAACTGTGAGATCCTGACCTGAGCCGAAATCAAGAGTCAGACGCTTAACCGACTGAGCAACGCAGGTGCTACAGGAAGTGTCATTTTAATAAAAAAAATCAAGTCAATATATGGCCTCATTCATTGTGGAGATCCTTGTTGAGATAACCCAGCCTAAGAATTTGCAAATGTGTGTTGAAAAACATTAAGAGCATCCTTAGCATCTCATCAGGGGTTGGTCAGACAAATGTATTAAGGATTATAAAATCCTGGTAAGCTGTGGTCTTATAAAATAAGAATTAATGTCCAATGCAAACAGAAAGAGTCTGGAAGATGAGTTGGAGAAGAAGAAAACATTAGTATTTAACAAGCTCTGTTCAGGGAAGAATGCTCTAATTTTTGACAGCCGTCTTAGATTCTTAGAAAGTTTCTGGAAGTCCGTGGTAGCCAGCCTTCAGTGTGCATCATGTTCCCCTGGTGCACTTGTTAAGACACAGACTGCTGGGCACCTGTCTCGGAGTGTCGAAGTCTGAGGCTGGTGGGGGTGACCAGAATCTGTTTTTTTTTTTTTTTTAGCATTTATTTATTTTTGAGACAGAGAGAGACAGAGCATGAATGGGGGAGGGTGAGAGAGGGAGACACAGAATCTGAAACAGGCTCCAGGCTCTGAGCGGTCTGCACAGAGCCCGATGCGGGGCTCAAACTCATGGACCGCGAGATCATGACCTGAGCCGAAGTCGGCCGCTCAACCCACTGAGCCACCCACGCGCCCCCAGAATCTGTTTTTCTAACTAGCTCCCCGGTGATGCTGATTCTACTGATGTGGTGATCATACTGTGAGAACCACTGCCCTGTTTTTCAGGTGCCCACAGCTGCCTCCCATTCCCATGCTCGGATTTTATAAATACATTAAACAAAAAACACAAAAACTTTACACCACGATGTGGTTTATTGGGCAGACCAGCCTGGTGTAGCTTTTTTGTATGTATGTATGTATGTATGTATGTATGTATGTATGTATGTATGTATATATGTATGTATTTACTTATTTATTTAGAGAAAGGAAGAGAGAATCCCAAGCAGGCTCCGTGCTGTCAGCATAGAGCCCAATGTGGGGCTCAAACCCATGAACCAGGAGATCATGACCTGAGCTGAAATCAAGAGTCTGACTCTTGATTAACCAACTGAGCCACCAGGAACCCCCTTGTGCAGCTCTAATAGAAGTTACAATTACCTGCATCCTTAATTATTAATGTTTCTGGTGAGTTTGCTCTTTTTTGGATCAGATCTCCTGGGCCTGAATACCTCTCGGTGAGCTGACAACACCAGATTTCCAAAATGGCGGTGCAGACCCTGGAGGAACAGGGGTGACTCTGCCAAGGTGTAGGTCACTCTGAAACAGTGTATCCTCAGACCTCTCCTGCAGAAGGTGGTATCGTCAGAGGTTGAGGCCCACCACACCACCACCTAGGGTCACTCAGCTTGGGGTCAAGATACTCAAGTGCAAGTGCCCTATCGGCACATTATGAGCCAAGGGATAGGCACAGCTCAGAAAAAGAATTCCTGTGCCCCCCTCCACATACACCCTATTTCCAAGCTTGTAACTTAGATTAGGAAATGGGCCCATGCAGAATTATAAAGCATTAGGAAGGGAAGTATTAGCAGAGGGAGACCAGAAGTATAACCACGCCCCACCCCCCCCCCCCCCTTCTCCCGGGAGCCTAGTGTAGACAATACTGAGCTCCCTATCCCGGGAATACCCATTATACAGAATCGTTCAACAACCGTGGTGAGCATGTAAGTACAAAGCCCTGGTACTCAGAGCTGTAGAGTCTGGTCCCTGTCTTCAAAACGCATCACATCCTGTTGACTCTACCTTAGCGATCTCGTCCAATATCCTTGTCCGTCACTCTCTTCCCATCGCAGCTGTACCGTCAGGTCTTCATTGGCTCTTGTTGGCCTCAGGAACCTTCTAACATATCCCCTTACCCCAACCAAAAAAAGAAAGAATACAAAAAAACCCACCCCACCCCACATGATGTAACTCTCATTACATTAATATTCCCAAATCACAGCTAGAATCAGTTCACCATTTTGCTCAAACTCTGAGCTCTCCATTACTAACTCAATAAAATCCAAACTCCTGAGGCTGACTGCAACCTATCTTTCCAACCACATCCCCGACTATCCCTCTTCTCACATCCCACCCTCCAGCCAAATCTTATGAATTGGTGTTTCTTTGTACATGCCCTATAATGTCTCTTTTGCTTATGTTGCTTCACCGAGAATGTCCTTCTTCCCATCCTTTTTTTTTAAGTTTACTTACTTATTTTGATAGAGCGAGCGGGGAAGGGCACAGAGAGAGAGAGAGAGAGAGAGAGAGAGAATTCCAAGCAGGCTCCACACTGTCAGCGTGGAGCTGGACACGGGGCTTGAACTCATGAACTGTGAGAGATCATGACCTGAGCTGAAACCGAGTTGGATGCTCAACCAACTAAGCCACCCAGGCACCCCATCCTTCTTCCCATCCTTAAAGGTCCAGTCCAAAAGTCCTGTCTTATGGCGCCTGGGTGGCTCAGTCGGCTAAGTGTCTGACTTTGGCTCAGGTCATGATCTTGTGGTTCGTGAGTTCGAGTCCCACGCTGGGTTCTGTGCTGACAGTGTGGAGCCTGGAGCCTCCTTCATATTGTCTCCCTCTCTCTCTGCCCCTTCTCCGCTTGCACTCTTGTCTCTCTCTCTCTCAAAAATAAACACACATTAAAAAAAAAAAATTCACCTCTCATAAAGCCTTCCCCAACCCCCACAACTAAATGTAATTGTTCTCTGAATTCTTTTTTAAGTAGGCTTCGCACCCAGTGCAGGGCCCAATTCGGGACCTGAACTCACAACCCGGAGATCAAGCCCTGAGCCAAGACCAAGAATTGGATGCTTAACCGACTTAAGAATTCTCTGAATTCTAACAGACCTTCAGCCTCACTTGGGACATATAATTTTACCTTGTATTAGATTCCCTTAACAGCCTGTAAACCCCAAGAGCAAGATCTCTGTCTGATTTAACCGTCCACATCCTCTGCAGACCTTGCACCCGGAGGCTACTCAGATACTTGTGAGTGGACACACTCTCAGGTGGAATGGAATCTTGCACCAGTCTGGGAAAGGGTTATGCAAACACGCAGCACAAGGAGGAGACAGATTTTGATAGAATATAAACTCGACTAGGGCAAAGATCTGTTTTGTACACTTAAATATCCCAAGTATTTAAAAGTGCCTCGGGGTGCCTGGGTGGCTCCGTGGGTTGAGCGTCTGACTTCCAGCTGTTCGTCGGGCTCTGTGCTGACAGCTCGGAGCCTGGAGCCTACTTCGGATTCTCTGCCTCCCTCTCTCTCTGCCTCTTGTCCGCTCACATCATCTCTCTCTCTCTGTCTCAAAGATAAACATCAAAAAAAAAATAATAAATTTTAAAAAATAAATAAAAATAAAAGTGCCTAGATGACAGGTGTGATATAGATTTGTTGAATAAAAGAAACACATGAGGGAAGCGTTCACACAAGGGGGCTTATAAACTGAGCAGCGAGGGACGCCTGGGTGGCTCAGTCGGTTGAGCGTCCGACTTCGGCTCAGGTCATGTTCTCCCAGTTCGTGGTTCCAGCCCCACATCGGGCTCTGTGCTGACAGCTCGGGGCCTGGAGCCTGCTTTGGATTCTGTGTCTCCCTCTCCCTGGCCCTCCCCTGGTCGCGCTGTCTCACTCTTTCTCAAAAATAAACATTAAAAAAAAAAATTTAAACTGAGCAGCGAAAAATAAATAGTATTTGGTTCACAAAGAAGGGAATTCCTGGAAAATGGAAGGCACAGCTTATTCACTAAGTGGCAGGCAGCCCAATGTGGCAGCAGCAAGGATACTTTAGAGAGTGAGAGGGGAAGAAACTCGGAGCAGGTTAGGTTTTAGGCGGTCAAAGTGTAAGTTCTATACTAAAAAGCCAGCTCTTTGTCTTGGAGGAAAGCCCTTCTCCAATTCGTGTGCCAGGACAATGACTCTGGTAGCATAAAGGATGTGGTGAAGGGCAGGAGAGCAGTTAGGCTACTGGACAGTTTAGGTGGGCAACAATCGGGACCCTAATCTGTAGGAAAGGAAGGAGAGAAGACAGGACAGATGAGAGTCACTAATGTTCGGCATTTAATTCTTCCTTATTGTCGATTTAAAATTTTCTAACTTGATCATCCTTGTCCTTCCGACAGCTCCATTTCCTGTTTCCCTCCCAGCACCTAGCAGAGCCGGCAAAAGGTTGGTATTTTGTATCACACTCAAGAAGGCACCGCAGACACAGACGCAGACACAGACCCGGAGATCTTGTTAAAACCTGCAGACTCGGCTTCGGTGGGTCTGAGTCTGCATTTCTACAAAGCTCCCCGGCCATGCCGATGCCGCTGGTGCAGAACCCACGCTTTGGGTAACAAAGACTCAGAACCCAGCCTGGACCCGAGGTGCTTGGTTACGGTCAACCAGAAGCACCCATGGTCAAGTGTATGGGCTCTGAGGCAAGATGGCCTGGGTTGCCAGCAACCTCCGCCGGTCACTTCATCTCGCAGAATGCGAGATGTGAAACGGGGTATAATCGTACCCCCCAAGAGGCTGGTGTGAGGGCTGAGTTCACTTTTAAAAGAGTGCCTCACACATGAGGGCTCAGCAATTATCAGCCATTATTACAGTAGTCCAAAGGCCTGATAAATTGTTCTCCTGCCTCAGGGAAAACTTAAACGCTGCCAGAGAACCAGAATCCTATCCTGTCCTTTGTTTTTCTCCCCACAATGCCAAAGACTGGTCACATTAAGACACTCAACTGGCAGGTAAGGATATTCAAGGATGGGATTTAGGGGAATCCAGGATGCAAAAAAGCTTGGGGGCAGGAGCCTATACAAGGAAACTGGAGTAGCTCCAGAGGTTTTCCTACATATAACGAAGCCCGACACCTCAGCTGAACACGGCGCCTGCGTTCCCTTCATGTTCAGTTTCTACACCAAGCCAGTCCCATACCTTACAGCGACCTGCGTTTATTTTTATCTATTTATTTATTCCTTTTTATCCCCACGTCCCTCTCACCGCTCCCATAGGCAACTGTAATGCCTTTAAGGTGTCTCTTTTGGTTTCCAGGTGTTCTTACAAAATGTTTTGTGTACGTGCATTTCACATAAATGGTATTGTCATAGATCTCGTCCAGTTCCTTACATTTTCCCACTCGGCACTGCATGTTTAAGATCAACCACCAATGTGGCCACATGCATATCCAAGCCGACATTCCTGCTACCCAGTACCCCCTGAGATCACACCCTACCTGCCCTCTCTTCCTTCCATCTCCCAACAACCAACACCCAGACTGTGTGCGGCCCTCGATCACAAACAAGTTCCCACGAACATCCTCGTACATGCCCTCTTCTCGTCTGTCCTAAACTGAAGTAAAAATGCAGGTCAGGCTGTGACTTTATGCCTCTGTCACTGCTCCAGGTCAGCCACCTCTTCCATATTATTTGTTTGTCTGGAGAGAGAGAGAGAGGGAGAGAGAGAGAGAGACAGAGACAGAGACACAAAGAGAGCAGGGGAAGGGCAGAGAGAAGAGAGAGGGAGGCAGAATCTCAAGCGAGGCTTGAACTCACGATCCATGAGACCACGACCTGAGATGAAGAGTCGGACGCTTGGCTGAGCCACCCAGGCGCCCCTCCATCTCGGTATTCTTGACAAAGGGAGAAAAATATCCAACGTGAGCATTTTTTTTTTTTTTTTTTTTTTGCTAGTAGCAAGTTTTATTCTAGGCAACTGCAAATCATCAAAGGGGACACTCACATAGGACCCAGAAGCCCACTCCCATCTCCCCAGACAACAGTGAGGCAAGCATTCAACACTCCTGAGAAATAAGCATTTCTGCGCTTTTTCTCCACCGTCTCTGGAACAGTCAATCCCAGAACTAATTTGGAACATGTGTAATCTGCACAATCTCAACAACTGGTGTAGTAAGAACAAACTCCAACACCCACCGCAACGAGTCAGACAACCGTAAGGAACGAAGTAGTCTGCTACCCTGGGCGGCTGCAGAACCCAGCGAGGACCAGGTGGGAAGAGGAAGATTACGGTGAGAGACCGGGATTCCCGAGCAGTGAGCTCCTGGCTCCATGAGCGACTCTGTTCTCAGCAGGGGCTTTGGGGGTCTACTCCTACCGCTCTCCTCCTGTGGCTCCAGGTAGCCCCTTGTGAGACTGCCAAGGACCCCCACGACAGGGAGCCCAGCACTCTGCCCCCTGATCTCTGGCCTACGTGTGGGTGGGCTAGAAGAGCCCCATAAACAAATCCCTCCTAGAGGGTAGGCCCAGTCCCCATGTTAGGAACAACCTCTACAATGCGGGAAATTTAGAAAACAAGGTCAGACTGTGTTTTTTTTTAAATCAACTAAAATCTAATTCCAAAAAAGTTTCTTCAAAACAGGGTAAGCAGTCATTTAAATTATGTCCTCTACTTGTTATTAACAAAGAGACTACAAAAGAAGAGGAAAGAGAGGGTTATATGCTTCCCAGAACACTTTCGCCCACCTGCTCGCTCCACTGACCTGACCCAACCTCCCGGGAAGACCTGAGATGCTGGGACAGGCCCTAGAAGCAGCCACCGGTCCCTGCAGGGTCAGAGGGCCAACCCCAGCCCACGAGTATCAGCCCGGATGAGAAAACCAGAGACGTGAAGGTGCCCGAGACAGCAAGCTCCACAGCAGGGTAGAGACGGCAGGGAGAGGCGCGGCCCCCGACTCCTCCTCCTCCACAGTTTTCAGCACAGTGTCTGGGCTCGGCCTGGTGCTTGGCCAAGGGAAGGCAAATGAACGCGACTGCCCTCAGGAAGAAGTCAGTCCCTGACTCTGCACAGTGTCTCTTCAGGGGGACCGATGCCAGCCCCTTCGCCCCCCAGACAGACGAGGGGCCGGCACCCTTAAAGCAGGCCGTTGGGCCTTCCCGGCTGCAGGGTCAGCCCGCCCCGCTCCCGCTGGTGGATCTTCTGGTGCTGCAGAAGGTGCTGCTTCTGGACAAAGCTCTTCTCACACTCGGGGCAGCTGTAGGGCCGCTCGCCCGTGTGGATGCGCTGGTGCCGCACCAGATCAGATGGGTGGCTGAAGCTCTTGCCACAGTAACCACAGAGGAGGGAACTCCGGCTTTTCCTCCAAGGGATGTGGCCGGGCAGGGCAACCAGGCTGTTGGGCGAGAACCTCTCCTGGACAGAGTGGCCAGCACTGGGCCCGTCCTGCAGGTGGCAGCGCTGGTGGATCACCAGGCTCACCCTGCAGCTGAAGCTCCGCATGCACACGTCACACTGATGCAGCTTTGCCCTCTTGGACTGGGGCTTAAGTCGTGGCCTGGGTCGAAGGCTCTCCTCTGGCTCCGAGGCCATGCCCGGCTCCGAGTGGGTGTGCAGATGCGCGGCTAGCTGCTGCTTATAGCGGAAGCTAACCTCGCACTCGGAGCATTCGTAAGGGCCAGAAGCATCCCTTTTCAGCTTTACGCCCTGGCCACACTGCTGTTCCAGCTGCACCTGCCTACTAGGCTCCTGCTTCGGGGGGCAGCCCAGAGTGCCGCCACTGCCAGAGTCTCTACTGCCCTCGATGGGATCCTCCAGATTAGTGTCTCCAGGGCCTGGATCCAAGAAGACGGAACTACCCTGACCACCCCAGAGTTCAGTATGTTCTGGGCTCAGGAAAGCGTGCTCTTCTGCAATGCCTGAGAATTCTCCAGGAAGATCCGCAGAGCCTTCCTGAGTATACTGTATCTCCTGCTTGATCATAACCCCTTCTGCTGCCAAGAGAAAGAAGATCAACAAAAAAGATCACATTCTAGCACGTTCGGTTTCTTCAGAACTAAACAAACATCCGTGAATTTCAAAAGGGCTCAAATCAAAGCATCCCAGGATCAAGGGAATTAGGATAATTTGGAGGAGAAGGAGACTGGGTTCTAAGACCTGCAAAACTAAACCTATATTCATGAAGAAAAATCTGAATGCTATTTTTCTAGAACAATGTTATAAATGATAGTTCTCTCAGGTTGTCCACAAATTTGTATTCAATTTCTATGAAAAATGGCAAAATACACTATAAAAACTGTACTAATTCAAGAGTGTTAAAATAATGTGAATGATTAAAAAAACAACCCTTAAACCTAAAGCTTCAATATTCACGTATCCAGCACCAACCTTCCTGCACATTCCCCCCAAATTACCTGGCTTATAAATGCTCTGCCTGCCTCTCACCCAGATCTGACCAACCCCTAAGATCTGACCAACCCTATCTTCAATCTTCAGTGGGTTTTAACTAGAACTATTACGTACACTACTCTTACAGTAGAGCAGGCATGAGGTAGGATATGGTCACGAAACTCAAGACCTTCACAGCGGTAAGGAGTTAAGACTCCTTAGCAGGTGAACTAATGAAAATCATCAAGGAATCTAAAAGAAGTAATACCAGATGAGGTTGCTGACAATGTTTGGCAGTTTAGCAGTAGGAAAGCTCATTACAGGCTGCAGGGAGTAGGGAGAGGGATGGAATATTCTGGTTCCACTCACCTGGGTGGACATCACCAGGGCCTTCCTCCTCCAAGTCACCCAGCATCCCCGTACCCAACTCCGCTTCTTCTTCTGGCGGGCCAAGAACCTCTGGGTTGGAATAGGCACAGTATGAGCCCAGGAGAGAGTAAAAGCTCACTGGGCACTGGTCAGTCGCCAACGAACAAGGTGACCACTGCCACAGGGTTGATATTAAAAGCTGAAAAGATTAAAGGGCTACCGTTCTTGCCACTTTCCCCTGGCAGTTTGGGACAACTGGAAAATTAGAGACGATTAGAAAGATCTATTCAGTTTGCTGCTGCCTTCCACGCTCCTTCATGCGTTACCATGGCTCAAGTATTCAGCCTCTGGAGCCCGCTCCCCTTCCCCCAGCACCACCCTGCCCTCACTTGTACAGGGTTTCAAGTGCTGCCTCCTTTCAGGGTATCTAATTTCAACCATGCTGACATACTGCAAGGGAAGGCAGGCACCATTATCCCCAGCTAGGACAGCCGAGGAACCTGCCACTAGAACACATAACAGCCGAGGTCAAGCAGTCCCTTCTCTGGCCCATTTGCTACTTCCCTCTCTGCTCCAGTCGTGCTGGCTTTTTTTTTTAATGTTTATTTTTGAGAGAGAGAGAGAGTGCAAGTGGGGGAGGGATAGAGAGGGAGAAAGACAGGATCTGAAGCGGGCCCTGGGAGGAAAGCAGAGAGTCCGACGCGAGGCTAAAACTCACGAAGCATGAGATCATGACTCGAGCCGAAGCTGGATACTTACAGACTAAGCCACCAAGGCGCCCCACACACTGGTCTTTCGGACATTCCTCCATGGAACTCAGTTTTTTTTTTTTAATGTTTATTTATTTTTGAGAGAGAGAGAGAGAGAGAAAGAGCCCTAGTGGGGGAGGGGCAGAGAAAGAGGGAGACACTCATACAACATTCTTTTCCTTTTTTTTTTTTAAATGTTTATTTTTGAGAGAGAGAGCTGGGGGTGGGGGCGGGTAGAGCAGAGAGAGGGAGGAAGACAGAGGATCCAAAGCGGGCTCTGGGCTGACAGCAGAGAGCCGGATGTGGGGTTCCAACTCCCCAGCTGTGAGATCATGACCTGAGGCGAAGTTGGACGCTTAACAGACTGAGCCACCCAGGGGCCCCCATGGACTTCAGTTTTAAAAGATTTTGTTTACCAAAATCTACTTACTAAGTAAAAGCTAGTCTTTTATATATAAAGATATACATCTATTAAGCAGCACTTGTAATTAACACAAAATAGACATTGAGCTCACAGTGATTGGATGTAAGTCCAGCCAAATGCCAAGAAAATGTTTTGGTTAGCCTGTGCTGCCTGCCTCATCTTAGGTAACAAAGGATTTCTTGTCAAACAGTTTTAAGTTTTAAAAACAGCATGAGGAGCCCTGGCCACACTACACTATAATGCATATGACATCTTATCTACTAGTAAATATTGTCAGGAACGGACTATGTGACCGCAGAGAAGAAACACACAATACGCAACACCAAGACCTTTCTAAAAGTCTTCGAGAACTGAGGACCTGGAGATTCCCATTTCTCGACCTGGCCCAGATCGACAGAGGAGCCAAAGCCGACTAGAATCACAGGTGTGGTCTGAGTCACAAGCTACTTGGCCAGGGATGGAAGATGCTGAAAGAGAATTCCAGGGAGAAACTGCTACTTACTCAGAGAGACCAGGGCCTCGTAGTTGCTCTTCATCACATTTCTGTAAAGCTCCTTCTGCCAGTCCTCCAGATTCTCCCACTCCTGCTCCGAAAAGCACCCTCCATCGTTTTCAAGTGACCTGGGCACCTGAAATCACAAACACTGCGCAGTGAGCGCCTCCAGCCACGGCTACGAAGGAAAAGCCAGCAAGTCAGAATCTTAAAGAATAAAAGGCAGGACTCCCCATCTAGCCTAATTCTTAATCCCCAAGGGGACTACCTTGGGGGCCTCCCCCTTGCTGTCTGGAGGCAGCCTCAGCACCCAGAAGTTCCTGTTTCTCAGCAGGTTCTCCATGTTCTCCAGCCGCCTCTGCAGCAGCCCGTACTCCTGCAGCAGGGTCCCCAGCACGGCCCACTTGCCCTCCAGCTGGTTCCCGAACTCCACGGCCGTCTTCTCGCAGTCCGCCAGCTTCTTCTCGGCGGTGCCCGTCCGCCCCTCCAGGCTCTGTATCCGGGCGGCCTGGGCATCCACCTTCTTCTCCACGGCCTGAAGGGCGGCCACCACGGTCCACAGTGAGATCTCTGTGGTTTGCAAATAGGAGCTTTTCTCTGTCTCTTGTGGGGGCAACATGGAAGGAGTCAAAGGTGTGGAGCGGCGTTTCCTCCTGTGCTGAAGAATCAGACACAGGGTCAGTGTCGTTTCCAAACATCACGTAAAGGAAACAATGGGTCCAGTGGGTCCAAGAGTGTTTAGAGCTACCTAGTTTCTACTTTTGTTTTTTTAAAGCATGCTCTTTTACATTCTGATACTGCAAATGATACATGTACGTTGTAATGAGGAAATACTGAAAAGTAGAAGGAAAAAAATTAGGTAAAATACCACCATCCAGAAGTAAGCTGTTAGAATTTTGGTGTATTTCTGTAAGGTTTTTTTTTAATGTTTATTTATTTTTGAGAGAGAGAGAGAGAGAGAGAGAGCGAGCATGAGCAGGGGAGGGTAGAGAGGAAGACGCAGAATCCAAAGCAGGGGGTTAGATCATGACCTGAGCCAAAGTCAGATGCTCAACCGACTGAGCCACCCAGGTGCCCCTGTAAGGTTTTTGTTAATCTTTTAACTTATCTATTTTTCCACAAAGTTGAAATTATATTGTACATAATATTTTGTTACCTGTTTTTCACTCTTAGCATATTCTCTAAGACCAACAAAGACACAAATCCCCAGTAGGACCTACAGGACTCAACTCCTTTATCTTTGTGCCCAAGCGGTTAGCACAGTAACACCTCCTAAATCCTTCATATATGTTCACTGACATGACGTGATGAAGTCTACTGACGTTTGCCTTACGCTTCTCGTTTTTATGATCTGTCCCCAACAGCAGGAAAATCACTACAGCTGAAGCTCGACATGACTGAAACCAACATCTGGGAAGTCTTCCCACCACTCCCTCTTATCCCCCGCCCCCCCCCCCCCCCCGTTGGACCACTGCAAGTTGATCTCAGTCCGAAACCCCCAGAGGCTCATGTTCTTTTATATGGCATACACTTTGTTCAAGGCTGCTTCTCCATCCACTGAGACCAAGACACTGAGAGGAAGTATCTTTGGAAGAACAGCTGGGGCCAGGACTTAGGGTCTGGAGAAACAGGGGCCAAAATGCAACCGACGGGCCCCAAACTCAAAACATACGCTTGGCCGTGACCTACTCCAGTTACTCAACTCAGTTCATTATGGAACATGTGGGTTAAAAGCTGAACTATCGCCCCTAAAAAAGATTTAAATGAAAGTTTAACCTAAAAGATCGATACAAATGAAACAAAACAAAATCCTAGGCTTTTGGACAGACTCATTTCATCACATGTTCTGCTTTTCACTTTCACTCGCTCCTCTCCAGCTTCGTGGAGCCCCTCTTGCCCTTCGGCCGCCAGCTTTGTGCAGCTTGCTGAGCACTTCAGGCAGACGGGCAGGTGGGTCAGGATCTGAGCAAAGGAGTAATTCCTCTCCTCTTGTACATAACAAAAGGCTGAAAAGAGTGGTTAAATCAAGCTGCTACTTCTGTCAGGAACGATCTATTGAGATGGAAACAATTCAAATGTCTACGGACCAGGTGAATCGATAAACAAACTAGGGTCCATTCTTATGTTACGGGTTGAATTTTGTTTCCCCAAACAGATATGTTGAAGTCCCAACCACCCGTATCTCAGAATATGATCTTATCTGTGTAACTATTTTTTTTTTTAAGATTTTATTATTTTTAAGTAATCTCTATACCTAACATGGGGCTCGAACTCAAACAGCGAGATCAGGAGTCTCATCTCCATCAACCGAGTCATCCAGGTGCCCCGGAATGTGATCTTATCTTGAGATAAGAATATTTACAGAGATAATCAAGTTACATGAGGTCATTAGGTGGGCTCTAATCAAATATGATTTGGCGTCCTTATGAAAGGGGAAACTTGGGCAGAGACAGATGTGCACTTAGGGGAGACGATGTGAAGACACACACAGGGAGAAGACAACCACAAGACGGTGGAGGCAGAGGTCAGAGTTCTATTGCCACAAGCCAAGAAAACGCCTGGGGCACCAGAAGCAATGAGAGAAGCCTGGAATATCCGATTCTCCAATTCGGTGGACACCCTGATTTCAGACTTCCAGCCTCCAGAACCGTGAAGACGATACACCTCTGCAAGCCCCCCAACTTGCAGTACTTTGTTACAGCAGCCCGAGGGAACTAATATACCATACGATAGAATACTAATACATTATTACTATATTAATAATTAACGTATTAATCACGCATTAGCAATAAAAAGGAACAAACTATTGACATATGTAACAACATGGATGGATCTCAAAATCATTATGCTAAGTGAAAAAGGCCAGACACAAAATGCCACCCACTCTATTCCATTTACATGACATTCAGGAAAGGCAAAATGACAGAGACAGAAAACAGATGAGTGGTAGCCAGGGGCTGGGGCGGGGGTGGGGGGTAAGGGGGTTGGAGGGGAGAAGGAGAGTGAATGCAAAGGAACACTTTCTGGGATGATGGAAATATTCTATATTTTGGTAACATGATGATAGCTACACATTTGTCAAAACTCACTGAAGTGTATGCCTGAAGAGCGAATTTTACCAGATGTAAATTGTATCTCAGTAAGCACGACTTAGAACGCCAAGAGAGAAGAAAATGTTAGCTGCCATGAAAGACGCCATAAACAAAGTCTAAAAAAACAGACAGGGAGAGAATATATGTAAACAGGGTATGAACTGGAAGGAAAAGATAACAACCCCAAAATAAAACTGCAAAGTAAGCAATTGTGAGCGCAGAAACGCAAGTGGTCAAGAAGCAGTCAGGAGTGCAAATATAACCAAGTAAAACTGCTTTTCACCCACCAGGCTGACAAACTTGAAAAAGAGGGATAAGGAGCTACATTCAGAGCTGACTAGGATATAAAACTGGCACTTTCATAACACTCCCAGAAGGAATGAAAACTACTACAAACTTCAGGGAAGAATATCTCATAAAAGTCATTAAAAACCCTCTCACCTAGCAGTCCCATTTACCAGAATCCACCTTACAAAAATAAATGGCATTATTTACTGACATCCACACAGAGATTACCGGTAACATCCTTTGGAATAGTCAAAGCCTGGAAATAATCCAGATGTCTGTTCATGGTTAAATAAATTATGGCACAACCAAACAGGACCTTTAAAAATAATGAGTTAGGGGCGCCTGGGTGGCTGAGTCGGTTGAGCTTCCGACTTCGGCTCAGGTCATAATCTCGCAGTTGACGGGTTCAAGCCCCAAGTCAGGCTCTGTTCGACAGCTCGGAGCCTGAAGCCTGCTTCAGATTCTGTCTCCCTCTCTCTCTGCCCCTCCCCCACTCATGCTCTGTACCAAAAATAAACACTGAAAAAAAATTTTTTTAAATAATGAGTTGGATCTATGTGTATGATTCAGTAGAGTTTTCACCATACACTGCTGGTTAAAAATCCAACTTTTAAGGGGCGCCTGGGTGGCGCAGTCGGTTAAGCATCCGACTTCAGCCAGGTCACGATCTCGCGGTCCGTGAGTTCGAGCCCCGCGTCAGGCTCTGGGCTGATGGCTCAGAGCCTGGAGCCTGTTTCCGATTCTGTGTCTCCCTCTCTCTCTGCCCCTCCCCTGTTCATGCTCTGTCTCTCTCTGTCCCAAAAATAAATAAACGTTGAAAAAAAAAAAATTTAAAAATCCAACTTTTAGGGAAAGAGACTTATTTTAATGTTTATTTTTGAAAGAGAGTGCAAGCAGGGGAGGGGCAGAGAGAGGAGGGACAGAGGATCTGAAGTGGGCTCTGTGCTGAGAGCTGAGAGTTCAATGCAGGGTTCAAACCCAGGAACCACAAGATCATGACCTGAACCTGAGTCAGAAGCTCAACCCACTGAGCCACACAGGCTCCCCGGGAAATATATTTATTATGATCCCACTTTCCTAAAGAAGAGAAGATATACAAGCATATGTTTGTTTCAGCACACAGGGAGGTCTGAAAGATACTCAATAAACTGTTAACACCACTTACCTTCAAGGAGATGAGTGGGAGGGATTTTAACCTTTCCTTGTCAACTATCGTTTGACTTCGACAATAAACATGTATTTTTTTGTAATTTATTTTTTACAGAACTTCCATATTTAAGAGTATTCCTGATGGCAGTGAAAAATACAGTAAGTACACTTATTGGGGCGACCGGGTGGCTGTCAGTTAGGCATCTGACTTCGGCTCAGGTCATGATCTTGTGGTTCATGAGTTCCAGCCCCATGTCAGGCTGTGCTGACAGCTCAGACCCTGGAACCACTTCGGATTCTGTGTCTCCCTCTCTGTCCGTCTCTTCCCCCTCTCGCACTCTCTCTCTCTCTCAAAAATATGCATTAAAAACCAGGGGCGC
Source organism: Lynx rufus (assembly GCF_022079265.1). NCBI lineage: Eukaryota > Metazoa > Chordata > Mammalia > Carnivora > Felidae > Lynx > Lynx rufus. Next base: position 162,741,135 of record NW_025814856.1, on the reverse strand, counting down.
CTGGGTGGCGCAGTCGGTTAAGCGTCCGACTTCAGCCAGGTCACGATCTCGCGGTCCGTGAGTTCGAGCCCCGCGTCAGGCTCTGGGCTGATGGCTCGGAGCCTGGAGCCTGTTTCTGATTCTGTGTCTCCCTCTCTCTCTGCCCCTCCCCCGTTCATGCTCTGTCTCTCTCTGTCCCAAAAATAAATAAAAACGTTGAAAAAAAAAATTTAAAAAAAAAATGCATTAAAAACCAACCAACCAACCAACCAACCAGTACTCGTATGTTGCCCATACTTCTGGATATTCCAGGGCAGTCCTGCTCGAGTGTTCTATTATACTGAGATCAAGTCTCATACAATGGGACTGCAGCTATGGTCTGAAACCCGTCACCATTAAGCATAAGACACAGTCCTTGCTAAGGAACCTGCAATCTGCTTGACTGAAGTACAAAAAAATGAAATAACATCCTAAAGTGGTATTTGATTAAGGTGGACTAAATAATATTTAAGGTCACTTCCAACTCTGAGATACCATGATTTTTAAATACTGAATAGTTTAAATAAACTACTTAATGCATAAGATCTTATACATCTTATGTAGTGGCAACAAATCACGTAACTACCACTCAGTTACAGATATACAGCCTCTGAAGTACTATCCTGAATTTGATTTTTCACTATTTTCTGTTTCATGTTTTCACCAAATGTTTGTTTCCAAAACAATGTATGCTCTTTAGTTTTACATATTTTAGGACTTTACACAAATAGAATCCTTATTTCACAACTCCTAAGAATATCCTGTTGTTGCAGATGGCTGTAATTAATTCATTTTCACTTCTAAATAACAATGTGCCGATACCGCGATTTACTTTTCCGTCCCATTACTGACGTGTCCTCCACCTCTGTCATCACAAACAGTGCTGCAATGAACCAGACTGTGCATGGCTCCTAACAGACACAGCCCAGTTTCCTGAGGGTATAGTCCTAGAGAGGGAATTGTCGGCTAATAGGGTAAACATCTTGAAGTTCAGTAAATATGCCAGATGTTTTCTAAAGTGGTTGTATCAATTGCACTCCTATCAATAGTATGTGCATATTCTAGATGTTCCCCAATTATGTGTTCCTGTCAGACTAGTATTTTGTCCTAATAGGTCTGAATTGACATGTCCTCATGGTTTCCATCTCCATTTTCCTTGATTACTAAGGGTAAGCATATTTTAAATGTTTATTGGCCATTCAAATTTCTTCAGTGAACTACTTGCTCAGTCTTTTATCCATTTATCTTTTGGGTTATCTGACTTCCTTACCATCTCAGAATTTCTCTGAAAATTCTGGAAACTAATCTTTATCCATGCTATATGTGTTGCAAATATTGTCTCCTTATTTGTGCATTTAAAAAGTTTCCTTTACTGGGGCGCCTGGGTGGCTCAGTTGGTTAAGCGTCCAACTTTGGCTCAGGTCGTGATCTCACGGTTCATGAGTTTGAGCCCCACATCAGGCTCACTGCTGTCGGCACAGAGCCTGCTTCGAATCCTCTGTCCTCATCTCTCTCTGCCCCTCTCTTGCTTGCGCTCTCTCAAAAATAATATTAAAAAGAAAATACTGTATTGCAAAAAACAATGCTAACCATCACCTGAACTTTTAGCAAGTCATAATTACCAGTCACAGAACTTCACAACAAACATAATAATAATGAAAAACTTCAAAATATTGTGAGAATTACCAAATTGTGACCCAGAGACACGAAGTCAGGAAATGGTATTGGAAAAATGGCACTGAGAGACTTGACATAGGGTTGCCACAAACCTTCAATTTGTAAAAAAAACAAAGTATCTGCAAAGTGCAACAAAGCAAAGCTCAATTAATTGAGGTATGCCTGTATGTTGATATTACATATTGACAGATATATGGCTAAAAAAATATCTGTGCTGTCCGACAGCCACTAGAAGCACATAGCTATCTAAATCTAAATTAACAGAAACTCAATTAAAAATTCAGTTTCTCAGCCATACTAGTTACATTTCAAGTACTTAATAGCCATATATATATATATATATATATATATATATATATATGACTATATGAACAGTAACTATATTTAACAGTGCAAAACAGAGTATTTCCATAATCTCAGAAAGTTCTATTGGATGTGCCACACCTTACTAATTTTTTCTCTGCTTGATAAAAACTAAAGTTTTGTTAGTCTTCTACTATGCTAGTGAATTTTCCTTGTAGTTGTCAGCTTTTGTTTTATATATTTTGAGGCTATGTAATTAGATGCAAAATATTAGAAATGTCATATCAAGCTGGTAAATTGAATCTTAACCATTATAAAAGTAGTAGTACCCCTCTAGCTCTAGGAATATTAATATAGTTGAGCTAATTTTCTTTTGATTAATATTAGCCTGGTATGTTTTCAAATTTTTTTTTTTTTAATGTTTATTTACTCTTGAGAGAGAGAGAGAGAGACAGACCATGAGTGAGGTAGGGACAGAGGGAGAGGGAGACACAGAATCTGAAGCAGGCTCCAGGCTCTGAGCTGAAGATCCGTGAGATCATGACCTGAGCCAAAGTCAGATGCTTAACTGACTAAGCCACCCAGGCGTCCCTCAAATTCTTTTATGTTCAACCATTCCTGTAATTTTATCTTTTAGTTGTATCTCTTATAAACTAGATAGTTGGATTTTTTTCTCATCTTGACAAATATTGCCTTTTAACTAGAACATTTTGTCCACTTACATTTATTGTAACTGTTGATCTATTTTTATTGATTTTTACCTTCTACTGTTTCTCTTCTCTTTTCATTGTCTTTGTTTTCTTGTAGATGATTTTTTTTCCTTATTCTATTATTCTCCCTTCTAACTTGCAGGTTTTACAGGCAAGTTCTAGTCTTTTAGCAAATATCTTAGATATTACAGTAAGCATACTTATAAAGGCTTTTGAATAACTGAATTCTGATCTCTAAGTTTACATCAATGCTTCCATGTATTTTAATTTGCCTTTGTTTTTAACCGCACAAAATATTGTTCTATTTAGTCAATATTTGTTCAGATTTACCCATTTACATGGATCATCATACTTTCTTACATTTTCAGACTTTCCATTTGGGAAGATTTTCCTTTTACCTGAAGTATACCCTTTATAATTTCCTTTACTGAGAATGTATTGGTAGTAACATGGCAGTTTTGTCTGAAAATACTTTTTAATTTTAATTTTAAGAGAGAGAGAGAGAGACGGCACACAAGTAGGGAAGGGGGGGCAGAGAGAGAGAGAGAGAGAGAGAGAGAGAGAGAGAGAGAGAGAGAATTCCAAGCAGGCTTCATGCTCAGTGTGAAGGCCAATGCATGGCTCAATCCCACCTTGAGATCATGACCTGAGGCAAAATCAAGAGTTGGACGTTCAACTGACTGAGCCACCCAGGCTCCCCCATCTGAAAATATTTTTTTTTACCCTTGTCTTTAAAAGATCTTTTACTGAGTATAAAAATCTGGGATCACAGCTATTCTCTTCCAGTTTACTAACATCATTCTAGTTTGTCTGGCTTCCATTGTTGCTGTTGAGAAGCTGGACCACATTAATCTAGTGACACTTCATTTGAAGGTAATCTCTTTTCTCCAGCTGCTTTTAAGAATTCTGTCTAGGGGCGCCTGGGTGGCTCAGTCGGTTGAGCGGCTGACTTCGGCTCAGGTCATGATCTCGTGGTCCATGAGTTTGAGCCCCGTGTCGGGCTCTGTGCTGACAGCTCAGAGCCTGGAGCCTGTTTCAGATTCTGTGTCTCCCTCTCTCTGACCCTCCCCTGTTCATGCTCTGTCTCTCCCTGTCTCAAAAATAAATAAAAGCGTTAAAAAAAAATTAAAAAAAAAAAAAAAAGAATTCTGTCTAAAAAAAAAAAAAAAGAATTCTGTCTAGTATTCTCTATTTTCACTATTATGTGTCTAGGTAGAGATTTTTTTCCGTTTATCCGGATTGGGATCCCCTGGGTTTCTAATGTATTAATGTTTGCATCGGTCCTAAATAGCCTCAGTCATTAGCTATTTATCAAATATAGCCTTCAGTGCAAAGTGTTAAGTGTGCATGCACCTTCCTTCTGGAATTTCAGTGTTTTTCTTTCTTTTTCTGTTTTTTTAACGTACTTTGAGAGAGAAACCGCAAAAGATATAAAAGATGTGCAAGAGAGTGGAGGAGGGGCAGAGAGAGGGGAGGGACATAGAATCCTAAGCTGGCTCTGAGCTGATGGCAGAGAGCCTGATGTGGGGCTAGAACTCACAAACCCTGAGGTCATGACCTGAACTGAAGTCAGACGCTTAACTGACTAAGCCATCCAGGCACCCCTTAATATGTTTTTCTTATGTAATTTCAATATCCAGAATCTTTGAAGGTCTACTTTTGTCCATTATTTTTACTGCCTTTTCCTTGTAGTTTCCATTGCTTGTTTGGTAATGGGTTGTTTTTATTTTTTTTAACTCAATTTTCCTGTAATTTTATATAGGGGAATTATTTGAAGTCTGAGTCAAATGCAGATTCCTCCAGAGAAGATCTGTGTTTATTTCTGATACACAGCAGTACTTTAAACTACATTCTTGGGAGGTGGGGTGGGGTGGAATGCCTGGTTGGCTCAGTCAGTAGAGCATGCAACTCCTGATCTCAGGGTAGTTGAGTTCAAGCCCCACACTGGGCATGGAGTCTACTTAAAATAATAACTAAGTAAATATAAACTACATTCTTGGCTTGAGGTTTCTTAGACCATCCAGGTAGCATGAATTCAGGCAATAAACCCATATCAGAGTCACCATAAATTCTCAAGGGACATCTTGCATCTATCTCCCAGCACCAAGGTTTCACACAATTTTCTGTGTAATACTGGGAGTTAAGAGCTTACGTTCAGTTCATGCTGAATGCTGCCCTTTGAAGTCTCCACTTTAAGGATTTGGGGCAGGAAGCTTCTTAGACACACACACACACCCGCCCCTTAAGTTTTGTCTCCTGGTTTTCAGGTCCTTTGGGACCATAAACACTAAAGATGAATGTTCAGCAAATGCCCTCCAAGTTGGCCTCAGAACTCATCTTTGGGCTCCAAGTATTCTTTATTAACTTACATTTCAGATATATTTAAGTGGTGTCCCCCCCCCCCCACACCACCCCCCCATTGTTTCTAGCTGTCTTCATCAGGGTGCCTACTTGGTCAGTGTCAAAGGAAAGGTACGGAATCCTCATCTGAAGCGGTAATATCTGAGAACAGACGAAACGATTTAAATACATTCTACAATGACAGATCTTTAAGTTATTTAAAGGGCAGTATGGGATTTTGGTGGATCTTTTAAGGCTCTTTTGACAAGGTCTGTTGGTGACACGCACGGAACGGTGCCCTGACACTGACGAGTCAGAAAGAAGTACTCTGGAGGTTAGTAACTTGTCGTCCTGCCCCACTTTAGTACCAATTTGGTCTTGAGGAAAAGCCAAGTCTTTGACTACAACAGCTGAGATGAAAAGGGTCAGAGGAGGCAAATATTATAAACATTTGTGTCTCTGCAATTCAACTGTAACTTCTTGAAAGCAAACACTGCCTTCTCCGAGTCTTCCAGTCCTTTCCCTCTTCCAATCCTTTCCCTCCTAGTTCTTACCCACCTTCTACAAGAATCAAAAAGGAGCAAGTTTAACCTGCTCATGGTAAACTTTTCACCACAGGCTCTCCTTAGCTCCCAATTCTCACAAAGATCTCACATCATTCCGAAAGTGTTTCTAGACCCAGAAATGCTTCGTCAAAAACTAGTTTAATTCCCTCTGTCCTTTCCAGAGCAAACCTCCTTGTGTTACCAAATTAACCGCTAGTAAGAAAATGTCAGGGCTAGAAGGATCCTCTGAGATCATCTAGTAAACCAGTCCTAAACTCTCCATCTCTAGCCAAAGAAAGGGAGGCCCAGGGTGTAAACACAGTTGCCTAAAATCAGTCAAATGGGTATTTGAGAGCTGAGTTCCCCAGTTTCCTGACTCCGTAACCGGGATTTTCTTCACCCCCAAGCTCTTGACATCCGTGTCTTGACATCCCCTGAATGGGGACGAATGAGGGCGAATGGGGACCGGGGAAAGGGAGAGAGATCCGAGAGCTTCACAGGCAAAAGCAGCAACTACACTGTGGGGTAATACCTGTCCCCAAAGGGAGGAAGCCCGGCCTGATTTCACCCTGTGGCCGCGACCCAACTACAGAAGTCTGCAGCAGGAGAGAGTGACAGAAAGAACGAGCAAAACACACCAAGCTGAGAACATGCGGCGAGGCCGTGAGTCCTGGGGTCCCGGGGCACCACGCGCGCTCGCTCGCAGAGATGGCGACCCGGGGTTTCCAAAGCGCGCCACCTCTCCAGCCTGGAAGCACATGACGAAAAAGTGTGGGGACGGTCGCAAATCCAAGAACACGAAACAAGCCTCGGAGAAGTTTCTCGGCGACGGTGCGTGGCGCTGGGGCTCCGGCCCGACGCGGAAGGAGCCGGAGAGGGGGAGGGCAGAGCCCGGGGGTCGCGGGAGGAGGTCGGCGTTCGCCAGCAGCAGCCCGGGAGCCCCCCGGACCCCCAGCCCCACCGGAGTCCGGACCTCGAAGCCCCGCCCCGGCCAGGAGCTCCGCCATCCCGAACGCGCCCGCCAGTCGGTGCCAGGAGGACCCTTACCCGAGTAGGCTCCGACTCCGCCATGGCTGCCAGTCGCCCCTCAACACCCGGGCCCCGCCTGATAACCCTCGGGCTGCGTGCCGGTCCCCTGGGCGCTCCCTGCCCCTCCTCGAAGCCGCCACCAGTGCCGTGTTGATACAAGGTGCATTGTGGGAGTTCGGCCCTCCGGCGCCAAGAGCTGCTCCCACCGCTCGTCCTCACCGCGCGGGGTTTCTAGGGCGCCTCCGTGCGGCCGGAGGGTGAACAGCAGCTCGGCCCTTGGGCCCAGACTGTGCGACCTTGGAAGGGCTCTGTCCCTCCAAGTCAAGGGTAGGTTCAGAATTTAAGGCGAACGCGGGCCTCTTCTACGTGCCGAGCGCTGGGCCAGGTGCTTTGAGGGATATAAAAATGTATACAAGTCAGACTTTGCTCTGAGGGAAGAGTATGTCATTTCGTCGGGGAAAAGAGATACGGTCCCAAATGGCAAGTGGTTTTATTCCATTAGTTCATCTGTCATGTGATTTTCTAGAAACTAGAAATACACTTTCCACATCAACAGTGTGGGGTCAAGGTGCCCAGGCCAACTCACTGTATCCTATTAACTATGGTAATCGCATGCCATGGAAAATCCAAGATGGCCCTGATTTCAAGCGTTTAATCCAGTCCACATGTTACTGTTAGTTGAGGTCTTTGGAATTTTGATTTGGAAAGCACGACTGCATTTCCATTTGATCACCCAATACAAAACACTAGTGCAACCATACTTGCCTAATTTGTACCACATTGTCCCTATAGAGACAGGCAATGGACTTCCACTTTGAATTATAGGCCTGGGGCTCTTCCCCAGAAAACTAAACTCTTAAGATCAACAGAAAATTATGTTCACACGTAACTGACTCCTTCTTAGCATGCAGGGCTCAGCTCAGACTTTACCTCCTTAGAGAGACATTCTCGGTCCACCCTGCCCATAGCCCATCCCAACACACAATCTTGATACTCTGATCAAATTTTTTCACAGCATGATCACTACCTGAAGTAACTTCATCTTGTCATTGGTTTACATGGTAATTACGTCTCTCACTAAAATGTCCCTCCACAGTACATGCCATTTCTTGCACACTGATGTGCTCAGAAAGATCTCTGGGTTACTGAATGGTGAATCAGAGAATAGAAATAAATAAACTCACCTCCAAGACAAGGTAGGATATCCATGCTAACCAGATCAACAGGGTGGTCAAGCCGAGGAAACTAGTCAGCCGTTGACATATGTCTAGGGTCTGACCTCCTTTCTCAGACCAACAAAAACTTAGACCCAGAAAAAAAATGATCATGGTTGTGGAGACAGACATGTCAGGACATAGGATACTGGGGTCACCAAGCGGTTCAGTTCTAGAACTCTCTATTTTGCTGCTGTGTTCACCGGGCAGTCTGATGAGGCAGGTTCCCATGTAGCCACTGGGCAACCACATGCAGGGAAGGCTGACACAAATTAGTATCTTTCCACTGGGAATACAAACACCACACCGGAGGGTTGTTCACGGCATTAAAAGGAATAACGTGTGTAAGTAAAGCGTTGATATAGCTGAATGCCTGGTCTATAGCAAGCATTCAGTAACAGGTGATTTCTCACCTGTTTGGTACATTTGTGCTTTGGCGGGGTCCAAGCTTAGAGCTGCAATGAATTCACCAAGGTTAACGGTACCTTCTCTGGTCTCCTAGAAGCTTCCTATTTGTCCTTTCCCAATGACACTCACATCTTGACACAGGCCTTTAAATAAACGTTTAAATAAGGCTCATAATTGTTCTCATTGGTGGCAGTGGTACCAAAGGAACCAAGAAAATATACTTAGTATATTCACCTCTATGTCTGAAAATATACTTAGTATATTCATCTCTCTTAGTATACTCATCTCTACGTCTGTAAAATATGAATGTAATATGCAGAACTGAAGGTGACCTTAGACATTATCTCACCCACCCCCTCATTTCTAGTGACAGAAAAAAGTATCCTTTGAACCACCTATAATACAAATTGAGATAATGTTTCAGAAATGTCTTGTCCTTTAAATTTTCTATCATGCTTATGATTTATAGCCTACATATTAACATATATATGTGCGTATATGCCCAAACACTTTTTTTTTACTCAAGAAAGGTTATAGACTGTGGCTTTATTCCACTTAGTTGAGACCCTTTCTATTCTGCTCCCCTTACTATCCTGCAAGTCTCTAGATGGCAGAGACAATGTCTTGTGTGCCCCTTCTCGCTCATAAACACCCTACTGGGGAGCACGCTAGGCTTCCAGGTCAGGGAGAATTCTCGAATGAATACTTCTTGGTTCAAACTGCATGCCACCCTCTGGCCCCCATATATGTGTGTACGGACACAGTGGACAGTTAACACACACACATGTGCACACACACACACAGTGTGTCCACATGTAGTGGACATCTGTTAACTTTGTCAGTCTAGGACTTTTCCCTTCTTCTTCTGGGCATAGATGCACCTTCTTCTCTTTGGGGACGGCTCCTCCCTAGGCCCCAGCCATGTGTACTTGGAAATGGTAGTGCCATCCTGTCGCATGACAATTCCAGGCTGCTGACAGTGATTGCTGAAGCACCTGACTCAAGTCCAATCATAGCACCCTAGCCTCCTGGCCACAGTGATTGAGCCAAGGGTGGCCGTATGACCTAAGCTGGAGCAGTCAGGGTTCTTCCCTGGGGTCTTTCTAACTGGAGCTGAGAGGACAGGTTATTTTCCTCTCTGGTGAAGTTATACATATATGAGTCAGGAACAGCCTTGTCCCCCATTTTGGGGGGTAAGTGGTTTGAAAGAATGATCCCAACACATAGAAAAGATTAGAGACGAGAGATACATTTTTGTCTATGTCCAGGATTCGTTGTTCAACTGTACCTTTGTGTGTGTGAATGATTCCAGCTTCCTTCCAGAAATGTCCCCTTTCTCCACAGTCGACTAGTTTGCTTCAGGTAGAGGAACTGAATGACTGGGTGACAAGGAGTTGTGTTTTGTCTGTTTTTTTTTTTTTTTTAAAGCATATCCTTTTACCCATTTTGAATTTATTAATGTAAAATCTATTCAAAACCCCATAAATGGATTAAAACCTGGTGCCGAAGAATCCCTCTTAGGGAGCAAACAGCATTTTGTTTTGCAAAAGAGTTTTACTGGTCATTTTAATTGTGGGAAAATAGGCCTCAGGGAATGGCTTGGAAGGCAGAAGGTAAGGAAAGATAGAACTAAACTGCTATCTCTTGGGGTGCCTAAGAGGCTCAGTCGGTTGGGCCACCGACTCTTGATTTCGGCTCAGGTCATGCTCTCGCGGTTCATGGGATTGAGGTCCGAGTGGGGCTCTGTGCTGATGGTGTAGAGCCTACTTGGGATTCTCTCTCTCCTCTGTCTCTGTCCCTCCCCCACTCGCTCACACGCTCTCTCAAAATAAGTAAACATTAAAAAACCAAAAAACTAAATTGCTCTCAAAGCGGGGAGGGGGTGCGGTGCCCAGGTGGCTCTGTCGGCTAAGCATCTGACTCTTGATTTTGGCTCAGGTCATGATCGAGCCCCGTGTCGGGCTCCACGCTGTCAACGCGGAGCCTGCTTAGGATTCTTTCTGTCTCTCTCTCTCAAAATAAATACATAAAATTAAAAAAAAAAACAACACCTGAATTGCTCTCCTTAATCAATTAGGATTTGGGGAATTCCTTGGATACTCCGGGAGGGGGTGAGGGGCCTCACAAAGGAGGAGGAGAGCTACTTTTCCGAGAGGCAGGTGACACAAGGCCAAGAGTGGGAGATATTGAATTCCGAGAAATTGCCGATGATGAAAATTGTTCAAGGTCTTTTAAGAACAGAGATAGTGGATATTTTAGGTCTAAATTTTGGGCCATATGCTGTGCTAGGCTGAGATGAGACCCTCTCTGTAACCACCAAAGTATAAAAGCCTACTAAACATAAGATCTTATCTGGGGAAGGAGCTGCCTGGGCTAATAATGCAGAACTGAGAGGAGACAGCAGCATGAAGGCAGACATACTTGAACTTGAGAATTCAGGAAGCGTGGGCTAATGAAGAAAAAGGAAATTTTCCTCAGTCCCACATCCTTGAGATGTGGGGCAGGGGCTGCTGGTTTTGACATTGTTTGTAGGATGGGGACTTAAGCCATTTTATGGTTAGAGGATATTGACCCCCTAGGGATGGAAGTTGGGGGGACGCTCGGGTAACCAACACTGGCTCCCACTTCCAAGAATGGATATGGGAGCTCCCTTGAATCTTGAATGGGATACTAATCAAAGATAGTTTTCTTTTACAACAGGAGAGAATAAACCTAGACAAATTACTACAGTCAGGGATGAGGTGGGTTTAAAACACACCCAGGGGTAGCGGGGTGGTTCGGTTGGTTGAGCATCCGCCTTTGGCTTAGGTCATGATCTCATGGTTTCTGAGTTCGAGCCCCACATTGGGCTTGGTGCCCTCAGCACAGAGCCTGCTTTGGATCCTTTGTCCCCCTCTCTCACATTCTCTCTCAAAAGTAAATATGAAAATAATAAAATACACCTAAAGAAGTTTGAGTAGAGGTTCTTGACCTTTAGGACACAGTCATCACACTAGAAGATTCTTATAGAAGGCGGCTTATGGAAGCCTCACAGGGTGGAGTGGGCAGGGAGACGGAGATCCTCACACCCAAGATCCCTCTTCTCAAGAATTACTTTTAGAGGGGCACCTGGCTAGCTCAGCCGGTTAGGTGTTAGACTTCAGGACTTCCGCTCAGGTCATGATCTCATGAGCTTGAGCCCCGTGTTGGGCTTGTGCTGACAGCTGAGCCCGGAGCTTCTTCAGATTCTGTGTCTCCCCCCCTGCTCGCTCTCAAAAATACATAATTTTTTTTTTTTTTACTTTTAGAGATATCCCTCCACAGTGGCTCCCTGAGTTGGTGGCAGATGGAGAGCCAGTCATGGCCTCCCCCAAATGGTGCTGTCAGGGCCCCAGGCTGATAACATGCTTTTATCACACGTTTTCCTGACGATAACCACCAGAGATCAATACCCTAAAATACAAGCATAGGCTGGTTCATCTTGACCCTGGGGTGAAGTTTCTTCTTTCACCTTACTTTCCAACAACACCCAATATCCTGGAATATCAGAGTCGGTTATGGTGCCCAGATCCTTGCTGGTAAGAGAACCGTCCCCTTGTGTGTTTTCTCATTTTCAGTGGGGTCTAGCTTAAACTTGCTATCTCAAGAGTCCCATTTTCACCCTCTCTGACCTCTCAGAGCTATACACTCTTGGCTTCTAAAGAGTTCTAAAGATTTTTGGGGCGCCTGACTGGCTCAGTTGGTTGAGCGTCTGGCTTCGGCACAGGTCACGATCTCACAGCTCGTGGGTTCGAGCCCCGCGTCAGCACAGAGCCTGGAGCCTGCTTCTGCTTTCTGTGTCTCCCTCCCTCTCTCTCTGCCCTCTCCCGCTCATGCTGTTTCTGTCTCTCAAAAATAAACATTAAAAAAATAGGCATTTTTTTCAAAGTAATCCCTACACCCAACGTGGGGCTCAAACTCATGACTCGGAGGTCAAGAGTCACGTGCTCTGCTGACTGAACCAGCCCGGCACCCCTGGGCTTCCCAAGAATTCTAACGGTCCTATGAAGAATCTGTGGCCCAGTAGACCCCAGGCTAATTGACAGCCCGTCTATGGAATAGTCTTGGCATTCAAGGTCCTCCCATGGCCTGGCCTTGACTCACCTTGAAACTGCATCACTGACCAGCTCTTCATCTCCCAGGTATGGCCAGGCCAGACTGCTGTTTTGTGATCCCAGTTCATGCCTCCCTGCCGCCTTTCATCCTTCCCCCACATGGCCTCCCACCTCGCCTCCCCCTGCCCCATCCAACTCATCCTGCAAGCCGTGACTTCTCCAGTTCTGGAAGGAGACAGAAGCTCTTAGCCGTGGATTATCTCTTAACAGGGAGTCTGGTAGGAAAGAGTTTTACTCTTGTGTCTTTTTTCTTTTTTTTAACCATTTAAAGTTTTACTGCATGCATTAATTTTTAAATTAAAATAGTTAATTTTAATTAACACATCGTCAGAAGGAAAATAAAAATCCACCTTCAAAGCAGGACCCCTGACCTTTGTCCTGCTTCAGTAAGTGGACTCCAGGGTCCACACTGAGGTCCCCTGCTGCCTGGGAGAGGTCCACACTGAGTGTCACCACCTTTGATCAGCTCCTGGGGTGGAGCTCACTCTAGGACATGCCCGAGGCCGGTGCCAGATGCTGGGGTGTCTCGTGGTGTAGCCGAGGGGCACTCGATGCAGTGGCGTCCACCAGACCAGGACGCAGGAACCAGACAGCCCTGGCCCCCCCCTCACTGGCTCAGTCACTAAACCTCTTTGGGAATCAGCTCCTTGAGGTTAAAATAAAGGGAGGGACTCCGGCTATGCGTTCAGGTGTTTCAAACCCATGTCTCAACAGTGACTTCTCCCCCTTCTTCACACTCTCAACAGCCAAAAAAAAAAAAAAAAAAAAAAAAAAAGAAAAGAAAAAAGAAAAAGTTGGTCTTATTCTCCATGATTTAGATTCTGAAAATATTGATTTCCTGCATATACTCTTACAAGCAGAATACTGCCTCCTCCCAAAAGGAAAACACTGGACTAGAAGGTTCCCTTCTGCTCTACCAAAACTCCACGGAATCTGTTTACAACTTCTCATTTCAACTCCTCTTCTTAAGATTTGCCTTCTTCAGAAAGCAGAAGGAAGGAAAAAAAGAAAATCGCAGTCGGGCTCCGGTTCTTCGAGGCTTTACCGTAGGAAGCCATGCTGCAGAGCCCTCTGGCCTTGTGAAAACGCAGTCTGCAATCTGGACACCTTTTATTGAATTTCAAGAACTCCCCTTGCCTGGCGGAAAGGGGTCTGAGCAAAGCAGCGCAGCGCAGATGAGGGGAGGGTGGAAGCGGGACACTCGCAAACTGGTGCCGGCTGGGCTGCCCCGACTGGGGCAGAAGCAGGAGCGACGGGAGGGGCAGAACAAGTCATTCTTGACGCAAACAAGGGTCTTGGGGCGCGCCACCCCATCCCAGTGCCTGGTCATGCAAGATGCAGAAATGGAGACCGTGGCCCCTCAGGACCACGGAGCAGATGCACCAACCGAAGGGAGTCCTTTGGGCGCCTCCCGAGGCGCCTGCAGGGTCTGGGGCAGAGTAGGGTATGCTGTCCACGAGCATGGTCAGATAACAGATAGCACCGGTTGGGAGGCTCAGGGCAGGAGACCGAGGCTCTCAGACTCTAGCACCCGCTTGCCCGGCCCTCCCGGGAAGAGACTCACTTCCTTGATCGCTGCTCCTGCGGCCACAGCCTCTCCCTCACCCCTTCGCCCTGGGAATAAATCAACTGGAATAAATCAACAAAGTGAGGTCTGACCCGGGGCACCGGCTGCCTCTGGAGGGCCGGGTCACTACTGTGCAGTAAAAAGACGCACCGGATTGAAGGACCGGAGGTGGGAAGAACAGGCTGGGGGCAGGGGACCTACTGCCCGGGAGCGCCTACACAGGAAGAGCCTTTCTGGGAGGCACCAGCCAGGGCATCGCGGAGCTGCTTGGTCCCCCGCCTCGGGGGAACCGGGGGAGTTGGCCCCCCGCTGCTTCTGATTTCTGGTGGGTCAGGGGAAGGAGGCAGGAGAGAGACTGAGAGAGGCCAGGCCAGAATAGTCTCTCAGACACGGGAGGTAGGCAGTGTGTGTGGTGGGGGACACTGCTCTGGGGCCCAGGAGCCCTGCCACTCTTCTTGCGGGATCCTGGGTAAGCCATCCATCTGGGGTCTCTCTTCTCTCAGTTGCCAAGTGGGGACGATCCTACCCCATCCACCTCAGAGGGACAGGCTAAGGGTAAAAACGGCTGACGGATAGAAAACACGTTTAAAAAAGTACAAAGCGCTATTGGAACGCGAGGCAGTGCTGTCATAAGACACGTTACCCCTTAGCCCATCCCTCATTTCACCGACACACTTTGGCTAACCTACTCGGCATCTCTTAACCTTAGGACCTCATTTCTTTCGCTCGGAAGGCTTCTGGGACTCCCTAGTTGCTTCCCCTGATCACAGTCTGTGACCCCCGCGGCCAATGGGGCGCGCCAGGTGTCTGAGGGGGGTGCCCGAAGACCGTCGCCTCCTCACTGTCCCTCTGGCACCTTCCCTTGGGGAAGACGCTCAGCTGGCCCCTTGGTCCACCCTATGAGATGAGCTGGCCGTCCGTTCAGGCCGGACAGGTCTAGGGGCTCCCTGCCCAACCCCCCCCCCTCCCCCCCCCGGAGGACCCTGTCTGGAGTGCAATTCCTCTTCCCAATTTCCAGCGGGCGGCAGGTGGAGGGAGGGAAGGCGCGCCGAGAACCACGAACCACGGGCAGGATCGGGTTGGGGGGGGGGGGTGTTCCGGACGCGCCCCCAGCCCGGGGCCGCTCCCCACCCCCTGCTCCTGCCGCCGGGCCCTCCCCTCCCCTCCCCCAGCCCAGCCCTAGTCGTGCTCTGGTGGCGCCTGGAGAGGCCGAGGGGCGCCGAGCCCCGGGCCGCCACTGTGCACGCGCAGGTGGTCCTTGAGCGACTCCTTGTAGCGGAAGCTCTTGCCGCACTCGCCGCACGTGTAGGGCCGCTCGCCCGTGTGGATGCGCTGGTGCTTGAGCAGGTTCTGCTTGCGGATGAAGCTCTTGCCGCAGAGCGCGCACTGGAACGGCCGCTCGCCCGTGTGCAGCCGCTGGTGGTTCTGCAGGTGCTCCTTGCGGCTGTAGGTCTTCTCGCACTCGGAGCACTTGTAGGGCCGCTCGCCGCGGTGCGTCATCTGGTGGCGGATGAGGCCCGAGTGGCAGTTGAAGCTCTTCTCGCACTCGGCGCACTCGTACGGCCGCTCCTTGGTGTGGCTGCGGTGGTGGATGATGAGGCTCTTGCGCACCCCGAAACTCTTGCCGCACTCGGGGCACGAGTAGGGCTTGCTGCGCGCGCCGTGCAGGAGCAGGCTCCGCCGCAGCCCGCCCGGGCAGCAGCTGCCGCAGCCGCCGCCGCCGCCGCCGCCCCCGGGCCCCCCGCCCGCGCCCCCGCCGCCCCCCTGCGCCCCGCCCGCGCCCCGCTCCCCGGCCAGCGCGGGGAAGCCGTCGTCCGGGGGCCCGCCGCCCGCCGCCGTCTCGGCCGCCGGGAGCACCGCCAGGCTCGGCGGAGCCGGCTGCGGCTGCGGCTGCTGCGGCTGCTGCGGGGCGGGGGGCGGGTTCTTCACCAGCAGCAGGCTGTCACCTGCAGAGGAGGACACACGGAGAAGTGACATGCTGATGGCGCTCTGTCCGGGGTCCCCCCCCCCCCGCACACCCTCCCTGAGAGGGGCCCAGGCCCTTAACGGATTTCCTCTGAGGCTATCTGGGCCTCAGCTTCTCCGAAAAAATGAGGGGACTGAGCAAGGGCAGGGGGCATGTTCCCTATGGTTGCGGGGCTCCTTGACCCTCTGACATGCCCAAAGCCACCCGCTGGCTGGAGAGCACCAGAAGCAGGTCCAGCAGGTGGCACTCAGTTAGGAGAGGAAACACCTGCAGAAAGCAGGGGCAAGGATGGGGGTGGGGTGGGGTGGGGGTGGGGGCTGGGCTATGCGGAAGTCACGTTGGAAGGCCGAATTGCCAGGAAATAAGAAAACAACCGCATTCTGATGTTTGATGCTAATTTATCTAAGGAGAATCTCTGGACCAGAGGGAAAGAATTTACCAGAACTTATCCAAGGCGAAAGCCTGTCTGGGGGCCTACAGAAATGGAATGCAGGGAGCGGGGACCAGAACCACACGGCCATTTTCAGTCGTGTTTCTTTCAAGCCACTGGCCTTCAGACTTGAACAGCAGCACAGTGCCCGGACCACTGGGCCCAGCCTGCCGTCTCTATCCCCATCAAAACTGACCAGACAACGGGGGGGGGGGGGGGGGGGGGCGGTAGGGAGGGGGTTCAGTCAGTTAAGCCTCCAACTCTCGATTTTGGCTCAGGTCATGATCTCGTGGTTCGTGAGTTCAAGCCCCGCACCCGGCTCTACGCTGATAGTGTGGAGCCTGCTTGGGATTCTCTGTCTCCCTCTCTCTCTGCCCCTCCTCCAAGCATTCTCTCTCTCTCTCAAAAATAAATAAATAAACTTAAAAAAAAAACCAAAAAACTGACGAGGTAGAGAGCCAACTCCATAGGACACTGGCCAGGGGCCAAAGCCTCAGTAACTCTCCCGGCCTCGATCCAGGGTGCCAGGCCTTCAATCCTGTAGGACTGATCGTGGGCTGTGGCCTCCATCGCAGCTGCACCACGGGCCTTGTTTCTCCCTCCACCCAACCTCCTTCTCTCACCCCTTCATTCCCAAGGGGACCCCAAGGAACCACACCCACATAAGCCTCCATTTCAGGGCCTGTTTCCCAGGAAACCCAACTTGAAACAGTCCTGATTTCTACTCTGATAATTCTTCCAACTCGGTGTGCGCATCAATCCACTGCTCTCACCTTCCCATCATGCACCCGCTCCCCTCTGCCCTCCCTTGCTGACCCAGCTTAGTTCCCGTGGTCAGCACCGGGGTCACTGGGCCACGAAACACCCTTTATGCCTCTGCTCTGCTTGCCTGGGGAACCCCAACACAGCAACCATGCTTGAGCAGCTGAAGATGGCTGGCAAAAATTGCACAGATCTCAAAAGGGGCCCCCACCCAGCCTGTCACCCTACTCTACTTCTCAGCGTGCCCTGATTTATGGGGCATACATCCCACCTCTTCCAGCCGCCAGCCTGAGAACTGTTGTTCCCGCCCTCACTGGCCAGTAATGAATTCAGACTTAGGCACGTGACCTCGTTCTGGCCGATGACACGTGAGGAGGAGGCTTCTGGGTGCTTCCTCACTCCTTCGAGTGTAGGAAAAGAGATGGCCTTTCCTTTCCCTCTGGTCTGGATGTGACTGCTTTGGAAGAGCTGTGCCCATCTTGCTCTAGCCATTCCAAGGAGGCTGAACAAAGAGCTGGAAAGAACCCAGGTCCCGGATAACGTAGCTTCATCCTTGAATCAACCTGAGGCTGAACCTCAACTGCCTCTTAGTTACGTAGTGGAATAAATGTCTTCATTGTTTTTTTTTTTTTTTTTCAATGTTTATTTATTTTTGGGACAGAGAGAGACAGCATGAACGGGGGAGGGGCAGAGAGAGAGGGAGACACAGAATCGGAAACAGGCTCCAGGCTCTGAGCCATCAGCCCAGAGCCCGACGCGGGGCTCGAACTCCCGGACCGCGAGATCGTGACCTGGCTGAAGTCGGACGCTTAACCGACTGCGCCACCCAGGCGCCCCAAATAAATGTCTTCATTGTTGAGGGCAGTTTCAATCAGGGGTCTAAAGCAGTGGAGAACAGCCTACCAGGCACGGTGGTCCAGTATCTCCCAATTTAAGAGAACATTCTCCCCGGACCCCATGTGCTCCCAGGCTCCGCTACCCCATCTCACCTCATCTTTGGTCCTTTTCATACCAATGTTCTTGAAGAGTTATCTACCCTTGCTTTTACTGATCTCTTTCAAACTCTCCCCGCTGAAACAACTTTTTCAAGGTCATCAACAACCTCCAAGTTGCCCAATCCAATGGCCTCTTCGCAGTCCTGCATATTCAGGCCCTCGTTGTGTTTGTAGTTAACCCTCCCTCGAGAGTCTCTTCTCTTAGCCTCTGGATTTCCTCCAGGCTCACACCTCGTGCCTCTTTAATTCTTTGTCTACGCTCTCCCTAGATCTCTTAGAGTCCCCAGCCTTAAAATAACCTATGTATAATAATTTAGCAGGCTTTTGTCCCTGGTCCCTAGGAGGTAGCCTCTAAATCCTTGGAATTTCCAGGGTGAAAGGAGTGTCTTTCTCATTCAAGGTAGGCTCTGGTGTTATGCTAATGAGGCAATTCGTGGTGAGTGCCTAGATAGTGGAAGCCAAAAAATGATGACTCAGGATCTGGGCTGCCTATGCCAGTAAGACCGTCCCCACGACTGGAGAGGGGGGACAGGCTGGAGAACGACCTCAACCTCACCTCCAGTGGTTCAGTCAATCAGAAGTATGCAAAGAAACTCCAGTAAAAATTCTAGACACAGAAGCTTCAGTGAGCTTCTCTAATAGGCAATACATACTGTGTATTGTCACACATCACTGTGCTGGGACGGTGACACTCCTGATCCCACAGGGAGCAGACAACATAAGCTTCCATAAGCTTCAATGTTTAGGACCCTTCCAGACAGAACTGGTCCCGTGGATCTCTCCTTTTGCTAGTTCTGATTTGAATCCTTTTGCTCTAATAAAACTATTAGTATAGATGCCTTCCTGAGTTCTGTGAGTTGTTCTAGTGAACTGAACCCCAGGGGCTAATGGGAACCCCTGGATTTGTACCCAGATGGTCACAAGTGAGTGGGTTGGGAACCCTCAAATTTGCAGCTGGTGTCTGAAGTCAGAGCAGTCTCGTGGAGGAGGGCACTTCACCTGGGAAGTCTGGTCTAATTCCAGGGAGCTGCTGTCAGAAGTCATTGCCACCTACAACCCCAGGTGAATCTAACCCCGAGTTCTCTCTTGAACTTCAGACTCCTGTGTTCATCTGCCTACTTGGATGCCATCTCAGATCTTACAGGCCCAAAGTAGAGCACTTGATTTACACAGTGAACCGGCTCTGTCCCAGGACTCACCATTCCAGGAAATGGAATTTTGGTTCAGGTCCTGATTTCATGGTTTGTGAGTTCGAGCCCCGCATCGGGTTCTATGCTGACCCCATGGAGCCTGCCTGGGATTCTCTCTGTCCCCCAACTCCCTCTCTGTCCCTCCCTTTCTCTCGCTCTCAAAAATAAATAAAAATAAATGAACATTAAAAAAAAAAAAAAAAGGAAACCAGATCATGTCACTAACCTGTTTCTTCCCCAGGGAGGCCTTTCCTGACTTAACCCCCCGGCCCCCATCCCCACCTGCCTGCTTCCCACCCCCCCCCCCCCCCCCCCCCCCCGCCGAGTCATCACCTCAGAGCCCGGACCGCCCCTGACTTTATCTGGTATGCTCGCGAACTTGCTTGTCCCCCATCACCTTCCCACATAAGGAGCGACCCAGGCTCTTTTTCCCTGCTGTTCCTAAGTACTTGTAATACTGCATAGCACAGAGTAGGCACTGAGGAAATCTTTCTCAAATAACAGAAACTGAAAAAGGCGGGGACGAGTGCTTCAACCCAAGGCAGCGAACAACGTGGGAATTTCAGGAGCGGGCCTTCAAATTGCATTTTGTAGGTGTTGGCATCTGCGTAGGGGAGTCTGGCTCTAGGCTCCTGACCCCACTCGCTCCAGAAGCATCTGGTAGCCACGGGACTCCAAAGTCCTCCTCAGACTTCCTGCTTCGATGGAGCCTCACACACACTCCCTTCCCTTTGGCTGAATTAGATTTTTCTTCCTGTCTTACACTAGCTATCATATATAATTGAGGAATCCCTTTTACTACAATGTAGTGTCCAATCAGGCCAAAGTCTGACTTTGGGTCAAATAGGACACCAGGTCTTTCTTGCACACCCTGGGGCAGGGGGAAGGAGGCTGGCAGAGACGGGCATCCTAGGGTTCTGTGTTTTACTCTAATTCCACTACCCTCTCCAGTCCCAAACCCTCTCCAGAAGACGTGATCCCACGTCTCACCAAAAGTCCATCCTGTTGTCCTTGAGAAAGGACGTGTAATCTTTAAACCTCAGAGGTACCACAGGTGATACTAATTTCAAGACGAACAAGCGGAAGGCGGGGGCCCCCCTTTGGGAGAAAGTCAGGAAGCTCTGATAAGAGGCTCTGGTGACTGGGCTGGCGGGAGATTTCCCGACACTCCCGTCTCCCAAACGCCGGGCATTGCCTCCCAAATGCCAAGGTTCGAAGGCCTCCCAGAGAGAAAACAGCACGAGGCAAAAATCGTTCTGTGACTCAGAATATCCAAACCGAGTAGGTAAAACGGTCTGCTCACTTGCAAAGCTTTGCAGTCTCTGTATAGACTCCCCTCGATCATTCCCACGGCCACATAAGGTCTCCAGGAAAAGGCTCCTCCAGGCCCATGCACCCCCAGGCAACTTGGAGAAATCAAGTGGTCGTGCTGAGGGACGAAGGTTTGGGCAGAATTCCTGGCACGGGGTTTGATGAACTAGCACCTACGTCTTCGAGGCCAGAAACGGCCTCAGCACCATCAAGAAGGGAGTGGAAAACTGCGGTCACTTCTTCCTGGCCTCAGTCAGTCCCCTGGCTTGCCCGGTCTCACCCCAGCCCAGCAGCAGGTCGGAAGAGGACCACTTTAAATTCTATTTTCAACAAGGGCACACGCGGCTCCCTGACCAGTCCTCCAGCCCCAGCCAACTCTTCCAGACTGGACTCAACTGGTCTCACGGAGAGGGGGATCCACTTGCCTGGGTTTTAAAGGGCCTTCCCGATCAGAAATAATCTATGTGCTCAGCTCTTCCCTGGATTCTAGGCTCTTGGAGGGTTTCAGGAGTATGGACAGGGAGCATACTGACCAGAAGACACTAAGTCAGCCATCTCGAGGGCAAGGACATGGTGCTAAGTCTGGCAAGGAACACCAGCCAGACGCTAAGGGTGTGTTAAATGATCCGCGAACATATGCCTAAGGTCACTCACTGGCCAATAAGTGAAACTTCAAAAAAGACCCAGGAGACCCAAGTCATGTGAGACGTTTGGTCCCTTACCTACTGGGGGGAAAAAAAATCCCCTCTGCCTGTTGGAGCTTTAGTATCTTTATCAGCTACTCTGGGAGGTCAGCTCAGGGCTGCCTTGGGACTACGGCCAGCGTCTTCTAATTACGTGAGCCACCTGGTGTCATCAACTCCTGCTCAGGCGCCAGTGGCTCGGCTCTCTCCCAGCCCCCTCTCCTTTCCCTGCTGTTACGAGCTGAACTACAGCCCCCCAAACAGAGGTGGAAATCCAAACCCCAGGTACTGCAGAAAGTGACCTTATTTGGAAACAGGCTCTTTCCAGACGTAATTAGTTAAGATGAGGTCATACTGGGGTAGCGTGGGCCCTGACGCCGTCTGACTTACGTCTTTAAAGGAAGACGGCTAGGAGAGGACACCGACACGCAGGGAGAACACCACGCGAGGGTAAAGGCAGAGGTGGAGCCATGCATCTGCCAGCCCAAGGAATGCTAAACGCTGCCACAAACACCAGAAGCTAGGAGGTTTTCAGAAAGGGCATGACCCTGCCGACCCCTTGATTTCAGACTTCTGGCCTCCGGAACGGAGAGACAATACCTTTCTGTTGTTCTAAGCCACCCCGTTTGTGGTGCCTTGTTAAGACAGCGCTAGGAGGGGCGCTCAGTGGGTTGAGCGGCCGGCTTCGGCTCAGGTCATGATCTCACAGTTTGTGGGTCCGAGCCCCACGTTGGGCTCTGTGCTGACACTTCAGAGCCTGCAGCCTGCTGTGGATTCTGTCTCCCTCTCTCTGCTCCTCCCCCACTCGTGCTCGGTGTGTGTCTCTCTCTCTCTCAAAAATAAAGAAACATTAAAAAAAAAGAAGACAGCACAAGGACACAAACATGCCTGCCATCTTCCAAGAGGAAAGGAGACAGTGCTTTGATACAGAACATCACCCTGTCAGGGGGGAGGCCGAGGCAAGCAACCAGCCCTGTGGACGACATACCCAGGGGCCCCAGGGGACGCGTTACTCACTGGGGCCAGAGTCTAATCCGAGCTCTCCTTCCATGGAGTCACGTGGGCCCCACGGGTATGGCTGCTCCTCCTGTTTGATCCACGACAGAATGTCATGTGCTGAGATCAGAGACTCTGTTCGTGGAAAGAAGGCAGCCTGAGATTCTGTTCATTCCCACCGAGCAGCCAGTCCATCAGGGGTTAGAAAACCCTCACACGCAAGGCCCGCCGCCCCGGCTCACACTTTGTCTCATTTCCTGGCCTCCTCACCCTCCCAAGCGCCCTCACGGACGGGATCTCGCTTGTGCTCGAGACATCGAGCTGGCCACAGAGCAGGAGGCTTCGCCCAAAGTCTGTGCAGCTGCAGGACCCAGATGAGAACCTGCATCTTCCAATCTGTCCACCGAGCCCCAGAGCAGCCTGCGGGTCCACAAGAGGCCAGGGGGAGGTCTGGTGTCTGACGGCCCATGGGACCGGGGTATGAGTAATAGGACGTAAGAACCAGCAATGGCAGGGGCGCGTGGGTGGCTCAGTTGGTTAAGCGTCTGACTTCAGCTCAGGTCATGATCTCTCGGTTCCCGGCTTTGAGACCCGCATTGGGCTCTCTGCTATCAGCATGGAGCCTGCTTTGGATCCTCTGTTCCCTTCTTTGTGCTCCCTCTCTCTGTCTCTGTCTCTGTCTCTCTCTCTCAAAAATAAATAAACATTAAACAAAAAAAATTTTTTAAGTTCTAAAGTTGAAACAAGGAACGCTAGCTTTTTTTTTTTTTAATTCTTCTAATGTTTATTTTATTTTTGAGAGAGAGGGAGAGAGAGGGAACAAGCAGGGGAGGGGCAGACAGAAGGAGACACAGAATCCAAAGCAGGCTCTAGGCTCCGAGCTATCAGCACAGAGCCTGATGTGGGGCTTGAACTCACGAACCGTAAGATCATGACCTGAGCCGAAGTCAGATGCTCAACTGAGCCCCCCAGGCGCCCCAGGAATGCTAGCTTTTATGTCTGATCTTGTCTTCCTGGTGTGGGGTCAGTTGAGACCCTGGGGTCATCGCTACCAAATATGAGGACACGGGACTTCTCCAGCTCTACAAGCACACGCGAAAACACATACACGCACGCGCGCACGCGCGCACACACACACACACACACACGCAGGTCCCAGACAGGTGCAACTTCACTGTTCTGTATGCGTGGACCGTACCCAGAAGTTTCTCAGAAGAGGTTTAACTAGCGTCCACTCATGAAAAATTCCAAAAAACGTAAATTACTTTCATTCTGTCACAGAAATATACACCAGTTCTGAAAGTCTTTCTGGTTATATTTATTGCTCAAAAATTGTCATTGCTGAAATAACTGTCGCGTCAGTTACGTTGACGCAATAAACTGTCAATGGAATGATTCTTTTAGAAAAGCCCTCGGTACTTTACGAATGGTTAGAGTCCAAAATCTGTACGAAGTTGCTCACTGAGGGACACGCTGTATTCTATCCCCTGAGCCTTTCACTGGCCTTTAACTAAAAGTGATCAGACTGACTTCCCAGCAGTTACAAAACTCAGAGAGAGTCTCCGTGTCCTTGACATTCATCCTGGTATCTTGCTCACCTGAATTGGGGTCCGTTGGAATATCTCTCTCTGCCAGATCCTGCTGATCCCATACGCACGGGTGCTCCTCCTGTTTAATCCGGGACAAGAGGTCCTGGGCGGAGGCTGGTGAGTCTGTGGGAATACAGCAACAAAGGCCTCAGGGGACACGAGGGGGCCTGCAAGTCTGTGCTCTGAGTAAATCTCTCATTTCCTGCAACGATCTCTTTTCCCTAAAATTCAGGCATAATCGAATCACACGAATTAATTAAAGGTTTAAGTCAGCTTGTCCCCATGTAATGGAGCTTTTGTGGCAGGTGAGTGGATACTGTGGGGCGAGCATCATTACCGGTGACTTCGAGAGAGAGTCTTTCTGTGCTTCGGGAACTTCAGTCGTTAGAGTAAGAGTCACATTTGAGCCCAAAGCTCCACCGTGGCCAGAGGTATTCCTCGCGAGGGGATTTTCCAGGAAAATGAGGCCTTCCATGAGCCTTTTAGATTCACCATTTTATTGGGATTTTTCTAAGATGTATGCTCTCTCTTCTGCAGTCTGCTCAACCTCATTTACTCTTTCTTGCCTTCTTATCTCTCAAAGCTCTCTTTGAAGATACTAATACTGTGATGCCGTCTGGGAGCATGCCTGATGGAAAGGGAACAGGCTTTCCCCCACTCAGATGATGTGATCCCTTACCTGTGGGCGTGAGGCTCTGACTAAGTGGGGGCTGAGGTTTGTGGAACTCTAACCTCTGGATAAGTAATGAGCTATAGTATGTTACGAGATCCTGTGATGGGTAATTTTGTGACAGCTAGGCCATGGAACCCACATAGTTGGCCAGACGTCATTCTAGATATTTCTGTAAATGTATTTTTTTTTCTTCTTCAGAGATTGGTATTTAAATCAGGAACCCTTGAGTCAAATGGACTGCCTTCCACAACGTGGGTGGGCCTCATGCCAACAGCTGAAGTCTTTCATAGAAAAAGACCAAGCACCCCCAAAGGAAGAGGGGATCCGGCCAGCAGACTGGACACGGCAGCCTCCACAATCATTGAAGCCAAGTCCTTAAAATCAATCAGTCTGTCTCTCTCTCTCCACACCCGGACACACACCCACACTCACCTTGTGGGTTCTCGGGAATAGTTAAAATAGTTGAAAACTGATACAAAAAAGACAAAAAACAGGACAAGCTAAGCCCGGATGGGCGGCAGATTGCCGGAGCCATGTTCGTGCCCCTTCAGGAAACCCTGTCTCTCTGCCCGCCCGAGGTCCAACTTCTCCATTTCCAGCTCTGGCCTCTGGCCTGGCACACACAATGGACGATGCTGGGGGCCGTCAGACCATGCCGGGCCCTTCCTCTCCCTCCCTGGCTCGGGCAGCTCCTGGACTCACTCACCAGTAATGGACTCCGTGGGGATGGCTCTTTCCTCCAGGCCCCGCTGGCCCCGGACACATAGGGCTTCCTCCCGCTTTACCTGAGAGGACGAATCCTGTGCAGGCACCAGGGGCTCCGCTCCTGGGGAGAGGGAATCATGTCATTTTGGTGTCCTTTCTGAACAACATCACCCGGATGTTCTTGGGGTCAGGAGCACGGCTGATGGCACTTGTGAGGGAAGGACATGGGGGCTTCGGGTTCCTGGTGGGCAACTGCAGGGGACCCCGAGAAGCAGAAGGTCCTGGGAGCAGAGAAACAATCAGTATTCAGGACAAAGGGGTAGGCCTGGCCACAAGATGAGGTGTAATAAGGCCGGGAGAGAGTTCCAGAAACAGCCCAGGCTGGGTTCGGTGCTAATCAGGACCAGGTCAGAAGTTTGACCTCCGTGTAGGAGTCACTGATTTTCACTTTTCACCCCAGTCAGAAAGAGGTGGCCAGATACACACACACACACACACACACACACACACAGCCAGGTCCTTCTGATGTTCCATGGCGTGATGTACCAGCCCCGGCAGCGGGCGGCTTGGGTGGAGGGGGACAGATTAGATGAGGGACTGGGTTCAACACTGCCCGCAGCCCAGCAGGCGAGTCACCCAACCTCTCTGTCGGCCTGCTCGTTCCCCCCACAATGTGGGCATAGCGATCACGGCTCTAGCTCCCGCCCAGGGATGGATGAGAACTCGGGGAGACTGCTGATGTACCGGACTGAAACGTGAACGCCTGCAGCGCTGGAAGGCAGGGAAGGGGCCGCTCGGATGAATTGTCCAGAGACAGAGACTTGATCAGTGGTGGCCGGTGGCTGGGGGCCGGGGGCTTGGCGGGGGAAGTAGGAGTGACTGCTCATGGGTCCGGGGTCTCCCGTGAGGAAAATGTTCTGGAACTCGACAGTGGTGACGGTCACACAGCTGTGTGAACCACTGAATTACACACTTTATAAGAGTGACTTTAGGGGCGCCTGGGCGGCTCAGTCGGTTGAGCGTCCGACTTCAGCTCAGGTCATGATCTCGCAGTTAGTGAGTTTGAGCCTTGCGTCGGGCTCTGTGCTGCCAGCTCAGAGCCTGGAGCCTCCTTTGGATTCTGTGTCTCTGTCTCTCTCTGTCCCTCCCCTGCTCACCCTCTGTCTCTGTCTCTCTCTCTCAAAAATAAATAAACTTAAAAAAAATTAAAATAAATAAATACATAAAGAAAAGAGTGACTTTATGGCACATGAATTACATCTCAACGAAGAGAACAGACTGGCAAGGAGGGGTCGCTACCTTCTAAGGGAGCTTCCTTAAAAAGGACAGAGTTCAGGGGCGCCTGGGCGGCTCGGTCGGTTAAGCACCTGACTTCGGCTCAGATCACGGTCTCATGGCTGAGTTCGAGTCCCGAGTTGGGCTCTGTGCTATCAGTGTCGAGCCTGCTTCAGATCCTCTGTCCCCGCGCCCCCTCCCCTCCTCGTAATGTCAGGAACTAGATCTCCTGGGGACCACACATCCCCTCTTGAGTAAGGAAGGCAGTGAGGAAGGCGTGAAGTGTGAATCTGCCTGTGATGAGGCCCCAGCAAAACCCCGTATCCACGCGGGCTCCCCATCTGCCCCGGGGCTGGGCCCGGCTGCTCCCAGGTCTCCGGCCTCTCCCTGCAGGCGGAGGTCAGGCCTGGGAGGCTGCGAGCCTGCTCCTCTCTTCTCTCTGCCCAGCTCACCTGGGCCTCCACAGCTGCCTGGCTCTGACCCAACAGACAAGCTCGGTGCTCCTTGGGCCCAGAAGCCTCTTCCTGTAAGTGACTGCCATTATTTCGGTGGTGGCAGAACCGGCCCCGAGAACGACTCAAGGGAAGCCCGTCTTGAACTCAAGCAAGGATGGTGAGGCTTCTCTCCTGCCCTGACCTTGGCCCGGGGCTCTTTTTTTCAGCTGCCATCACCTGTGTCTGGATCCATTAGGATTTCTCGCTCTTCTGGGTCTCGCTGCTCCCACACGCAAGGCTCTTCCCTGGGCTCCGCCTGGGATGGCGCATCCGGCTTGGGCACTGCGCCCTCCGCGTCTAGAATGAGTTGGAGGGGAAGGAAGGACACAGCGAAGTTGACCAATGGATCCCGATCAAGGGCGCCGGCAGAAGTCTCCCTCACCCCAGATGCCCTCCCCACCAGAGGGCCCCTCGAGGCGGTGGCCATCACGTATACGAGCTAATCTCTTACGAGGAACCTTGAGAACCAGCGAACGGATTCCCAGGTTCTGGTGTAGAAACAGCTGGACTCTGAAAGCCAGCAGCAGACAGACCGTGGCTCGTCCAAGGCTATTGGGATGAGGCGTGTAGTCAGGTGCCAGTGATGCGGTTTGGCTACATTCCAGAACAAAGCAGCCCCGAGCTGAGTGCTATAGTGGCAGTTCCCGTAACTGGGCTTTCAACCATCGTGTTGTTAGAATCATTCTATCTTTAGGGCATTATAAGCACAGAGTTTCTTGCATTTCCCTGAGGGATAAACACGAACACCTTGCCTGGGTGGTGTGAACGTGGGTTGGGAAGCGTTTCACTGCCCTCTGCACACGCTGCCTGCCCCAGAGGAGGGAGGGCGCTCTTACCCAGGGACACCAGGGTTTTGTAGTTCTCCTTGACAAGGTTGTTGTAAAGCTCCTTCTGCCACTCGTCCAAGTTCTTCCACTCATCCTCAGAGAAGTAGACGGCGATGTCGACAAATGTCACCGGAACCTGGGCCGACAAGAGTCACAGTCCGGCACCTGCTTGCTTGTCCCCAGAGCCTCCCCTCCAGGGGCCACGGGGACCCTTTCACCCCAGAGCCTGGCCTTCGATCTCCACGGCTCCTCGTCCCCCAGATCCCAGCCCAGTCCACCTCAGTGGGGACAGTCCACTCTACTCCCGATCTTCTTATGCTTCCAAAACAGGATGGTCAACATGCCATTGCCCCACCCCCTTTTTTTAACGCACTTAACCATATCCTTTGTAAGTTCGCTTTCAGGTAAACTGGGTACCCGAAGGCAGAGCTGAAATCCACATGCTGCTTTTGGCACTCCAGGTGTCAGAGGTGTGGAAGGTTCTCAGAGGGGGGGGTCCCTGTCCCCAAACCTGTATTTCCAGTCAGGTTAGCTCGAGGTACACACTTACGTTTTTGTCACCAAAACACGTAAATCTAAGGGCGTGTGCTAAAGCTGCAGGACCTTGACCTCGATGGTTCAACGCTAGATCCCAAGCATCTGGAGGCACCTGCTTTGGAGCCAGTAACTGTGTGTTGAATATGTCGAACGGCTGTTGCCAGTACTGGGCAGCTAAGTCCACTGCAGCCTGGCTCACCCATCGCCGGTGCGGCTCCCTGGTGATTCCACCCAGTCTAGTCTGTTCTCCAGGACTCCTATTTCGGTATGACAAGGGTCCTTGTCTCTACTCCCCTCGGACGCTCACCGGCATGGCCCAGCCTCGCACCGAATCTTTCAAAATGGTTTCGCTTCCTGACTTTATCATCTGAGCTTCCCCTCCGGGACACACGGCCTTGTCGCCATCGCTCGCACCCTGGCCTCCCACCCTCCATTCTCCCCGGCCCTAACTGGAGCGGGTCAGGCTTCGAACCTGCACACCCGGCCAAGGCAAGCCCCTGCGGCACCTCTGGACACATTAGGTAAGGACAGCCCTCGGGGCGCCTGGCCCACTGGCGTCCAGCTCGGTGAGTGGGCAGTGCCTTTACATGAATGAGAAATGTCTAGGGGCACCTGGGTGGCTCAGTCTTTGGCTCAGGTCATGATCTCACAGCTCGTGAGTTCAAGCCCTGCATCGGGCTCTGTGCTGACAGCTCAGAGCCCAGAGCCTGCTTCGGATTCTGTGTCTCCCTCTCTCTCTGCTCTGTCCCTGCTCATGCTCTGTCTCTCTCTCTCTCTCTCAAAAATAAATAAACAGAAAAAAAATTTTAAAAAAGAAGAGGAAGAAGAAGAAATATCTAGGGGCCCCTGGGTGGCTCAGTTAGTTAAGCATCTGACTCTTGGTTTCAGCTCAGGTCACAATTTCACGGTTCGTGGGATCAACCCTCACATCAGGCTCTGCAGCGACAGTACAGAGCCTGCTTGGGATTCTCTCTCTCTGCCTCTCCCCTGCTGGTGCGCGCACGCTCTCTCTCTCTGTCTCAAATAAATAAACTTAAAAAAAAAAAACTTTCATTAAAAAAAAAAAGAAAAAACAGGGTACCTAGGTGGCTCAGTCGGTTAAGCGTCCAACTTTGGTTCAGGTCATAATCTCATGGTTCACAAGTTCAAGCCTTCAGTCAGGTTCTGTGCTGACAGCTCAGAGCCCAGAACCTGCTTCAGATTCTGTGTCTCCCTCTCTCTCTGCCCCTTCCCTGCTCATGCTCTGTCTCTCTCTCTCTCTCTCTCTCAAAAATAAATAAACACTAAAAAAATAAAAAAAATAAAAAAAAAGAAGAAGAAGAAATGTCTAGGGGCCCCTGGGTGGCTCAGTCAGTTAAGCATCTGACTCTTGGTTTTGGCTCAGGTCACAATTTCACAGTTCGTGGGATGAAGTCCCCACATAATGCTCTGCAGCGACAGTACAGAGCCTGCTCAGGATTCTCTCTCTCTGCCTCTCCCCCGTTGGTGCTGTCTCTCTCTCTCTCTCTCTCTCAAATAAATAAACTTAAAAAAAAAAAAAAAACTTTCATTAAAAAAAAAAGAAAAAAAGAGAGGACCTGGGTGGCTCAGTCGGTTAAGCGTCCAACTTTGGCTCCGGTCATGATCTTGCAGTTCACGAGTTCAAGCCTCCTGTCGGGTTCTGTGCTGACAGCTCAGATCCTGGAGCCTGCTTCAGATTCTGTGTCTCCCTCTCTCTGTGCCCCTTTCCCGCTCATGCTCGCTCTCTCTCTCTCTCTCTCTCTCTCTCAAAAAAACAAAAACAAAAACACCAGACCCGCTGGTGCCCAGCTCAGTGAGTGGGCAGAGGCTTTATATAAATTAAAAATGTCTTGGGGGTACCTGGGTGCCTCAGTTGGTGAAGTGTCTGTCTTCTGCTCCACTCATAATCTCACGGTTCGTGGGTTAACGCCCCTTGTCGGGCTCCATGCTGACAGTGCAGAGCCTGCTTGGGATTCTCTTTCTCTTTCCCTCTTTCTCTCTGCCCCTCTCCCACTCTCACACATGATGCCCTCTCTCTCTCTCTCGAAATAAATAAATAAACGTTAAAAAAAAACAAACAAACGACAGAGGGGTGCCTGGGTGGCTCAGTCGGTTGAGCGGCCAGCTTCGGCTCAGGTCATGATCTCACGGTCCGTGAGTTCGAGCCCCACATCAGGCTCTGTGCTGACAGTTCAGAGCCTGGAGCCTGTTTCAGATTCTGTGTCTCCCTCTCTCTGACCCTCCCCCGTTCATGCTCTGTCTCTCTCTGTCTCAAAAATAAATACACGTTAAAAAAAAAAAGTTAAAACAAAAAAAAAGGACAGAATTGTCTGCTCTCACATCAGGTGCTCATAACCTCATGGGCATCCTGCACACCTATATGCCACCCGCTGACTGATAGCTCACGCATCACCCATCTTTAGAGACAGAACAGAACTCCTAATTTCCTGGATCTTCCACCAGACTTCGGCAAATCCCCAACCTGGGAAAACCGACACAGACCACTTTCCGCATTTGAATTTCCTGCTGCTAGACAAAAGTCACAAAATTCTGCAGGTGACACCCACCATACATTCGTGCCACTTGTCCCAAGGCTGCTTTGGAAGCCTCTCGTTGATCTTGTTGACATCTGCTGCGCTCCCTGAGAGGCATCTTTCAAACTCTTCCCTCCTCCCAACCCTCCCCTCCCCCCATCGGTCCCAGATTCTGATCACAGGTAGCTGCTGGTCTCACCAAGTCAACCCTCCTGCTAACGTGCCCCTCATTTCTCCTCCATCTCCTGCCCGGGAAACTCAACCCAAACAATCTTTTCTCTCTGACATCCCAGGCTCTCCCGTGTGGGTCACCCAACCTAAGATGAACCCAACTCTGCCGCGTCAAGAGACCCTACCCTCCCTCTTCGCTTGAAACACACTTGGCACTTTCTTCTCCACAACCCATGCCTCCTTTAACCCTTTACAATCCGGCTATGAACCCCTCACACTCCGAAACCACACCCTAGATGGTCATCAGTGGCCTCTTGTTAACCCTCACCCTTTCAGACCTCTTTGAAAGGGCAGATCGCCTTTCTGGAATGTTCTCCTTGTTGGTTTCCACAACTCTGCTTCCTCCGGCCCACCACAGCTTACTGCTTCCTCTTCCTCCCCCAACCCCAAGGCTCTGCCCTTCCCCTTCCCTGTTCCTTCGCTTTTTCTTCGGCAAATTCATCCCCTGCACCACCTCAGTGGTTACCTCTTTGCACATGACACCCTTCGGCTTTCCTTGTTGCCCTCAGAGTTCAGATTTCCACAGCCCTCTGAGTGGCTCCATTCAGTCGCCTTTTAGGTACCTCAAACTACACGTATCCAAAACCAAGTTCATTCTCTTTTCCAACAGGCCGACTCCTCGGCCTCACTTCATCATTTCTATGAAGAGTCACAATTCTGGAATCATATTCTCGCGGTCGGAAATAGACATCCCTTCATAAAAACTTCCCTGGGCCAGGATACAGTCTGAGACATGGCCGGAGACTACAGGGAGCCTACAGTCTGGCTAGACAGAAAAGACTATCCGTGAATTATCTGTCGGCCGGCCAATTAACAGACACAATAGAACCCAAAAGGCACAGAGGATCTGAGAGACAACAGCCTTCCTTGGCTCTGACAAAGCGGATGCATTTAGCATGGCCAAGAGTACACGATGAATTCTAACTATTACTAGCAACATTAATTAACTTTCTCATGGTGCTTTACGGGCGTGGGTTTTACAATAGGCCCACGAATTCTTTGACCGTCCCTTCCAAAAGTACAGCCCAATTCTCCTCCCCCTGAGTGTGGGCAGAAGATGCAGCGACCCACTTCCAACAAACAAATTAAGCAGCGATGTGTACGATTTCTGAGACCAGGTCATAAAAGACATTACGGCTCCGCGCCGGTCTCTCTCTGGGGTCACTCAGTCTTGGGGGACAGCTGCCATGTCGTGAGGACACAACAGGCGTGTTGGGAGGTCCACATGGTGGGGAACTGAGGCCTCCTGCCATCAGCCAAGTGAGTGGGCCATACTGGAGACAGGGTCTCCAGCCTCGGCCGAGCCTTCAGGTGACCATAAACTGGATTATAACTTCATGAGACTCTGAGCCAGAACCACTCAGCCAAAACTCCCTAAATTCCTAACCCACAGAAAGCACAAGATGGTAAATACGCTAAGTTTTGGAGTAATCTGTTACACAGCCACAGATAACTAACACACAGCGAGCTACACAGTGTTGTCCCATCAACAAAATCAATGAATCCTCACAATTCATGCGACACATGTATCATCATTTTCATTTCCCATGAGAATACTGAAACTCAGAAGGACCAGCTGGGCATTTACCTACAGAATCATTTACTTCTCCTTCACTTCTTTCAAAAGAGGGACTGAGGAGGCTCCGCGACGACCAAAACAGACTTCAGCAGGTGTAGGAAGACAGTACGTGGCAAAAGCCGAGATTCACACCCTTGTCCTCTGATCCCAGACCCCATACCCATCCCATCGTTCTGCGAGGGCATATGTCAACTTGGAATGCCCAACGCCCGATCCGATGCACAGAACACACAAAGGTGCCACCGGAGGCCATAGAGCCGGGTTAAAGCATGCGGCACGGAGAAGGGGAAAGGGCAGTGTGTGAAGAGATGCCGGTTGGGCCAGATAAGCAGTGTGCCAAACCACACTGAGAAGGAGCGTCTGTGGCTGCAGCGGGAGGGGGTATTCGCGGGAGGAACCAAACCACTCTTACAACTCAGTTCTAGGAGCCCGCAATAAATTGCCGTCACACCACTCTGCTGGCAAAGTCACTGCCTTGGTTGCCTCAGCAGATATGGAGACAGAGGAGACCCAATCCCTTATTTGGAGGTGGGAGCTCTCCAGCTGGACAGAGTCACTCGGCAAATACTTTTAGAAGACTGACTAAAGTCAGGTAGAGCTATAGGCAAGGAGACACAGCAGTGAACCATGCAGAAATGACATTCCGGTCAGAGAAAACCATCCAAGGGGACAAAAAAAAAAAAGGAAGTACATACTTAAGGTGACCAATGGCACAGAGCAGGGACAGGGAAAAGAGCATGTAGGGACGGGGGCGTGGTTTTCTTGTTTGGGGGGAGGGGCATGGAAGGGCAGACCCTCGGACGGATGGAAGCAACGGGAGGGGGCCAGGTAGGTACTCAGGGAGGGAGCTTGCTAGTGGACGAAAGTCCCTGAGGTGAGACTGCGTGGCTGGGAAGGAGTGGACAGGAAGGGCGGAGGGGAGAGGAGGTCAGAAAGGTGCAGCTGGAGAGAGGGCTCCTGATGGAACAGGGGCTTTTATGTTGCATGAGAGGGAAGCCGTTTGGGGGTTTTAAGCAGAAGTAACTGATTTTTTTTTTTAATTTTTTTAAATGTCTATTTTTGAGAGAGAGAGAGAGAACATGCGCAATTGAGGGAGGGGCAGAGAGAGAGAGAGAGAGAGAGAAACACAAAATCTGAAGCAGGCTCCAGGCTCTGAGCTGTCAGCACAGAGCCCTACTCATGGCTCGAACTCACGGACCTCGAGATCATGACCTGAGCCAAAGTCAGAGGCTTAAATCAGCCACCCAGGTGCCACTGACTGGTTTATATTTTTGAAGGATCGCTCTGGCTGCTCTGCTGAGAACAGACTGTACAGGGTGAGGGACGAGGATGGAGACCAGGCAGGAGACCATGGCGACGGAGGTTCCCACCAGATGATGGTGGGAGCAGTGGAGCTGGAAAGCAGAGATTAGACCATGGATAGTATTTTGAAGAAGAGTCAGGCAGACAGCATTTACCAATCTATTGGAAGGAGGGTTGAGAAAGAAAGGAAGCAAACGTGACCCCAAGGTTTTTGGCTTGAACACCTGCAAGGGTAGAGTCGTCTTCCATGGAGAAGAGGATGATTCGGTTAGAACAGGTTTCAGGCGGAAGATGGGAGTTCAGTTTGGTCGTGTTAAATCTAAGATACTAATTGAATACCACTGGATTAGCAGGTAGACATGTGAATCTAGCATTTAAGAAGAAAGTCTGGGCAAGAGACAGAGAGAGAGTGTGGGAGGGGGAGACTGCATTCGGGAGCTGACAGCACACAGACTGCATTCAGAACTCCGAGATGAAATGAAATCATGAGGGAGGGAGCATAGATAATGAGTCAAAGGTCAACACCCAGCTCCGGACCTCTCCAAACAGAAGAGGTCGGGAAGTGGAGGTGAACCAGTGCGGAAGACTGAGCAGGAGCCACGAGTAGAAAGGAGCAGAATCAAGAGAGGTGACTTGGGAGCCATGTGAAAAGGTGTTTCAAGGAGGGGGTGGCTTCCTGTATGCATTGCCACCTTCGGGGCAGAGAGGACGAAGACAGAACTGACTGTGGACATCATGAAGGCTCTGGCAAGACGAACAGGATGGAGAGGTGAGAGCAAAAGCCTGGTGGGCAGAGGTTCCAGGGAGAATGATCCAATTACCAAGGTACTGGGATACTGAGAATAGAGGAACACGTTCAACGAGACCATGGAGGACGCAGAGGCAGAATCTAGACAGTCAGAAACTTGGGAGGACACACGGCCTTTCTTCTACAGACACTTTTCTTTTTTTTTTTTTTAATGTTTATTTATTTTGAGAGAGAAAGAGAGAGAGAGAGCTGGGGAGGTACAAAGAGAGAGGGAGGCAGAAGATCCAAAGCAGGCTCTGTGCTATCAGCGCACAGGGGATCATGGGGCTCAAACTCACGAACCACAAGATCATGACCTGAGCCGAAGTCAGATGCTTAACCAACTGAGCCACCCAGGTGCCCCTCTACAGACACTTTTCATGGAAAAATGAAAGAGACGAAGGAGGAACTGACAGATTTTAAAAGACTTAAAAAAAAATAGCACCTTCTTAAGTTCTGATCCAAACAAATTAATAGAAAACAAATTATAACATGTTTGGAAGACCAGAAAATGTGAACACTGACTGGATGTCTGAGTGGGCTGAGGCTTTTGTGGTGGTAGCAATATTGAGACATTATTTCAGAAAAAGACTCTACTTTTTAGAGCTATACACTGAAATATTTACAAAAAAAAAAAAAAAAAAAAGACTGATATCTGAGACTGGCTTCAAAATAAAGTGGGAGGGGATGTGGGTAGGGATTTAGAGGAAACAGGCCAAGGGCTGACAGCCATTGAAACTGGACAAAGGACGGGCACCTGGGTGGCTCAGTTGGTTAAGGGTCCAACCGCAGGTCAGGTCATGATCTCATGGCTCGTGAGTTTGAGCCCCGCACTGGGCTCTGTGCTGACAGCTCAGAGCCTGGAGCCTGTTTTGGATTCTGTGTCTCCCTCTCTCTCTGCCCCTCCCCCACTCACGCTCTGTTCCCCCCCCCACCCCGGCCTCTTTCAAGGATAAACATTAAAAAAAAAGATAAAAAAAAAAAACAAAACTGGATGACGGGCACAGGACAGTTCATCACACTATTCTATCTACTTGTGTGTATATTTGAATTTTCTATAATAAAAAGATGAAAAAGGGGAGGGAGAGAAGGAACTGGAGACAGCAAATACTGATGACTCGGTTAAGGAATTCTGCTCTAATGAGGAGCAGAGAAATGAGGCACGGGCTGGAGGGAGAGGCAGGGTCTAGGGACGGTTTCATGACAGAGACAGGCAATGTTCGAAGATGTCTAGAGCAACCAGTAGAGGGGGGAGTGGACGACCCAGAGGAGAAAGGGGGAGAAGGCCAGAGTGAGCCCCGGGGTCGGTGAAGGGTGGGCCAGTAAGGCCGCAGGAACAGGGAAGGCAGCAGGCCCGAGGCAGCATCGGATGAATGTGGTGGCTTCACGTGCATCTCTTTTGGGGACTCCCATTTTCTCAGTGGACCAGAAGGCGGGGTCATCGATCGACCGTGCTATGTTGAGGATCCAGAGGGACAGTGGGAGAGCGAATGGAAGGGGGAGATGGAGCATGAATTCTGAGCCGCAAGAGGGGCCCACAGAGGGGACGGTCACAACTTCCTAGCAATTCCAGTTAGCATGGTTTGGGGTGTGTCTCAGCCACGCTCGGGTAAGTTCATCCAAAGAGAACCAATGACTCATGGTCCTCTGTAGGTGCCAAGGGGAAACCCCAAGCAGTGAAGAGCTGCAGGAGTCTGCAGACACCCAGGCACCTTGGGGGTATTGGGAAAGGTGACGGGAAAGGCCAACAGAGAGAAGCAGCACACGGATTCCGCGGGCAATGGGTAGAGGGCAGCCTCACGGAGCTAGAAAATTCAAGACTAGGTTGTTTAAGCGGAGGCAGGCTTTAAGAGAAACTGAAATCCCACATGGGGGAGCCAGAGAGTTTCATGGGCAGGACTGGCAATTTGAAATCAAGAGTTGTTCACACGTGCGGGTCCTCGCTTCCATCTCTGCCCGCGCGGACCGCTACGTACCTTGGGGACTTCCCCCTTGCTGCCTGGCGGCAGCCTCAGCACCCAGAAGTTCCTGTTTCTCAGCAGGTTCTCCATGTTCTCCAGCCGCCTCTGCAGCAGCCCGTACTCCTGCAGCAGGGTCCCCAGCACGGCCCACTTGCTCTCCATGTGGTTCCCGAACTCCACGGCCGTCTTCTCGCAGTCCGCCAGCTTCTTCTCGGCGGTGCCCGTCCGCCCCTCCAGATTTAGCAGCTGGCTGGCCTGGGCATCCACCTTCCTCTCCACGGCCTGAATGGCGGCCACCACGGTCCAGAGCGAGATCTCTGCTGTGGGCAGCTGGGGCTCTCTCATCATGCGGTCAGGGAAGACGGGTGCCCTATCTGGGAAGGGCGGGAACTGAAAAGGCATCGGTCGCCGGGCATCCATGTCCCACTCTTGAGCCTGTGTGCGGAGCGAGAAAGTGACAGCCTGGGATGAGACCCTATGTGAGTGGGGAGTGGGGCCTGACAACAGGAAACAACGAATCA
Source organism: Lynx rufus (assembly GCF_022079265.1). Lineage (NCBI taxonomy): Eukaryota > Metazoa > Chordata > Mammalia > Carnivora > Felidae > Lynx > Lynx rufus. The sequence continues at coordinate 162,703,843 of NW_025814856.1, read as the reverse complement.
AATGCCTCAGATTCTCGCCCTTCCGCCATGCCCCCACCCTCCAGGCCACAGTGTTCGTTAATGTCCCCAGTGAAAGCTCAAACAGCCCAGCCAACCTTCCCATTTCCTGCCATGGTCACTGGTTCACGTACCTTGACCCTTGGCAGGTCAAGGCTGTGGACAACCCCCCCCCCCCCCGCCTCGCCTACAATGTCACATATCGCTTTCACAGAACAGCCGCTTTCCTCAGGGGCTAGACTTAGTGATGAACTCTCTCTCTCTGGAGTTGCCTAGTGCTTTCTGTTTCAGAGTAAGAATTTTCTTGTAAGTCATCTGACCCTAATCTTCCCAGCCATCTCTAAGCAGGTTGGGGCAAGAATGATTATCTCCGCCTTCGAGATGATGGAACTGAGGCACGGAGAAGTGGTGGTCATTCTACGGCACCTGGTTTCACCGCCAAATGGGGCAGCTCTAGGTGCCGCAGGGAACAAAAACACAGTTGAGGAAAGTGCCACCATACCCAGCAGGGCTGTGACCCAAGGAGCCACCAGAGAGCCCCAGTGAGTGAGCTGAAGGTCAGCCTTTTTTCCATACACAACTACTTATTCATATTTTCTAAAACGAAAATAGGCTCGCCAGAAAACATTCACTGACGAGGGGAGAAGAGGACGTGTCTAAGAGGAAGAGGAGACTTCCCAGTCCCGTCCTTGCTTCCTGGAGGAGGGGCACCCCAGGGTGCAGCTCTGCCCCCAGAAGGTGAGGCCCCCTGGGTACAAGTTGGGAACTAAACCCTGTGACCAAGAGGGGGTGGTCACAGTTCATTGGTGACCTGGGAACCAGCCCCATACCATAGCAGCAACCAGGGCTTAATAATGGACAACAGCGGGGATGATAAGCCAATTCTCCTTACATGTGCGATGGGAGGAGGTATCGTTTTCCTTTCTCCCTGTTGCTGCTGAAGAGGCCCTCAGGCTGGGCAACGTGGTGGCCTGCTGCTTAGGGATGACCCGGGCAGGCTAGGGACAGGCATGCCAACTGCCCTAACTCTAAGCAGCTGTGACCGTCACAGAGGAACACCCCACAGCTTCCAGGGAATCGCTCGGTGACCTGGGATAAAGGGGAACAGGGCCCTGAATGCCAGGCCCTGCAGAAGAAAGAGGCGATGTTTCCATCAAAGCCATCCATCTGAGCAGATTTAGGCTTGACTCCTCCGGGCCCATAGGAGGAGACAAGGGCCGACAGCGGAAGCTCAGAGCGTCCCCAGGCCCAATTTGCTTTTGGAAGGTTTGAAGACCTAAGGCTGAAAAATGATCCAACACAACGGAGCAGCTCCCGGCTAACTTGTCAGAACCCGGTCGAGAAGCAGGCCAGGAACAGAGGGGGCTTCTGGGGGATCCGCCCAGGGTCGGTTCCCACACTCTCCGGCGGCGGGGGGGGGGGGGGGGGGGGAGGGGGCGGGGAGACCCGTCCAGGTCTCCATGGGCACCACCTCCTCGCCTTTTACACAGTACACAGCTCCCAAGCACTGGCTATCAAACTCCTCTGCACACCGAGATCCTCACGGAGCTTTAAAGAACTGACTGGTGTCTCCTCTCAACCTTAGAGACGCTGATTTCACTGGGTTGGGGCCAAGTTGGGCGTCAGGAGTCTTAACGCTCCGGTGACTCTAACGTGCAGCCAAGTTTGCCAACGGCTGAAAAGAAGGCAAAGTCACCTCTCGACGGCCCCTCTCCTCCGTCACACCCGGTGCAAGGGAAAAGCGAATGACTCGTTAGACTTGGTGCAAGATGGCAATACAACATCCAAAAATATCTTTTTGTCAAAGTGGCTACGGTGTAAACCTGTTGGGGTACGCAGGTGCGCACACGCCCGGGGCCGGGGCACGAGTGCGGCGGGCCGAGCGCTCGGCCGCCAGGCGCGAAGGTGAGCCGCGGTCACGGCTCCGCCAGGTCTCGGCCCCCTTCCCCGCGGGGCCTCCTCCGGGCGCCCGCACCCCGTGCACGCGGCCTCGGGGCCTGCTGCTCGGCGGCGCGCGCGGGCCGGGCCTGCTCGGGCGCCGGGGCCGGCCGCGGGACTCGGGGCCGGGCCTGCTCGGAGCCGCCGCGCCCCGCCTGCCGCGCGAGTCCGCCCGGGCCCCGGGCCCACCGGGGCCTCCGATTCCGCGCCCGCACGCCGAGGGCCCCCGGGCGCCCGCAGCCCCGCGCCCCGCCCCCACGGCCAGGCGGCGCGGCCATGGCGCTGGGCGGGGGCTGCACCCACCTGCATGGGCGGCATTCCCTCGGCCATTTCCCCGCGCAGCGCCGGCTCCTGGTGGCAGACCTCCTCCGGGGGCAGAGCCTGGGCCCAGCTCCAGCTCCCGCTGTCCAGCCCCAGGCCCTGGATGCCCAGCTGCTGAGGCTGCGGCCGTGTTGACACAAACTGCATCCTGGGAGTGCTGTTCCCCGCTCGGGCCGGCCAGGGAGAAGAAGAACGTTTTCCAGGCGCCTTCCCCCTCGCCGGGGCCGGACAGCTCCATCTACAGCCCGTAGGAGCAAACAGTCCCCTTCGGCGGCGCTCCCCGCCCCTGCGCCGCCAGCTCGCCAGCCAATGGCCTCCGAGCTCCTGCCCGCCCGCGGGGACCGGCGGGGGCCACCTCGGGGCCTGGGCCACGCCCACCGCCGCCCCCCAGGTGGCCCTGGGTGGATCTGCTCGTTGGATCCCTGCGTGTGGGATGCCTGGCCCCAGAGTCCCAAACAATGCCGGGTCCCGATTTCTGTTAATGCTGCAAATATGTATTGGGCATCCCCAAGGGAAATGGTGTCTGACCCTACTGAAAAATTTGCAAGAGTAACTGTGCCTGCGGACTGTATCTTCTGGCCTTTCCCCTTCCCTCGTTCCTTCACGGGCTTTACCTCCCACTCTCCCTCTTCCCAATCCAAATTTACCGCGACCAATTCCAGGCCTTTGCATTGGTCTGGATGACAGAGAAGTGATCTGGGCCAACGTGTCAGAAGAGGGCCGAACTCTTCCTCCCAGGTAAGGTGCACCGTATTTTAATAGCAGCCTCTTCCAAAACCTTTAAATATAGGTCAACATCACTTTGAAACGTCAAGCTAAATCAGAGGCGGAACCAGGGGGAGGCCCTGGTAGGCTGATGGAGATTAGGGTGAGGGGGAAATTCACTCATTCATGCCACAAATATTTACTGAGCAGCTACTATGTGCCCGGTACTGCTTAGGCAGAGGGTGGGCTTTGCAGTTGGATATACCTGAGTTTAAGTTCCAAAATCACCACTCGCTAGCTGTGACCGTGAGCAGTTTAACTTCTGACCTTCCCCTCGGTCTCTTCCTATAGAAATGAAGCAAATGTCTACTCCACAGCTGTAAAATCAAATGAGACGAGAACAGTGCTTAGCACATAATAGGCACCCAACTAAGGTAGTTACCCCCCAAAGATGTCTTACAATTATCCTTAAAATTGTATCTACTTTGTCTTTTTAAAGGACTGGTTCTTCTCTTCTAAAGACCAAGATCTCCGAAGCTACTTACTGCCCTGTGTAGAAGCGGGCCTACCACAGAATCACCCCAGACTGGTACCCTTTGGTCCCATTGCACTTAGTAAAATAAAAGGCATTGTCGGCCCAGGTGAGACCTGTGCTTACAGCATCATATTCCAATGAATAATTATCAAGTGGTTTCTCTGTTAGACACCCTTTCCAGATACAGAATGAGTCTCCTGTGGACAGTCGTATCCTCAAGGAGCTTACAGGCTAGTGAAGGTTCTATTCCCTGCATGATAAGCTCAAAGCTACTGAACTCAAACAGAATTTAAATGTACAGCTTTCACTGTACCAGCATTATTCTAGAACCACCATGCTTGGTGACCGCAGGCCACAAAAACCAGTGGTAGCTACAGCTGGGTGGGAGGGAGGGAAGGGGAGGCAGGGCGGGGCGGGGGAGAATGGATCAGGGACACCTCCCAAAAGGAAAACAAGAAGGGCCCGAGGAAGGGGCTGCTGGAGCCGCACTGCCCACAGACCCTCTGATGGGTACTCCAGTGACCGATGGCCTGACGGGGCTGAGGGCTGTGCTAGGAAGGCGAGGAGATCTCATACTGGGAGGGCTGTCTGGTCATTAGACCTGTTTCTCTGAGTCACTGGGTAACCAAGAGGCAGTTTAAATTATTGAGGGGCAGAGTAAGCAGCTGGACAATGTGGATTATAAAATGTCAAGTATCGTTGTTAATAAACAGCTCTTGTGAGGGAAAGAGACCCAGGCTGTGGACCCTCTGTCTCTCTGGTGGGAACTGCTTTTCATCTCCTCACTAGAAGTTCCATAACTACTGCTCTGGCCAGGGTGTTTGAAGTGATAGATGCTGAACCAGAGGATGTGGGAGAGGCCAAAGGAGAGGGCATTCATAAATGCCAGAACATTTATGTGTTGTGATGGGTCACTTTACACACCAACTTGGTCGGGCCCAAGAATGGCCGCATGGTTGGTAAAACATTACTTCTGGGTGTGCCTAGGAGGGTGTTACCAGAAAAAAATTAGCATTTGAATTGGTAGACTGATTATGGAGAAGATGCCCTCATCCAAGTCATTGAGGGCCTGAATAAAACAAAGAGGCAGGGGAAGGGCACATTAACTCCTTCCTTGAGCTGCGACATCTATCTCCTCCCGCCCTTGGACATCACCTCTCCGGGTTCTTAGGCCTCTGGACTCAGAATGAATTGCACAACTGGCCTTCCTGGTATTCCAGCTTGCAAGTGGCAGATCATAGGACTTCGGGACCTCAGTAAATGCATGAGCTAATTCCTAGAATGTATCTCCATATACCCTTTTAGTTCTTTTTCTCCGGAGAATCCCATCACGTGTGCCTATCACTTCCTAGGTATTCCTGCTGCCCCCATGCACTCCACGCCCCTTCAACAACCACAAGCTTTATTTGAGGAAGGGAACCTCCAGATTCACTCGGCGAAGCCAACACGGTAACCGGATTTGCACTCCTATCTCGGTTGTCTCCCCACGCCTAATTTACCAAGCAGGCTTAGGGCCTACAGTGTAACCCACGGGAAGGAGAACAGAGCAGCGGCAGGTCCCCTCACCCGCTGGCGTGTCTGTGGTGACAACTTCCTGTCTTCACGTTAGGCTCTAGTGCTGCCAACCTCCAAGGAAGGGTAACCTGTGGGTGTCAAAGTCGCTGATATCCTAAGTGTGACTAAAAATCAGGCAGGGCTTTTGGAGGGGCGGGCACTGCGGGGCGAGGTGATAAAGCTCCGGCTACTTAAAGAGGCAGAGTGCTGATGGGAGGGTCACAGCAAAATGTTTTGTATTCTAGAGTTTTAAGGTCAGTTTGCTCTCGCTAATGAGTTTCCAACATACTTGCCCTTTCAGACCCACCTCTGCCAACGTTTTTATTCAAACTTCAGTGTGTGCGTGCATGCACACACACATTCCCTCTTTCTCACTAACTTCTGAGAATTCCTGCTTTGCAGAAAGTTTAGAGAAAATACTACTTTTTCCCTCCTGAGTTTATTCTTAGCCTACTTCAAGTAGGCATTTCGTCACCTTCTTTACAAGTCTTGGCACAGCAGATGAGTGAAGTTCCCTGGCTCTTCTTCAGTTCTTAATGACTACGGTACTTTGCTCAGTGTCAATAAATATGTGATCGCTTGGGTGCCTGAGTTAGCTACTCAACAGTTCTACTGCGACAGGTGTCCAGGGCTTAGAAACTCTGTGCATGCAGAAGACAGGTTTTGTGTTGGTAAATTAACAATCGCAGTGTGTTCTCTTGAATCCTCCCGACGGGCGTCACTTCAACTTTTAAGTGTGGATTTGATTACTAAAAATGGTCAAAATTCATTCCAAATGAAGTCCGGTGCTCCTACAGAGTTAATACTGGTTTTCCTAAATGCGACAAATAAGGTGTGAAACCCCGTATTATTGTTAAAGCCGAGCCGGTAAGGACATCACCAAGATCACTTTTCGTTCTTCATCAAACTGCTAGTGTCACGATACGAGTCAGGGTACACTGCAGGCACCAGAACGGATCCCATCTGGGCTCGTCCGGTATGCTGACAGTGTGTCACACACCCGGTCTCTCTGGCCAGAGCCCGCAGTGGGCGCAGCAGAGAGAATGCGGCTTTTCCCGCGGCCTCTAGAGGTCCTACCGACTGCGATCAGTCAGAACTTTTTCAACCACCGTGCCCATAGCCTTACTTCCTACGAAATTAGGACGGCCCGTTGTGGATTCAGTGACCCTTTATGAATCTCCGATCCACAGCTCCCTGCTCCAGTAAAGCAGGCTAACTGCTCATTTCCAGTCCAAGAATTCACTTTCTTGTTCTAGGATCTTCTAAACTTGCAGGCACATTAGAATCGCGTGGGGGGGGGGGGACTTAAAAAAAAACAAAACACCCAGGCTCCACCCCAGGCAAATTAGACCATGCCAGGGTGGGCCCTGGCACAAATTTATTTTTTAAGGTCCCCGGCTTCGTCTCACGTTCAGCCGAGATCAAAACAGTGTGCCTGTCTCCGCCTTACAGGATCACCCTGTGGCAATGAGCATCCCGAATTAGTACTTATTGGCTAATAAACATGGGACTGATTGAACTGTTCTTGTCCATTGTTTTTATCCTGCTGTTTACTCAGTGAGCTTGGCTTGTAGATATTGTTTTCCTTACACAATTTTTTTACAACTACAATTCAACGCCAAGAACTGCCGTGTGTAGACTGCTTTCTGTACTTCCTGGATTTTGAATTCAGCCTGTGTAGCCCGGTCTCTCCAGTAATGTGCCCGCCTTTCTAATTTGTTACAATTCCTCATATACATAAAGCTGGTTATCTGGCATCAGTTGCTGGTAGAAGTGAACGCATTATACAGATAGGTCTGACACTTTCTGCACCAAGCTTTGTTTTCAGTCTCTGCTCACACATACCGTTCTTCCCACTGCTTCCCAAATTGCCGTCTCGGGCCAGCTTCTCCCCAGCGCAGGCAGGCAGACTGGAAGCGAAGAAACAACCGCTGCCTGGCCTTGAACGAAAAGATGCACCAACAACATCCAGGAAATTGTTTAACTGGTCAACAAGTAATTCTGCATCGATGTCAACACTTTCTTAGGCCTGCGGTATGTTTCAAAGTGCTTTCAAAGACCTTTCCTCATTTGAGTGACCTATGTAAAGTTAGTAAAGTGGGCATTATCCTCATACTAGGAATGAGAAAAGCAAAATGAGATTCAAACTCTGGCCTCCTGACTTCCTTTCCAAGAACTTTTTCATTACGATAAGCCTTATTCTTATAAAAGCATTATAGATGCTGGACATGAAGTATTTTACATTACAAACACGGGGAGGAAGAACCCACTTTCCAAAAAGAACCACTGAATGGCCCCAGCACCCTAGATCCATCATTGTTATTTCGGTATGCCTTCTTTTTGTCTTCCTGTGCTTTAAGTAAAATGCAGTCAAATGTGTACTGTGTATTTAAAACAAAATGTTATAGTTTTGCTGGAATTTTGTCAGTTTGTATGGCTTTGGAGTAATTATAATACGGTTAGAATAGGAGTCTACGAATGCATACCTCTCCAAGGTGTTTTATTCTACTGTGTCAGATGCAATCTCTCAACAGGGCAGAATCTGGGGAGAAACCAGACAAGGAAAACAGGACCCAGATGTAAAATGTTTAAATTCCACGATTTTGGAGTTGGAAGAACCATCGTGTTCTGTCTGCATATTAGAATTAGGAAGATGAGACCTACAAATTAAGTGGCTTGCTCCCTATCAAGTAAACAGTGTTCAGCTAGGCCAGAATCCCGTTTTTAACTCCTGCTCAGGTGGTCTTTCCACTGGATGATTATGCACTGAACACCCATGTCCCTATCAGCACGTGGCCCGTGAGGGATACGAAACAGGATATGGCCTGTGTTCTTGGTTATTAGCTCACTTTTTAGACCAGTTTCAAGATTTTACAGTAAATAATGGCTTTGCCATTAAAGCCACATAGCTCAATGAGACTTTATCAAATATTTCAAATGTACCTGGCAGTTTTTGAGAGCATTGCAGCACACTGCTTCTGAGGCTTCTCTGATTGGGCCGTATCTCTCTGCCTCCTTTAGTGGTTGATTGGCCCTAGGGGTGAAATACTTTTTTGTTTTGAAGAGACAACATGACCTAGCTGACAGAAGTCATTGTGTATGCGTATATATAGGATCATGGCCAGAGTTACACATTTGAAAAGAAACTAGAGCGGGGCCAGAAAGGGAGGAGTTAACACCTTAGAAGGTAAGAGATTGCTCATGTTGCAAGATACATAAATAGTACCTTCTAGTTCCCTTATGGTAGGGACAATAAGCTCTGGTCTCTTAAAGTCCTAATGAAGTAGACATCTTTGAAACAGAGACTGTCCCCTGTCCTGGTGGTGCCAGAAATACAACCCTGTGCCACCGTTTGCCCATTCCCAGGCCCACAGACCCTGGTGCAGGAAGCACAGGACATTTCCTCCTGACCACAGCTGACTGAACCAAGATGAGCGTGCAGCCCAAGGGCAGCCAATCCAAGGGTTGGCTGGAAACCTGTGTGACCTGGTATAGAAAAGGGAGCTGGGCCACATCGCAGGCTTTAGAATCTGAAGGAAAAACAAAAGAATCAGAGCCACGTGGGGTCAAGGTACACAGAAACCTGTGGGAACCAGGAGGTACAGGAAAGACAGAATACAAGAACAGGTTAAACAGAAGCAAAAGACAGCAGTCAAAAAGCTGAGACATCACGCAATTAAATGCTTCCGTAGAGCAGCCCAGACTTAGGATCGTCTCTCCAGTCGGTCCCGTAACCTTTCTGGATAGTTTCCATACTGACCCCTGTGTTGGCAGGCTCTGAGCTAAGCACTTCACACAGGCTTCCTTTTCCTCTAAGCCCCAAACCCTCTTGAGACCTAGATGTCATTCCATTTTACAGATAAGGAAACTAGGCTCATGATGGTTACATAGCATATGTTATGATATTTCTGATGATGCTAGGACTTGAATACAGGTCTGACTCAGAGTCTGTGCCTATTAAGCTCTACTAACCCACGTGTGTCCTTCAGTTAAGGCGCTGTGCACTTCCCCCTCCCCCTCCTCCCCTCCCTGCCAGTTTGACCTAACTTGAGGTTCTTTTGCTTAAAGAACCTGGTACTTCCCTACTCAAAGGATGTCCTATGTATAGACCCTGTGAGTTTGTAGAGTTAACGGAACAGGGTCAAAGCATCCACCAAACACACAGAAGAAACCTATCTGATGATAACAGAGTTCCTCATCTATAAGAGCCATTTGGGAAAAGACTTGCTTTGACTCATTGCTATTGAGCAGCCCTCAGACAGCTTTTTGTTGTCTAAGAAGCTTCAATATGGGGTGGAAGGTGGGGGGGAAGGACCAGGGCGTTCTGACTCTCCTCGGAGAAAACCTGAGCAGAAACTGGGTTCTCCATCCCATTTGTTATGAATAAAGGAACCCGGGTCCTTTATTATCAACAAAGTTTTTGCGGACTGAGACAGTGGACGTTTGTTATTCCCCAGTAAGCAGCCATCCGATCTCATCCTGGTTGAGATGGGCATGGTCACCCAAGTCTTTCCAAAACGCTCCAAAAAGCAGCCCAGCAGTCTCCCACTGGAACCTTGCAGTCTTATTTACGTAAAGCACTGCTCTAGCCAGAGCCCAGCTACCGTGTTTCCAATATTAAATATCCAGCAGAGGGGCGCCTGGGTGGCGCAGTCGGTTAAGCGTCCGACTTCAGCCAGGTCACGATCTCGCGGTCCGGGAGTTCGAGCCCCGCGTCAGGCTCTGGGCTGATGGCTCAGAGCCTGGAGCCTGTTTCTGATTCTGTGTCTCCCTCTCTCTCTGCCCCTCCCCCGTTCATGCTCTGTCTCTCTCTGTCTTAAAAATAAATAAACGTTGGAAAAAAAAAATTAAAAAAAAAATATCCAGCAGAAAGGACCAGAGTCTTCTTTCACTTTCTAGACAAGCAATCAACTTCCATTTATTTTCACACCTGTGGCTGAAACAGAGGCTCATCTAATGGTGACGATGAAAAACTTGGCAAGCAAAGAGTGAATCTGGTTAGAGTCAGTATCTGGATCTACTCCAAGTGGATATGCCTATTTGTACGTGACAGACCTCTTAGCCCAGGGGCAGACTGACGGAGAGCACATTTCTGGGTTCTCGTCTTTCCTATCTTGCCTGGTCATGACAACCAATCCTCAGCTACTTCAACTGCAGTTAAATGGTCTCTCTCAAGAGCCCTCGATGGACCAAGTTTCTCCACACTCTGAAACCTTTCTGTTGGACTTAAGTTTTCCACCGATACATTTATGCATCCGCTCAGGAATCTTAAGCAAACAAACTCTAGAGCTGGCCCGGAGTTCTACCTGTTAGAGGATCGGTGCAGGGAAAGGAGACCAGAACGCACAATTGAAAACCCCTGGTGTGTATGGGGCTGAGGATTAGAACACGGACTTCCATCTTTCTGGCATGGCCCTGCCCATTCCCTGTCATTCAGCTTCATGGCTATTGCCATGGCATTTGAACCACCTCATTGATATCTGAACCGTGTTCAACTTCTTGCCAGAGTGTGGGTCCCTGCTGACTACAGTTCCTTGCAGAAAAGACTGTGGGATGTATATGTAGCATTTCAACCCACAGGTCTCTCTCATTAACAAGCTCTGTACCCTCGTTAAATCTTTGAGTAGAGAGTTTCTGACGTTATCTAGACCAGCACCACACCTAATGTAGGGATCCCTTTCTAGCACACCCAGGCAAATATTCAAATCCTTCCAGAAAAGGGAACTCACCACCTAAAGGTAGTGCTTTGATTCTTGTCCCCTTTAATGAGGAGACAAGGTTCAAACCAGAGCTGGATCTCACACCAAGTTCCTAGTAGGTCACCAGTGAAGCTGGAACCCTGGCTTTGGGAGCCCCAGAGCCCCTACATTTACCTATAGTATTGGTCTAGATTCTAACTAGAAAGCACTAATCCCAATATGCTGGGGTTCTTTTCATCAGTTGTCCTGGTTTGTTCTACACTGGATTTTCTCATTGCCTTCAGACTATAAGTTATGGCAGGGAATCGGGTCTCACACTCATTCTTAGGTCTCCCGCGATCCCTGGTATTGTGAATGCCACAGAGCAGATGTTTCATAAATGCAATTGTCCTCTAAGGGCAGCATGTTCAGACAGAGCCTTCCCAGGAGCAAAGCTAGCCAGGGCAAAACCTTTTTCCTAGTGTGTTTATGCATAGCTAGGCTGGGTGAAGGCTGGGCTAGGTGATAAGGGAAAAATGGGTGCCTCCCTTATCATTTCATCAAGAAACTGTCCTAAGTACTTGCAGACCTTGTTTCCAGGCATCTGAGAAAGATTCAGGGGAAACAAGAGAGGGTAGGAATCAACAGCGTTACAGCCCAAGACTTAGGGCAGTCTCTCCCACCTCAGGCTCCCAGCCGGAATAAAATAAATCGAGTTTGGTCAAGTTTCAACAAGAACGTCTCTGCTTGGATTTGGGGGGATCTTATTTGGCTTCACCTGGAGAGAAGCCAGAGTTAGAGATAGAATTTTGGCAGAAGAAATGAACCACGAGTTTTGTTAGTTTCTTTGTTAATTTCACTTTTTTTCCTTCCACCAGCCTCATCATTTTGCAGATGAAAATTTGCAGTCTGTACAGGGAAAGGGACTTATGTCCCACTGCAAAGCCACTTAGTAGCAGGACCACACTCCGATGCCCTCCTCTGACTGAATGATCTTGAGCACATGGGAGCCAAGGTCCCTAAAAGCAGAACAGGCAAGAAGGGGCTGTCCTTGTCTGTACTGGTGCTTGGTGCTCAGGGACCCACAAAGCCCTTCAGTCTGCCCACTGCCAATGGGGAGAGCCGGAAGGGGCGCGCAGACACGGGTAACTCAAGAAAGCTGCAGGAGAGCACCATCATCTCACTACTGAGGAAAGGAAAGCTGAGAGCCACGGGCACTTTCTGAAACTCCGTAACGCTTCTGGAAAGCGCCGTGATCTTTTCTGCTGATGACTGTCAAGAAGATGAGACAGCAGGAACGGAAAAACCAGCTTATTAGCTTGGAAATAAGGAAAATCTGACATAACTTTTTATGTCATGGTTCAGGCACAAATTTCAGGCTGTTCTGTCATTTCTCTGGGCTCTCTAGATTTTAAAGCTGGGGCTAAGGACACTGCTCCCGCTTTTTTAACCAGGACCTCCACAAAGGCTCCTAGCAGTTTAAATGCCAATAAGAGCCTGAACTCTTCAAATCAAACTATTCAAAGTTAGGAACTGTTCTCCTTAAGAAGCTTTTAAAGTCAGGCTTCTTGCTTCCCCGATATTAAACAAAACGTATTAGAAGAATTAATCTAGGAAACCTAGGAAGGCAGTCTTGAATTCTCATCTCGGGAGAGGCAGTACATCAGCACAGGAGCAGGTTTTAGCTGGTATCAGGAAGGGGCGCACGCGACCCAGGCTCCAGCACTCCCTCCTAACAACCATCTCACCATCAAGGAATTAACCAGAGGTTCGGTGAGACATTCTCATGCCTCAGGATGGGCTTCGAACTTTGGAGGCTCTTCCTACCTAGAGCCACAATCATTATTACCTTACGACCCTGTGATGGATTACCAGAGGACAAATCTTGCTTCCTAACCTCTCTGCAACATTCGTACCTAACATTCTTATACAACTTCTGCTTAGGTAATACTTTTGAAACGATCGGGATGCTGGGTCCCTTTCCAGGTCTTTCTGGGTTTCAAAGTGTGGTGTTCTTGTAATGTTGTCAAGTTCCAAATTCCGGCGTGTCTGTAGTCAAGTGTGTAAGATCCCAAACTCACGGACGTGCCACACGGCGATCACCGCGGAGGGCCCAGGGGCCAGCGGGCACGGAGAACCGCGAAAGGAGCGAGATTTACAAAACTCCCCCTCCGCTCCCTTCCCCGTACCACTGACTGGTCTCTAGACCTTCGGTGTTAACGCCCAGGCCAGAAGTCTCCAGCCCAGTTAGGAGCGGCCCCGGGGGGTCGGGCGGCTGTCCAGAGGGGTCGCTGTCGCCCGCACAGCCCCCGCTGTGGCCCGAGCGCAGGTGGTCCTTGAGCGTCTGCTTGTAGCGGAAGCTCCTGCCGCAGTAGGCGCAGGGGTAGGGCCGCTCGCCCGTGTGGATGCGCTGGTGCTTCATGAGGTGGTGCTTGCGGATGAAGCTCTTGCCGCAGTGCGCGCAGCTGAAGGGCCGCTCGCCCGTGTGCAGCCGCCGGTGGTTCAGCAGGTGCTCCTTGCGCATGAAGCTCTTACTGCAGTCAGTGCACGGGTAAGGGCGCTCGCCCGTGTGGATCATCTGGTGGCGAATCAGGGCCGAGTGGCCATTGAAGTCAATGCCGCACTGGGGGCAGGAGAAAGGCCGCTCCTGCGCGTGCCCCCGCTGGTGCAGCAGGAGGCTGATTTTCAGGCTGAAGCTCCGGCCGCACTGCGCGCAGCGGAAGGGCCTCTCGCTCGCGTGCGCTCGCCGGTGGCTGGTGAGCCGGGCCTGGTCCGCGAAGCGCTTGGGGCAGTCGGGACAGGGGAAGGGGCGCTCGGTGCTGTTATGGACCCGGAGGTGGTAGGTGAGTCTTGACGGGTGAGTGAAAGTTCTGGCGCAGTGCGGGCAGGTGGGGGGCGTGTCACTGGCGTGGGGCTGGGAGCTGCTGCTGAGGTCGGCCTGCTGGGGAAAGTGCTTAGGGCACTGGGCACAGGCCAAGGGGTGCTCACCTGTGTGGCTACACTGGTGGGTCAGCAACATGTCTTGGCTGAGGCTCTTGCCACAGTGGTGGCATGAAAATACCTGTTCCCCGGCCGGAGGCGGCAGGGGGTAGCTGCCCAACTGCGTGAAAGTCACTTGTCCCTCAGAGGCTTCGGCCAGGTCGGCGGCTGGACGTCCAAAAGGTGCCATGGACGCAGACGGCTGGCTTTTGAAAGCCACATCGGAAAAAGCGTCCTTCGCTGCCGGTGGTGGAGAAGAGAAGGTGACGGGAACCTCGGGGCACAGGGAGGCTCGGGCAAGGCCTTCAGCTTTGATGACAAGCTCCTCATCTGAAAGAAAGGACTCAGGGTCACCCCTGTCAACAGCCGTCTGATGGCAACTCCCGGTACAAGGCCTAAAAATGACACATTCATCTACTCTTACTTCTCTTCGGTCGGCCAGATAAATGCTTCATGACTATTAGCTCTCTTTACTTTGCCTGAAAATCCAGTCCACATTTCTGGCTCTGAATCTTTGCTCATTCTGCCCTCCCTTTTGTAGCCTCCATCCATCTCTTCCCATCTTCCCAAATCACACCCGACCATGTCACGCCAATCTCGCAAGGCCCAATTCCGGCTTCACAACTGGCTAGAGGCCGCAACTAAACACCTAAACGAAACTAATGGATCTTCTCCAAACTCCTGATTTCTCTTATAGAAGTCATCCACCCCACTCACCCTGGAGACTTAACAGTGGGCATGCCCAGTCCTGGGGCGTGGGGGGGGGGGGTGTCCGATATAAATATCTGGAAGAGCACCAACTGGTATTTTTTATTTGTTTCCTAGAGTCTAATGGAACACAGGGCATAAAGATATTTAAAACAGGCTGCATCAAGTCATATATATGAATGGGTTCCTTCTGACCTTGGGATTCTCTTCTACAATTCAGATGGCAAAATACAGATGGTGCTAAATCTCTGGGAAGGAAGCTATTTGCTGCTTCTGCCATCACTTTGTCCCACGGGAGAGCTTTGTCAACACTTGCGCCTCTCCAAGGACATTCTTGTCTCTATGGCTCATCTCCTCCCCCCGTTTTTGTTCTATCCTTTCTACACAATCCTCAGATGGTCTTCGGTCTTTCCTCATCCTCCTACTTTTGGTCCATCCTGTGGGCACTTATCTTTCTCCCTCTAACAAATCGACTTTGTCTTTACACTTAAAAGGGTGTGTTTTCACACGTAAAATTCATCTTACTTTGATTTCATTATTTCTCACCTACTTGAGTGTGTCCTTTTCCCCCTTTCCCCAGTCTTCTTCCCCGTCCTTGCCTCCACAACACCCCCCCCCCGCCCCCCACCTGCTGCTTCCTCAGTCAGTCCTGGCCTGAGCAGAATCTGGACGGGGGCATCTCCCGAGTCCTCACTCACCGGCATAGGCACCCTTGTGCGGGTCGCTCTCCTTAGCCTCCTGTGGGGCCCCAACCTGGGGTTCTTCCTCTTGTTTGATCCAAGACAGAATATCTGATGTTGAAATGCCAGGCTCTATTTGTGGGGAAAAGAGAATGGCCTTCAGAGCTTGACTCCAAAAGTGAAAATGATCGGGTTGGCTTGTTGAACACTATGTTTTGCCCAAATATTTATCTCCAACTGGAAAACCAAAACTAAACCAGCCTTTGAAAAAAAAGGCATACATCTAGAGAACCTGATTTATGTATTTTTACATGGTATACTGAAACCTATTTTTTTTTATTTATTTAGTAAACTTTCACTCGTGGCCCCAAGATCAAGAGTCAAATGCTCTGTCGACTGACCCAGCCAAGCATCCCTTGATTCACTATTTTCATTTTTTTTCAATACAGTATGAGTGCCCTAGGCACACCCACATTTCTAGAATACTTTTTAAGTTTATTTATTTTGAGAGAGAGGGCAAGTGAGGAGGGAGGGAGGGAGGAAGGGGGGGGAGAGAGAGAGGGAGGGAGGGAGGGAGGGAGGGAGGGAGGGAGGGAGGGAGGGAGGGAGAGAGAGAGAGACAGAGAATCCCAAGCATGCTCCACACTGCCAGCAGGGAGCCCGACACAGGGCTCAAACCCACACACTGTGAGATAGTCATGACCTGAGCCAAAACCAAGGTTGCCCGCTTAACCGACTGAGCTACCCAGGTGTCCCTCACTACTTTCATTTTAAAACAAATCAGTTTTTGCCTTGGAGAGGACACCCTGACATAATCTAGAATCAGTAGTGCTTTCATTTTGTTAGCACGCTAACTTCCAAAATGTTTTCACCTTCTCTCACAGCTTTGTAATGAAATAATAAAGTAGGGAATATTTCCTCCATTTCGATAGAGAGGGCCCCCAGAGGTTAAATAAATTGCCAGTAAGGAAGTATGTATGGTGAAATGCCATATTATCAAAGGTCTGCTTTAAAATGTAGCAGGAAAAAGGCAGAAGAAACAAGATTGACCAACAAGTTTTTCTTAGATGTTAATTAAAAAACAAATACATTCCCAGAATTACAAACTTAGGCCTATTTAAACACAGATCTGACTCCTCAGAAACATACTTTTCAGATTCTCAGTTCTAGGCTCTAAAAGATCATAGTACTTTAAAAAATTAAAAAAAAATTTTTTTTAATGTCTATTTATTTTTGAGAGAGAGAGAGCAAGCAGGGGAAGGACAGAGAGAAGGAGACACAGACTCTGAAGCAGGCTCCAGGATCTGAGCTCTGAACTGTCAGCACAGAGCCCGATGCAGGGCTTGAACCCACGAACCATGAGATCATGACCTGAGCCAAAGTCAGATGCTTAATCGACTGAGCCACCCAAGCGCCCCTAAAAATATTTTTTTAATGTTTATTTTTGAGAAAGAGACAGAGTGTGAGCGGGGGAAGGGCAGAGAGAGGGAGACACAAAATTTGAAGCAGGCTTCAGGCTCTGAGCTGTCAGTGGAGCCCGATGCAGGGCTTGAACTCACGGAACGCGAGATCATGACCTGAGCCGAAGTTGGATACCTAACCACCTGAGCTACCCAGGTGCCCCAAGATCATATTACTTTTGCCTATTAAATGATACAGCTCATTGTTCCCTGAACCCCCAGGAGAGGGAAGAATAGTATTTCCAAGTCCCTCAGGCCTAGTGGATTCTTCTGGAAAGAAAAAAAGAACAGCCTCCAAACGCTTTGCACATAACATGCCTCATTTGGTCAGTACAGAAACAGCTGTGCTTGCTATTTGAGCCAAGACCTATATGGCCTTTTTTGGCCTAAAAGGACAAGCTGGCAAGCTGAGAAGGTACAGAGAGCAAATTCAAACTATACTATTTCTCAAAAAAGCCCTGTAGGTAGGTTCTGGTTTTATTTGTAGCAAATGAGCAGAACTCACTGTTCTGCCCAGTGCCTTTAAAATCAGTTAGAGTCCACTGAAATTTGGTGTGCCTAAAGCAGAAATATGAGGTGGACAAGACTAAGGCCCCAAAGACTCTCAGGTTATGCAGCAAGACCAGGAAAATACAGGTTCTAGTGCGCACAGCAGGTTGCCTTTCCAACTTCCTGCTTTAAACTACAGGCTGAAATGTACTAAACATAGTCCAACCATATCTTTTTTTCTTCCAGATTTTATACCCACACACATATATGGAAAAGAGCAGGAGGGGACAGACTAGGTGTAACAAAGAGGGTCTTTTTACAGACATCCAGAGGATGAACTATTCATCAAAACTACGAGACTTTTGGGGCGCCTGGGTGGCGCAGTCGGTTAAGCGTCCGACTTCAGCCAGGTCACGATCTCGCGGTCCGTGAGTTCGAGCCCCGCGTCGGGCTCTGGGCTGATGGCTCAGAGCCTGGAGCCTGTTTCCGATTCTGTGTCTCCCTCTCTCTCTGCCCCTCCCCCGTTCATGCTCTGTCTCTCTCTGTCCCAAAAAATAAATAAATGTTGAAAAAAAAAATTAAAAAAAACAAAACTACGAGACTTTTAAAACAGTGCTTTAGAAACCTCTAAATGTGATTCAAGTGGTTTTGACTTTTTTTTTTTTGCGGGGGGGGGTGTGTGTGTAATATATTTGATGAGTTTCAATCCATTGCTCAAATTGTGCCTTCTTTGGCCAATGGGAGCCTCTTCAGAGCGGCTCCATGTCTTTTCATATCATGAGACATCTAGTTTCTTCCATTTCTGGCATGACAGACTATCCCAGGTTCATCCTGGACATTTCCTGTTCCACGCACACAATCACTGATCCGAGAAACAGAATTTAGAGACCGCAATCTGGATGATGAGGATGCCAACAGTTAACAGGTTGTTGTTACTTCTCTTTTCAATGGACACAGCTATTGAAATACATACCTTTTAGAAAAAATGTCATGAGTTTACATTCATATTCATGATTCATGTAAGATTACACGGCTTTCATTAAATCCTTTCATTTTATACTTGTATCTTTTCTCCCTTACCTTGAAAATTTTGGTTCCTAATGACATTAATATAATCTTTGCTTTATCTGAAGACGTGTGTCAAAATAATAGCAATGTTATAAACAAAAATAATGAACTCGATTTGAGATTATTTTGTGACTCTTTTATATATCCTCTAGGGATATATAGTTAAAATATTATGTTTTATTTATTAAAAAACTTTTTTTTAATGTTTATTTGTTTTTGAGAGATAGAGACAGCACATGAGTGAGGAGGGGCAGAGAGAGAGGGAAACAGAATCCGAAGCAGGCTCCGGGCTCTGAGCTGTCAGCACAGAGCCCAATGCAGGGCTCAAACCCATGAAACACCAGATCATGACCTGAGCCGAAGTCGTATGCTTAACCAATTGAGCCACCCAGGCACCTCAAATATTATGTTTTAAAGCCATTTGAAAGAAATCTATTTTATGTATTTATGTCACACATGAATTATATAGTTTAATTATGTCAGCCTATGCTTTTTAAATTCTAATTGTTTTTTTTAATTATATAAAATAATTACAAGGTAGTGCGCTTGGGTGGCTCAGTCAGTTAAGCGTCCGACTTCGGCTCCGGTCATGATCTCACAGTGTATGAGTTTGAGCCCCGTGTCAGGCTCTGTGCTGACAGCTCAGAGCCTGGAGCCTGCTTTTAATTCGGTATCTCTCTCTCTCTCTCCCTCTCTCTGCCCCTCCCCTGCTCACGCTCTCTCTCTCAAAAATAAAGATAAAACATAATGTACAGAGATCTTTCTCATTCCTTTCTAGAGCTGTACTAGGTAGCTATACCATTGTTTATTCAAGAGTCCCCTACTGATGGGTATTTGGATTCTGTCCAATCTTTTGTTAGCAGCTAACCATAAAAGTTATGGAAGGGTAAAAAAACAACCCAGTTCTCCACTTTATTAAAACCCACTGGCGCCTGGGTGGCTCAGTCGGTTAAGCGTCCGACTTCGGCTCAGGACATGATCTCACAGTCCATGAGTTTGAGCCCCGTGTCAGGCTCTGTGCTGACAGCTCAGAGCCTGGAGCCTGCTTCGGATTCTGTGTCTCCCTCTCTCTCTGCCCCTCCCCTGCTCATGCTCTGTCTCTCTCTGTCTCAAAAATAAATAAAAACATTAAAAAAAATTAAAAAAAAAAACCCACTGGCTAAGTATATCTTCACTGAACTTGGGAAATCGTAGGAAGCCAACCTTTCCTGTGGAATAATGATGCTAAAAGTTCCTGTGGTCATTTAGCTAGATCAGTACAACTAAGGACATACTGATTTTGTTAAATAATTCGGTCTCGGCACTCCAGTCACAGAATGCAAAGAATACTGTGGTACGTCCTATGCTGGAGTGGGAGTGGTGGGAGTGTAGCCGGAGAACCTTTTGGACCCGAAATGAAAGGAGCAGAACATGAATACTGTGATGGCCTGAGACAGAAACCTGCATGGTCACAGTGTGGCAGCTGCCGGCCGGGCCACCACAACTTTCAGAGCAAATTCCTCACAGGCCTGCAGAGCCCCAACAGTGGATACTTACAGAAACATAAAATGAAAGTCAAATCGTGGGTTCATGCAAGCAGCAGGCTTTGGAAAAGCCAGAGAATAGAGAAAACCTGAATAGCAATGAGGAGGAAGTCAAAAAATGCTGAGGTTCTAGGTCTGAGAGGTAGTTAAAAATAGAAAAGCTGATCACAAGAAAATATAAAAATTTAATGTCTACACCAGTTAAATATTATTTTAACTATGAGGAAATTGGAGTGTGTGTGGGAGTGAGTGAGTGTGTGTGTGTGTGTGTGTGTGTGTGTGTGAAACAGGTAAGGGCCCATGCTGTCTGAAAAGGAGCTGGAACCTTGAGGTTTTGGGATATATACAAAGGTGTTATAAACTGAGTTAAAAATGGTACACAGATCTGACTTTTTAAGGAGACAATAAACAATACTTGATACGTGAAACAACCATTGGTAAAAATATAAAAATTTTCTTTTAAAACTTTTTGTGAGGGGCGCCTGGATGGCTCAGTTGGTTAAGCGTCCAACTTCGGCTCAGGTCACCATCTCGCAGCTTGTGAGTTCGCGCCCTGCGTCAGGCTCTGTGCTGACAGCTGGGAGCTGGGAGCCTGGAGCCTGCTTCGGATTCTGTGTCTCCTTCTCTCTCTGCCCCTTCCCCTTTTGCACTCCATCATCTCTCTCTCAAAAATAAATAAACATTAAAAATTGTTTTAAACTTTTTGTGAAACAGGTATGGAACGGAAACGTTGCCAGGTGAATGTGTTAAGTATTTGTGTGAGTTAAAACCTCAGAGTTTTATCATTCCCAGGATGATTCTTGTTTTCAAGCAGGATAAAGCTAAATCTAAGGGGTATCATACTGGGATGTGCCTTAATCACTGAGTTTGTATAGGAAACGATGGCCTCACTGGACTAGGGTCAACAGGCATCAACAGAGGCTAATGGCAATGCACCTGAAACCATGACCAAGGAGATCTCCCCAGAAGTGTAAGACTTAGAAACGAATTTGTTTTACTTTTGGGTCATTTTAGAATCATTGCTTGAGTTCATGGCTTCTGAACTAGAAGGACAAAGATAATGGACTTTCAGTAATTATTCCATTGGAACTTCTTGGGTAGTTTTTCTCCAAAGAATTGCAAAAACTTGGGAGTTCAATATTCAAACCGTTAGTGACCAAATAATGGCCATGCACCCCCCCACACACACAGCTGATCTGCATTTGGCCCTAATAATAGAGTTAAAGAAGAACTTCAGAAAATCTCAAGATTATATTTTTCTGTATTCTCCCATTCACCACTCTTCTCTACTGAGTGTATGGAATTTTATCCAACATATCAATAGGTATCCATGACCATTCCCTAGGGAGGTATAACAATTTCTCTTTCCCTTCATCGGATTCAGATGATGGTGTAGGGACAGAATGTAACATTAATTCCAAGATATTTGGCCATAAAAAGGAAGGGGACTCGCATGGTACCATTACTATCCTCAAATCCATTCTAGCTACATATTTTTATTATAACGCACAGTTCTTTCTAAAGCTCTAAAATGTAATACAATAATACATTATGGGCTTTATTTTATGAGAAATATGGATAAAATCCAAATTATTTCAGAAGATTAAGGTTTCTAGAAGTCCATCAATTATTCCAATATAAATACACTGACAATAATAAATTATACAATGTGTTAAAATTGATTAAAAAAATTTGTTTAGGGGTGCCTGGGTGGCTCAGATGGTTAAGCATCTGACTTCGGCTCAGGTCATGATCTCACAGTTCATGAGTTAGAGCCCTGCGTTGGGTTCTGTGCTGACAGCTCGGAGCCTGTAGCCTGCTTTGGATTCTGTGTCTCCCTCTCTCTCTGCTCCTCCCTCATTCATGCTCTCTCTCTGTCTCTCAAAAAATAAGTAAAAGTTTTAAAAAGTTTATTTTTAAGAAAGAGAGAGACAGAGTGCAAGCAGGGGGAGGGGGGAGGGGCAGAGAGAGAAAGAGAGTGAGAGAGAAAGAGGGAGACAGAACCCGATGCAGGGCTCGAACTCACAAACTTTGAGATCAAACTGTGGCAAAGTTGGATGCTTAACCAACTGAGCCACCCAGGCACACCTAAAATTGATTTTTAAAAATATGTTGCTTTATGGAAGAAAAGCTGCTTGCACAAAAGTAAAAAAGCAAACAAACAAAACAAAAATGATTAGTGTTTCCATTAGAACAAGATGAAAATAGGATTTAAATGGTTAGAACTCTAAGGGAAGAGGGGTGCCTGGCTGGCTTAGTCTAGAGTATGCAACTCTTGATCTCAGGGTCATGAGACCAAAGGATTGTGAGTTCAAGCCCCATGCTGGGTGTAGAGATTACTTTAAAACAACAACAACAACAAAACCTAAATGGAGAATAATCTATCAAAAAGATATTTTATTAGTTATGTCACTAAAGTGGCCTAGAATGAGTACCTCTGCCTAGTATTTGTATGCACCCTAATAACCAGTTTATTCTCCACTGAAAGGAATCGGGATTTTGTGTGTGTGTTAGGAGCAGAAAACTCTGCTGGGCCTGTGTTAAGGCAACAGCCTGAGCCTGCCTGTCGTCAGAAACGCCTGTTGCAAGGTTTACGTCCCTACACCAATTGGAAACTTCCCCCAAATGTTAGGAGGGCTTCGCCTGGCCTAGTTGTTTGTGCAGTGGAGGTTATGCTGAACGTTTCTTTTCCTTCTGGGAGTCCAGAACTTTGGAATATGCTAGGCAGAGGATGCCTATGTGACCAGCTCGTAGTGAAACCCTTGGATGCTAAGTCTCTAAGTTTCTTTGGGAGACAACATGCTGTGCATGTTGTCACAACTCCCTGCTGGAGGAACCGCATGTGTCCTGTGAGACTCTACTGAGAGAGGACTCTGGAAGGTTCCCCTGGTTCCCTCCAGACTTTGCCCTGGGCACCCTTTATCTTTGCTGGCTTTGCTCTGTATCCTTTTGCTGTAATAAACCTCAGCCCTAAGCATGACATTATGCTGAATCCTGCATGTCCTCCTAGTGAAGGACCGAACCTGGGGGTGGCCTTGGGGACCCCCCAGAATAGACTGGAGCATATTTTTGTTTTAAGAAAACAAGTACTGAGGCAGTACTGGAAAGACACAGGAAACCATTTAAAAATCATCTCACTTGCCAAGTTGACAATTTCAGCAACCAAAAGAAAATAGGCTTAAATGAATGAAAAGGCATGAATATATGATTAAATCTATAAGGGGGGAAATATAAAGGATTCTAAAGTAGAGACACATCTGAGGGGGTTTTAAAAATGCTATATATTGATCTGCCCAAATAATATGAAGCCTGTCCTCAAGTTCTAGTAAGTACCTAGGTTGATAATCACCAATGTAAGCTAAAACTGTACGGAATCAAACCAGAGCATTAAAGAAATTCAATGCTTACACTGTTTGTTAATTTTCCGTAAACGCGTATTAATACATTTGGTTGACCACCCACAAAAAACCATGCCTTAAAAACCATGATAAGGGGCGCCTGGGTGGCTCAGTCGGTTAAGCATCCGACTTCAGCTCAGGTCATGATCTCATGGTTCGTGAGTTTGAGCCTCGCGTTGGGCTCTGTACTGACAGCTCGGAGCCTGGAGCCCGTTTCGGATTCTGCGTACCCTCTTTCTGATCCTTCCCTACTTGCGCTCTCTCTCTCTCTCTCAAAAATAAACAAACATTAAAAAAAAAAAAAAGCCATGGTAAAAATAGACAAAATGGCAACTAAATGAAATTTTCATATATTATTATAAAACCAAATTATTTACACCTTTTCCATTCATCCTCAAAAATAAGATGACACCCTGATTTATACTGGTTGAAAACTATGTTAGATAGCCAATAACATCAACTACGGCATAATTTCCAATAATTTCTGTAATCGAGTCACCCATCTTTGTGATACGATTTTAGATTCATTACTTAGAGCCATGATATGAAGGTTCATCAAATTCAACCTGTTTGATTGCTTAATACCACCACCCACAGAGACTGTAGAATAACATAATGTGTGGCAGATATATACATTCTTCAAAATTCAGAGACTATTGGGGTGCATGGGTGGCTCAGTCAGTTAAATGTCCAACTCTTGATTTCAGATCAGGTCATGATCTCAGTTTGGGAGATAAAGCCCCAAGCTGGGCTCAGTGCTGACAGCGTGGAGCCTGCTTGGGATTCTCTCTCCCTCTCTGCCCCTTGGCCTGTTCACATACTCTCTCAAAATAAAGAAACAGACATTTAAAAATAAAAAACTCAGGGCTCCTGGGTGGCTCAGTCGGTTAAGTGTCCAACTCTTGGTTTCGGCTGAGGTCATGATCTCATGGTTCGTGAGTTCGAGCACCGTGTTGGGCTCTGAACTGTCAGTGCGGAGCCTGCTTAAGATTCTATCTTTCTCTTTCTCTGCCCCTCCCCTGCTCTTCTTCGTACTCTCTCTCAAAATAAATAAATAAACTTAAAAAAATATATTGAACTCTAGGCTAATGATATTCATACTGAACTACATATGGGGAATTTTTTTTTTTTTAAGAAGGAGAGAGAGAGAACTCAAGCAGGGGAGAGGGGCAGAGGGAGGAAGGAAGAAAAGGAGGACAGGGAGGGAGGGAGGGGGGAGAGAGGGAGAGAAGGAATGAATCTTAAGCAGGCTCCACACTGAGTGCGGGGTCAATCCCACAACCCTGGGATCATGATCTGAGCCGCAATCAAGTGTTGGGCACCAAGCCAACTGAGATGACCCAGGCGCCCCTATGGGGAAATGTACTGATGTGTGTATTGAACTGGAAATACACTGAAAATAGGATGGATTGATAGGGATGCAGAGATGGATAAATACGTGTAAACTGTCAGTGACAGAATTTAGGTGGTAGGTATCTAGGTGTTCACTGTAAAATTATTTCAACTTTTCTATTTAGAAATTTTCATAATGAAACGTTAGAAAAAAAAATAGTGCCCGGGAGAGGGGGTGGGTTCCAAGAAAAGTTCATCTAATAGAGTGGTCTGAAGGATGAACTGTCTGTGAGCTTTCTGTCCAACAAAGAACAAAATGGTGAGCTTTTTCTGACCGCAGAGGTGGGACTTGAGACAAACACTACAACTGTACGTGGCTGAGCAGTCTTCGCACACAACAGCAGGCAGCTGCCAACCAAATAAAGTAGGGAGGGCTCATTAATGACAGCTGGCTCCCAAACCAGGTGAAGTTTGCCCAGATGGCCATCATTGGGCTCCGCCCATTAAGTGCATCTCCGAGGGACCCTGCGGACGCCCACCGCCCCCCATCATTTCTGACCCGCCCAGTGTATATTCACTGAAGCCACTTCCCTCCAGGAAAGCATTAGCGCTTCCCCTGCCATCTAAGGATGTTAATTTTACCAGATAATTAGGTGTGGGAACCAGTCACGGAACACCATGAATAGCCCTCAGAGGTGCGGTAGTCGTGGGGACAGGCCATGGACCGGCAATCTCTAATACTCCCTCCTATTTAAGTGTCTGAGGGTCAGGCATTACTCACAGTCTAGCTGATTGAGACTGGAGAGGCTCTAGAAGCCCCAAGCCCTGCTTACTTAGTTCTGAGCCATCGTCTCTGACCAGGAAGGGGAGACAAGGAGGGGATCATCTCCTCTCCTACTTACCTTCACTGGGGTCTGTGGGAATCTCACTCTCCTCTGGTCCTGCCTGCTCCTCTGTGTTATGCTCTCCTTCTGGCTGAATCTGAGATAAGACATCAGGTTGATTCATGGCATAATCTAGGAGAGGAAGAAGGGAAAGGAGGTATGACAAAGAGCTCAATGAGGATGACAACTAATTGCCATTAAGGCTGAATTGTAGGCTCTGAGGTCCACAGTCCCAGGGAACTTGTTTCAGATTCTAGAGCGCTCCTCCCCTTCCATTCCCCTCCTGTACGGATGACATCTCTTGGGAACGCACACGAGAGGAGAGGTGATGGGAAAGGCATGTGTGCCGCTTTAGCACTGCCCACCTGCTACTTTCACTGAGGAAGAGGGACAGTTGCCTCAAGGGGGAGAACAAGGCCCTTTCAAAGTGAAGAACACCTATGGAAACCACTGCAACTGGGAGACCCCTAACCCTGAGCTTCATTCTCCATCTGATGAACTGGCAGGAGAGATTATGATTTCCTACTTGGGAAGGGTGAACTGGAAATCTCTCACTTGCACCTAGAATCTGAAGTGTGTGGGGACAGAGGGAAAATGAGGACCGCTGGAGGGAAAGGGACTGCTCTAAGCCCCCGTGGAGCTGGGGTCCCCTCATTCAAAAGGCGCCAACTTAGCCTCACCCATGGAGATGAGAGACTCGTAGTTGCCCTTCATGATATTCTTGTAAAGCTCTTTTTGCCATTCTTCTAATTTTTCCCACTCTGGAGTGGAAAAGTAGATGGAGATATCATCAAATGTCACAGGCACCTGAAATTATAATCATATTGGAGTTAGTCCCTCCCACTGCAATTCAGTCATTTAGCCAATCTTACTAAGTGCCTACTTGTCACACAAAGACTGTGTGGGATGCAGGAGGGATACAGGAAAAACAGGGCACAGACCCGACCTCTAGGAGTTGAAGATGTTTTCAAGGAGAAAGGCAATAAACTTTAGAGCGACGAGTTTTGGGAGGTTGGAGCACATGACTTGTAAACAGTCCCTCACGGAGAGAGGCACAGATGCAAAGCAGTATATAATTCACACAATACAACATGTTCTGAATACCCACTACGTACAAGCTTTATCCTAAGTGCCAAGATTACAAAAATACGGTTTCTGCCCAAAATAAGCATATGGTCACATTCAAATTGAAGACATGGGCCAGAAATTTTGGATATCGAGCTATAATAGGGCTGGGATGAGTCCAGAAGAGATGGGGCTCTGGTGGGTTATTAACAGGCCTAATGGGAACAGGAAAAACATGTAAGCATGGAAAACTGGAGATTACTTTCAGACGACAATGATGAAGCCTACCGAGTTGGGAGCTCGGGCTTCATGTAGGGAATGGTCATACGCAGAACAGAATCCCCCCACCCTCTGGCAACGTTTCGTCCAAAGCTAGGCACTTTTCCCTAGGTAAAGACTGGAAGGTTCTTCTGTAATGAAGTATAAGAGTTGCCTGGGGAATTTAAGGTACCTAGTACGGGCACTATCGCCTCATTCTGGCATCTAGCTGATCATAAGGCTAGCTCACCCTCCTGTCACCGGACAGCTTCCTGTAGTTAAATTCTGAAATACAAGCTAAGCACTAAGTGTCAATGCCCATTTAGCAAAGTCGGCCACTTGAACAAGAAAGACTAAAATAAGGGAGGAAAATGTGGAAGGAAACAAATACCCAGGCAACAGAATTTAAAAAACAAAAACAAACCACCACCACCTCCTAACTAGTATTCCCACAAAGATTTGAGAGATATTACACCACCCATAAAATAAAAACAGGATACTATGGAAAAAGGAATATCAGAGAAGAAGAAACATTTCTGGTATCTACTATACACACACACACACACACACACACACACACACACACACACACACACATTTTTTTCCCAAAATTAAAAAATTCAATGAAAACCATACGTATTTATTTTCATAAACTTAACATACTCATTAAGAGTCAAAGGTCTATGCAATACTATGAGGCAACTGGGTTTATTTTCTAATTGCTTCATTTTCCAACTAGAAATTTTGTTCTTTAGGGGCTAGAACTTTAAATTACTTTCTTTACACTTGCTCAGCACCTAAAGCCAGGGTGAGGGCAAGTGTAGATGACATAATTGTATCTAATGTCACTACACAAAAGATTTGTGATACCTTACAACAAAAACACATGACAAAAAAGTGATTAAAAAAAAAGGATCAGGGTGGGATTCTGGTTCAAGGCTATGAACTAAACACATATGTATCTTCCTTCCCTCCCTGAGTTCTCCTGAAATGACAGTAAATAAGATCAGCAGGGACTAAATCTTTTTTTCTTTTAATGTTTTTTTATTTTTGAGGAGAGGAGGGGAGGGGCAGAGAGAGAGGGAGACAGAGAATCCAAAGCAGGCTCCTCACTGGGAGCGCAGAGCCCAATGCAGGGCTTGATCTCATGAACCACGAGATCATGACCTAAGCCGAAGTCAGACACTTAACTGAGCCATCTAGACGCCCCATAAATCTAAAGCAGTGCCAAGAATAAGGAGAAGCCATCACTAGACCAGAGTTTTTGATGAGTTTCGCACCGAGACCCAAACGATGGGCATGCGCTGGGGTCCAGGGTGTGGGAGGAAGCCACAGCTCCGCTACTCCGCGAAGGACAGACTGCAGTTGAAGAATCCAGAGAATTCCAAGCTCAAAGCCGGCAGAGACAATGAATGAGTGGGAAGAAAAGTGATTATGGGTTGCAGTTTGAAGGTCTATCTTGGGACTAGCAGGGACCCCTCCACTGCCCTGGCAGAGGGAGGAAGCGGCAGCGTTTACCCCAGAGCTGAAACGGCAGACATCACCTCTAAGGACATCTAACAGCCCAGCCCACCTGGAGACAGCATGCACTTCCAGAGGGCATGTGACGACACAGAGTACCACTTCCCTCCTGGTCTCTGGGTGGTCCCTGCACCCCGTACTTGCTCCTCACCAGGGCACCTCAAAGCAAAGCCCAACTATGTCTAGCATCAATGGAGGCAGCTCTCTGCTGTAAAGGAAAGATCTTTTGGTTAAACAGACTCACACGGTGGCCGAGGAGACATGCCAGCTTCCTGTCATTAACCTATTAATCAATTGAGCCTGTCACTTATGGATACACAACTTAGGTTTACTCAATATTAAAAAAAATAATGCTGTGAGGATACACAAACACTACAAACGATCTTAGAAGAGAAAACAATGAACAGGGGCATCTGGGTGGCTCAGTCGGTTAAGCATCCGACTTCGGCTAACGTCATGATCTCACAGTCCGTGAGTTTGAGCCCCGCGTCGGGCTCTGTGCTGACAGCTCAGAGCCTGGAGCCTGCTTCAGACTGTGTCCCCCTCTCTCTGACCCTCTCCCATTCATTCTCTGTGTTTCTCTGTCTCAAAAATAAACAAACATGAAAAAAAAAAACAAAAAACAAAAAAACAATGAACAAATCAAACAAGCCTCTAATACATATTCCCAGAGACATTTGAATATCACATCCATTTAAATAAATTCAGGTTGCTTCAAAAAAAGGAGATAGAAATAACTATTCTTGAAAATTAAATATGTAATTTTTTTTAATGTTTATTTATTTTTGAGAGAGACAGAGCATAAGTGGGGGAGGAGCAGAGAGAGAGAGGGAGACACAGAATCCAAAGCAGGGTCCAGGCTCCAAGCTGTCAGCACAGAGCCCGACGCGGGGCTCGAACCCACGAACCATGAAATCATGACCTGTGCTGAAGCCGGTCACTCAACCAACTGAGCCACACCCAGGCGCCCCTAAATATGTAATTTTTAAAATAAAAATGAGAAAGTCTGGAAAGGAAGGTGATGAAACTCTAAAAAGGTGAACAAGGGGCTCCTGGGTGGCTCAGTCAGTTAAGCATCTGACTCTTGATTTCAGCTCAGGTCAGGATCTCACGGATCGTGGGTTTGATCCCAGTATCAGGTTCTGCACTGACAGTGCGGAGCCTGCTTGGGATTCTCTCTCTCCCCCTCCCCCCACTTGCACATGCATGTGCTCTCTAAATAAATAAATAAATATGGGGCGCCTGGGTGGCTCAGTCAGTTGGGCGTCCGATTTCAGCTCAGGTCATGATCTTGCAGTTTGTGAGTTCGAGCCCCGCGTCAGGCTCTGTGCTGACAGCTCAGAGCCTGGAGCCTGTTTCAGATTCTGTGTCTCCTCTTCTCTCTGCCCCTCCCATGCTTGTGCTCTGTCTCTGTCTCTCAATAACAAATAAACGTTAAACATTTTTTTTTTAATAAATAAACAAACTTTACAAAAAAATTTTAAAGGTGAGGGGCACCTGGGTGACTCAGTCGGTTGGGCGACCGGCTTCAGCACAGGTCACAATCTCATGACTCGTGCCTTCAAGCCCCGCATCGGGTTCTGTGCTGACAGCTCAGAGCCTGGAGCTTGCTTCAGATTCTGTGTCTCACTCTCTCCCTGCCTCTCCCCCACTCACGCTCTCTCTCTGTCTCAAAGGTAAATAAACATAGGTGAATAGGGGGTGCTTGGGTGGCTCAGTCGCTTAAGTGTCTGATTTCAGCTCGGGTCATGATCTGACAGTTCATGAGTTTGAGCCCTGTCGGGCTCTGTGCTGACAGCGCAGAACCTGGAGACTGCTTCAGATTCTGTGTCTCCCTCTTTCCCTGCCCCTTCCCCGCTCACGCCCTTTCTCTCTCTCAAAAATAAACATAAAAAAATTCTTTTGAAATAAAAAAAAGAAAAAGGTGAATAATAGGAAGGGAAAGTTAGAGACAAAGATCACAACCCACCATGAGTCAGATGGTAGTTCCAGAAAAAACAGGAGAAATGGGGATGAAATATTCTAAAAATAGGATTATGGAAGAAAAGTTTCCAGAGCCGAACAAGACACCCATCTTCCGAATGAAAGATAACACCAAGTGTGTGACACAAATGTTAAAAGACCTACACGAAGACACACCCTCAACACGTTTTAGAAAAACAAGTACAGGGGCGCCTGGGTGGCGCAGTCGGTTAAGCGTCCGACTTCAGCCAGGTCACGATCTCACGGTCCGTGAGTTCGAGCCCCGCATCAGGCTCTGGGCTGATGGCTCGGAGCCTGGAGCCTGTTTCCGATTCTGTGTCTCCCTCTCTCTCTGCCCCTCCCCCGTTCATGCTCTGTCTCTCTCTGTCCCAAAAATAAATAAACGTTGAAAAAAAAATTAAAAAAAAAAAAAAAAAGAAAAAAGAAAAAAAAAAAGAAAAACAAGTACAAAAAAAAAAACCAAGTACAAATGGGAAGATTCTAGAGAACAGATTTCTTGTAAACGGATTTGGTGTTCATTTGGAATTAATGCTGAAATATTAATTTGGAATTGATTTGGTATTAAGGTTTATCATCAATGGCATTCGATGTTATGAGACAAAGGACCGATGCCTTTAAAATTCTGAGAGAAGTGGAGTATTCAGCCTTAAAAAGGAAATGCTGATACAACATGGGTGAACCTGGAAGATATTGTGCTGAGTGAAATAAGCCAGTCACGGAAGGACAAATAGTGTATGATCTCATTTATATGAGGGACTCAGAAGAGTCAAATTCACAGAGACAGAAAGCAGAATGGTGGGCGCCAGGGGCCGGGGCAGAGGGGCTGGGGGATTAGCGTTTAATGGAGACAGAGTTTCAGTTTGGGAAGTTGTGGAGATGGATGGTGTTGGTAGTTGCACAGTGATGTGAATGTACTGAGTACCACTAAACTGGGCATTTAAACGTGGCGAAAATGGTACATTTTAGGTTGTGCACATTTTACCACAGTTTAAAATTGAAAATAAGAAGAAAACTGAGGGAAGATTATTCTGAACTTGGCACTCAGAAGTAAGGACAGGGTCACCTGGCGGCGGGGGCGGGGGGGAGGGGTTCAGTCAGTAAGTGTCCGACTCTTGATTTTGGCTCTGGTCATGATCTCATGGTTCATGAGTTTGAGCCCTGAGTCAGGCTCTGTGCTGATAGCGAGAAGACTGCTTGGGATTCTCTCTCCTTCTGCCCTTCCCCAGCTCTCTCTGTCTCTCTCAAAAAGAAATAAACAAACATAAAAATAAAGTAAAGACAGAATAAGAAGAGTATTTTCAACAAAGCAAAGACGCAAATTTTACTTCCATATTTAAAGCTAATAAATCTCTAATATGTCCTAACTTCATGAAGATATCTTAAAGAAATATCACATTGTCTTCTATACGATTTTGGAGTTTAAGATGGAGAGTTTAAACGTTATCCATTTATCTAGGTAAGACAATGGGTACACACTTTAACTTACCTTTTCTACTAATCTTATGGCAATACTAAGTATAAATTATCCCAAAGAACTCCCCTCCCTCCCCTCCAGACACACAAGTAAAACACACTGGGGAAGGTTCTCTACCAGATGCTGACTCTGATATCCCTCCCTGCAAACCTGGAAAGAGGCATCGGTCATCATTCTCTCCCTTTTCTCCCTTCCCACTCGCTCTTCAACCTGCCCTTCCCAGACTTCTAGGCCCCGCGTCTTAGCAAGGTCTCCGGCAAGGTCTGTGTTGCCAAATCATACTCTGTCTGCATCTTTCTAGACCTCTCAGTGACATGCAATCCAAATGACAGCTTTCTCCTTGAATGCTTTCCCTCCTCGTCCTGTGATGCCACATACACTCCTATCTTGTTTCCATCTCGCTGGCCACTCCTTTTGGTCTCCTTTGCCAGCTCTGTCTGCCCCTGGAGCATGGTCCTTGGACTCTTCTCCCTGCTTCGCCATGCTTTCTCCTGAGGCAATCACCTCCAGTCTCAGGACTTTCAACAGGGTCTGTGCACCCATGACTGCCAAATATTACTCCTCTCTGAGCCGCGGGGACCACTTAACATCTCTCCTGACTGTATCACGGGCACCTCAAACCTAATGCTGCCAAAAGAGAGCTCCTAATTCCTTCCCACTCCTCAAGATAATCCCCATCTCAGTAAATGTCACCACCATCCATCGGGTTCTTGGAGCCAAAAGCCTAACAGTCAGTAAACCTAAGGTGGTTAAGAGCATACGCTCTGGAGCCAGCTGGGTTGCAATACTACTCTATTACTTATATTTAGTAACTAAATGATCTTGGGCAAGTTAGGGTTCCTATGAAAATAACCAAAGCACTTAGAACAAGTTCTACGTAAATTATCACACACTAAATTTAAAATTATCGTTGTTCTTCATTCTTCATTACCAAATTCCCATCCGTGACTTCTACCCAGCATCTCCGCCAAAAGTCCGGAATCTGCCCACTATCCGTCTCCACCACGGCTACCCTCACCCAAGCCACTCTCGTCTCTCCCACCACTGCAGCTGCCTCTTGTTTTCTCCCTGCTTCTATTCCTACCAACGTGATCCGTCTCCTACGGAGCAGCCAAAGTGATTTGTTCAAAATATCAACCAGATAGGACTCCTCTGTTTAATACCCTCAATTTCTTTCCATTATACCCAAGATAAAACCAATTCCTTACCTTGGTCTCAGACCCCTACATCAGTGATTCAGAGCCCCGGTTGCACATTAGACCCCACCACGGAGATGTTAAGATTTGTGTTTTAGCCTCATCCAGGACCCACTAAATCAGAATCTCTAGGTGTGATGCCCACCAAAATGGAAAAAGCCCTCGGGTGATTCCTATGTACAGTCAGTGCTGAAAAACACTGCCCTAAATAACGTGACCTCATCCATTTCTCTAGGCACAGGCCTGTTTTCACCGCATACCAGCTAATGGGTTTCCCCTTGCCTTCAGTGTTCCACGTTTGTTTGTCTTCAGGACTTTGCACGGGGCATCGTCATCGCCTAGAAAGTTCTTCCTCAGATCTTCTCACAGCTGCATCCTTCCTGTCATTCAGTCTCAGCCTAAATATTAGCACCTTTATGAGAGCTGCTCTGAAAACCCACCAAAAACTAAATCACTGAATAGCACTTTTTTAATCTACTCGCACCTAAATGGATTTATTTTCTTGTCTGTTTATATTTTCTGTCTTTCTCTACTAAAATTTAAGCTCCAGGGAAGCTTACATGAATTGTTCAGTGCTGTGCCTCCAGGATATAGATATTCAGTAGACAGTATGTGCTCAGGAAAACCAGATGCCTTGAGGCTGTGTTCCATAGATTAAGAATGAAATTTATTTTCTTCTGGTGTATGGGCCACTCCCTCCAGAAGGGCCGGGCCCTAGCCCCACAACATACTTCCGTAAAGGGTACTAAAGGGCAGGATCTCGCCAATCCTAGGCCTACGGAGAGCCCCAAACCATCTACTCACCAGCTCTTCCCCATACTCCTCTCTTCACCAGAATTACCAACAAATTCATAAGGGCTGATTGAAATGATATTTAATTTAGCTTCCGTACCAACAATGAAGCAGACAGGTTAACAAAGACAAAAGGGACTCGGAGATAAAGGGCAGGAGAAAGCTGAAGAGAAAAACAAAATCTATCTGCCAGGTAGCCAACTCTGAATTGGAAAGAGGTTTCTAATCTTCAGTCGGACACTTCAATTCAAATGACAGCTAAATGGAATGTGAAATGTTTCCCAAATAGATGAACAAAACCCAACTTAATCGCTCCTTTAGCCTGACTGGCCAACAGGATCCCTTACTCCTAGTCTACGGACTAGTGGTACCACTTTCCACCCAGAAGGGGCGAGGGAATTACCTTTGGGATATCCCCTTTGATCCCCGGCGGCAGTCGCAGGATCCAGAAGTTTCGGTTTCTCAGCAGGTTCTCCAAGTTCTCCAGCCGCCTCTGCAGCAGCCCGTACTCCTGCAGCAGGGTCCCCAGCACGGCCCACTTGCCCTCCAGCTGGTTCCCGAGATCAGCCACTGTCTTTTCACAGCTGGCCAGCTTCTTCTCCGCCGTCCCCGTCCGTCCTTCCAGGTGCAGGAGGCGCCGGCTGTGGACCTCCACCTTTCTCTCAATGGCCTGCACGGCTGCCACCACGGTCCACAGGGAGATGGCTGCCGTCTGCAGGTGGGCCTCGTTTGCTGCCGGGGGCGTGGGAAGAGGAAGGGGCTGCAGGGAGGTAAGGCATTCAGAGTCCCATTCAGAAGTCTGTACGCGGTGGAGAGAGGAGACAAGACACTGAGTGTTGGAAGGAACCCTAAGCCAAACTAAAATCAGAGAAGGACTGGTTAGCTGGTTAACCAGCTGTGATTCATCTAAATACAGTTTTAGCACTGCCTGCAAAAGCTTCATCTTTATGGTGCTCGTCAGCAGCAAAAGCCAAGAGGACTGCTTTGGCGGTTCAGGGATGAATGAAGTCAGACAGTGAGGGACACTGGATTCAGAACCAGCCTGGCCTATCCCCTGGGGTGTTACGCTGTAGAGCCAATTGTCCAGAGGCTCGGGTTGCTGCTGCATCCTCTATTTCTGGAAAAGGCCTACGTGCACCAGATCTTTCTAGGTTCCTCTGAACTCACTGCCCTCTGATAAATCCGTTATTGATTTATGCTCCAGCCCTGTCCACCACGCTGCTTACGAACCTCAACCGTACCATTCTGTACTTTAAAAAGCTGAGAGTATTGAGTATGGAGAAAACATATTTTCAAATATTTGATGGTTCTAAAACGTTAGACAGAACAGACTTTTTTTTTCTCCATGTTTTAATTTATTTTTGGGACAGAGAGAGACAGAGCATGAACGGGGGAGGGGCAGAGAGAGAGGGAGACACAGAATCGGAAACAGGCTCCAGGCTCCGAGCCATCAGCCCAGAGCCTGACGCGGGGCTCGAACTCATGGACCGCGAGATCGTGACCTGGCTGAAGTCGGACGCTTAACCGACTGCGCCACCCAGAACAGACTTTTTTCAATTAAAATTTTTTTTAATGTTTTAAATGTTTATTCATTTTTGAGAGAGAGAGAGAGAGAGACAGGGTGCAGGAGGGGCAGGGGCAGAGAGAGAAGGAGACACAGAATCTGAAGCAGTTCCAAGCTCTGAGCTGTCAGCACAGAGTCCGACGCAGGGCTCGAACCCCCAGACCCGCAAGATCATGACCTGAGCCAAAGTCGGATGCTTAACCGACTGAGCCACCCGGGAGCCCCCTTAATTAAAATTTTTTTTAACGTTTATTTATTTTTTTATTAAAAAAATTTTTTTTAACGTTTATTTATTTTTGAGACAGGGAAAGACAGAGCATGAACGGGGGAGGGTCAGAGAGAGAGGGAGACACAGAATCCAAAACAGGCTCCAGGCTCTGACCTGTCAGCACAGAGCCCGATGCGGGGCTTGAACTCACGGACCGCGAGATCATGACCTGAGCCGAAGTCGGATGCTTAACCGACTGAGCCACCCAGGCGCCCCAGTGTTTATTTATTTTTGAGAGAGAAGGTGCATGTACGAGAGAGCAGGGAGGGGGGGCAAAGAGAGAGGGGGTCAGAGGATCTGAATCTTCGCTGAGAGCAGAGCAGCAGAGAGCCCAATGTAGGGCTTGAACTCACGAACCATGAGATCATGACCTGAGCTGAAGTCGGACACTTAACTGACTAAGCCACCCAGGTGCCCCCAGAACATTATCATTTTTTAATGTTTAATTTTTTTTTTCAACGTTTTTTTATTTATTTTTGGGACAGAGAGAGACAGAGCATGAATGGGGGAGGGGCAGAGAGAGAGGGAGACACAGAACCGGAAACAGGCTCCAGGCTCTGAGCCATCAGCCCAGAGCCCGACGCGGGGCTCAAACTCACGGACCGTGAGATCGTGACCTGGCTGAAGTCGGACGCTTAACCGACTGCGCCACCCAGGCGCCCCCATTTTTTAATGTTTAATATTTTAAATATTATATTGCATTTATTCCAGAGGGCAGAACTAGAACCAACATGGAATTTTCAGGCAGGCAAACTCTGTCCTACATAAATAATTTTTGAAACTAGATCTTTCCAAGAAAATACCAGGCTGCCCCATCACTGAAAATGCTGTGAAATACAATGTATATTAAAAAAAAAGAAATTCCAGGGAACCTGGGTGGGTCAGTCTGTTGAGTGTCCAGCTCTCACTTTTGTCTCAGGTCATGATCCCAGGGTCATGAGACACAGCCCCCGCTGAGCATGGAGCCTGCTTAAGATTTTCTCTCTCATCATCCGATTTCAGCTCAGGTCATGATCTTGCGGTTCTTGGGTTCGATCCCTACACCGGGCTCACTGCTGTCAGTGCAGATCCTGCTTCAGATCCTCTGTTCTCCTCTCTCTGCCCCTCCCCCACTTGCGCTCTATCAAAAATAAATAAAACATTAAAATATTTTCTCTCTCTCTGCCCCTCTCCCCAGCTCATGGTCTCTCTCTCTCTCTCCAAAATTAAAGGAAGGAAGGAAGGAAGGAAGGAAGGAAGGAAGGAAGGAAGGAAGGAAGGTCCTACAACATAGGGGAGATTGGACCAGAATGACCTCCACAAAGCCTTGCGACTCTATGAATTTGACAACCCGCTCCCTGGCCACAACCTCCCATCTCTCCAGCTCACCCACCACCTGCTCTGCAATCCCACTAAACCCCTGCCCAAGCCATTTGCTCCTGGCTTCCCAGCCCGTTACAGGCTTTGTTTCCTTCCTTGGTGCATCATTTCAACCACCTTCAACCCCTTTCTGTCCTGCCTCACCTGCTCCAGCTCTGAATCAGTCTAACTGTTCCTTCTCTGTTCCTGTAAGCAAGCTGGTAAACCCTACTAAAGGAAGTCACACGACAGGGAAAACTGGTGTCACCCCACACCAGTGGTCTCTAAGCTCAGCAGGAACTCAACATTGTCTGGTGCCCCCTACGCTTTTCTTCCCATTCCATATAGTAGCCACTGCAACCCCCCCGCACACCCCTTAAACTTTTAGTACAGCGCTTCTCAAACTAACGTGCCCGAGAATCATCTGCAGATCTTGTTAAAAGGCAGACTTTGACGGTTGAGCGTCCAACTCTTGATTTCAGCTCAGGTCATGAGATCGGCCCCGCATCTGGCTCAGTGCTGACAGTGTGGAGCCTGCTTAGGATTCGCTCTCTCCATCTCTCCGCCCCTCCCCCACTCGTGCTTGCTCGCTTGCACGCGCACGCGTTCTCTCTCTACAATAAATAAACTAAGAAATAAAAATGCAGACTTTGATTCAGCAGGCCTGGGAGGCAAATTGAGATTCTGCATTTTTACCAAGCTGCCGGGTGATGCTGATGCTGGTGGTGCAGAGGGCACACGTGGGGCAGTGAGACCCTTGTCCACTGCAGGCCCCCTCAACCTCAGGGGACAACATGGCCTCCTACTTTGAGAAGAAAGAGTAATTAGCCTGCAACTCTCTCAACTTTCTCCTATTACACTGGCTTCTCACTTCAAACTCATCAGTAGCTTAATCCATGCTTTCTTCCTTCCTTACCACAGGAAAAGGTTGCACGCATCCTATTTAAAACTAATCTCTCCACTTATGCTCTGAATGCCAACGCTTTCCACACTTTTAGGGACATTGTTCTTTTCTCTTTTTTATGGTCAGTAGTTCAACGTCTCCTAATTCTTCTCAGTAAAGGCAGACCCGCACCATTCAAAATGGGAACCGCATGTGGCTATTAGCACTTGAAATGTGGGTATTGTGACTGGGACGTGCTGGAAGTTTAAAATACACACCAGATTCTGCAGACTTAGTATGAGGGGGGAAAATGGAAAACTTCATTAGTAAGTTCTTAATATTGGGAGCACCTGGGGTGGCTCAGTGGGTTGAGCATCTGACTCCTGGTTTTGGCTCAGGTGACGATCTCAGGGTCCTGAGATTCAGGTCTGCCTCTGGCTCAGGCTGTGCACTGAGCATGGAGCCTGCTTGGGATTCTCCCTCTACCTCTCTCCCCCTCCCCCGACTAGTGTGTGCTCTAAAATTCTAAAATTCTTTTTTTTTTTTAAGTTTATTTGAGAGACAGTGCACGTGGGGGAGGGGCAGAGGGAGAGAGAATATCTTAAGCAGGCTCCATGCAGCCAGGGCAGAGCCTGAGTCAGATGGGGGGGGGGGGGGGAGGGTTTGAACTCACAAAACCAGGCGATCATGACCTGAGCCAAAACCAGCAGTCAGATCCTTAATCGACTGAGCCACCCGGGCGTCCCCTGCCCCCCACAAAAAACATTCTCAATATTGGTTACACACTGAAATATTCCGTATGCTTTGGATTAAATAAAATATATTAAAATTAAATTCATCTATTTGCACTTTTTAAATGCCAGTACCAGAAAATTTAAAGGTACATATGTAGTTTCCACTTTATTTCTATTAAATAGGGTTGGCATTGAGGCTTGGTCATCTTTACCCTGGTAAAAAAAAAAAAAAAAAAAAAAGGAAAAAGGAAAACAGATCCAAGGGCAGACACTGCGTTCCTCTCTACCCTACTCCCCACCCCATTGCTACCTGCTCCCTCTTTTCCTCCTCACTTTCCAGGCACTCCATTGCCCATTCTGTTTCCTGACTCACTAAAACGGCTCTCCTTGGGGCGACCAAAGGCTTCCTGGCTGACAAAATGCACGGCGTCCGTTTCAGTCCTATGCTACTGGGCCGGTCCCTGCTCCTTCTACGTGGCTCTTGTGCGCAGGGACTACGTTGGTCACCTCCGCGGCCCTAGCAACTGGGAGAGGGCCTGGCTCGCTGCCGGCCTGCGGGAAATAGCCGCGGGACGAATAAACACGTATAAGGCTATCTGGTCCTCGGAACCGCACCAGTCGTTCAGCAGCACAGACGGAGGGCCTAGAGTGGCGCGCGTTGTCATCTACCGGGCGTTGGGGACCCCGGCGCTCACGCAGTCCTTCGTCCCGCCCGGGGGCTACCGTCCCCGCCGCATCCGCGGCCGCGCGGGGCTCCGGCGGACGGCCCCGAACGTGATTCCGTGCGGACGGCTGCCGGAGCCGGAGAACGCCGATGGAAACACCCAACCAAGCTTCCTGCCCGCCGCGCGTCTGGCGGGGCTGACACCGAGCGGGAGGAGCCCCTCTTCACTCATTCCTCTTTCATTAGCGGAAGACGCGCTCTCGGCTCTAAACGTCCGAATGGGAAGGAGGAGCCCCGGGCCTCGCACCCGAGGCGCCGGGACCGCACGATGGGGAAGGGGGCGCCGCCGTCCCGGGCCGGAGTTCGGCGTCGGTGTCCCCACTCGGCGCCTCAGGCCCTTCCCCGCCGGCGGGACCCCGGGAGCGCCCTTGCGCCGGGGCCCCGCGCCTGACAGGCCGGGCGACCCGACCTCCTCCCCTCCCGCGGGTCCGCGGCGCCGAGCCCTAGGCGCCCAGACCGTCCCGGGCTCGCAGCGCTCGGCGCGCGGGCCGCTCTTACCGGAGCCGGGGCCGCCTCGGCCATGGCCCTGCGCTGTCCGGCCCGGGCCGGAGTCGTCGTCGTCGTCGCCGCTGCTGCCGCCGCCGCCGCCGCGCGCGGCCCCACGCAGGCCGGCCCCGGGTCTCTCCGCAGGCGGCGCCCGCCCGGCTCTGCCTTCCCTGCCCGGACTCGCGCGGCTGCTCGGGGCGCCGGGACGCAGCGGAGGCACGGCGGCCGGCCGGTGAAGCTCAGGAGGCGGGCAGGCTCAGCGGCGCTCGGCCCGCAGCGGCCCCTCAGCTGGCGCTTTGTGGCCACCGAGCGCACCCTGGAAACGGCTCCGGCCTAGACGCGCCGCAGGCCCGCGCCGCCCGCCCGCCGCCGCAGCGCGCCCCCTGCCGGCCCCGGCGGCCACTTCCGCCCCGGCGGTGGCGGTGCGGCGCCCGAGGCTTCTGGTTTCTCGCTTACCCCCAGAGGCTGTATCTATCAGAGAGGAGTTTAGGACCCAGCCCCAACCCAGGGCTCGTTCCCGGGAGCGCCTTTCTTCCTGAGGGCCCGGTTAGCGGGCACCGCACGACGGGAGGCGCACCGGCGGGAAGACAGCCCAGTTTGGAAAGGTGGCGATCGGCGGAGTGCGAGAGCCAGACCGGCCGGAGCGAGCCGGTGCGTTACGACGAGTGACCGAGAGGCACAAATCTGCGACGAAGAGACGTCCGTCATTTGCAGACATAGCACTTGTGGCTAACAAGGTGAAGCGGCTTACGTCTCATGTGGCCTGTGTTAGGACCAAAAGTGAAGTCTGCAGTCTCGGATTATTGAGGTTGCGATTTGCTGCGTCTGTGCTGATGAACAGGAGAGAGCCGAGTGTTATTATGGAGGTCGTGGGTGTTACAGTTAAGACAACCACACAATCCTGAGTTTCTAGCACAGCCCTCAGTTCGAACATGCTCGACGTGAATGAAAATCCTCCCGAGCCTGTATTTCAACAAATGAATCAAGTCAATGCCCCTAACGGTTAAATAACACTAAATCACAAAAGTATGAGAACCATCCCGTTGGGGCACCTGCTCTTGAGCATACAAACTATCTTTAGACTGGAGCTACACCTGAAAATCTATTTTGGTCAAGTGGTGAATGTTTGATAGTTAAAAATTAAAAATTGCTATTCCCTAAATGAGAATGTCGCCATAACAGAGTGAGCTTTTAAAAAAGAAAAAAAATACGAACTTCCCTGGAAACTCAGTTTTTATGGTTTTATTATTAAAAGCGTAGCAGTTAAAATGTTAAAGTTTGGCTTTGTAAGGCAAGAACAGTAACTTCTCAGCCCTGGCGACTGCTGGATGCTTATGGCCAATAAACAGGTTCATTTACATCACCAAATAAGATACTTTCAACTGGGCTTCAAGGAGTAGCAAGGCTACATCTGCCAGTATAATATGGTAATATTGCCACCAATTATGTGTTTCTTCCTCTAAGAGGAACTGATTATGGTAAAGACTTTGTTCCTTTTTAATTGTTGGCCTTGATAATTTCTTGGGCAATGACAGCATTCCATTGAAGCAATTTCACTGACTAAAGTTTTGTGCACTTTCAAGAAAAGGCATGATACTTTCAGAAGCAGGTTTTAAGATGCTTGTACTCATTTATTTAGATTCTAAGTTGTAATATTTTTGTCTGTTCTTGCCACTATACACAGTGACCAGAAATGAATTTGTCCTTAAAGTTTGGATCTAGAAATGTGACAATGGAGCGATTTAATTACCTTTCAAGTTAAGAAAATAATCAAAGTTCCATCTGTAGCTTATCTTGTATGCATACCAATTTCAGCATCTTCCCTGGAGTAGAATCAAAGGAAGATCTTTTCAGCAGGAATCATGCAGGAAATACTTACACTCTTAAGGCACATCAATTTATGCATCAAGTTCCAACAAGCAAACTGCTTTCTATGTAATTAACCATTGGTTATTAGTAAGTCTTGCTATGTTGGTAATGTTCTTTGGGAAATACAGAATTAAGGCCTTATTCATTACCTTTGAAAAGCATAATAGCTGTTATTCCACCTTGTTTAAATATCTCGTATATGAACTGACAATCTCACAATCTCTTGTATATCATATAATTTGTTACTGGCTGAAGAAAAATTATGGAAGTGGTCTACAGTCTTTCTGCTTGCAGCCAGTCATTTTTTGTTACATCTTTTTAAGCTATGACCATTTTATGAATATAAAACTGAAAGGTGTAAACAAATTACAGTGTGTTTGTGTTCATAGCCTTTTACCGTATGTGTCCTGTAGTCAATGATAATTTCATGCATTGGTCTGTATGATTTTATATTTCATAAATATTTCTCAAAGTCAGATCCACTGTGTGAGACACAAGAATCTTTCACCAAGTAAGGAAAGTGGAAACATGGTTGAATTAATCTTTAATCCTCTTGGTTGTCAAACTAAAAATTAAGGTTGATTCTTCCAACCTTGTGTCCAAAGGTCACACCATATACTTTGGGAGCATATTTAACATTCTCATTAACCTTTTTGTGTATAACAAAATGTAAATCCAGCAACAGTTTTTAGGAATGTTTTCTAAAATAAATCAATATTTACAATCCATAGCTTCAGCAAATCTCAAAAATCCTTTCTCTTCAAATGCAGAAACGGTTATTACTCTATTGCAATTGTTTCTACAAGCTTTAAAAAGCATTAGCCTTCACAGATCCCAAACCATGAGGTATTATCTTATTAAAACCATTCTTGAATAGTTCGTTATTTAGGGAGAACGAATGTATTCTGGGTGTCTCATTTTATCTAAAAATTCTTTTTTTTCATTCTGTCTTTATACTTTTAATCATGACGCAAAGATGATTTATCATGGGCACCTGGGTGGCTCAGTTGGTTAAGCATCCAACTCTTGATTTCAGCTCAGGTCATGATCTCATGGTTAGTGAGTTTGAGCTCCATGTTGGGCCCCGGGCTGTCAGCATGGAGCCTGCTTGGGACTTTGTCTCTCCCCCAACCCCTGCCCCTCCTGAGCGGTGCTCTCTCTCTCACACAAAATAAATAAACTTAAAAAAAAAAAAAAAAAAAGGTGATTTACCATACATCTGTTGTATGTGAGTTTTTGTCTTCGTGAAATTTTGAGGTAGCCATATTGACATTCTGCTTTTTATTATTTTTTTTAGCGTTTATTTATTTATTTTTGAGAGAGAGAGAACACAGTTGGGGAGGGTCAAAGAGAGACAGGGAGAGAGAGAGAATTCCAAGCAGGCAGAGCCCGCCTCAGGGCTCCATTTCAGGAGCAGTGAGATCCTGACCTGAGCCAAAATCAAGAGTTAGACACTTAACAACTGAGCCACCCAGGCACCGCCCCCCACCGACATTCTGTTTTTAATTTATCCTCCTAATATGTGAAAAATTACCAAATAGGGCTTTTTGAGATTCACAGACTAAATGGAATTAAGTAAGCAGACATTAGTTTCTACGTATTTTTTATAAAGTATTTTTATTTTATTTTATTTTATTTTATTTTATTTTATTTTATTTTATTTTATTTTATTTTATTATCTCTTTTTAAGTAAGCTGTATGCCTATCATAGGGCTTGAACTCATGACCCAGATATCAAGCGTTGCATGCTCTACCTACCAAGCCAGCCAGGAGCCCTTCTACAGATTTTATTTAGTGTTATGAATGCCACTGCACCAAAGAATTCCACAGCAATTAGAATTATGATATAATCTAATGTATTATTTTGCCCTGTGTTCATATTTATATTTTTATAAACATCTGTAGGCTCAAAAAAGAAAACAGTGTTCTTTCTAAAGTTATCGGGGCAGGAACGCCTGGGCCTGGGTAGCTCAGTCAGTTAAATGTCCAACTTCAGCTCAGGTCATGATCTCACAGTTCGTGGGCTCGAGCCCCTCATTGGGCTCTGCGTTGACAG
Source organism: Lynx rufus (assembly GCF_022079265.1). Taxonomy (NCBI): domain Eukaryota; kingdom Metazoa; phylum Chordata; class Mammalia; order Carnivora; family Felidae; genus Lynx; species Lynx rufus. The sequence goes on along the minus strand of NW_025814856.1, from coordinate 162,660,383 downwards.
TGCAGAGCCTGCTTGGGATTCTCTGTCTACCTCTCTCTCTGTCCCTCCCCCTCCTCTCAAAATAAACATTTTTTAAAAATCTTTTTAATGTTTATTTTTGAGAGAGAGACACGCACAGCGTGAGCAGAGGAGGAGTAGAAAGAGAGGGAGACACAGAATCTGCAGCAGGCTTCAGGCTCCCAGCTGTCAGCGCAGAGCCCGACGCGGGGCTGGAACTCACAAACCGCGAGATCATGACCTGAGCCGAAGTCGGAGGTTTAACCAACTGAACCACCCAGGCACCCCAAAATAAACATTTTTTAAAAATCCAATCATATGTACTTCAACTGACCGTTAGCAGTACAACATATAAAGGACATCACCAAATTTAGCTTTCTAAGTTACCAAGAATTTAGAATACCTTAACTTGAAAGTAGATATTCAGATATATTAACAATAAATACAAGTGACATGCCATATTCATGCTACTGAAGATCGAAGCGCCAATGGGACATGATAGAAATCTACCCAATTGTACGGTCATGACTCAAGTACAGGTCTAAGAACACCAGCAATGACACCGAGCAAGTATTCAGCTATTCCACCTTGCAATGGCCAAGCCCGGATGGCAGAATTTGGTCAAGCTCTGAGTCCAAAACCAAAGGTCAGCACACCCCTGGTACAAGTGCATGTAGCTCTCGTCTAGGCATACGTGAAAGACCAGGCAACTGTGCAGTGATCAGATTCCTGGAGTTGTAGATGAAAATTTCCGTAATTCCACCCACAAGAGATACAAACACGAAATGCTTGTACTGCAGTAGCTGTAGTATTTCTGTGTTTCAGGGAGTTTCCGGGAAGGCTTCCTGGAGCAGGTGACCTGACAGCTGAGTCTTGAAGGAAAAACAGAAGTTACCAGATGTCCTGAGAAGGGAACACAGTCATTCCAGCAATGCAAAGTCCTGGAGGTGTGCTCGGCAAGGGACGTCCAGAGAACTCCAAATGGGGCAGTGCTGCTAGATGTGAAAATGTGGGATCGTGGGGAGGAGAGCGCAGACGCACGTGATGAGAGAGGCTTGCAAGCTGTGAACTCACAGAAGCGACAAAAGAGGATGGAAAGAATTAAAAACAGCAATTACCAAACAGGCAGTAAACTAACATTGAGGGGCGCCTGGGTGGCTCAGTCGGTTAAGAGCCAGACTCTTGATTTTGGCTCAGGTCATGATCTCACGGTTTGTGAATTCGAGTCCTGCGTTGGGCTCTGCACTGACAGCATGGAGCCTGCTTGGCATTCTCCCTCTCCCTCTCTCTCTCTCTCTCTGCTCCTATCTCTCTCGCTCGCTCTCTCTCTCAAAATAAACTTTTCAAAAAGGGATATTTTTAAAAAACCTATCTGTAAAAACAAAAAACTAACATTGAACTGGTGATTCGTATTTATTGAGCACTTTAGACAATCATCTAATTGAATCCTTACATCAACCACATGAGGTAGATGTTGCCGTTTTTACACCTCAGTTTATGTGAAATTTTACGTGTCTCTACATGTGTTGTGACACCTTTTATCCCGGACAAGTTTTTCCAGGATATTTGTCTGGCAAATAATCTGTGAAACAGGGGTAGTGTCTCCCTCTGGGGGAGAAGGCATATTTATTTCTTCATTAGGATAATAAAGATACTGTCTTCCCCCAGGTCAGAATTTGCACATGTAGGAGAAGCTGGGTGGCTCAGGCAGTTGGGCATCCAACTTCAACTCATGTCATGATCTCACGGTTCGTGGGTTTGAGCCTCACGTTGGGCTTTATGCTGATCAGATTCTCTGTTTTCCTCTCTCCCCTCCCCTGCTGGTGTGCTCTCTCTCTCTCTCAAAACTAAATAAACACTTAAAAATTTAAAAATTAAAATAAAAATAAAGAAGTTGCACATGTATGCTAGTATCACCCTCATAAGATTAGGATAGGACTGCCAGGTGAAATATAGGATGCCCAGTTAAATTTGAATTTCAGATAAACAACAAGTGTGGACTGTGCGATACTTACACTAAAAATTATTTGTTGTTTACCTGAAATTCAAATTTAATGGACATCTGTATTTTTACTTGCTAACTCTGGCAACTCTACGTTGAGAATTTCCTAAGCTTGCTGTCCCCCTGCTGTGACACAGAACCACACTGTGTACAGCAGCCACCTGAGCCACCTGAGTTGTCCGTATGGGCGAACTGATGGGAACGTGAAGCTTATGCTCTCTGCTGCTCTGTGAGTAATGAAGTCCCTCGTCTCTGACCCAGGAGTCTCCTGTCTTCTCCACTGTCTCTGGAAACTATAGCAGGCTAACTTGTGAATTTACAAATCGGATAAACCCCAGAACCAACAGTTCCTTACTTGACAACAATCCCCTATGGAGAAACACTGAGGTTATTTCTAATCTAATTAGACAATATTACTAATGTAAGCAATACTGTCCCAAATATCCTGGAACATACTTCTCTGTGCATAGGTATAATAATGTCTGTTGGAAACTTTGCTAGAAGTGGAAATGTTTGTTAGGTCAAAAGGTATGTATACATAAAATGTTGAAGTATATCAACAACTTGTAGAGGTCATATCCATAAAGGTAAATATCCATGAGGTATAAGAGTATCTGTTTCACTCCCCACGTGAATCCACTGTATCCTGAACTTTTTTGATCTCTGCCAACCTGATGAGTAAAAAGTGAGATCTCATTTAGTATTACTTGTATTTATTTCTCTTATTATGAGTAAAGCTGAACATCATCAGCTTAAAAGCCTTGTGAATTTCCTTTTCTCTGAACTGTTCACATTTTAAGCATTTTTCTGGCTTGTTGGTATTTTCTCTTTTTTCAAGTTTTTATTTTAATCACTCAGTGCTCATCATGACAAGCGCCCTCCTTAATCCTCATCACCTATTTCACATATCCTCCCACCCACCTACCCTCTGGTAAGCATGTTTGTTCTCTATATGTTTTTTTTTGTTGTTATTCTCTATATAGTTAACAGTCTGTTTCTTGGCTTCTCTCTCTCTTTTTCCCCCTGTGCTCATTTGTTTTGTTTCTTAAATTTCACATATGAATGAAATCATTTGGTACTTGTATTTCTCTGTCTTACTTATTTTACTTAGCATTATAGCATTATACTCTCTAGCTCTGTCATTGCAAATGACAAGACTTCATTCTTTTTAAAGGCTGAATAATATTCCATTGTGCACACACACACGCACACACACACACACACACACACACACACACACAAACCTAGCTCACATCAACCAATGAACACTTGGGCTGCTTCCATATCTTGTCTATTATAAACAATACAGCTATCAACATAGGGGTGCATGTATCTCTTTGAGGTACTGTTTTTGTATTCTTTGAGTAAATACCCAATACTGTGATTACTGGATCGTTAGGATAGTTCTAGTTTTAACTTTTTGAGGAATCTCCATAATGTTTTCCAGAGAGGCTGCAACAGTTTGCATTCCCAACAAGCATGAAAGAGGGTTCTTTTTTTTCCCCACATCTTTGCCAACATCTGACGTTTCCTGTGTTATTTTAGTCATTCTGATGGGTGTGAGGTGATATCTCCTTCTAGTTTTGATTGGCATTTCCCTGACGATAAGCAATGATGAATATCTTTTCATGTGTCTGTTGGCCATCTGTATTTCTTCTTCTTTTTTTAATGTTTATTTTTGAGAAGGGGGGGAGGGGAAGGGGCAGAGAGCCAGGGAGACACAGAATCTGAAACAGGCTCCAGGCTCTGAGTTGTCAGCACAGAGCCCAATGTGGGGCTCAAACTCACAAACTGCAAGATCATGACCTGAGCTGAAGTGGGACGCTTAACGAACTGAGCCACCCAGGCACCCCGATCTGTACTCCTTCTTTAAGGAAATCTCCGTTCATGTCTTCTGCCTATTTTTAAACTGGATTGTTTGTTTTTTGGCTGTTGGGTTTTATAAGTTCTTTATATATTTTGGATACTAACCCGTTATCAAATATGTCATTTGCAGTATCTTCTCCTATTCCATAGGTTGTTTTGTAGTTTTATTGATTGTTTCCTTTGCTGTGTGGAAGCTTTTTATTTTGATGTCGTCCCAATAGTTTATTTTTGCTTTTGTTTCCCTTGCCTCAGGGGACCTATCTAGGAAAAAAGTTGCTAGGACTGATGTCAGAGAAGTTACTGCCTGCTCTCTTCTCCAATTTTTATGGTTTCAGGTCACACATTTAGGTCTTTCATCCATTCTGAATTTCTTTTTGTGTATGGCATAAGAAAGTGTTCCAGTTTCATTTTTTTGCACGTTGCTGTCCAATTTTCCCAACTAATTTCTCAATTAATTCACCATATAGTTGAGGGTTTATTTCTGGGTTTTCTATTCTGTTCTGTTGATCTATGTGTCTATTTTTATGCGAGCACCATAATGTTTTGATTACTACACCTCTGTTAATGATTTGAAGACCGGAATTGTGATGCTTCCAGCTTTACTTTTCTTTTTCAAGATTGCTTTGGCTATTTGGGGTCTTATGTGTTTCCAAACAAATTTCAGGACTCTCTGTTACAGTTCTGTGAAAAATCTGTTGGTATTTTGATGGGCATTGCATTAAATCTGTGGGTTGCTTTGGGTAATAGAGACATTTTAACAATATTGTTCTTCCAGTCCACGAGCATAGAATATCTTTCCATTTCTTTGTGGATACTTCAATCTCCTTCAACAGTGTTTTATAGTTTTCAGGGTACAGATCTTTCACCTCCCTGACTAGGTTTATTCCTAGGTTTTTTACTATTTTTGGTGCAGTTGTAAATGGGGTTGTTTTCTTAATTTTACTTTCTGCTCCTTCATTATTAGTGTATAGAAATGCAACAGATTTCTGTATATTTTGTATCCTGCAACTTTACTGAATTGTTTCTCAGTTCTAGTAGTATTTTGGTGGAGCCTTTTGTGTCTATATATAGTATCGTATCGTGTCATCTGCATCTAGTGAGAGTTTTACTTTTTCCTTATCAATTTGGATGCCTTTTATTTCTTTTTGTTGTCTGATTTCTGTGCCTGGGACTTTCAGTACTATGTTGAATGAAAGTGTTGAGAGTGGACATCCTTGTGCTATTCCTGACCTTAGAGGAAAGGCTCTGTTTTTCCCCATTGAGAATGATGTTAGCTGTGGGTTTTTCATAGATGGCCTTTATTATGTTGAGGCAGGTTTCCTCTAAACCTACTTTGCTGAGGGTTTTGACCATGAATGGATGCTATACTCTGTCAGATGCTTTTTGTGTCTATTGAAATGATCATATGGTTCTTATCCTTTCTCTTATTGATGTGATATATCATGATTGATTTGTGAATACTGAACCACCCCTGCAACCCTAGAATAAATCCCACTTGATTATGGTGAATGATTTTTTAAATGTATTTTTTTATTTGGTTTGTCAATATTTTGTTGAGGATTTTTACTTCTATGTTCATCAGAGATATTGGCCTGCACTTTTCTTTTTTGTGTGTGCTGTCTTTATCTGCTTTTGGTATTAGGGTAATGCTGGCCTCATGGAATGAATCAGGAAGTTTTCCTTCCTTTTCTATTTTTTGGAATAGTTTGAGAAGCATAGGTAGTAACTCTTCTTTCTTTTCTTTTTTTTTTTTTTTGCATTTATTTATTTTTGAGAGACAGAGAGAGACAGTGTGAGCAGGGGAGGGGCAGAGAGAGAGGGAGACACAGAATCATAAGCAGGCTGCAGGCTCTGAGCTGTCAGCACAGAGCCGGACACAGGGCTCGAACCCATGAACTGTGAGATCATGACCTGAGCCGAAGTCGGATGCTTAACCGACTGAGCCACCCAGGCACCCCAGTGACTCTTCTTTAAATGCTTGGTAGAATTCGCCTGTGAAGCCATCTCGTCCTGGACTTTTGTTTGTTTGGAGTGTTGTTTTTTTTTTTAATTTTTTTTTTCAATGTTTTTTATTTATTTTTGGGACAGAGAGAGACAGAGCATGAACGGGGGAGGGGCAGAGAGAGAGGGAGACACAGAATCGGAAACAGGCTCCAGGCTCTGAGCCATCAGCCCAGAGCCTGACGCGGGGCTCGAACTCACGGACCGCGAGATCGTGACCTGGCTGAAGTCGGACGCTTAACTGACTGCGCCACCCAGGCGCCCCTTGTTTGGAGTGTTTTGAGGACTAATTCAATTTATTTCTTGGTTATTAGTCCATTCAAATTTTTTATTTCTTCCTGTTTCCATTTTGGTAGTTTTTATGTTTCTAACAAGTTATCCATTTCTTCTAGGTTGTCCAATTCATTAGCATATAGCTTTTCATAATACTCTTTTGTGATTGTATTTCTGTGGTGTTGATTGTTATTTCTCCTCTCTCATTTGTGATTTTATTTATTTGAGTCCTTTCTCTTTTTTTTTCTTGGTAAGTCTGTCTAAATATTATTGATTTTTCCAATGAATCGGCTCCCGGTTTCATTCATCTGTTTTACTGGTTTTGTTTTTAGTTTCTATATCATTTATTTCTGCCCTAATCTTTATTATCTCCTTCCTTCTGGTTTTTTAGGTTTGTTGTTCTTTTTCTAGCTTCTTTAAGTATAAGGCTAGGTTGTTTATTTGAGATTTTTCCTGCTTCTTGACATAAAACTGTATTGTTATAAACCTCCCTCTTAGGACTACTTTTGCTACGTCCCAGAGGTTTTCAGCCATTGTGATTCCATTTTCATTTGTTTCCATGTATTTTTTTTATTTCTTCTTTATTTCCTGGTTGACCCATTCACTTAGTAGCATGTTGTTTAATTTCCATGTATTTGTGGTCTTTCCAGATTTTTTCTTGTGGTTGACTTCTAGTTTCATGGCATTGTGGTCCGAAAAGATGCATGGTGTCACTTCAATCTTTTTGAATTTGTTGGGACTTGTTTTGTGGTGTAGTATGTGATCTATTCCGGAGAATGTTCCATGTGCACCAGAAAACAATGTGTATTCTGCTACTTTAGGACGGAATGTTCTGAATATATCTGTTAAACCCATCTGGTCCAGTGTGTCATTCAAAGCCATTGTTTCCTTGGAATGCCTGGGTGTCTCAGTCAGTTGAGCATCTGGCTTGATTTCGGCTCCAGTCATGGTCTCATGGCTTGTGAGCTTGCCCCCAACCCCTCATTGGGTTCTACGCTGACTGTGCAGAGCCTGCTTGGTATTCTCTGTCTCCCTCTCTCTATGCCCCTCCCCTGCTCTCTCTCTTACTCTCTCTCTCAAAAATAAATAAATAAACATTTTAAAAAAACACGTTGTTTCCTTGTTGATTTTCTGTTCAGATGCTCTTCCCATTAGGATTCCTGAGTGGCTCAGCTGGTAAAGCATCTGACTTTGGCTCAGGTCATGATCTCCTGTTTTATGAGTTCAAGACCCACATCAGGTGAGCTCAAGCCTCATTTTGGGTCAGCTCAAGTCCCGCATTGGGTGAGCCCCACTTTTCTCTCTCTCTCTCCCTCTCTCTGTCTGCCCTTCATGGGATTCTCTCTTTCTCCCTCTCTCTCTCTCTGCCCCTTGCTCACTTGTGCCCTCTCTGTTCCCAAAAAATTAAAAAAAAAAAAAAATGGAGTGCCTGGGTGGCTCAGTTGGTTAAGTATCTGACTTCGGCTCAGGCCATTATCTCGCAGTCAATGAGTTCGAGCCCCATATCAGGCTCTGTGCTGACAGCTTAGAGCCTGAAGCCTGCTTTGGATTCTGTGTCTCCCTCTCTTTCTCTCTCTGCCCTTCTTCTACTCATGCTCTGTCTCTCTTTCAAAATAAATAAATAAATAAATAAATAAATAAATAAATAAATAAACAAACATAAAAATTTTTTTTCAAAAGAAGGAAAGAGATGATTTGTCCATTAATGTAAGTGAGGTGTTAAAGTTCCCTACTATTACTGTATTATTATCAATCAGTTCTTTTAGTTTTGTTACTAACATACATATTTGAGTGCCTCCAAGTTGAGTCGTTATAGTGTTTACTTTAAAAAAAATTTTTTGTTTATTTATTTTTGAGAGAGAGACAGAGACAGAACGTGAGTGGGGAAGGGGCACAGAGAGAGGGAGACACAGAATCCGAAGCAGGCTCCTGACTCTGAGCTGTCAGCACAGAGCCTGATGTGGGGCCTTAACCCACAAACTAGGAGATCATGACCTGAGCCGAAGTTGGACGCTCAACACCTAGGTGCCCCACTAGTCTTTGTTTTAAAGTGCATTTTGTCCAACACAAGTACTGCTGCTACTCCACCTTTCTTTTGACATCTATTTGCATGATAAACATTTCTCACTTTCAACTTGCAGGTATCTTTGGGTCTAAAATGATTCTTCTGTGGGCAGCATATAGATCGATCTTGTTTTTTAATCCATTGTCACCCTATGTCTTTTGACTGGAATGTTTATTCCTTTACATTCAAAGTGATTATTAATAGATATGTATTTACTGCCATTTTATTACTTGTTCTGTGGTTGTTTCTGAAGATTTTCTGTGAATGTTTCTTGTCTTTCAAGGTTTGCTGGTTTTCTTTAGTTATATGTATTTCTTTCTCTTTATTCTTGTATATGTATTAGTGGTTTTTGATTTGTGGTTACCATTAGGTTTGTATACAACATCTTCTACATATAGCAGTCTATATTAAGTTAATGGCCATTTAAGTTTGAACCCATTCTTTCCTCCTTTCCTCCTCATTTTTTGGGAATATGGTATCATATTTTACATCCTTTTATTTTGTGAGTTCCTTGACTGATTTTTTTACAGAAATATTTTATTTTACTGCTTTTGTGTTTCCTACCTTCATACTGTCATTTTTGGTCCCTCCTTTCCACTCAAAGAGTCCCCTTTAATATTTTTTGTAGAGTGGTTTAGTGCTCATTAACTCCTTTAGTTTTTGTTTATCTGGGAAACTCTTTATCTCTCCTTCTGTTCTCAATGATAGCCTTGCTGAGGTAAGTATTCCTGGCTGCAGGTTTTTCCCACTCAGCACTTTTTTTTTTTTTTTTTGAATGGATAAAGAAATTGTGGTTTATTTTTATTTTTTTTTATATATGAAATTTATTGACAAATTGGTTTCCATACAACACCCAGTGCTCATCCCAAAAGGTGCCCTCCTCAATACCCATCACCCACCCTCCCCTCCCTCCCACCCCCCATCAACCCTCAGTTTGTTCTCAGTTTTTAACAGTCTCTTATGCTTTGGCTCTCTCCCACTCTAACCTCTCTTTTTTTTTTTTTTTTTTTTTTTACTCAGCACTTTTAATATATCATGCCAGTCCTTTCTCGATTGGAAAGATTCTGCTGAAAAATCCACTGATAGCCTTTGGGTTTCCTTTTTTTTTTTTTTTTTTAATTTTTTTTTTCAACGTTTATTTATTTTTGGGACAGAGAGAGACAGAGCATGAACGGGGGAGGGGCAGAGAGAGAGGGAGACACAGAATCGGAAACAGGCTCCAGGCTCCGAGCCATCAGCCCAGAGCCTGACGCGGGGCTCGAACTCACGGACCGCGAGATCGTGACCTGGCCGAAGTCGGACGCTTAACCGACTGCGCCACCCAGGCGCCCCGGGTTTCCTTTGTATGTAACTGTCCTCTCTGTCTTGCTGCTTTTAATAATTTTTTATTTATCACTACATTTTGCCACTGTAATTACAATATATCTTGGTGTGGATCTGCTTCTGTTGATTTTGTTGGGGGTTCTCTGTGCCTCCTGAATCTGGATATCTGTTTCCTTCCCCAGATTAGGGAAGTTTTCAACTATTATTTCTTGAAATAAATTCTCTGCCCCCTTTCTCTCTCTCTTCTTCTGGGACTTCCATGATACGTTACTGAGTTTCCCTGTCTATTCTCATTTTGCATAATTATTTTTTCTCTCTTTTGTCAGCTTGATTACTTTCCATTACTCTGTCTTCTAGATCACTGATTTGTTCCTCTCCTTCTTCCAGCCTAGTGTTCGTTCCATCAAGCATGTTTCTCCTTGCATTTATTGAGCCCTTTATCTCTGCTATGTTATTCCTTATCTCTGTGTTAACGGTCTCACTGATTTCTCCACTGTTTTCTCAAGTCCAGTGAGCATCCTTATGATCATTGCTTTAAATTCTCCATTAGGCATGTTACTTATGTCGGTTTCCCTTAGATCTCTGTCATGGCCTTGTCATATTCTTTATTTGGGACGAATTCCTCTGTCTTCTCATTTTGTCTAAGTCTCTGTGTGTGTTTCTCTGTGTTAGGAAAGTCAGCTATGTCCCCCGTTCTTGAGGGTAATGCCTTTATTAGGAGAGGTCCTGTAGTGCCCTGCAGTGTCGTGTAGGGCTGGGAGTGTCTTCGCTATGTGCTACATGTGCTCTGCTGTTGTGTCCTGGCTGCTTGGTTCTTCAGGCCAGTCTGCAGAGGCTCTCTTTGCCTCTTGTGGGCAGTGTTTAGTCTGTGGCCTGAATGTGGCGCATTTTAACTAGGTGTGCTCTTCTGAAATGAGACTTGTGATCACCACCGCTGGAACCAAGCCTTGCAAAACTCCTGGGTCAGTAAGTGCAGTGTTGGCAGGGGTTTAGGCCTGTCTTCTGGGGTTGGGACCCACTGTGCTGGTAACGAGGCAAGTGTAAATGGGAAGGGCAGTTCCACCACAGCATGAGGGGGCGGGGCTTGGTGTAAGCAAGTTAAGTAGTGAGTGTCAGCCACTGTGCTCTGTGCTTATGACGAGGAGCAGAAGACGTAAACTGTGCAGGCCTAGTTTCTTTGTTTCCAGAGCGCTTTCTCCATGAACGCTGCCTCTCTGGGACGCACTTCAAGATAAGCAACTAACCTCCCCACTGTGTGCCCCAGGTGCTCACTGACTGCTTCCATGTTGTAGGTCTATGGGCTGTTTGCCCTGCCTTCTCTCCAAGAGCAGCCCCGTGTCCTCCAAGCTCACGGAGCCAATCACGCTAACCTTTAAAACTCCAAGCTTTAAGCCCCACTGAGTTGCAAGAACTCACAAAACTCAGGCCCTCTCGCTTTCCAAGCCAATTGCTATGGGGATTCATGTGTTCCGTTGAGCGCTTATGCGTCTCTCACTCTTTTCCATGACTGTGGCTCTTTCCCCACCACAGTGGTCAGGATCTGTCTCTCTCCCAAGCCATGTCTCCACACTTCTATGTGGCCTCGTCTCTACCTTTATCTGTGGAGATTCTTCTGTCAGACCTCAGATCAATTTCTGGGGTATTCAGGATGATTTGATAGTTATTTAGTTGTATTCGTGGGACGAGATGAGCCTAGGCTCCTCCTACTCCACCATCGTCTTCCCCTCACTATGAGTTGTTGATATTTTCTTATTGGGTTGCACAAATTCTTTATATAAATTAAACACTTGTTTTTCTTGTTATATATACTTTACCTAGTAAAGACGTCTGCCATTTTGCATCTTGCCAAATAAAAATTTAAAATTTTTGTGTAAAGGTTTTCAGTGTTTTGGTGAACACTTTGGTTTGGTTTTGATGCCTTGCTTAAAAAGGCCCTCCCCTCGGGGCGCCCGGGTGGCTCAGTTGGTTAAGTGTCCGACTTCAGCTTAGGTCACGATCTCACACTCTGTGAGTTCAAGCCCTGTGTTGGGCTCTGTGCTGACAGCTCAGAACCTGGAGGCTGCTTCGAATTCTGTGTCTCCCTCTCTCTGCCCCTCCCATGCTCATGCTCTGTCTCTCTCTGTCTCAAAAATAAATAAAAACATTAGAAGAAAATTTTTAAAAAGGCCCTCCCCTCTCTCAGTTTTTTGGTTTTGTTTCTCCAATCCTTCACATTTAAAAAATATATATATCTTTTTAATGTTTGTTTATTTTGAAAGAGAGAGAGAGTGAGCAGGAGAGGGGCAGGGAGAGGGAAACAGAATCCCAAGCAGGCTCCACACTGTCAACGTGAAGCCCAATGCGGGGCTCAAACTCACCGACTGTGAGATCACGACCTGAGCCAAAATCAAGAGTCAGAGGTCCAATCGACTGAGCCACCCAGGTGCCCAAATCCTTCACATTTTTTGAAGAAGACTTGTGAAAGAAACAATGACTCAATACTTCAGCCTCCCTTTGGAAGCATTTTGTATCATCTCTGGGATCCTTGTGGATCACTGGCATTTTCACAGCACAAAGTATTTACTCAATTGGCACACTTGTGGGATTCTCAGCATTGGTACAGCACAGGCTACCACGAGATTTATCAGAGGAAACTTTTGATCATATCTGGGGTGCTGCAAGTCCCAAGGGACCTCTCTCTGTCCAAGTTTCATTATTCAGGAAACAGAAATTTTCACATCACCAGAGCAAAACACAGCCAGAACAACAAAAGTCATTTAATTCAACAAGATGATGAGGCAACCACAGGGTCCCAGTGCTTCCACATGACCTCTTTCTCCAAATCCACATTTTGTAAATTCATATATGGATCTGAGGGAGTTATTTCGGGAACTCCCTATCTGTATTATTGTTACGTTTTCTTCGACTATAACAGGTAGAGAGTCTTGAACTCACATATTTTTTTTTATGTTCACCACAACTCCCAGAAGAGCTTCCTCAATGTAAGATTAGCAGTGTCAGATCTTTAGAAAGGAAAGGGGGCCGCCTGAGTGGCTCAGTCGGTTGAGTGTGTGCCTTTAGCTCAGGTCACGATCTCACGGTTCGTGGGTTTGAGCCCCGCATCGGTCTCTGTGCTGACGGCTCGGAACCTGGAGCCTGCTTTGGATTCTGTGTCTCCCTTTCTCTCTGCCTCTCCCCTGCTTGTGCTCTCTCTCTGCCTCTCAAAAATAAAGAAATGTAATAAAAAAATTTTTAAAGAAAGGAAAGGGTAATTTGACTACCAGGTGATGCATTTTTGCCCCTTATGGCAAATAAGGCATGGCTAATATGGTCTCCAAACAAAACACTATGACAGGGGTCTGTTAATGTGTGACTGAGGATCAGACTGTCACATTCGCCCTGAATTTCTAGATTCAACACAGATTCCTCCATTCATTCCTGTTTGGAAAACAGGATTTTGCCTCCTGCTTATTAAGGAGAAAACAACCTTGTTTGCCTATAAGTGGCGATTCAACTCAGACTTCAAACTTGACAAATATAACATTACAATCTTAGCTGCAGTTTAGAGTGTGTTTTCTCCTTGGGGGTTAATGTACCCGGGCCACCTCATTTCTAGCACCTACTGGAAACAAGAACAGTGAATAGGGGTGCCTGGGTGGCTCAGTCAGTTAAGCATCCGACTTCGGCTCAGGTCATGATCTCATGGTTTGTGGGTTCAAGCCCCGCATCGGGCTCTGTGATGACAGCTCGGAGCCTGGAGCCTACTTCGGATTCTGTGTCTCCCTCCTTCTTTACCCCTCCCCTGCTCATACTCATGCTCTGTCTCTCTGTCTCTCTCTCTCTCAAAAATAAATAACCATTAAAGAAATTAAAAAAAAAAAAAAAACAGTGAGGGGCGCCTGGGTGGCTCAGTCAGTTAAGCGTCCGACTTCAGCTCAGGTCACGATCTCACGGTCTGTGAGTTCGAGCCCCGCGTCGGGCTCTGGGCTGATGGCTCGGAGCCTGGAGCCTGCTTCCAATTCTGTGTCTCCCTCTCTCTCTGCCCCTCCCCTGTTCATGCTCTGTCTCTCTCTCTCTCTCTCAAAAATAAACACTAAAAAAACAAAACAAAACAAAACAAAACCCAGTGAACAGTGAATTCTAGTAACTTAAACAGATCCTGGCTTAGTAAGGCCTTCAAAAGAAAAAGTAGAAATAAAACATTAGAATAGTATAGGTAATTCTAGGTAAGATTCTTCCTCCTCTTGTGAGTATATGTATGATTTTTTGGAGTCTCTGGTTTCTCCTAACCACATATTTAAAAGGGACTCATCATGTATTTTCATTTAAGTGCATATGATGCTTCTCAGTGAAATGAGAAAGACAGTTTTCCATCTGGTTCTGGGATTTTAGGTTCTTTATCTGAAGCTTTTCAAGAAGATGATAAAAACAATTGCTAACTTATATTAAATGCTTACTATATGCCAAGCACTGTGTGAATAAGCACATACTTTGTAGCTTTTCGCCCTCATAATGCCCCCATGTGATAGATACTTCTTTTTTTTTTATTTTTTTTTTAACATTTTATTTATTATTGAGAGACAGAGACAGAGCATGAGCATGGAAGGGGCAGAGAGAGGTGGAGACACAGAATCCGAAGCGGGCTCCAGGCTCCGAGCTGTCAGCACAGAGCCCGATGTGGGGCTGGAACTCACAGACCATGAGATCATGACCTGGGCCGAAGTCTGTCGCCCAACCGACTGAGCCACCCAGTCGCCCCGTGATAGATACTTCTTAAGTCACATCCCGTGTGCTTATAAGGTGGGGTAATCCTCTAACTAAACAAGTCTAATGACTCTGTTAAGGTTATAGAAATTTAATATTAATGTGGAATGGAGTAGGCCCAATAGGCAAGCAGCAACACTTTCATTTTCTCCATTTGTTGCTTTGCTACCTCCAGAGATTTGATGATTATCTTAGAGGCAGAATGGTTTGAATGCATACACATCTATAAACGGGCTTTCCTTTCTTTCCTTCCCTTGATCTAAGTCAGTGGTTCTGAAACATCGGTGTATGTAAGAAATGCTGTGCAGAACTGCATAAAGCCATTTATACCGTACTTTAGGAGCAACTTAAGAAATGTCAAAGGCGACTTGACTCTGTAAGATTTTTTGCCTGTTAGGTTGGCTTTATGCTGAATCATTCGTGGGGAAATAACACAGGATCAAGAGATTCAGGTTAGGGGAGAAAAGAAGACTTGAGAAAAGGGAACTGAGGAGACTTCCACGTAGGGTGAAAGAGGTGCCTATCAGCATACTAGACAATCTAAAGCTGAGGGAGATGGGAAGGAGGCAAGGCCAGGAGGAATGAATGCTAGATACTGTGGTGAAAGTGCTTTATCTATGTTATCTCACTTAATTATTTAAAAAAAAATTTTTTGGGGGGCGCCTGGGTGGCGCAGTCGGTTAAGCGTCCGACTTCAGCCAGGTCACGATCTCACGGTCCGTGAGTTCGAGCCCCGTGTCAGGCTCCGGGCTGATGGCTCAGAGCCTGGAGCCTGTTTCCGATTCTGTGTCTCCCTCTCTCTCTGCCCCTCCCCTGTTCATGCTCTGTCTCTCTCTGTCCCAAAAATAAATAAACGTTGAAAAAAATTAAAAAAAAATAAATAAAATAAAAAAAAATTTTTTTAATGTTTATATTTATTTTTGAGACAGAGAGAGACAGAGCTTGAGCAGGGGAGGGGGAGAGAGAGACACACACAGAATCCGAAGCAGGCTCCAGGCTCTGAGCTGTCAGCACAGAGCCCGACGCGGGGCTCGAACCCACAAACTGCGAGACCATGACCTGAGCCGAAAGTCGGATGCTCAACCAACTGAGCCACTCAGGCGCCCCCCTTACTTAATTATTACAGCAACCCTTCAGATACGGAAACCAAAGTTACAGGTATTCAAATGACTTGCCTGATGTCACAAAGATGGCAAATGGTAAAGCCAACACCCAAACCCAGGTCTCACTCTAAAATTCAAGGTCTTTCCACCATAGCTGGCTTCTTTGTGGGTTAGGACGTCCTGAAGTCAGCCAGAAAGAACTCTGGGGAACGGAGATGTGTTGTCTTGGGATGGCCTAAAGCTTGGGGCGAGATTCTTGTCAGGCCATGTAGTGGAAAACCTTCATTCCTCGTGGAGAGCAGAGAGGCTGACCTGGAATGGATAGTTTAGGAAAGTAAGCAGAATTTGACAAAAATAGCTGCATCCGTGCCTCTTCGTGATTTCTTTCCTTCTGAACACGTGGAAGAGACATCAAGATACTGGGCTGTCATGTACACAGCAAGTGTGTAACACATGGTGGTGTTCCTCAGGTGCTCGCTTCTCCGGTCCCCTGGGAATATCATTTGAGTATCCAGTAAAAGACACGGTAAACTCAGAGGACAGACCTTACTTAGACTGAAAACTGTAATCGTTCCAGGAAAAAATATATATGCCCCTAACTTTGAGGACCTGGTAGCAGCTTTAGGAGAAATAGTCCTTGGCTATAATGACAACAGTAAAGATGTGGAGCTGACCCGGCCAAGCTCACCGGCAGCAGGAGAAGGCAGAAGGCTGGAGAAATAGAGGAACCACTAAGGAAGTCAGTGAGTGTCCTTGACATTCATAAAGAAGAAGGGGCTCCACTGGCTTAAAATTTTGTTTTTACTGTTTATTTATTTTTGAGAGAGAGGGAGAGAGAAGAGTGCGAGTAGGGAAGGGGCACAGAGACAGACACAGAATCCAAAGCAGACTCCAGGCCCAAGCTGTCGGCACAGAGCCCCACGCAGGGATCGAACTCACGAACCTGACCTGAGTCAAAGTTGGCTGCTTAACCGACTGAGCCACCCAGGTACCCCTCCATTGGCTTTAAAGGCTCATGAGCACTTCTAGTTACCGGCATAAAGTGAATTTCACTAAAACAGGACAAAGGCTTTCCACGTGGTAAAAGTGGATAATAGAACAAATAAAAACTATTCCATATCCACATCTAACACCATATCCTGCAATAATTCCACATGGCCAATGAGTTTACTCAAAGAAAAAAAAATTCCTTTTCGTAATTTGTTACCCTACCTTATATGTAGAGAGTGTCTAAGACAATTCAAAGACAAATTCTTGTATAGAGAGAAATTCTAAGAAATTCAAAGACAAAAATGAATACATCTCAATATATACATTTTATAAAACCTAATAAGTCAAGCTACTGAATAAAAAAAATATGAGAAAAATCACTGGATTTTGTGATGTGACTGTGATGTGATATGAAATTTATTTAAATAGGTAAAATCGTTTTCTAGGATCCACCAGTGAATTGCCAAATAGGAAATGAAGAGTTTACAGAGCAGGAAAAAGAAATTAGTGCATAGAAAAGCCTACAGCCTCATGAAATTAAACAAACGCACACATACAAATGCGTACAAGTAAAACATGGGATGTTTCTGTATTATTTCTTATACTCCCACGTGAATCTACAATTATGTGGATAAATTTTTCTATTTAGAAAACAACACAGTGTCAATCAATTTTTGTGAAATGAATGCAAATCAAAACAAAATTAAAATATGATTACATGAAATGGATGTCAGAGCAAATGAAAAATGTTGGCAGGGGTGCCTGGCTGGCTCCGTTGGTAGAGCATGTGACTCTTCATTTCCGGTTTGTGGGTTCCAGCCCCATGTTGGGTGCAGAGATTACTTAAAAATAAAATCTTGAAAACAATGTTGGCAAAAGGATGGGAGACATGTAATATTCTTATATTGATAATAACATTGCAAGTCAGTCCAATCAGCTCTGAGACAATCAGACTTTTAAATTTTCTACAGTTAGAATTTTATATAGGTCATTGTGCAGTTCTGTTTCCTTGGATTTTCTTAATCTTGAAAATCCTGCATGCTTGTTTTAATACGGGAAATTGAGGGAAGGTGGGGGACTAATGAGAACTCTGTATTTAACACTCATTTTTCTGTGAGTTTAAAACTGACTTTTAAAAAGTCTATTATTTAAAAAAGAAAGAATAAAGGAAGAAGCTGTGAATAGACTAAAAGTCATTGAACTGTACTCTTTAAATGGGAAAATTGTATGGTATACTAATTATATCTGAATAAAGCTGCTCTTTTAACAAAGTAAAAGAAAATTAGGGGTGCCTGGGTGACTCAGTCGGTTAAGGGACTGATGTGGTTTCAGCTCAGGTCATGATCTCACAGTTTCATGGGTCTGAGCCCCACATTGGGCTCTGCACATTGACGGCGTGTGGACACTGCTTCTGACGGCGTGTGGATTCTCTCTCTGCCCCTCTCCTGCTTGTGCTCTCTTTGTCTCTCTTAAAATAAATGCACAAACTTTTAAAAACGGTGAAAGAAAATTAAATGCGTATTTTAGAGTTCCTAAAGCAACTACGAAATAGAATATAAAAAGATACAGTGAGGAGCACCTGGGTGGTTCAGTCAGTTAAACCCCAGACTCTGGAATTCGGATCAGGTCATGATGTCACGGTTTGTGAGTTTAAGCCCCACACGGGGCTCTGCGCTGATAGTGTGAAGCATGCTTGGGATTCTCTCTCTCTCTCTCTCTCTCAAAATAAATAAATTAATTAAAAACAATAAAAAGACACAGTGAAAATTATAAGTAAATTAAAATGCAATACTAAAACAAAGTCAAATAATCCAGAAGAGAAAACAGAGAAACGAAAGGCAGAGAGGAAAAGCAGAAGACTAATAATAAAAAAGATCTAAATCCAAGTACTTTAATAACTACATTTAGTGTAGTTATTAACAATAAAAGAGAGATGATCAGAGTAGTCGAGCAAATTGCTAACAGCTCCACTGTAAGAGTGGGAACGCCATGGTTTGGGTTCCTCACCTGCAACACAAAGCCATCATGTGTGCAGGATCCACCTGGGCCACCCCATATCATTCCCATGGGACTTGAGGACAAGGTCATGAACGATGTGAACATAAATCTCAAGCTGCCTATGACCCATGAATTTTGTCTATTGTCAACGCCTATGAAACTATGGCAGGCTGATTTGTCGGCTTGTAAGATGAGTAGCATTTCAACCCTCCACAGGTCTTCCCCGTAAGGTTTATGGCAGGAATGCAAGGCTGGTTCAACGTTCAGAAATCAATCTATCTAACCGACCGTATTAATTGTTTAAGAGAGAAAAGCCACATAAAAATATAAATTGATGCAGAAAAGGCTTTGGGCAAAACAAAACACCCACTCACAATATCAATTCCCGGCAAACTCGGAATAGCAGAGCACGCCCTCAACCTGAGACGTATCTACAAAAACCTACTGTTAAATATGGGCTCGACGTGTGTCCAAGGTAGACCAGAAGTGGTTTCACTGAAGAAGCAGGATTTGGTGGATGACTTGCCTGCCTTCTAGCCCCTGGCGGGAGGATTCTAAGCGGGGGCGGGGGGTGGGGGGCTGCACACTCTCAGAATC
This sequence comes from Lynx rufus, assembly GCF_022079265.1. Taxonomy (NCBI): domain Eukaryota; kingdom Metazoa; phylum Chordata; class Mammalia; order Carnivora; family Felidae; genus Lynx; species Lynx rufus. The sequence goes on along the minus strand of NW_025814856.1, from coordinate 162,641,425 downwards.
CCTGGCAGGACGGACTCCCCATTGCCCATGACAGAGACCTGCTCGTTGACCCCCTGGGCCGGCTCACCTCCCTCGCTTCATTCCCGGGATGGCCTCACAGATGATCCTCCCCTCGCCTGGGGTTCGCTTCGGGGAGGAACCAGCCCCGCGCCCCCTCTCCGTCCGGGGCTCAGTGAAGAGCGAGGCTTCTCCCCACTTGCAGCTGAAGCCCCACGTCCGCCTCTCCGTCTTCCTCTCTCCAGCTCCGTTCAGTGCCTCTCGGTCTGTCTTCCTCGCTTGGAGACCCAGACCCAGCGCCAGGACCCGGGGACGGCGCTGGCTCCTCCCGGCCGCAGGGGGCGCTGTGGGGCCGGGCCGGGCGCGAGTCCCAGCGTGCACCGCGCGGGGGCTGGGCCTAGCGGGGCTGGACGGGGGCGGGAGGCCGCGCGCCGTGGGCGGTGCTGGGGGGGGGGGTGACCCGTGCGCTCGGCGTCTCCAGGGCAGCGGCGAAGGCAGGGGCAGAGGCGGGGGCCGTGAAGGGCCATGGCTGAGCTGGCTCCGGTAAGAGGGGCCTTGGAGGATGCGGGCCCTGTCGAAACTCGTCCCTGTCGCGATCTGGTGTGGGGTCCCGATTCGGGCAGTGAGGCGGCGGGGGACTGTCCGTGCGTGACCCTGGACTGAGCTCGGAGCCCCCGGCGGGTAAAGGGACGGTTTTGGTGCTCAGGTTGTTTCTGCAAGGGAATAGGAAGAGAAGGGGTCACTGGGAGAAATTCAGGGTCTAACCAAGCGTCCCCTCTTGTCACCCGCTCTTTCCGCCGTGTCGGAGTTCTTTGGTTTCTCTTGGGTTCTTGTTCTGTGCTCTGCTGATGGATGTAACCTCAAAGAAGCTCATCTGTATAAACGGATGAAAAAAAAGTTAGGGGAAGGAAGACTGGGAATGAAAGGAACTGGAGACTGCTCCCTCTAGGAAATGACAGAAAATTTGAAACCAGTTGGGGTGGTTGATGGGAAATTTCAACACCGGTTTTAGAGTTTAATGGGCATATCCTGGGCTCAATCCAGGAAACTCTGTTAAATTCAACTAAGTATATAACCTGCCTACTTATGCAAGTTTTGCTTCTACCCTTACTGAGATTTTCATATCTAATAATCTTACTAAGGTAATGCATTTTTTCCCCTTCCGCTTCTCACCTCCTCCCCCATCAGGTATAGGACACAGGGAACCTTTCTGTACTGTACTATCTTTGCAACTTCCTGAGTCTATATTTCAAAATAAAAAGTTTTTAAAAGTCTTGCATACCAATAATTGGTTGTTGCTAAGTAAAGGATCCCCCTTTAGGTGATGCATGTGTTCAAAGGACTGCTGGTCATTAATTCACTATGTGGGTCAAACAGACTTCTGTGACCCCGTTATTACATTGTTCATGGCATCAGCCAGAGAGAATGATAGAATATATATATATCACATATAATTATATATATGTATATGATTTTCTTTTTTTAAATTTTTTAACATTTATTCATTTTTGAGACAGCACGCGTGTGCGCACACACAAGCAGGGGAGGGGCAGAGAAAGAGGGAAACAATCCAAAGCAGGCTCCAGGCTCTGAGCTGTCAGCACAGGGCCCAACGTGGGGCTCAAAGCAACAAACCACGAGATCATGACCTGAGCTGAAGTCCGAGGCTTAACCAACTGAGCCCACCCAGGTGCCCCTATATGATTTTATTTTTAAGTAATCTGTACACCCTTGTGGGGCTCAAAGTTACAACCCCGAAATCACGAGTTGCATGCTCCACCAGCTGAACCAGCCAGGCGCCCAAGAATGAGATTTTAATATAGTTTCTTCTCGTCTCTTAAAGACATGGGCATTGAAAGATGGTAGCCTGAAAGTGAAAATGTATGTATGTACTGTTTGTGATTCCAGGTAACAATGACATTTGATGATGTGGCCTTATATTTTTCGGATCAAGAGTGGGAGATCCTGGAGAAGTGGCAGAAGGAAATGTATCAGCAAGTGATGAAGACCAATTATGAGACTCTTGATTCCCTGGGTAGGATTGGCTTCAAAGAAATCATTTTTGGGGAACCAGCCTAATACTATTAGGCTTTCCACTCTGTATTAGCTATTGAGTATGATTCTGTGGCCAGTTTCCACTTAGAATATCTTCTTAACTTCCTATCATGGATGGCCTGGGAATATTTAACAGGTCATTATTTTATCTAGTGATATCTGCACCCCCCCCAGTCTTATTAATTCAGAATTCTCTTTCACCCCAAACCTCCCTTGTTTGTCCCACAGTTAGAATTACTAAATAACCTCATTGCCTCTCTCTCTCTCTCTTTTTTTTTAAGTGTATCCTTTTTTAAAAACTGATACTTTGGTGCCTACGTATGTTGCCTCAACAAGATGAGTTTTCTCTCCTCGTAAGAACTGGGGGAAAAGTTCCCTGGTAGAGGGAGAAGGGGTGGTGGGATGGGACACGTAGGTATACCCGGAGAAATACTCACGGGGTAGATTTGAAGAGAAAGTTGAGATTATACTTTGCCATTTATCCAACTTGCTTTAACTCATTCTTACATCATTAAAACCATTTCTACCATTACCAATTTAACAGGTGATCTCAATATAGCCTGTAGGATTCTCTCCCTCTTTTGGGGTTTATAATCTCTTCTATCTGAGATAGGGATGACAAGATGAGTCAGTTGTGTGAAATCAGAGGGAAGAAAATTCTAAGCAGAGGAAAGATTAGTGCAGAAGTTTAAGGGTTGGAGTGCATGAGCTCATTGTGTGATGGGAACCACGCTAAGGCTAGTCACACATGCAGAGAAGGCTAGGAGATGAGAACTGTGGTGCCAAGTCTGGAAGGGGCCTCTAGGTCAAGGTACAGAGTTCGATTTAGTTCTGTATACAAAGGGAAGGTGATGAGAGGATTTATACAGGACTAGTAAGACAAAATTTGTTGGAACAATTAATTACTTGGGTTGCCATGGGGAGAATGAATTGTAGCGCACAGCAATGAAAGGAGAGACACCAGCCAAGAACTTCAGCAGTGCAGGTGAGGCTTCATGGCAGCTGAACGAGGTAGGTGGTGATAAAGGTAGAAGTAGACAGGCTCTGAATGTCTTTCGGAGGTAGCGTCCCGGATGTTGCTGGTGGGTTGGATGTTGAGCCTAAAAGTGAAAGAAGAATCAACTCCTAGATTTTTGGCTTGAGTATGTTGAAGCCAATGGCTTTATTCGATGACATCAGGAACGCTTGGGGAAAGGACCTTAAGTGTGAGATATTTATTAGACATTATATGGAAATATTTATAATTGGGTATGCAAGAGTGGAATTCCAAGTGAAGATCAGGGCCGGATTCACAAATTTGGAGTCACTGTATAGATGGTGTTTAAAAAAAATTTGTTTTCATGTTTATTTTTGAGAGAGACCATGACTGGGAGAGGAGCAGAAAGAGAGGGAGACACAGAATCCAAAGCAGGTTTCTGGCTCTGAGCTGTCAGCTCAAAGCCCCACGCAGGGCTCGAACCCACCAGCCGTGAGATCATGACCTGAGCCGAAGTCGGACGCTCAACCGACTTGAGCCACCCAGGTGGCCCAAGATGGTGTTTGAAATCTCAGGGCTAGGTGGAATCATCTAGGGAGAATATGTAGATAGGACAGAGCCCCAGGACACCTCAACATTTGGAGGTCAAGCAGAGCAGTCTCAGTCCAGTAAGGTAGGAGAAACTCGAGCTACGTGCTTATCCAGGGTTGAGTTGGGAGTTATCACAACTAGTGTCCTTGTGCTTGGAAAATCCAGTCTGATTTTCCCACTTTTTAAAACCCGAAGGGCATTATTTACAAATGATTTTCTGGACGGGCATCCAGATATTAGCCCCAGAGATTAGGATTTAGCAGGTCCAGCCTCAGGCCCAGGAGTCCACATTTGTCACAAGCCCTTCAGGTGCTGCCAATGCTTGATCCAAGGTCTCAGCGGTAGGTGACACTACTACAGGGCATCCATTGGATCTTCTAAAATCATTCCTTTACTTTAGAGCTGTCCTTCTTCCCTTCATGCTTATGTCATTAGACACATTACTCTCTCTCTCTTCATCATTGCCATCATTTAACAACTTCCTGGTTCCTTCACTGCACCTCAGTAGTTAGTCTCCTTGAATATGGGGAGTCTAGTCAGAAGCGTTTAGTGATCAGGCTCCCTTCTTGACCTCCTGTGATTTTGCTTTTTATTGCACTCACATTGTTCTCATAATGATCATTTTTTAGGACTTTCTGCCTGGGTCTGTTGGCCTTTTAAAAATCATTGTCCAGGGGCACCTGGGTGGCTCAGTTGGTTAAGGGTCTGACTTCGGCTCAGGTCATGATCTTACAGTTTGTGGGTTCAAGCCCCGCATCGGGCTCTGTGCTGACAGCTCAGAGCCTAGAGCCTGCTTTGGATTCTGCGTCTCCCTCTCTCTCTCTGCCCCTACCCCATTTGGGCTCTGTCTCTCCCTCTCTCTCTCAAGAATAAGTAACCATTAAAATAAAAGTAAAAATCATTGTCCTTAACTTCCCCATTTCCTTTAGTTTTGTGAAACATTGCAGAGAACATTTAAGCTAAGCAGTCTTGGTTAGGCTATATTTTATTGTCATTCATGTAATTTCAAGGGTTTCAATTTTTTTTTTTATCGCTTATTTATTTTTGAGAGAGAGAGAGAGAGAGAGGCAGAGTGCGAGTAGGAGAGGGGCAGAAAGAGAAGGAGACACAGAATATGAAGCAGGCTCCAGGCTCTCAGCTGTCAGCACAGAGCCCGATGCGGGACTCGAACCCACAAACTGTGAGATCATGACCTGAGCCGAAGTCGGACGCTTAACTGACTGAACCACCCAGGCGCCCCGGGTTTCAATTTTTTTTAACTTAACTGTGATGTCCTGTCTTCAGGAACCAAAGTCAACTCTGATAATCATGTTCAGTGAAGAACTCAGATAAATCCAGATTGAGTCTATGTGGACTCTCTTTGCAGGTGGTGTTTTTTCCAAGCCGGATTTGATCACTTGGATGGAACAAGGGAGAACGCTGTTAATCAGAGACCAGGGACCCTTGGAGAAAAGAATGACACTTAGCCCTTCTGCTGATGAGCAGTGCGGCACGCAGAAGACTGGAAAGTTGCTGTATTTTGGTGAGTATGATGGATTTAGGGTCATGACTGATTTCTTTTATCTTTGTGGATAGTCAGCTGGACGTTGTGAATAAGCATTGTTTTGATGGAGAGTGTTCTTTTTTCCCTCAAGTGGGAAGCAAATACAAGAACGTATTACTTTTATAAGGAGGGAAATTGTGTATGTTTTGTTAAAAAAAAAAAATTATGACCCTGGAAAGAAGAATTCCCTGTAAAAGAACAAGTTGAGGACCCATTTGTCAAGTCCTAAGGAACAGCCATCTTCCCCATGACACCACTGTGTCCATTTGAGTATAGAGAAATGGAAAACCGTCCAATTTGGTATAACATACTATTTTTTTATTGTACAGATTTTTAGAACTTGAGTTCTAAAATCCTGTTGAAAGATTCCTTTTTAAAAAAAATTTTTTTTTTAATGTTTATTTTTGAGAGAGACAGAGACAGAATGCAGTGGGGGGAGGGGCAGAGAGAGAGGGAGACACAGAAGCAGGCTTCAGGCTCTGAGCTCTCAGCACAGAGCTCGACGCGGGGCTCGAACTCATGAGCTGTGAGATCATGACCTGAGCCGAAGTTGGACGCTCAAGCAACTGAGCCACCCAGCTGCCCCAGAAGGATTCCTTTTTGAATTCCTTGTATCACAAGAAAAACATTGGAAATACTTTAAATGCTTAAGGGAATATGTTATTTTTTAGACTATGCTAATGTTTTATTAAATGGAGATCTAAGTCCCTGGAAGTCATAGGACTCCCCTTAAGAAGAAGGGATTTGAGCCCAGGGAACGTATGGGCTAGCTCCATCAAAACAAAAAAAGAATTCCCAAAGACTTCATTTCATTGCCAATGTCTATTATTTCATTTATCTAACAAGCATTGAGTCCCTACCATGTTCATAGGACTGTGTTAGTTATTACTCAGGCTGGGGGTGGGAAGGAGACACATACATATACCCATATATATGTTCCGCTGGAGGATTTGGTCTTCGTGCTCACCTGGGATGGCAGTTAAGTTAGTTGATCATATTGAACTGTTGGACTAGTCATCTATATAATGGGACTGTGTACAATTTAATAAAATAGTAAGTGGCAGTGGTAGTAGGAGTTGTATAGGGATTTAGAGGAGAGTGAGTGGAGTAGAGACAGCAGTTTCCCAGGAGGCCTTCTAAAGGAATTAGGATTTAAATAGCAAAGAATGGACGGATTTGGTTAGAGAAGATCAGCAGGGGTTATACATGAGCTGTCTCAAAGGTGGGAACAAGCCCATTGTGTTTAGAAAACGTATAGCTGAATGTGATTCTTGGGAGCGTATGGGAGGTGGAGAAGGGGAAACATGACATGATGTCAGATTAGCTGGGGCCAGAAATCCCAAGGAGGAAGTTTGACTTCATCCTTTAGAAAGGGAGGACCCAGAAAGGTTTTTGAGTACCAAAGCCAACTTTGGTGGCTGTCCCTAAAAACGAATGTTCCTTCGTGCCAGGTGGTACTCACCCAATAATCACAACTGCTCCTCTGCCTGGAATAAATAGTAAGTGATAAGAAATAGAGTTCAAGGAGACAGGTAAGTACGCTTTTGCCATGACCTAGGCGTTAGCTATGGAGTGCTAACTTAGTAAATGACATCATCCTGTTGTTGTTAACAGTGACCACAGAGCATAATCAGAGTTCTCTGGGGGCAGGCCCACCCTTCCTGACAGGTGAGGTTTCCTCCTGTGTTAAGAGAGTTTAAAGCAGAGCCTGGAGCCTGTTTCCGATTCTGTGTCTCCCTCTCTCTCTGCCCCTCCCCCGTTCATGCTCTGTCTCTCTCTGTCCCAAAAATAAATAAACATTGAAAAAAAAAAAAATTAAAAAAAAAAAAAAAAAAAAAAAAAGGAGAGGCCTAGGACCCAGTTCAGCAGGCAGGAGAAAAAGCGGTTCTGAAATATATCAGCTCAGGCCAGCATCTGGAATTGACCGCTCCAGTTTTTGCGGGTGAGAATACGGTGCGAGCTCAGCTCCCCATTTCCTGTCATCATGGTTTTTGCTCTGGGAACAGCAGTGACTATGCGTCTATTAATATCTTTCTTACAATGCAAAGTTCCTTGGAAAAGGGCATTATTTCCATAGCGTTCTTTGTGAAATTTAGTAAACTGTCATTTTGACATTCTTAAGAAAGATACTTTCTTTTTTTTTTTATGTTTATTTCTGAGAGAGGGAGCACAAGTGGGGGAGGGGCAGAGAGAGGGGGACAGAGGATCTGAAGTGGGTTCTGCACTCACAGCAGAGAACCCAATGTGGGACTCGAACTCGTGAACTGTGAGATCATGACCTGGTCTGAAGTTGGACACTTAACTGACTGAGCCACCCAGGTGCCAAGAAAGATATTTTTTATTAGCATTTCTTCCAGAAAGCTTTTCCTGAAATCTGTGGTAGAAGGGGCAAGAATATGACCCAAAGCCTTTATACTTCAGTATCACGTGATTTACTTCACAGATTTAAGGAACTAGAATAGAATGGTCATATTCTCAGACTAGCTCATTTTTATTTTCTTTCAACTTCTGCTTATTCTCTGAGGATAATCCATTGGTTCACAAGATGTATTTGCCTGCAATTTTTTTTCCACACGCAGCCATTTCTTAACACTTGATGGAAGAATTTGCACGTCACAGTTAGATATACTTGGCCTGTGGCAAGCAGATACACAAGGTCATCAAGATCAATGGGATTCCTTTTCCCGTGCTGGTAGTGACGTGAAGACCATTCTTGACGCCATCGTAGCACAGACACGTCATTGGTAAGGGTGGGTCTTCTTTTTTTCTCTCCAGGTGACCAAGGAAATCTTGGGGCAGAAGAGGAGGAATGCCGTTCAAATGGCCTCCAAAAGCAGGGTTCGTGTGCTACCTTCCCAGGGGAGGAAAGAAAGATCTTACCAAATCAAAGAGCCACCTTACGGCACCCAAGTCTCCAAGAAATAGGGATTCCACATGAAAACCTTGACAGCATATCCTCTAATCGGGATAAGAACGATCCATGGCCTACGCGGGTAGGTACCCCAGGTCACTTGGAAATTCCACCGGGGCCAAGATTTTATTCCTGTTTTGTCTGTAGGAAGGTCTTCCAGGTAAAGAGAGACTTGGTAAAGCACAAAAGAAACCACGCCAAGAGCCAGCTCTGTAAATATCCACAGCACAAAAATGAATCCAGAGGGAGCTCTGAACTCCGGTGGAACCGGCCGGTCCTGTGTAAGAAGAAGCGTTTCCAGTGTGGCAAGTGCGAGAAGAGCTACTATCTGAAGTGCAGCCTGATCATTCACCAGGTTGTTCACATGGGCCAGCGCCCCCTCCCATGCCCCCAGTGTGACCAGACCTTCCAGTTTAGAGCCACTCTGAAGAAGCATCTGGGTTTGCACAAAAGGGAGAGACCATTTTCCTGTGAGCGGTGCGGCAAGGGTTTCGTCTCGCGGTGCAAGCTCACGGAGCACGTCAGGGTGCACACTGGGGAGAAGCCTTTCCGGTGTCCAGAGTGTGACAGAAGCTTCCGCCTGCGGAGAAGTTTGAAGGCCCACGTTTGCCGACACAATGGGAAGAAGCCTTTCCGTTGCCCGGAGTGTGGCAGAAGCTTTTCCCGAAAGGCTGCCGTGAAGGCCCACCAGAGGATCCACGGTGGAGAGAAGCCGTTTTCTTGCGACGAATGTGGTCGGAAGTTCACGCACAAGACGAAACTCACTGAACATATCAGAGTTCATACGGGAGAGAAGCCCTTCCAGTGTCCCGAGTGTGAGAAGAGCTTCCGCCTGAAGAGAAGCCTCAAAGCCCATCTATTTCAGCACAGTGGGAAGAAGCCCTTCCAGTGTCCCGAGTGTGACAGGAGCTTCTCTTGGAAGAACGCCATGAAGGCCCACCAGCGTCTACACAGCGAGGAGAAGCCGTTCTCCTGCGGGGAGTGTGGCAAGAGGTTTACCCGGCCCTCGAAGCTCGCTCGCCATAGCAGAGTCCACAACAGGCAGAGGGAATTCTCCTGCGATGAGTGCAAAAAGACGTTCCCTCGGCAGTCGAGGCTCACGGAGCACCTCAAGGTCCACGCCAAAGAAAAGCCGTTCTCCTGTCCCGAGTGCAGCCGGAGCTTCAGCCGACACTCGCACCTCGCCGAGCACAGGAGGCTTCACGGTGGGGAGGAGCCCTTCCGGTGTCCTGAGTGTGACAAGAGCTTCTTCTGGAAGGCCTCCCTGAAGTTCCACCAGCGGCTACACAGGGGCGAGAAGCCGTTTGCGTGCAGCGAGTGCGGGAAGACCTACACCCAGCAGTCTCAGCTCACCGAACATCAGAGACTCCACAGCGGAGAGAAACCCTTCCGGTGTCCTGAGTGCAATAAAAGCTTCCGTCTCAAAGGGAATTTGAAAAGCCACCTGCTCCAGCACAGTGACAAAAAGCCGTTCTCCTGCGTTAAGTGCGGCAAAAGTTTCACTCAGCGGTACAGGCTCACTGAACACATTCGAGTCCATAGTGGTGAGAAGCCCTTCCGGTGTCCCGAGTGTGACAAGAGCTACTGCATACGGGGAAGCCTGAAGGTCCACTTGCACACGCATAGTGGAGAGAAGCCCTTCGGGTGTCCGGAATGTGGCAAAGGCTTCCTCCAGAAGAGAAGTCTGAAGACCCACCTGCACCATCACAGAGGGGAGAGGCCTTTTTCTTGTGACGAGTGTGGAAGGAGCTTTACGTACATGGGAGCACTCAACACCCATATGGCCGTACATGCCAGGGCAAAGCCCCTCAGTGTCTAGGCCAAGCCACGCAGAAAGGCAGCAGTGACAGCTCTTAGGTGGCGTTAGCAGCTCTGTCGGATCCACGGTAGAAGGGGGATAAGGGATTCACGGGACACCCGCCTCACATACGCTGGCCAGATGCACAGCAGGCAGGGCGTGACAGCTCCTTGACAAAGGTCCCCAATTATCCAGGCACAAGAGGCGTCTCCCCTCTGTGATTCCTGTGGACCAGGCCTGCCGGTTCTGGAAGAAACACTCGACTCTGCCGCCATTCCGGCAGTTTTTAGCAGCGTCATCCAAGAGCACGGTAATACCTTTATTAAATTCTGAAACCTTGGGGCACCTGGGTGGCTCGGCTGAGTGGTTGATTTCAGCTCAAGTCATGATCCCGGGGTCGTGGCATCGAGCCCCGCGTCGGGCTCTGCGCCGAGCTTAAAGCCTGCTTAAGATTCCCTCTCTCTTTCCCTCTGCCCCTCTCCCCCACTCGCGCGCGCTGTCTCTGAAATAACAATAAAAGAAATTCCGAAACCACAGCTCGATTGAAGAAATGTTACAGACTGAAATGTTTCCCCTCAGACGCCTCAGTCTGCTTTCTATTATCAGGCCTCCTTATTTAAATTTGTACTGAGACTTTCAGTTTTTTCTCATATAGTGAATTTTGATTTCTCTCACATGGTGAGAGCATCTGTGTCGCAGGGGAATTTCTCTATATTACCAAAAATAAGTGTTGTCTACCATCTCCTTTGTTAACGATGGTGCACATAAATTTTTGTTTCCCTCTGGTTTAATTTAAATCACCGAAAAATCCACCATTGTCGGTAACAAGCAATGATGTAACTAACCCCTCTGCATTTTCAGTAGTATACATCAATTCTCCACGAGACATACTTGCCTTAATATTGGGGCTTTTGGGTAAATACCAAAGGAAAAAATATTGCCAGTCCAAGACATCACTCCATTTTTTGTTCTGTGGCCCAATCGATCATTCTAAGGTGATTTTCCAGCCTGTTCTAGCGAACCTTCATCTGTCTCATGGACTGTGTCTTTTAACATCATTCCTACAAAAATGTACGGCTGTGCTTCCTTAGGGAATCTTTGGGGCCTATGGAAAATTCCCACTGCTGTAGTACCCGGTGGTTGCTGATCACCTGAATCAGAATCAGCTGGAATCAAGGACACCCTACAAGTCACAGTGTGTCTATGAGAACCAACGTCTGGTTGGTACACTCCTGTAGGTGCAAGCCTCTTGGCGAGTCAGTGGTGTCTTTGTGCAAAGAAAAATGCGCTTCCTCTAACCTGTGCCAGGGCGCGTGTGGGCTGGATGTCAGCCTCGGCGGCCTCTTCACCAGCACACCTCAGGACAACGCCGTGCCTTCGCCTGGGATACGTGTGGAAACGCAGGCCCCAGGGACCCTTCCCACACCTACTGAGTGACAGTCTGTTCAAGTGAACTTGTTGGAAAAGCTCCAGAACATTTGTTCTAGTGAGTGGAGAGACTGGAGGAAGGAAAACTCTTTGAAAGCATTCTAGTCATCCTGCCGTGAAATTCAGGTTAGACCTTTTCCTTTAAGCCTTTCTCTCCTCCATTTTGTAATCAAGCTCGTTGGGATAAAAGTTTCTTACGTTATGTGTGTGTTAGGTCAGGCTGCCATAACAAAACACCACAGACTGGGGGGCTTAAGGCACAGAAATTTGTTTTCTTACAGATCTAAAGGCTAGAAGTCCAAGACCAAGGGGCCAGCAGGATTGGTGTCTGGTGAGAGCTGGCTTCCTGTGTCCTTATGTTGTTTTTTTCCTCTGTGCACAGGGTGGGAGTGGGGGATTGCCAGTGTTTCTTCTTTTTGTTAGAAGGATACCAGCCCTATTGAATTAGGGCCCCAATCCTATGGCCTCATTTAACCTTAACTAGTAGACCTGAGCAAAGCGAATAAGGAGGCGCGGAGATTAAGAATGCTGTGTGTTCCTAAATGGAAAGAAATACCAAGAATGGGGAGGAAGTACTTCCTCCTCTGCTGCTGCCACCACCACCACCACCAGCCACTGCTAGCTGTGCGTGTTTGTCATCGGTTCCTCTCCTGAGCCACCACTTGTGCAGTAATGTCTTATCTCCTAGGTGCTGATGACTTTCAAATCTGTACATCCGTCTCCCTAGTTCACCTTCCCCCTGAGTATTTCTGATTTCCACAGGCATCTCAAACACAAAATGCCCAAGATAAGACTTTGCATCCAGGGGCGCCTAGGTGGCTCAGTCGGTTAAGCATCCGTCATCGGGTCAGGTCGTGATCTCATGGTTTGCGAGTTCGAGCCCCACCTTGGGCTCTGTGCTGACAGCGTGGAACCTGGAGCCTGCTTTGGATTCTGTATCTCCCTCCCTCTCTGCCCCTCACTCACATTCTCTCTCTCTCAAAAAATAAGTAAACATTTAAAAAATTAAAAAAAAAAAAGACTGTATCCATATCAACCCTCACTCTGCACTCTTCCTTACATTCTTGTATTTCCCACCTCTAAAATTATACTAACTAATCCCAAAGCTGTAAATCTGATAATGATCCTAGGTTTTCCTCCACCCAATCTGTCTCCTAAATTCCTCCCAAACAAATGCCCTTCTTTATCTCTACCATCACCACTGACTGAAGCCAACTTTTAAAAACATTATTGTTTAAGTTTGTTTACTTCTTTTAGAGAGAACACAAGCGGGGGAAGAACAGAGAGGGAGAGAGAGAGAATCCCACGCAGGCTCCATGCTGTCAGCAGAGAGCCTGATGTGGGGCTCGAACTCACAAACCACGAGATCATGACCTGAGCTGAAATCAAGAGTCTGATGCTTAACGGACTGAGCCACCCAGCTGCCTCCTCCCAAAGCCAACTTTAAAAAAAATTTAGTGTTTTTATGGGCAGATTTTCCTGCTTTCTCCTGCAGTGCATTCATTACCCTTATAACAGGTTGATTTCCCTAATATCCAACTCTAATGTTATTCTCAAAAAATATTTTTTATAAGCTTCCAATTTTATTACAAACGTAAACTCCCTAACGTGACCTCAGAAAGAAACCTTTGAGCTGACCCAGACCTGCCTTTTCAGCTTAATCTTGTTACCTATTCACAATATGAACCTCACTCTCACCAAACGACTCTGGTCTTTCCCAAGTGCATCATATCCTCATGACCACTCCCTCATCTTCCCGACTCCTGCACATTCCACCTTCAGTTTCCACACCAGCAGCATTTTAGGTATGTGCACAATGCCACGGCACCCTTTCTCTAATAGCACTCTTAGTGTTCAACTGTAACCTGCCTGCTTCCCTCAGAGACTGCACTCCGGCCAGGGCAGGGGTTTAGTCTTGTTTTTGCATTTTCCCACCCAGATCAAGCCACTCTCTGGCTTAATGCCTGGATCTGTGATGTACCCACTAACAGGGCGGGGTGGGGGAGCACTGAACTACATAGGACTTGATTATGGACCTGAGGGCCCCAGGGAATTGGGCAGATGCAGTCGCAGGACAGCTAAACAAGAACAGTTGGAGGTGCATACATTCTCACACAGACACAAACCCTACCCCTCCCCATGCACGATGATCCTGCAATCCGTAATTCCAAAACCCATAAAGACATGTAAGTTTAAGTGAGCCAACAAAACAAAATCAGAAGATGAATTCACTCCGTATACATTTAAATAGAGATACCTGGAAGATACCTTAAAACCAGTGCGCTTGATTCACCAAAATATAAACGAATTATAACATTTTAAAATACTAGGAAATAAAAAATAAGCAGAAGTGATAAACAGGTGGATATGAAAAAAGACCTTGGAAATGAGAAAGTGAAGTTACTGATTGAACGAAAATCTCGAATAGAATAAATAAGCTTTAGGAATTTACCCAGAATGAAGTAGATAGGTAAATACAAATAATAAAAGTATGAAAGCAGTGAAGATCCATAGAGAATCGATTGAGAGCTTCTGATATATACCTAACAATTCCAGAAGGAAAAAATAAAGGGAGTGGCTGAGAAGCAATACCTGAAAATGGCTGAGAGGTTTCCAAAATCTTCAAATGAAAAGTGCACTACCAGGCACTTGGGTGGCTCAGTCTGTTGAGCATCTGACTTCAGCTCAGGTCATGATCTCGGGGTTCATGAGTTCCAGCCTTACATTGGGCTCGCTCCTGTCAGCACAGAGCCTCCTCTGTCCCCCTCTCTCTACCCCTCCCCAGCTTGTGCTCTCAAAAATAAACATTTAATGGGGTGGCTGGGTGGCTCAGTCGGGTGAGCATCCGACTTCGGCTCAGGTCATGATCTCGCGGTTTGTGGGTTCAAATCCCATGTCAGGCTCGGTGCTGACAGCTCAGAGCCTGGAACCTGCTTTGGATTCTGTGTCTCCCTCTCTCTGCCCCTCCCCCATTCGCACTCTGTCTCTCTCAAAAATAAATATGGGGCGTCTGGGTGGCTCAGTCGGTAAGCGTCCGACTTCAGCTCAGGTCATGATCTCACGGTTCACGAGTTCGAGCCCCGCATCGGGCTCTGCGCTGACAGCTCAGAGCCTGGAGCCTGCTTCAGATTCTGTGTCTCCCTCTCTCTCTCTGCTCCTCCCCCACTCACACTCTGTCTCTCTCTCAAAAATAAATAAGCATTAAAAAAATTAAATAAATAGACATTTAAAAAAAAAGGAAAAGTGCACTTCCATTACATGAGAGGATGGTAAAAATCCACACCTAGCAATGATGGTAAAACTAGCATCAAGAATAAGGAGAAAAACATAAGGGCATGGAGAATTTGGGGGGATTATGGGTCTATTTATTATCTTGATTTTGAGGATGGTTTCACCATCTTCTACATATGTCAAAACTTACCAAATTGTAAGGTTTAAATATATACAGTTTATAGTGTGTCAATTGTACCTCAATAAAACGGTTAAAAAATCAACAGCAATCACTAAGATGTTATATATAATTTCTAAAACAGCTGAAGAAAAAAGGAATATAGTAAAGTACCAATTCAGGGGCGCCTGGGTTCCTCAGTCAGTTGAGCCTCCTAACTTTGGCTTAGGTCACGATCTCGCGGTTTGTGTGTTTGAGCCCCGCATCAGGCTCACTGCTGTCAGCGCGGAGCCTGCTTCAGATCCTCTGTCCCTCCCCCGCTTGTGCTCTCTCTCAAAAATAAATAAAACATTAAAAGAAAGAAAGAAAAAAAGAAAAAGTACCAATCCATCTGAAGGCAGAAAAAGAAAATGATGAAAATAATAAAATAGTGAATTAAGTACACAATCAGAAGACTGTCAGATATTTTAAAAGTTCATACTATACAAAGTTTACAAGAGACAGGACTACAAACACTAAACAATGAAAATAAAGTCATGGAAAAAGATTTGTCAAATGAAGCCTATGAAATAAACTATACAGGAGAACAAGTTAGAATTTATAGCAAAATCCATAAAAAGAATCAACTAAGAAGAGTTAAGAATCACGAACTTGTAAACACCTAACAATGTAGGCTTGTGCTATGAAAAGCAAAAGTTACCCAAATGACCAAAATAAATATACCATATTTTAGTTGAGTAGTTAGCACACCTTTCGTAAATGTATTCATCTAGCAGACAATAATAAGCATTAATAATTTGATGTGAACAGCAAAAAATTTATGTTTTACCCAACAGAAAACCCTGTATGAGAAATAACCTCAGTTTTTTGTTTTTTTTTTTAACAACGTTTATTTCTTTTTTTTTTTTTTCGTTTATTTCTTTTTGAGACAGAGAGACAGAGTGTGAGTTGGGGAAGGGGCAGAGAGAGAGGGAGACACAGAAGCCAAAGCAGGCTCCAGGCTCTGAGCTGTCAGCACAAAGCCTGACATGGGGCTCGAACTCACGAATCGCGAGATCGTGACCTGAGCCGAAGTCGGACGCTTAACCGACTGAGCCAGCCAGGCACCCCAGAAATAACATCAGTTTTAAACAGAGAGCATTTACAAACATTAACTATGTAATAGGGCACAATGAAGTCTCCACATATTTTTTAAAGTTCATTTCATTGTGATCCAACTTCTACCATGAAATATTAACTTAGAAATAAAAAAGAAGGGGCGCCTGGGTGGCGCAGTCGGTTAAGCGTCCGACTTCAGCCAGGTCACGATCTCGCGGTCCGTGAGTTTGAGCCCCGCGTCGGGCTCTGGGCTGATGGCTCGGAGCCTGGAGCCTGTTTCCGATTCTGTGTCTCCCTCTCTCTCTGCCCTTCCCCCGTTCATGCTCTGTCTCTCTCTGTCCCAAAAATAAATAAAAACGTTGAAAAAAAAATTAAAAAAAAATAAATAAAAAATAAATAAAAAAAGAAATAAAAAAGAAAACTTTAAACAACAAACAATGGAAACTTTAAAAATACACTAAAGAACTCTGGTTAAAGAGGAAATCACAATGCAATATTAGAACTAAACATTCTAGGTTCTATATACCAAATTTGTGAGATGAAGTTTAGACATGAATCGTGTGTGTGTGTGTGTGTGTACATAAATATTTTTTAAAATTTTGTGAAAGAATTAGTTGCATAGTCAAAAAGCTAGGAGTTCTCAATGAACTCTACCTCTGGAGATAGCCAGCTAATCCCTTGTCTGATGCTCCCACAGCACTTTGTACTTTGCTAATAGTATTGGATATTATTTTCACATTGTTCTTTACAAGCCTGTGTCCCTCCCCTGGAGATGGCAAATACTCTGATGGCTTGATTCATTTATTTAAATGTTCCTTATAGTGTTAAAGATATTCAGAAGGTGAAAAGAATGTTCACCTGTGAGCACTTGGCTCCTCTTGAATAAGTCATTTGCAGTACAGACCTGTGACTTAAAATGGGATTGCAACCTGATAAAACCATTGCATGCTGAAAATACTGTTTAAAACACCTAACCTAATGAGCATCATAGCTTAGCCCAGCCTACCTTGCATGTGCTAAAAGCACTTACATTAGCCTACAGTTGGGCAAAATCCCTGAATACAAAGTTTATTTTATAATGAAGTGTTGCATAGCTCGTGTAATGTATGAATACTGTAGTGAAAGTGACAAACAACAGGTGTGTGGGTGATGGTTGTAAGCACATCAGTTTTGTGCCCCTTGTGACGGTGTGGCTGACTGCAAGCTGCATCTACCCAGCATCATGAGAGAGGATCCTCCAACAAATCGCAAGCCTAGGAAAAGATCAAAATGGAAAGCGTAGTTTCTATGGAATGCGTATTGCTTTCGTACCATTGTAAAACTGAGAAATCGTAAGTGGTACCATCACAAATCGGGGACCATCTATACTGATGGAGCACCTGTGTAACCTTGGTTTCCATCCTCTCCTGCCCACCCCTTCCCCATCCCAGCTCCCAGCGATGGCTACTATCCCAAACTGGGTATTTATTCCTGTACATGTCAGCATACTTTGCCTACATACGTGTTACTTCTAAATAATATATAGTACTGTTTGATATGTCCTAAAGTTTCTGTAAGGGCTACCATATTGTACGTAACCTACAACGTGCCTTTTCAGTCATCCTTATGTTAATGTCATTCACTATGCTCTTTTCAGCTGTAGCTCAATAGTTTTTGCTGCTACTTTTCAGGGTATGGGGGAAAAAACCCACAAGAGATCCATCCTCTGGGTGATAGACACTTAAATTGTTCTCCTGTTTTTGCTCTTAAAACAATGCTGCTATGGAGATTCTTGAATGTAACTCCTATGTAAATGTGCAAAAACAGTGCCAAGGTTAAGACTTGCTGGATGTAGGATGGGCGCATCTTCAAAAGCAGATACTGCCATTTTCCTGACTAACAGTAAGAGAGAACACCTTTGTGTATTTTGTGCCTATTCATGTTTCCCCCTTTCCTGAATTCACTATTCATAATTTTGCACATTATCCTCCTGAGTAGTCTTTTGATTTTTAGAAGTTATTTATATTCTCTAGATGTTGTTCCTTACTGCAAATATCTTTCCCCAGTCTGACTTAGTTTTGGTTAGGCTATTGTGGTTTTTGATGGGGAAAAAAAGTTTTATTTTTTATTTTTTTCTTGAAAAAAAAGTTTTATTTTTTTTTTTCAACGTTTATTTATTTTTGGGACAGAGAGAGACAGAGCATGAACCGGGGAGGGGCAGAGAGAGAGGGAGACACAGAATCGGAAACAGGCTCCAGGCTCTGAGCCATCAGCCTAGAGCCTGATGTGGGGCTCGAGCTCACGGACCGTGAGATCGTGACCTGGCTGAAGTCGGACGCTTAACCGACTGCGCCACCCAGGCGCCCCAAACAAAAAGTTTTAAATCTTAATCTAATTTCATGTATTTGTCTGTCCTTTGCACTTTGTACTTTTTGTGTTTTAAGATTATACGCATGGAAATATTCAAGGAGCATTATTTATGGTCACATTTTTTTTTAATGGCCCCTGAATATTTTACACTACCCTACCTACTATGTACTGGTATTCTCCAAAAATTCATATGTTGGAAGTCCTAACCCCCAGTATGTCAAAACAGGACTTTATTTATGTATGTATGTATGTATGTATGTATGTTATATAAATATGTATATAAATATTTATTTATTTGAGATGGCGGGGGAGGGGCACAGAGAAAGGGACACACAGAATCCAAAGCAGGCTCCAGCCTCTGAGCTGTCAGCACAGAACCCAACAACCCGATGCAGGGCTTGAACTCGAGAACCATGAGATCATGACCTGAGCCGCAGTCAGATCCTTAAGGGACTGAACCACCCAGGTGCCCAGAACAGTATTATATTTAGACACAGGGCCTTGAAAGAGGTAAGTAAGGTAAAATGAGGTCATTATGGGTGGGCCCTAGTCCAATAAGATTGGTATCCTGATAAGAAGAGATTGGGATACAGAACACCCAGAGAGAGGAACATTCTTGGGAGGACACAGGAAGAAGGCATCCATCTGCAAACCAAGGAGAGTCTTCAGAGGAAACCAACTCCGCTGATACCTTAATATCAGACTTTGGGCTTCCAGAACTGTGAGAGAGTTAATTTCTGTCTTTAACGTGCCCAGTCCGTGCAGATTAATGCATTGCCTTGCATTACATCCATTTAAGAGTAGAACTGTAAGATTATGAGAAACATGGAAAACTGATGTGGTAAATGAAAAACAAAAGAAACAAAGTGACGCATGTCTCAGAACCATATAATAAGTACATGTCTGCGGGCAGAGACTGGAAGTTTATGTGAAAATCTTGGGGCACCCGGGTGGCTCGGTTGGTTGAGTGTCCGATTTCAGCTCAAGTTATGATCTCCCGGTTGGTGAGTCTGAGCCCCACACTGGGCTTGCTGCAGTCAGCACAGAGCCCGTTCCGGATCCTCAGTCCCCCTCTCTCTCTGCCCCTCCCCCGCTCACTCCATCTCTCTCAAAAATAAAAACATTTTAAAAAATAGACCATTTACATTGGAGTGCCAGAATTATAAACAAATTTTACACTTCTTTATTTATTCATTTTGCAAAACTGATTTTATTAAAGCATGGGGACAGGCCCCATGGAGTGACTGATAATACACTTGGGAGTTGGGGGAGGTAAAAGCTAGAGGAAGTTTCCCAAAGGATTTTCATATGCTAAAGACACTGGATCCTGGAGGCCTAGCTATTATCAAGCTAAGGCGGTTTTCCCCTCTGGCAAAGCATTTACATTAAGACAGTAGGGAGTTCCTGCAGGAAAGTTATATACTCTGCTGGCCTCAAGTATTTGTCAATGGGCTGCAGGCCATAAGGAAATTCAATGTTATCTGCTATCTCCTTCTGCCTTTGTTTCCCACATCACTCTGATAGTTAATCAGAACTTTCCTCAAAGTCCTTCATTGTCGTTTGAAGAGCAATTTGAGGTTTCCACAGGTTCACAGGAATAAGAAGCCGTGTCAGCTGACATACCAGACTCCTGGTAAGGCTGCTGGAAACTCTAAGCAAGGTACCAGGCTGATGAGGGAGCGTGGGGCAAGCTGAAGGCAAAGTACAGGCTAACAGCACCCCCCCCCCAGGTGGAATATGTGTGATATTCCTCGGACACTCCTGCCTACCCAAGAACAAAGGAAAGAGGTTTACGTGCTTGCCATGCTTAATGTGGGAAACTAAGGCAAATGAAAAATTAAATTCCCTTACTGCCTTACAGCCCATAGGTAAGTCCCTGAAACAGGCAGTGACCTCCCAGTAAGGAGCTCAGCTGCCTAGATGATGACACTTTGCTTACAGGCAAAAGAGAATCTTAGCGTAACATTACCTCAACCTTGAGGATCCTGTAATTCTACTTCATTTCAACCGCCCCGAGATATATACTGGCAATCTTACTCCAAGCTTATGCCCCTCACCCCCCATATACATCTGAAGGGTCTCATGACTGAGGTTTTCTTAAATGGTAATAAATGTTTCCCTAGCAACAGGTAGTCCCTCAAGGTCCTGGAAACCTTGCTTCCAAAATACCTTCGAGACTTACTCTACCCCTAACTCCCTCCCAACCTGAGGGTATATAATGAGTTACCTGTCAGGAACCCAGTGCAGCTCTTCCTGCCCTTGGGTCCTGTCCCCACGCTTTAATAAAATCACCTTTTTTGCACCAAAGACATTTTCAAGGATTTTTTTTCTCGGTTATTGGCTCTGGACCGCCCCACCCCACCATCACCCCAAAACGTCAAGGTCAATAGTTCCAAGGGGCTCTATTGGCTTCATTCTTCGACAAGTCAACCTTAGTTCCTTAAAGCTATGGCCATCTAGCTGAGTCTATGCATGGCTCTCAAATGACATTCCAGCCAAAGTCTTGGTAATATAAACAGTATTTCGAATGGCGTCCAAGTTTGGACTAAGCCTCAGAATCATTAGGATGCCAAATGATGTGGTTTGAAGTGTCAGGGTTCAGAGCCAATGGCCAAGAAATAATTGTTGAGATGTCTGTCTTCAGTGTAAAAATGTGGTTTTACTAAAGCACCGGACCGACCCACGGGCAGAAAGAGCTGCCTACTTCTTTTAAATTTGCTTTATTGTTGTTAAATTTCAAATTTTTTTTAATTTATTTTTTTATTACAAAAAATTTTTTTAATGTTTATTTATTTATTTTTTTGACGGGGGAGGGGCAGAGAGAGAGGGAGACACAGAATCTGAAACAGGCTCCAGGCTCTGAGCTGTCAGCACAGAGCCCGACGCGCGGCTCGAACTCACAGACCCCGAGATCATGACCTGAGCCGAAGTTGGACGCTCAACCGACCGAGCCACCCAGGCGCCCCCCAATTTTTTTTTTTAAAGAAAACCTTTAAGGTAGGGGGAAGCAATGACATATATCCCAGCACTTCAATCACACTGGGTACTTAAGAGTGAAAGACGAAGTAAACTGAAGATCCATTTCACATTTAGGTTATAAGACAATTTCTTGGATTTTATAGACTGTAAGTCACGTCCTAATTTAAGTCCACGGGGTCAGCGATGCCATGTGTCTGCCTGACTCCCTGAAGATGAATTCCCAGCCTCCTGGTCCCTGGTGGGAGGATTCTGATGCGGGTAGGGGGGTATTGCACACTCTTAGAATCGCCGGACGGACTCCCCATTGCCCATGACAGGGACCTGCTCGTTGACCCCCTGGGCCGGCTCACCTCCCTCGCTTCATTCCCGGGATGGCCTCACAGATGATCCTCCCCTCGCCTGGGGTCCGCTTCGGGGAGGAACCAGCCCCGCGCCCCTTCTCCGTCCGGGGCTCAGTGAAGAGCGAGTCGTCTCCCCACTTGCAGCTGAAGCCCCACGTCCGCCTCTCCGTCTTCCTCTCTCCAGCTCCGTTCAGTGCCTCTCGGTCCGTCTTCCTCGCTTGGAGACCCAGACCCAGCGCCAGGACCCGGGGATGGCGCTGGCTCCTCCCGGCCGCAGGGGGCGCTGTGGGGCCGGGCCGGGCGCGAGTCCCAGCGTGCACCGCGCGGGGGCTGGGCCTGCGGGGCTGGGCGGAGCTGGAGGCTGCGCGCCCGAGGAGGTGCCGCGGGGCCGCCCGGGAACTTAGCGTCCCCGCGGGGCCGCGGGCCGGGAGGGACCGTGAAGGGCCATGGCCGAGCCGGCTCCGGTAAGAAAGGCTCCGTGCGCGGACGCCCAGTTTCGGGGCTCGGGGCGGGTCTTCGGGCTCCGGCGTGGCGGGCCTCCATCCGGGGTCCTCGCGGGGTGGCAGCGGAGGACGGGTGGAGCTGCGTCTGTCCGGGTGTAAGGTCCGGACCGTGGACGGAGCCGGTGGCCGCACTCCCGAACAAGCCGAGCATGGACCAGACCCACTCAGCAGCGGGCCCTGCCTGGCCGGGGGCGCCCGGGCGTGGCGGGGGCTGACAAGGGAAAGGAGAGAAATGGGTCTGGTTCCCTTGTGGGTATCACAGCTCAGCCAGTTTTACATGGCAGTTACTGAATTCAGAACAAGTGTTTAAAAAATTTAAGACCCTGAGTGATTGAAATGATGGCTGGCAGCGGCTTGAATACGATAATTCACCTGCTAACGTTTGAGTGTAAGAAGGAAGGAAG
Organism: Lynx rufus; assembly: GCF_022079265.1. Classification (NCBI taxonomy): domain Eukaryota; kingdom Metazoa; phylum Chordata; class Mammalia; order Carnivora; family Felidae; genus Lynx; species Lynx rufus. The sequence continues at coordinate 162,619,064 of NW_025814856.1, read as the reverse complement.
ACAGGTCGGAAGGAATAGAATAGGATGTAAAAATCTAAGCAGAATACACACTATTTGTTTAATGTTTTGTTGCAATCGAGGTTTAGAAGGAATGACCACTTATTATGGTTTTTTTTAATACCTTACAAACTTTCATATTGAGCATTTTTTCTTTTTTTTAATTTTTTTTTTAATGTTTATTAAGAAACAGAGACACAGAACGTGAGCAGAGGAGGGGTGGAGAGAGGGAGAGACATAGAATCTGAAGTAGGCTCCAGGCTCTGAGCTGTCAGCACAGAGCCCTACGCGGGGCTTGAACTCACAAACAGAGATCATGACCTGAGCCAAAGTCGGTCGCTTAACCAACTGAGTCACCCAGGCGCCCCGAGCATTTTTTCTGTTCACTAAATGAATTCATGAGGTTATTTCAAAGTAGCGTTAATAGTCTCAGCTAAGAAAGCATAATTCCTAGGATTAAATATTCAAAAGATATGCAACACTTTTATGGAGAAATTATAAATAAATGGGAGATAGCGAGGCCCGTAGATGGAAAGACTAAATACAGTAAAGATGATACTTTTCTCCCAAGTTAATATGTAAATTTACCGCAGTTTTATCAAAATGGCAGTAAGATTTTTGTGAATGTAAACAGATTTTATTTTTTGTTTAAAAAAATTTTTTTAGGGGCGCCTGGGTGGCTCAGTCGGTTAAGCCTCCGACTTCAGCTCAGGTCATGATCTCATGGTTTGTGAGTTTGAGCCCTGTGTAGGGCTCTCTGCTGTCAACACAGAACCTGCTTTGGATCCTCTGCCCTTCCATGCTCGTTCTCTCTCCCCCCCCCTCCAAATAAATAAACTTTAAAAAATAAAAAAAATAACAGAGAAGACATACACAAGGAGAAAGTATTTGTAACCTAATTTAGTCAACAATTAATCAATATACAAGTTATATAAAGAAATTGTAGAAATGAGCACCTGGGTGGCTCAGTCAGCTGAGCATCTGACTCTTGGTTTTGGCTCAGGTCATGATCTCAGTTTGTGGGATCGAGCCCTGCATCAGGCTCTGCGCTGATGACGTGGAGCCTGCTTGGGAATCTCCCTCTCCTCTCTCTGTCCCTCCCCTATTTGTGCTGCCCCTCTCTCTCTCAAAATAAGTAAACCTAAAAAAAAAGAAATCCTAGAAATGAAAGCATAAGTCACCCAGTAAAAAATATAGGTAAAAGATCTGAACAGTCAGTTCAGAAAACTGAAAACAAATGGTCAGTGGATAAAAGAATGGATTAAAAATTGTGACATATTCAGGTAATAGAACACGACACAAAATTAAATCAATTCTGTATATATCAATATGGACAGATCTCAAAATGTTGAATGAAAAATCCAAGCTGCAGTATAATAAAGCATTTGTGCATAAAAATTAAAGTAATACTTATTTATAGATACTTATGTGTATTTAAAAATTAAAAACATGAATTGAAAAGTTACTACATGCACATAATGTTCGCTTCTTGGAAGAGAGAATAGGACTGAGTATAAGATATATTGAAGGGGCACCTGGGTGGCTCGATTTGTTGAGCTTACAGCTCTTGATTTTGGCTCGGGTCATGATCTCACGGTTTGTGAGATTGAGCCCCAAGTCGGGCTCTGTGCTGACAGCATGGAGCCTGCTTGGAATTTTCTCTGTGCCCCTTCCCAGTGCCCATGCCCTCTCTCTCAAAATAAATAAACATTTAAAAAAAACAATAGGACACCTGGGTGTCTCAGTCGGTTAAGCAGCTGACTCTTGCTTACAGCTCAGGTCATGATCTCATGGTTTGGGAGACTGAGCCCCACGTTGGGCTCTGCACTGACAGTTGGGAACCTGCTTGAGATTCTCTTTCCCTCTCTACCCCTCCCCCACTCACACATTCCCTCCCTTCCTCCCTCCCTCCCTCCCTCCCTCCCTCCCTCTCTCTCAAAATAAATAAACTTTAATAAATTTTAGAAAGATTTTAAAAATATTGAAGAGGGACTAAAGAAGACTTGAGTTTCATCTGTCATATTCTATTTCATTAAAAGGAAGTCTGAAGAAAAATGTTGAATTCTTAAATCTGTAGTATACTGATAACAACCCAGGATACTTGTTATAATGTTCTAATTTTCTGAATCTTTAACTTCTGAAAATTAAAGTAATAATGAAGGCTTTTTGAGCATTTCTTGCAAACATTTTTTTTTTTAACGTTTATTTATTTTTGAGACAGAGAGAGACAGAGCATGAACAGGGAGGGGCAGAGAGAGAGGGAAACACAGAATCTGAAATAGGCTCCAGGCTCTGAGCGGTCAGCACAGAGCCCGACGCGGGGCTCGAACTCACGGACTGTGAGATCATGACCTGAGCCGAAGTCGGATGCTTAACTGACCGAGCCACCCAGGCGCCCCGAAAACATTTTTAAAGTAAGGAATTTAATCAGAGGAGAATAAGTATATTTTAAACAAAAACATGCATTCATTTCTGCTATAACACATCACATGCATTTCTAAAAATCACAGTGCAATGCAAAATCATGTAGTAAAAACCATAGTTTACTGGAGGAATGGTGTTTAGATACACAACATTCAAAAAGTTTGTCAGTGACATGTTGAAAAGATAGGAACCTAGTAAAAACACACTTTTATGCATGTTAAATTATTAACAAAATAAACTAGCTTAAAAACTACCTGAAATTTGCTTATGGAAGTGGGTGTAAGAAGGGGCAGTGAGGTGGAAGGACCATTATCCGAAATCAGACGGAAAGTTTCAACACCAGGTTTGGAGAGGTTGGGCTCATAAAACAGGGTAATTAATCTGAGGAAGCTGGCGGATTCTTCTCGAAGGGTATGTGCGGGCGTGTTTTGTATATTCCTTCTCATCTCTCTGTGGCTGCCTGGCACGGTTCCTTCCCCTCGCCACTGCTGACATTCTGTAACTGGCTAATTTGTGTTGTAGGGGGCTGTCTCGTGCTCTGTGGGATGTTTACCAGTATCCACTGCATGCAAGTAGCAGCTTGCCCAGTCCTGACAAAAGCGTCCCCAGACATTGCCAAACGTCCTCTGGGGTGTAAAATTGTCCTCATGTGGAACTGACCTAGAGTTTCTCACTGACAAACTTGCATATAAGCAAGTGTAAAATTTTGTGACAAATTATTTCTGTTTCAATTTTTTTTTTAATGTTTATTTTTGAGAGAGAAAGCATGAGCAGGGGAGGAGCAGAGAGACAGAGACAGAGACAACAGACAGAATCCGAAGCAGGCTCCAGGCCCCGTGCTGTCAGCACAGAGCCTGACTTGGGGCTCGACTCACGAGCTGTGAGATCATGACCTGAGCTGAAGTCAAACGCCCAGCCTACTGAGCCACCCAGCACCCAATATCAATCATGTTAGGACAAATTCACATTTTAAAAACATAGCAGAAATGACTGTTTCATTAAACTTAATGAATTTCTGATATAAATGTAAAGGAATTATTACATTTTTTTAAAAACGTAAATCTAAGCTTCATATTCCATATAACGAAAAGATGAATAAAAATAAAAGTTGAAACAAACTGTACTTTAATACCCATAGGAAGTAAACACATATGGCAAAATATTGGGAGTTAAAACTGATGTAAAGAAGACAATAGGGGGCGCCTTGGTGGCCCAGTTGGTTGAGTCTCTGACTCTTGGTTTCACCTCAGGTCATGATCTCGCAGTTTTGTGAGTTCCAGCCCCACGTCAGGCTCTGTGCTGACAGTGGGGAGCTATTTGGGATTCTCCCTCCCTCTGCCCCTTCCCTGCTTGCATTCTCTCTCTCTCAAAATAGATAAATCTTAAAAAAAACTTAAAAAAGAAAGCAATAGGGGCTCCTGGCTGGCTCAGTCAGTAGGGCATGTGATTCTTGATCTCAGGGTTGTGGCTCAAGCCCCACGTTGGGTGTAGAGATTACCTAAAAAGAAAAAAAAATCTTAAATATAATTTGAAAAAGAGAGAAAAGGAAACCATAAAAGAATGTGCATTTAATGTAAATTACTTTAACAAATATGTAATTTACATGCTTCTAGTTATAAACCTTAGACAGATGCATGCTATCACCACTCTTATTCAACATCATTCCAGCCAATACAATAAGAAAAATATGAAATGATAGGCTTAAATGGTTAAAAGAAATGTTAATTTGCAGATCTCGTTCTCAACATAGACACTCCAAGGCAGTCAACTAAAGTGTTAGCCAACAAGGGAATTCATTTCCAGAATAAACACAAAAATTAGCTTCCCAACCTTTCATAATTAGAAATTTTAGTGGGGGGAAAAAAAAAACAAAACATGGTAGCAACAAAAACTCTACCATCCCTAGAAATGAACCTGTTGAGAATTATGTAAAATCTACATGAAGAAAACTAATTTTACTAAAGCACATAAAATGTCTAGAAAAATGAGAGAGATGTTTCTGCGTGGAAAGAACCCGTATTTTAGAGGTCCATTTCTCCCCAAATTAATATATTAAGCATATTCGTATCAGAATCCCATGAGAATTTGTATAAATTTGACAAAATATCTTTACTATTTATGTAGAAGAGAAAACAGACAAGAAAAGCCAAGACGTTTTCCTATGGGAAATGATGGAGGTTAGTGGTGGATGGCCATGCCCCCTTAAAAAGCAAAATATTTAGGGGCGCCTGGGTGGCTCAGTCGGTTAAGCGTCCGACTTGGCTCAGGTCATGATCTGACGGTCCGTGAGTTCAAGCCCCGTGTCGGGCTCTGTGCTGACAGCTCGGAGCCTGGAGCCTGTTTCAGATTCTGTGTCTCCCTCTCTCTGACCCTCCCCTGTTCATGCTCTGTCTCTCTCTGTCTCAAAAATAAATAAAGGTTAAAAAAAAAATTTAACAAAAAAAGCAAAGTATCTGATAAAACTATAAGAATTATACTGCAGTATTGGAGCAAAAAAGGATAAATGGAAGTATAAATGGAGTATAAATGCCAAGTATAAATGGAAGCCTAATTAATGAAAAACAATCCCAAATCAATGGTGAAAGAATAGACTGTTGAGTGAGTTTTGTGATAACTGAAAATCCACTTGGAAAGAGAATTATGTTCCTTCCTGTTATGTTACACATAAATAAGTTCCAGATGGAAAACGGTCTAAGTCTAATAAAAGTTATAAGAATGTTAAGAAGAATTTAAGAGAATATTTTATAATTTTAGAATAGGAAAAGTCTTCCAAATCAAGATACTAAACCCTAAAGCCACAAAAGAGGTTCTCCTGAAAACTATAATAATATAAGAGAAAAGCAGTGTAGAAGATGGAGAAATTATCTTTATTTGAGAATTTTTATTGTATCCCACCATAAACTTAATAGGATTGATAAATAATATGGCACATTAATTGGATACACAGTAAGTTGACAAAAATCAGTAACTTTTTAAAAAACTATTAATAATAATTTGAAATGGCACCCCAAAAGGGGTGGTCTCATTTACAATTGCTGGAAAGACCACAGAATACCAGAAATAAAGTTAATAAAAAAGACTCAGAACATTTATGAAGAAAATAATTAAGTTTATGAAGGATAGCAAGCTGGACCAAATGAATGTAGAACATGTTTCTAGATGAGATCAATCTTTCCTAAATACATATATACAGTTAATGCAGTCCAGACTGGAATTCCAATGCACTTTTTTTGTTGTTGTTGGACTAAATAATTTTGGAGTTTATAAGGAAGGATACATATCTACGAATTCACAGCAGTAACTTTGAAAAGAATGTGAGGAGAGGGTAAGACTTACCATCCATTACAATATTGCATAGGTACTGTAATCAGACACATATAGAAAGTGTAAGAGAATATATAGATTCACATATTTATGAAAATCTAATACATGCAAAGATTAAAGGTTGGCATTCCAGTCTAAGGAGAAAGGATAGTATACTTATTGGTGTGTGATTGGCTCTCCATATGTATCTATTAAAGATGCCAATCTCATCTGTAGAATTTTCTTTGATTTTTACTAAAAATATTAACTTACTTTGAGAGAGAAAGAGATTATGTGAGCAGGGGAGGGGCAGAGAGAGAGGGAGAGAGAGAATCCCAAGCAGGCTGCCCACTGTCAGCACTGAGCCTGATGCAGGGCTCCATCTTGCAAACTGTGAGATCATGACCTGAGCCAAAATCAAGAGCCAGAAGCTCAACTGACTGAGCCCCCCGGGTGCCCCTCATCTATAGAATTAAATTGCAAATCTAAGGGCAAAAAATATTAGTAGAATATTTGTATAACTTTTTGGTGTGGGGGACACTTAAAAAGCTGGAAACTATGGGGGCACCTGGGTGGCTCAGTCTCACGTCTCTCTCTCAAAATAAACCTTTAAAAAATTAAAAAACAAGCCTGGAAACCATGGAAAGGACTGACAGATCAAATTAAAGACTCAAAATGCTCTATTTGGCAGAAGATAAAATCAAAATACAAACGACTGGGGGAGAAAATGTTTGCTAGTCAATCAAAGGATGATTCACCCTGATACAAAGAAGTTCATTCAAATTATAGGAGTCCACGAGAATGTTGAGCAAAGGATGTGAACAGACATGTACAAAGATACTGGAACATCCTCCACACCCGAAAAGTATGAAAAGGATGTTAAGCCTCACAAATGAATGCAAATTAAAACAATGAAATTTTTTACCCATTGCACTGGCAAAAAAAAAAAAATAATAAAGGTTTAAAACCATGCTGTGCTGATGAAGGTGCAAAGAAATAAGTCTCATCTTATTAGCAAAAGGGCAAAAGTGCTGGATTTTTTTTGGAAGGTAGTCTAGTGGTATTTATTAAACTGAACATTTTTATACCTTTTGATTGAGTAGTTCTCCTTTTTAGGCTTTATCTTACAGTGGTAAAAGCACTAGTATATCAGGAAGCATATCAGAGCATTGTTTGTAATTTATAAAGGAAATGGAAACTATATGTCCCATTCATGGGGTATGTGTGCCCATGCAATGGAGTATAATGCAGTTTGCAAAAACCTGGTTTTGCCTATACACACTGACCTGGAAAAACACCTGACATATTAAGTGAATGAAGTTACACAGTGCTTTATTCCCTCTTTTGTTTTTAAAAGAAGAAAAATATCCTATACAAATGCATATGTAGTTTGAACAACCATAAAGAACCACGGAAGGCATGGTGGTTAACAGAACCACATGGTTGGAGTAGGGGGAGGAGCAGTTCTCAAGGAGGAAGCTGCTGAATACACAAGAACAGGATCCTCTAAAAAAGTCTTTTAAATTGATGAAAAGGAGGGGCACCTGGTTGGCCAGTGGGTAAAGCAGGTGATTTTTGTCTCAGGGTTGTGAGTTCGAGCTCCACGTTGAGGGTAGAGTTTACTTAAGAAAGAAAATAAGTACATTGATGAGAAGGAGCTGAAATCATTTTGAAGCAATAATGACGATGTATGTATTATGTCTGTAATTTCAGTTACCTCTGACTTTTGAAGATGTTGCCATTTATTTCTCTGAACAAGAATGGCAGAATCTGGAGGCATGGCAGAAGGAGCTTTACAAGCATGTAATGAGAACCAATTATGAGATTCTTGTTTCTCTAGGTAAGAAGTGCTTGATTTTGTGGGTAGATCCTGGAAATGGGCCTGAAAGAGGTCTTGGCCACTTGAGTTTCCTGTTTGTTAGGTGGCCAGATTTCTCAGAAATTAACTCAGAAAGGTATTTTTGTTTTACCCTAGAGTCATATGTTAAATACACCAGGACTCGGGACTTTTAGTCGCTACACAGTCATAGGGTGCCATGATTTCCATATTGGAGCACTCCTAGCTCCTATCCATAATGTACCCATATTATCTTTAATATGGGTAGCGTCCCTACTTGTCAGCTTTTACAGTGGGGTCTGTATAACTCAGAAAAGCTATAATATTTCCCTGCAGTGAGATTTTGTAAGGCTATACCCTGAGATGTTTAACAGGAGCTGTCTCTGCTTGGTTATAGTAATGTGTTCTTTTTAGTCTTTTTCCTTACTTGGTCTTCATATGTTTTTTTTTTTTTTAATTTATCAAATGTGATTTTTAAGAATCAGTCTGTTCAGAGAAGTGTCGAATGATAAAGTCTCTGCTTCATCCTCACTCCTGCACTCAGTTCATTTCCCAAGGCAACCACGTTTAACCTTTTCTGTTTTAGTTCTTACTGTGGTTTCCTCCAATCTTACTATCATGCTTGTATCTCAGTTTCTTGATTTATCACGTCTAGACAGCATTAACTCATTACTATGAAAAATGAGGGATTAACTCACTTACAGGATCTTCTGTCTCCTTTTTTCCCTTTCCCCCGAATTTTGAGGTGTTTTTTTTTTTCAGGCCTCTATGGGCTAACTTTATAACTTAAATAATAAACTTCTAGATCATGTTCTGTGAACTTCATATTACATCTCGATTACTTCAGTGTATGAAGATAAGGTGATTAGTTCTCCTGTACTTCCTGTCACCTCTTCTGCCAGCTCCTAACAGCCATACCACTTCTTTATATCATAAGGTTTCTAATACTTTATATTCTATTCTTTTACCATAATTAAGTTTTCTAGGCTTTACATAGAGAGTGTTGTTTCTAAAACATATAATCTAAGATATTACATATTTTTATTTTTACTGAAGAACCAATTAAAGTAATTGAATCTATAGAGAAAGAAAGATAATCTTATTATCATCCATCCTGTTCTACCCAGAAAGAATGTTCCAAACATCAGGATTAAATGGATGTGAAGTGGTATATTGTTGTGGTTTTGATTTGAATTTCCTTAACATCTAATCATGTTGAGCATCTTTTCATTTGTATACCTTCTTAGGAGAAATGTCTGTTCAAATACTTTGCTCATTTTTAAATTTATTTCTTTGTCTTTTCATTGTTGAGTTTTAAGAGTTCTCCGTTTGTAGGGCGCCTGGTGGCTCAGTCTGTTAAGCATCTGACTCTTGATCTCATCTCAGGTCTTGATCTCAGGGTCATGAGTTCAAGCCCTGTGTTGCATTCAAAGCCTATTAAAAACAAATTCCCTATTTGTTTTGGATACTGGACCCTTATCAGATACATAATTTGCAGATAATTTTCTCCCATTCTGTGGTTGTCTGTTCACTTTCTTTATTTTTTAAATTTGGGGGGGGGTGAGAGAGAGAGAGAGAGAGAGGAGAGAGAGAAAATATGAGTGGGGGAGGGGCAGAGAGAGGGGAAGGACAGGATCCTAAGCTGGCTTGGTGCTGTTTTTTGACATCTCTTCTCACAGACTGAGATCACGACCTGAGCCGAAGTTGGATGCTTAACCGACTGAGCCACCCAGGTGCCCCTGTTCAGTTTCTTGATACTATCCTTTAAAGCACAAAAGTTGTCAATTTTCATGAAGCCCAACTTCTTTTTCTTGTGTTGCTTGAGCTTTTGGTGTCATATCTAAGAAACCATTGCTTAATCCAAAGTCACACAGATTCACTCCTATGTTTTCTTCTGAGAGGTTTAGAGTTTCATTGTTTACATTTAGGTCTTTGATCCCTTTTGAGTTAATTTTTGTGAAGTAGGGATCCAACTTCTTTTGCATATGGATATCCAGTTGTCCCAATACCATTTGTTGAAAAGTCTTTCCCCATTGAATTCTCTTGGCACCCTTTTGGAAAGTCAGTTTACCATAAATGTAGAGTTTTATTTGTGGATTCTCAATACTGTTTCATTGATGTATATATGTTTGTCTTTTTGATTACCATTACTTTTAGGATCAGTTTGTCAAAAAACAAGGCAGATTGGATTCGGGGAATATTGTCATTTTAACAATATCAAGGCTTCCTTTTCATGAACATGGGATATTTTCCTATTCATTTATGACAAAATCTCTTTGAACAATATTTTATAGTTTTTATTGTATAAGTCTTGGATTTCTTTTATTAAATTTATTCCTAAATGTTTTATTCTTTTTTGTGTTATTATAAATTGAATTGTTTTCTTGGTTTTGTTTTTTTTATTTATTTTTTAATTTTTAAGTTTATTCACTCAGAGAGAGAGAGAGAGCAAGCACAAGCTTGGGAGGGGCAAAGAGAAAGGGAGAGAGAATACCAAGCAGGCTCTGCACCATCAGCTCAAAGCCTGATGTGGAGCTTGAACTCACAAACTGTGAGATCATGACCTGAGCCAACGTTGGACACTTAACTGACTGAGCCACCCAGGCTTTACTTTTGGAAAAATTCTTTTATTTTAAAAGATGCTGGGATTTCAACAGATGAAGACTGAGAATAGGTATATGGATTTAAACAAAAGATAGGGATTCCTTTTCTCATGAAAGAAGTCTTAGAATTCTTTTGGGATTGAAGTCAGATTTCAGAGGACAAGGAGGAATCTAGAACAGTGATCTGTCTCCACATGTACTACACCAGTCTGACATTTTCTTCCTGAGGCAGGCATTGCCCAGCGTACCCTCTTTCTCTTATTTGAACCATACACTGATCTCCCTTTAGCAACCTATGAAGCATACTTTAGATTCTGTTAAATATATTTTATTGAAAGAAAATTTTACTTGCAAATAAATAAATTAAACATTTCTTTTGGGAAATGGGGGTCATATATTAAAGAATCTTGTAACTATTTTCATCTGTTTATTTCATTGCTTACAACCCTTTTTCTTCTAGCAGAACTCCACCATGTTTGGAGTCATGATTAGCACCGTCACCAGAGAACTTCTGAGAATATTTTAGCTGGAGCTACCTACTTTGAAATTGCCTAGGACAGGCATTCGAGTTATTTTTCCATCTCCCCCTCTTCTCGTGATATCTGTCCAGCTGTCTCCAGAGCTGTCCCACCATTCTCAGAGCACCCTACTAGTGAGTTTTATGAAACCCATGGCTAAATACATATTGCTAGACATATGGGGACCAAGACAGGATTTAAACAGTATAACTGATTTAACAGGTCCAGAAAGATTAGGAAGAACTTTTAGGATGTGTGGGCAGTTTTACTCCTCTTTGTGCAAACCTATAATCTATTTTTTGACATCTCTTCTCATACATTATCCCAGGAATACATTTAAAAAATTTAAAAACAACTCCGCATGCTTTAAATTTAGTGCTCAAAGAAACCAAACTACCCTGTCTAACTTCTTTGTACAGATGATGGACTTCCCAAACCAGAACTAATATCACGGATTGAACAGGGGAAAGAGTTCTTCAAGAACTGGGGAGAATCACAGAAATCAGGAAACATAATTTGCTCTTCAGCTGATCTGCATTTTGATCCAGTTATTGAGGGACATCTGTTTTGGCGTGAGTATTAAGAAATTAGGGCCCTTTCCTGAGGACATCACATTCAGATATCTTTGTTCCAGTTCTCTGATCATGTCTTCCTGTTTGGCTAGGCTGAGGCTTGATGTCTGGCATACTCTAGAAAAAGGCAGTAAAGCACAGTGGTTAGGAGTATGGGTCCTGGACTCTGAGTCTGGATCTTGCTTTTCCGGGTCGCCTTGGGCAAGTTATTCAACCTCTCGATATTTCAATTTCCTGGCCTATGAAATGAAGATAATAAAAGCACCTACATTAGAGGTTTAAGTAGGTTAGTATACATAAAGTGTTAAAATGATACATGGCACACAGTAAGAGCTCAGTAAGTAGGCACTATTGTTAGTAGGCAGGGCTGGTGTGGGGCGGGGTGGTAGCGAAACTGGTTATCTAAATCCTAGTGACCGAAATTGCTTCCTTCCTATCTGGGAACTGTTGTCTCTACTTGAATACCTAAAACTTAGCTCTCCTCTGTTGTTTCTTGTTATCATAGGAGAGTCTGAAATTTTTGGATTCTTAAAAGGCAGCATTAAAATACGGAATGAGAAAGCCAACGGGAGCATCATTCCCCGAAATTTGTTTAGTTTGCTTAGTTTGTTGCTGCTGCTTTCTGGACAGTAAAGGAGTTTTGCTTCACAAATTCTTTCACTTTTTACCATCTGTTATCAATTCTTCCAAGAAACCTTTTTAAAAGGTTGGTGGGAATAGGGGCGAGGAGTGGGGAACAGAGCCCAAGCCCTGCTGCCTGGCCTGAGGGACATCCCCTGGGTGACATGGGACCGTGGTGTTAGGGTCTAATAGTGACACCGTCATCATCCTGACTCCAGAAATGCCTCCACATCAAAACGGCACAAGTTAGATGGTCCTGTAGTCATGGCGGTGAGCGCATGGGGTGTGCAGTATGCCAGGCACGTGTTCAACACTGTAACTGCAGGAACTCAATAATCATGACAATCAAATGTCCTGTTGTTTCCCTGTTTCTACGGGAGAAGGAACCAAAGCCAAGAGAGATTCACTTGACAGAGACTAGATAGCGGAAGGTGGGATTTGAACCCAGACGGTCTCATTTCAGAGCATAGGCCCTATTAAGACCTATATTTTCCTTTTTTTTTTTTTAAGTTTATTCATGTAATCTCTATACCCAACATGAGGCTGGAACTGATGACGCTGAGATCAAGAGTGGCATGCTATTCCGACTGAGCCAGACAAGCGCTCCTAGATTTTCCTCTTTTAAGAAAAGTTTTTTTCGGTTTAATTTTAGCAGACTCTCACCAAACTCCTTCCTGGTCATTAAATGGAACCATACTGAAATGTCCTTGGTTGTAGAGCTCCGTGGGAGCTGGGTTCCCAGAGGTCACTGTTACTGCTCCCTTTCCTGGTGATATAAGCCTTTAGTCATGACAGGAATACGGACTGAAGTTTTGTTTTCCATTTCAGGAAGTCAACAAGCTGTGGATTCAGGAGAAGCTAAATGCGGGTTCCAAGTAGATCTCCTACAGGGCCAGTGCCCCTCTGAACCCTCACTAGGAGGAAGGCCAGATGCTTCCTTCAGGCCTGACGGGAGGATCGCTCTCGTGAATCCACACAGACATGTCGCATGGGCTCCAATTCCAGTAGTCCCCAGCTGCAGGGAACCTACCCGGAGAGAAGGAATCCCAAGTCCCAGAACCCTGGCTCCCCCTGCCTTTCAGGAGGTCCCCTCCTGGGAGGGCACCCAGCACCCAAGCGCTGTCAGTGAGGAAAGCTTTTGGAAGAAGAATCACTTAGAGAAGCACCAGAGCCACTTGAGTGACCAGCCGTGTAGGCCCTGGAAGAAATTCAGCAAACAAGCCGATCCACAGCAACAGCGCAGCATCCCTCAGGGTCGGAGGCATTTCCGGTGTCACGACTGCGGGCGGAGCTTCCACCGGAAGCGGTATTTGCTCAGGCATCTGGCTGTACCGGCGGGGACGAGCCCCCAGCAGGGCCCTGGATGTAAACGGTGCGGCCCGCACAAGCAGAGCCTTCTCGGCCACCGCCTCCGGCGCAGGGGGGAGAGGCCTTCCCAGTGCCCCAGGTGCGACCGGAACTCTCTCCCGAAGAACAGCCTGGCGGCTCCCCAGGGCCAGCCCAGCAGGGGGAGGCTGGTCTCCCGTGGCGAAGGCGACCTGGCCCTCCCAGGGAAGGCACGGCGGGCCAGCTTGCGCTCGGGAGGGAAGCCAGGCCCGTGGCCGGGGGCCGCGGAGACTGTCCGGCACCGCCCCGCCGGGGAGAGGCCGTGGTCTTGCCCCGAGGGTGGCGAACGCTTCGCTGCCGGGTCCCAGCTCGCCAGCCACAAACGGGTGCACGGGGGAGAGCGGCCCTTCCGGTGCCAGGAGCGCGGCGACAGCTTCCGCCCGGGTGGCTCGCTGGAGGTCCACCGGCTCGCGCACGGCGGCGGCAGACCCTTCTCCTGCGCCAAGTGCGGCAAGGGCTTCGCCAAGCGGTGTAAGCTCACGGAGCACGTCCGAGTGCACAGCGGGGAGAGGCCCTTCGGGTGCGCCGACTGCGGCCGGAGCTTCCGCCAGAGGGGACAGCTGCTGCGGCACCGGCGCCTGCACACGGACGAGAAGCCCTTCCAGTGCCCGGAGTGCGGGCTGAGCTTCCGCCTCCAGAGCATGCTGAGAGCACACCGGCTCCGGCACGGCGGGGAGAGGCCGTTCTCCTGCGGCGAGTGCGGCAGGGGCTTCGCGCACCGCTGCAAGCTCCGGGAGCACCTGCGAGTGCACAGCGGGGAGAGGCCCTTCCGGTGCCCCGAGTGCGGCAAGAGCTTCCGCCTCAAGGGCATCCTGAAGGCCCACCAGCGCACCCACAGCAAGGAGAGGCCCTTCTCGTGCGGGGAGTGCGGCAAGGGCTTCACCCGGCAGTCCAAGCTCGCCGAGCACTTCCGCGTGCACAGCGGCGAGAGGCCCTTCCGCTGCTCCAGCTGCGACCGGAGTTTCCGCCTCAAGGGGCAGCTGCTTAGTCACCAGCGCCTGCACACGGGCGAGAGACCCTTCCAGTGCCCCGAGTGCGGCAAGAGCTACCGCGTCAAGGCCGACATGAAGGCCCACCAGCTGCTGCACGGCGGGCAGATGCCCTTCTCTTGCGAGTGCGGCAAAGGCTTCGCCAAGCAGTCCAAGCTCATCGAACACGTCCGGACGCACACGGGGGAGAAGCCCTTCCAGTGCCCCACGTGCGACAAGAGTTTCCGCCTGAAGGCGCAGCTGCTCAGCCACCAAGGCCTGCACACAGGCGAGAGGCCCTTCCACTGTCCCGAGTGTGATAAGAACTTCCGGGAGAAGGGACACATGCTGAGGCACCAGCGCATACACAGACCCGAGAGGCCGTTCGCCTGCGGCGACTGTGGCAAGGGCTTCATCTACAAGTCCAAACTTGCCGAACACATCCGCGTGCACGCCAAATCCTGCAGTGCCCCCAGCGAGCCTGACGTCAAGAAGAGGCTCAGCCAGCTGTTCGCGATGATCGAGGCTGACTGGAGTTGAGGCCGGGAAGGGCGTCCCGAGCCTTCGGCAGGCTTGACGTTCCCTGGGAATCCACGGCAGCCATAGCGAAACCCGCCGGGAGACAGATTTTAGGAACAGGGGCCCTTTTTTGACCAAGAATGGAACCAAGTTAGGAGTATGAGAAGCCACAAAGGATTTTCTCGGCTAAAACATCACCAGGAAGGGGCGCCTGGGTGGCCCAGTCACTTGAGCATCCGACTCCTGATTTCGGCTCAGGTCATGATGTCAGGTTGGTGGGTTCGAGCCCCAGATCTGGATCCACGCTGACAGCCCGATCCTGCTTGGGATTCTCTCTTACCCTCTGTCTCTGTCCTTCTCCCGCTCAGGCGCGGGCGCTCTCTTTCTCTCTCTAAAATAAACATTTAAAACATCACCAGTTCTATTTCCTATCCATTGATAAAAGAGATATCTGTTCTTCTTACCATCTTAAGTGGTAATTTCCCCCCAAGTGTTCAGCTAGCTCTGAAATCCCAGCTTGAATTAAGACATACTTTTCCACAGTATGATTCTAAAGTGGGGGTTCAGGTATGTGTGAATTTTGTTGCAGCCCTGATATAATGTTGAATTTGGTTTTGATTCATTTATTTTGAAACTGTGAGCAATAAAACAAGTTCTCTGAATCCTGGTCTGTTTACGTGAATGCTGAGGCTTCACGGTATGTTTCGTGGTGGTGATGTATATAGTTCCCCCTAAAGAAAACTGATAATTTCATCAAAGTTTGGTAATCTGAGTTGAAGAAATGTAAAAGCAAGGGTACTAAGGGGAGCCTGGGTGGCTTAGTTGGTTAAGCGCCAGCTCAGGTCATGATCTCACAGTTCGTGAGTTCGAGTCCTGCATCCGGCCCTGCGCTGACAGCTCGGAGCCTGGAGCCTGCTTCAGATTCTGTGTCTGCCCCTCCCCTGCTCGCACTCTGTTTCTCTCAAAAACAAATGAACATTAAAACAAAAATTTTTTTTTTTTTTTTTAAAGCGAGGATGCTAAGATGTATAGGGCTAGAATTTAGATGAGAGATGGATTGGGACAGGAGATACAGGTTTAGGAGTTGCAGAACAGAGAAGCTGTTCGCAGCCAAGACAGTGAAGGAGATTACCAAGAGTGCCTATCTAAGCAGTGACTAAATCTGAGTAAAGACAAAATAAAGCCAAGGGGCACCAGGCTGGCTCAGTGAGCAGAGCATGCGACCTATCTCGGGGTTGTGAGTTCTAGCCCCACACTGGGTGTGGAGATTACTTAAAATCTTCAGGAAAAAAATAAATAAAGCTAGACAGCTTTGTCATGCAGCAGTACAGGCAACAACAATTTAGTGTGGAGTTTGAAAGCAAATGTTAAAAGTAAACAGAAGTCCAGGAGATTACCCCACTTGTTACATGAGGTGAAGACGGCAGGAGCACAGAATGTTTGTACATTAGGGACAGAATTGCACTCCAGACAAAGAACTCCTGACTTTCAGAGGGTTCATGTTTCGTGTAAAGAAAGGCTGACCTGAAATTTGGAGGGATGACAGAAAATGAGACTGCAACTAACCTATAACAAACACTATTAAAACAATGTTTCACAGATGATGTGCTCTGGAACACTGGCTCCAGAGGTATACTTTTTTTTTTTTAATTGTTTATTTTTGAGAGACAGAAAGAGCATGAGTGGGGGAAGAGCAGAGAGAGAGGGAGACACAGAATCCAAAGCAGGCTCCAGGCTCTGAACTATCAGCACAAAGCCCAACATGGGGCTTGAACCCACGAACTGTGAAATCATGACTTGAGCCGAAGTCAGGCACTTAACCAACTGAGCCGCCCAGGCACCCCTCCAAAGGTGTACTTTTAAAAAGAGAGAAAAGCACCACATGGCCAATTGAGGTAAAAACAGTTTTCCTCCGTTCCCTCCACCCCACCACACACACATGCAGTCTATTAGGAATACCTAATGTATAGTATATTCTTAAATTGTGAATATATTTGACCTCGGGATTCTTTCTTTTTCAAAAACATTTACTATGACCTTGGGGACATAGAGTTCTGCAGGATTCATTTTGGAAAACATTACTGAAAAGCCCTTTTGGCTCCAGCAAAGCAGCCCTATGTCCATTAAGAAGGATGAGAATCCGGGAGCCTGGGTGGTGTAGTCAGTTGAGCATTGGCGTCTTGGTTTCGACTCAGGTCATGAGTTCACTGTTCCGTGGGTTTGAGTCCTGTGTTGGGCTCTGCGCTGACAGTGCAGAGCCTGCTTGGGATGCTCACTCCCTCTCGCTCTACTCCTCCCCCACTCAAGCTGTCTCTGTCTCTCTCAGGATAAATAAGTCAATTAAAAAAAAATTTTTTTTTAAAGCATGAGAATCCAAGGAAAAGAAATCTTAGGTTTTATGGGGCAAAGAAAACAGACCTTTAAGTCAGAATAAATTCTTATGTGGTTTAAGAGTACCCTCTTTCCTCAAGTGGTGGGACACCAGCAAAGGTCACTGACAACGTTAAAAGATTACATCATTTAGGCAGGTTTACAATCACTCAGAGCCACGGTGATGTCTGTTGTGTTCACAGAGTAGCCAACCTCGACGTGTGGAGCTAGACTCCATGTAAGCAGAGAAGGTGGATGCCCGTGGTGGGGACCCTGCCAGCAGGATGTGATCAGGAACCCAGCAGAGGTTTCATGGGAGACCGAAGGCCGGAGCCTCTAGTTTGCTGTTCTTATTGCCTGTTCCTTGCAGGATTTCACAGATGGTAAAAGATCCAGAGGGTTCAAAATATTGTTAAAAACTAGAGGTGCCTTGGAGAAAGTCAAGAAGAAAGGTAAGATCCAACTAAACCCAAGTACTCCTTTCAATTCTTTTTAGACTTTATGTAGAGATAAATATATAAGGAATATAATAAATATATAGAATAATTTATAATTCTAAATTCCAAATTTTAGCATTATAAGGAGCAGGAAGGTTTTTTATTCCAATCTCTAATGTTACAGAGGAGGAAACCAAAGGTATAGTAAATGTCTCACCCATAGTTAGTGGCTGGGTTGGGACTCTGTGGGTCCCCAGGTACGAGGGCAGGGATCCTTCCACCATACTTAATTGGAAATTCAGGAAATTCATATTCTGTGCATGAGAAATACCAAGTGCTTAAAGTAATAAAACCAGTACAGTTACTAAACCAATTAATTTGTTGCAGAAGAGAGGGGAAAACGTTTTCAAAATACGAAAGAAGATTACAAAGAAAGAGAACAGAAAAAAAAAAAAACAACTACTGAGGACAAAATCATACAGGCCTAAGGAGATTATTAGCATCTGGAAGAGACCAAAAGAGTAATGAAAGGTATTTTTTTTTAATAGGGAAGAAAAGCAGAGAATTAATGGAAACCCTTTATGATTATAAGAACAAAATGATTAGGGATAAGACACAAACATGTTTCAGACTGAATGTAATTCACTGCCTTACTCTTTACCAAGCAAGTTTGTGGGGGAGGTTTTCATCAACTTAACAAGGGCAGTTTGGAGTGATTAAATAACTACAGATCCAGAAACTTTTAGGTATAATTGACAAAATAAAGGACAGTTTGTTATCAGAAATTTTTTTTAACGTTAAAAAAAATTTTTTTAATGTTTATTTGTTTTTGAGAAAGAGACAGAGCATGAGCGAGGAAGGGCAGAGAGAGAGGGAGACACAGAATCCGAAGCAGCCTCCAGGCTCTGAACTGTCAGCTCAGAGCCCCAATGTGAGGCTTGGACTCATGAGCTGTGAGATCATGACCTGAGCCGAAGTTGGATGCTTAACTGACTGAGCCACCCAGGTGCCCCTGTCATCAGAAGTTTTAAAATGAAATGGAACGGAGCATCTGGGTGGCCCAGTACGTTGAGCGTCTGACTTTGGCTCAGGCCATGATCTCATGGTTCATGAATTAGAGCCCCACATTGGCCTTCCTGCTGTCAGCATAGAGCCCTCTTTGGATCCTCTGTCTTCCTTTCTCTCTGCCCCTCCCTGACTCTTTCTCTCTCTCTCAAAATAAATAAAAAATAACAGCCTCCACATTACATCCTTAACTTACAAACACTCCTGCTGGCGAGTGCTAGCTGGGTCATCTGACCATTGAATAGTGGTAGAATATGCCACCCCCAGATATGCCACTTTGGCATAAGGAAAGCAATGGAAAGGAAGCAGATACAAGTTTCCTGCCTTCCCCCCATTTGCCTAAAAGCAGGACGTCAATTTCCAAAGCTGTGCCTCGGAAATCGCCCATTGGTTTCTACCGATGCCTTCTTATCAGGAAGGACAAAAGTTAATCCAGAGACAACGTTAGACTCTAGCGGCCTGGAGACAGCACCAGAGAAATCTACATAACGAACATTACTAACTAGCCTAACTAGCCTTTACTCATCGTTAGAGTACCTTCCTCAGTTTGCCTCCCTTATCACCTCCGCCCACCCCCAAGCTCCTCGTAGAAGCTAAAGGACTTGTTCTGAGCCCAAGGCAGTCCAGACCTTTCCTGAAACGACGGAACGGTGAAAACCACCCTGGTGAGTAAGTGAGTGGCGGAGAGGTGGGTGGAGGGTTGCAATGACTCACAATTTCATTTTGAAGAGGGGCAATTTGGGTCAGGAAAAATTGAGGCAGAAAAATTGAGGCAAAAAATTGAACGAAAGACCGTTATGCACGGTCCAATTCCATGACTTACATGCCGGTCAATCTTGGATCTAACCTTGTGTAGCCTCCAAAGGAGGAAGGGTCAGAGCTGTGGAGTGCAATTCCAGTTCTCCCAGTCCGGAGAGCAGGGGAGATCCGGATGTTGTTAAAGGATGCACAGAGCTGCCGACGCTCCCAGAGCAATCTGCTCCTCCTGCCCGCAGGCGGCACTGTGGGGGCCGAATTCAGGCGCAGGAAAGGCAACATTTCCCGGCGTATCTCCAGGGCGACGGCCGCCGCCGGGGCAGGCGCCGCCCCCAGAGGTCGACCGCCCAGACTTCCTGGTGGCAGTGTGTGGGGTGGGTGGGGATGGGGGCTGCCGCAGTGACTGGGCATCAGGAAGGGGCAGTTGGTGCGGACGGAAGCGAGACTCCGGCTGGAACCAGCCTGGGGTGTTGGATCACGCAGTTGCTTTAGGTGCAGCATCAGGTGTGAGCCGTGACATCTCGGCGGGGCAGAGAGGTTGGCCCTCGGTCCCAGGGTGGCCTGCTGGTGCGGTTCCGGCCAGTAGGAGGCGCCCTCCGAGAAAGTCGGACGGTGGAATCTGCAGCCCTGGCCCAGCCCTCCAACCTGAGCTTGTGTTGTGGGATCCGGAGAGGGCCTTGCAGACAAATCCGTGCGCTCAGCCCTGAACTGAGTTCCTTGAAGCAGAGACTGATTTTTTTCTCTTCTTACCCATCCAGTGTATGGCCCCAGTGGGCGCTCTCCGAACGCTTGTTGAATCAATCAATGAATTAATGAACGTAGAGCCCTACACATAGCTACTGAGTCTACAGTCAGCCCTGGGCTGAGAGTTCTAGTTTCCCTGAAGCTGAGTTTGCGTGTTGGTGAGGTGCAAAATAGGAGAAAGAACAGAGGAAATGATGGCTGAGAAAAGGAAAGCCCTACAGGGGGACGGGGGGACGAATGATAGATAGTACAACTCTAAATTGCAGTGATAGGGACCGTCACTCTAGTAGTTCTTAAGAAAATGGTAATGATGGTCCTAAGTCTTATTTTAGTTTCAAGGTTTTCAAAGACCCCCCCCAGGGGTGACAGTAACTCAATTTCCGATACTTAGCCTAATTTGAAACAATGTTTCCCAAGAAACATGGCAATTAATTTCTTACTGCCTTTTTCACTAATGCAAAAAAGAAAGAAAAAAAAAGTATTAAAAATAGAATCCTTAGTGATTGTAATCTAACTCCCTCATTTTATGGGTAAGTAAAGTGAGTTACAGAGATTGAAGTGACTTCCTCCACGTGACAGATAATACGACTTTGGTTTCCTGAGTTCCAGTTCTATGCCTGCTTGCCTGCCTTCCTTCCTTCCTTCCTTCCTTCCTTCCTTCCTTCCTTCCCTTCAACAAATACCTATTAGGACTTGTTTCCTTTTTTTTTTAATTAAAAAAAAAATTTTTTTTTAACGTTTATTTATTTTTGAGACAGGGAGAGACAGAGCATGAACGGGGGAGGGTCAGAGAGAGGGAGACACAGAATCCGAAACAGGCTCCAGGCTCTGAGCTGTCAGCACAGAGCCCGACGCGGGGCTCGAACTCACGGACCGCGAGATCATGACCTGAGCCGAAGTCGGCCGCTTAACCGACTGAGCCACCCAGGCGCCCCAGGACTTGTTTCCTTTAACAAATATTAATAAAATTCACAATATTGCTTCTCTTGGGTTGTGACTGCCTAATTAGCTTCTGT
Source organism: Lynx rufus (assembly GCF_022079265.1). Lineage (NCBI taxonomy): Eukaryota > Metazoa > Chordata > Mammalia > Carnivora > Felidae > Lynx > Lynx rufus. The sequence continues at coordinate 162,597,928 of NW_025814856.1, read as the reverse complement.
TCCACATTTTCCAGGTTATCAGACATATCCAGCTTTCAGACATTTTCCTTGTTCCCCTTTGTCACTTTCTTCTAGGTAAAGTGACTATCTGATTTTATGCTGCTAAAGATAATTGGTGTTCTGACACTTGTAATGTGTTCTTGGGCCAAATAATCAGTGTTCAGTTTAAATTTCATTTTATTTTTTCAACGTTTATTTTTGGGACAGAGAGAGACAGAGCATGAACGGGGGAGGGGCAGAGAGAGAGGGAGACACAGAATCGGAAGCAGGCTCCAGGCTCTGAGCCATCAGCCCAGAGCCCGACGCGGGGCTCGAACTCACGGACCGTGAGATCGTGACCCGGCTGAAGTCGGACGCTTAACCGACTGCGCCACCCAGGCACCCCAGTTTAAATTTCATTTTAGTGGAGCAACACAGTACCAAATGTAGAAACCTCTGCAGATGTAACTTTCTGTATTTCTTTCTCATAAACGCATGAGTGTTTGAATCACAGAAAATGTTGAAGGCAGTTCTGTGCATACTTCATCACGCACTACCACGTTGACATGACTGTGTCCTGTGGTATGTGCTCAAATGTTCATTTAATTGATTCAAACTACTCATTTCAAGTTGCGTTTCTCCTGTTACAAATGAGTGTCTGTGGCATTTCCAATGACTGCTTTACGAGTCGCCCCATGACACACAGATCCTTCTTCTAAAACAAGAACCTATGTATTCAATATTCTACCTCTGCCAGCGGGCAAATCTGGTTTGGGTGAAGTATAGGTTAACTTGCAGAAAAAGGACCAGCAAAATCGTTGCAAGCCGTGCCTGTCGTACATATTGAAAAGCGTGGCTTCTCAAGATCCACGAACTCCTTATCTGAGACAAAGGTAGAAGGTGTCTAAATATTTCTGATGAGGACAGGTGTGGAGCCATCCTGCGACAAAGGCAAGTGTGTTTGTGGGGCCAGGCGGCAGGGTCCTTTGATGATGTGGTCGTCTGTTTCTGAGCACAGGAGGAAGATCTGGATGAGCATCCGAAGGAACCCTTCACGCATGTTATGAAGAGTATCTATGAGACTGATCTTTCTAGGCATGATGGGGCTTTGTTGAAAAATTGAGAGTAATTCATGAAATCAAAGGCTAGGCAAGTCTCAGCAGTTCATTCCTTCTTTATGTTTGCTGACTGGCCAGGCTTTCATGAGATGGCAACCTTCTTTATCAGTAGGATTTCCTGACCTACCCATCCAATGACTTTTGAAGTCACATATATTTATTTTGAAGCCACTTCCTGTTGAAGACTCAGCAGCGATTCAGAAAGTCTTCCACATAGGAGTGAAAGAGTGTAACTGTATGGGAAAATCATTCCGTTTCTCCATTCTCTTAGAATGTTCAGGCAGGGAGAAGAGAAAACCTCCCGCAATTTTACTATTTGCAAACCATGTCATAACTCCTTTATTCTTTGAGAGTGACTTACATGGGGGGAAAACACCCTCCTTCCTGCTGGATCAGAACGAGGAAGGATGTGGCCCTAAGAACTGCTCAGCCAACACATGGAAGCAGAACTGAGAGACAGGGAAACCTCTTCCTGTTAACGTCATTTGAGCCCTGGCGTAAACTGTGCCTGAACTTATACTACCCCTGGCTCCTCAGTTATGTGAACCAGAAACATTTACTTCTTGTTTAAAATGTTTCGGGTTGAGTTTTCTTTTACAAAATAAAGAATCCTAATTGGGGCACCTGGGTGGCTCCGTCCGGTAAGCGTCAGACTTCGGCTTAGGTCACAATCTCATGGTTCATGAGTTCGAGCCCCGCGTCAGGATCGGCACTGACAGCTCAGAGTCTATGGCCTGCTTAGATTCTGTATCTCCCTCTCTCTCTCTGCTACTCCCCTACTCACACTCTGTCTCTCTCTTTCTCAAAAAATAAATAAACTGGGGCGCCTGGGTGGCGCAGTCGGTTAAGTGTCCGACTTCAGCTCAGGTCATGATCTCGCGGTCTGCGAGTTCGAGCCCCGCGTCAGGCTCTGGGCTGATGGATCAGAGCCTGGAGCCTGCTTCCGATTCTGTGTCTCCCTCTCTCTTTGCCCCTCCCCCGTTCATGCTGTGTCTCTCTCTGTCTCAAAAATAAATAAACGTAAAAAAAAATTTAAAATAAATAAACAAACAAACAAACAAACAAACAAACAAATAAATAAATAAAACATTAAAAAAATAAAGACATAGAGATAGCTAACGGGGGGGGGTTGCAAGTAATAGAGACTAAAGTCTGGAATTGGCTGCTTAGAGAAAGTTAGAATGGAGAAAAGCAATGAGTGTTTTGGTCTGAGAAGTTGACAGTCTTCATTAATAGTAACTGTCACCTGTTGAATCTTGGGGCTCCAACCGTGTACATACTAGCATGTAGCACTGTGGACTTGGCAGGTAGAAAAAAACATTCAGGTGTTGCAGCTTGCTTGTTTCAGCCCTCGGTACGTTTCTAGAAAAAAGAGACAGCTTCAGGCTGTCAGGACCTTCATACCTTTCAAGAATGCAGGACAGTTGCTTTGTAGAATGTCCCGCAGTTTGAGTGTGCCTGATGAGTCTTCAGGGTTAAGTTCAGGTTATTTCCCTTCAGAGGGATGGACAAGAAGCGATGCTGTGTTCTCATCACATCTTGTTGGGTAGCACAGGATTTCAATTTGTTCTGTTACTGATGATGTTCACCTTAATCAGTTGACCCAGGTCGTGTCTGCCAGACTTCTCCACTGTGAAGTTGCTTGTTTTCTTCTCTGTGATTATTAACTATGTGGTGATTTCGTGGGGATGTATTTGAAGCCATGTAAATATCCCATTCCTCATCGAATTCTCCATTGATTAAGGTATAAATTTTATATCTCTGTGGCCCCATAGGTTCTTTTATTTTATCCAGTGGTTTATAATTCCTTTCTGTCAGTATTTATTTTAATGCTCCAATTTTCCCAAGTTTGGCCCACAAGGGGGCCCCTACACAGGCTTCTTTCTGTGTCTTTTTGACATGTTCCCATCATTCCTGAGCAACTTCCTTTGTTCTCTGGCACAGTTATTCCAGGCTCATCTTCCATTTTTCCCTGTCCTAGTGCTGGAGCTGACATTTCAACAGGGACCCCTGGTTCCTTTTAGTGGGCAGTGGATCAGAAGCCAAGATCTGCCACCAGCAGCGTTCATTGTTACTCTGGGGCCCTCTCAGTGCCTAGAGTGAGGACGTACATACACATAACACATACATGTTTACATTTACACACTTCCCTTTCTCTTTTTTAAAAATGACTCCCCAGCAATACTGCCGATTTCAATCCAACACCACAGGGTCCATTCAAGTTTGTCCCTTCCCATATTTGTAACTCTGTCTCCAACAATGAGAAGCCTTGCTCCCACTATCCTTAATAAAGTTATGTATCTGACCGATCCCCTTGTATGTAACCCATCTCACCTGGCCACTGCCACTCCCTGCCCTTAGCAGATGCCCTCCTTGCCCCACTGTGGGTGTGACACTGAGCTCTGGACTGACCTCCCCCCACGCTTGAATCCACCGCTGGTGTGGATGCCCACCACACCATTAAATGGCTCCACTTAATGATTTTGGAACTGAATTGTTCAGGAAAGGAAGAGAAGAGAAAGAGGAAGGAAAGGAAAAGGTGGCGACACAGTTCACCGAAAGGGTTTAGTTGACAAAACGAATCGGTGTAGAAGCAGAAAAGATCAAAAGGAGATCATGTAATATGCAAGAGGATATATGACTGAAATTAACCCCAAAAATGAGTCTATAGAGTTATAGATTTGGGAATCGTTTAAATAAATGTGATCTAATGCTATAGTATTAGGAGTAGTTCGCTGAGATCATAAACATCAACGGCAAAGTGTGACAGCCATGGCTGAGGTTTGGAAATCACACCCAGTCAAAGGGCAGCACCAGAAAGAAAAGCAGTCCTGTGCGTTTGCCCAGCACTGAGATGGCCAGGTACTGTCCTGCCCTCGGGAGACTCACAGTCTAGTGGGCAGAAAGAGGAGTAAACGGGCAGATATAGTGAAGTGGAAAAAGCGCCAGGCTAGAGGGAAACCGGCAGTGTGAGGGTAACACACAGGAAGGTCACTTGACCCAACATGGAGGGACCAGGGAAGCGGTCCTGGAGAAACAGTCATCTCCGCTGAGTCCCGACACACGACGAGTGGGTGGCTGCTGCCCGAGTATACTAGAAGCTGATAGAAGCGCAGACTGGACGGGCTAACAGAGCCAGGGAGGAAAGGAATGCGCATTTTCGACAAAGCGGTCCACGTGTGGTCTAGGAAAGAAGGCAGATTCCGGTCCCTGGAAGGAGGCAGTGTAGACTCAACCTCAGACCGGGGCGCTCCCCCGCCGGCCCCGCCCCCCGCCGGCCCCGCCGGCCCCGCCCCCGCCCCTCCTCCGACCCCGCCCCGACCGCGCTGTCTCCTGGCATCAGCTGCCTAAGCTGCAGCCAGTCATTTCCTCCGCTCCTTCCTGGCACCGTGTTGTCCAGCCTCTTAGAGAACGGTTGGAACGGCCTGTTCTGAACACAACAGTCCTAATACTTGGGTTAGAGGCTACCATCTGCGCATGCCTGCCAGCGTTTCTCCTGGGGTAGTATCTCCCCTACTACCACAAAATGTTACCATCCCGGGCTTTTTCGTCACGTGACAGGTGTACCAAAACCGGCGCCTCAAATCCAAGTAAAGGTTCCATCCTTGGAGTGCTGACCGTTTTATTTTCCCTTCCCGGCACCACAGGGTCGTCAGGGGGTTAGGTTTTTGTTTGTATTTCCTCTCGCCCGGTTATCTTGTGCCTTTCGTGAAACATGGGAATTCTAGCACCACTGAATGTGCTTTTGGACATAAAGTTGGAGGAAACTAATCCACCTCTCGGTGACCTCTCTTCAGACGGTGATAGTCCCAAACCAGTCGCGATACCCCAGACTGAAATGGGCAAGAGCCACTTGCTCTTTGGGGATCCAGGGGAAAGGAGACAGAAAAGACAGTTAACTCCCATGCTGGTGAGCTTGTGGATTTGAAGAGATCAGAGCGTGGCTGTTTTGGGGCAATCGCACTGGCATTTGAGACGCTGTACTGAGATTATACAAATCCCTTCTCTTAGTCTTCTTGGTATGGGGGGGTCGGGGAATGGAAGTGACTGAACTAGAAAAGAGGGCTCATTGCTCTTCTAGAAAGGAATAAGAGATGTTGGTTTATTCACTGTTTGATTTATAAAGCTGATATCAAAAACAGGACAAAAACCCTAAGAGGTGACCAAGATGTCATCTCTGCCCCCCAGATAAATAAATAAACTTGGGGAGGGGGGATAAAGGCCTGGGAAGCCATTCTTTAAAAATAAATATAAGTTTCTGCTTTTATAGAATGAGCCTTATCCCAAAGTCTCCCTTTGACACCAGTCATAAGCTGAAAATGTGACTGTAACATAGTTGAGAGGATCTGAGGCATCTGGGTCCATTTCCTCTCTGTTCTTTATGGGGAATCTGCCCAAGTCCTGGCATCCTTATTTTGATTGCCATATACCTTGGTATATCATGTATTCAGGGTCAATGTCAATAATAATCTGGGGACGAAATTAACAACCTCCCTGAAGTTCAAGAAGCTGAATCCTTATTGCTGTACAGGAAAGGCTGTGATTTACTTAGGTGCTAGAGAGGAGAAGTCACTTTCTCTTCCACAAGATGCTTTGGAGAAGGTCAGATAGTCATAGTCCATAGGACACAGATTTTCAAAGTCGGAATTCAAAGGCAAGGGAAGAGTTCTGTGCAAAGACTGGCCGAGCAACCACTCAGGTTGCTTAAGCCTATGAGCACATGCATAGATTCATCTCCAGAGTTGCATGCGCAGGGATTCTACCCAGACACCCTGTGCACAAAACCTACAGCAACCTGGATCAAAAGGTAGCAGCTTAAAATACTCTCTGTGTATTGCTGGTGTTTCAGGGCCATTGGCAAAAAATCATTAAAAAATACAAAACTGTACAAAACAAAAACCGAACTTTTCTCTCTCAAGTTATAATAAAGCTTTTTAACATTTTTTTAATGTCTTATTTATTTTTGAGAGACAGAGACAGAGTGTGAGTAGGGGAGGGGCAAGGAGAGAGGGAGACACCGAATCCAAAGCAGGCTACATGCTCTTAGCTGTCAGCACAGAGCCGGACATGGGCCTTGAACTCACAAACCATGAGATCATGACCTGAGCCGAAATCGGACGCTGAACCGACTGAGCCACCCAGGTACCCCACAAAGCTTTTTGAAGTATGTAGGTTGTCCCATTGTGTTATGCCTTATGGAACATTATTATTTTTTTTAGTGTTTATTTTTAAGAGAGACAGAGACAGAGTGCAAGCGGGGGAGGGGCAGAGAGAGAGAGGGAGACACAGAATCCAAAGGAGGCTCCAGGCTCTGAGCTGTCAGCACAGAGCCTGACACTGGGCTCGAACTCACGGACTGCCAGATAATGACCTGAGCAGAAGTAGGACGCTCAACTGACTGAGTCACCCAGATACTCCTTTAAAACATTATTAATTTAATAACAGATGTTTGATAACCTTAATCTGTTCATTGAAATGTTTCAGCTTTACATTGGCTGATAATAATTTCCTTATGTACAAGACATAGATATCCAACTTAGAATTTAAATCTCATTTTGTTTACAAAAAAGTTACTTTCATGGATACATCCAAGTGCTGTGAAAATGGAAGAGAGCTTATTGTTTTATGATCCCTACATAGTTATACAACAGATATAATATGGCTTATCCAAATGCCTCCAAGCAATTTCAGAATATTTTGATTAACCAAATGGAGAAGCCATAGCTCATTCATGAAATTAAAGCCTACAGAATATGTTTCTCTTTAGAGCTTTTCATACAATGGCAATGAGATCAGCATTTATAGCAATTTAATGTAATTCACCTAAATGCAACTGCAGCTTTTTTTAGAAGATCAAAACATGATGCTGATTTTTACAAATTACCAACTATTCTATGCTGCTTAAAATCATGTAAGTGAACTATCTCTAGGACTTAAATCACCATAATGTTTTTGTGTGAGAAGTTTTATTTTATTTATTTATTTATAAAGTGTAATTTATTTTGAGAGAGTGCATGAGCAGGGGAGGGACAAAGACAGAAGGAGAGAGAGAATCCCACTCAGGGCTCTGTGCTGTTAGCACAGAGCCCAGTGTGTGGGGCTTGAATGAACAAACCATGAGATCATGACCTGAGGCTAAACCAAGAGTTGGCCGCTTAACCAAATGAGCCACACAAGTTCTCCTTTTCTTTCATTAAAGTATAGTTGACACACAATGTTACATTAGTTTCAGATGTACAAGCTTCTGTGGTTTTTTTTTTTTTTAAAGCCACAGTAAATCATTCCATATTAAAATATCAGTGAACATAAGACTTATGAAATTAACTTTCTCATTCACCAGTGGCCAAAGACTTCCCTCATTGGAAATGACTGTATGTTCCAATGGGTTTTCTTTTTCTTTTTTTTTTTTAATGTTTTAAATGTTTATTTATTTTTGAGAGAGAGAGAAAGAGAGACAGAGTGTAAATAGGGGAGGGGCAGAGATAGAGAGGGAGACACTGAATCTGAAGCAGGCTCCAGGCTCTGAGCCATCAGCACAGAGCCCGATGCGGGGCTGGAACCCACAGACTGTAAGATCATGACCTAAGCCAAAGCCGGGCACCACCACCCCCCACCCCCCCCCCCCCGTGGCTTTTCTTTATTGCCTATCAGTAGCTTGTTAGCTCAACTGGACATCTCACCAGAGCAGTGAGAACAAGGTGATGGACAAAATCCCTGAGTGGGTCAATTTAATGTATCAAGTCTACTGCCATAGACTTATTTTTTTCAACAGAATTCCTTAGAGATTATGTCAAAATACCATCTACAGAGTGTGTATTAGGTTTGAGCACTAGATGGCAAGACTGCAAAATCAGTTCCTTTCACAGGGAGCTTTGCTTTTTCTACTGTGCTTCAGCAAAGACAGGGCCATGGACTGCCCAACTCAAGGGAGTACGTTATTGACTGAATGTCTGTGTCCCCGTCCACCCTCTCCCACCATTTCATACGTTAAATCCTAATGGCCAATGTGATGGTATTAGGAAGCGGAGCCTTTGAGAGGTGATTAGGTCATGGCTTATCATCTACTCTTCTTGAACATTTGTAAAGACATCATAAACCTCAGGGCCACTCTGCACACAACTGAGGAAGTACTGTTAACATTGGAATCTAAGTGAATGTAAATGCTGGATCACAACCGACAGGGAATACAATGTGAATCGTGTCCTGTCTTGGTCCATTCGGGCTACCATCACAGGATTCCACAGACTGGGTGGATTATGAAAAACAGAAGCTTATTTCTCACAGTTCAGAGGCTACAAGTCCAAGACCAAGGCATCAGCAGATTCCACATCTGGTGAGGACCGCTTCCTGATCCCTAGATGTCAGTCTGTCACTGGGGCCTCGAGGTTAGGGTCTGGGATCTCTTTTATAAGGACACTAATCTCATTCCCAAAGGAAGTTTATTTATTTTGAGAGAGGAGAGAGAGAGCACGCGTGCATGCATGAGGGGCAGAGAGAGAGGGAGAGAGAATCTCAAGCAGGCTCAGCACTGGCACTTCAGAGCCTGACATGGGGCTTGAAATCATGAACTGTGAGATCATCAACGAAGCTGATACAAGAGTCGGATACTTAACCGACTGAGCCACCCAGGCGCCCCAAGACCACCTTCTGTCTGGTGTTTCTGACTCTGTGTGCTTCTCTACTTCCACATGATCACTGGAGTATCTTTATAAAATGCAAACATTATCATGCTACTCCCCTGCTTAAAATTCTTTACTCACTCTTCATTGCCATCAGGCCAGGGCCTTTTTTTTTTTTTTTTTTTTTTTTTTACAGTTTCTGTATTTATTTTGAGAGAAACAGAGACAGCACAAATAGGGAAGGGCAGAGAGAGAATGAGAGACACAGAATCCCAAGCAGGCTCTGCACTATCAGCGCACAGCCAGACATGGGGCTCTAACCCACGAAACTGTGAGATCGTGACCTGAGCCAAAACCAGTCAGGTGCCTAACTGACTGAACCACCCAGGTGCCCCCAAAGCCTTTCATTATCTGGCTCTGTCTTCTTCAGCTTCATCCCTTGCTGTACCTCCTGTGGTTATATCTCAGCTATACTAAATAACCTGCTTTTCTCCAAATTCTCCATGTTCCAGTTCTTTGCATGGGCTCCCCTTACATGGAATGCCTCTCACTATGCATCCAAGTTGTGTTATGTTTCCCATCCTTTGTGTTCTAATTCCTTGTGTAGGCTCTCCTATATCCACCATTACCACCTGCCTGATTCATGGTCTAAAGCTATAATTAGAGGGAAGTTTGTAGCACAAGATGCCTATATTAGAAAAGAAGAAAGGCCACCAAGCCATGACCTTAGCTTCCACCTTAAGAAACTGGAGGGAAAAAAAAAGGTAAATGAAACCTGAAGTAAGCTGAAGAAAAGAAATAAATATTAGAGCTGAAATCAGTGGAACAGAAAAGAAAAATCGATGCAACCAAAAACTGATTCTTTGAGAAGCCCAATAAAATTTATAAATCTCTAGCCAGACTAATAAAAAAAGAGAGAAGACAAAAATTATCAACATAGCACTGAGAGGTGACCTCACTACAGATTCTATAGTTACTTAACATATAAGAAAAGAATATTATGGGGGCGCCTGGGTGGCGCAGTCGGTTAAGCGTCCGACTTCAGCCAGGTCACGATCTCGCGGTCCGTGAGTTCGAGCCCCGCGTCGGGCTCTGGGCTGATGGCTCGGAGCCTGGAGCCTGTTTCCGATTCTGTGTCTCCCTCTCTCTCTGCCCCTCCCCGGTTCATGCTCTGTCTCTCTCTGTCCCAAAAATAAATAAACGTTGAAAAAAAAAGAAAAGAAAAGAATATTATGAACTTTATGCCAATAAATCTGATAACTTATGTCAAATGGGGAAATTCCCATTAACTATCAAAGCTCACCCAAGAAGAAATGGAAAACCTGAATAGCCCTATGTCTATTAAGGAATTGAATTTATGCTTACAATCTTTCCCACAAAGAAAACTTCACTAGAAAATTTTATCAAACATTTAAGAAAGAAAAATATATCAAAACTCCTCCAAAAAACTGAGAGCAAACACTTCCCAATTCATTCTATGAGGCCAACATTATGTGACATCAAAAATATCCCTTTTACATAGATGTATAAATTCAATAAAATTTTAGTAAATGAAATCCAACAATATGTAAAAATGATAATACATCATGACCAAGTGCAGTTTGTCTCAGGAATGCAAGGTTGGTTTAATTTTTGAAAATCCATCACTATATTGGGGCACCGGGGTGGCTCAGTTGGTTAAGCATCAGACTTTGGCTCAGGTAATGATCTTGTGGTTCATGAATTCGAGCGCAGCATCGGGCTCTCTGCTGTCAGTGCAGAGCCCATTTTGGATCCTCTGTGTCCCCCTCTCTCTGCCCCTCCCCACTTGCACTTTCTCTCTCTCTCTCTCTCAAAAATAAACATAAAAAAAGAAAATCAATATAAAAATCTATATGAAAAGACTAAAGAAGAAAAACCATTCCTAATTAAAAAACAAAAAACTTCCAGAAAACTAGGAATCAGAAGGGAACTTCCTCAACCTGATAAAGGGCATCTACTAAAAATCTATAGCTAACATCCTATATAATGGGAAAGGCTGAATTATTTCCCTAAAATCGGGAACAAGACAAGGATATTCACTCTTACTACTTCTTTCCAACATTGTACTGGAGGTTCTGGCCAGTGGAATAAGGAAAGGCAAAGAAATGAGAGGCATCTATAATGAAAAAGAAGTAAACTGTCTTTATTCGCAGAGGATATGATTTATGTAGAAAATCCAATGGAATCTACAACAAAGCTACCAAAACTATCGTGAGGTTAGTAAGGCTTCATTATTCAAGGTCAATACAAAAAATCGATTGTACCCCCATATATTTGCAATGAACAGTAGGAATTTGAAATTTTTAAAATGTACTTTGGGGGCACCTGAGTGGCTCAGTCAGTTAAGTGTCCAACTTCAGCTCAGGTTATGATCTCACGGTTAGTGGGTTTGAGCCCGGCATCAGGCTCTGTTCTGACAGCTCGGAGCCTGGAGCCTGCTTCAGATTCTGTGTCTCCTCTCTCTGCCCCTCCCCTACTCATGCTCTGTCTCTCTCTCACAAAAATAAATAAGCATTAAAAAAAATAAAAAAAATAAAATGTACTTTAAAATAGCATAAAATATTACAAAGCAAATGGAAGATTGCACACTGATAACTACTTGGCACATAGTAGGTACTTAATAAATATTGAATGAGTGAATAAAGTGGTCGGGTCTAACCTTAAGACCATGTAATATAACTCCAGAGCCTCTACTCCTACCCTTTCACAACAAATACAGTAGTTTTTGTCTGTAATATAAACTTATTATATCTTTAATTTAACCCTTCCTGTTTGTTTATTTGCTTATTATGTTTTTATTTTATTTTTGAGAGAGAGAGAGACACAGTGAGAGTGGGGGAGGGGCAGAGAGAGATGGAGACAGAATCCGAAGCAGGTTCCAGGCTCCAAGCTGTCAGCACAGAGCCCGACGCAGGGCCTGAACTCACAGACCACAAGATCATGACCTGAGCCAAAGTCAGACGCCCAACTGACTGAGCCACCCAGGCGCCCCTAACTCTTACTGTTTAATTTCCACAAATACCAGTAATGTCTTTTTAGTAACAGCTACCAAATGCCTGGAACCTTCTAGCATTTGGTGACAGCAAAATTTAAATACTAAGGGAATAATCTTAGTTTGACTCTTAAACCATCTTAAGAATTCCTTCACCTTAGAACAATGAGAAATAGTGGCCAAGACCATTGGCTTAACCAAGAAATAACTGTGCCAGTTACCTCTTTCTGTAAACTTGGAAAGAATGTCTTGTCACAGACAACCTCCTGCCAAAAAATGTCAACTTGGCCTTACTTTCAATGGTTGGCCACACCTGCATGTGTGAATGTTTCCCTATTTTGAAACATATCAAAAGCAGTCTCATCCGCAGCTGCTGAAATATCGTTATACCCTAAAATGTAATGATAGAATCTAAGTACAGTGTCCTAACGATGCACAGAATGAATTGAAGGAGTATGGTGGGTATTCTCAGGCAACTAACAGCGTCCTGAGTGTGGGCCCAGGACCTCTTCTCCATCTCTCATCTTCTTAGTTAAAGGCAGACCCTTCAAGAGAAAGCACAGTTCTCCAGGAAGACAAGATAACAGTATGGGAAAAATGATTATAATGTAATATTAAGTTTAAAATGTAGGATAGGAAATTACACACAGGTGTATCTCTGGTTACGATATCTGGCTGAATAAGCAGGTATTTGTGGAAATGAATTCCCCAGTGTGGGGCTTGAACTCCCAACACTGAGATTAAGACATGGACGCTTAACCCACTGAGCCACCCAGGCACCCCTATACTACAAATGCTTTAAAACAGAATGTATTTAGGGGCCCCTGTGTGTCTCAGTCAGTTAAGCATCCGACTTTGGCTCAGGTCATGATATCTCTGTTTGTGAGTTTGAGCCCCGCATCTCGTTCTGTGCTGACAGCTCAGAGTCTGGCCTGCTTCAGATTCTGTGTCTCCCTCTCTCTCTCTCTCTTCTTCTCCTCCACTTGTGCTCTGTCTCTCTCTGTCTCAAAAATAAGTAAACATTTAAAAAAGGAATGTGTTTAGTTTCACAAGTAATGTGATACTGACTACACACACACACACACACACACACACACACACACACACAGATGTTCATACTGCATTTTGAAACGTTTCCTTTCATACCTTGTGTCAATAGAGATTCTTAGTGAAATTGGTTGTATTTGTCCCACATCCAGGCACATGGAGCTCTCTTTCCTCTCAGTTTAATATGGATCTATAGAGGGGTGCCTGGGTAGCTCAGTTGGTTGAGCATCGGACTTCAGCTCAGGTCATGATCTCACAGTTTGTGAGTTCGAGCCCTGCACTGGGCTCTGTGCTGACAGCTCAGAGCCTGGAGCCTGCTTCGGATTCTGTGTCTCCATCTCTCTCTCTCTCTCTCTCTCTCTCTCTCTCTCTCTCTCTCTCTCCCCCCTCCCCCACTCATGTTCTGTCTCTCTCTCTCTCAAAAATAAACATTGAAAAAACTTCTTTAAAATATAGATCTGTAGAAAATTGCCATGAAAGACAAAAATTCTGGGTGGGCTCTAGTTGATGAGAATCATGTAGTGTATAGAATTGTTGATTTACTATATTATACACCTAATACAACACTGTTAAATATACTGGAATTAAAAAATAAATACATAAAAATAAAATGATATTGAATTATTCAATATTCTACACTAATAGCATTCTAATAAGTCATTGAGTGTATACTTAGTTGCAGAATGTCTTTCTGCCCTACAAAATTGAGAGAACCATCAGATTGATAGGAATTCAATAAAAATTTTTAAATTAAAATTGTCTAAATGATAAAGCCTGTAAGTAGCCAGCTTTCTTTCTTCCTAACGTAATCTGTACACACAGAAAAATTCTCCTGGACTACAGTCCCCTCCCCTCCCCAATTTGTCTTCTTTAATTCTTTAGGCATACTGATCCTCACATGTGGAAGAAATCTCAAACCACAGGTCTGGCATACAAAAATTATTATGTTTTTTTTTACAAAAATTATTTTAACCTAATTTTCTTCTTTTCAGTTGTCAAGAGGGAAAACTTGGACCATATTTAGATATATGTAAGCCACTAGATTGCCTACCTGGTATTGCACCTTTGCTGAAAATCACAAGAGCAATAAACAACATGAGACAAAGTTTGGACAAGCAACTGATGGTCTGTTCACAGATGAAACCGTAGAGAGCAGCTTCCAGAACTCTTAGGTCTGGATTACCTTTACTGCATATTCATCCCCGCTCCCCAGCTCAATATATGTTTTAACCCAGGGGGAAAAAATGCAAACTTTTATTTGCTCATACACACACAAAAAAACTGAGAAGCCCACGAACAAAGAGCAGACTCAAGAGCCACTTTCCCTTCTTTTCCCATTAACAGAACTGGCTCAGTCCCCTCTGCTGCTTCGACCTCAACCCTCCTCTTATCGGGCTGGTTTTAGGAACTGCCCTTCTCCCTGGAGCTCCTCTGAGGACACGTGTTCTTCCTGCCAAGCTCAGCTGAGGGACCCGGAGCCCCGCCCCGCCCCACATTCCCAGGTTCCACCCCGCCCAGCGCGCCGACGGCCAATCGCGCCCCAATGCGCAGCCCGGCCCCGCCCCCCTGGCCCTGGCCCGCCGCCTTTGTTCTCCCTCACTCCCTCTCTCAGCCTGTGCGCTCCCGGCAAACCGAGTGGCAGCCGCTGATTGGTGGCTGCAGCGCAGCCAATCAGAAGGGGGCACCTCACGTTAGGGCTCGGAGCTTTAAACGCGCGAGCCGCGGGGCGCGCGGAGGAGGACGGGGAGGAGGGCCGGGGAGGAGGGCGGCGCCGCGGTGCATCGACGCGCAGCGAGGCGCACGCGGCCCGTGCCTCCAGTCCGCTTGGGATTGGCCGGGCGGTGGGTTCCCCGCCTCCAGCCGAGCGCCGGCGAGGACTTCCTGGGGGGGTTTCTCGCTTTCCCTCCGGTTTCGCTCGCGAGGCGAGGGCCCGAGGTCCGGGAGTGCCCAGGGACCGAAGGCGTGGGGAGGCCGCGCTGCGCACTGCCACGATGAGGCCCCGGAAAGCCTGCCTGCTGGTGCTGCTCCTGGCGCTGGCGCAGCTACTGGCGGTGGCGAGCGCCGGGGGGCCGGACGAAGGTGAGCGGCCAGCGGTGGGCCGCGCCTGATGGGCCGCAGGGGCCCACGGGTGAGATCCGGGGTGGGTGCGACCCTGGACCGGTGGGTTCCGTGCGGAGCCCCTCCGCTACTGGCGGCAACTTGCTGGAGTTTGAGGGCAGTAGCGGTGGGCGGGATCGCTTAGGAGATCCCGGGTGAGGACGGCGGCGGAGGCCTCTTAGCAAGCCCCTGCCTACCAGGTTTGGGACGCGGAGAGGGTATCAGGTGCCTTTTCTGCAACTGGCTCCTTCACCCAGATTCTAATCCGTTTTTACTCGTGTTCAGATTGACTGCTCGCTCTTGGCAAGGGTGCTGGTTAAAATTTCCAGGCGAGCACGCCCAGGGAGCGGGAAGGCAGAGGGAGCCACTGTTTGCAAAACAGGTCTTGGCGAAGGGGCGAGAGTGGGAGCTCTCCCGGGCAGCGGCGGGCCGCAGGCATCTTACTTTTTAAAAATGCGGTTTGTAGATTTGGGAAGAAATAGCACCTGGGTTTTGGTTTGAGGGAGAAAGGGACGGCTTGGTTTGCATTTGTTAGAAACCAGAGGTTCCATTTTCTCTGCGCCTGTTTATTCAACACCTACTATGTGCCAGTCACCGAGCAGGCTTCTGGGAGTATAGGATGAGCGTGGCCATGGCCCATAGAGCCCCCGCTCTAGTACGAACATTAGACAGCTACTAGCCATCGTTGCCACATTTTTCTTTGAAACCAGCTCGCTGCAAACAAATGGTATGAGAAAACGTCCATAATTAGAAAGCAGTAGTAGTCAAGAAAAGAATACTGTTCCTAGAGAACAGGCATCCCATTCCTGGTCTTAACTTTCTTCCTCTCTGGCCTTTCTCCTGATGACCTTTTTTTTTTTTTTTTTTTCCCTAGCCAGTTTGTTCCAGTATAAATAACCCCCCTTTTCTAATAGTAGTGCGTAGGGGGAAGTGTGTGAACTTTATACCCTTTCAAACAGATTGAGTAACTTCTGTGTGGGTCACTGATTCAAGCCTTTGGCAAAACAGAAAAGGAAGTAAAATTCGGCACTTGGTGGAAAAAGCACCTGCCGAAAGGAACCAGATAACGGTGTGTCTTGGGGCCTTTATTCAAATCATCTGATGCTTATTTGAATACAGAAACCCAAAATATACCAAAGCAGATTGCAGGGGTGTGCCCTGGAATCTGCATTTTAAACTTCTTCATTGATTTCATATGCACATTAAACTTTGGGAGGCACCTCAAAGTTTGAGGACTAGTGAGGATGGAGAGTAGCTTTTGGAACGCAGCTAAAAAGCAAAATAATTTTGTCTTGATTTTGATCCAGTGACTCTTTTGGGGGCAGTTCTCAAGAGGCCTGAGAGAGTGGCAGACTTGGGTGGACCCCAAGGGTTATTAGGACCAGCAAGTGTATCATTTGGGTGACAGGTCACTAATCCCATGAAGGCCCTGGGAAGCAGTTGCCCCTGGGGTGATCCCAGGAATCTCTGGAGTTGTCATGGTCATGGTGGGTCTTGCAGGGCATGTGCTTTTGAGGTGGGGGTGTGTTGGGGAGGGGCTTCTAGTCCCTACCTTGACCCTCTCCCATCCCTGAGGGAGGGGTTCCCTGCCCCTTCACTTTCATAGGTAACTTGTCCTGCGGATTTATTTTGGCGCCACATTTCCCTCCACCCTAGATGTTCCCAGTCTTTAGGTTTTGATTTTGTTTTGCCTCTTACATGTTAGATTCAGACAGCACAGTGGTGTCTGGGATCCAGAAGACACTCCTCCCCCTCCCCCATCCCGAGAATATGGCTACCAAATAGAACTTAAGCTCCGGTGGTATAAGCCTTAGGTTGTGGGACTTTCTGTGTCTCAGATTAGAAATCAATGGTACTTTTCACATCTTTACATCCAGCTAAAAATAGTGAAGGAGAATACTTTGATGCAGGTGGTTGTCTTTTTTATCTGGGATTGGTTTAGATTTAAAAGTGAAGTGGAAATTCACTTGGGTGCAGTGCGAAAGAACTGCTCAGCCCCTCTCTCTTCATTCCTGAGAAGTAATTACCACCTGATTCCGCCTAAAACTTTCGGCGTATTGCAAAGAAAATCTGCTGTGACAGTACACCAGAGCAGTTGAGTGGTCACGATTCTCCATCCACTGAGTAGTTTTGTGATCCTTGGGCACGTGACTAATACTCTGTGTGCCTTCGTTTCTTTATTTGTAAAGTGCATGTAATGTTTCCCTCCGGGGGTGAGAGAATGTGTTTAAAAGGCTCAGCACAGTGCTTGGCACCTAATAAATATCACCTCTAATGATCTGTCTGATAACAAATTTCTTTTTTTCCTTGTTTAATGCAAACTTCATGGTTTTTACCTGATGGTAGTTTATCTACCTGTTCTAGGCACTTCTCTGGTGGGGATTGAAGAGTGAGCAGCTGGGGAGGTAGAATGAGGACATCTTGAAAGGAGTTGCCTGTGTCCAGGCTGGGCAAGGCTCCGGTGTTGTCATCAGATAAACCTTGGAGTGGGCAGGGATGGTAGAGGCCTGGCTGGAGGAGGGGCCCCCACTTCTGCAGTGGTCTTACCATGTAGGCTAAGCATTGTGGAGGTGGTGTGAGGGGCTTCATTGGCCTCATGCTAAAGAGAATGGCATCCATCCAGAAGATTCTGGAAGGCTTTGGATTTTTTTTTTTTTTTTTCTGACTTTACTTTTATTTGCCTGTGCTTTGTGCAGAATTTACTCCCGGGCCATAAGTTTTTGTTTCTTCTGTTTCTTCTGGGATATCTTTTTCTTCTGTGCAACTTCCTCTCCTGGTGTAGGAGAAGTCTGCTCTTTTTCCGTGGGGCTCATCTCAATGTGGCAGGGAGAGCTCAGGTATGGGTCAGTCTGACCATGAGCCCTGTAAGTTCTTTGCCACATCTTGGGGGCTCTGTTCACCTGGATGTGCTCAATGACCAGACAATCTACATCTAAACCCTTGAGTTCAGCATTAGTCTCTGCCTTTTTAAGCATGTGCAGTAGAAATTCAACACTCTTCTTGGGCCACCGACCCTGTGTCCAGCCCCACTGTTTGGCCTGGGCACACCTACCAACCCCACCATTGTAGTGTGGGAATGGCACACATTGCTTCTGCAAAGTGACATGTTTCACATACTTGGTGGCTTTTCGGATATGCATGCCCTTGATGGCCTGGGCAGTTTCCCGTGTATTCTTAAAGTGAACACGAAGATTTGAACCTCTTGATTTGCATGACTTTGTCGGGTTTTCCGGGTCAAGTGAGTAGTGAACCATTTCAGAGATCATCTGAGGCCACTTACGCAAAGAGGTGGATGTATTTTCTATCCTAGAATGTCCCAGTCTTAAAAGTGAAGCCCAGTGAAAAAACAGCCTGCCCATTAAAATATGGGATATTTTGGGGGCGCCTGGGTGGCTCAGTCAGTTAAGCATCCAACTTCAGCTCAGGTCCCGATCTCACGGTTCGTGGGTTTGAGCCCCATATAATGCTCTGTGCTGACAGCTCAGAGCCTGGAGCCTGCTTCGGATTGGTGTCTCCCTCTCTCTCTACCCCTCCTGTCCTCACGCTCTGTGTGTGTGTATGTGTCTCCCTCCCTCTCTCTCAAATATAAATATTAAAAAAAATTTTTTTTAAATGTGGGGTGTTTTCCTTGCAGGAGTGGGTGGGTTCCTAGTACGTAGGAATATAGAGCCATTGCCTGCTCAGATTGTAGTGGGTCCAGTCCTGGGGTTATCTGCAAGCTGGGAAGGGATGGAAAGGTAGGGGCATGACTTCATGCATTTGAGAGTCTTTAATTACGTAGGGAATGCCCTGTCGTTTTGTTTGTTGTCATTTAAACCAAAAAACACTTTTTTTTTCAAGTATCAAGAAATGAGTTCACTTTAAGATTTTTTTTTTTTTTTAAGTTTATTTATTTTGAGAGAGAGCATGTGAGTGAGCATGAGCAGGGGAGGGGCAGAGAGAGAGAGAGAGAGAATCCCAAGCAGGCTACACACTGTCAGCGTGGATTCTGCAAGGATTCCATTTCGGGGCTCAAACTCATGAACAGTGAGATCGTGACCTGAGCCGAAACCAAAAGTCAGATGCTTAATTGACTCAGCTAGCAGGCACCCCGAAATGAGTTCACTCTTAAGGAACTCTGTCCCGTGGTAGCTCAGGGACACCCACTTAATCAAGAGAGCCCTGAAACTCACTAGTTGTGCTCACAGACCCGATCAGGCTGAGCGTAGGTGAGAAGGCATCTTTGTTTTTTCTTTTTTGTAAAATTCACCTTATCTCCATGCTCTGAGCGGATCGCCAAGTGCTTCCTCCTCCCCCGCTGTATTTCCTAGCTTAAAGCGCAGATTAAGTTTCCCGGTGCTTTCTTTCCAGCCGGCCTCCAGTCTTTTCCATTTGCTTGCAAGTTAATCTGATTCTCGAATGTGCAGGGCATTCAGGCAGTGAGCGTGGGTCTGCATGGCCCACAGGCCCTTCCTCACTGCTGTCAGCAGGCTGTCCGGCCCACGCGAGCCTCTGGAGGCAGGGCGTGGGGTGCCTCGTAGCCCCGACTTGGAGCAGAGAACCTGCAGAACATTCCCGCGTCAAGCCCTCAAGTGCGCAGCCGTTACACAGGTCATCGTGGGTAGGACTTTAAAGCAAAGGGTGGGCAGATTGACCTTCTGGAGAGCCAACGGAGCTGCTGTCCCACAGGCCATAACAGGAAAGCTCAGCACTGAGTTCTTGCCTTGCGGGCTTGGGGTGGGCGGTATTTCCGGAAGAACCTGGGGGAGCCCTTGCCAGCCGGTTTTAAACTCAGGTTCCCAAGAGCCTTAGGTTCTCAGATTGACAGAAGACCTGGGTGTATGGTGTTGCCTGCCAGTGACCAGGGGAGGGGATTCGGTTTAGGCTGCCAGCCTAAGAGGTGGAGACGGGGCCCGAGCCCGCTTTGTCTTCCCCCAGGTCCTGCCTTCCTCCACATCCAGGAAGCCTGGTGATGGTGCTGGGGGCCCGGGGCCTCTGCAGGCCCGTCCTCTGCAGCTCCTGCTGCGGAGGAGGGAGGCCAGGGAAAGAGCACACATCAGACGGCGATGGCCCTGGGGGCAGGGTTGGGGGGCACCAGTCCCAGGAAAGGAGAGTCTGCTCGGTTCGTACTTGTCAAATCGGTGGCTTTTCTTTTGGGATTTTAGAGGCCATTCTTCCTCCCCCCACAAAGGAGGAAATCTTACACCGTAAGCTGGAGAGAGACGTGGAAGTCAGGAAAAAGCAGCAGGATGCGTGAAGGGACGCGGTTGAGGGTTGAGGGTTTTTTATAATTAGTTTGCCGATTGGTAGATTTTCACGGAAACGGGCAAAGCTGCCAGGCCACCCGGACCCATCCCCTGGCTCGTCCCGGCAGCCGCGGAGCCAGCCCTGGACTAGTCAGGGGCAGGGCTGAGCCGGGGCGAGTCCCGGAGGTTCCAGAATCCCGAGGCTGACTTCACCCTCAGCCCCAAACACAGAACCGCCGGGGCTGCTCTGTCTCCCAGGGAGCCCCTCCGGAAGGAAGAACGGGCCCCTGGCCATGACCTGGCTCCGGGGTTGCTGCCGTTCTGGTACTTGCTGCACCTCTGTCTGCCGATGCGACAGCAGCCGGGGATCCTGGTTAACAACAGCTCATGGTGCCCTGTACGTGTAGTTTGGTGGAAGATTCCTGTATCCCTGGGTAGTGAGCTAAACTCCCAGATTCTCGTGTTCTGGGAAGAGAGCTTTGCTTCCGGGCAAGGCATCCCATGAAGGTGTGGTTTGTTGTGTATTTTTGACGCGTGTTGACCCTGTAAATCTTCACAATTCTTCATGGGAGAGCTCCCACCCTGTAGATCACTGGGGTTAGTTAGAGAACTGGAATTGGTCAGTAGTCCATCCTCCAGAGCGAAAAGCGTGGTGCTGTCTGGGGGGGCCCGGCACCTGTTTGTTACGGGAGATTGAGTGAGGCCCTACTTGTGGGAAGCGTAGTCAGTGAGGAAGAAGATGTTGAAAGTTGGCCTTGCCCCGGAGCACAAACATGGGGTAACCAGAGGATGAGGTGCCCTAAAAAGTAAAGCGTGGGATGTGGATAAAGGAGCTTTGCTACAGGGGCGAGGCCTGGAAAGCCCGCAGAGGGGTGGTGCTGAGGAGCGGATCAGATCCCAGTGCAGGGGGAGGCGCTGACGGTGAGGGTTCCCCCAGGCTGGGCAGGGGGCACGTGGAGCTAGGCTGCAGGGCTGCGGGGCTGCGTCTGCACAGGCGCCTCGTCCTGCCCTCAAGCCCCGCTGGGGCGTTGAGGCTTTAAATTCTAGACCTGTGGTTTTCAAACCCTTTAACCGGGACCTCCCTTGAAGTGAAATCCTAAGTGGCTCCCCAGTGTACAGACTGGGAGCGGAATTCTGTGGAACGCGGTCCTTAGCAGTTCAGAATGTGAACGTGTCCTCTGATAGCCACGGCCGGGGCGTGGGCACGTGTAACAAGCTGTGCCGCCGCGGAGACCCGCGTTGGCGACAGACACGTCCCTTGTTACAGGTTCTACCCTGAATTTCTGGGGTGGGGGAGGCCTGATGTCACCACCCCGGCTCGTGGTGGTCCTCGGGGGCCACTCAGGACTCATGCCACACTTTGAGGGCTTGGGGTCTTAGGAAAGTTTTTAAGGAGGAGAGTCCCCAGGCTCCCAACATTGTGGGTATTTTCTGCTCAGATTCTTCTAATAAGGAAGATGCCATTGAGGATGAAGAGGAGGAGGAGGACGACGACGACGACGAGGAGGAAGACGACTTGGAAGTGAAGGAAGAAAATGGGGTCCTGATCCTGAACGACGCAAACTTTGATAACTTTGTGGCTGACAAAGACACGGTGCTGCTGGAGTTCTATGCTCCATGGTAAGGACCCTCCTCCTCCTCGCTCCGCCAGCCTGGACGAGGGCTTCCTCTGGGCTGTCATGCTTGGTGCCTCACGGGCATCCAGACCCCGGCAGGGTGGGAGTGTCCGGGTGCAGGAACGCCAGGGACCCCGCGTCCAGGGAGCCGGCCCTCGTGGAACGCGGTCCTTAGCAGTTCAGAATGTGAACATGACCTCTGATAGCCACGGCCGGGGCGTGGGCATGTTTAACAAGCTGTGCCGCCACGGAGACCTGCGTTGGCGACAGACACGTCCCTTGTTAGAGATTCTACCCTGACCTGTGTCAAGGCCACCCCACCTCCCTGCTCCCACCACGTGCTGCCCGAGTGCAAGCCTGGCCCACGGTGGTTTCTGGTGTGGAAGGGCGCACAGTCCCCGGGCCCCACTCGTTCTGTCCTGCCTCTCCCCCCACACCCCACACTGTGTGCAGTGTTACAGCTCTGTGTCCCTTCCTCCTCCCCTCTCCTGCTGGCCTCTGTTCCTTCTTGTCGTCCTCTTTCCTCTGCCCTCCTTGGTTCACTTTTGAGACAAGATAGTTAAGATATACTCACGTGGTTGGTCCTGCGTTTGATGTTCAAGTGAGAGGTGTTCCGTACAAGGTAACTAAGTAGTCCTTACAACAGGTTCGTGAGGTCATATTATTACTAACAGCAATAATAGATCACCACTTCTCACTTTTTGCTTGTGACTCCAAATAGCTTTTTAAGGAGTTAATTGTTATTATTTTTTTGAAGTGAACGTAACCTCAGGATTTTGTTGTCTTCATAACGTAACAAAAGAAGCAGCTTAGAACTGGGTCACTTGGCCCTTTCTCTTATCTCCTCCCAGTTCAAAATGCTTGTGTCTCTTAATAGCTGGCATTCTCTTAGATCTGCATTTGGGCTCAACACATTCAGGCCTCAGCACAATCCTCTTTGTAGTTTTAGCCTTTTTTCTGGAAAATCAGCTGTGTGTGCCCACCATAGCCACTCTGCTTCCTGTCATAATGTCGCTTTCCCCGGGTGTAAGGAGAATCTTTGCCTTCTTGTACCATGTCACTTTGTGGGGTTGGCGCTTGCCACACGTCTTGCGGAAAGTCCGGCGGGTTTTAGGAACGTTCACCATGGCTGCAAGAATGCTAGCGGCACAGAAAGCTAATTTATTTTTTTAAAGGCCCTGTGTCCAACATGGGGCTTGAACTCCTAACCTCAAGATCAAGAGTCACACGCTCCACTGACTGAGCCAGCCAGGTGCCCTCCAGACAGCTTTCTATGTGGATTATGGCAATCAGTATGTACCATATTGAACATTAAAACAGAGAAATTTCGATACTAATTCATCTTTAATGATAACCCTTACGTGTTAACATCACTATGCGGATGTTGTGATCTGTCATGTAGCCTCTGGAAAACTCCACCGTGTGCTCTGAGGGAATGCACGAAGACAACCAGAAGGGTCTTTGGTAAAGAGTTGGTTTTTTTTTTTTTAATGTTTTTATGTATTTTTGAGACAGAGAGAGAGCATGAACAGGGGAGGGGCAGAGAGAGAGAGAGACACAGAATCCGAAGCAGACTCCCGGCTCCGAGCCGTCAGCACAGAGCCCGATGCAGGGCTCGAACTCACGGACCGTGAGATCATGACCTGAGCTGAAGTCTGATGCTTAACCGACTGAGCCACCCAGGCGCCCCTGGTAAAGAGTTTTTAACCTCATAGACCCCTCACAAGAGGTCCCTTGATGGACTTTGAGAAGCTTACAGGTGAAAGCACTGGGGTTTGGAGGTGTTGGGAGTGTGTGTCCAGCCCGGAGCGGGAACTCTGGCCTACGTCTGTCCGACTCCAGCCGCCGTGGCTTCCTCGTTGTGTTACCTTGTGTCTGTCTCTCTTGACTGCGATCATTCTGGTCCCGGTGCCCCGGCGTTTGTGTGCATTGCTGGGTATAAGTCTCCGTGGGTACAGCTAACCTGCTTCTCCTTCCCTAAATCTCTTTCTCAGGTGTGGACATTGCAAGCAGTTTGCTCCAGAATATGAAAAAATCGCCAATGCCTTGAAGGAGAACGACCCTCCCATTCCTGTGGCCAAGATTGACGCGACCTCGGAGTCGGCGCTGGCCAGCAGGTTTGGCGTGAGCGGCTACCCCACCATCAAGGTCCTTAAGAAGGGGCAGGCTGTGGACTACGAGGGCTCCCGGACCCAGGAAGGTGAGTGGAGCCTGAGCTGCAGGGGGAGGCGAGGCCGGGACTGTCTTCCCACAGGAAAGCTGAGAGAGGGGGAGTTTGGGTAATAGAGAGGAAGACCAGTTGTGTGGGCTGGGAGCGGTCCCTGCTGGAATGTTCCAGGTAACTGAGATCAAAATAAACTTGTCCTAGGGTGGCAGGGGTCTCTTCCCGTTTCAGACCATGAAACTCCAGACCTGGAGGCCGTGTGTCACTTGCTGCCCGAGGCCAGGTTCTCGGCGGCGCTGTAGAGCTCCCGTCCGACTCAGCTGGTGGGCTCCCGCAGCCCGTGCTGAGCCCCATCCCCAGCCTTCCAGTTCACTGCGCTTCAGGTCAGGCGCGATGATGTGCATTCCTTATAGGCTCCCCGGGCTTACTGAGGCTGTGGGTCCAGAACCCCATATTAGGAACTACAGGCACTGGGAGCCAGGTGGTTCTTCCAGAACCAAACCCGAGGGATCCCTGCCTGACTGACATTAGGCACAAGCTAAATTCTTTTTTTAACGAACGAACAAATCGAGTTGTGGTATCTTCACCGTATCTTTTTTTTTTTTTTTTTTTAATGGTTGTTTATTTCTGAGAGAGAGAGAGGGTCAGAGCGTGAGCAGGGGAGAGGGGCAGATAGAGGGGGAGACACAGAATCCAAAGCAGGCTCCAGGCTCCAGGCTCAAAGCTATCAGCACAGAACCTGATGCAGGGCTCGAACTCACAAACTGCAAGATCATGACCTGAGCGGAAGTTGGAGAACTAACCAACCGAGCCACCCAGGTGCCCCTCTTCACCATATCTCTTAATCACTAGAAAAAAAAAAATTATGTTACGTTTTCCTTTCCTGGTGTGGTGTGGCACTGACTAAGGTTTGGGTCTTACAGTCGTGACATAGCACCGGTCCCGGACAAGTGTCTTCTCCTTGCCAGGCCTCAGGTTCCTCGTCCGAGGAACGGGAGGTCACTTGGGTCTGATCTGAATTCTCTTTGAGCTGGTGTGAGGGTCAGTCCTGTGATCCTCTAAGCACTGGAGCCCATCGTAGGTGCACGAAGAAGACCTCACATCCATCAGTACTTACTTTCACGTTGTATCTGTCTGAGAACTTACCAGAAATACGTTTGCGTGGTTCAGAATTCAAGGAGGTAGATCAGGGATAGTCTTTCCACCCTGAGCCTGGCTATCTGGCTCCCTTCCAGGAAGGTGGCTAGTGTAACACGTTTCTCCTGTGTACCCGTAAGAACGTGTGTGTGTGTGTGTGTGTGTGTGTGTGTGTGTGTGATTTTCACACACTTGTCAGCATATCATGTGCACATTCATGTCTTATCTAACAAATAACATCTTACCCATGTCAGCACATAGAGGAGCTTCATGGAAGGACAGGCTGAAAGCTGTGTACTTCTCGTTTACAAGTAAACAGGCTTGGGGCACCTGGGTGGCTCAGTTGGTTAAGCGTCTGACTCTTGGTTTCAGCTCAGGTCATGATCTCCTGGTTCGTGAGTTTGAGCCCCGAGTTGGGCTCTGCTGACAGCGTGGGGCCTGCTTGGGATTTTCTCTCCCTCCCTCTGCTCTCCGCCCCGCCCCATGCGCACGCCCACACGTTTACTGTTTCAAAACAGATAAAGTAAAATCTTAAACAGGCTCATATATGTGGACATCTGGTCCCAACATTTGACCCCTAGCGGTGTGGCCAGTTTGGAATCTTGAGAGCAGTGTGGCCTCCAAGTGCGTTTTAGTACATGGGCCTCCCCGACGATGGTGGCGCGGGGGTTCACGCCGTGGACATGCCGTGCGTCTGCTGCTGCACTTACTTCCATCTGAAGGCTCCTGCTTTGCGGGAGTGGCCCTCAGATCCGGCGCCTTGGTGAGTGCAGAGCAAAAGAAAAAAAGAGGCATGTAAAGTGTGCCCGCACTGCTCCTACGAGCCACTTGGAAGGTGCCTCGTGAGAGTCCGTTCCGTGTCCCGCTCACGTCGCTGACTCCATCTCTGGGGAGCGGGGCCACGACCGGGCCTGTCTGTAACGCCTTCCGAGGTGACGCCGACGCGGCCCGGGCAGCAGGGGGAGGGGCTGCTCCTCCTCCTTTTCCTTGATTTTTGCGGACGTGTCGATGCGTGCCGGATGTAACATGACGAAAGGCACGTGGCTTTGTACCTGAGAAGGGGACGCCCTCGAGGCTACTCCGAGGCACGTGTGGTCAGACATTGGGAGACCCCCTCTGTTGGCCTGCGGTGAGCACCACAGTGGGGCAAGAACAGGGTCTCACTCGCCAGCTGGCGTTGGGCTGTCGGAGAAGTCACCAGGGGATGGAAAAAGGGCAGGAGGGGGTTTGGTGGAAACCGTGGACCTTCGACCCTGAACTGTGGCCTCAAACTGTGGAGCGGCGCTGGCGAGAGCTGCCGGTGGATTTGGGGAAATCAGACGTTTCCCGTTCTCCTCGAGGCCCTGCTACTTGTCTGTCGGCGCCTCCCCGCCTGCCTCTGCGGTGAGGTCTGCCCGTGCTCAGTCTTGTGTGGTTTCTTTCAGAAATTGTGGCCAAGGTCAAAGAGATCTCCCAGCCCAACTGGACGCCCCCACCAGAAGTCACACTTGTGCTGACCAAGGATAACTTCGATGAAGTGGTGAACGATGCAGACATCATTCTGGTGGAGTTCTATGCCCCCTGGTAAGATGCCGTGTGTCCCATGTTACTCGGGTACGATGAGCCCCGTCCCGCGTTCGGTTCCCCCATAGCCCCTGGGTAGAGGGCGTCAGAGACAGACGCCTGCGTGTGAGGCTGAACGGGGTCCTGCCACGGCCCTCCCCGCTCCGCCCGGCTGTGCGTGAAAGCTGAACTGACTGCTGAGTCCTCCAGAGAGCGGTGGTCTTCTCCCAGATGACAGGACGAGGTAGACACAGGCCTGTAGCACAGAGGAGAGTGGAGCCCGTGTGTGGGGCCGCGAGGCGGTCCATGTTCCCTCATGCGCCAGGCCTGCTCCTGCTGGGTCCATCTGTCATCACACGCCTGCCCTGCCCAGCGATGTGCCGAGGGCGTGTCCCTGAGGAAACACGCACGAAGGCGCTGGGACGGCCGTGGCTCTGGGGGGCAGTGTGAGGGGACACGGCTGTAGCAGGTGTGGAAATGCTGTTCACGGAAGTTCGTCCAGCTGTGATGAGGAGGACCGAGCGGAGCTGCCACCACGGTGGGTAGGGTGGTGGCAGCTGGTGGCCTCGGGCTGCCTCTTCCCGCCTTGCTGCCTCCTGAGGGGTTCGAACCATGGTTTTATCTGTCTTCGTCTCCACTCGTGGCTGTTTGTTCTGGAACAGATCTTCGAAGATGACCCTCAGCCTCGCTTCATGCTCCAGATGTGTCCCCTTCTCCAGTCGGAGCCTCCAGGGTCCCGCGGCCCTCCTGCCTTCTGCCTTCTCCATTCGCCCTTCCGTCCATCACAACCCTGGCCTCTCGATGCCACCGCGCCCCCTGCCCAACCCCCCGGCCTCAGGGCTTCAGCTTTTGTAGGAGAGAAACAGCAGAACCTGGCCGGGGGTGCCTGAGGAGCTCTTGTCTGGGGGCTGTGGCCCTAGCACGTGGGTTGGGATCGAAGCCCGCTCCCTGTCAGAGAACTGGAATCCCCAGCTCTGCAGAGGAAGTGGGCCAGTCCCTTAGAGTTGAGGAGGGGTGTGGCCTGCGTGACCCCAGCATATGCAGGTGACGTGGCCAGTTCTGGCCCCCAGATTGTAGGCGATGACAGAACTCATGAGAGCAGAAAGGATCAGAATGCGGGGGCACGGATCATTCAGGGGAGGGGACCCGGACGTGGGAAAGAAGATGCCAGAAAGAAAGGCAGTCAGAGAGTGGCTGGTGGAGGTGCTGTATGTGGTTCTTGTGCTTCCTGAGGAGAGCGCGGAGGTGTGGGCAGCCGGAGAAGACAGAGCAAAGCAAAGTGGACCGTCTTTAAGGGAGGTGTGAGCGTCGAGGCCAGGGGTCCAGGAGATGGTCAGCCTTCGCAGTTCACCTTGGCGCATTCATCACGGGGCAGCTAGCAGTTCTGGTTCTGGAGCAGGCTTGCTTTTTGTCAGGGTGTGCGGTGTAGACCAGAGTCAGGAATGTGACCGTGGGGCAGACGACAGTGACCCCAGGCTCTGGATTCTGCAGCAGAAGTCACTGCACTTGGTCTCACAGGGTGTGCACGTGCGGAGAGAAGACAGGGTGGTGGGAGGAGTAAGGAAGGCCTGGAGCACATGGAGAGCAGAGCGGCCGTGGCCCCTCTTGTGAGGTTTTCGGCACAAAGGGGACCTGGGAGGTGGTGCCGGTGCTGGAGGAGAGACGGCTGTGAGGTTACGTCCCACGCCGGGTTACGGATCCTAAGTTCTAGTTGCTGGGGGCTGGGCTCAGCTGCCCGTTGACTTCACAGGCTCAGTAAATGCTCAGAGAGCAGGTTCACCTGGTTTCTGACCCCACGGAGAACAGTTCCCCTTGTAGCTGCAGACAGTTCACTTGCTGTAGGGTGCAGCCCCGAGGCGTCCCGGGGACGCTGACAAGGCAGTGCTTTGCTCAGCTCACTACGCGGAGCCCGTGACTTGCAAGCTCTTTGCCCCCGTGTGAGCCGTCGGTTCTTGGTACGGAGTCCTCAGGCCCACCCTCTGCTGCCCTGCTGGGCGGCGTCCGCGAGGGTTGGTTACCGTTCCTCCTTGTGCTCTTGTTATGTGGTTATTTCGGTCTGTCCTCCCCTCACCCACCTTTGGCCAACTCAGGTCCGCTTCCTACCTGTCTCTCTCGTCCCAGATCAACTGTCACCTCCTATATGAAGCCATCCCTGACCTGTGTCCTTCCCTGTCCCGACTGCAATGGAGAAAAATCGTTGTTTTTCTTCGCCTTTCCCATGTCTTACCCGCCCCCCCCCCCCCGTTTGTGTGTGTGTGTTGTGTGCACCCTGTGTGAGTGGCACCTGTGATGTCACGCTGGCCTCTGGAGTGGCCCGGCTCCACACCCTCCCCGAGGAGATGTTCAGAGGTTTGCAGGGTCTAACGGAGCTGCTCGAGGGCCGGGCCTCTGTGTCTCGCTTGGATGGGAGGCTGTGTTCGTGCTGGAACAGGCTCCTGACAACGACCGCTTCTTACAGGTGTGGACACTGCAAGAAACTGGCCCCCGAGTACGAGAAGGCGGCCAAGGAGCTGAGCCAGCGTTCCCCCCCGATCCCCCTGGCCAAGGTCGACGCCACTGCCGAAACAGACCTGGCCAAGAGGTTCGACGTCTCTAGCTATCCCACCCTGAAAATCTTCCGCAAGGGAAAACCCTTTGATTACAACGGCCCACGGGAAAAATACGGTAGGCTTGCCTCCTGGTGTTCCCTCAGCGGGGAGGGGGGCATCCTGGGGGACGTAGGGGGGCGGGGAGAGCGGTGGGTGGAGCGCCTCGGAGCCCCTCGCCCCTCCTCAGGCGTGTGCTCGGCTCCCAGGGATCGTGGACTACATGATCGAGCAGTCGGGGCCGCCCTCCAAGGCGATCGTGGCTCTGAAGCAGGTGCAGGAGTTCCTGAAGGACGGGGACGATGTCATCATCATCGGGGTCTTTACAGCAGAGAGTGACCCGGCCTACCAGCAGTACCAGGAAGCCGGTAAGTAGTGGCTCTCTGGGCTGGATGAAGCGAACGTGCCCAGGCCGTCTGAGGTTGTCGGGGAGTCTGCTGCTCTTGTGTGACGCTCCTGGGGCGTCACTTGAGGGGATAGCTTGATGAAGGATTGCAAAGCATCTGTGGGAACAGACTTGCCTTTCTGGGGTTGGGGTTAGAGGTCAGTCCCTGTTGCCTTGAATACACACGGGTGATAGGATCGTGTACTGAGTGTGCCGTCTCCCTGGGCTCTGAGGAGGAGCAGGGCCACGGTCACGTTCATCCACGTTCGTTGTCTCCCTGTCTCTCCAGGCACCCTTTCCCAGTCCCTCTGCAAGGGCAGGGTCTTGACCAGAAAGTGAGGGTTTCTGACTCCGGCCTGGGTTCGAATCCTGGGTCTGCCATTATTAGCATAAGGACCACAGGTGGCGACTTGGTGTTTTCTACATCAGAGATTGTTACGTTAATTGAGCTGATGTGGACAAAGCACTAGCAAACGTGCCTGGTAATGCTAAGGTCCAGTGTTAGCGTTGAGAGGTGAACAGCGGTCAGAGGTGGCGTTCTGTGGGGCACGTCGCACTCGCCCCATCCTGAGACCCACTGTCAGGCTCCTGCCTGGTGGCAGGCGTACTTGCCCTCCTGGATGACTCTGGGTCAGGAGTGGAAGATGTTTTCTTTCAGCAGCCCTGAGGATGCTCTCCGGCCTTGTTGCGTCCTTTCTGATGCCCTAGTACCCCACTCACTCCAAACACGGCTTGGTTTTCTGCTTTAGCGTAGCGGCTGCAACTTTTCAATGCACCGGTTGCCACTTAGCGCTAATTTCTGTGCTGCACGAGAACGATCGTGTGTCCATCAAGTGCAGATGCACGTGGTAAAACCGACAGTAGAGGTAAATCCCATTTCCGTGTCCAACGCGGGAGCCAAGGTGCTTCATCAGTCTTAACTAATGAAGTAACCGTGTCACCTGCTGGGAACTAGCCAGGAAGAAACACGCCGAGGGAAGCCCCAGCCTACCCAGGGGTTACAGGGTAGACTTCCGTGTTTCTGTTGAGGAGGGGCTGAGGCCCGGGGAGGCCTAAAGTCACGTAATGAGCAGGTCTCAGAATTAGAATTTGAATCTAAGTCTGGCTGATTTTGAAAGCCGTCCCCCACCTCCCCAGAACGTATGTTTCCTATAACCAGTCGCCCTCCAGGATGGGGGGACCCATTGGAGGTCTTACCCAGTGCTTGGACCACAGACTCCGCTCAGGATGGGTCTGGATGCCTCCGTGAGGACAGCGTGGAGAAGTGACGTGCGTTCCCCCCCGGGGGATTCAGGGCACGGATGGAGAAACTGGCCTGCGGGCCAGATCCGGCCCCTGCCTGGTCTCCTTAGTCTTTCAGGGCCACGGCCACGCTTTATTACATGCTGTTTAACTGCTCTCTCACTGCAGTGCAAAGTTGAGTGCTTAGGAGAGTATGGCCTACAGAGCCAAAGATCTTGTCTGGTCCTTTCCGGAAGGTTTGCCAACCCTCGTTCTGGAGTATTCTCAGGCTGGGGGGGTTTCATGTTGAGAGTCTGACAAGATCTAAGTGAAAGTGTGTATAGCAAAAGGCCTGCAGCCTGCAAACAGGCCAGCCACCAGTCCAAGGGGGAGAGGCCAGCCCACTCGCAGGGGCTGCATGTGAAAAGCCGCTTTGTGGGTATAACAGAGTGTGACGCTCCCCTGTTCACACGGACTGTCTGGGGGTTTAATGTGTTTCTCAGCATTGGAGACAGTAGCTCCTGACCAGTTAGCTCTGAGCTGTTCCGTGAACGGTTATCTTTTTTTTTTTAAGCCAATTCTGATATAGAGGCTCTAAGGCAATACACCTGTACCAAGTTTTAAAATCCAAACTTCAAGTGTTCATACTCTAGGTATCGTCCACACAGAATTCACGGTGGGAATCATGGTCTTTGCAGGGCAACAGCTTTAAGAGTCATGAGTTAAGCCTAGATCTGTCAGGCAGTTTAATAAACTGTGTACTTACCATTCTGTTACTTCCTCAGCCAACAACCTAAGAGAAGATTACAAATTCCACCACACTTTCAGCACTGAAATAGCAAAGTTCTTGAAAGTCTCCTCTGGGAAGTTGGTTGTAATGCAGCCTGAGAAATTCCAGTCCAAATTCGAGCCCAGGAGCTACGTGATGGAGATCCAGGTGCGTGAGGGCTCAGCGGCCACCGCAGCCCCAGGCTGCCTTTTTTTTTTTTTTTTTTAAGTATTTATTTAAATTCCAGTTAGCCTACAACATAATACTGGTTTCAGGCATGTGGAACCGATCACTGTGTTGTACACCCAGGCTCCTCATCGGCCTCAGGCTGCTGGTTGAGCCAACGCTGGGGTTCTGAGCCTGGAGCCTTTCCAGGCCCCCGTGTCCCAACCCCCATGGTAAAGGTGCCGCTTCCTGGGAGGCTGAAGACGTGAGCGCAGGCAGCAGGGTGGTCGGTGGTTTATTGGGGGGCCTGGGGGCCTCACACCCCTGCCAGCATTGCTCCCTCTCTTCATGCTCCTGCAGCCCAGCGCCAGCTTCCCTGGGCGCCCAGCCACTGCGGGCCTGGCCTGCATGTCCAGCGTTGCTCTGGGCCAGGACGTGCTCCTGTCTCTGACCTAGGCCCCCTTAGCCGAAGGGCAGGCGAGGCCCTGAGGGTACAGAGCGATGCAGGCCTCTCTCCACCGGATGGAGCCACGGAGTGCGGCACATGGGGTTGGCCTTGCTTTTCTTTCCGCTGGCCTACCCAGCCCCCCTCTTCCGAAACCGTGTGACACACTCCCTTGAGAAGGGCGTGAGGGGTTCCTGGCCCGGGGTGAGCCTGGATCCAGCTCCGTGTCCGGAATGCTTCACGGGTGCCCGGCGCTTATGTGAGCGGATCTTCAGATTCGGAAGAACCGTCGACGCCAAGGGTCCCAGAGCTCTCCTAGGGTAGACTGGGCTGCAGAGCAGTGAGCTCTGGCCCAGACTGCCACCACCGGTTAGGAACAGGCTGAGGGAAAGCTGCAAGTGCCCCCATTCCCCCGCCAGGGCTCTCCTGGGGCCTGGAGGATGTGGCGGCCCAGGCAGGGTGAGCACCGCAGGGAGCAGCCTCGTACCTTCTGATCCATTTTTGTGAACAGGGAGCATGTGGGGCCTTGGAGAGGCCACCTTGAATCTTTCTGATTCCCTGGGTCGTGAACACCATGGCTCCTCCTCAGAGTCTCACTCGTGGCCACATCTGCTCATCTGCTCAGGCTCAGGGCCCCTCTCTTCCCCTGGACATATGGGGGCTGCTCCCTCTCCTGTCCCTTCCGCCTCCTCTTCAGGCGACCCCAGGAATCAGGCACCGTTCCAGGTGGTGTGCATGTTCCCGGGAAAGGGGTCTGCAGCTTTCCATAGACAGCTTGAAGGGGTCCTTAACCCCCAAAAGGTTAAGGGCCACTTGGTCTAGTTTGTTATACGCATCGCTGCCTTTTACTCTTTACCTTAAATGGATCGGTGATGGGGCACTTAGGTGGCTCAGTCGGTTAAGTGTCCCGATTCTTGATTTCAGCTCAGGTCATGATCTCACGGTTCGTGAGTTCGAGCCCCGCATCGGGCTCCGTGCTGACAGCGCGGAGCCTGCTTGGGATTCTCTCTCTCCTTCTCTTTTAGCTCCTCCCCTGCTTGCTTGCTCTCAGAACAAATGAATAAACTTTAAAACAAATAAATAGATTGGCATTGCTTACATGCCACCTTTGTTGCCAGAATTATTTAAGACTGCTTTGTAAAAATTTACACGACACAGTGAAATGCAATTTTGTAAAAGGTGGATTTGGAAATCTGGGCAAAGGAAAGACCAAGGCAGGACAGGTACGGTGAAGCCAGGGTAAAGTCAGCGCAAGATGCATTGCCAGAAGAAAGTAGCTGTTTGTTCGCAGGATGTGAGGCCGGCTCTGCCCTTGAGTTCG
The DNA here is from genome assembly GCF_022079265.1 of Lynx rufus. NCBI lineage: Eukaryota > Metazoa > Chordata > Mammalia > Carnivora > Felidae > Lynx > Lynx rufus. The sequence continues at coordinate 162,564,480 of NW_025814856.1, read as the reverse complement.
GGCTCAGGCCTGTGGGTGGCACATGCCCAGCTGTAGAGCACGTGTGCCCTGGGGCCACTCTGCTTTACTCTTGAGGTCACCTTCCAGGTGATGTTCAGTCCAGCGGCTGTCCTGACCTGCCATCCTCTTTGCGCGCTTTTCCAGCACTTTCCCCCTGCTCCCTCCCCTCCCCTGGGACTTTGTACCCTGCTGGGTTCCTGCTGTTTCCTCCCCTGGAGCGCCTTCCCCCTCCCACCTGGCAATTCCTGCCATCCTTTAGTGCTACACAGGGCCACCTCCCTGACTGTCCCATCCTGACAGGACTGGGGCCCAGAGCCAAGAGTGTGGTGTTCCCCAACCACTTCCACCTGTGTGACCTGGGTGAGCAACTCAGCCTGGCCGTGCCTCAGTTCCTTCCTCTGTAATGTGTTTGTGAGGCTGGTGTCTGGAGGTTCTGACTCAGAGACTGTCTTACCATGAGTCAGGGGGCCCTGTGCGTCCCTTGGGGCAGTCGCCTGAGTTCCATGTCCCCAAGCCACTGCCGCTGTGCCCAGCTGGTCACAGGTGCTGCATAAATTGTCAGTCGGGTCCATCTCATCTGGAAAACACTGGGGAAGCCTCGTGAACCAGCTTTAAGAGCCACTGTTGTTGAGCCTGTCCAAGGACAGGTGCCTGGTACCAGACAGCTGAGCCCCGCACACCCCGCCTCCTGGCCCTGTCTCAGGAGGGGTGGCCTCAGGTGCAGCAGCCTCCGGCCGCGCAGCTCTGTCTGGCTCCGCGTTTCCCTGAGAGCTTGGCCGGGCTCTGGTGTAACCGGTAGTCATGGGTGTTGTTTCTCAAGGTAGGATTCGAAGCCCAGCATAGCTGCTCGGCAGGTGTGTGCCCCTGGGCCTCCCTCCCTTCACCTCTGTAAAATGCCCCCGGTGGGGCTGTAGTGAAGGTCACATGAGGGGAAGATAGATCGTTCCACTCTGTTCAACCGTGGGAACAGCCGTTGTCTGGAAGCCCGCCTTCCCGCAGCAGTTTCTTTTCCTTTCTTTAAAAAAAATTTTTTTAATAAGTTTTATTTGTTTATCTTGAGAGAGAGAGAGAGAGAAAGCGTGAGTTGGGGAGGGGCAGAGAGAGAGGGAGAGAATTCCTAGCAGATTCGCGCGATCAGCATTGAGCCTGACGCAGGGCTCACACCCACGAACCCTGAGATCATGACCTGAGCCGCAGTCAGATGCTTCACCGGCTGAGCCACCCAGGTGCCCCCTGCAGCTGTTTCTAATTGACACCGATGGCGAGCCCAGACCCAGAGGAAAGGTGACATGGTGTCTGCCGTAGCCTGAGAAGCTCACTTAGGGGTCAGTGGAGGAAAGGGGCCCTGAAAGACACCAGGGTCTTATTGGGTGTGCTCCCCCAGCAGCTCCCCTTCAGATGGCTCCTCTCCCATGCCCGTCCCTTCGGAGCTGTTATTCCCTAACAGTGGCAGCGGAAGGTGGGGTGAGATGAGCCCCGCCTCCGTGAAACTGCTCCTCACCTGCCCCCCCCCTTTTTTTTTCTTTTTTGCAGAGCACCACCGAGGGGTCAGCCATCAGGGACCACGTGTTGAAGCACACCTTGCCCCTGGTGGGCCATCGCAAGACCTCCAATGACGCCAAGCGGTACACGCAGCGCCCCCTGGTGGTCGTCTACTACAGCGTGGACTTCAGCTTTGATTACAGAGCTGGTGAGACCCCAGGGCCTGTCCAGCGGAGGGAGGCTCTTGGTGGGGGCTCTTGGCTCTCGCACTTAGGAATCCTGCGCCTAAGACCTTGCGGGTTCGCAAGGGTGTATTTTGTATTTGTGGTTCCAAGGCAATTTTCCTTCCTTGCTACATAGAGCTGTCCTTCTTCCTTCCTTTTTTAGTACGAGGGGAGCTTAGTATGGAGTCCAGAGATCTCTTAGAGATGGGGCGGCAGAGCTGGGACTAGACCAGCCCCTGATCCTTAGGCAGGCAGGGGTTGGTTTATGTCACTGGACACAGGCCACTTGGGCTCATTGGGCTTTTGAGCAAGGTCCACCTGCTCAGGGAGGACGCTTTTCAGAAATGCTTATCTCTCCAAGTGAGGCTTGAGCCTGGTCAGAGAGTCTGAGCCACAGAATCTTAAACTTGATCTCTACGGCTCAGCTCACAGTGCTCCATCCCATTTCAGCCACTCAGTTTTGGCGGAACAAGGTCCTGGAGGTGGCCAAGGACTTCCCCGAGTACACCTTCGCCGTGGCTGATGAGGATGACTTTGCCACGGAGGTGAAGGACCTGGGGCTCAGCGAGAGCGGCGAGGACGTCAACGCAGCCATCCTGGACGAGGGCGGGCGGAAGTTCGCCATGGAGCCCGACGAGTTTGACTCTGACACCCTCCGTGAGTTCGTCAGAGCTTTCAAAAAAGGTGAGCCTTGGCCTCGAGCTTCCCCATGGAGCCTGGGGGCGGGAGGGGTGGTTACCTGGTGCTCCAACACTGCATCCCCCGACTCCCTTCTGGTGAGCCTGGCCCTGCGTGTGCTCTCCTGTACCTGGGGGGTGGGAGAACGGACACAGACAGGCCCCATGCTCGCTTGCTTTTCTTTTTTGTAACAAAAGGCTGGTATCTGGGAAATTTTGAGAAGCCCTATTTTAAAAACGTTTAATGTGTAAAGCAGGCTTTTGGACCTGGAAGTAAGTTTTGTACACGTGGAAAACTTGCTCTGAGGCATCAGGGTATCTCTGTTGATCTGGGTGAGCACCTCGGCCCAGTTTTCTGGCGTGGGGCGGAGTCCTCTGCGGACCTCGTTCTGCCCTCTGCCAACGTTCCCTGTGCTGGTACCTGCAGGCCTTCCCCGCCCCGGCTGCCAGCTCTTCCCGGAGCCCCTTCGTACCAGGTGGCCCCCCTCCTGTGACCTCCTCACCGGACGGGGCCCAGCGTCCCATCGGGCCTGGGGTGTGACCATCGACAGGCTCTCTGGCCCTTACAGGAACTGGGAGAGTAGAAGGGGTGAGGAGGCTAGAGAGCTAAGGGGCCCGCTAGCGGAGGCGGGCTCCACCTGGCCTGGCACATTGGATTCGCCCGCCCTGCACTCGGGCTGGCCTCGCCACCTGGTCCTGTGAGGGCCGCCAGAGCCCAGGGCCTTTGCAGCACTCACGCGCTCCCCTGCTTGCTTTCCCGGGCAGGAAAACTAAAGCCGGTTGTCAAGTCCCAGCCGGTGCCCAAGAACAACAAGGGACCTGTCAAGGTCGTGGTGGGGAAGACGTTTGACTCCATCGTGATGGACCCCAAGAAGGACGTCCTCATCGAATTCTACGCGCCCTGGTGTGGGCACTGCAAGCAGCTGGAGCCCGAGTATACCGCCCTCGGCAAGAAGTACAAGGGCCACAAGAATCTGGTCATCGCCAAGATGGACGCCACCGCCAACGACATCCCCAACAACCGCTACAAAGTCGAGGGGTTCCCGACCATCTACTTTGCCCCCAGTGGGGACAAAAAGAACCCGATAAAGTTTGAGGATGGAAACCGAGATCTGGAACATTTGAGCAAGTTTGTAGAAGAACACGCCACAAAACTGAGCAGGACCAGGGAGGAGCTTTGAAGGCCTCGAGTGAGGTCTGTGGCGGGCGGGAGGGACCACACACTGTAGCCACCAGTGGCCGGTGGCCAGAGCCCCAGCGAGCTGTGCGGCTGGCGGGTTAGTGCGAGGGCAGTATCTCTTTTTGGTTTTTAATTTTTTTATACTCTGGTGTTTCACCTCATGCTCTGAATACTGAATAGATATGAATGACTCAGTAGATTAGCCCAGATTTTTACAGAGGATACGTCTATTTTTACCATTATTTGGGGTTTGATTTTTTTTTTTAACCTTCCATTTTCTTTAATATATTTCTTCAAAGCAGATAAGTTGAATCTCTTCTGTGTGAATGTTTTTTTCTTTTAATTTAAAATTTAAGAAAACAGTTTGCCAAATCACAATTTTTTTTTGTTTTGTTTTTTGTTTTTTTTGCCTTTTATTTTACCCTTGTCTGAGGAATTACTAGTTGAAGATCTGACGGTCCGTGTGCTTTCGTTTTCATTTCTTCCCGTACGGCACCAACAACTGTCACCAAGCCCCGTGCCGAGATGTCAGCCGCCCCGTCTCTGCGGGACTGGGCGTCATCGTGCCTTCTGCTTTCACGCCCAGGACTGTGGGGCGAGGAGGTCTCCGGGTCCCCTAGACCCTGGGAGTCAGCTTCCAGGGCTCCGCCTCGGGGTCGGGGGGACGGAGGCCGCCCGCCCAGCTGGTTAGGCCGGCCCCACCTCTCGGCGTCAGTACTGCCGGAGGAGAGGTGGCCTAGGGCACGGGTGATGGAAAAGATAGGGTAGGCAGTCATGATGGAATAAAGCAATTACTGAAAATTACCCGTCACCGTGTCAGAGAATGTCCGCTCGTCCTGGAGCCTGGGTTGAGCTGAGGATGGGGAGGGCTGGCCGTCCTGCAGGTGCCTGTTGCCACAGACCCCCCGAGCATTCGGGGAGTGGGGTGTCCTGGTGGAGGTGGGGGGGGCATCGGCGATCTAGCTCCCGGTTGTGTGGACGGCAGGGGTGGAGGCTGAGGAGACTGTCCCCAGCACTTCAGGGGCCCGGGAGGAGGGCGTGGTGCGGCCCCGACATGGGGGTCTGGGGGATTTGTGCGTGATGGGAGCCTCGTTGCAGCGGTTCCATTCGCCTCCACCTCCCCTCCCCTGACACTCCCCTGCTCCTGACGTGACTAACACGGAAGCGAGGAGGAGGACAGTTCTGGAGCCAGCGGCAGCTTTCAGCAGTGACGTGTGATTGTGGCGGTAGCCGGCTGGGGGCCAGGAAGCAGGTCTTAGGTCTTGGGGCGGGGCCGCCTGGGCGGGCCTTTCCAGACGACCTCTTTCTAGCCAAGTGGCCCAGGCACCGGAGGATGGTGCTGCTCTGGCAAGTTCTCCGAGTGGCCAGTGCAGTAGGTCTAGGCCCACCTGTGTGTCCTCTCCCACTGGGACAAGGAGCGGGCCTCCCCTTGGGCTGGATGCCAGAAGATTCCGGAGCAGAGGTGGGTGTGGGGCTTGAAGAGGCAAACCCCTCCGGCACCGCCGGGAGAACTGAGTGGTTCTTTTCCTGGGGCTTCGGTGTGGTCGGTACACACAGGCCGTGTGTATTTGCTCATCACCCACGTGGAACAGGTCACCAGGGTTTTGCCGCATCTTCATCTGTCCGTCCCCCTTCTTTTCTCTGTCGCCGCTGCGGACTTGAGGATGCTCTTTGCACCTCAGCACAGCCACCAAAGTGAATGATTTCATCCCGTACCCAGCGCACGGTCATGTGTGCCCGCGTGTCTCAAAAATGGCTCTTGACGTTTGGTCTGTTTGACTCCGCACGGTGCCTGCTCTGGGCTTGTCTCTTGTGCCCGTCACCCGCTGGCTTTTCCCTGCAGCCTCCACTCGGCGGAAACGGGACAAGGGATCAGTTGAACCTGTTGTTTGTGTCGCGTGTACAAGTTTGAGGAATGTTCGATGTTCGCGGTCTCGGCCTCTCCAGGAGGTACGTGGGAACCTGGAGGGAGCTGAGTGTAGAAAACAGCACCAGATCCGGAAGGCTGAAGATTCGAGCCGTTGACCGTGTGCCTGCTAGGATCCGGGGTCCGGCGTGTGCTGTTCCCAAAGCCTTAATCCAAGCTGACTGCTCCTTAGCCGTGTGACTGTGGGCAAGTTACCTAACTCCTTGCGTAACAGGAAGCCCCAGCCTCTGCAGCGTGCCTGTAGGGACCCCGTGCAGGACGTGTGCTGGCTCAGCTCGTCCCTGGCAGGGGTTCGTCGCGGGTAGGTCCATCGCTGAGTCCCAGGCTTGGAGTTCTCGTTGACAAAGGCACACCCCTCTTGTCAGTGATTGTCTCTAACCCAGCGTGTGCCAACCGAACGATGGGATTCCCGGTACATAAAAGAGGAAGTTGGTGAACAGAACATCAGATACCAGAGCAAAGCTCTGCAGAGCTCTGAAATGCTAAATCTGAGACCTTTCCCATCTATGTGGGAAGTGCTTGTCTTTTTGTCTCTCCAGCCCGTTGTGATGGGCCAGGAAGGGGCCCCTGACCGTGCGTTGTGCGGATAAGATAGACCACAAATGGAGGGTTTGGGTCTGTTTGTATGTATAAAATGCAGATTCTTTGTGGACCCCAGTGCTGGCCTACTGAATCAGATCCAGCAGGATTGGGGCCTAGTATCAGTTTTCAGAAGTTGCAAAATACAATCGCATTTCACCCCTGAAATGAAGACAGGACAGGTGTTATGACCTCCATCACATACTGAAGGAAGTGGAGGTCAGAGAGATTAAATAATTTGCCCAGGGGCGCTGGGGTGGCTCAAGTCAGTTAAACATCCAACTCTTGATTTCGGCTCAGGTCGTGATCTCCTGCTTCGTGGGATTGAGCCCAGAGTCAGGCCCGTGTCAGGCTCTATGCTGACAGCCCGGAGCCTGCTTCCAATTCTCTTGTCTCCCTCTCTCTGCCTCTCCCCCTGCTTGTGCGTGCGTGTATGCGTGCTCTATCTCAAAAATAAACACTTAAAAAAAATGTAATTTGCCCAAAGCCATAGGGTCAGTAAATTGGCCAGTTGGAACTAGAACTCAGAACTAGTTAAGGCCCCAGCATTTCCCCACATGTGTTGAAAGAACATTTCTAAAGAAGATTAATAAATGCTCCATGAAAGTTGAATTCTGTTAGGGGTGCCTGGGTGGCTCAGTCGGTTGAGCGTCCGACTTCAGCTCAGGTCATGATCTCGCGGTCCGCGACTTCGAGCCCCGCGTTGGGCTCTGTGCCGACAGCTCTGAGTCCGGAACCTGCTTCGGATTCTGTGTCTCCCTCTCTCGCTGTCCCTCCCCCGCTCACGCTCTGTCTCTCAAAAATAAATGTTAAAAAAAAAAAAAATTAACAAAGTTGAATTCTGTTAGTAATTTGACAATATCAGAACTTACAAAAAAATAAAAAGCTTAAATGGAGATCTTGTTGAAGAAGCTCACAGAGCCTGTAAGGCCTGAGCGTTCCAGGGACTCCGAGAGAAGAATGGGCTTCACCTGGCTTCTATAGCACAAACCACACAGGTCCCCAGAGCTGCGCGGTGACCCCCCCCCCACCCCGTGCCAGTGTCCCCGGCCCTGAGGAAGCACCGATGTCTCTCCCTCCCTCCCCTCTTCCTGTGTCACCGTGGACGGGCCCTGGGGTGAAGGGTGTGGGCCGGGACAAGCCCACCCCTGAGCCCATCACAGCACACACAACAGCTACTTACATACAGGTGTTCTCACTCAGGTGTTCCCAAGACCTATCGGCCGAGGCCAAGGGAGATTCACCCGAGAGGGCACATTACTGTAGTTCCTTGATTCCTAGGACCGTGAATCTCAGGTATTTATTTATTATTGCTTTTCTAATGTTTATTTTTGAGAGAGCGAGAGAGAGACAGAACGTGAGCCGGGAGGAGGGGCAGAGAGAGAGGGAGACCCAGAATCCGAAGCAGGCTCCAGGCTCCGAGCCGTCAGCACAGAGCCCGACGCGGGGCTCGAACTCACGGACCGTGAGATGGTGACCTGAGCCGAAGTCAGACGCTCACCCAGGCGCCCCGAACCCCAGGTATTTAAAGTGCATCCTCTGGCACCTCAGAAAGGAAAGGTGGCTTTCCTTTAAAGCCATCCAGTTCCCACGTGACGGGGGGCTCGCTGGGCCTAGCACGGGGCTTGGGAGAGCTAACGTGAGCCGCGGGGGAGGGGGGGGGGCAGGGCCAAGCACACGGTAACGAACGCTGTTGGAATGAATTACTGGAGAACCGGATCCCTGGGTTGACCAGGCTCGAGGGCCGGGCAGGGCCCCACTGTCCCCTCCTCCCCCTTGGCTACCACGGCTCCCTGTGCACTTGGCCCAGCCCCAGAGTTGTCCAGTTCAGTGTGTTCCAACGCACCTTAGGTTATGGGGACCCTGTGGCAGAGAGGAGGACAAAGGACCACTTGTTAGTAAAAATGGAGACGGGGGCCTTTTCGAAAGTGATGGCTGTTGCCTGCAGAAGGAATCTTGTGGGAAGGGAACGCTCTGTATTCTTTCTGGCTTTTCTTCTGTGAGCTCAGCTCAGGTTGGAGTAAAAACTGAAGCCTCAGTCACGAGTATGTAGGAATCCTGAACTCTCCCTCTCCCTGCCTGCTACGAGAGTACCCTACCTGGAAATCACAGGTAACACGTTGGCTGGAGACTTGAGGGACCTTCAAGGTCAGAGGTCGAAAACCAGTGTTCAAGGGGCTGGACAGGCAGGTCAACTGCACAAAGGGGCGGGTGGGCACTAGGGAGTGGTGGGGACCAGGGCACACTTGAGATTGTGTCCCACTTGGAGGGGGTACTCGTGGCCTGGGGGAATCCGGGCCTGCTGTGGCTGTTCAGGTGCTTTAAAAAGAAAAGCCAGGGGGCGCCTGGGTGGTGCAGTCGGTTAAGCGTCCGACTTCAGCCAGGTCACGATCTCGCGGTCCGTGAGTTCGAGCCCCGCGTCGGGCTCTGGGCTGATGGCTCAGAGCCTGGAGCCTGTTTCCGATTCTGTGTCTCCCTCTCTCTCTGCCCCTCCCCCGTTCATGCTCTGTCTCTCTCTGTCCCAAAAATAAATAAACGTTGAGAAAAAAAATTTTAAAAAGAAAAGCCAGGATTTTAATGTGAAATCGCCCAGTTTTAAAATGTTGGATCTAATTCACTGTCGTAACGGTACTATGTGGGCCAAAGAAAAGGCTCCTGAGAGCTGGATTCTGTTAGAAACCGCAGACCTCACCAAAACCCCTCTTTGTTCTTCCTGACTTTTACAATCACAGAGGATGCACGGAGGGCAAAAAGGCTTTAAGAATTGGTTTCCTTCGGAAAAGCTGGAGATTGCAGTCTGGTGCTGGAATTTGGGCTGGGTTTGGGTTGTTCCCCTGGATTGCTGGCTACATGGCACCGGCCGTGGCCTGTGCTTGAACCACACTGGAACACGGGACGGCCGCCCGGCCAGGCAGACGCGCCCCATTTCCAGGGTCACCTGGGTGCAGCGCGTGGTCAGCCTCTTCCCGTTATTTCTCTGACCCCATGGGAGCACCCCCGACAGGGACACCCGCTAAGCCACGTTTCTTACCACTGCCCTTTGCTCACCCCAAAGCTAGTTTGGGCCTCGGAAGCAGCAGCAGTTCCCTGGGGGCTGAGCCAGCCGGGCTCCAAGCCCACCAGCATCTGCTGTTCCTGGCGAAGCCTTGATGCCTAGAAGTTCCCTCCTGTTTAGGAAACTGAGGCCCGGAGAAGAAATAGGCTTGCTCGAGTCACGGAGGTGGCCCAGGGCCCTTCCAAATACCCCAGACTACAAACTACGAAGCTACCGCCCGTATTTTCTGTTTCAACGTCCTGGGGTTCCAAGACTCTCCCTCATTGCTGAATTGGCACGGGGCGCGGACTCTGTTGTCCCCTGTGCTGCCACCAGCCCAGGCTCCTGAGGCGATGACCTTGTGGCGGCCAGACGCCCAGCCTCTTCACACGGCTCTGCCCTTGTCACTCAGGTCACAGACTGAAGTGTCCCTTGGCCCTTTCTTCCCAGCTCCCCTCTTCTGCGTTTTAAACCAAAGGAGTAGAGAGGGAGCCATGCTGTTTTTAGAAGGGGTCTGTTTACAATACACAGTGGTCACCGAGGGGGGCGGAGGGAGGTGACCTGGCTCTTCAGAAGCGCCTAGCGTGTTTTGTTTTAATGTGTATTTATTTTTGATGCAGGGAGGGGTAGAGAGAGAGGGAGACGGAATCCAAAGTAGCCTCCAGGCTCTCTGAGCTGTCAGCACAGGGCCCAGTGTGGGGCTTGAACTCATCAACTGTGAGATCATAACTGACTGAGCCACCAAGGCGCCCCTCGAAGTGCTTTGAGAAAATGTTCCCAAGGAAGGGCAACGTGGCACAGGCTGGGCTGGGCTGGGGTGAGGGCAGCGTCCCCTGAGCCTCTCCGCTGGGGGAGGGAGGGATCCAGTCATGTAGACTGGCACCTGCGAGGGGGCCCTTCTCTCCGGCCCTTTGAGGCTCTGTTTCTAAGGAAGACGGATGTGGGGACCAAGGAGAGGGCCTCAGGATGAAACCTGAGGAGAAAATTCTGGAGTGGGGGCCGTAGGGAGGAGGTGGTCCATTGAAATTCCAGAGGAGTCAGGAGGGATTTTTTTTTTTTTTTTAGGCTTTTAACTCCCCTGTGAGTTAGGAAATGATGCCTCGGATGGAATGGGTATATGGGGGCCTGGGGGACACCAGAAAGCCCCCCAGAGCTACTGAAGGTTCCTGTCCCCACGCCCACCAGTGTCCCCGCATTGGCAGGTGGCAGCACCTGTGTGGGACTGTGGGGAGAGGGGTGGAGGCGGGCCCTTTATCTTTGAAGGATTAAGAGGAAACCTGCTAAGCCATGGACACAGATTCTTGGGGAACAGGGGCCCCCAGGTTTGCGTCCATGACGCCACGACTGCCGGGACATGGGGCTCCAGGACCTACTGTGAAGTGCACCCCGGGAGCCTCGGTGGGGAGCGGCCAGTTGGGTCCATCCTCACTGCTGGGACCACTGCAGCCCATGCAGTGATGCGTTGAGAAAAAGCAAAGCCCAGCAGGAACCGGGGCCGTGGACCCAACATTTGTGTCCCCCTGACATCTGTACGTTGAAGCCCTAGTCCCCAGTGGGATGGCATTTGGGCAGTTGGGACTCTGGGAGGCACGTAGGTTGAGATGAGGTCACGGGGGTGGGGGCCCCCATGATGGGATCGGTGTCCTCACAAGAAGAGGAAAAGACAGCCTTCTGTCTCCCTCGCGTGGGGACCCAGGGGGAAGGTGGCCCGTTGACAAGCCAGGAAGAGAGTCCTCTCAGAGAACGGAACCCATGGGCACCTTGATCTTGGACTTCTGGCTTCCAGAACGGTGAGAGGTATGTGCCTTGTTGTCTAAGCCTCCCCCAGCCTGTGGTGCTTTGTTATAACCCCCAAGCCAGGGAAACAGCCAGTATCCCTGGTGTGACTATGCAGGGCCCTGTCCCAGGGGGCCACTCCACTGGGCCCGAAAGGGTCTGTCAACTGGGTGCCAAAGTCAGACGGACCCCCATGGGGCCAGGGAAGCCCCGCGGGGGGTGTCTCTTTATCTCATTTTGTTGTTGCTGTTGGCTTTATCTTCACGATTCCAAGGCAGGACGGGGCTTAAGAGGAGAGACGTTTGATTTCCAGCCAGCTCTCCCGGTGGATGCCGGTGGGTCGTAAGAAAAAGACTTCTGTCTACACCAGTTTCTCATAGAGTATTTTAACTGTCATTCCTTCCAGTTTTGTTGTTGTTCCCTCACTCCCTTGCAGTCCAGGAAAGTAACATAGGAGGCGGCCAAGGGCAGCTGGCCATCTAAAAAAGTAAGATAACATTGAGATGCATCTCTGTGTCACCCACACGGACCTGCCCCTACAGGCGGGGGCCCTCCCTGGTCCAGCCCACGGATGGGGCCTCCTGCGAAGGAAGGAGGGGCCTGCCCTGACTGCACAGTGTTTCTCATCCTGTGGGGCTGACCAGGCCACAAGGTGAAGGGTCAAGGGAGGACAGACCTGACAGACGGCCCCACAGTCCCCTCGGCCTTCTGCGGGGCTGTCTGGCCACAGGATGTGTGGCCCTCCAGGGGAGGGCTCTGGGCCAGCAGGCAGGGTGGGAGGCAGGCACCTGTCGACAGAGAAGCAGGGAGGTTGGTGGGTGCTGGGGACCAGGCTGGGCCTGAATTGTATTACACTCACTGCTCCAGACCCAGCCTGCCACCACCCAGCTGGTTACTAATGGGGAACCCCCAGACTACTCCCAGCCTCATTTGTCTCAGCCATACGACTAGAAGAAACACCACCAATCCTACGCCTTCACGGATTGTCATGAGGACCAAATATAATGGGTGTGATTAGTTGAAAATATTTTTAGAACTTGAGGTAGAACTCACAGGACAAGGGTTCCTGGGTGGTCCGTCTGGCTCTTGGTTTCGGCTCAGGTCATGATCTCATGGTGAGATCGAGCCCCGAGTCAGGCTCTGTGCTGTGAGCACAGAGCCTGCTCGGGGATTCTGTCTCTCTCCCTCTCTCTCTGCCCCTCCCCGTCTTGCTCACGCTCAAAACAACCAAGCAACTGAGAACAAACTGAGGGTTGATGGGGGGTGGGAGGGAGGGGTGGGTCGGTGATGGGTATTGAGGAGGGCACCTTTTGGGATGAGCACTGGGTGTTGTATGGAAACCAATTTGACAATAAATTTCATATATTGAAAAAAAAGAAAAAACAAACAAACAAACAAAAAAAGACTTCAGGGGGTGGGGAGAGTGAAAATGGGTGATGGGCATTGAGGAGGGCATTTGTTGGGATGAGCACTGTGTGTTGCATGGAAACGAATTTGACAATAAATTTCATATATTGAAAAAAAAGAAAACAAACAAACAAACAAAAAAAGACTTCAGGGGGTGGGGAGAGGGAAAATGGGTGATGGGCATTGGGGGGGGCACTTGTTGGGATGAGCACTGGGGGTTGCATGGAAGCCAACTGGACAATAAATTATATTAAAAAGAATTCGCAGAACATAAAATTCACCATCTTTTTTTTTTTTTTAATTTTTTTTTTCAACGTTTATTTATTTTTGGGACAGAGAGAGACAGAGCATGAACGGGAGAGGGGCAGAGAGAGAGGGAGACACAGAATCGGAAACAGGCTCCAGGCTCTGAGCCATCAGCCCAGAGCCTGACGCGGGGCTCGAACTCCCAGACCGCGAGATCGTGACCTGGTTGAAGTCGGACGCTTAACCGACTGCGCCACCCAGGCGCCCCATCACCATCTTAATTGTACATATCAGTGGCATTTGGTCCAGTCCCAGCGCTGTGCAGCCCACCTCCATCTAGTTCTAATGGGTGTTAATCACCTGCAAAGGGAACCCGGTGCCCTTTAGGCAATCACCCCTACCAACCACCGGTCTGCCCTCTGTCTCTGTGGAGTCACTGATGCTGGACAGCTCCCAGCTGGACTCATCCACTAGGGTGACCTTGTGCGTGTGGCTCCTTCCACGTAGCAATGGCGTGTTCAAGGTTCATCCATGTGGCTGCACGTAGCAGTATTTCATCCCTTCTCATGGCCGAATGATTTTCCATTGTAGGCACAGAGCACCTTTGGGTGACCCGTTCACGCTTTGCGGGACACTCCAGAGCATTTCCGGGTTTGGGCTACGGTGAGAAATGCTGCTGTGAACACGCGGGTGCGTGGATTTGTTTGAGCGCCTGCACGCAAGCCTTTGGGGTCCCTACCTAAGCGTGGAATTGCTGGGTGGTGTGGTAACTCACGTGGGGCTCCTTGAGCCGTTAAGTTGAAAGCATTTTTGTGAAGTCAGAGTGGGAGGAAGTGGAAATTACCATTACGTCAGTCACCTTCCCCTGAGGACACTCTGGTTTGCCCGCTGTCTTTTTAAAAACTGTCCCCTGGGCTCTGGGCGCCACCTGACCGGAGCGCATCTCAGAGGGACGACGACAGCCAACTTCTGTGTAACTAAGCTGGTATTTGTATTTTTACTCTGTGAGAGTCTCTTATGTGGCATCTGCTCAGATTAAAAAAAAAAAAATTCTTAACTGAAAAGGGGAACTTCAGCTCTGTTGATTTGTATCAATTATATTGTTAGTTTGTATCTGTTAGTTTCTTGTTAGTCTGTGTCTGTTGAGCCAGGGAAAAAGTTTCTGAACCTTGAGGGCTAACTTTAAAGAAAAAAAAATATTTTTTTTTAAGTTTATTTATTTATTTTGAGAGAGGGCGAGCAGGGAGGTTGGTGGGTGTTGGGGACCAGGCTGGGCTTGGAATCGTATTACACTTACTGCTCTAGACCCAGCCTGCCACCCCTGGGGCAGCAAGTGGGGCAAGGGCAGAGAAAGAGGAGAGGGAGAATCCCGAGCAGGCTCGGCACTGTCAGCACAGAGTCCAGTGAGGGATGGGAACATGAACTGAGCCGAAGTCAAGAGCCGGGCACTTAATAGACTGAGCCACCCAGGTGCCCCAAGAGCTAACTTCCTTATAGGGCTCTTTAATGAGCCAGGCTGAACAACTCTCTACATGGCCTCACATTTAGTCCCCCCAACCTGCTACAAAATGGATACTCTGATTATGCCCACTTTAGGTGAGAAACTGAGGCTCAAGCTGGGGAAACAACTTGTCCAAAGACGCACAGCTAGTGGATAGTGAAATCTAGGACCCAGGTGAGGTGAGATGAGCCCAAGCTGTAAATCTCTAGTGCCTTCTGGATTCTCGCAACATATCACCTATCGTGCCATCAATCTAGGGCCATCTTCAGCTCAGACCGGGTCTGGCCAACGAACAACACCTTGGCCCCTCTCCCAGGATGGCATCAGTCCCCCTCAGCAGCCTCTGATCGAGGTTGTTGAATCACTTCCAGCCCACTGGACCCAACCCACACACAGGCAGAAGAAGGGATGTAATCAACCGAGGCAAACACCAGTGACACTGAAAAAACAGAAAGTAACTGTTCTGTTTGGTGTTTGGTTTTTTTTCCCCTTGTTAATTTCAAGCTGGCTCCCGCTGTCATATCCACCTCCTTCATAATCCATACCAGAATGTTGCTAGAAAGCGACAGCAATTTAGAGAAGGTAATTTATGAAACTCTTACTCTCACTTTTCTCCTCCCGAAAACGGAGACATTTCCCTATGTCTAGTTTTCCGGGGTTGTTCATTTTCCTTAATCTCACGTATTCACTCAACACGTTTACTGAGCACCTACTACCTGCCAGGCATTGTGCTTGGCACCAAAAGGAATCAGATAGCGACTCTCCTTTCGCATCAGCTTGGGGTACCCAGGGGCACGTTTTCTCTGGCCAAGGGGGGGAGGGGCAGCTTCCTGCCCGCCCTGTTCCCCCCACCCCCCACCCCCTCCGGTCTGCTCTCTTGTAGTTGGGTCTGCCCTTCCTAGGGAGCAAAACCGAGCTGTGAGCTCTGGGGGCCTCTACGTCCTGTTCCAGAATATTCCCATCCTTGTTTCTCCAGGTTCATCCCTACTGTCCTCTCGCTGTTCTTTGCCCTGAGGGCGAACTCTGGGTCTTTCTGAGGTTTGCCTCTCTGCCACTTTTACCGAAATCTGTTCCGCTTGCTTCCCCTGGTCATCTTGGCTTCTGCCTTTTGAATTCTGAAGTCCTAAGCAGCATCCAAGGTTTGGGGGTGTTTCAGATGCCTCCTCCTCCCGTTCCTGTAGTGGTTTCTGTTTTCCATCAGTCGGGGTTTAAGGAGGAGGACGGCGATCTTGGGCAGACGGGGGAGGCCTCTCTGCCCTTCCGAAGGGAGCAGACTCTGCCAAGATGGAAGGGCGGCCTCTTCCAGGGTGCGGAGCTCTGCTGGGGTCACAGAGGCAGGGAAGCACAGGACTTCGTGTGCTCCGCCTCGGAGTCGCCTCCGGACCTCACAGGTCCCCCTGGTCACAAGCGGTAAACAAAGGAGGTCAGCGCTGATTGGGCAGCTCGCCCAGACGCTGCGCCTGGATCCACTCCAGACAAACAGGACTTGAAAAGAGACGCCCTAGTGGCGAGATGCTAATTTTGCATTCCCTTTCCCAGGATGCTCAGCAGTGCTTCTGATTCCGGTTGTTAAATACATTTGCGGTATCTCCTGGCAAATGGATGCACTGAGGAGGTCTTAGAGGATGCGTACACTTGTGTCCTGTGAATATAGTTGTTTATAAACAGTAACTGAAGTGTCACCACAAGCTAAAAATGAGTACAGTCTTGGGCTTTAAATACTGGAAGCAGAAGCCAGGTTTGTTGGCTGGTCCGAAGGTAGTGAGTTATCTCAATTGATTGTTCACAGTCAGTTACAGATCGAACTCCTTGTTCTACTCTTTCCCCCCTTCTCACTACTGCACTTGACTAGTCTTTTTTTTTTTTTTTAAAGGTGTCTTTGTTTCTACTTAAAAAATTTTCAAATCAACACTACCAAGTAGTCCTACCATGTTTGTATCATTGAGATAAGAGCTGGGAATACAAAAACAAACAAACAAAAAAAACGAACAAAACAAAAGAAAAAACCAAATAACAACAGCAACACACGCGTTTTAAAATATAATCCATTACCTCAACCTTCAGGAGCTAATGATGAACTTAGGGAAGCCAACACGGACCACCTGCCTACCCCCCAAAATAAAATAGAGATGATAAATATAGTATGTATGCTAAGAGATCAAGGAAAGGAAATGGGGGTGGGGTGAATAAGGCTTTTATTTTTCCCACTTAAAAAAAAAATGTTTATTTATTTAGAGGTGGGGGGAGAGGGTGGGAGAGAGAGAATCCCAAGCAGGCTCTGTGCTGTCCGTGCAGAGTGGAATATGGCGCTCCATCCCAGGAACCTTGAGATCATGACCGGAGCCAAAATCAAGAGTCTGAGGCTTGACCCGCTGAGCCACCCAGGCGACCCTCCCCCACCTTTTAATGGAATGGAGTTTTGTTTAATTTATATAATTTCTTTTTTTTTTTTAAGTTTAATTATTGATTTTGGAAGAGAGAGAACAGGGGAGGGGGAGAAAGAGACGGAGGGAGGATCTGAAGTGGCCTCTGTGCTGAGAAGACTGATGTGGGGCTTGAACTCATGAACCATGACCTGAGTCAAAGGCAGACACTTAACCAGCTGAGCCACCCAGGTGCCCCTTATGTATTTAATTTCTATATTCTTTGTGTCATTTGCAAAAAAAAAGAAAAACAAAAACAAAACCCCACAAAACCAACCCAAAGGAAACATCTTTGAAGATATGTAAGGATTATAAAATGTTTTGAATATCAATAGAATGTGAGACTAATATTTGACGATACAACACTTAATAGACAACATTGGAGAATTGGAGACATTTCAGAGTTGACAATCCTGCAAAGTTTTGAAGACAAAGATGTGAACATTTTCAAGGAGAAAACATTTTGGAAGAAGGAAAACCAAGCCCAAGAGTCTGAAAACAGAAGAAGGTGGAGAAGGGTATACTGTGGGACATCCAGGTGGGGCCTCAGAGCCACTTTCTCATCGTGGTTCTGCCCCTGCATTCTTGTGTGACCTTCAGAAAGCCATTCAGCTGCCCCCTCATCTGACTGTAGGAGTCATAACACTGATCCGCCTTTCACCTCTACCGGATGGTAGTGTAATTCCTAACAGCAACAGAAACCAGGCATAGTATTGTGTGACGGCCACAAGTGTGTATCCTATAAAGGAAACGATTTGGTTTGTCCTCATAGGTAGAGGCAATCCAAGGTATCTTGAGAGGACATTGGATTTCCCTAGCGCTTCCGTGAGTACGGTCTTGTGTAGTCTCAAGGTGACTCCACTGGGAGGTAAGGCCAGGTTAAGAGCAGCACCCTAGGGCTTAGAGAGACCAAGGGCTCCCAGTGGGTGTTCTCAATCTAGATCCCACACCCTTCCCTGTACACCTCATTGCTTCCTCGGTAATGGATATACACTTAGGAGAACCACCTTACTTACAACGGATCGTTCAAGCCAATTGATGATGCTCTGATCATACACCAGCAATGAACACAGGACTGTCATATCTGAAGAATAATGATAATAAGTGGTACTACAAGAGAACAACAGTCTATTGGCCACAGCCAATGGTCTGTATTTGCTAAAGAAAACCCCTATGTTTGCATTGTATTTTATAAGGTGCAAAATATTTCGTATCGTTTATTTCGTATCGTTATTTCACAATATTCTTTACAACCCAGTTAGGTTAGTATGGCAGACATTACCATTTCACAAATGAAGCAACTGAGGTTCTGAGAGAACATGTGAGTAGCTCAAGGCCAACCACAGAGCTCACCACTTGCAGGGGCCAGAATTACCTTTCTTTTCCAAGAAATCTCTCTGCTACCCCACAATGAAAAACTGACAAAGAAACAATGGCAACAACACCATGAAACCAATTGCTGTGGTGTCCCAATCAATGGAAACATTGTATTAGAATACAAAGATAGGTAGGTGCCCCTGGTTAGCTCAGGGGCTCAGGTCATGATCTTGTGGTTCGTGGCTTCGAGCCCCGCATCGGGCTCTGCTGACAGCTCAGAGCCTGGAGCGTGCTTCAGATTCTGTGTCTCCCTCTCTCTGCCCCTTCCCAGATCATCCTCTCTCAAAGATGAATAAACGTTAAAAAAAAAAAAATTCAAAGATAGTTAGATAATAAAATAAGACCGAGTTCAGGGGATGTTAAGTAATTGGTGGTGGAATAAGTGTGAACATGGAAACTAAGAAACTCGAGAACAGAGTCAATTTCTCTGACCCTAGGAAAATCTCGTTCCACAGGTTAGGGGACTGCACAATCCCATCAGTCTTTTTTTTTTTTTTTTTTTTTTTTTTTTGGTGTTTATTTATTTTTGAGACACAGAGAGAGTGTGAGCAGGGAAGGGGCAGAGAGAGAGGGAGACAGAGAATCCTCACTACCTTCGCAGAGTCCCACGCGGGGCTCAAACTCATGAACTGTAGGATCATGACAGTGACATCATGAGCGCAATCCAAGAGTCAGAGTCTCAACTGACTGGGTCACCCAGGCACCCCCCCATCAGTCTTGATGATATATGTATCTCATCTCTAGAGGGTTCCTAACCAGATAATAATACCTGCAAAGCAATAATGAATGGCCAATGCAGCAATGGGGCCAGCCCAGAGTAATAACCCTAGAAAGAAAAGAGTTTGGGGTTACTTCTTTCCTAAGACTCATGTGACTAAGATAGGGTTGCCAGATAAAATACAAGATACTTAGATAACAAATCATTTTTTAGTGTAAGTATATCCCAAATATTGCAAGGTATATCCTGCTATTATTGCATACACTGTAGTTTGAAGCCAAAGTCATCTTGATTTGCAAAAACCTGGCATTTGAAGAGAAAGGGGATTTTTTTTTTCAATACCAAAACCTCTCTGTTTTACTAGAAAAGCAAAGCTTGGTGGACCCAAGGCTTAGAGCTAATACCGTGAACCACAGAGACTGAGGAATGCATAAGGGTGCATAAACAGTTTATCCAGGACTCAGCACAGAGTAAAGCCTCATTTCTGCCATGGCATAACAGCCTTCGGATTTCCTTTGTCTTCTTTCTCCGTGTTTTCTGTGAACACAGACAAACTCACGCACAGATATGTTCATTGTTTTGCTTTATAGAGTGACATAGAAGGATTCTATGCACATTACTTTGCAACTTGCTTGTGTTCCTTCCAGGGCACGATGCTGCCCCTTGCTTTCCTGCCCTCTCTCCTGCACACCTGACACTGGGGATAAGGAGGTGCATGAGGCACAGTTTATTCCCCAGGTCACCTAAACCTTTGGGTCTCCCTGTTCTCAAGAAACAATCAGGAGACAAGAGGACCTTCCTTTTCAGCATGATCCAGGCAGACCGATAATCGCTCAATATGCTGCTGTCCAGTGGTCATCTCTGCTGGCAGGTCCTCGGCATGCACGACGCGTTTTCTGGTGTGTTTAATAAACCATCAAGCAGGACCTAGTACCCGGCTGGCCTATAGGGGAAAATTTTTTTATCTTTCCTTTTCTCCCCGCCCCTGCAGCAAAAGGCTAGTCAAGTGAAGCAGTGGGAGTGGAGAAGGAACAAAGAAATCTGTAACTGGCTGTGATCAATTAATTGTAAACACCACTGCACTCGGACCAGCCAGGACACGGTGTTGCACTGCCCCTTATATAAGTCTCCAGAGTTCCATCTTCTCTACAGTTACGGTGATTGTAGTAAGGTTTGCTTTTAAACGCATAACTATACACTTCGAATATAAACCATATATTTTAAAGACAAAAACATTAAGCAACTTTGTCATGGAAAAAGCCTTTGCCTTTTCAATGGAATTAAAGGAGTTCCAGGCAACGCTGCTCAGAGCATTGTGGGTGATGTGCATGCAAACGAGCGGCAGCCACATCCACCAGAATCCAAAAGGTGCGTCCTGGCGGTTCTGTTCAGTGCGCTGAAATCACCCAATTTTCTTTAAACCTGAATCTGTCTCATCAGGGCGTCTTCCTAGGCAGGACGCCTGTTGAGACAGCACCTGAGCGCGGGTCGCTTCCACCTTTGGGGACGGCCCCTGCCAGGACGGACACAGGTGCATGGATGCTCGGCGGCCGTGTGCCCCCAGCCAGGAGCCCAAACGCCGGGACCTGATCTCCACCATCGGTCCTGGGGGCCTCGCCTGCTCTCTACCCGCCGGTCTCCGTGGCAGTGCTCTCGAGAGGTTTTGTTTCTAGGAGAACTGGGTGTTGTCAGCCCTCTGGGGGTCCCCTGTGGAAACAGAAGGGGACACCCAAGGAGGCTGAGACAACGTATCAGTAGAAGTCAGTTTTAGGAAGCAGCGATGCAGAAACGAGGCTCACGTAACCGCAGGCCGAAGTCGGGGAGGGGGGCACCTTCCCGGGTTTCCCTCAGGACCTGCCCCAGCGTCCTGCCCCGCCCCGCCCGGGCTGCGCGCTCCTGCCCAATCGCGCGCGCCCCCCGTCCCGGGTCCTGCGGGGACGCAGCACCTTCCGCCCAACCCGGGCGCGCAGCCGGACAGGGGCACCGCGCTGCTCGGCGGCAGTTTTCGTCCTTAGGTGGAGCCGCTGGGACCACTGCCTGACCCCGGACGGGGCCATTGGGAACTTTCGTCTGTACCCCAGTTATTTTCAGTCATACTCCCCGCAATCATTAGGAGTAATCTCTGTTTCCTATGTTCGTTTTAAAACAAGCCACCAAAAATTTGAAAAGGAAGAAATTTACAGTTTAAAGATTTTCTTTACATTCAGTAAATTATTTCATGTATGAATTAAAATTTGCTCTTACTACCAAAAAAAAAAAAAATCACATCTTGCAATTCCCTCTGAGCTTCCTTGTTGAAAACAGTGTTTTAAATTTTAAATTAAAAAAATTAATTTTAATTTAAAAACCAACTTAAATCTACTTATTTTAAAATTAAACTTTAAAATTCCTCTAAATTAATTTAATTTTAAATTAAACTTTAACAAATAAAAATCCCAAGTGATGACAGACAGTGATAGAAATCAAGTAACTCAAGTTCGGTTTCTTGTCCGAACAATCGTTGTCCTACAATTTTTTTGATGTTGTTGTTGGTAATAGGGTTCATTTTTGGGGCAGTTTTAGGATTACAACAAAATCCAGTAGACTATACAGAGATTTCCCATATACTCCCTGCCCCAACACACCCACTGCCTCCCACATTATCTATATCCTGAACCAGCCTGGTTGGTATGTTTGTTACAATGGACAAACTGATATATCCTGATCACCCAAAGTGCACAGTTTACAATAGGATTCACTCTTAGTGTTGTGCACTAAGTGTGCATAGGTATCTACCATCACAGTATCATACAGAGTAGGTTTACAAAAATCCTCTGTGCTCTGCCTTCTCATCCTTCTCTTGTCCCAACTCTTGGCAACCACTGATCCCTTTACTGTCTTTTGCCTTTTCCAGAATGTCATACCGTTGGAATCATATAATATGTAGCTTTTCAGGTCGACTTTTTTCACTTTGTAATATGCCTTTAAGTTTTCTCCATGTCTTTTCATAGGCTTACCCAGACTGTCCACTTCTTCTTGTATGAGTTTTAGCAGATGTATGCGGCTTTGAAGGAATTGGTCTGTTTCATCTAGGTTATCAAATTTGTGGGAATAGAGTTGTTCACAATATTTGCTTCTCATCCTTTGAATGTCTATAGGATCTGTAGTGATGTCCCTATTTTATTTCTGGTGTTAGTAACTTAGATATTCTTTTTTCTTAGCCTGGCTGAAGTTTAGTGATTTTAATGATCTTTTCAAAGAACCAGCTTTTGTTTTTGTTTTTGTTCTTTCTCTATTGATTTCTTATGTACAATTTCATTGATTTCTGCTTTAATTTTTATTATTTCTTTTCTTCTGCTGACTTTGGATTTAATTTGCTCTTTTTTTTTTTTTTTTAGTTTCTTAAGGTGGAAGCTTAGATAATTGATTTTATATCTTTCTTCTTTGCAATATACATTCATTCAATGCTATAACTATCTCTCTACTTTCACTGCATCTCAAAAATTTTGACAAATTGTATTTTCATCCTCATTTAGTTCAAATATTTAAAAATTTTTCTTGAGCTTTCTTCTTTGACTCATGGGTTACTTATAAGTGTGCTAATTACTAAGCATTTTAGGATTTCCCAGCTATCTTTCTGTTTCTGGTTTGTAATTTAATTCTATTGTGGTCTGGAGCAAACAGTTTATGATTTCTAGTCTTTTAAATTTGTTAGGGTGTATTTTATGACCCAGAATGTGGTCTATCTTGGTGAATGTCCCATGTGAGCTTGAGAAGAATGTGAATCCTGCTGTTGAATGAAGTGGTTCATAGATGTGAGCTAGTGATTTACCTTAAATAGTGTGGGGAACCAGAGGAACTCCTTCCTCAAACAAATGCTTGAGCTCAGTCCATGTGTGTTGGTTGCCTCTATGCCTGAGACGTCTCCAAATTAACTCCCATGTAGAACATAGTGTGGTTTTTTGTTTTTGTTTTGTTTTGTTTTTAGAGATTGACAGGGCACAGGTGAGCGAGTGGCAGAGAGAGAAAGAGAAGTGGGGCTCACCCAAAGCAGGGCTTGTGTTTGTGTTTTTACTTGAAGCAGGGCTCCTGCTCACCCGAAGAGGGCTCAAGCTCACCCAAAGTGGGGTTCGAACTTACAAACTGTGAGATCACGACCTGAGCCGAAGTCAGATGCTTAACCGAATGAGCCACCCAGGTGCCCTGGAATATGATGTGTATTAAAGGAAACATTTAAAAATGTTCTCATTCGAGGGGTGCCTGGGTGGCTCAATCAACTAAGCTTCCGATTTCAGCTGAGGTCATGAGCTCCCAGTTTGTGAGTTCGAGCCCTGCGTGGGGCTCTGTACTGACAGCTCGGAGTCTGGAGCCTGCTTCAAATTCTGCCTCCCCCTCTCTCTCTGCCCCTCCCCTGCTTGGGCTCAGTCTCTCTCTTTCTCTCAAAAATAAATAAAAAGATTTAAACATGTGCTAATTCCAATCTTATAGATACTAAATTCAAAAGTAACTGCAACAATGTTTTAGAACTTGGATGAGCGATAGATTTGGGGCAAGGAGCACTTTGTCTCTGGCATTGTTTAAAATTACCAGCACGTGGTGATAATAAAAAGCAGGCCGGGGGCACCTGGGTGACTCAGTCGGTTAAGCATCCAACTCCTGATTTCCACCCAGGGCAGGATCTCGGGGTGCATGGAATCGAGCCCCACATCTGGCTCTGTGCTGGCAGCTGTGAGCCTGCTTGGGATTCTCTCTCTCCCTCTTTCTCTGTCTCTCCCCGCCCCTCTCTAAATAAATAAATAAATAAATAAAAGCAGGCCACCTTCTAGTTTCTCGGTCCCCTCGGACAGTGTGTGGCTGCCCGTGCCTGTCTGCAGTGTGCCCCCCACCCCGGCGCATCCCCCTCCCGGTGCATGCTCTCCTTAGATCCTCAGACCCAAGGACAAGCTGCTGCTTCTGTTGTTTTTCAATCTGGGCATTGGGTCTAGAGGATCCTGTTCACAGCCTCCCGGGCCCTGACAGGCTGACTCCCGTCTGTAGGTGGCTGCTCGTGGGACACTTTATCTTGTTCCCTTTCTGCTGTCAGGCCCCAGCATTTCCCTGAAAGCCACAAAGCTCTTCACATCTCTACCTCTTCCCAGGTTGCTGCTCCCCTGACTTTCCTGCAAATCTCCCAGAGAGACGCCCACATCCTCGTTCCTCACGTTGGGGGCTGCACGGAGTTGGCTCCTGAATCGGCCAGAGCTTACGTGTGTGGGGGGTGGGGGAGAAGGTTGGGCGTTTCTTTCCACATTCATCGTCAATAACCTGTATTTTATGTGCCCTCCTCACCCCTTCCAGGAGTGAAGGTGGATTTGCCATAAGCAAGGCTAGTGATGTAAGTGGTAAAAGGTGAATTTTAATCAATGTCATGTATATGCCAATGATAACACCAGCAAAAATATAAAATCATTCCATGTGGGAGCACCTGGGTGGCTGGGTCCATTGGATGTTGGACTCCTGATTTCAGCTCAGGTCACGTTCTCGGAGTTCTTGGGACTGAACCCCAACTTGGCCTCTGTGCCGATGGCACGGAACCTGCTTGGGATTCTCTCTCAGCCTCGCTCTCTGCCCCTCCCCCACTCGCACTCTCTCTCTCTCTCTCTCAAAATAAATAAATAAATTAAGAAATTAATTTAAAAAATCTTTCCATGTAATGTATAAACCATGTATAAATGTCAAAATATAGGGGCACCTGGGTGGCACAGTCGGTTAAACGTCCGACTTCGGCTCAGGTCATGATCTCACAGTTTGTGAGTTTGAGCCTTGCGTCGGGCTCTGTGCTGACATCTTGGACAGAGCCTGGAGCCTGCTTCGGATTCTGTGTCCCCCTCTCTCCATGCCCCTCCCCAACTCACGCTCTGTCTCTCTCTCTCTAAAATAAATCAACATTAAAAAAATGTCAAAATAGTAAAGACAAACTAATAGAAATATCAATTTGAAATCACTATAAAAGCTGAAAATCACCAGGATACAATAATTTGCTACATAGGAGTCTTGTATACAGGCCCTACTTTTGTAAGAAGGAAATGGCAGTTTTTACGCTTACTTGCATTACGTTTGAGCACTGAGTTTTTGTACTGATGAAATCCCTCAACAACAAATAAACAATGTTTATAATATAAAATAGTAAACCGGTACGAAGTAATTTCTAATTTCTGCCTAGATGATAATCGACTTTGGATAATGGAGGTAAATATATACATGTTATCACGCAATGGAAGCACTTGTAGGTATTATTTGGGAATTCAGCAATACAGGTCTGACACGGGAAAGAAAGAGCTGAAGAGAAGAACCACAATGCAAAGTGTCAAATCAGGCACGTACTAGCTAGGGCCAAGAGAGGATTTGTTTAATTTGAAAGCAATCGCCAATCAGGGCAGAAAAAGAGCTCCTTTTTTGGAAGCATAGACTACTTCAGGGAGACATGAACAAGATTTTTCTCTCGTCGAGCTTTTTCCTGTGGAATTCCAAGTGGAATGATCAATATCAATCCTGTTAGAACAAGACTTCTTCTATCTTTTAGTAAATGTGATACAATAATTTTGTTTAAAAAAAACCCACTTTAATATTATTGCTGCAACATTGTAAAAAAAAAAATATATATATATATATATATATATATATATATATATTACCCATCATTGGAGTCAATGCAATTATAATAAAAATTTTAATATTTTGGGGTGCCTGGGTGGCTCGGTCGGTTAAGCATCTGACACTTGATTTTGACTTGGGTCATGATCTCAGAGCCCTGCATCGGGCTCTGTGCTGAGCACTGAGCCTGCTTGAGATTCTCTCTTTCTCTGTCTCCCTCTCTCTCTCTGCCCCTCTTCCCTGATCACTCTCTCTCTTAAAAAAATTAATATACTGCAAAACAGTGAAGATATATGCAGTGGGAGTGCTTTCCATGTATATGTGGTACCCTTGCTCAGGGTACACCCTGAACAACTGTACATGGAGCCCAGGCCTTGAAGCATTGGTAATCTTTCAGGCTCCTTCCTTGTAGGTACGCACACACATTCCAACAGGGCCTGCCCCTCTAGTGAGGCGAGGGAAATGTGCATAAATAACTAATCTGTGTCTGGAGACCAGGGCTAAGCCGACACTTCCACAGTGGTACTTACATTGGTATTCTAATGTGGGATATTTTATTCTCCTTAGAGAACAGGTAACCTTCTCATTGGGTGTTGAAATGAATATATTGTTTCAAAGGAGTGTTTTAACTTTTCTCTGATAGGCACAGGTGTTTTACAACGCACACTGTTACAACTCCAAGCCAAGCCGATGGTAGGAATAGTGTGGCTTGCAAGGAATAGTCTACTCCACCCAGGTCCCTTGTCTGTCTTTCTTTCTTTCTTTCTTTCTTTCTTTCTTTCTTTCTTTCTTTCTTTCATGTTTATTTATTTTTGAGACAGAGAGAGACAGAGCATGAACAGGGGAGGGTCAGAGAGAGAGGGAGACACAGAATCCAAAACAGGCTCCAGGCTCTGAGCCATCAGCACAGAGCCCGACGCGGGGCTCGAACCCAAGGACCGCGAGATCATGACCTGGGCCGAAGTCGGACGCTCAACCGACTGAGCCACCCAGGCACCCCTGTCCCTTGTCTTTCTAATTGCTGCTGGTCCCATGGGCCCAGCAATTGTAACCTGTTGCACGAGTGGATCATTGTCTTTCGGGGCAGTTCCCACAGGCACGCGCAACCTCACCATTTGCTCCCCACCTTCACCTTCTTTTCTATTGCAGGAAAATACACGCGACATAACATCCACCATTTAACCATCTTTGTGCAGCTCAGTAGCATTAAATACGTGCACAGTGTTGTGTGACCATCACCACCATTTATCTCCAGAACGTTTTTCATCCGGTAAACCTGGAACTCTGTATCCGTTGAACAACTCCCCACTTACCCGCCCCTAGCAACTCTCTTCTCTCTGTCTCTGTGAATCTATTGGTAAGGATCTCACATAAATGGAATCCTTCGCTCTCTGTCCTTTTTGTGCCTGGCTTAACTTAACATCCTCCAGGTCCATCCATGTTCTTGCATGGGTCAGAATTTCTCTTCTCTTCCTAACATTTATTTTTCTTTAAGTTTATGTATTTACTTTGAGAGAGAGAGAGCGCACGTGCACACAGGGGAGGGGCAGAGAGAGAGAGAGGGAGAGGGAGAATCCCAAGCAGGCTCTGCACTGTCAGCACGGGGCTCGAACTCACGAACCTCGAGATCATGACCTGAGCTGAAACCGAGAGTCAGTCGCTCAACCAGTCGACTGAGCCACCCAGGCGCCTCTTCTTTTTGAGGCTGAATACTACTCCGTTGTTCCCACAGACCACATTTTGTTTATCCATTCATCGGTTGATGGCGCTCGGGGATTTCCACTTTTGGCTGTTGTGAATAACGCTGCTCTGAACATAGATATGAATCCCAGCAGCCAGGGTGGAAACGCCCATGTGTCCATCAACAGATGCACGGGTCAACAAAATGGGGCACATCTATATACAATGGAATCTTCTTCAGCCTTAAAAAGGAAGGGCGTTCTGACGCCTGTTACAACGTGGTTGAACTCCGAGGACATTATGCTGAGTGAAATGAGCCAGTCACAAAAGGACAAATACTGTATGATCCCACTGATGTGAGGCACCTAGACTGGTCAGACAGACAGAAAGACAGACAGTAGAATGTTGACTGCAAAGGGCTGGGGGAGGGAATCGGGAAGGCGCTGTATAATGGGAGCAGAGTTGCCGCTTCGCCAGATGAAGAGTTCCAAAGGTGGCTAGCACGACAGGATGAGAATACTTGAGGTGACCCAGCTGTACGCTTAAAAATGGTTAAGATGGTCAATTTTAAGTAATATATATTATACACGATTTCAAAAAATACAACAAGGGGCGCCTGGGTGGCTCAGTCCGTCAAGCGTCTGACTTCAGCTCAGGTCACGATCTCTTGGTCCGTGGGTTCGAGCCCCGCGTCGGGCTCTGGGCTGATGGCTCGGAGCCTGGAGCCTGCTTCCCGTTCCGTGTCTCCCTCTCTCTCTGCCCCTCCCCCATTCATGCTCTGTCTCTCTCTGTCTCAAAAATAAACAAACTTTAAAAAAAATTAAAAAATAATAAAAAAAATAAAATCCACTCCCTCGAAAGGCCCCACAATGGTTGCCTAATAACTTTGTCATAGTAAGTTGCAATCCCTTTTAATAATTTTTAAAGTTTATTTATTTTTTGGAGAGAGAGAGTAAGCGGGGAGGGACAGAGAGAGAGAGAGAGAGAGAGAGAGAGAGGGAGAGAATCCCAAGTAGGCCCCATGCTGCCAGCGCAAAGCCCCACAGGGGGCTCGAACTCCCAAACCATGAGATCAGGGCCGGAGCTGGGACCGAGAGTCAGCAGCTTAAGCAACTGAGCCGTCCGGTTGCCCATAAGTTGCAATTCTGAGGAGACAGTGGTTTGCATTCCTGAGCGGGACCAACAGTGGCGCATGCACGAGGCTGTTCTGTCTCCCGTGTGGCTCCAGCAGCCCTGAGGGAGCCTCCAAGTTTTTTTTTTTTTTTTTTTTTTTTTACGTTTTATTTATTTTTGGGACAGAGAGAGACAGAGCATGAACGGGGGAGGGGCAGAGAGAGAGGGAGACACAGAATCGGAAACAGGCTCCAGGCTCTGAGCCATCAGCCCAGAGCCCGACGCGGGGCTCGAACTCACGGACCGCGAGATCGTGACCTGGCTGAAGTCGGACGCTTAACCGACTGCGCCACCCAGGCGCCCCTTTTTTTTTTTTTTTTTACGTTTTATTTATTTTTGGGACAGAGAGAGACAGAGCATGAACGGGGGAGGGGCAGAGAGAGAGGGAGACACAGAATCGGAAACAGCGGAGCCTCCAAGTTTTATCTGACCCACAGCAAGTGCTCTGCCCTGAGGTGTTGATCTACTCCTTCTTTCTAGTCTTAAGATCCTGGATGAAAGGAATTTTAGAGCTGGGGAGACCTTGGGGAATGTCTCCTCCAAGGTTAACAAAGTCAGTGCCATTTTGTCTGGAAGAGAATCCCCTCAATAAATCTCACTTTCCAGCGTTAATGGCCCAGTGACTTCCTTGGTGTTCCAGCCGAGCAGTGTCTGTTCCCAGCAGCAGGAGAGAAATCACCAAAGGTATAGGTCCTGGCGCTGGGGCCTGGGAGTGGCGTTTGGTCAAGGTGGTCTTGGGCCAGGCCTCCCGGGGTGCTGGGGAGACTGGAGGGTCTGCGTAGGGGATTCTGAGCCATTGTTCCCTCAGTGCCAGCAGAAGGGGAAGGTGGCGTAGAGAGGAGGAGACCCGGGTCTCGGCCCTTGTCTCTGGGGTTCTTTCTTGTGTCCTCATTTCTCTTCTTCAGTCTCCCCTTTTTCTGTAATTTTGTCCTTTCTGGCCTAGGAATGGGATAAAAGTATTCTTCATTAAAAAAAAAATTTTAATGTTTATTTATTTTGAGAGAAAGAGAGAGAGTGAGCAGGGGAGAGGCAGAGGGAGGGAGAGAAAGAGTCCCAAGAAGGCTCTGAGCCATGGGGCTTGAACTCATGAACCATGAGATCATGACCTGAGATGAAGTTGGACGTTGAAATCCATGAACCATGAGATCATGACCTGAGATGAAGTTGGACGCTTAACTGACTGAGCCAGTCACTCAGGTGCCCCTGAAAGTATCCTTACAATGTTCATTGTATTGATTAATTCAATGCAGTTTTGTGCTTCTGATTGTTTATAATTTTTTTTAACGTTTATTTATTATTGAAAGACAGAGAGAGTCAGAGCGTGAGCAGGGGAGGGGCAGCAGGAGAGGGAGACAACAGAATCCGAAGCAGGTTCCAGGCTCAGAGCTGTCAGCACAGAGCCCGACGCGGGGCTCGAACTCATGAACCGCTTGATCATGACCTGAGCCGAAGTCGGAGGCTGAACCGACTGAGCCACCCAGGCGCCCCATTGTTTATTCTTTATAAAATGCGTGAGCTGAAGGCATTACATTCATCCCTAACCAGGGAGATGGGCTCCTCACTGGAGAGAAGATCAGAAAGGAGCCAGGTATAAGAACCATCCCCCCAGTACATCAACAACTCCATACATGGGATGTGTACCCCCACAAAAACACCTTCCCCCTCACAATTGAATCATAGTGGTGCCATTAACAGACTATTGTGACTGCGGACAAGCAAGCAACTGCTTTGAGCCTTCTTTTCCTCCTATGTAAAAGGAGGAATGTGTCTGAAGACCGCTAAAATGCATCTCTAAAGTTCTGTGATTCTGATACGATTTAAAAAAACTTTTTATAGCTTTGTTGACATATACACCGTAAAACCCATCCTTTTAAAGTGTATACTTCGGTGGTTTTTAGTACACTCACAAGCATCACTCCTATCCAATTTTAGAACATTTTCTTTACCCCGAAAAGAAACCCCATATCCCCTGACAGTCACTCCCAACCTCCTACCCCCATCCCTGGCAACCACTGACCCCCCGTCCCTATAGACTTGCCTGTTCTGAACATTTGTACGCATGGAATCATACAACATGTGGCCTTTTGTGTCTGCCTTCTTACACTTAGCACGATGTGTTCAAGGTTCTGCCGTGGTGTAGCAGTAATCCATTCTTTTCGTGGCAGGATAAGGTGTTGCTGTATGGATATACCCCATTTTGATTGTGCACCCAGCAGCTGATGGACGTGTGAGTTGGAATATTACGACTAAGTCTGCCGTGAACATCTACATACACGTTTCCAATACGAGTTTAAGCGGTTCTCTATTTCAGCCGGTTTTGATACGCTTTTTACCACGGTGGGGCGTGGGATTGCAAGAAATAAAAGATTCTCCGTGCCTGCTCTTCAAAATAAGAGAAGGAAAGCCCGCCGGGAGGCACAGACTGAAATACTGATACCTATCTGTCGAGCGACTGAAAACAGACATGGTGCGAAAGAATCAAAACGTGAAAAAGGGTCAGACTGCCCTTCCCAGGTGTTGATGGTGGATCCAAATGGATTAGATACAAGATGAGTGAATCATTAAAGACTAGCATCCGAGGAGCACTATGGGTTTTAAAAAAAGAAAGAGAAAAGTGGGACAAGTGTTCAGGAAACCTCTCTGCCGCATACATAATTTGTGGGAGACCCAGAGTCACGCGGTAGAGCTCCAGGAGCCTCTCAGGATGGCCATGCTACAGACCCTGAATGAATGGTGCTCTCTGGAGCTGTGCAGTGTGCAGCCTGGGGAAACACAGTGGCAGTGGGCAAGGTGCCTCGGGGTAGGGGCTGAAAGTTCACATTGTCACTGGGCCGTCCCTGTTTGCCAGGGCTGGCGCGTCCTGTGGCTGCTCGGCAGGAGCCTGAAAAATCATAGGGTCAATACCGGGGAGGATATTTTCTTTCTTTTTCTTTTTAATGTTTGTTTATTTATTTTTGAGAGAGAGGAAGAGAGAGGGGGAGGGAGACAGAGACTCCCAAGCAGGCTCCATGCTGTCAGCGCGGAGCCGGATGTGGGGCTCGGCCTTACAAGCTGTGAGATCGTGCTCCGAGCCAAAGTCAAGGGTCGGTCGCTTAACTGACTGAACCACCCAGGCGCCCCTATTTTCTATTTAGTTAAAACACAACGTCCCTGTATCCCAACTGCTTTCGTCCTCTATGTGCCTTTGTTACTTTGCATGGTGTAATTAACCTCGCTCTGAAATGACATCTTGCCATCCCCCACTTTCACCACATTCCCCATTTTCAACCACAATATTTTATAAACATGCATATATATTCTCATAAGAATATAGAGGGTGCCTGGCTGGCTCAGTCAGTAGAGCATGTGACTCTTGATCATGGGGTCACGAGTTTGAGCCCCACGTTGGGCAAAGAGCTCACTAAAAACAGCAACAATAACAACAGAATACAGAATATAGGATATAACAATAGATTGTATATAATATAACATACAATAGAATATAGAATATATATGATGTGACACAGACTAATACATTCCATATTCTCTATAGTATATCTGTCTATACATATGTAAACATTCAAACATACTTCTACATATATAAACATATAATATTTACATATGAGGTAATGTTACATATATAATATATATTATATACATAATGTATTTTAATAAGAAGTGAAATGTAATTACTTGAATGAATCAGACACATAAGCCCACCTTAGTGTTACAAGGATGAAATCAACATTTACTTCAAAAAATACATTGTAGGGGCGCCTGGGTGGCTCAGTCGGTTAACCGTCCGACTTCAGCTCAGGTCATGATCTCACAGTTCTTGAGTTCAAGCCCCACATCCGGTTCTGTGCTGACCCCTCAGAGCCTGGAACCTGCTTCCGATTCTGTGTCTCCCTCTCTCTCTGCCCCTCCCGTACTTGCACTCTGTCTGTCTGTCTCTCAAAAATAAATAAACATTAAAAAAAAAATTTTAAATCCACTGTAAAAAAATACACGGTGCATGTTTCTGTCCAATTGGAGAAAATCACTAATTACAGTAGGAAATTAATCTTGCTATGAGTTCATTCTAAAAATTCCAATATTGTAATTAGAACATTGCCCAGGGATCCAATTTAAACTTAATGATACTTGCTAGCGGGCGCTGATGTTTTAACGGAGATGCTAATTACATGGCAGATGAGTGATGTGGTGATTAGCTGTCACACGTGTCACAGCTGACAGCATTAAACAAACAAACAAGGCTTCTCCACAACCAACAGCCTCATCACTGCAGGTCACAGAAACTGTCTCCTTGCTCTAATGACACCCGCTTGCCAAGCTCTTGCTTCGTGAGAATATCCAAAGTACAGTTCAGCCCAAAACCAGCAGAAGAAGGGAAGTAATAAAGATCAGAGCCGAAGTCAATGATATTGAAATAAAAAAGAGAAACCCAGTAGGATAGATCAATGAAACCAGGAGCTGGTTCTTTGAAAGAATGAACAAAATTGATAACCCCCTAGCTAGATTGATCAGAAGGAAGAAGGAAAGGACCCAAATAAATCAAATCAAGAGTGAAAGAGGAGAGGTCACAACCAACACTGCAGAAATGCGAACAATAATAAGAGAATATTAGGAACAATTCTATGCCAACAAATGAGGCCATCTGGAAGAAATGGGCAAATTCCTAGAAACATATAAACCACCAAGACTGAAACAGGAAGAAACAGAAAATTTGAACAGAGCCATACCCAGTAAAGAAATTGAACCAGTAATCAAAAATCTCCCAAAAAACAAGAGTCCAGGGCCTGATGGCTTTCCAGGGGAATTCTACCAAACATTTAAGGAAGAGTGAACACCTATTCTCTTGAGGCTGTTCCAAAAAATAGAAATGGAAGGAAAATTTTCAAACTCATTCTATGAGCCTAGCATTACCTTGATTCCAAAACCAGACAAAGATCCCACTAAAAAGGAGAACTACAGACCAATTTCCCTGATGAACATGGATGCAAAAATTCTCAGTAAGATACTAGCCAACCGGATCCAACAATACACTGAAAGAATTATTCACCACGTTCAAGTGGGATTTATACCTGGGATGCAGGGTTGCTTCAATATCTGCAAATCAATCAACATGATATATCACATTAATAGTAGAAAGGATAAGACCCATATGATCCTCTCAACAGATGCAGAAAAAACATTTGACAAAATACAGCATCCTTTCTTGATGAAAACCCTCAAGAAAGTAAGGATAGAAGGATCATACCTCGATATCATAAAGGCCACATACGAAAGACCCACTGCTAATATCATCCTCAATGGGGAAAAACTGAGAGCTTTCCCCCTAAAGTCAGGAACACGACAGGGATGTCCACTCTCGCCACTGTTATTCAACACAGTGTTGGAAGTCCTAGCCTCAGCAATCAGACAACACAAAGAAGCAAAAGGCATCCAAATTGGCAAGGAGGAACTCAAACTTCTGCTCTTTGCAGATGACACGATACTATGTGGAAAACCCAAAAGACTCCACCAAAAAACTGCTAGAACTGATACACGAATTGAGCAAAGTCACAGGATATAAACTCAATGTACAGAAATTGGTTGCATTTCTATACAGCAATAATGAAGCAGCAGAAAGAGAAATCAAGGAATTGATCTTTATAACTGCACCAAAAGCCATTAAATACCTAGGAATAAACCCAACCAAAGAGGTGAAAAATCTATACACTGAAAACTATAGAAAGCTTGTGAAAGAAATTGGACAAGGCACCAGAAAATGGAAAAACATTCCATGCTCATGGATAGGAAGAACAAATATTGTTAAAATGCCAATACTACCCAAAGCAATCTACATAATCAATGCAATCCCTATCAGAATAACACCAGCATTCTTTGCAGAGCTTGAACAAACAACCCTAAAAATTTGTTTGGAACCAGAAAAGACCCCAAATAGACAGAGCAATCTTGAAAAAGAAAACCAAAGCTGGAGGTATCACAATTCTGGACCTTGAGCTGTATTACAAAGCTGTAATCATCAAGACAGTATGGTACCGGCACAAAAACAAACACATAGATCAAAGGAACAGAACAGAGAACCCAGAAATGGAACCACAAATGTATGGCCAACTAATCTTTGACAAAGCAGGAAGGAGCATCCAATGGAAAAAAGACAGTCTCTTCAGCAAGTGGTGCTGGGAAAACTGGACAGCGACATGCAGAAGAACGAACCTGGACCACTTTCTCACACCAGACACAAACATAAACTCAAAATGGATTAAAAGACCTAAACGTAAGACAGGAAGCCATCAAAATCCTAGGGGAGAAAACAGGCAACGACGTCTTTGACCTTGGTCGCAGCAACCTCTTACCTGACATGTCTCCAGAGGCAAGGGAAAGAAAAGCGAAAATGAACTATTGGGACCTCCTCAAGATGAAAAGCTTCTGCACAGCAAAGGAAGCAATCAGCAAAACTAAAAGGAAACTGACGCCATGAGGAAAGTTATTTGCAAATGACATATCAGAAAAGGGTTAGTATCCAAAATCTATGAAGAACTTATCAAGCTCGATACCCAAAAATCAAATAATCCAGTGAAGAAAAAGGCAATGACACGAACAGACACTTTTCCAAAGAAGACATCCAGATGGCTAACAGACACATGAAAAAATGCTCAATATCACTCATTATCAGGAAAATTCAAATCAAAACCACAATGGGATACCACCTCACACCTGTCAGAATAGCTAAAATCAACTCAGGCAACAACAGATGTTGGCGAGGATGCGGAGAAAGAGGAACCCTTCTGCACTGCTGGTGGGAATGCAAACTGGTGCAGCCGCTCTGGAAAACAGGATGGAGGTTCCTCAGAGAACTAAAGATAGAACTACCCTACGAGCCAGCAATTGCACTGCTAGGCATTTATGCAAAGGATATAAAAATGCTGACTCAAAAGGGCACATGAACCCCAATGTTTATAGCAGCGCTATCGACCATAACCAAAGTACGGAAAGAGCCGAAATGTCCACTGATTGATGAATGGATAAAGAAGATGTGGTATATATATACAGTGGAATATTAAGGATCAAAAAGAATGAAATCTCGCCATTTGCAACAACACGGATGGAACTAGAATGTGTTCTTCTAAGCAAAATAAGTCAGGGAAAGACAAACACATGATTTAACTCCTATGTGGAATTTGAGAAACAAAACAGATTAATGTAAGGGAAGGGAAGGAAAAATAAGATAAAAAGAGAGGGAGACAAACCGTAAGAGACTCTTAAGCACGGACAACCAACTGAGAGTTGCCGGAGGAGTGTTGGGTGATGGGCGTGAAGGAGGCCACTTTTGGGGATGAGGACTGGGTGTTATATGTAAGTGATGAACCACTGAATTCTATTCCTGAACTCATTGTTACACCGTATGTTAACTAACTTAGATTTAAATTTAAAAAAATTAAAAACAAAACCCTACAAAGTACAGTTCAGACACACTGGCAAGACTCGAAAACGAACTATGCACAAGGAAGGGAAAGAGCCGTCTGGAAAAGGTGTCTGTGGCAGCTAACGTACGAAGTGTGTGTGTGTGTGTGTGTGTGTGTGTGTGCACGTGCACACACAGACGTGGGTGTTGTTACGATCAAGGGAAGTCAGGCCACCAGGAGAATGTAAAGACGAAATGTTGATGACATTAAAACACTGGCTCAGTCAACTTTCCACCACGGAGGATAGTATGGCAAGGGAGAGAAAAAAAGAGCAATTTTCCAGTGGAGAAACCTTGCAAACCCTCAACCAAGTGATCAAGGTTGTATCAGCAGTGATAAGGCATAGTGATAGTAGGTAACCTTGATGCAAAGTGATGACAACAGTACTTCATGTCTGAGGCCTTCCTCCCTAAAACCCATAACCCGGATCTAATCATGAGGGAAAACATCAGAGAAATCCCAACTAAGGGACATTCTACGAATTTCCTGAACAGCAGTCCTCACAACTGTCAAAGTCATCAAAAACATGAAAACCCGGAGAAACTGTTACAGCCAAGAGAAGTCTAGACCTGACTACTAAATGCAATGTGGTATC
Source organism: Lynx rufus (assembly GCF_022079265.1). NCBI lineage: Eukaryota > Metazoa > Chordata > Mammalia > Carnivora > Felidae > Lynx > Lynx rufus. The sequence continues at coordinate 162,528,418 of NW_025814856.1, read as the reverse complement.
CTGGGGGAGATCCCGGGACAGCAAATGGACACTAGGGGAAAGCAGGAAATGTGAATCCAGTATCGCCCTACTTAATAATAAAGTGCCCCGCAAAAATAAAGTACCAACATTGGCTTACTAATTGTGACCAAGGTACCTTACTACTGCAAGCTGCTAATGATAAGAGAAACCTGGGTGCAGGGTATCTGGAAACTCTCTGTATTATCTTCTCAATAATTCTGTAAGTCTAAAGTAAAAAGCTCATCTTTTTATTAAACACAAACAGGGGCACCTGGGTGGCTCAGTCCATTAACCACCTGACCTTGGCTCAGGTCATGATCTCACGGTTCGTGAGTTCGAGCCCCGCGTCGGGCTCTGCTGTCAGTAGGAAGCTCACTTCAGAGTCTCTGTCTCCCTCTCTCGGCCCCTCCCCCTGCTTTCTCTCTCTCTCTCAGAAATGCATAAACATTAAAAAAATTTGTTTAGGGGCGCCTGGGTGGCGCAGTCGGTTGGGCGTCCGACTTCAGCCAGGTCACGATCTCGCGGTCCGGGAGTTCGAGCCCCGCGTCGGGCTCTGGGCTGATGGCTCAGAGCCTGGAGCCTGTTTCCGATTCTGTGTCTCCCTCTCTCTCTGACCCTCCCCCGTTCATGCTCTGTCTCTCTCTGTCCCAAAAATAAATAAACGTTGAAAAAAAAAAAAAATTAAAAAAAAAAAAAAAATTTGTTTAGTTAAAAAAACCAAACAGGTCCACTCAAAGTTGACCAACATTTAGCTACTTCCTTGTAAAGCGATTTATCCCTTGCGATTGAGAGACCAAGATACCTCAAGGAAGGGATTGAGTCAGAGTTTCAACCAGAGGCACAGAGTGTAACGCACACTGTGGGGTCCTGGCTGGGAACAGGTATCCTCATCAAGCCAGAAATTCACCGTGCCGGGGACATCGACGCTAATATCTTCCAACTTTCACCTTGAGTTCTTGAGTTAAGGACGTCAGAGGTACATAAGGGTAACAGTGAGGGATCTTCTAAACTCCTGGAAGGAGGGCAGTAGGAAGAAAGTTCTCCGCTTTGGAATTAACCCCTCAATTAGCATAAACTATGGAACTGTCTTATAATTTGATAGAAAAATCAGAGGGACAACTTAGGGCCACTGAACTAGGCTGTGGTTGGTAATGAACCCAGTGGAATCCTAGGCCTCTGCCTTCTGCCTTGTTTGGGGAAAACATATGCTTCTATTCACAGTAGCCAAGACAGGGAAATTTTCTTGACTCATTGCTCTAACTAGGACTTCTAGTACAGTGTTAAATAGCTGTAGTGAATATAGATATCCTTGTTCCTGATCTTAAGAGAAAAGCTTTCGGTTTTTCACCAATGATCACGATGTTAGTTGTGGATTTTTCATAAATGTCTTTAAAACAATTTTTTAAAATGTTTATTTATTTTTGATGGAGAGAGAGAGAGACAGAGCATGAGCAGGGGAGGGGCAGAGAGAGAGGGAGACACAGAATCTGAAGCAGGTTCCAGGCTCTGAGCTGTCAGCGCAGAGCCCGATGCGGGGCTCCATCTCGGGAACCTCGAGATCGTGACCTGAGCCGAAGTCAGATGCTTAACCGACTGAGCCACCCAGGCGCCCCATAAATGTCCTTTAATCGGGTTAAAGAAGTTCCTCTTCAGTCCTAGTTTGCTGAGTGTTTTTATCATGAAAGGGTGTCTTGCGTTTTGTCCCATGGTTTCCTTTTTTGCATCTTGAGATGATCGTTGTGGATTTTTCCTCTTTGTTCTATGAACGTGGTTTATTGCATTGACTCATTTTCTTGGGTTGAACCACCTTGCATTCCTAAGACAAATGCCTCTTGGCCATGGATGTAATCCTTTTGATGCGCTGTTGGATTTAGTTAGCCATTATTTTGTTGAGGATTTGGGGGTCTATATTCATAATTGATGGTAGCAGTTTTATTTCCTCGTGGTGTCTGTTTGGCTGTGGTTCCAGGGTGATGCTGGCCTCAGTGAATGACTTCGATAGTGTCCCCTCTTACTCTGTTTTTTGGAAGAGTTTGCGTAGGATTGATATTAACTCTTCTTTAAATGTCTGGTAAAATTCACCAATAAAGTCATCTGATCCTGGATTTTCTTTGTTAGGAATCTTTCAAATTACTAATTCAGGAGTGCCTGGGTGGCTCAGTTGGTTAAGTGTCCGACTCTCGGTTTCGACTCAGGTCATAATCCCACAGTTCATGAGATCGAGCCCTGTGCTGATAACGCAGAGCCTGCTTGCGATTCTCTGTCTCCCCCTCTCTCTGCCCCTCCCCCACTCTCCCTTTCAGAATAAAGAAAAAACATTAAAAAAGTACTAATTCAATTTCTTTACTTGCTATAGGTATGCTGCAATTTATTTATTTATTATTAGGTATAATTCAGATAACATTATATTAGTCTCAGGTGTACAACATAATTATTCAATATTTGTATGTATTTCAAAATGGTCACCACAGTAAGTCCAGGAAACATGTCACTATATGTAGTTATAGAAAATTTGTGGGGTGCCTGGGTGGCTCAGTCGGTTGAGCGTCCGGCTTTGGCTCAGGTCACGATCTCACGGTTTGTGAGTTCGAGCCCCGCGTCGGGCTCTGTGCTGACGGCTCAAGAGCCTGGAGCCTGTAACGGATTCTGTGTCTCCCTCTCTCTCCGCTCCTCCCCTGCTTGTGCTCTCTCTCTCTCTCTCAAAAATAAATAAACATTAAAACAAAAAAAGAGAAAAAGGAAAATTTGTTTCTTGTGATGAGAACTTTCAAGATCCAGTTTTCTCACTGGTTTCCAATCTGCAGTACAGTATTATTAACAATAGTCACCATGCTCTACATTACATCCTCTTGACTTACTCATTTTATAACCGAAAATTTGTACCTTTTGGCCATCTTCACGCGTTTTCCGCCCCCTCCCCCAAACCCCCTGCTCCAAGCAATTCTCTATCCGTGTGCTCGCGGCTTTCTGTTGTTTTGTTTTGTTTTGTCGTTGTTTTTTAGACTCCTCGTGTAAGTGAGATCGCACAATATTTATCTTTTTCTGTCTGACTTATTTCACTTAGTATAATGCCCTCAGGCTTCATTCATGTTGTTGCAAATGGCAAGGTTTCATTCGTAACGGTTGCATAATATTCCATTGTAAATATACAGTATATATACTATATACATAAAGAACATGTCGTGCGGGTGCTCGGGTGGCTCTGTTGGGTAAGCGTCCGACTCTTGGTTTCAGCTCAGATCATGATCTTGCGGTTTCCTGAGTTGGAGCCCCGTGTTGGGCTCTGCTCTGGCAGCTTGGCGCCTGCTTGGGATCCTCTCTCTCTCTCCCTCTCTCTCTACCCCTCCCCCACTCGCACTGTGTTTCTCTCTCTCTCTCTCAAAATAAGTAAAGAAACTTAGAAAAACTTAAAAACATTCATCCATCGCCGGGCACGGACGTTGCTTTCGTATCTGAGCTGTTGTAAATCATGCCGCAAGGACCATGGGGGGACAGATATTTTTTTGGAAGATGATGATTTCATTTTCTTCAGATAAATACCCAGAAGTGGAATTGCTGGGTCCTATGGCACCCCTGCGTCTCTGGATCTACGGTGAGCGTCTTATAAGCAGCATATGGTTGGAACGGGAAGCAATGACTTACGGGGCCCCAGGGTATTCTTCTGGGGTGTTAACCCTGTCGACTGAACTTTTCATTTCAGGTATTGTACTTTCCAGCTGCGGACTTTCTCTCTGGTTCTTTATAAAAATAATCCCTATCTCTCTGTTAAGATTCCCTACTTTTTCACACTTCACACTCGAGATCTCCTTTAGATCTTTGTCCATGGCTCCTTTGGTTCTTGGGGCATATTTAACACAGTTCATCTGAAGACTTTGTCTCATAAGTCTAACGTCTGGGCTTCTGCAGGGATGGTTTCTGACAATTTTTGTCTTTCCTGTGGCTCAGCCATCCTGTTTCTTTGTATGCTTCATAATGTTTGGTGGAAAACTGGACAGTTTGAATATTGGAATGTGGTAACTCTGGAAATCAGATTTTTCTCCCTCTCTGGGGATTGATGTTGGTGCTTGGAAAGGCCGATAGTCATCTGTTTAGTGCCTTTTCCGAACTGCTTTTGCTAAGACTCTATTCTTTGTTATGTGTGGTCACCGAAGTCTCTTTTCCATCATCTCCATAGTCAGCCTGTGATCTGAATGCCTGAATCCAATAAGAAAAGAAAGGAACAAAAGGAACTATCTCTTTAAACTCTTTCCACAGAAGCTGCTTTGGCCCGAGTGGTTGAAACACGGCCATATCCGTGTAGGTCTCTCAATGATTCACTAGGCACATCGAAACACACAACCTCGGGGCGCCTGGGTGGCGCAGTCGGTTGGGCGTCCGACTTCAGCCAGGTCACGATCTCGCGGTCCGGGAGTTCGAGCCCCGCGTCGGGCTCTGGGCTGATGGCTCAGAGCCTGGAGCCTGTTTCCGATTCTGTGTCTCCCTCTCTCTCTGCCCCTCCCCCGTTCATGCTCTGTCTCTCTCTGTCCCAAAAATAAATAAACGTTGAAAAAAAAAAATTAAAAAAAAAAAAAGAAACACACAACCTTGATTTTTGGAGGACAAAGTTTTTCTTGCCCACCCCAACACCATCACACCATGCCAAGAATGTGGGCCACCTTCTCTGAGGCTCCCGGCTGTGGGGCTGGGGGTCAGGGACTAGTAGCTGTTCCACAAACAAAAATCAAATGTTCTTCGGGATCTATTTTACAACAGTAATGACAACAATGACTAAGCAGCTGGGGTGTCCTCTGGCCCCCGGGGCTGATCAGTGTGCCACATGAGGCGGTGGTGCTCAGAAACCCACCCGGAGGTTCTTCAGAAGCATCCGTAACCGACAGCAAGGAGATCGTGCCACCGAGGAGGTAGGTTGTCACCAAAGAATCCAGCTTCCTGTGGTCGATTTTGTCTCTTTCCCAGTACAACCTCTGTTGTTGGTTAACTCCTTGCTGCAGTAGGAAGCTCACACTTCCGTTCTGCACAGATGGAAGCAAGGAAGGAAAAAGAATTATTTCTGGGGACGCCTGGGTGGTGCAGTCGGTTAGGTGTCCAACTTTGGCTCAGGTCGGGATCTCACGGTCTGTGGGTTCGAGCTCCGTGTCGGGCTCTGTGCTGACAGCTCAGAGCCTGGAGCCTGCTTTGGATTCTCTGCCTCCCTCTGTCTCTGCCCCTCCCCTGCTTACGCTCTCTCAAGAATAAATAAACATTTTTTTAAAAGGAATAAGCTATTAAACCAAGGCTTTGAAAATTTTGCATATTTGCTCAGTGGATTTTATGAAATATTTATTCACTCAATTGTTCATCCATTCCAGAGGCACATCTTTTTTAATTTAATGAGAATTTCATTTTCTTTCTTTCTTTTTTTTAATTTTATTTTGTTTAATGTTTATTATTTTTGAGAGACAGAGACAGAGTGTGAGTGGGGGAAGGGCAGAGAGAGAGGGAGACACGGAATCCGAAGCAGGCTCCAGGCTCTGAGCTGTCAGCACAGAGCCCGACACGGGGCTGAAACTCACGAACCACGAGATCATGACCTGAGCCGAAATCAAGAATTGGATGCGTAACTGACTGAGCCACCCAGAGGCCCCCGAAACCCTTATCGAGCACCTGGGAAGTGGGAGTTTGGGTGCCGGGCACAAGGAATGCTTGGGGGAAAGAACTTGAGAAACACTAACTCTCCAGCCAGAAAAGTGGGTGGAGAATGAGAAAATGAGACTGCAGGGAGCAGGATAAGGGCCACACAGGGGACTCTGCCTGGAGGTGATGGAGGGTGTTTTTTGCCAAAGGCAGTGGCTGGGGGTTCAGAGATGGGGTGGGGGGTGGTGATCAGAGAGCTGGTCCCTGGAAAGCAAGACATTTGATATCTGGATCAAAACAATGATCAGTCCTTAAGGGACCACGCAGAGGAGACGTCGTGGGGCTGCTGCTACAAGCCCACTTTGCCACACAGTGTGAGTCTGTACACTGTTCTTGCTGTGCTTGTCTCTGGAACTCTGATCCCAACACACACACACACACACACACACACACACACACAAGAGCAGAGGCCATAATTCAAGCAACTGAGGAAACACTATTCAGATACAAAAGGCAAAGTGGTTTGGGGAGCAATGGGAAAGTTGCTTCAATTACTCAGATGTTTGTTTGCTCTGATTCGTCATTTCCTGTAACCAGTTGAAATCACGATGAGGTTTGGACTAGACATCATCTAAAGTGGTATTTCTGGGGGTGCAGCCTATTTGTATTTCTGTCACTCAGCCACCAGCCCTTGCCCCTCTTTCCCACTGCAGAAAAAAGAAACAGAAAAAGAAATCTGTATTATTTTTGTCCACAATCGGGAGCTTTGGGGAATAAACATTACCCTTGTTATTTTCTCTGCCTTGCTCCAGTGGCCAGTCTTATTTTCTAGGAAGGAAAGATTATGCTGGTTTTATTATTGTTTTTAATCATCATTATTATTTTAAACTAAAGCAAATATAGTAGAACAGGGTGGGGGAGAAACTAGAGGGTTTCTCCCTCTTTGCCCCGCACCTTGGTTCTCATCCACAAACTCCTCTGAACAGAGTGGGGAGGGCTGAGCTGCCGAGAGATGCTCCCAGAGACAGATATTGACAAGCATTTGCAGCTCAAACAATAGGGGACCAGGACGGCCAGGAGAGCCTGGATCCTCAAAAGGGGACAAGCGGGGGAGATTGTCCGTAGTCCCCTGAAACCGCTCCTCCCTCCCCAGCAAACAGGCACCCTGTAGAGCCCTCCTTTTTCCTCAGCTGCCATCTGAGGCTCAACCCTCAGCTTTATCCCGGAGGCCTTCTACGGAGGAGATGGGCTTCAATCCCTGGAGCCGGAGCTGGAGGAAATTGTCTGGCATTTAGGCTAAGTACAAACAAAAGAATCAAACCTGCAAAAGACCATGTCGGGTTAAAAAAACAAAAAACAAAAAACAAAAAAACAGGAAAATAAAAGGGAGGGAGAGAGAGAGAGAGAGAGAGAGATTACATACCATCATAATTAAATTTAGAGGGGCGCCTAGGTGGCTTAGTCCGTTCAGCTTAGGTCATGATCTAACCTTCGTGGGTTCGAGCCCCACGTCGGGCTCTGTGCCGACAGCTCAGAGCCTGGAGCCCGAGTCCAGGATTCTGTGTCTCCCTCTCTCTCTGCCCCTCCCCTGCTCACGCTCTGCCTCCCTCTCTCTGAAAAATAAAAGAAATATTTTTAAAAATTACACAAAAGAGAACAAACTTAGACAAAAGAATAGTGTTGTTCCTGGTTGTTATACGTACACTCATTTTAAGACTGTTTTCCCCCAAAGCGAAAAGTTTGAAAAGTTATCTTTGTAATTGGTTAGAATGCAAGGCTATCTTTGTAATCGGACACAAAATCAAACCTAAAAAGCCAGTCAAATTTAGCAGTGGGGGGGTGTATACCAACTTTAGTGACACTAATGTTAATAAGTTCTGATACCCCACTGCCATCGGACCAGCCAAGAGGAGTACTTTCACTTTCGTTATATAAATCTCTTAAGTAGCTACTCCAAATAACTTAGGATGACATGTTTCAATAGGCTTTAACAAGGTTTCATGTTACAAGAACCGTACAGTTTGTTGGTACAAAAATGTGAATGTTTCCCGATTATCAACCTTGAATGTTAGACAGTTTGACACAAACTGATATTCAAAATGAATGCAGTTGCATGATGGGAAATCGACACAAATGACCAGGTAGAAGCTTCTTGCCCTTCACAAATATCTCAGGACATTCAGGGCTCACAGAAAAAAATGAACATAGTTGGGTCAAGTATTTAGCAATAAAGGAAAAAAAAAGACGTGTAACGTCCGCAAAATGAGCTTCGATTTTTTTTTTTTTTTAAATCGTCCTCCTGTCTATAATCTGCAAAATGCCTTTCTGATTCGAGGCAGCAGCAGATGGCAGTAAACACACAGAAGATTCACTTTCTGTCCACTCGGTGCTAGCTAGAGCTTTGGCTAGAGAACTTCGTAGCCAAGAACAAGTTATTGTTCACACTTGGTATTTCCCAGAATTTTTCTTCCCTTCCTAATGATCCCTAATAGTTACAGTAGGTCAAATACTTATGCCACGTTTAATATGACCGTATCTTTCAGCTTTAAGACTGCTGTTACTATTTAGAAGTTGCCATAAAGTGCCCAAAATAGACTTTTACCAATGGTTTTGTTAGTGGAGTCCCACTCACTGGTTAGCTATGAGCCCCCCTGGCAAGAAATGGCACATGAACCGGGAAAAAGGGATCAAGAAATCTTAGTAATTTTTATCTTTGCCTGCCAAAGCTTTTGTTGTTGTTGTTGTTGTTGATCTGAAATTTACGGTCAAATTGGTTTCCATACAACACCCAGTGCTCATCCCAAGCCTGCCAAAGCTGAATTTTCCTGTTTTAAATATTTTAGAATGCTAAATGTTAAGTGAATTGAAGGTTTCAGGGACAGAAGAAAATGTGTGTTCAAGAGTGTAATTAACTTGGGGTGCCTGGGTGGCTCAGTGGGTTAAGTGTCCCACTTCGGCTCAGGTCATGATCTCACGGTTCAAGATCTCACGGTTCAAGATCTCACGGTTCGTGGGTTCGAGCCCCGCGTCGGGCCCTGTACTGACAGCTCAGAGCCTGGAGCCTGTTTCCGATTCGGTGTCTCCCTCTCTCTCTGCCCCTCCCCTGTTCACGCTCTGTCTCAAGAATAAATGAACATTAAAAAAAAAAAAAAGAGTGTAATTAACTTGAATGCTTAAGAGATGTCACTTTGTAAGGAATAATGTTTGCCAATTTCATACACATTGAGCTTGGCCAGTAACTGGAAGTTTTTTAAGTAGCCAGAATGAGAATTAGTATAGTTCCCTGGGAACCGAGGCTCAGAGAAGGAAAGGGCTGAGACTTCGGGAGAGTGTAGACGGAAGATACTGTCTCTTGTCATCATCCTTATAATCTCTCATGCAGTGATGATAACTGATTGCCAAAATAGGTTAGCTGGGGTTTCCTGGAAGCCTGAGCAGTCCAAAATTATTCTCCCTTTCCCCACACTTGAGAGGTTTTTTCATTCATTTGGATGGAAGGCCACTCTGGTCTCCGACATCTCTCATCAAAATGTAGGTAATAAACCTCTGTTTAACATGGTAGCCTGCACACATGCAGTTTTTCGGAATTCCTTCTCGAATCCCCCTGTCGCTGAGTGAAATAATAGAAACAGGACAAAGAGAAGAGAAAGGAACCCCACTGCCCGGAATGGGGTTCGTTGCCTAGAGTTGGAAAAACCATCCCGAAAGCATGAGGACAGAGGCCCTCACTAAAGATGGCCTGAGACAAGGAGAAAGAAATCCTGGCACATTGACGTCACCTGGGCCTTGGTCCAGCCCTGGACACTGCTCAGCAACGTGCTTCCTGTGACACGAGGACATGAGGACAGTAAGCGTGCATGGGCTCAAGCCACTGTCATTTGGGTTTCTCTCTCTCTGCCCCTCCCTCCCTCTCACACTCACACACGCACTCTCTCTTCTCTCTCAAAATAAATAAATTAAATAAAAATAATTAATTAATTAATTAATTAAAGGAAAAAATAAGTATATTTTCTAAAAATTATTCGGGAAGACAAGGAACAAATTAGCAATAGATGCAACACCATGAATAATGTCAAGAACAATAGTGAACAAAAGAAGCCAGATCCAATGACAACATTTTTTTAAGTTTATTTGTTTTTGAGAGAGAGAGAGGGAGAACGAGTGAGCACTAGAGTTGGGGAGGGGCAGAGGGAGAGAGAGAGAGAATCTTAAGCAGACTCCAAGCTCAGCTCAGGGCCTGACTGGGGGTTCGATCTTATGACCATGAGATCATGACCTGAGCCAAAGTCAAGAGCTGGACACTTAACTGACTGACCCATCCAGGTGCCCCTAATGACAGTATGTATGTATGTATTTATTTTTGAGAGAGAGAGTGTGAGTGAGTGAGGGGCAGAGAGAGAGAGTGAGAGAGAGGGAGTGTGGAGCCCAAAGCAGGGCTTGAGCTCACCTGATTCGGTGCTTGAGCTCACAAACCCCAAGATCATGACCTGAGCCGAAGTTGGATGCTTAACCAACTGAGGCACCCAGGTGCCCCTAATGACAACATTTATATGAAATTCTAGAAAGGGGAAAACTGATCTATGGTAAGAGAAGTAGATCTGTGGTTGTCCGGGATGGGGTGAGGACAGGAAAGGGCCCTAAAGGAACTGTTTTGAGGTGATGAAAATATTCTACATCTTGATCGTGATTTTGTGTATGTACACATTTGTCAAAACTCATTGACCCGTACGATTAAAATGGGTGCATCTTACTGTATACAGATTATTCCTCCCTAAGGATAAAAAATTAAAAAGAAGCATCTAAGTAAAACAAATCAATTTATTTAAAGAAAATATTGTGTAAGTAGCCATTAAAGCGGTGCTTGGATTTCACGAAACCCACAGGGTGGGTTTCACGTGGCTGTGACTCGAATGTCTCTGACTTCAGTGGGAGTTTAACCGGTGCTGAGCTCAGGGTCCTACAAATACAGCAGGAGTGCACGTTCCCTGGGCTGGAGGGGGTGGGGGTGGGGTGGGAGCTAGGGGGCAGCCCGGGGAAGGGGGTCCCAAAACAAGTGGAAAGGTAGATGATATCATTAGGCTACCTGAAGGCTGGGCTTTGGCCGACCTGGAAACACGGCAATTCTTTAGGAAAATGGGCCATTTGGTCACAGGGGTGAATACTTTTCAAGCGCTAACCTGTGCTTTTCTTTGGAATATACTGGAACCCCTTCCATGGCCCTTGCTGTCTTCAGATGACATTTATTTGTTTATTTGTTTATTTATTTATTTATTTATTTATTTATTTATTTATTATTTTTCAGATGACATTTAAATGCCCTTTTAAACGCACCTCTGGGTCCTGTCTTCCACAGGCCCATCTCTGCAGGCTGTCCGCAGCCCTGCCCATGACCCTTGCTCTCCCGCCACACCCGAGAACCGCCTGCCATTAGCCCCCTGCTGTCCAGTTCCCATCCACCCTGCGGGTCACGGTCACGAGCTGCCTATTGGCCTGGAAGGAAAGCAAATAGCTATTTAGAGGGAATCTTTCTGTGGACAAAAACATCTGCAGCCAGCTCTAAGCCGGTCTCCCATATGCATTCCCCCTGTAAAAATCTCTGTGCTAGGACTGCCTGGCTGGCTCTGGCAATGGATCATGTGACTCTTGATCTTGGGGTTGTGAGTTCGAGCCCCATGTTGAATGTAGAGATTACTTAAAAATAAAATCTGAAAAAACAAAAAAATCTCTGCTTTTGATCTCCAGGTCCTGAGTTCGAGCCCCACTTGGGGCATAGGGTTTTCTTAATGTTTATTTATTTTTGAGAGAGAGAGAAAGAGAGAGAGAGAGAGAATGGGTAGGAGAGGGGCAGAGAGAGAGGGAGACACAGAACCTGAAGCAGGCTCCAGGCTCTGAACTGTCAGCACAGAGCCCGACTCGGGGCTCCAACTCTCGAACGGTGAGATTATGACCTCAGCCAAAGTCACACATTCAACCGACTGAGTCACCCAGGCGCCCCAGAGTTTACTTAAAAAAAAAAAAAAAAAAAAGAAGTTAAAAAATCTCTGTGCATGGGATGTAAACAGCCACCCTTCTGAAATGCTGGAGGAGAATATAACTGTGGAAACAGCAATAACAAAATGTCGCCTTTGGGCAGAGATCACCACGGAATGTGGGGGGAAAAAGGCAAGGGTGATGTTATAGTGATAGAAGGCCAGGACGTTCCCTTCCTTGCAAAAAGTGATTTGTAGGACACGTTTTTGGGAGGGCGATAAAAACGTCCTAGAACCGGATTATGGCAATGGTTGGGCAGTTCTACAAGTTTACTAAGAATCACTGAATTGTATGGCACGTAAATTGTGCCTCAATACTCTGTAAGCTGGTTATAAGCTTTTACTTGTGCTCTGATACGATTTTAGCAACGGGTGAAACATTAGAAAGTAAAAAACAAACAAAATCTAAAAAATCTGAACGGGAATCAGGTGCTTTATCATTTCAGTGGTCGTACAAACGTCTGGGGAGGTCGTGCTGGGTGTGGGGCCCCGCGTGGTGTGTGCCTGGAAGATGCTGGGATGATCAAGAAAGCTTATCTTCTTTTTTTTTTTTTTTTTTTTTTTTTTTAAATTTTTTTTTCAACGTTTATTTATTTTTGGGACAGAGAGAGACAGAGCATGAACGGGGGAGGGGCAGAGAGAGAGGGAGACACAGAATCGGAAACAGGCTCCAGGCTCCGAGCCATCAGCCCAGAGCCTGACGCGGGGCTCGAACTCACGGACCGCGAGATCGTGACCTGGCTGAAGTTGGACGCTTAACCGACTGCGCCACCCAGGCGCCCCAAGAAAGCTTATCTTCTAGGAGCTCAGCTGAACGCCTCACCCGTGGACTGTGGCGTGTGCGACTCTCCAGGGCCAGACTGGATGCAAGTGATGAAACTTCTTTTTGCTTACTGGCAGGTGAATAATCACTTAATCCCTGAGAGCCGTGTCAGTCAGAAAGGAGGACCCCCCCCCCGACCCTGCTCCGCACGTGCGAGGCCAGACCTGGGGGTCCATGGAGGGGGTGCCACACGTCCGGCTGCTGGAAAGGAAGCGGCATTGGGGTTGGGGAACGTGGGCAGGCCATCTGGGGCCCTCACAGCATTGACTGAACCAGGGAAACAGGAGCTTGAGTCACTCAGGTGACGGAGCTACAGGTCAACCCGCGGAGACAGCCCGTGTTCACTGGGTTTTCTATTTATTTAGTTTTATTATTTTTTAAATGGTCATTTATTTTTGAGAGAGAGAGAGCATGCAGGTGAGCAGGGGAGGAACAGAGAGAGAGGGAGAGAGAAGAAAATCCCAAGCAGGCTCATGCTGTCAGCTAAAAGCCCAACTTGGGGTTCAAACCCATGAACCGTGAGATCATGACCTGAGCAGAAACCAAAAATCCGGCCCTTAGCCAACTGAGACACCCAGGCGTCCCAATTAAGGGATGCGTCTTACAACCTCCTGGCCCCGACCAACCTATCCCTCTGTATTCCACACTCTATTATTGTTGGGCCTACCCTCCAGCCTCGGTGCATCAAACCACACCCCAGAGGCTCCTCTAAAGGCATCTTTGGGGTTCATCTGTCCCAGTAGAGAACAAACAGAGGGTTGCTGGAGGGGTTGTGGGAGGGGGACATGGGCTAAACGGGTAGGGGGCATTAAGGAATCTACTCCTGAAATCATTGTTGCACTGTATGCTAACTAACTTGGATGTAAATTAAAAAAAAAATGAATTAAAAAAACCTGTGAAAACATTTTTAAAAATATTTATTTTGAGGGGCGCCTGGGTGGCGCAGTCGGTTAAGCGTCCGACTTCAGCCAGGTCACGATCTCGCGGTCCAGGAGTTCGAGCCCCGCGTCGGGCTCTGGGCTGATGGCTCAGAGCCTGGAGCCTGTTTCCGATTCTGTGTCTCCCTCTCTCTCTGCCCCTCCCCCGTTCATGCTCTGTCTCTCTCTGTCCCCAAAATAAATAAACGTTGGAAAAAAAAAATTAAAAAAAAAATATTTATTTTGAGAGAGAGAGAGAGAGAGAATGAGAGAGAGAGACAGCACGCACCAGCAGGGGAGGGACAGAGAGAATCCCAAGCAGGTTCTGCACTGTCAGTAAGAAGCCCAACTCGGGGCTCGACCTCACAAACCGTGAGATTGTGACCTGAGCGGAGATCAAGAGTCAGACGCTTAGCTGACTGAGCCCCCCAGACGCCCCAAAACCTTTTACAGATTATTACACTCTTTGGGTCTCTGATGAAAGTTATACATCTACGCTCACAAAAGTGCACACATTCAATATGCAACGTCAGAGTGTTCACCGACCCCCTAGCCTGACCACGAACTCAGCTTAAGAAAAGCTCTGAATCTGAATCCGAGGAATATGGATGGCCAGCTGCAAAAGTCATTCAGGTGTGTCACATCTTCCCTCCTTTTCTCCACCTGCCTCTCTGTCCCTCTGTCCCATCCAGAGCTGCCCTGGGGCAGCAGTACCTGCCCAGCCTTCAAAATTACCACATCCCCCCCCCCCCCCGCCCTCAGTCATAAAAACCCTTATTTCCCTAGATCACATCCAACAATAAGAAACGCATTAATATATTTTATACATCTAGTTGTGAGATGGAAAGTTACTCAGCTTTAAAGCTGAGAATTGTACAGGCACGTGGGTGGCTCAGTCGGTTGAGCATCTGAGAATTGATTTCCACTCAGGTTCTGTTCCCAGGGTTGTGGGATCCAGCCCCGTGTCGGGCTCTGCACTGAGCATGGAGCTTGTGTAAGAGTCTCCCTCTGCCCCTCTCCCCCGCTCGTGCTCTCTCTCTCTCTCTCAAATTAGTTAATTAATTAAATTGAAAATTGTTAAGCTGGGTGGTACAAAGGAAGTCTCCCACATAAAGTTCAGTGGGAAAACAGAAAGCAAAACAAAGACTGCCCTTACAAGACAGACTAGCAGCAAATAAGAGTGTAGAGAATAAGCCAAGAAAACTGAAAATCCGAAGTTTGATATATCGGGACAGTGTCTGTTTCCTTTGCATCGCGTATACATAACCTCCAATACTCGTGTTGTAGGATTGTTTGGGTGATCATCAGAAATCTCATCCCTTCGTTGCTTCCAGCTGGGCCAGTCGGAATAAGGAAAACAGAGTAAACAAATCCCCGTGTGGTGTAAACAACCCCACATAAACGTCTGTATCTGATGTAAATGGAATTCTCCAGACCCAAAATGAACCTGTAAAGGGACGTTAAGCAACCAGAACGTCGCGAACCCTCTGTAAAGCTGAGCTGCGGCTTCTTCCCACGGTTTTCCCACTTGAAAAAGGAAACAAGCAGGATGAAACATGTTCAGGTGTTTCTTCCAAGCCAATCAGCCCTCCTCTTGGGGAGGCTTGGGTTCCGAAGGTGGCACTTGGTATTCACAGGCTGGGATCCTGAAGGATGTGGGCCCCAGGACAGCAGCCGGGGAGGGGCAGGGGGCAGGGGCGGGGTACTCCTGACACCTGCCTGGGCTCCTGCGCTGTGGGACAGGCGGTGTCAGGGTCTGCGCCTCCGGGGAAGGACTTTGTGCGAGGGTCTGCGGTGCTGAAAGCCCCCTTCCGGGGGCAGAGCAGCGGTTCTCGGTGTTTCCAGGGTTCTCCTTCAACAGGTTCCACCTGGCACTTGCAGCCGTTGTCGAGCAGGCCCCGGGCTGAGCCAGGGCCGGGGCGCGGGGAGCGCGGAGCCACCAACCACAGGGGACAGCCGGCCTTCATAACGACTCTCAGCGCATCCTTGTCAGGGGAGAGGATCCATCCCGCGGCATCCTTTGGTGTCAGGTGAGGCGGCAAGGCCCCCGCAGACTAAAAACAGGAACGCTCTGGGCGTTCTGGTGTGGACAAGCTGACCCCTCGGGAGCTTTTTCCGTTTTAAAATCTTACTTCTTTCTCCTCTGTACTCACCTCTTTCTTTCTGCCTACACACCTCTTGCCCCATTCCCAGGACCAGCATTTCTGGCAGACCTCTACCTCCAGCAGGCCGTGCTGGGGTGGGAACGACCTGGGGGGGGTGGGGTGCTTGGGGATCTGGTGTTTTCCCCCACTCGGCCACCCCTGGCTGTGTGGAACCCATTTTGTCTCTCTGCGGCTCTCTTCCCTCCTTTGTAAAACGGGAATGAGAATATCTTATGGGCCCAAATGGGCGGAAGTGTGAACGTGTAGGGGCCCTGAGGGGACCTGGTGCCACCGTTTGCTATGTTCCCAGTCTAGACTCGCCGTGGCCAGGACGCTCATCTTTCTCCTTTGTGACTCAAAACCAGTTCAAAAATTGCCTTGTTCAAAGTCTGCCTGTCGGTGAGTGCTGCATTATTAAGGGGCACTTCTGGGAAGTTTTATTGCCTTTTTTTTTTTTTGCATCTATGTTGAACTGTGTTCAAAGACAATCCCTTATAGTTGGAGTCAAATAATGTTGTCGAAAAGCATATAGTTTACAGCAAAACAGCGTTCAGCTCTGCAATATAGAAAATATCACGCCTATGAAACAGAGAGCAGGTAATAATAATAATTATTACAGCAGTCAGCATTAATTCAGCACTGGCTGCTTGGGACTGTGCTAAGAGCAGTCCTTTACCCTCCAGACCATTCTGTGAGATAGGACTATTGTTAGGCCTGTGTTTAAAACACTCAGATGCAACTGACCTGTAACCTTATGTTAGCATCAGGTATATGCCTAATGCAAATTCGCTATTTCCACACATTGTGAAATGACCACAATAAGTCTGGTTAATATCTGTCAACACACACAGTTACATAGTCACAATTTTTTTTTTTTCTCATGAGAACGTTTAAGATTTACTCTCAGGTGCCTCTGGGTGGCTCAGTAGGTTAAGCAGCTGACTCTTGATTTCGGCTCAGGTCGTGATTTCACAGTTCATGAGGTCCAGCCCCGCAGAAATAGGTCGCTTAACCAACTGAGCCACCCAGGTGCCCCTGGAGGTTTGTACTTTGGACCACTTTTACTCGTTTTGCCTAACCCCTCCCCCTCCCAACCCTCTCCATCCCCCTACCCCCACCTCTGGCAACCACCGATCTGTTTTCTGTATCTGTGATTTCGGTTTTTGTTTTTGTCTTTTGGTTTAGATTCCACATATAAGTGAGATCATATAGGCATTTGTCTTTCTCTGTACATTTCATTTAGCATAATGCTAAGGTCCATCCATGTTGTTGCCAATGGCAAGCTTTTCCTTCTTTTTTATGGCTGAATAATACCCCATCATATATGCCACAATTTCTTTGTCCGTTCGTCATCAAATGGACACTGAGTTTGTTTCCATGTCTTGACTATTGTCAGTAACGCTGCAGCGAACATGGGGGTGCGAATATCTTTTCAAGTTAGTGTTTTCATTTCCTTCTGATAAATACCAAGTAGCACAATTATTGGATCGTAGGGTAGTTCCGTTTTTTAAATCTTGAGGAACGTCCACACTGTTTTCCACAGTGGATGTACCAGTTTGCATTCCCACACGCAGGGTACGAGGGCTCCCTTTCTCCACAGCCTCACCAACACATGTTGTTTCTTGTCTTTTTTATAATAACCATTGTAGGGGTGCCTGGGTGGCTCAGTCGTCTGACTTCGGCTCAGGTCATGATCTCGCAGTTTGTGAGTTCGAGCCTCACGTCGGGCTCTGTGCCAACAGCTCAGAGCCAGGAGCCTGCTTTGGATTCTGTGTCTCCCTCTCTCTCTGCCCCTCCCCTGCTCACACTCTGTCTCTCTCTGCCTTTCTCTCAAAACTAAAGACACATAAAAAAATTAAAAATAAAAAAACAAATATAATAACCATTGTAGCAGTTGTGAGGTGACGCCTCACTGTGATTTCGATTTACATTTTCCTGATGAAGAGTGATGCTAAGCACCTCTTCACGGACCTGGTGGCCATCTTTACGTCTTCTTTGGAGAAACGTCTATTCAGATCTTCTGCCCATTTTTAATTGGATTGTTTGTTGGTTTGCTATTAAGTTGTTTGGGTTCCTTATGTATTTTGCATTTTAATCCCTATCAGGTAGATAACTTGCAAATATTTTCTCCTATCCCACAAGTTGCCTTTTCATTCTATTGAAAGTTTCTTTTGCTGTTCAGAAGCTTTTTAGTTTGATGTAGGCCCACTGTTTATTTTTAATTTAGTTAATTAACTTAACGATCTTAATTTTTTAAAAGTAATCTCTACACTCAATATGGGGCTTGAACTTACAACCCCGAGGTCAAGAGTCGCATGCTCTACAGACTGAGTCATCCAGGTGCCCCCCACTGTTTATTTTTGCTTTTTCTTTTCTTTTTAATGTTTATTTATTTTTGAGAGAGAGAAACAGAGTGTGAGGAGGGGAGGGGCAGAGAGAGAGGGAGACACAGAATCCAAAGCAGGTTCCAGGCTCTGAGCTGTCAGCACAGAGCCCGACATGGGGCTTGAACTCACAAGCTGTGAGATCATGACCTGAGCTGAAGTTGGACGCTTAACCGACTGAGCCACCCAGGTACCCGTATTTTTGCTTTTGTTGCCTTTATTGATTGATTGATTGATTAGTGTCAAATTAAAAAAAAAATCATCACCAAGGCTGATGGTGAGGAGCTTACACCTGTTTTGTTATACTCATTTTATGTTTCATTTTTAAAAAGTTTATTTGAGAGACAGAGAGAGAGAGAGAGAGAGAGAGAGAGCACAAGCAAGGGAGGGACAGAGGGAGAGGGAGACGGAGAATCCCAAGCAGACTGCATGCTCAGCGTGTAACCTGATGCGGGGCTCGATCCCGCCACCCTGGGATCACGATCTGAGCCAAAATCACGCATCTGACTGAGCCGGCCAGGCGCCCCTATTCTTATACCCATTTTAATACTGAGAAAACTGAGCCTAACTTGTGCATGAGCACACGTTGCTGCTAGTAGTAGAAATGGAATCTGATGAGCTGTGTCTCAGTCAGCTCAGGCTACAAAAACAAATGACCATAGACTGGGGGGCTTGGACAGCAAGCTTTTGTTTCTCAGAGTTCTGAAGGCTGGAAGTCTAAGAGCAGGGCACCAGCAGATTTGATTTCTGGTGAGGGCTCTTCTCTTGGTTTGCAGAAGTCTGTCTTCTCACCGTGGCCTCGCAGGGTGGAGAGAGAGAGAGATCATCTCTCCTGTCTCTTTTTAGAAAGGCACTTGTCCCATTCATGGGGGCTCCACCCAAAGACACCACCACCAAATAACATTGTATTGGGGATTAGGGATTCAAAATACGGATTGAGGGGGACATAAACGTTCCGTCCCTAGCAAGGTGACAGCAGCCTTTTGGTTTTAGCCTAGCAACCTTCTCTAGGCACTCGGGACCTTTCTCTGTATGTGACATTGAGAGCAAGACACCCGCAATTAAGTCATTGGATCCTGACAGCACCTATGCTATAGAAAGTGGCATTCGTTTGTCATGAATATCCACCGGGTGTGCACTGAATACAGGAAGCTATAGGCATGCAACCTCACTTCTGCTGAGTGGTCTTGCTTATTTCCTCCCGGAGGAGGCCAGTGAAAATGACAAGCTATTTCAAGGAAAGCCAAGAGACTGTTGCCGCGTGCTCTGGCTATTTCCTTCCCCACGAAGTGACCTTGCGTGGCCTCAGAGAGCTCACTGTCCCCTGTTGTAGGCGGCCCTTTACCCTCCGCATGCCTGGCGGTTTCCTCCTCCCTTTTTTTTTTTTTTAAAGGTAATTTATTTATTTTGAGTGGGAGGGGGCAGGAGGCAGAGAGAGAGGGAAAAGGAATCCTCAGCAGGTTCTGTGCTGCCAGTGAAGAGCCCGACGTGGGCCTCGAATCCACGAACCGTGAGATCACGACCTGAGCTGAAACCGAGAGTCAGATGCTTGACCGACTGAGGCCCCCCGGGCGCCCCCTAGCAGTTTACTCCTAACCAAACTCTTAGCCACGAGCACATCCCTCCGTGCCTGATGGCATCACATGACCATCAATTCCCGTCAGTAATTGTCAGTCAAAAATTATATGTGTTCGGGGCGCCTGGGTGGCTCAGTCGGTTAAGCCTGCGACTTCAGCTCAGGTCACGATCTCACGGTCCGTGAGTTCGAGCCTCGCGTCCGGCTCTGGGCTGATGGCTCAGAGCCTGGAGCCTGCTTCCGATTCTGTGTCTCCCTCTCTCTCTGCCCCTCCCCCGTTCATGCTCTGTCTCTCTCTGTGTCAAAAATAAATAAATGTTAAAAAAAATTAAAAAAAATATTACATGTGTTCTTGGAAATATATTCTTTTGCTATTAACATTCCTTACTACATGTACTGTTACACTTTTAACGCAGCTATTTTCTTTAGCAATTTTCACAAACTGAATAGCCTACCCTATAAATTGCATTGTGCTTATAATTTTCTTTAAAATGCATTGAAGTCTCTGTCTTTTATTTTTATTTTATTTTTAAGTAATTTGCACACCCAACATGGGGCTCGAACTCATAACTCCAAGACCAAGAGTCACGTGCTCCTCGGACCGAGCCAGCCAGGTGCCCCTAAAATTCGGTAAAAGCTCTTCAAGTCATAAATAGTCTCTCTCTCTCCTTGGAAATTCCTCAGGCGGGATGTATATTTCAACACATCCGTCAGGATTTTGGGACGGGGCATCATGCTTCGCATCAGAAAAGTGGAGTTGAGTTCTGGTTGGGTCACTTCCCAGCCGTGCATCTTTGGGTGAACCGTCCAACCTCTCCAGTTTGAAGTCCCTGATCTGTCAACTGTGCTACGGGGACTTTACATCATACTTTAGTGTTCTCATAGACTTTGGACAGAAACATAGTGGCAGGTAAATCATTTATTTGGCTACTTGAGGACCGAGGGTTTTTCTCTTATGCGTTCCTTGCCACAGTGCTTGCTAAAAGCGGGTGCCAGTAACTATTGACAATCTCCTTATTAAAATGATGGTGTTCATGACTTCATGTAAAGGATGGAAAAGAGAGGAAAACTCAAGGGTTAGCTCATGGACTTGTAGGATCCATTCTGAATTCAGGTGCTTAGGGATTAAAGGAAGTCCCTGAGGGCCATTATTTAAATTGCTGAATAATGGCCAAATGAATACAAATCAAGAAACCATTTGAAAATAGCACTGTCCAACAAGAGTAGTCTGGGAACTCATCAAAATGGTCAAGTTCAGAGTGAATCCTCTGTCCTGCTGAGTTTCATCAATATTCTTAGCAGTTTGGAATCGCACAAGGTTGGCTGCAGCAGATTAAAGATTAGAAACTGAGCACCTTTTGGTGCTTGCATGACTTCTGAAGCCACCTAGATCCCGTCTATAGTTGAGAACGTGGATCCTTGGGGATGAAAACTGTTCATGCACTTAAAAGTATTCTTGGTGGGGCGCCTGGGTGGCGCAGTCGGTTAAGCGTCCGACTTCAGCCAGGTCATGATCTCGCGGTCCGTGAGTTCGAGCCCCGCGTCGGGCTCTGGGCTGATGGCTCAGAGCCTGGAGCCTGTTTCCGATTCTGTGTCTCCCTCTCTCTCTGCCCCTCCCCCGTTCATGCTCTGTCTCTCTCTGTCCCAAAAATAAATAAACGTTGAAAAAAAAAAAAAGTATTCTTGGGGCGCCTGGGTGGCTCAGTCGGTTAAGCGCCCAACTCTTGATTTCGGCTCAGATTGTGATCACAGGATTGTGGGATCGAGCCCTGTGTCTGTGCTGGGCTGGGTGTGGAGCGTGCTTAAGATTTATATTCTCTCTCGCTCTCGCTCTCTCTCATTCCTTAGAATAAGCAACGCTTGTGTACAAAGCGTTGCCGGGCTAATGAAATGGATACAATTGCATTCCCAGCACTAAAGAGGTTCTAATTTGCCTGGGGACATAAGACACATTTATAAATTATTATAGAACAACAAAGGATATGTCAAGTAGTAACATACAATAAAGGTATAAAAAGGGTCTTTTGTGGTTCCCAAGAGGAAGGAACAGACTTAAGGGAGAGAATTGTCCCAGGAAATGGAATCAGCAAGGACCTTGCCCTTGGTTATAACCAGAGGGAACACACCCAGCCAGGTACCCTCACAGACAAAAAAGGAAAAAGAAAAAGTAGGCTTCTCACTAAAGGAATGTTGTGAAGTAACTAGTCCTCTGAGGTTTCTAACAGGATAGCTGCTGTAAAGCCGTCTCCCAAAAGCCAGACTGCAAATCTGGCGTGAGTTTGGCTAGCATTCCAGTTGGACACATAAGACGCGGGTTAGCCCAATGAGCAGAAAGTTTTACTCAAAGTCTGATAGGTTACTTAAAAAAAAAAAAATTGTCAGGTTTTACATAAAGACCCAAATCTGAATTTGCTTTTGTGAGCTTGTTCCTTCCTAAATTTGCCCAAACACAGATGCTTTGATTTCTTTTCCCTTCCTTCTCTTTTTTTATTTTTATTTTGTTTTAATGTTTATTTATCTTTGAGACAGAGAGAGACAGAGTGTGAGTAGGGGAGGGGCAGGGAGAAAGGGAGACACAGAATCTGAAGCAGGCTCCAGGCTCTGAGCCATCAGCACAGAGCCCCACGCGGGGCTCAAACTCAAAAACTTCGAGATCCGGACCTGAGTCGAAGTCGGATACTCGACCAACTGAGCCACCCAGGCACCCCTCTTTTCCCTTCCCTTCAGGAGAATGTGTGAAAGAACAGTAATTTGATATTTTGTATATTTTCTAAACCCATCAAATCGAAATATTATCTGAGTAGAGGTGAAGTTTAACCACAACGAATAAGAAACTATACTTTGTTATTGTGTTGATATTATTGTATGAGACACAACTAGAAATCAGAGCAAACAAGCCAGATAGCTTTGTAATGAAGAGCAAAGACCCAAATCCGACTGTCTGGCTTAGATTCCTGCCCTGGCATTGGCTTTTTGTGCGCCCTGCCCTCCAGCAAACCCTCTCTGCCTCACTTTTCTGTCCATAAATCAGAGACGAGAGCACCTAACTCAGAGAGTAATCATCAGTGGACATGTCATACATTTGCTAGATACAAAGTAAACTCGGCACAATTCGTTCATTGAGTCATCTGTGTATTAAATCTAAAGCAAGCATTATCCCATTCACAATAATCGCCTTGGAAGAATCATTCCAGGGATGTAGTCATTGGCGAAAAGAGATCGGAAACCAAGTGAAATTGTCTTCGGAAGCTGTGCCATAGTCTTTTTTAGTATTCCTTGTGGTGGCGAATCTTCCTCTTTGGAAGGTAGGGGTTTTTTTTGTTTGTTTTTGTGTTTGTTTTTTTTAGAACTGTCAAACAAAGTCAAGAAGGGTGAGTACAACGAGAAGACGCTGGGATTGGCAAAAATGAGGACTGATTAAGCAGTTCACTTTCTCGTGTGGATCAGCCTTTGAGACTTTGGAAACAGAAGCCTTCGAGATCTGCTTAAGCAATGGCCGCGCTTTTTGGTAAAGGGCATGTATGTATCAGTTATCTGTTGCTGCCCAGGATTAAGCCCAAATTTAACAACGTAAGACAAGCATTGGCCTTCTCACCATCTCTGGGTCAGGAATCTGGCCAGGCTCAGGGTCTGTCACTCTGAAATGGGCTGAAATGCAGACATTAGCTGGGACTGTGGTCATCTCTAGGCTCCACTGGAGACAGCTGCTTTCAAGCTCATGGGGCCTCAAGCCTGACTGCTGTTGACTGCTGTTCTCTACCTTCTGGCCTCCTCCAAGAAAAGAGGAGAACGAGCAGGAAAGAGAGAGAGAGAGAGAGCACAAGAGCAAGCAAGAGAGTTCCAGCGGCCTCATAAAATCTACAGACTTTTTCCAGTCTAATCTTGGAGGTGACACCCATTATTTTTGCCTTATTCTTTTTCTTGGAAACGTGTCAATGCATTCAGGCCTCCCTCAAGGAGCTGGGAGTACACACGGGGATGGAGACTAAAAGGCAGGATCATTGAATAATTCCAGAAGTGACAAGGTTGGATGAAACCCTCATTTCCACAAGATCTCCCTCGAATTGATTTTTTTTTAAAATTTTATTATTTTATAAGGATGCTACATTTTTTCCCTATGATATAGATATCTTTGTGGGAAGATTACCTGACACTAACAACATGATCTGAGGCATTGGCATCATAGGCCTGAGTCATGGGTTGGAATTATATAAGCAAAAGCTTACTTCTAGCCATCTCCCACACTACAGACCTCACCGGACAGGTTTTGAGTCATCTGAAGCAGAGAATGAAATGCCCGTCATGTTTACAACATTGACCAAGCTTCTGGTATTCTAACATTTCTAGACAACCAGACTCCTCGAATTTGGAGACTTTGTATCTTAATTCTTTTTGATTCAGGATTTAACTTAAATATTAAGTTTAACAAGCCTGACTGGCAGGAAGCACCCATTTTCAACAAGCCTCCATCAGCCTGTGAATGCAACCTGCAGGTGCTTCCCAGATAAGTACGGTCCTCATTAACAAATGATGCCCTTTTTTTGTCTGTCAAGATTTAGTGGACCTAGAACCTTTCCTTCGGATTTTTCAAGTGGGTTTTTTTTTTTTTTTCTTAAAGCACGTTCACAATAGAGGGTGCAGATTCTCAGCAAAGCTGTCGAGTTTATTTCCTAATGAAGTCGTCCAATGTGTTGCAACCTGTTGTTTAAATCTTAGTGTCAACTCTTAACAGATCACAGCAAAGAACCAACAAAATGACAGCTGCTGGCTGACAACTGAAAGGATGGATGAATGTTGAGCAGGAAGCCTTGATACCGAGTGGAAACTGACACCTCCTCTCCAACCTGGTTTTAAACTGGGTATTGATCCCCGACTGTGAAACCTACGCACTTTATATGTGAAATAAGCAAGCCTTCGCTAAAAGTGTACATTCTGAGCTTACTCCCAAATACCTACAAAATAATTAAATTTATGGCAACAAACTTTCTATACATATTTTTAATTCTGAAAGGTTCTTTAAATGCCCTCCTTGAGTTATGTAAACAGTGTTAACAATTCGATGTATATCTTCCAGATTTTTTCTATCCATCTACAAACATGCCTGTATTTATATACACAGATACATGAGATGATACTATACATATATTCTTGAAAGGAAGGTTCTTCAACTGATTTTTTTCCATCTTCCCTCCTGATTTATAATGAGAGATACATTGCTGTTTAGCCACAAGTTAACAATCTTCCTTATAGGATTTCTAAAATCCAAATATGCTCTTGAATAGGTTTAAAGCTAATCAAAATTATGTCATTCTTGTAGGTTGTTTTTGTTTTTGTTTTTCTGCAGGCACTTTGACGGTTAATGCATAAATGCTGCTGGCAAGCTATTTTTACTAAAAAAATTACAGACAACTAGATGATTTGGAAAGTCTTTTCCTTTTCACATCATAAACTAAGGTTACTTTCGTATGCACTTTGGTTAATTTATGTAAACATTGCCTATGGTGACCATTCTAGATGGGGCAAAAGGCAAAGCCAGTCAAGTATGGTTGTCGGGGGGAGACACTGTTAAACAACTTAACAATAACCCACAACCCTCGGACCAACTATGAAATAAGCTGCATCTCCGATTATTTATAGTTCCTATCCAGACTATTTTCTAAGTAAGGAGACTTTTCATGGCCTATGCCATAAGCATGAAAAATAAGGCGTGTACAACTTCCCTATTAGAACAGAAGGTAAACCAAACAAAATCGCTATTTTTAAAGTCGTATCTGTAAGAATTACGTTACCTACTAACCTTTTTTGCATTTCGTTTTCACAAATGCATTGTGGGTAGTGCCTAGCTGAATATGAAAGTAAACCGGGAGGGTGGCTGGCAGCCACGAGGGTGAGGGTGGCGCCTGGGTCTGGGCGAGGACAGCTGGCCCCGGGCTGGGAGGGGTCGCGCGCTAAGCTGCAGAGGAAGCCGAGCCACGCGCTCGCCTTGCGCCTGCAGGCGGGGCGCCCGGGGCTGTCCCGCTGTCCTGGTGGGTTTCGTGTCAGTGTCGCGAGCTTGTGGGCAGCCAGGGGAGGGAGGGGGCGCCGGCGCCGGCCTGCTGGTCGCTCTCCCGGGCCTGGCAGGTGCCACCTTTCAGCTTCGTTTTATCATTAGGAGCCCCTTCCCCCCAGATCCTGGACGTCTACACCCACGTCTCTAGTGGTTAGGGATTAAAGGTGAGTTAGGGAGTGAAACAGGTGGCTCCGGCAAGACTCCCTTCTCCCCCCCTCCCCAAACCTCGTGTGCACTAAAAGCCCTATCCTGGGAGTTCTTCAGCAGCTTGAATCACCCATAAATTACTTTTTCTAGACCCCCCCTCCCCCACCAGAGGCCCGGGGTATTCCTTTAAAAACACTGATTAGGCAAATGCAAAACCATTGGTGACCTTTCAAAGCTTTAAATATTCGTGGTGAAAGTTAACAAACTGAGAGGAGATTGCCCGCGAAGTATTTTGCACTTAAAACACATTGCCAACGAACACTTGAAGTTCTTTTTCTTTAGGGAGAGGGCTTCGAGGGAGGATGTAGGGTTGAACCTTGGCTTTATACGTAAGATATGAATCACGCCCTGGAAACCAAAATGTGAAATAGATTTAATAAATGAGCCCTTCGGATATCGGCAGCATCTGAATTTTTTGGTAAGGATAGTTTCGATTTGTTTTTTTTTTTTTTTAAATTAAAAAAAAATTCCTGTTGGGGAAACTGACAGATTTCCTGCACTTCGTCAAGCTAAAGCTCTTAAACAACATATTTCTTAGGGTTTTCCTACTAACTTACTGTTCTTTCTTCCTGTAAGGACAAAACCAGGAAATTATTCAGAAAAAGGCTGAGCTGACTTCCTAATTCCCTATTGTGATTAGTGAGAAAAACTTTGGAAATTGGGAATTTTGGGGCTGGGTTGAGAATTTTGGAAAAATGGAGAAAACCTCCAATTTAAGGTAGTAAGATTTGAAAATTGTACAGCTAAAAATGTTCATACAAAAAACTTAGATTCTGAAGTCTGAAGTAGCTGTCTCGGTGATTAAAAATGTATATAATTTAAGAAAGGCAGTAGATTAAGAAAGGTATTAGGTTGTCAAATGCTGTATTTTAAAGGCGGATAATTACTCTAGTGGCATTCTTACAAATTTTAAGATTCTTTGTTTTGACAAAGGAATTTCTGTAGTAGTAATCTTTAGCTTGTACAACAACTCCACTTTTCTTTCTATATCTCTGGTATCTTTAGAAGTTGGTGAAGCACATCAGCTTTTCCTCCCCTTTGTAATGCTTACAGTACTTGAAGGGAATCTGGATATGTCACCCCAAAATATGCCACTTCGACACGAAATTATTTTGAGTTGAGGGCAATTGAGAATCCACAGAGGAGTATCGACTTTCTGGAGTTTCCCTTATCTGACCAGAAGCAGCAACATCCGGGAAATAGGGTTGCCATAAATTTCCTCTTTGGGGAAAGTCTACTTACTCATAAATGCCCTCCCTGGGAGAGTTTTATGGCTCTCCAGAAGACAGAAAGACCCCGCCCCCCAAACTTGTACAGACAAACATTATCACAAACTTCCTCATCTCTGCATTTGTTCTCCTGAAAACCTATCTGTCTTTCCGAAAGAATCCTGTGTGTTCTTCCCACAGAGCCTTCCCCTCCCACTTCCTCTCCCCTACTAAGTATATAAATTCCAAATTCTAACCCCCACCTTGGAGTTACTCATCACGGAGTGTTCCCTCGGCTCTGAGTGCTACACGCGCAAATCTACTCTATTTTCTTCTCTTACTACTGTCTTTAGTCAGTGCAATTCATGGAGCGGGACACTGCAAGTGAGAGGGTCCAGGAAAAGTTTTTTCCTCCTCTACAGACCTGAAGGAATTAACAGGAAATCTCGGAGCAAGTATGATCAAAGAGGTTGATGGGGTGTGGGAGTCGGGGAGAGGAGGTTAGCCCTTGATCTTTATAGAAATGGTCTCAGTCCTAGATCTGCAATGTCCAAGGTAAGTCAGCTCTCTTTTAATGTTTTTTTTGGTTTTGTTTTGTTTTTTGAGATTTACTCCCTTGCCGAGCACTGTACTGAGAGCTTTACTAGAGCTCATTTCACCCTCAAAACAACTCCATCAGGTCAGTAAATCAGAGAAAGTACATAACGTTTCCTGTTCTTTCTCTTGCGGTGGTTTGTTGGAGTTTCAGGTTTTCTCGCTCTTTCTGGGCTATATGGTTCTTTCCAGGCTACTTTGTAGCAAGTTGAGTCCTGAGCATCAACTTCTACTGGAATCCAAAGATCTAGAAGGAGCTTCGGTCTGTCAATAGGCTTTCAATGGTATAATATTTTGATAGTCTAGGATATTGGCTCTGTCTTGTCTTTTCTACCTTGATATCAGTGATTTGTGAGGAATCCTGTAGTTTGCATTCGAATGACTTCAGGATGCTTTAGTTCCACTTTTTGATTTGAGCCAAGGAAGCACTCATAGGTTTTGAGTGTTGCCTGTGTGTTTGAGAAGCCTGAAGTCATTAAGATAAAACCTAACAGGGGGCGCCTGGGTGGCTCAGTTGGGTTAAGTGTCCGACTAGCGCTTTGTAGAGTAGGGCTCTGTGCCGGCAGCTCGGACCCAGGAGCCTGCTTCGGATTCTCTGTGTGTGTGTGTCTTTCTCTTTCTCTGCCCTTTTCCCGCTCAGGCTCTCTTGCTCTCAAAAATAAATAAAAACATTTTTTAAAAGATGTTAAAAAAAAAAAAGAAGGATAAAACCTAACATCAAATTGGAAGCCAAGTAACTTGTGCAGGAGGCACATAGAGAAAATACTGGGTGGTTTGGCTAGACCATAATTATAACCAGGGCAGGGTGCAAAGACTAGATTTTCTGGTTTTCAAAAATTGGAATCGTAATGCATTTTTTTTTGATGTGCTAGTTTAATTTTCAGTAGCAAATGTGTATGTAGAGGGTCTTATTAAAATTGAAACTTATTTGAAAACAAAACAAAACAAAACAAAACAAAACATCTCCTGGGGCCACATACTGTAAAAAACGGAGCAGAGGGGGCGCCTGGGTGGCTCATTTGGTTGAGCATCTGACTCTTGATTTGTGCTCAGGTCATGATCTCACGGGGTTCATGGGATTGAGCCCCGAGTGGGGCTCTGTGCTGATGGCTCAGAGCCTGCTTGGGATTCTTTCTCTCCTCTCTCTCTGCGTCTCATGGTCTTTCTCTCTCTCTCTCTCTCAAAACAAATAAGTTAACATTAAAAAAAAATGGAGTAGTTACCTTCTCTGAGCTACAGGGTGCTTAATCTAATGCCTCAATAAAGATTTGTTTGAATTCGTTCATTAGTGACTACTGAGTCTGATTCTCCAGAGTTTTAATTTTAATAACTGGCCAACATTGCATCAGTGTCCTCTTTTCCTTTCCTGTTATGTGTTTCTATTTTCCTGGATTTATGCTAATGATACCTCCTTTTCTCTTTAATAAATTTTTTCAATGTTTATTTATTTTGGAGAGAGAGAGGCAGAGTGTGAGCAGGGGAGTGGCAGAGAGAGAGGGAGACACGGAATCCGAAGCAGGCGCCAGGCACTGAGCCGTCAGCACAGAGCCTGACGAGGGGCTAGAACCCACAAACCGTGAGATCATGACCTGAGCCAAAGTCAGATGCTCAACCGACCGAGCCACCCAGGCACCCCTCCTTTTGTCCTTAAAGCTATCTAGTCAAATACAATTGACTCTTGAACAACGCAGGGTTGAACTTTGCGGGTCCACTTATAGGTATGTATTTTTTTATCATACAGTACTGTAAATGTATTTTCTTTTCCTGATGTTTTGGTTAATGACATTTTCTCCCTGTAGCTTATTTTATTGTAAGAATACAACCTGCAATATATATAACATAGAAAATAAGTGTAAATCAACTATTATCAGTCAGGCTTCTGGTCAACAGTAGGCTATTAGTAGTTAGGTTTTGGGGGAGTCAGAAGTACTGTGCGTATTTTGGACTGTGGCAGGTGGGGGAGATCGACGCCCCTAACTCCTGAGTTGTTCAAGGGTCAACTGTATAGCCAGCCGTATTCATACAGCTAGAGAAAGACGTATCTGCCAGGTGGGCCACACATAGGAATGAGACAACTCAGGTTTTTTTTATTTTTTATTATTATTTTTTTTAATAAGAGAGAGCATGAGCAAGGGAGGGGCAGAGAGAGAGGGACAGAGTCCTAAACAAGGTCTGCACTGTCAACACAGAGCCTGACACAGGGCTTGAACCCATGAACCCTGAGATCGTGACCTGAGCTGAAGTTGGACGCTCAACCGACTGAGCCACCCAGGCGCCCCTCATTTAACTGTTTAATCAATTTTATTTCAGTGTGAGTGATGAAAAACCAGTCTCTCACCTCCCTTGCCTGGCTGTTCCCTCTTAATTAAGGTTTCTAATTTCTGTGGGTTTTCTTAGCTTTAACGCATCTCCAGGTAGCGTTAAAATAGTTAAATTCTATGCTGTAGGTTATTTTCTGAGAACAAACTGTGCTCTTTCAAGAACTAACGTGCTGGGGCGCCTGGGTGGCTCAGTCGGTTAAGCCTGCGACTTCAGCTCAGGTCACGATCTCGCGGTCCGTGAGTTCGAGCCCCGCGTCCGGCTCTGGGCTGATGGCTCAGAGCCTGGAGCCTGCTTCCAATTCTGTGTCTCCCTCTCTCTCTGCCCCTCCCCCGTTCATGCTCTGTCTCTCTCTGTCTCAAAACTAAATAAACGTTAAAAAAATTAAAAAAAAAAAAAAAAAAGAACTAACGTGCTAAGTGACCCTGGGTAGCTCTTTCCACCAGCCTGGGCCCCAGAAATCCATAAAATGAGAGACACGCGCTGGACCTGCTTGCCCCCCGAACATCCGGAGAAGCGCAAGTTTGGCAAGGCTAAATGAGAGAGGAATCCCATGGGCACGTGTGTTTAGGCAATTCTGAGCTACATCAGGTGTAATTTTTACATTTTATTTTCCCTCTAATATTACCGGTTATTCGGTAGCATTTAGTGAACGCCTCCTAAGCCAGACATCATGCGAGGCGGAGCCCCCTCCCCCCGAGGAGACCCCGCCCAGTGAAGTTCATGGGTGTCACAAAAACACGCCATGGTGGATTCCAAGGGAGCTATGAGGGGGAGTCAGGGGGCAGCGGAGGGGCAGCCGTCAGGAGCTTGGAGCCCTGACAGTGGTAGGTTAGGGGAAAAAGTGGCAGAGAAAAACGCAAATAACATTTTATTTGCGGAGAGGGCACGGACTGCTGGAGAAATCGGAGAAAGGCCTGACTCCAGATGATTATGGAACTTTAAAAGCCTTTGGGGGGATTTGGGGCTGTGTCCTAGGGCAGAGACAAAAGCTATCGAAAATTTTAACTGGGGGAGTGACGTTTGTGTGCATTGCAGACACCCTTCTGGCTGCTTTGTGGGGAATAGACAGAACCGATGGGAGGCCTGTAATATTTTAGAGGAGGGGTACCGGTGACGCTGGGTGATGGGTGTGAAAATGGGGCAAAAGCGGCCAGCTCTGAGAACAGCTCTGGGGAGGAATTGCAAGAAGTAAGGGAAAGAGCGTAGTTAGAAACAGCGCCCCGGTTTCTGGTGGGATTGGGGGGGATCCGGGCACCCGTTCCAGGAGGGCGCCGCAAGTGATACTGATACGGAGAAGGTTTCTGAGGTGTGGAGGCCGATGCACTTGGGTTTGGGAGCCGATACCGCGAGCCCATTTCTTCTTGGTAGAGCAGCCCTCTGGGCCAGGGTTCCACGGAACACGCTTTGGTAAACGCTGTTAGAGTTGCTCTCAGAGGTCTGTTCCAGCTCAGATAGTATCTTTTCCCACGATGCTAACAATGACCAGAAAGCAAACCGCACCGCCTGATGTGTTACACTTTGAAATTGAAGCGTCAGGGACTTACCAGGTGCACAACTGAATTCTTATAGGGAGCAGGTCTGTGTCACCGTCTGATCATCGGGTCTGTAAATCAAACAGCGGGTGGCCCCAGGGAGGCTGGAGGGGCTCAGTAGATCCCTCCCCGAACTCAGTGGCAGAGAGGGGCTTAGATGTCACCTCGGCCATCCCTGTACACGGAGTGCAGCGAGAGTCTGGGGCACTCGGCTTCTTTCCTTGAAGAGAGGCTTGGTAACCAGCACGCGAACCGGAGGAGGGCCTTCATCTAGGGATGGCCTTGCCCGCCAGGCGGCCGCCGTACAATCTCAGGAAGAGAGGGAAGTGTCCTCATCCACCTGCCCAACAGCCTCCAGCGGCTCTTGATTCCCTGGGTTAACGATGGAACCACACGGGGTCAGTATTTCTAGGGTTAACGAGTGCTTGAACTTCACCCTCTGCTTCCTGCCTCGGGAATGGACTGTAGATGCCGATGCCTCCGAGAGAGGCAGCTGGTGGCAGTTCAGTGTCTGAATGAATGAATGAATGAATGGATGAGTGATTGACTTCCTGGACTGAAGCATGCCTCCCTACCTCTTTCCACGGTTGACTCTCCAATCTGCCGGCCCCGGTTGCAACGTCTCACTCTCAGAGAAGCTATTCCTGTCCCCGGAGCAGGTCAGGCTCTCTCCTTCTATACATCGCACCACCTTCTGCCCCCTCCTAACAATGAGCACCGTTCCCATCAGCGCTGGGAGGCCCCAGGCCCGTGAGGAGGTTGAACAAGGTAGCCTAAGAGCGTGGCCGCTGACGTTGGACCTCTGGGTCCAAGTCTCTTGCTCCGTCTACTGCTTACTAGCTGTGTGACCCTGGGCAAGTTACCAAGCTTCTCTGTGCCTCCGATCCTTTACCCGCTGAACGAGGATCAGAGGATGCTCATCAGAGTCCTGCTGTGAAGAACAGAGGAGAATGTCCATGTAGAGTACGGGGCGCGCTGCTCCAAGAACCCGCGCTGGACAAATGAACGCTGAGTGCGTCTGGCTGTTCCCGCTGAAGGTGGAGGTTCTGGGAGGTCTGAACGTCCGAGGAGAGAGGCGGAAAAGCCAGCACGGGGTGGGGCAGGGCAACAGGAGGGAGACTGGGACTTCTACTACACGTTTCATTTCAGGGTAGGGCCTGACTTGCTTTTACTGTATAAAAAAAACATGCTTCTGAGCACTTGTCCAGGTTAGAATGAGTCCGGCCAGTGTTTGGATATAAATGTCGCAGAGCCTGTCCTTTCTGCCGGCTTCTGTCATGGCAACGCGGGTGGGGGTCAACTCTGTTGGTGACATTTGGCTCCTGGTGGCTACTGAGTCTCATAACCTAGTGACAGTGTAGGACTGGAAAGGGTGGGGCAGGCCTCCGATGTGCACGTGATTCCTGTGGACGTTCGTCCTTCGCAAGGGGAGCAATCATGGGTCCTAGCACTGGAAAAGTCTTCTTGAATTCCTTTTTTTTTTTTTTTTTTAATTTTAAATGTTTATGGGGGCGCCTGGGTGGCTCAGTCGGTTGAGCCTCCAACTTCGGCTCACGTCACGATATCACGGTTCGTGAGTTCGAGCCCCATGTGGGGCTCTGTGCTGACAGTTCAGAGCCTGGAGCCTGCTTCGGATTCTGTGTCTCTGTCTCTCTCTGCCCATCCCTCACTCGCTCGCTCGCTCTCTCTCTCTAATATAAATTTAAAAAAACATGAAAAAAATAAAATAAAATGCTTATGGATTTGGTCTCATTCTACACGAAAAATATTTTTACGGTTTGGGGCTGTGGAAGCAGCAGGAAATTTCCGAACAAGCCTTTTAGTTTCTGGCCTAGTTAATATGTGGTTTTGAAGACTGTGGGGACTTGTCAGTTCTCTAGATCACTTCCAGCCCCGTAATTCTATGATCTAATAGAGTTTATAACAATATGTATTCCAGAAGTGACTTACTTTGAAGGGACTGCAGATGGTTCTGTAAGTATATACTTTTAGAAGAACATAATGCAATTTGCTTTCTAGCCCAGAGCCCTAAAAATAATTAGGTAGGAGTTCAGATGGGTGTTAAAAGGCAGTTGTTTCTGGTGAATCCAAATGGATTTAAAAAATCAATTTCCTTTATCCGCAGAGGAGGGCTTGCATTGTAGATTTCTTACGGTTTGTTGAGTGGTAAAGCACAGTGACCACGCTCACATGAAAAAAGTAAGCGGGGAGAAAAATCAGTGCAATGCTGCAAGTTCAGATGAAGCATAATGGAGCGAGAAGAAGGAATTTCAGAGTGCTGGAGCGAGCAGTGTAACCAAGGCCTCCAGTGTCTGCTTTTGGGGCTTCTTCTTTGGTCAGATGTGCGACTTCTACCTATGGCTTCCGTCTGATGACGTCTGTAGCCCCTCGTGCCTTGGAATCGCCCCGACCCATCTGGTTTCCTCTCATGAGATCTGAGGGAGACTCTGTCACTGAAGTTCAGGGCAGAGTTCAGCTTCCTCTGTGTGTAGAAGGGTGGAGACCGTTCGGAGGAGGCAGGCAGGGCAATTGAGGGCATGGGAACAGTGGTGGTCACATGGTGGAGAGTCTTTGTGGAAGCACGAGGGAGCCTTTTGGGGTCTTCTCTTCCATAACCTTTTATAGTAAAAGGAGGATACCTTTAATGTGGAAAAATTAGAAAAAACAGAGAAGTATAAAGAGGAAGTTATAATCTTGTGTTTTAGAGCCATTGTGATTGCTTCCCTTTTTTGTGGGGGGTGCTAGTGGTGGGGAGGGACATTATCCAAGTGATATTTTTAGGAACGAATATGACATGGCAATTTAGGGTGTACCAAGGGAAGAGCTAAGCCAGGGAGGCTATTTAGGAAGCTAATTCATGGGTCACTGGGCAAAATGGTGGTGGCAGCGGTGACTAAAAGGAGGAGGAGAAGATTTGAGGCAATTGGAAATGGGAGATCGGAGTCCGGATGAATTTAGATGTGGACAGAGAGACTGAGATGGAGTAAAGGTAATGTGGAGAGTTCCACTGGATGGTGGGAGAATACGACATTCGTTCATTCATTCATTCAACTGAAATGGATTGAGTTCCCACCACCTTCATGAAACTTACAGCCTAATGGAGGGGGACAGACAAAAAAGAAAAATAAATAACTAGAAGACATAGCGTGTTAGATGGTAGTGAGTGCTGTGGGGAAAATTAAGCAAATTGAAAACAACCTGATAATACAAAGCCAAGGTCAGAGCTAGGAACCATGGGTCAAGCTCGGCATTTCCCAAGAAGCCATGGCTGTACCGTTGTATTCTCATCTGGTGACTTACCTCGATGAAGGATTGATCCTGCTGTGGGGCAATACATGGCCCTGTCACCTTTATTTAAAATTTAAAAAAAAAAAGATTTAATTTTTAAGTAATCTGTATATCCAGCATGGGGCTCAAACTTAGAACCCTGAGGTCAAGAGTTGCATGCTCTACTGACTGAGCCAGCCAGACAAACCCCCCCCACCTTTATTTAAAATTTTTTTTTAATGTTTATTTATTTCTGAGAGAGAGAGAGAGACAGAGCACAAGCAGGGGAGGGGCAGAGAGAGAGGGAGACACAGAATCCGAAGCAGGCTCCAAGCTCTGAGCCATCAGTACAGAGCCTGACATTTGGCTCGAACCCACGAACCGTGAGATCATGACCCGAGCCAAAGTCGGATGCTCAACCGACTGAGCCACCCAGGCACCCCATCCCTACCTTTATTTTAAAGGGTGGATGAATGAGTAGCCAATTTAAATCTGCTCTCCGGCCAATGTTGAAATTCAGAAGAGATTCTAATATTTAAAGGTTCTTATGCCTTTTTTTGTGGCGTCAAGAAAGTCCTTGAGAATACAGTGGAAATTATGGATCTCGTTTCCCATAAAACTGGACTTATTCTCATTACGTGCGGTACCCACGAATTCACACGTGGGGAGTCAGCCAGCCCGTGAGGAGGTGGCCCACCGAGAACCTGAAGGCGTGGCCACATTTTTCCTATGAGAACTAATTAGAACTTCAAATCTTTACCCCAGAAAATACTGGGCCCACTTCATCTCCTATAGCAGGACAAAGAAGCTTTGGGCCTGGAAGTTTTCAAGGGCACCGGGGGGCCAGGGTGTCTGGTCAGGAGATGGCAGGCACCATTTAGGGGAGAGGCCATGAAGGCCCTACTGTGGCTCTGGGAAGGTCAAAGCCAACATACATTCAGGAAGGGCGTGGGTGGATCGGCTGCACAGAGAGTGAAGGAAAAAGGATACAAACAAGACTTGAGTAAGGGGTGCCTGGCTGGCTCAGCTGGTAGCACAGCCACCTCTCAATCTCAGGGTTGTGAGTTCAAGCCCCACGTTGGGCATGGAGCCTACTTAAAAAAAGAAAAGGACTCTGGGCTTGCAAGAGAGGCCCCGTGACCTAAGGTAAACAAGGGAACAATTTTGATGGCAGGTTCCATTTGTTGCTTATAGAATCTTTGTCAAGCCCATACTCAGTTTGGAACCTTCTAACCCTAATCACTGAACTCGTAGACATGACAGAAATGATAAACCGCATTCACGGGCATTCTGAACTTTCCTTTCATGGCCAACATGGACTTTAACTGCTGTTAGCTTCCGAGGTGTAGCTCGTCTTTTTCTGTACGACATCGGTCTTCATTTGTCGTAAGACCTGTATGATTATATTGTACATAGTTGTGTAACAACAGGGCCCTAACGTTAAATGCAAATTGCTTTAAAAAGGTACTTATAGGGCATCTGGGTGGCTCAGTCGTCCCACTTCAGCTCAGGTCATGATCTCGTGGTTTGTGAGTTCGAGCCCTGCATGGGGCTCTGTGTTGACAGCTGGGAGCCTGGAGCCTGCTTGTGATTCTGTGTCCCCCTCTCTCTGCCCCTCCCCTCCCTGTGCTCCCTCTCTCTCTCAAAAATAAACATGAAAAAAATTTTAAAGGGTAC
This sequence comes from Lynx rufus, assembly GCF_022079265.1. Classification (NCBI taxonomy): domain Eukaryota; kingdom Metazoa; phylum Chordata; class Mammalia; order Carnivora; family Felidae; genus Lynx; species Lynx rufus. The sequence goes on along the minus strand of NW_025814856.1, from coordinate 162,492,076 downwards.
TTACAGTTTCTATCGAATACCCAACCTAAATCATAAAAGCTCAAAATTCTCGGAGCACAACGTGAAGAGGTTATACTGTGACGAAATTCAGATTGAATATACAGGCCATGTCTAAGGGGGAAAGGACAACCCTACAGGCTTATGGAGGCTTAGGTTTAGAAAGAGAGTGACGTTTAGAATGGGGTGAGTTGAGGGGATCTTTTGGATCTTTCAGTTTTAATTTTTTTTAAGGAGGCTCTGTCCCCAACGGGCGGGCTCGAACTCTTGACCCATTGACCCCGAGACCGAGAATCACGTGCTCCACTGACTGAGCCATCCAGGCGCGCCTCATTTAAGTCTTTTATTTTTTTATTTCATTTTTTAAGTGTTTATTTATTTTTGAGAGAGAGGGAGACAGACGATCCAAAGCGGGCTCCGTGCTGATATATGTGCAGGGCTCAAACTCACGAACCGAGAGATCATGACCTGAGCCGAAGTCAGATGCTCAACCGACCGAGCCACCCGGGCGCCCCTCATTTGAATCTTTTAAATGGAGAGTGTAATTTACAAATTACTTGTGAAATTTAAAACAATCAAAGAAAAATGGAGGCAAAAACCTCAAGCTGGTGCAAATCGACACCTAGACCTTCTAGAAAGCGGTAAAGGTCAACTCATCCTCAGAACACTGTAGATAGACTTTTTTGTGGTCTTCAGTAAAACTTGTGCTCATTTGGGTTGCCGGTGTGAGGAGTAAAATCAGTGCTGCTTTCAGAATTTCTTCCTGAAGACGTAACCTGCCCTTCGGCAGTGCCCAGGACACGCTGTGCCAGGTGGCTGGACCCCCTCATGGGCCGGGATCTGTTCCACATCCACGCAAGGAATTGGCACTCTCGATGCGTTCTGCTCTCAGAATGTGACCCAACTTGTCCCGGGTGTGAACCACCAAATGACGGTTAATCATTGCCCCACCCTTTCTGAGCTGGTTTTAGAAAAGAATTGAACGGAAACAAATTATAACCAGAGTTTTCTAGTTATTTTACACAAAAGGCTCCCCACAGTCCTGTGGCACCTGCCTCACAGACTGTTTTATTTTTTTATTATTTAAAAATTGCTTTAATCGTTATTTATTTTTGAGAGAGAGAGTGTGTGAGCGGGGAGGGGCAGGGAGAGAGGAAGACAGAATCCGAAGCAGGCTCCAGGCTCTGAGCTGTCAGCACAGAGCTTGATGTGGGGCTCGAACTCATGAACCATGAGATCGTGACCTGAGCCGAAGTTGGAGCTTAACCGACTGAGCCACCGAGGCGCCCCCCAGCCTGTTTTATACAGTGACAAAAACTCTCGGGAAGATGAGGGGTCTCGTCCAATGTCTACACGTGCCTGGGTCAGTCTCCTATGGCTGTTTTAACAAAGTGCCACCAGTTGGGGCGCTGAGAACAACAGAACTAGATTGTCAGACAGTTCTGGAGGCTGGAAGTCCAAAATCAAGGTGTCACCGGGTTCAACCTCTCTTTGAGACTCTGGGTAGAATCCTTCCTTGCCTCTTCCTGCTTCTGGTGTGGCTGGAAACCCTTGGTGTCCTTGGCTTGTAGATACATCTCTCCAACCCCTGTCTCCTCCAGTCTCTGCGTCTGCAGTCATGTGACATTCCCTTGTGTGTCCCATGGTGGTCTTCCTGCTTCTTGTAAGGACAGCAGCCATATTGGATTAAGGGCCTACTCTACTCCAGTATGACCCCATCATCACTAATTACATCTGCAAAAATCCTATTTCCAAATAAGTTCCCATTCTGGGGTGCTGGGGGCTAGGACTTCAATATATCTTTTTCCACCCCATAATAACATAACAAAGCTAGAACTAGGGCTCCGTTCTCTCCTTCCCACCAAACCAACCTTATAATGACTCACTTCCCATTGCTCCTCCCTTTAAAAAATCATTACCTGTAGACCTGGGTAACTGACAGTATCGGGTACACCAGGAAAGTTCTGGAGGGAGGATGTAGCACCTGCTGGGGGAACTAATCCTGGACAGAGGAGAATTTACCGGGGGGGGGGGGTGACATCCTGGCAGGAAATTGTGGTACGAACTCCTGGCTACTGTTAAAACACTTCCGACTCTTCATTGTGAGATTTTGCCAGCCGAGAACGTCGTAGTAGCCGTGGCTGACGTCATTTGAAATTCTGTAGGCTTGACATCTCATCAGCTGAGCGAGTGTGTGTGTGTGTGTGTGTGTGTGTGTATGTGAGGTCGGGGTTTTGATGTGACGATGATGTCAGTAGACAGTCTCAGGATTTCTACAGAACATCTCCTGCTAAGGGAAGCCTGATCTAAAGCCTGTAGATTTGAATATTATGGCAAATTATACGGAGGAGTTTAAGTGATTTTCTTCTTTTAGCAACTAGTAGAAGTCAGGATTATTATTCTTTTTTTAATATTTATTTATTTTTAAGAGAAAGAGAGAGACAGAGTGTGAGTGGGGGAGGGGCAGAGAGGGAGGGAGACACAGAATCCGAAACAGGCTCCAGGCTCTGAGCAGTCAGCACAGAGCCTGACACGGGGCTCGAACTCACGGACTACGAGATCATGACCTGAGATGAAGTCAGACACTTAACCAATTGAGCCACTCAGGCGCCCCTTTAATGTTTATTTTTGAGAGAGAGAGAGAGAGAGAGAGAGAGAAAGAGAGAAAGAGAGAGAGAGAATGAGTGGGGTCGGGGCAGAGAGAGAGGGAGACACAGAATCCGAAGCGGGCTCCAGGCTCCGAGCTGTCAGTGCAGAGCCCGACATGGGGCTCGAACCCACAAACTGTGAGATCAAGGCCTGAGCTGAAGTCAGGCGCTTAATGGACTGAGCCACCCAGGCACCCCCAGGTGACCATTTATTTATTTATTTATTTATTTATTATTTTTTTTCCAGGTGACCTTTTAAATAAAGCTTTGGGATAAGAGTGGAGAGAGCATAAAAGCTACCATGGGAAAAATTAAGAACTAGTAGAAAGATTCGTTTATATATTACAGAGTTAGTAATTAATTTCAAAATTTGTGTAAAAGATGTGTCATCCTTTTTAAAATTTTATTTTATTTTTAAATTTATTTTTATATTTTAATGCTTATTTATTTTTGAAAGAGAGAGAGAGGGGCGCCTGGGTGGCTCAGTCGGTTCAGCATCTGACTTAGGCTCAGGTCATGATCTCACGGTCTGTGAGTTCAAGCCCTGCATCGGGGTCTGTGCTGACAGCTCGGAGGCTGGAGCCTGCTTCGGATTCTGTGTCTCCCTTTCTCTCTGCCCTTCCCCCATTCACTCTCTCTCTCTCTCTCTCTCTCTCAAATAAATAAAACATTTAAAAAATTTAAAAAGAGACAGAGAGAGAGAGACAGAGTGCAAGCAGGGGAAGGGGCAGAGGAGAGGGAGACACAGAATCCAAAGCAGGCTTCAGGTTCTGAGGTGGCAGCACAGAGCCCGACGTGGGGCTCGAGCTCATGAACTATGAGATTGTGACCTGAGCCATAATCAGTAGCTTAACCAACTGAGCCACCCAGGCGCCCCAAAAGGTGTATCATCTTAAATCCAACACTTGTGGTAGTTGTAAACATGTCTGTACACGTAAGGATGTATTTACTATTAGACTGTGCATTGAAGGCATCTCTGATCACGGGATAGTGACCACCCTCCGTGAAAACTTGGGTCGCCTTGGAGCTGCCTCTCCGGTGAGAACGGTGGAGGTGTTCGTTGGGTCAGATTCACCAGGTCAGAAAGGAGAGAGCGGTGTTTTTAGAGATCAGACCATTCACCCCGAGGCTTGGATATTAGAGTCCGTAGTCTTAGGAAAGGAATCAACTATCCACTTAACCTCTTTACCGAATACATTGGTAAGACCAAAGTAAACTGTAGAAGTAAATTAAAGCAAGGCCTATAAAAAAATTCCTTTGGAGGCACAGCCAAATAAGTAGGGAGGTTTGCGTGTGAGGTGGAACTTCACCAAATCCTAAAGCCCCAGGAACTACAGTGAGACTGGATGTGAAACAGACACCCAATTCCTGGCAGGGTTTCTGGATAGATTTCCTCTCACACGGATGGTTGTGTTGGCATTTTCCAAGTCAGACTTAGGAAGTGGGTAAGCCCTTTATGGACAAAGAGGAATTTGAAAAATATGGCCAATATTAATATTATTCATATGTTAATTCAACAATGAAAATTTATTGAGTGTTTGCTCAATGCATGCATTTTCAGTACGTGCGATTTTTTAGACGCCTGCTTTTTAAATTATACTTCTCTTGCATTCCAAGACAGTGCTCTCTTTGTTTTGTTTTGTTTTGTTTCGGGAAAGCCTGTCTGATTTTATAAGGGTAGGATTCATTTAGCAGGAATTCAATTTAAGAAAACTTTAAAAAATTATAGTCAGTGTGAGGTAAGAGATGTCTACATCCACTGAGAAAGTGATATTAATAGGCACTTAATCAGCAAAAATGCTTACTTGATATCCAGTATGTGAGCTTAAATCACCAAAGAATAAAATGTTTCACAGTATACTCTTTTTCTTTTTAAAGTTTATTTATTTATTTTGAGAGAGAGAAAAAGAGAGAGAGAGAGAGAGAGAGAGAGAGAGAGAATCTCAAGCAGGCTCTGTGCCATCAGCAAAGAGCCCAACGTGGGGCCCTAATCCCCCAAACCGTGAGATCATGACCTGAGCTGAAATCAAGAGTTGGGTGCCCCAGGTGCCCGCAGTATATTCTTTCTTAAAGGGAGAAACCGTGTCCTAAGAGACCTCTGCAAAGGCAGAGACCACACCCTTACTACCTTCGGTTCACCCACAGCCCCCAGCTCAGAACTTGGAATATATAAAATACGCTCCAAGCATGTTCTTGGAAGGAATGTTTGATTTGGGTATCCAAACCTGAAAGTGCCATTTCTTGACCTACGACTGTCAGTTGTTTTTTTTTTTTTTTTTTTTTTTTTAATGACATTTTCCCTGCTCTCGGTGATAATTAATGCTCAGTTCAGACTGCAGGGTCTGGATGAAGAAATCTGAACAATAGCTAGGCAAGACAAAGCCTGTTAAATCTTCTGCAGGCTTCTCCCTGTACTAATGTGGTTTAGAATTATATGTTAGGAGCATTGTATACCAGAAGAATATTGATTGCATTTCAGATAATGCAATTTACAGTTAATAAGATGGTTAGGCTGGTCCAGGGAAATATTTGTTTTGTTCCATAACGTTAGACAGAAAACATACATTTTAATAAATACTGCATGAGAACAATCCTTTTGGGTGAACTTTAAGGAAATAAACATACTTACCATATGGCTACACGTCGGCAAATTTTCACATTTCTGAAATCTGGAGAGGTATATTCTCAGTAATTCTTTGCTTTACAAATATATGATTTTTCTTTTTTTTTTTTTAAATTTTTTTTTCAACGTTTATTTTTGGGACAGAGAGAGACAGAGCATGAACGGGGGAGGGGCAGAGAGAGAGGGAGACACAGAATCGGAAACAGGCTCCAGGCTCCGAGCCATCAGCCCAGAGCCCGACGCGGGGCTCGAACTCACGGACCGCGAGATCGTGACCCGGCTGAAGTCGGACGCCCAACCGACTGCGCCACCCAGGTGCCCCTACAAATATATGATTTTTCAATTGTTCTCGTTTTAGCATCAGAACCTTTGCCTGGCATTTCTTTTTTATGCAACCTTTAATATCTGAGGACAACTGTTACAGACTGGAATACATAGTATGATTCCATTTGTTTAAATATATATATTTAATATGTATATAAATATACATACACACATGCACACATCTATAGGTACACACAGCTCTGGAAGATGACCTAACCTCAGTGCTCACGATGAGGAGCTGGGCAGAGTGAGATGAGACTTCTTTTTACCTTTCGAGTTACAGATTTCGATGAAACTCAAATTTTACAACAAGCGTGTATTTCCTTTGTGATCAGAAAAAGACATATTAATATACAGAGCTGAAGTGGGTGACATCGACAATAAAAACAGTATTGCCAAGAGCCTGAAAGTAATCTACTTGCTATAATCCATCAAGATTGCTTCCTTCCTGCGTGCGCTGTCTGAAAGGGCAAAAGGTTTGCCACCATTTGAAAATCCATTGTCAGAGGGAGAGAAGGAGGACATTTGGATGTCTGTCTGTCTGGCCAGACTAGGAAAGGTGGGGGGGCACGAGATGAGAAGCTGGTAAACCTTAAGGGGAGCTGTGTCACATGGGGGGGGGGTGGCGAGGAGGGTTTGTGTCTTTGCCACATGGTTTTCAAAAATTTAATATTAAAAGGCTCTGTTTAGGGCCACCCCCTCCCCCCAGTTATCGGTCAGGATAGGACAGGATTCTGGTGGGATAGTTCTTGTCTCCCCCCGGTGGCCTTCTCCCAAGGGTGTCTGTTATATTCTTCCCCCAAACAGGGCTTCTCCAACCATTGAGGGGGAAACACCGGTTTTGTTTTGCCTTTTTTTGTTTCCCCCATGCCTTTGCAGACTGATACTTGAATAAAATCATTAAAAATGAATTGCTGGAGAGATGAAATTAAAAAAACAAGGAAGACATACAAAATTCAAGGTCCGATGTTTTTAGTATCGGATTGAAAAGATAGAAAATCCCTTGGGCAAATTGCTTTTAAAAAGGGGCTCTCAACTGGCAGGGGGGTGGGCATGATTCTGCGCCCAGGGGACAGGGGGCAATGTCTGGAGACATTTTTTGGCTGTTGCAGCTGGGGAGGGGGTGTTACTGGTGTCCGGTGGGCTGAGGCCAGGGATACTGCTAAATGTCCCACAATGCACAGCACGGGCCCCGCCCCCCACCCCACGAAGGAATAATCAGCCTCAAAATATCAGCAGTGTCAAGGTTGAAAAGCCTGGCCTTAGAAGTTTTGAGGTGGTTAGTTTTTGTATTTTTCTCCGGGCAGCTTGGTAACAGTTTGGACCCAGCTCCGCAGACTGTGCTTTGGGAAGTGTGCCCTCCCTGATGTACTTGCTTTGAACGCTCACCCAGGAAGGTTGCTGCACACTTCCCAGCCAGAATTCTCTAATGCTTGAAATTTGTGAGACTTCTGCGTAAACAGGAGACTAGAATGAGCACAGGAACATGAAGTGTAGCCATGTGATCAAATGAAACAAGAACAAATTATTCTCGTAGACAGCCAGGAGGGGCTAGCTGAAGGAGCCTGGGAAGGCCTAGTTACTATCTCTGGGCCACCATTTTCGCGTCTGTGAAATGGGAACCCTGCCCTCTTCTTGAGGCGATTGCGAGGAAGAGGTGTGAATCAGAGGACCTGAAAACGTCTGATCCACAGGGGCACCCTACACACAGCCTTAGGTTACTTCTCTCCGCAACTCCTCTGTCGAAGGACTCCACCTGACCCAGGCCATCGCCAACCTCAGAGCATTGTCCGTTCTTAATCTTTCCCTTTTTTGTGGTGGGGCGGCGCGCAACATTCCTGACCCCTCTTTAGACAAGACCGGGGCTCACCAGAAGCTTTCGGCCTCCAAACCAGAGAAGGAGAGCAGGGCGGGAGCAAAGCCTACCTTTCCCTGGAAGACGGAAGGGACTAGTGATGCGGAAAGTACCAGGCAGGTGGGAGGAGCCCCCCCTTGGTTCGGCGGATATTTACGAGATGCCTTCGAAAGAAAGCAGTGGGAAAGGAAACTCGAGGGAAAGAGAAAAGTCTCTACGAAACCTGCTGCCTGGTCACCAGCTGTGCCTTTTGTCCGACCCAGAGCTGTGTGAAGAGCAGAGCCAGGCTCCCGTTGGCTCACTGGCAAAAAGGACCGGGGAGGAAAAGACAATTAGGGGAGAAGCTTCTCGTACAACTCGTGAGGCAGCCGCGGGGCAACCAGCTCAGGCTTTGGCAGGACCTGCTGGCGAGGTGTCACCCAGCAGATTCCAGCTCCACCTTCACAAGTGACGTCCAGCTGGCTCTCGTCCTCCTGTGGGAAGGGAGCAGGAGGCCCAGTGCCTGGGACCTGGCACCGCTGACCGTGCTGCAGGGAACCAGGACACGGACCCTCACTGTCCCCGATCTGGGAACGGGGAGGGGACGACGCGTGGCTGTGACAGTTGAACTGCCATCTCCCGTGGGTGGACGGGGGACTGCAGCTGGGATACGAGATCCTGTCTGGGGGGGGGGGGACCTCTCCCTTCTGCGCAGAAGGACCCCTGGCAAGGGTACGGCCCAACGGAGGTGCACTAAGATCTCTGCTTCCAGAACTCTTTTTCCGGAGAAAACGTCCCTCTCCTTCATCACTGCCACGTCCGAGTCAGGCTCCGGACTCCGCGGAAGCTGGTGGGAAGGAGGACCTGTGGTCGGAAGGCGGTTCTCTGCTCCCGTCTGAGTCTGCGGCAGGTGCTTCGGGGAGACGGCTGCCCCGGAGGCTGCCGTCGTCGGGCGGCGGGTAAGGAGGGCCTCACCCAGCAGTCCAGAGGCTAGAAGTTACCCCGCCGGCCGAGACAGGGATGGATGGGGAAGGTATGAATGAACGACAAATTTGTTAACAGTTACCCATAGCTGCCTGCGAGGAAAAAATCTGTTCTGTTTCAAATCCCCATTATTTCGGCTCCCTCTTCACGTCTGCATCACCCACAGCATCTTTGTTGCTGTGGGTGGAGGGACTGGAGAAACACGGCTCATTGATCACCTTCTGTACCCGAGGCACGGGCAGACCCTGGGTACACGAAGACAGTTAAGACATAATTTATCTCCCCACAGATGCTCACAGCCTAGACAGGGACATGAACTATAAACTGATAATGAGTATGCATGGGTCAAGTGCTATAAAAGTGCATTTCACAAGGATTTGGGAACAGAGGGGAAGGAGCCCACGAGCGTCCAGGAACAAAGAAATGGTCCCTGCGTGCTCCTGACACGTTTGGAGCCCACGATTGGTATCGTGCTCTGACGAGGTAGCAAACACTTTCTCATTTTATGACTCTTTAATTCTGATTCATATTCTCGGATTTTGCTACGGTGGCAAATCATACGGTCTGAAACTGTATCTTAAGCCCACTTACTCAGATTTTCTCCTGGTACATTATTGAAGCATCTTTTTACCCAGCACATGCTTGGTGTCGCTATCAACTTACATGCTGTATCACGTGCCTTTCGTTTCCAAAAGCAGTTCGTTCATACAAATGTTCCTACAGGTTATTAAGTGTTGTACCCTGGTACTGGGCGTAACTGGAGGCTGAATCTAATACACATCTGAAACCCACAATTCCAACACACACCCATACAACATTTGAGATCTCTTCCTATTTGCAAAGAAAGTGATGTATGAGTATATGCTATATACACATATGTATATATTATATATGTGTATGTGTATATATATCACTTATATGTGATGTATACTTTTATTTTGCATGTTAGTCTCAATTATTTTTTTTTTTCTATTAAATCAGGCAATGAGTGCCTTTCCAAGCCTGAGTGAGTTCTTGGTAGGTGAGCCCTGTGCTTTATCTATGCCACGATGAGATCTTCGAGGGGCTTTTAAAAACATGGAGACATTATTAGGACTAGCAAAAACAGCAACCTCAAAGTCATGCAAACTGAAAGTACAAAAAAAAAATCATTTTTAGCTTTTGATGGTTTGATGAAACTTTCTATTCACTGGCTTCATAATTCATAAGCATCAAAGTCAAGGAAATTGTGGTGACATAATTTGGCAGTTACAACTTCTGAGTCTCAGAAATGCGTCAGCTGAGTCGAATGTAATATTTCTTTCTCATTGAAAGTGGGTAAAATATAGATTCATGGCTTTAGAATCAGAATCCACTTAATGACTGGAAAAAGCCTTTGAGAAAATTTGTCCCAAGCCCCTCATGTAACAGATGAATACTATCAGAATACAGCTGGTTTATGACTGGAAGTTCCTTTCACCTGACACGGGTTGACTTCCTGGGCTGTGAAATGAGACATTGGGCTGTGTGAACACTTGATCCCCTACTGCTGCCACCATATTGTAGGGTTCTAATGTATGGTTGTTGAATAATGCAGTTAATGCCCAGAGAGGCTGGTTGATTTGCCTGAGATCACACAGCTCGTCAGGGACAGATACAACTCTTCTGACTCTTAGCCTTTGGTTATTTATATAGCACAAGCTTAGAATAAAGACCTTGACTCTTGTAAAAGTAGACATTAATGGGGAATACATCATAAGAAAGACAGAGCAAAACCCAATTTAAATCTATACTAAAAGCAAGTCAAACAATCTTCCACTCACATTTCAATTATCTGCATATCCACTTTTTAATCATAGGCTGACTTCCTTTAGATAGTCAGCTTATGTCCCTTGTGTACAAGGGTTGTGGGTTAAATTGTGTCCCCCCCCAAAAAAAAAACAAGTTGTAGTTCTTTTTTTTTTTTAATTTTTAATGTTTATTTATTTTTGAGAGACAGAGACAGAGCACGAGTGGGGGAGGGGCAGAGAGAGAGAGGGAGAGAATCCGAAGCAGGCTCCAGGCTCCGAGCTGTCAGCACAGAGCCCGACTCGGGGCTCGAACTCACAGACCGTGAGATCATGACCTGAGCCGAAGTTGGATACTTAACCGCCTGAGCCACCCAGGTGCCTCAATATGTTGCAGTTCTAACCCTCATTTGACCTTATCTGAAAATAAGATCTTTGTCATCAAGTTAGGATGAGGTTATTAAGGTGGGTCCAAATCCAGTCTAACCGGTGTCCTCAGCAGAGGAGGGAAATTGGACAGAGACAACAGTGAAGAAGGCCATGTGACATTGGAGGCAGAGATTGGAATCTTGTTGCCATTAAGCCAAGGAATACCTGGAACTACCAGAAGCTGGAAGAGGCAAGGAAGGACCCTCCCCTAGAGGTTTCAGGGGGAGCACGGCCCTGCTTACACCTTGATTTCAGACTTCTAGCATCGAGAACTGTGAGAGAATGAATTTCTATTGTTTTTAGCCACGCGGTATATAGTACTGTGGGAGGGCAGCCCTAGGAAATGAACGTACCTCTCAAAGTTCTGTAGGCTTCCTGGGCTCAGTTGGGCCCTTCTCTCTCAGGAATCTCAGATGGTGGCTGGGACTGGAATCATCTGCAGACCCAACGGGGTTGGATGTCCAAGATGGTATGTCTCCCATGGCCACAGTTGATGCTGTGTTTGGCTGGGGGCTTAGGCGGCGCTGTGGGCCGGAGCACCTGCGTGTGGCCTCTCCATGCAGCGCGGATTTCTTGCAGCAGGGCAGAAAATTCTCTTCCATTCCCAAGAGGCGGGATGTGAAAACTTTAGGGCCAGCCCAGGGAGGCTTTGGTCAGAAACTGCAATGACATCTCTTTTGCTGCGTCCTATTAGTCACACACATCAAGGGGATGAAACTCAACTCAAAGCCAAACTTTACTGATGGAAAGACAGTTCTTTGAGATGGTCTGAGCCACTGTCTCCGAGCTGTCCGCACAGAGCCCGACTTGGGGCTCGAACTCATGAACCATGACATCATGACCTGAGCTGAAGTCAAGCATCCGATGCTTAACCTAGGTGCCCCTCCTTGCTTTTGAATCACTTATTGCAACTGTTATACTATGTTCAGCGAGTCCCTAGCTGATGAGGAGAGAATCCCCCTACAGGCCTCACAATTCTTTGTTCAGTGTGCCTTTGTTAAATACCTCCGGGGGTTCTGCACTGTGTTGGCCTCTGAGACAAGGAAATAAATAGGAATTTTAGTAGTTAAAAAAAAAAAAAAAAAAAAAAAAAGCCTGCCATCTAGGGAGACGGAACCAGGAAACCTCTTTTTCTCTTGCGTTCTCTTTTCTGAGCAATGGAAGGTGTAGGAGCTCCGGGCCCCAGAGCTGTCCTGGCCACGTCTGTCTCTAAACACTCTTTCTCTTCCCGCAGGGTAGCTGGCCTGAGATGCTGTCTGGGCCGGAGGGGATCCCCCGGAGGTCTGGGGCAAACACGTTCTAGTTATGCGAGCTCCTTATGACCTGAGAGGTGTCAGGTGGGGCGAACGCCTGGAAGGATCGTCCTCTGGGCGGTAGATCCCTGCTATTCATTTGGGGGAGGAGTCCCAGGAACGGAAATCAGAGTGGGTGGAAGAAAGGGCCGCACCCCGTATGTAACGTACCCTGCGGAAGGCTGCTCTGGGTTCTTCACAGAAGGGGTTGTCCTCTCGTGGTGGGGATGGTGGCTTTCATACAGCCTGTGCCTTGAAAGACCCTTGGTGACATCAGGGACCTCCAAAGGGAAGAGTGAGGTGGGGGTTGGGGGGGACCAGAGACCCCTCATCCTTTCTAAAAGAAAATTTCTGGTGTCTGGGTGGCTCAGTCGGTTAAGCATCTGACTTTGGCTCAGATCATGATCTTGCGGACCATGAGTTCGAGCCCCACGTTGGCCTCTGTGCTGACAGTTCACTGCCTGGAGCCTGCTTCAGATTCTGTGTCTCGCTCTCTCTCTGCCCCTTCGCTGCTCATGCTCTGTCTCTGTCTCTCTCCAAAATAAACATTAAAACTTTTTTAGAAAATAAGAAAAGAAAATTTCCATGGACGTTATTTTTAGAGCAGTTTTAGGGTCACAGGAAAATTGGGAGGAAGGTACAGAGACTCCCCACATCCCTCTGCCCCCCACACACGCGTAACCTCCCCGCGGTCAACACCTCCTCCAGAGTGGGACGTTTCTTACAAGTGATGAACCCACACTGACGCATCATCACCACTCAGAGTCCGTAGCGGACTTTAGGGTTCGCTCTTGGTGTTGTACATCCTATGGGTTTGGAAAAATGTTCAATGACACGTATCTGCCATTATAGTATTGTACAGAGCCATTTCTACACCCTAAAAATTCTCTGTGCGTCACCTGTTCATCTCTCCCTCTAACCCCCTGCAGCCACTGATTTTCTTACGGTCTCCATAGTTTTGCCTTTCCCTTTATCCTTTTCTAACCAGAACAGATCTGTTGTTTTTTTTAAGTGTAGTTAGGGGCACTGGGTGGCTCAGTTGGTCAAGTGTCGGACTCTTGGTTCCAGCTCAGGTCATGATCTCACGGTTCATGGGTTCAAGCCCCCCATCAGGTTCTGTGCTGATGGTGCAGAGCCTGCTTGGGATTCTCTCTCTCTCTCTGCCCCTCCCCAACTTGTGCTGTCTCTGCCTCTCTCAAAATAAAATAAATAAACTTAAAAAAAAAAAGTGTATTTATTTTTTGAAGTAATCTCTACATCCAACGTGACGCTGAAACTCATGACTCCGAGATCAAGGGTCGCACGCTCTTCCGGCTGAACCAACCAGGCGCCCCATGAGAGCAGATCTGTTTTATATGCTGGGCTTTTGTTTCAGATTTCATTTGAAGACTAGGTTATGCTGCTTAAACCAGGGGGAAAAAAAACGGTTTATGTTAATGGGCAGTGTCTTGACCTCCTCCTTATTAGCTGTGTGAGCTCGACAAGTCACTTCACCTCTCTGAGACTTGATTTCTCATGAGGTGGGGCTAATGAAGGCTGCCTCACATAAATCCTACTATGTATGTGCAGTGCCTGGCACACAGTAGGGCCTCAACAGGGTGAATTTGCCTCTTTCTGCCGCTCGTGCTCACTTCCCACATTTAGTGCCCAAGGTCTGCCTATTTCGTCTCTAGAATTCTAGAATTTCTCCCTTCTCTCATCTGTATTGCAGCTCCTTTCTCGTCTAGCCTTGACCTGATGCAGCGTGTTTGAAAACAGGCCACACACCGCTGCTGCTCACCTTTAACGCAAAGAAACAGGGAGACGTTATTTAGCGATCCGGAGATGAACACGGGCAGAGCGTAGGCAGGAGTAGGCAGGCAGTTCTCTGGGGTCCTTCCCCCTCGCCCCCCACGGTCCCTTGACAAACCACCAGGACACCTGATGGTCCCTCCGAGTCTGAGGAGTTATCCTGGTGGTGGCATTTAGAGCCCCATCTCCAAGCTCCTTTCATGCCAGCCTATCTCTACCCTTGCTAGCCCTAACCTCACAAGAGGCAATGGGACAGAAACAACCACATCCACAGTCTTGGGGCGCCTGGGTGGCTCAGTCGGTCAAGTGTCCGACTTCGGCTCAGGTCATGATCTCACTGCTCATGAGTTCGAGCCCCGTGTCGGGCTCTGTGCTGACAAGTTCTGTCTCCATCTCCCTGCCCCTCCCCTGTTTACATTCTGTCTCTCTCTCTCTCTCTCTCAAATGTAAAATAAAACGTTAAAAAAAAAAAGAAACTGGGAATGAAATAAATTTTTGAGGAGAAATCTCAACTCCCACAATTGGTGACAATGTCACCAAGTAGAACAGGGATCACAGGGAAACAAACACGCAGACTTGGGGACCTCTGCTCAGCACGTGGCACTTGTGGGACCCACGAGTACGGGTATCAATGTTGCCTCTAAGCTTCAGGGAGTCCCACGTGGGAAGGTGGCTTTGATCTACCCCAGCTGATTTTTTCTGTGTTTTAAGGGTCTCAGCTTCCTCTAATTTTTTATTTCTTGGGCAGGGATAATTCACTCTCACTCATGTCCTATTTATAAGACAATTCTTGTATGACTTGGCATCTAATGTGATGTTGGGGGAAATGCCAAGTATTTGCCTCTGAACTATTAGCTTATCATGTGGCTGAATTGACCGGTTACTAGCGTTTCGATGTGTGAAGACATATTACAAACATTGTGAAAGATTCACCTTATGTACAAGCGATAAGATCATAGATTCCTTCGAAAGGAGAATTAGATGTTGTATAATCCGATGCCCTCAAGCTATCAAGTAACTCAACATGCATTAATTGAGCACCCTCTGTGTGTATATGAACACATAGAGAGAAAATGAATGTGAAATGTTAACATTCAGGGAATCTCAGTGAAGGATGTATAAAAATTCTTTGCAGGACACCTGGGTGGCTCAGTCGGTTGAGCGACCGACTCTTGGGTTTCGGCTCAGGTCATGATCTCGTGGTTTCATAGGTTTGAGCCCCACATTGGGCTCCATGCTGGTGGTGAGGAGCCTGCTTGGGATTCTCCGTCTCCCTCCTGTCTCTGCTCCTCCCCTACGCGCGCTGTCTCTGTCTCTCTCAAAATAAACTTAAAAAAAAGTTATTTGCGCTATTTTTTCAATTTCTTTCTGTCTAAAATTTTTTTCAAATTAAAAATAAAAAGAAGTTTAATACATGCTGCCTTACACCTTAAGGACTGAGAAGGGGTGTGGTTACGAGCTGTGCCACTGGTGGGTAGGAAGCAAAAAACCTCAACAGGGTTTCCAAGAAATTGGTGATCGCACAGTCAGTTTCTACGTAATCACCTCAGCTTCTCAAATGTTTTGAGAAACAGTCTTTTTGGTTTTTTCTAGATGCAAAGAGATGTAGTTGAATAAATCAGAACAGAAAATGAAAAGATTCTCTAGTTGCTGCTATAGTGATTGTGAAATAGGTATAAATCTCAGCCCAGGAGGAATTAATGTGACTAACGTAGATGTAAAATCAAAATTAATAGGACCATAATCCCTTGGGGGATCTGTATTTGTTCTGAACGATCTTATCAAATGTTTTGGGGACACAGGACACGATATTATTGTTAAGCTACGCGGTGGGCTCGGCTGTGAGTCGGATGGAAGAAAGATACTGGTGGTCATGTGCTCGCCTGGCTTGGAGAAACCCGATGAAAGGTTGAGATACCAACTATAGAGCTTGGACTGTGGAACCAGGAACCTGACCCCAGGAGCCTCTTACAGATATGTTTACCCGGACTGAAACACAGATGTGGCCAGAGCATCTGGTCCTGATTTGTATCAGGGAACTGGAGGCTTATGGATGATCCCCTGCCTCAAAGGAAACAGAGAACACCCCTAAATGAGTTAAGGTCTTACCCCCCACCTTCTATTCTGAATGATAGTCTTGCTGGTTAAGGTCTTAATAAAGCCTAGCGAGATCTGCTCCCAAGGGGCAAGCCTCATCAGGAAGAGAGTCAAGGGAGGGCTGTTTATTCAGTATTAAATGAGTGCCTTCTATATATTTGGCACAATGCAGAACAATAGAATAATGAATGCACAATAGGATGAATAGCATCTACCCCATCTGGTGGCTTAGGAACCACCGGGACAGTTCCATGGCCCCCGCGCTAGACCTTCTACTCTTGTCTTAACCCAAATGCTGAACTTGCCCTAACGGTGCCCCCTCCCCCTCCCGCCCCGGCCCCACACCAAGACTGCTCACTACAGAGCAAACATGTATGTGGTGAAGAAAGTCAAGTGGTTTTCAAATGTGAATATATTCGGGCTGCAACAGTGATTTCAATTTGTAGATTTCACCACGGCTGTGCTATCAGGCAGTGTTCAGGTTTATTAATTTTATATGCATTGGAGTCTTTGAAATTGTTGGTTCATATGTATGGAAATAAATTTTCATGAAATGGACCACCAGCCCTGTTATCTAGGACAACTTTAATACTGGAGTAAAATAGCTTTTGCATTACTGGAATGGCAGGTTTCTGCGATACATTTGTAGAGAGAAAGGGGAGAGAAAGGAAAAGAAGAAGAAGAAAAGAAAGTAGATGTGAAATGGCTGTACTTCTGGTCAGGTTAAGGGAGAAATTTCCCCCTGGAACCCAGACCTGTCCCCACCCTATGAAGCCCCGTAAAGGCTGCGGTTATTTATGCTTGGGAGAAAAGTTGGGACGGCAAACCAAGTCGTTCCTGAACATAAATAAGCCACGGGGGCTGACGCTGAGCTAGAAGGAAACCATAAGGGGCCGAAGTAAGTTTGCGATTGTAGGCGGCCTCCAGCAAGCATCTGCTTCAGATAAATGGGCTCAGACTGGGAGTAAACAGGATCTCACAGTCACCGGGCTGGAACCGGAGCCCAGAGCCTCCCTGGATGGAACCAAGGCCCTGCCGGCTGAGCTGTGGCCCAGGGGGAGGGGTGGATGTGTCCCTTCCACGGTTCTCGCTGAGATCACATCGACGGCTCCGCCTGAGAATAGGGTTCTCAGACTGCTCTTTCCTCCTTTGAGTTCATTCCTCCGTCTGCCCTGGGCCACAGCTTTACGGGAGATATTTCAAGATGGCGCGCAGAACGATCCAGGTTTTTACAAGATCAAAGCTAGTGCAAAGTACAGGATCCCACGGAGACCAAGAGAAGGAGTCACGGAGAACGTCCGTTGGTAGAGAGGAAATGTGGTAAGTTGAACCAGAAGCTTAGGATTTTTTTGTTTTTTAAAAAAAGCCTGGGGGCGCCTGGGTGGCGCAGTTGGTTAAGTGTCCGACTTCAGCCAGGTCACGATCTCGCGGTCCGTGGGTTCGAGCCCCGCATCAGGCTCTGGGCTGATGGCTCAGAGCCTGGAGCCTGTTTCCGATTCTGTGTCTCCCTCTCTCTCTGCCCCTCCCCTGTTCATGCTCTGTCTCCCTCTGTCCCAAAAATAAATAAACGTTGAAAAAAAAATTTTTTTAAAAAAAGCCTGAAGTTGCCCATGATGTTGCTTTACTGGACCGACAAAGAAGGCAAGAAGATCGACAAGCAAATTCTCTTAATCTAGGCAGAGAGAAGAATTTCCTTTACGTTCCCCCCCCCCATTTTCTGTTCTATTTCTTTTATATACTTGTTTTTCTCTGCCTAAGAATAAACTTTGAATCATCATTCTGTCTCACATTATTTCGAGGTGTGACTGCAGAGTAAGGATACTAATTCTCCCAGCCATGAATACAAATCACCGTTCTTATTTTATAATCAAAGCATACGCAGTCATCTGTTTCTGTAGAGTAGCAGATGTGATTTAGGACACACATCACTGGCAATCTCTGATTTTACTTGTTGGAACATGGAGTGAAGACTTAACTACCAATTCCAGCGCTTTGCATTTTCAAAAGAGGTTCCACTTCTAAAAGTCATCACGTATTATTTAATAACTTAACATTACGCCCTCCCCTTTGATGGCCCAAATGAGATTATTACCAGATTGTCTCAGATTACAGATTCTCAGCCTCGGGAGCCAGGTTCATGCAGTTTCCGTGTAAAATGCTCTGTAATCAGATGCTTGATAATGACTTTGCTTTGAAGAAGGAACTCAGTTTTTAACTTTTGGTCTCCGTATTTTCAACGTAACGAACCATGAAAATCTGATTTTTCTTGCTCTGCCATTTTAGATGTTCAGTTTCCTCGATGGCGAGCTCAGTTACGGAGAGATACTTAACTAGGTTCAGAATCAATTTCCCGGTCTCCCTTTCATCGAGTCGTGTTGTGGGCATGTGTTCCCTTTCTTGCCAATGAAATGCAAGAGGGAAGCTTCAGGGAAGCTTCTTGAGCGTTTTTGCTTTTTTGCTACATGAGAAAGCAGTGGCTGACTCAGTAGTAGCTTCCCCCTTCTTTCTGCCTTGAAATTGCATGTGATACTTGGAACCACGGCAGCCATTTTGCAACCATGAGGTGACATGCCTGGGGATGATGGCCAATGTGCAAAGTGGAAAGACAGAAAGACTGAGGTTGTTGGTTTGTTTGTTTTTTTTAATGTTTTTATTTATTTTTCAGAGAGAGCAAGACAGAGCACGAGCAGGGGAGAAACAGAGAGAGGGAGACGCAGAATCTGAAGCAGGCTTCAGGCCCTGAGCTGTCAGCACAGAGCCCAAAGAGGGGCTTAAACCCATGAACTTTGTGAGATCATGACCTGAGCCGAAGCTGGATGCTTAACTGACGGAGCCACCCAGGCGCCCCTAATTCTGTCTTTTCAAAATGTACCAGCAGTATCTAGATGATGTTTTCATTGGATAACACTACCCTAGGATTATGCTAAAAACATACATGTAGGAAATGTTTGGGAAGAATCCGGAGTGGAAAGCATGAATCCTCTGGACCAAATAGTGTTCTTTCTGATATAAAGGATAGTGGACTTTACCTTATTTTTGGTTAACAATACTTAAATCAATAAACAGAAGTAATTATAGGAAAAGAGACATAATTGATGTAATTAATTTTAAGTGTACATGCTTTTCTGTTCCAAACATTACTATTTTTATAAACCCGTGCTATCCTATCCCATTGCCTACATACTGAAATAAAAAACTAATCTGCTAATTAAAGATTAGATTTTCGTTTCATGTTTTATTTATACTCTAGTAACTCACTCGGAAAATTGGAGGAAGGAGAAAGCATATTCTCCTCTAGTAAATTTGGTCACATTTTTTCTAGGCTATTTATGTAAACTTATGTATTACTTCATATGTATCTGTATCTGTTTTTATTTACGGATTCTAATTTTGAATTTTTATTTTTTTTAAAGATTAAAAACAATTTTTTTAAATGTTGATTTATTCTTGAGGGAGAGAGAGAGAGAGACAGAGTGTGAGTGGGGGAGGGGCAGAGAGAGAGGGAGACACAGAATCCGAAGCGGGCTCCAGGCTCCGAGCTGTCAGCACAGAGCCTGACGCGGGGCTCGAACTCACGGGCAGTGAGATCACGACCTGAGCCGAAGTTGGTCGTTTAACCGACTGAGCCGCCCAGGCGGCCCTAAAGATTTTGTTAATGTTTATTTTGAGAAAGAGCACACACAAGCGGGGCCAGAGAGAGAGGTGGGGGGGAGGGGGGCGGGGGGACCAGAGGATCTGAAGCGGGCTCTGTGCTGACAGCAGAGAGCCCAACGTGGGGCTTGAACTCACGGACTGTAAGATCATGACCCGAGCCAAAGTCAGATGCTTAACCGACTGAGCCACCCAGGCGTCCTGTTTGTGGATTTTTTTTTTTTCCAACGTTTATTTATTTTTGGGACAGAGAGAGACAGAGCATGAACGGGGGAGGGGCAGAGAGAGAGGGAGACACAGAATCGGAAACAGGCTCCGGGCTCCGAGCCATCCGCCCAGAGCCCGACGCGGGGCTCGAACTCACGGACCGCGAGATCGTGACCCGGCCGAAGTCGGACGCTCAACCGGCTGTGCCACCCAGGCGCCCCCTATTTGTGGATTTTTTAAAAAAGCTTTCCTTACGGTACACCAAAAGCGAACGGACTGGAATTTCTCAGTCAGCTTTGGCTGTGTAACAAATGCCTCCCAAAGCTCAGTGGTCTTAACGGCGGTGATGTGACCACTGCTGTGTCTGCAGGTTGGTTGGTCCAGCCTGTGCGTGACTGGACTTGGCTCTGACTCCCAGGCTGGATCCAGGTCTGCTTCACACTTCCTGGCCCAGAAGGCTGGCTGGGACACGTTTTTCCCATGGCAGGGACAGAAGTGCCAGCTGCTAGAGGGCGAGCCCAAATATGCACTTCAAGCCTTTGCTTGTATCACATCCACGAACATGCCATTGGCCAAACTGAGTCATAGGGCCTCCAGGGTGGAGGAAAGGGACCTGAGTGCTGGTAGGAGGGACTATGCAGTCCGGGGCAGAGCTCACAGGAGGAGGGGGCAGAGAAGAACGGGAAGACAACGCCGCCCTGTAAGGGAAGGAGTTGGTAACAAAGGAACGGCCTCTGACGTTCTTCTGACACAGTTCTTAGAACCCGACAGGACTAAGAATTAAAGGAATTTTCTTCGGGGAGAGAGATGCCCAGCACTTCTGGTGTGGGAGATACAATTCCTCCTCCTGAACACAATTAGGCTATGCTTACAGGAACGATCTCAATAATGCTTTTCCAAAAGATCATCTACCGTTGGTATTCTCTAGAACTAGCCGTGTTTCTGTGAAAGGAGATCAGTTATTTTATCATTATTATTGTCATGGTTTGTCTGTACTCCGGGGTGATATAGAGATTGTATTCACAAGATCCATCCGTGTTAATGACCAGTATTTCTTTAAAAAAATTTTTTTTGGGGGGCGCCTGGGTGGCTCAGTCGGTTGGACGTCCGACTTCGGCTCAGGTCATGATCTCACGGTCTGTGAGTTCGAGTCCCGCGTCGGGCTCTGTGCTGACAGCTCAGAGCCTGGAGCCTGTTTCAGATTCTGTGTCTCCCTCTCTCTCTGCCCCTCCCCCGTTCATGCTCTGTCTCTCTCTGTCTCAAAAATAAACATTAAAACACATTTTTTTTAACGTTTATTTATTTTTGAGAGACAGAGATAGAGCACGAGCAGGGAGGGGCAGAGAGAGACAGAGAGACAGAGAGAGAGAACAGGAGACACAGAATCTGAAGCAGGCTCCAGGCTCTGCGCTGTCAGCACAGAGCCTGATGCGGGGCTCAAACCCACAAACAGTGAGATCATGACCTGAGCTGAAGTCAGACGCCCAACCGACTGAGCCACCCAGGCGCCCCATGACCAGCATTTCTAACGATAATGGCTAAAACAATAGCCATATTCTTCCCATGCATTCTTTTGTTCAAATCTTCACCATAACCCTATGAAGTGGTAATTATTTATTATTTCCATTTCACAGATAAGGACATTGAGCCCCGGGGTGGTAAATAACCCGCCAAAGGTCCCAGGTCACAGAGCCAGAACATGAACCCGGTTAGGCTCAGTGAGCGCTTACGTGCTTAACAAGACATGCTGTTCCTTCTTCTTCTCATGCCGGTGCTGTTCTAGCCCCGTCCGGCACGTGAGGCCGCTGCAGCCACACTGAGATCATGAAGTACAACGCTGTGAAATAAAATAAATCATGCACCTGCCTTGCATTTTTGTGTGTCGTAATACAGAAAATCGCCCACCTGAATTGCTTCTGAGCACTGGGTCCTGAGGATGTGGGTTGATTGCTAGCAAAAGAATGCATTTTACAAAACAAGCGTGAATTTTTGAACACTCAGAGCCTTCTCACTGACCGGGGCCATGGTTTTCACTGGCCTCATTGGCGTCTCAATCCAACGTGGCCTGGGCCAGCCATGCTCACGGTGGATAAGCAGCCTGAAGCCTTGATCCCTGTCACTTTCTGCCATTCCTGGGTGGCAGAGCCCAGCCGCAGGGTCCCTTGCTCCCCCGTGGACCACTGAGGGGCGTCCGGGTGACTCCTCATGTGTCGGTGCTTAAAAGCTTTTCATCTTTGTTCTCCTTGATTCTCCATCATGTTCCATGTACTTTTCTGAAGCCTGGTGTTAGCTCTGCATGTGGAGCAAATTCACATCCTCAAGGAGCCTCCTTCTGGATCTGAATTTCGCTCTTCCATTTTCAAACTCATCCTTTGTTCATCGGTCCGAAAAAAATGAATGTCTGGACTTTCAAAGGTTTTCTTTAAAAAATTCATTCATTCATTCATTCATTCATTCATTTTAATTTCATTTTAGAGGGGTGGTGGAGAGGGGCAGGGGCAGAATCTTAAGCAGGCTTCATACTGCGTGTAGAGCCTGATGGGGGGCTCAATCCCATGACCCTGGGATCATGACCTGAGCTGAAAACAAGAGTCCAACACTTGACTGACTGAGCCACCCAGGCATCCCTTAAACATTTTCAGCAGTCACTTGAGTGATTGTCCTTTTCATTTCTTTTAAGCTATACAAATTAATTGCTTTAAAAAGGGCATTCTTGGGGCGCCTGGGTGGCTCAGTCAGTTGGGCATCTGACTTCAGCTCAGGTCACGATCTCACGGTCCGTGGGTTCGAGCCCCGAGTTGGGCTCTGTGCTGACAGCTCAGAGCGTGGAGCCTGTTTCAGATTCTGTGTCTCCCTCTCTCTCTGAACTTCCCCCATTCATGCTCTGTCTCTCTCTGTCTCAAAAATGAATAAACGTTAAAAAAAAAAATTAAAAAAAAAGGGTATTCTCAGGGGTGCCTGGGGGGCTCACTAGGTCAAGTGTCTGACTCTTGATTTCAGCTCAGGTCATGCTCTCACGGTTCGTGAGATCAAGCACTGCGTCCGGGCTCTGCGCTGACAGTGTGGAGCCTGCTTGGGATTCTCTCCCTCCCTCTCTCTGCCCTCCCCCTGTTCACGCTTTCTTTCTCTCTGTCTCTCTCTCTCTCAAAATAAATAAAATAAACTTAAAAAAAATACTTCTGCTATGAACTGGAAAGAGTAAAGCACATCTCTTAAGCCCAAGAATGTTTTCACATGACCCACAAGTCAACAGTTATTCCTTCAACTGTGTATTTTCGTGTAACGAGAATGGCATAATTTGGGGGGGGTCCTTTAGGGGGATGGCTAATGGAAATGGGAGGGAGATCAAGTCATCTAGGGGGGTGAGGTTCAAATTATTTTCATAACTGGGACAGCGGAAGCGCTGACCCATCAGAATAGATACTGGTCACCAACAGCCCATGTGGCTGTTACCGATGTCACCTCACTAGCAGACAGGGCAGTTCCGGCAAGAGCTCCGCACCCCCCCCCCCCCCCCCAGCTGGTTCCAAATTCCCTCAGGCGCTTTTGTAAATGGAACCGACTGTCGGGAGGAAAAGATTGGTCACCATTTAGGAGATTCCGTTTCTTTTTTTTTTTATTTTAACGTTTATTTATTTTTGAGACACAGAGAGACAGAGCATGAACGGGGGAGGGCCAGAGAGAGGGAGACACAGAATCTGAAACAGGCTCCGAGCCGTCAGCACAGAGCCTGATGCAGGGCTTGAACTCACGAACCGCAAGATCATGACCTGAGCCGAAGTCGGACGCTCAACCGACTGAGCCACCCAGGCGCCTCAGGGAGATTCTGTTTCTGAAGGCAATTTCAAAAGAAGGTTTTCAAAGAGGGTATGAGCAATGACTGAAAGAACTTACTCCTTCTTGAAGCCGACTGCTGGTTGCGAGAGTAGAAATTCTGCCATGTTTATTCAGGAACCGGTATTGTTATTTTGTCATACTTCCTGGTGACTGATCTACTTCGTAGCGGCTTCCTAGACGTGACTATCATTTTGATGAAATGTCAGGTCAGGTGACAAGATATCTGACTTATTTGGAGAAACCTAAGCCTAGAGAGGAAAGGAGATTATGGTCAGATTAGAACGGGACGTGTACAATGATCACGTTACAAAGAAGAAAGAGTCAAGCTTGGAAAGAGAAACCAGCTATCCCAGTCTGGCAAGCAGGGGTAATGGGACAATCAACCCGTGCTGTCTGCGTCCAGCACGTGGCCTGAAAGATCGATGGTGTCTGGGGCGAAGCTAGAGCCCCGGAGCAGGATTGTGAAGAGCCTAGCCCTGGCTCAAGGCTTCTTTGGCCTCCAGAAGATACTCTTTTCACAGTGGATTTGCAAATAAGTTCTCTGAAAACAGAGCCAAGTGAAGACATGGGAAATGTGGGGTTGGCTCTGGAGTTTGTGACTATGCTAGAGTATTCCACCAAGGTGACTGCACCTTTTTCATATCAACTTATTTTTTTCATTTTTTATTTTTTAAAAAATTTTAACATTTATTCATGTTTGAGACAGAGAGAGACAGAGCATGAACAGGGGAGGGGCAGAGAGAGAGGGAGACACAGAATCGGAAACAGGCTCCAGGCTCTGAGCCGTCAGCACAGAGTCCGACGTGGGGCTCGAACTCACGGACCGTGAGATCATGACCTGAGCCGAAGTCGGATGCTTAACCGACCGAGCCACCCAGGCGCCCCTCATATCAACTTATTTTAACTTTACCTAAAAAGGAAATGTAAAAATGCTATTTGTTCTAAAATGCCCACTCACCGGGGACAAGCTGAATAATTACAGCATGTCTGCAATATAGACTATTAATCAAGGGAAGCCTGGGTGCCTCAGTCTGTTAAACATCCGACTTCAGCTCAGGTCATGATCTCACAGTTAGTGGATTCAAGACCCGCCTCGGGCTCTGTGCTGGTGGAGCAGAGCCTGCTTGGGGTTCTCTTGCTCCCTCTCTCTCTGCCCCTTCCCACTTGTGCTCTCTCTCTCTCTCCCTCTCTCTCTCTCAAAATAAATAGGGGCACCTGGGTGGCTCAGTCGGTTAAGCATCTGACTTCGGCTCAGGTCATGATCTCACAGTCTGTGAGTTCAAGCCCCGCGTCGGGCTCTGTGCTGACAGCTCAGAGCCTGAAGCCTACTTTAGATTCTGGGTCTCCCTCTCTCTCTGCCCCTCTCCCACTCACACTCTGTCTCTCAAAAATGAATAAATGTTAAAAAACAAACTTAAAAAAAGAATATTAATCAGGCGTTAAAAGCTATGTTTTCAGAGGTGCCTGAATGGCTCAGTGGGTTGAGCGTCCGACTCTCGATTTAGGCTCAGGTCATGATCCAAGGGTGGTAGGACTGAGCCCACATTGGTCTCCGTGCTGAGCTTGCAATCTGCTTGGAATTCTTTCTCTCTCTCCCTCTGCCC
Organism: Lynx rufus; assembly: GCF_022079265.1. Lineage (NCBI taxonomy): Eukaryota > Metazoa > Chordata > Mammalia > Carnivora > Felidae > Lynx > Lynx rufus. Next base: position 162,466,992 of record NW_025814856.1, on the reverse strand, counting down.
CTCTCCCCCGCACCCCTATCAAATAAACAAACAAAAGCCATGTTTTCAGCAAAGCAATGCTACATATTGTTCTGCACACACCTATATTATGTAAATTGTCTAAAACCTGCACGGAAATGACAAACACCGAATTCAAATCAATGTGTTACTGATGGGGAGAGAGAAGGGACAATGGGGTTGAAGAGTGTGCAAACGGAGTTTATTAATCCGTAATTTACAACTGGGACAGCTCAAGCATTTCTCCAGCTGGATGGTGGGTCCATGGGTGTTCACCATATAAGTTTCCACGTTTTTGTATGCTCGAATTATTTAAAAAGGCATGTTTTCGGGGCTCCTGGATGGCTCAGTTGTTTGGGTGTGGGACTCTTGATTTCGGCTCCGATCGTGATCTCGAGGTTTGTGAGATTGAGCCCCGCGTTGGGCTCTGTGTGAGCTGACAGCACACGGTCTGCTTAGGATTCTCTCTTCCTCGCTGTTTGCCACTTCCACACTCATGCACTTGCTCTCTCTCTCTCTCTCTCTCTCTTTCAAAATTAACCAATAAAACATTTTTACAAAACCATGTTTTCAAACTCTGATCACATGCTACTGTCATGATAAATATGAAATGAAAAATCAATCAGGGTATAAAATATATACGCAATATAATCTCAATTTTGTCTTAAAAATATATATACATATACATGTTTATCTGTATACATATACACACACATGAATAGAAGAAAGTACGAGAGGCTATCTCTGGTGATTTTTTTATCTTCTTGATCCCATGTTTACGTTATCTGAATGTTTTATGATCACATGTCTTTCATCATCTAAGAGGTGGTATTTTTATTTTTATTATTTTTTTTAATTTTTTTTCAACGTTTATTTATTTTTGCGACAGAGAGAGACAGACCATGAACGGGGGAGGGGCAGAGAGAGAGGGAGACACAGAATCGGAAGCAGGCTCCAGGCTCTGAGCCATCAGCCCAGAGCCTGACGCGGGGCTCGAACTCACGGACCACGAGATCGTGACCTGGCTGAAGTTGGACGCTTAACCGACTGCGCCACCCAGGCGCCCCGAGGTGGTATTATTTTTATTTTTTTTTAATTTTTTTATTTTATTTTATTTTTTTTTAAATTTTTTTTTTCAACGTTTATTTATTTTTGCGACAGAGAGAGACAGACCATGAACGGGGGAGGGGCAGAGAGAGAGGGAGACACAGAATCGGAAGCAGGCTCCAGGCTCTGAGCCATCCGCCCAGAGCCCGACGCGGGGCTCGAACTCCCGGACCGCGAGATCGTGACCTGGCTGAAGTCGGACGCCTAACCGACTGCGCCACCCAGGCGCCCCGAGGTGGTATTTTTAAAGACTAAACGAATATGTTCTCTGACGGTGATGAAGCGCGTTGGACAGTTTCGCCTTTTAAAATTGTGTAAGTCATACATGAATTCGTTCTTACTATAAAGAGTCAGGTCAGCCACAGTGACCCTGAGCTGAGTGTGAGGCTCCCACCCCTCCATCCCCCTCTGTGCTCCTGTCCCAGGGGGTGACAGTTTTGTGCACATCCTTCCAGCTCCTTTCTGTGCATTTTTCTTTGTATCTATGAGTGTATGTGCATAGATGTGGTCATACCATACACGCTGTTCTAGAATTTACCTTTTTTCATTTTATACTGCGTCCTGGGAGATTTGTAAATATCAGTGTATGTAGGTTTACTTCCTATTTTTAATTCAAAACTTTAAGAAATACATTTGATCTAAATTCACTTAATCTCATTCATTTTAATAGCAACATAGTATTTGTAACATATATAAGTATATATACATAAAAGCTATATTACCCTTCATTTAACTCTACGCTTAATGATGGATATTAAGCTATTTGCTAATTTTTTCTATTATAAACAGTGTTTTGGTGACTATCCTTATCTTTAGGTGCATGAACAAGAATTTTTGTAGGAAAGATTCCTAAATGGAGGAATGGGCCCTCTGGGGGCCCATTATGCAATAATGATAAATATTCCCACACTGCCTTCCTGAAAGACTTGTCACTTAGCACTCCTGACAGGTATGAGTCCTGCGTCCTCGGTCCTCACGTTTCACTAACATCATATTTTGAAAAACACAAGTTTATCAAGAACGTTTGACCGAGCTTTGCGTCGGGCTCTGTGCTGACGGCTCAGAGCCTAGAGCTGCTTCAGATTCTATGTCTCCCTCTCTCTCTGCCCCTCCCCTGCTCATGCTCTGTCTCTCTCAAAAATTAAACACATTTAAAAACATTTTTAAAAAAGAAAAAAAGTTTTAAAGTTAAATTGCAGCACGTGGTTGGCTTAGTCCGTAGAGCATGTGACTCTTGATCTTGGGTTTGTAAGTTCAAGCTTCACGTTGGGCGTAGGGACTACTTTAAAAAAAATAGGGGCACCCGGGTGGCTCAGTTGAGCTTCTGACTCTTGATTTCAGGTCAGTTCATGATCTCAGGTTCGTGGGATCGAACCCCATGTCTGGCTCTATGCTGAGGATGGACTTTGCTTGGGATTCTCTGTCTCTCTCCCCTTTGTTCGCATGTGCTCTCTCTCTCTCTCAAATAAAAATAAATTAAAAAAAATTAAAAATCTTAAAAAAATCAAACCAAAAAGTTGCTTTTCAAGACTGAAAGCAAATGCACCAAAATGGTGAAAGTGTTTCTCTTTGGAAGACAGGCTATGGGCAAGTTTCATTTCTTTATAATCTGAAGGGGAAAAAAAAAGTTATAATTAAAACAAGAACGTTAACGTTCAAACACAAATGTTACAGAAAACAAGACAGAGAGAGAGAGAGAGAGAGAGAGAGACGTCATAGGTCCTGTCTGGTTAGCCATGGGATAGAGTAGAATTGGTTTGTTTATACTGTGAAGCAGTATTGGGACACTTGGTACACAAAAACAGTGATCTGGAATAGACACTGGTTCTTTAAGATATTGCTATTAAAAGGCATACGATTATTATGCTCTGAAAGTAGTGATGACTTAACAACCTAGCGAAAAATTTAGTAATCTCATTTTGTGCCAGAATCCAGCCTGCTTTAAAAGAACCTTGGCTTACAAAATAATATGAGGTCTGAGAAATAATAAAATTATGGGCGGAATGAGTGTCTTTTTACTGAGAAGTTCCTGCCAGTGTGCACTGACTGTTAGATACTATTTTCTTTTGCATTTATAACCTAAAAAGTATGGAGCAATTGATCATTCTCTTACGATTATCCTAGGATGATCTTGGTATGAAAGTATTCCAAAAGTGACTTATGAGGTCCATTTCCAGTAATGTTCTAAGCTTAGGGATTTTTTTGCAAACATTTCACAGGTGACATGGGTGTGACAGCAGCACACGATGAAGTGAATCAGCTCTATCATTGATATATTGTCCTTAGTTTAAAATGGCTGCTTTTTTTTAAACATATGGTTCCCGGCTGACGTTTTATCGCTGCTACGGGTTTTCCTCCCAAAAGATTATACACCACATTGATAAATTTCATCAGCGGGAAAATATTTTCTCCTCAAGTGAGGAATGAATTTCTGCAGTTGGAAACGCTCCTTATATTAAAAGTGTTGAATTGGAACATACTCTTCTTGTAATGGTAGGAACGTCTTCAGTCAACAGTCAGAACATGGCAATTGTTTGCGGTTGCAAAGTGACATGTCAATAGAGTGTCGTGGAACTTGTACGAAGCCAGAGTTGCAAAAGGAATTGCCTTACTTGTCCATCCAGCCTGATGTCCTGTGCCAGAGAAGGGGCAGGACGCCAGCCCTGAGTGTGTCCAGTAGCCTTCTGCCCACGGGTCCTCAGGGGCAGGAGGACACTGGGTGATCTAGAGAAATCTTCCGGCTGGGACTCACTATGACATACAGGAGTTCGAGGAGGGCACCACTCTGGAGTAGGAAAAGCAAGAAATCAGGTTGAGGATCTTGTTTCCGGAAAGATTTATTATCCAGAGAGAGAGAGAGAGAGAGAGCTCACCCCAGACTTAGAAATTCCCGTCAGAAACCTCATAGAGCCTGGTCCTGAGTTCAGGGTCCCGGGCACACACATTGCTGCTTCAGAGATCGTAGGCAACGAGGACTCTAGAGGACAGAGAATTAATCTTCTAGCCGCCCCTGCTCGCCCCTCCACCCCCACCATTCCCACTGGTCATAGGAAGGGGCTGCTGAATGGGTCCAGTTCACTCTGCTCTTGGGGGTGTCTACCTCACCTCATTGCTGACCTGGCCAACTTCGAACCTTGGCATCGCTAACTCCACTCGTCTGCTGCAAACCCCACATCTCTTTCATTCTTCCTTTCCTCCCATCCCATCCTTCCTTCCTTCTTTGATGTTTTGTTTTAAATGTTTATTTATTTTTGAGAGAGAGAGAGAGAGGGGGGGGGAGGAGCAGAGAGAGAGAGGGAGACACAGAATCCGAAGCAGGCTCCGGGCTCCGAGCCGTCAGCACAGAGCCCGACACGGGGCTCGAACCCACGAACGGTGACATCATGACCTGAACCCAAGTCGGACGCTTAACCGGCTGAGCCACCCAGGCACCCCTCTTCTTGCTTTCTTGAGGAATCCTTCTCTGTGTCGTCTCCCTCTCTCTTCCCCCATCTGTATTTCTGATCTGGTACAAGCAGGGTGTGGACCAAAGCAAGCGTTAAGTAAATGCCCTTTGAATACATACATGAATGATCATGTATGGCTCAGACTTTTAAACATTTATGCAAACATTGTAAAGAAACTTTTATGTGTGTCTAATTATACTGTATTTTAGGGTAATGAGTTCCTTAAGCTTGCTACTTACCGAATGAAATCATTCTCAGTTGTGTTCAATATACATTGTGGAGAACGAAAGCCGTGCTTTTTAATTGAAACATCTTGGGAGTCATTGGAAAAACCTAGGTTCCCTTTATCCAGATGGCATGTGTTTTCAGAGAACTTGAACTCTTGATTCGTTTCTCCTCCTTTGTGTCTTCAGAAGACCATTGCCTGTCTTTATTGGGCAGAATTGCTTTTCTTTTCCTCCCTGGCCTCCACCTCCCTCTCTCCCTCTCTTAATCCTTCCAGGTACAGTGATCGAAAATGCTTGTTGTGTTTCCTTTTGTGGACACCTTGGAGTGTTTTGGTTTTGCTTTTAGGGGCTTTTTTTTTTAGATTTTGTTTTTGTTATGAACAGCCCTAAACAAAATTCCATAGCGATACTGCCTGAGTATTTCAGGTAGCCAAGTTATAATAAAATATGCCACCAAATTAGAAGAAACCATATAGAAGACATTCTCTATTTCTTTAGCTACCAGGGTCAGACTTGTGAAAAGGAGGCATATATACAGGGATTTTGGAAAAACAAGTATTCATATAGCTCATTCACTCATTCTTTTATTCACCGACTGACTAATTCATGAAGTCCTTTATTTAATTGATTTTTATCAAGCACATCCCATACACAAGACACATTAAGTACAGCGAAGTATACAGAGATGAATGTAACAGGCCCTCTGCCATTAATAAGTATAACATTATCTGGAATTGAACTTGAACTAGTATGTAACTGGTAGTGAAATATTTGAACCACCTGAAATGAGGATAAAGCGTTTTGGTGGCAAAAGCTTATGTTCTTGAATTATGCAAAGGCGTCTCTGAACAGATTCTTGTCTCAGAAATTGTGTTTGGTTTTGCTTTTTCAGTTTGATGGTAAAAGACAAGCAGTGATTGTTGCCTTTTAGGCCGTAGGACTTCGCTTATAAACAACTGTCTTTCCAAGTGCCTTTTCTGAGGCTTCGGCTGATGGCCGAGAGGTCTTCTTTTCTTGTCTCAATTCTTTTTTCTTTTCTTTTAAAGTTTTGTTTATTTTGAGAGAGAGAGATAGAGAGACAGAGAGGGAGTGAGGGGCAGAGAGAGAGAGGGAGAGAAAGAGTCCCAAGCAGGCTCCACGCTGTCAGCAAAGAGCTTGACTCGGGCTCAACCTCATGAACCGTGAGATCATGACCTGAGCTCAAGTCAAGAGTCAGCCGCTTAACCGACTGAGCCATCTGGGCGCCCCTCTTGACTGATTTCTTTCACTCAATGTTCTGTTGATCAGATTTATTCATACTGTTGCATGTAGCTGTAGACTGTTCATTCCCAATGTTGTTGGACATCCCATTATGTAAATTTACCACAATTTATTCGTTCTACTGTTGATGGGCATTTGGATGGTTTCCAGTTTGTGGCTTTTAGGAATAGTGCTCTTAGGAATATTCGGGTACATGTCTTTTGGTAAATATGTACACATACCTACTTATGTCCACATGTACATACCTGTTAGATCTATACTGAGCAGAATGACTAGCCTATAGAGTATTCAATATCTGTTCAAGTTCATTTCTTCTCAACCTTCCACAATGGTTGTATCAACTTATGCCCCTTGTTGGAGGAGGTAATTAAGAGGTCGCGGCTGTGGTTGACTTGAGAGCTGGACCTGGGCAGCTGGAGGCTCCTCAACCCCTCCCCTGCACTTGAATTGATGCCCCACCCGTTGTTCCCACAGCGAGAGCTATTCTGAGGACACCCCCTTGAGAGAGTAGGGTGTTGTGACAGCACAGGTGCTGAACCCCAGTAAGGCCTCTATATAAACTTTTTAATGTTTATATTTGAGAGAGAGAGAGAGAGAGAGAGCACAAGCAGGGGAGGGGCAGAGAGAGAGAGGGAGACACAGAATCCGAAGCAGGCTCCAGGCTCCGAGCTGTCAGCACAGAGCCGACGTGGGGCTCAAACTCACAGACCGTGAGATCATGACCTAAGCGGAAGTCGGAAGCTTAACCAACTAAGCCATCCAGGTGGCCCTAATTTTTTGAGTTTATTTTGAAAGAGACGGAGACAGCACGAGCAGGGGAGGGGCAGAGAGAGAATCGCAAGCAAGCTCCATGCTGTCCGCGCAGAGTCGGACGTGGGGCTTGAACTCAGGAAACCGTGAAATCGTGACCTGAGCTGAAGCCAAGAGTCGGACGCTTAACCAACTGAGCCCCCCAGGCGCCCCTATAAACTTTTAAGATTCTGGCAAGTGGATGTGGAGACCTAAGGCAGCTCAAGACAAGCCTCGTATGTAAGTTCCCTTGCTTATTAAAACCTCCAGTCACCCATCTGGACTGGTCTGCCTCTTTCTTTGGTCTCTCTCTGCCCTCTGAGTACAGAGGCCAGTTTGCAAACCAGCTCTCCTATCGGCAGTCTATTAAGCATTTTGGGTGCCCCACATCTTTGCTAATGCTTGATATCTTCTGTATTTTGTTTGTTTGTTTGCTTTAGCCATTCTAGTAGGTACATAGGGCTGTGTATTATTTTATGGTTTTATTTGCATTTCTCTGATAACTGGTGATATTTCCCACCTTTTTATACGTGTATGGGACATTTGTGTATCTACTCTTTTGGGGTGCCCATTCCAGGTGTTGTGTTGTTTCTTTCCTGGCCATTTCCTAATACTTTGGCTTTTTAAAAAATTTAGGTTCTGTGGGAGCTCTTTATATAATACGGTGACAAATCTGTTGTCAGATAGGAGTATAGTGGATTTCTTCTAATCTTTGGCCTGCTTTTTCGGCGTTTAATGGTGTCTTTTAAATAACAGAAGTTCTTAATTAAAAAAAAATTTTTTTAACGTACACTTGAGAGAGAGAGAGAGAGAGAGAGAGAGAGAGAGAATGAGTAGGGGAGGAACAGAGAGAGAGGAAGACATAAAATCCGAAGCAGGCCCCAGGCCCTGAGCTGTTAGCACAGAGTTGGACGCAGGGCTCCGACCTATGCACCGTGAGATCATGACCTGATACGAAGTCAGATGCTTAACCAACTGAGCCAGGTGCCCCAGAAGTTCCTCATTTTAATTTCGCTCAATTGATCATTGCCCCCCTTATGGTGAATACTTTTTGTGTCTTGTTTAAGCACTTTTTGCCTCCTCCAAGATCATAAAGATGTTTCTCTATGTTTTCTTACACATTTAGATCCGTAACCCATCTGGTGTGAGGTAGAAGGCCAAGATTTTTCCCCATGAGGATATCTAGCACCGATTATCACGAAGACCGTCCTTTCCCAACACACTGCTGGCTCACCTCTGCTATGAATCAAGTAGCCAAAAAGGTATGAGCCCGCTGCCAGGCTCTGTTTTGTCTCCCATTAGTGCCACTATTCGTCCATTTTTGTGCCACTCTCACTGTTGTAATTACTATAACTTTAAAAAGCTTGGTTTGATATCCGGTTATGCTGACTCCCATGTTCGTCTTTAAGATTATCTCGGCTCCTCTCGGCCTTTTGTATTTCACATATATTTTGGAATCAACTTGCCAATTTTTAAAAAATTTTTTTTAATGTTTTATTTATTTTTAAGACAGAGAGAGACAGAGCATGAGTGGGGATGGGGCAGAGAGAGAGGGAGACACAGAATCTGAAGCAGGCTCCAGGCTCTGAGCTGTCAGCACAGAGCCTGATGCGGGGCTCGAACTCACACACTGTGAGATCATGACCTGGGCCAAAGTCGGACGCCCAACCAACTGAGCCACCCGGGCGCCCCTCAACTTGTCAATGTACACGTGCACATATGCACCCATAAACACTGCAGGGATTTTGATGGGCGTTGTGTTGAATCCATGCACCTTCTAGATCATAAAAATGACATTGCCTCTACTTAAGTCTTTTTTCAGTTTTCTTCAATATTGGCTTATAATATTCAGCATATAGGTATTGTATATTCATTTCTCATCAGGTTTATTATGAGGTATTTGATGGTTTTCCAAAGGGAAGTGATTTCACTTTAAAAGTTTATTTCCGGGGCACCTGGGTGGCTCAGTCCGTTGAGTGTCTGACTCTTGATTTCAGCTCAGGTCATGATTTGTGAGTTTGAGCCCCACATCAGGCTCTCTGCTGTCAGCACAGAGCCTGCTTCGGATCCTCTGTCTTCCTCTCTCTGCCCTTTCCCTGCTCATGCTCTGTGTCTCTCTCTCAAAAAGAAATAAACATTAAAAAAAAAAAATAAAGGAGTGCCTGGGTGGCTCAGTCGGTTAAGTGTCCGACTTCAGCTCAGGTCATGATCTCACAGTTCATGAGTTCGAGTCCCGTGTTGGGCTCTGTGCTGACAGCTCGGAGCCTAGAGCCTGCTTCAGAGTCTGTCTCTGTCTCTCTGTCTCTTAAATATAAAAAATAAAACATAAAAACAAACAAAAAAAATTAATTTTCTCTGTTTATTGGTGGCATATAGAAATTGATTTTTGTAAACTAGCCTTGAATCCAGTGACCTTGCTAAATGTACTCATTAACCCTGTTGTAATCATGAAATCGGTTATAATCCATTCATTTAACTTGATCAAATTTCTCTTTTAAAAGTCTTAAAATGAAATGGTAACATCTTGATCAATTCAGCTGAGTTTGTGTTCAGGAAAGCGAATAGTACAATATGGCTAGAATTTAGCGTAGTGGAAACATGAGACGAAACCGATATGACAGCTTGTTTCATCCAAAGAAGAAACGAGAGAGCCGTGGAGAGAGAGAGAGAGAGAGATGGAGAGAGAAAAAAGAGGTGGGGGTAGGTCCTAATTTCAGACGTGACGTTCTATCGCTCGCGTGGCTGTATTTTCTCGGTTGGAGGTGGGTCCCACCTGCACTCAAGGGGAATGGATGGCACAGGGCGTGAGTAGCAGAGGTGGTGATGACTGGGGCGCCTGCGTGGCTCAGCTGGTTGAGGGACCCACTCTGGATTTCAGCTCAGGTCCTGGTCCCAGGGGTTGTGAGCTTGAGCCCCGGGTAGAGCTCTGTGCTGATGGTGAGGAGTCTGCTTGGGACGCTCTCACTCTCCCCCTCTCCTTGCCCCTTCCCAATGCGCACACATGGGCACGGGCTCTCTCTCAAAATAAACTTAAAAAAAATACATGATGACCAAATTAGGTATACACTTTTTTGTTAAAAAAATTTTTTTTAATGTTTTTATACATTTTCTTCATCTAGGTATCTATCCATCTATTTATTTCATTTTTTTTACATCCAAGTTAGGTAGCATTATAGTGCACTGATGATTTCAGGAGTGGAATCCAGGGATGCACCCCCTCTGTACAACCCCCAGTGCCCATCCCCACAAGTGTCTTCCTTAATGCCCCTGACCCCTTTAGCCCCTCCCCCCTCCCCCAGCCCCTCCGGCAACCCTCAGTTTGCTCTCTGCATTTTGAGAGTCTCTTGTGGTTTGTCCCCCTCCTTGTTTTTCTATTATGTTTGCTTCCCTTCCCTTATGTTCATCTGTTTTGTATCTTAAATTCCACATATGAGTGAAGTCATATGACATTTGTCTTTCTCTGACTAATTTTGCTTAGCATAATACCCTCTGGTTCCATCCACGTAGTTGCAGTACATTTTTTTTTCTCTTTACGCCACATCTTCCTTGGCCCAACCAGGGCTGCCTTCCAGCCTGCAGGGTAAGGCCACTCTTGTGTCTCAGGAGAGGCATCTCTCCTCAGACCTTAAACAGACACTCCTAGTTGGCGAGCTCACGTCTCTTACCCAAATTTATATCCCATGGCTCTCTGTTCTCAGAGAGAACGGTTCTCAGAACTTTTACAGTTTTTACTTTTGCTCTGTATGCCTAAAACCAAAAAAATTTTTAATTTATTTCATTTTTATAAAAATGTTTATTTTTGAGAGATAGAGAACAAGCAGGGGAGGGGCAGAGAGAGAGAGAGAGAGAGAGAGAGAAGACCCAAAGCGGACTTTGCCCTGACAGTGCAGAGCCCAATGTGGGGCTCAAACTCATGAACCTCGAGATCATGACCTGAGCTGAAGTTGGATGCTTAACCGACTGAGCCACCCAGGTGCCCCAAAGCCATCAGTTTTCAAAATCTCTGCGAGGACTCGTACATTGTTTTAACACCAAGCAGAATGAATTGATCTAAATGCAAGGTCACAACATAACTTTTTCACCCTAACAAGCTGTAAGCCCATTCTCAATGACCGATTCTCAATCACGAGTGGGTGTCTGTTGTAATCACACGTAAACTTCTACCTAATCTCCCCACATAGCTGCCTGGTGTCCACATACTCTCCCGTTCATGCTCTTGGCAAAGGCCAAGTTTTCCGAACTCCAGGACCCACCCCTTATCACCTGTTCAAGGTCTGGGGCCCACCCCCTTCCAACACAGTCTCGTTAATCTGTTGTCAAATAATCTGCAGGCCCCGATAACTAGGGCCTAAATTGTTGCTGGAAAAGTTTTCCTCCTCACAAAAACTTACCACCTACTTCGAAAGAGGACTTCATACCTCCATTTGATCTCAGACTTCCTAATTCAGTTCTTCTTTCCAGTTTCTCTCTCTTTTAAAATGTTTATTTTTGAGGGGTGCCTGGGTGGCTCAGTCGGTTGGGCGTCCGACTTCGGCTCAGGTCATGATGTCGCAGTCCGTGAGTTCGAGCCCCGCGTCGGGCTCTGTGCTGACAGCTCAGAGCCTGGAGCCTGTTTCGGATTCTGTGTCTCCCTCTCTCTCTGACCCCCCCCCCCCCCCGTTCACGCTCTGTCTCTCTCTGTCTCAAAAATAAATAAATGTAAAAAAAAAAATGTTTATTTTTGAGAGTGAGAGAGAGAGTGAGAGAGAATGAGCAGGGGAGGGGCTGTGAGACAGTGGTAGGATCTGAGAGCTGAAGTCGGAAGCTTAACCAACTGAGCCACCCAGGCGCCCCGCCAGTTTATCTCTTAACTCAGGCAAGACCCTGAGGGCGAAGCATCCCCTGAGGGGAACCAAACTATCCTTTGTAGCCCCTGGGCCAGCAAGACCCCACCTGTGATTGACCCCAGGACAATGATCCGACTTGACCTTTGCTGCCTGTACTCAACGACCCTTGCTCCACCTTTTCCTTATATAAACCCAGAAGTAGTTTCAGCACTTTGGAGCCAGTCTTTGAGACGCAAGTCTTCCCTGCGTTGGCTTCACTGAAATACACTCCTTTCTTGTTTCACCACTGCTCGTCTGTCTTTGGATTTTGTCAGCAGCGAGCGGCCAAACCCAGTCGGTTTGGGACCCCTGGGGCCAGGTGCTTGTGCACCCCTGCACCCGGCTACCACGTGACATCGCTACTTGGTTTTAAAATAGGCCTCTCAAACTCACTGTGTCCCAAGCCAAACTCTGATCTCCAAACCTCCATCCCCATCAACCCCTCCTGGTCCTACAGCCCCTGAAGCGTCCAACTCAGTTATGACTCACTTGCTCATCCACAGGCTTGCTTTCAACCTCTTTTTTTGCATCCTATATCCAATCTGTCAGCAAGTCCTATTGCCTATTCCTTCAAAATACATCCAGAATCTGATGTTTTCCTACCAGTTCCACTGTTACCACTCGGGCTCCCGGCCACGGTCACTTCTTGCCTGGATTGGTAGGAGAGGCTCAGAGCTGCTCCTCTGGTCTGGTCCCTGCCCCACGTCTGGCTACCCTCAACACAGCAACTGGAATGCTCTCGTTTTAAGTGCTGCCATCACCTTTCTGCTCAAAATCCTCTCCCTTAAGTAGAAAGTAAAGTCCTGGGGTGCCTGGGTGGCTCAGTTGGTTGAGCGTCCGACTTCAGCTCAGGTCACGATCTCGCAGTCCGTGGGTTCCAGCCCCTTGTCGGGCTCTGTGCTGACAGCTCGGAGCCTGGAGCCTGCTTCGGATTCTGTCTCTCTCTGCTCTTCTCCCTGCTCCCACTCTCTCGCTCTCAAAAATAAATACATGGTAAAAAAATTAAAAAAAAAAAAAAAAAAGAAAGAAAGTCCAGTCCTAACTAAGGTCCTCAGAGGTCCTAAAAGGTCTGCCCGTGCCCCCTCACCTCTTCTGCCTCGGTCTCCGGTCCCCTCTCCCTTCCAGTTCCCAAAACACACGAGGCAGGCTCCCCCTTGGGGCCAGGCACTCACCCTTCCCTCTGTGTCAAGTATTTCTTCCAATGTCCTTTTCTGGGAGAGGTCTTCCCTACCAAGCCATTTTAAAATTACTGCATTTGCACTCAATTTACTCCTTTCGTGCCAGGTTTTTTGCCATATCATTGCCATTACCTCACATGCCACATCGTTTGTTTTTTGTTTGTTTCTCTTCACCAAAATGTCAGCTTCACCTTGGCAGGGATTTTTGCCTTGCTCACGTTGAATTCCTAGCACCCAGGACAGTGTCTTTCAACTAGTAAGCTCCTCCATAAACACTTGTTGAATGCAGAGTGAATAAATGAAATGTGTAGGAAGTAAATCCCATTCTTGGGGTAGAAAGGAATGCTCTGTGATGCTAATAGCCTTAACTTTGCACTTGACCTTCTCCTGTTCCCCCAGGAAAACCCTGGGGATAAATTGTGCGCCTGCAGTGATAGGCCCTTGGGAGTATAATGCAGAGGTAACAACCCGACTTCGGAGCTCAACTGCCCAGTTTTGGTTTGCTCCCATAACTGAAATAGTTCATCTCTGTCTTCAACAGAGGACAGAATCACCTGCCAGGGGTAGTACAGCTGTAATCTGAACGTCTTTACAGAAACGAAAAAGCTTCGGGACTCTCACCCTTCACATTCACCTCGTGTTCAGCCTGGCTTTCTGTTTCTTTAAGCCCCCACAGTAGCTACCATTCACCCCCCCCCCCCCCCACGCGCGCACACACACATTTTCTTGCTCTCCCTGCTTGGAAATCTTCAGAAAATTCTTCTTAGTATTGACCACAAAATACCTCCCCCTCCCAACTTTCCTGTATATGTCCATATACAAAATAGAATGGCAGCATACTGTATGCCCTCCATATATAATGAAATTCTCTTGCAAGGTTTTAAAATTATCCCTTTCTCCTGCCATCACCGTGACCTAAAATGTCTTGCTTACCCGAATGTCAGCACTGAACGAAGACAATATTGTCACCCATTGGCATCCCTACTTCCTGGTCCAAGTCAGCCTGCATATTGTATTGAACTTAAATATGTACCATATTATAAATATTATAATACAGCCCCACTTATTCTCTAAGCTACTCTCTTATTCTCCCAGTTGGGGCCTTCCCCTTTGTTATATTCTGCGAGTGGATGTTCATTCCCATTTCCAGTGCCCTCCCTGCCTCAATCTAGATCGTATGCTTTCTTCAGTCGAACTAAAATTTCCTTTTCTGAGTTTTGGTGGGGGAGGGGTGGGAGCGTTTTGATCTAACATCATTCCTTGATTTTAAATGCCTTAGCAATTCATATGCCGTTTCACACCATGCTGGATGTATTTAGATATGGCTTTGATTTGCATTCTGATAATCTGTTAATGTAATTTTCTTGATTTTTTCTTTCAATAATGTCCAGATTGTTTTAATGTTTAATATATAAAGTACAGGTAAAACTAATGTGATAAGCAACTTAGGGATGAGTAGTTAACTTTTGAGGTTTGAATTGCTGTTTAATGAAGCAATTGTAAATTGCTGGTCTAGATGAAGCTTTTTGCCTTGGAATATGAATGTGTTGGTGACTGTTGGGTATGATAGATGGGATTTTTATATTATTTTATGGTTACATCTCAGGTGCATTAACTCTTGCACTCTTCTTGTCTTGTGTTCGTAATTTTGCTTTTATTTGGGCACACGATTGTTTTCTCTGTGGCTCCCCTGCACATGTAATTCCAACACTGAATTGGTTCGGAATACATGTGAGGAATGGGATGGTGATTTAGGAAAAGGGGAAAATTACGGGTTAAATCATCAAACGAAGAATTATGGCCACTTAAAACCCTTAGTCAATTAAAAATACAACAAACACGATTTCTTTAGGCTTTTAACTCAGCAGTTCATAGGGGACCCTGTCTGAACGCACAATATGGGATCCCAGTTTACATGGGTGATTATTTTCCCGTGTAACTAAAAATAAATTCGGACTGATCTTAACTTCACTGACAGATAAAACCAAAGGGGAGCTTGTGTCCTCAACCGAATCCTCCTAATTCCTCTGGGTCGAGGCGGGTTTAGTCCCAGACCATCTTGTAATAATTGAAAAGTGTTGCAATTATCCTAACGTTTTCCAGGGGCATTAGCAGGAGGCAAGTGAAACACACTCATCCTTGATAAATGATTCTTCACGTTGACACGTGCACTGGAAGGCTCCGAACCAGGCGTCTTGAATGCGGAATGGGAAGTAGCTGTAACGTCGCTCTTGCCCCGGTCTCGCGGGCGATGGGCACTGCGGGCTCCAGCAGCCAGAGTCCCTCGGGCCGGGGGACCCAGCGGACAGAAGTAGCGGGCAGGTCGCTCGGGCAGGCGGCTCGCGGCTCCTCGCCGGCCGCGCGCCCGCCCGCCGGCCCCCGCTCCGCGCGCGGGGAAAAGAGCGCGGCAGTTGAAACCGTTACCACCCCCGAGTTTTTGAACTGGTTCAAACTTGGCTTTCGGCCCCGCCCCGCCTCTCCGGCCCGGGAACTCCGAGGCGGCGGTTCCCGCCAAGCGCCGCCAGCGCGCCGTCCCGCCCTCCGGCCGGTTCCCGCCACCCCACCCTCGCCGCCCCACCCCCGCCCAGGCTCCGAGCTCCAGGCTCCGGAGGCCCCCCCGTCCCCGCCCGCCTGCCCGCCGCCTTCCAGAGAGGCGCGGTGCGTTCAACGAAAGAACAAAGGAACGGCGCGGCGCTTCCACTCGGCGGCCGCGTCCCTCAGCGCCCGCCCGCGCCCGCGCGCACGCGCCGCCCGCCCGGCCCGGCCGAGTCCCGCGGGCGCCTCTGCGTGGGGCTGGCTCGGCGCCTCCGAGCCCGGCGGGCCCTGTGATTGGACGGGAGCCCGCCTCGCGTCCCGCCAATCGGGGCGGCGCTTGGTTGGACTGGGGGGGCCAAATAAAAGCGATGGCGATTGGGCTGCCGGGTTTGGCGCTCGGTCCGGGAGCGTCCGACACCCACTGGGACGCAGAAGGCGGTGGGGCCCCGGCGGCGGCGGCGGCGGCGGCGGCGGCGGCGCGCGAGAGCGGCGCGCGGGAGCGGCGCGGGCTGGGGCGCGGGGCGCAGGTAACGCGCCGCTGTCGGGCCGGCCGGCCGGCGGGGCGCTGGAGCCCGGCGAGGGGCGGCGGCGGCGGCGGCGGCGGCGGCGGCGGCGGCGGCGCCGGGACATCCCCGCCGCCGCGTTGCCCGTCCGGGTGTCGCCCAGAGCGGGCTCTCCCGGGCGCCGCTTTTGGAGGCGGGGTGAGAGGAGACCCCTCGGCAGGGGGCCGCGGGGGTCGGGGTGGCCCGCGCGCCCCCGCGAGCGGGCAGCGTCGGACCCCGGACACCCGAGGCGGGAGCAGGGGCGGGTGCCCGAGGGGGGCGTGCGGAGGGGTCCACTCGCGTGCCCGCCCCTCCCGAGGCGCCGGGGCTGGGCTGGGGGCGCTCCGGTGCCCAGGGCGGGCTGGCCGCCGGAGCCCAAGTCTCCTTTGTGTGGAGCGTCGCGGCGGGAGCGCCCGGGTGGGACGGGACACACACAAGTTGGTGGGACCTCGCCGCCGAGTGCGCACTCAGACAAAGGACGGACTGTGTCTCGGGGGAGCTCGGCGCGAGGAAGGGGCAGTGACACCGGGCCTGACAGCAGGCGGGAGAGGGGCGTGGGGAACCCGGGCCGCGGGCGCGGGTGGGCGGGCTCGGCCCCACGCCCCCTCCCCGCGCGCGCGCGCGCAGGCTCGGCGGGGCCGCGGCGGCCGGGACGGCGTGCGGAGACGGGACTCGGAGGAGCCGCGCATCTGACGTTTCCCCCGGAGCCGCCTGAAACCTCTCCGGACCGGGCAGTCCCGGGCCGCCTTCGCCGCCTTGCCTGGCTTTCGGTTAAGTTTTCGGGAAGGGTCGGGCTGTTCGCCTCCTTTCTGGTTTGGCTCGTTTGGAGGGCTTTCCGTCGAGTTCCCGCGTCCTCGCGTACCCCCTTCCAACCACCAGAAAGTCCGTGCCACGGGGTCACTTTTTGAAAACGGGAGAAATTGAGAAGCACGGTATTTTGGAAAACTTGGTGAACTCCCGCCGAGGGAGTTCCCACTTTCTAAAGAATCATAATCTTAAAAAAAAAAAAAAAATTTACAAGCTGTTTTGGGCAACTTGTGTGATGCGTCCGAGAATGGCGACAGGTGCTAACGAAATCAACTGTCATTTAGGAAGCGATTACTCCCCAAATCCCTAGGGGTTGAATGAGGATGAAAGGTAGAAATAGTTGACGAAAATAAAACGCTTATGACAAATGCGCGTTTAGATGATACGCCTTGCAATTTCTTATTAATTGGTTTTATTTTCCGTGAACAATAGCTTTGGCGAGTTAGAAAAGACTGGTTGCAGAAATGTTTGTTGCCTAAGAAATTGGATGTGTGCTGTCCACAGTTAAGCCAAACTTCCTTTGTTTATCACTCAGGGTCTTTGAAACTTAAATTCATTTGGAAATAAAAATCTGTCTTTGGAATTTAAAAATATTTTACTACAAGGTTTACTTTTCTTGGTTTCAAAGATGATCGTTTTAATTTTATGGCGTTTTAATATTACATAAAACAACATTTAAAAAAAACCTTTGGAAAACTCATGCTGGTACAGTTGGATATGCTTTTATGGGTTTTGGAGTTTATTTTCCATTACTCTTCATTTATGAGCATTAGCAATTTTAAATCATATTTAGGAATAAAATGAACAGGTGTTCAAACATGACTTGTTTATTGATAAGCATTTTCATTTAATTGCAAATAAAATTAAGATATATTTTGATTTTCTTTTCATAGTCTCTAAGTTGGGGATAGATGATAGCATTCTAGTCCTGGATATAAGGAATCCTGTCTTTTTGGAGGTGCATTAGGGTATGTAATGTTTAAAATCTTGGAAACACTTAGAAAAATTGCATCTTCGGTTCTGATTTTTTGGAAAGTGAATAGATTCAAAGAAAAGGAATTCAGAAACACATAGGCGCTCTTCTGATTTGTGTTCTGAGAAAGATCTAATGTGCACCCACTATTTTTTTATGGTTTCATAAAAACGGGAGACAAAGAAATGCAGTGTAAAAGTCTTTATTATCCGTATTTTGCCGTGTTAGACACCACTGAACAGACTTTCCAGGGTTGAGATTATTAAATAATGTTTGCATTTAGTTGCTGATAATTGTATATTAAAAAATCCTGATAGTTTTTGTCTGTCGTTACATGCGTTACGCAGGTTTTGGCAGAAATTTGGATCTTTTGGGATAAATTCTAGTTTTTCCCTTGTGTATTCTGTAATTGATAATTATTATCCTCAAACTTGCCCCAAGATTTTTTTTAAAAAGCCTTTTTGGGGAGCTGGCTTAAAATTTTTGTTTTAATTTATTTCTGGTTGAATTGTGAATGTATACAAATCAGTTTTAAGTAGCACTGATTTAAAAAAACAGCACCACTTGTTGATTTAGGTCCCCCCAAAAAGTTCTAATACTTTCATACCAGCTTTGCCTTGCATGTGTATATATAAGTAATTGTCTTTGTATCAGCCATTTAAAAATTTTAAGCGGATTTCTCCAGGTCACAGATTTTTCTAGGATATCTTCTATCCCTTGAACTGGTATACTCAAGGAGTGTGAATTAATTTCTGTATTGGTCTAAATAAATAGTGATTAAGAAAGTTGATCTGCTTTTTAAAAACTGACAAAAGTTTCTCCAGTGGCTTAATGTATTCTGGGGCCAATTAGAAATGATTTATGGATTTGCCTTGAAGTCTTTATGTCAGTACAAACGATGAAGACATTTTCTATGAGTTGTGAAGGATTCTGGACACAGGTGAGATCTTTAGTAGAGCCTCCGTGGAGAGGAACAGCTCATTAAATTCAGGGAAAGGTTCACAATGAGAGGATACCTTTACCTTCTAGAGGCCTTCCCTGAATTCCCAGGCACCCTTGTGTTCCACAGGGCTTTGTTCATACTTTATTATTAAAGCATGGATCAGATTGTATTGTAATCACTTGTTTATGCATCCGGCTCCCTCACTGCACTCTAAGCGCTTTGAGGCAGAGGCTTGTTTTTCTTTGTATACCTAGTAGTTGCTAGAGAATAGCAAACTATCATTTTCATTTCAAAATATGAAAATAATTTGACAAAGGAACTTTTTGCAAAGCACATAGGGTATGTTAATCCTTCCGTTGTGAACTTTGGGAGGTGTTTTTATCCCTCTTTGAGAAGCAGTGATTATAAAGAAAAATAATTGTCAAGGTGGATAAGTTCCAAGGTTTCTCCTAGTTATAATACTCGAAGACATTGAAAATTGTATATCCTTTAGGTATTCCATTGGTATTCAGATTTGGTATTTCAGGCAGCTAGAGAGAAACTTGATGAATGTCTGGGTACCTTGCATATACTATCTGCTTAATTTGATTTGATGTCAGTATTGATGGTCCTTGTACAGAAATAAAAGGAGGGGAAAGTGTTGGAGACAGTAGTAAATCTTTTAATTGAAAGGTGTCTAGTTAAATTGATGAGTTCTTTATTGAAATACTTCGAGGTGGGTTTTGGAGCTAAAACTGAAGGAAGTAGTGCCAGTGTAATTACAGATTATTTACTGGTGTAGCCTTTTCATTCTTTTAAAATGATAGGATAAATATAGATTAGCAAATGCAATAACCTCTCAAAAGGCATAGCTGATAAGTTTCTAAGATGGTCCCATATCTTGCCACTATACTACTTAGTACAAAGATATGACAAAAACAAAGATGAAAAAAGACGTTAAAACACCTGCTGTTTGCCAGATGCTTTATTCATTGGCTGGTTTTGTTTCCTACTGTGGTAACATTTATGTGAGATGCTTTATTTTTAATTATTGTTAAAACCACCCTGCATCCATCAACCTGAGTGGATAAACAAATGGAGGAATACGCATACAGTGGAGTAGTACTCAGCCGTTAAAAGAGTGACATCCTGCCTGACACAATGATACAGCAGCGTTGACGAACCTTGAAAACATGAGGGTAATAAGCCAGACACAAAAGGAGAAAAATTGTGTGATTCTGGCCATGGGAGATACTGAGAATTGGCAAACTCACAGAGAGAAAGGAGAATAGATGTTTCCAGGGGCCGAGAGCAGAGGGGAGTTGGGGAATTAGTGTTTAATGGGTACACAGAGTTCCTGTTTGGGATGATGCAAAAATTCTGGACGTGGATGGTGGTGATAGTTAAGCAGCATTTTGAATGTGCTTAATGCCGCTGAATTATACACTTAAAAATCGTTAAAACGTTAAATTTTGTGTATTTTTACAATGGGAAAAAACTAAACAATGGTGATAGCATTGCACTCTGCAAACCTTTACCGGTTAAGGAAACGTTGGTCTAAAGGGCTTAAGAATTTGTCCAGGATCATTCAGCTAGGGATTTGTAGTCAGGATCCCAGTTTAAATTGTTGGATTCCATATCATCTACTCCATATTATCTGCTGGTCTCCCGGATGATTAAAGACTTGTTGGTCCCAAGAAGAGAGTTTATTTGACTCCATCAGAAAGGTATATTTAAAAGTAGGTAATTTGTAGTTGTCTGGGAGGTACAGTCTGATGCCCTAGACAAACTAAAAGATGTCTTTGCAGATTTCTTTCTCAGCCAGAGCTTTAATGGTGTTTGCTCTAGGGAGGAGTACAGTTGAGTTTTAAGTGTGGTCTGTGGAGTCACTTTGTTTGGGCACAAGTTGTTAAATGGTTGATTTTTAGTTATTGTGCCAGTATTGATTTTGAGAATTAATATACTTTCTCATGAATGGAACTAACCACTTAGCAAGTTGAAATGTGTGCTAAGGACCTATAAGTAAAGAATATGGTGCTACATATGCTTTATGTTAGAAATGTCTATTGATTGAGTAATAGGTGTTCAGTTTAAAATACTGAAACAATTTAGACTACAAAGTGAAAGCTTTCTCGATCCTTCCAATTCTAGTCCCTACCCGTAACAGTTTCCCCAACTTTTCAATGTATTCATATGAATATGCATTTATACATAAATTTTACAAGAATGGGATCAAGTTCTTTTGTCTGAGAACAGTTTTTTTTAGGTCAATAGAGACCTGTTCTTATTAAAAAATAACGAATATTTCTTTAGTGCTCACTGTGTCCTTGGCACTGTGCTCAGTGCTTCTGTTTACTTTATATATTTTATGTAGATACCGCAATAATGAGAAGTGCAGAGGGCCGGTGACAGCTAGGTAGCGGTAGCCTAAGGGTTTGGATTTGCACACTTTGTTTTCAGAGTTATGATCTCTCGCGTCCAGCCTGGGTTTTGTCTGTTATTTATTTTTTTGGTAGGGCCAATGAACTGCCAATGATTTTAGTATTTCTTAGAGTCGTAAAACAACAACAAGACTCCCAAAAAAGAATTCGCAAGGAGACTTGCACGTAGCCTGCTAAGCCTAAAATACTTCCAATGTGGCCCTTGATAGAAAAAGTGTGCCGTTTCCAACACTGAGCTATTAGGCCGTTTTGTTAAGTAGAATACATCGTATTCCAGTTTATGAATGTGTCATCACATGGTAAACCAGTTGTGATGGACACTGTGTTCTCTCCTCAAGAAGAGAACATCTTTCTCTATCTTTGATCATTTGTGAGACCACTTTCTACAAGGAGAATTGCTGTTTCAAGATTATGCACAGTTCAAGTTTTAGTAGACCTTGTCAAGTTGCTTTCTAGAAAGGTACCAGTTTTTTAGTTTGAAAAACCAGCTTCATTGAAGTATAACTTTCGTACAGTAAGATGAACACATTTGAAGACTACGGGCTGCAGAGTTTTGACAAATGTATACATGTGTGTCACCGCCACCTCTGTCAAGGGGTGACGCTGGTGTCTTCAGAGTTCTTTTATGGTCTTTATACAGTCATTTCCCTCTTTTGCTGCTGATCCCATTTTTCTCGTTCAAGAGTGTCCTAAAAACGGAGTGACACAGTGTATTCTCTTCTGTGACTGGCTTCTTTAATCCTGCATGTTTTTCAGATTTATCTGTGTTGTTGCCTGTTGCAGCGGTTTCTTCTTCATTTGAGTAGTAGTCCATTGTGTGACTGTACTGTTTTTTTAATTCATTTACGTGTTGGTGGACACATGGGCTGTTTCCAGTTTTTTTGGCTATTAATTCAGCTGTTATGACCATTTGTCATATTTGCGGGCATATCTTTTAAATTCTCTTGGGGAAATACCTCGTAGTTGGATTGCTGGGTCATACGGTAAATACTGGTTTAACTTTGGAAGAAACTGCCGTACTCTTTTCCCACGTGTTTGTGCCATTTTACGCGAAGGGTTCTGGTTCCAGTTCCAGCTCCATGGGTCTGAGTGCACTTGGTCGGCCCCTAAAAACTGTTAAGTATCTCATTGTGGTTTTAATTCAGATTTCCCAGGTGATCAGTGATGTTGAGTATCTTTTCATCTGTCTCATTGGCCATTCGTGTACGTTTTTTTGATCAAGACTTTTACCCATTTAAACTGCGTTTTTTTGTCTAAGTGAGTTGTTGAGAGGTCTTTGTATATTCTTGGTACACATTCGGTATCATGTATGTATTGCAAATGTTTACTAAATTTTTTGCTTTGGTTTTTGTGTGTTACTGACAATGTATAGGTCAAGTTAAGAATTGTTAATGCTGGAGGCATAATTGTTTAAATTCAGTTAAATTATGTGAAAATGAATTTATTCTTATTCCAAAAGTCATTTAGTTCTTACTGTAACAAACTGTTACATGTTTGCAGAGACCTGAAAATGAAAAGGATATTATTTATGCGAATAATATTAGGTGTGTGGCATGGGGGATTTTAATTTTTTAGGTTTTTGATTTGGAATTTTTATTAAGTTTTTTGGGAATTTTTAAATTGAGCTGTTTTCGAAAGTAATAATATTTAGTAGTTCTTTAAATTTTCAATTTTGGGTAATTCAGACCTTTTCAGTTATTAGAATTAAAGGATAAAGAGAATATTAAGAGTCAGTCAAAAGTAATCCTCATCTTAGAATCTGGTGTGCAAACGTGTAAGACTGCAAGCTTGGTCTACCTATTTTGACAGTTAAGTAAATTTTTTGTTATATACACAGATGGTTTTTAAGAGCATATATACTTGATTTCTGCATCTGCTTGTTTTATCTCTGCAGAGTATCCGTTCTTTCTTTTGCTCAACAGCTGGATTACCCTCACAATTTTCAGTTTTTCTTCATCATACAAGTAATCCATTACTCCTCCCCCTCCTTATTTAGTAAAGGGCATGGGGGACGCAAGCCTCTGGGCTTCAGTCGGGCGTCCTAGACCTCTGCCAGTTACCATGCCCTTGCCCAACTCAGTCTTTCCCTGGGTGTCAGTTCCTGTAAGACACTCCTGAAGCTAGGCAGTCTGCAGAGCAGCCTGAACTCTTGTATCTTAACTGGTCTCCTCTCTGATAGCTTTCTTATCCCCTTCCTCTGTTGCACTCGATTGGTCTTTTTACTAGTCTCCAGGAAGTTTCCTGTGGAAAGTCTGTGCTCTGTCTTCTTTCTGGAATGCCTTCCCTGCCATTTTAGCATCTCAAGATACTGTTTAGTTTGTTTGGCTCAAAACACCCTTAAACTTTCCCAACCAAACCAGATAGTTTATCTCCTGCGTAGAAAGCAATACCACAGAACATCTCTTTGTTTCCCTCTCTCCTTCATTTTAAACATTATTTTACTCATCTGCGTGGTGCAGGTAGAAAAGGGTTTTGTACATAGTGGATAGAAATAAAGTTTTTGTGAAATGGATTTACGATCGCAGCCATGAAAACTTGGTAGATCGCTTCTTTAGAAGTGACTCAGTAAGTAATTTAAATAGCACCCCTGCCCCTAAAGCAGAGCCTTCTAGATTCTATCAAGTGAGTTTTACATGGCTATATTATGTATCACTCAGTGAACTTTGTTACTTATTGTCAGGTATTATTATAAGATTTTAATTTATATCTTTAATATACCGTTGATTAAGGGCAAAAAGGTTGAGAAACTGGAAGCAAGTGAGGAGTGTCAGATAGTAATTCTGCAGATTTATCTCAGGATGATCTTTAGCCCTCAGTTGCATTCATGTGAGCTAAATTCATACATCAAGATGTCTAGTGAGTTTTAAAAATGTGTCAAAAAGACAAAACATCATGGCTATTTTATCTATAGTGCCTTTGTTTTTGGTACTAAAGACTGAGAAGTGCTTTGTAAGTAAACCCCCAAATTTAAGAAAATAAGATGATTTTCTTTAATATTTATTTATTAAAAAAAATTTTTTTTAACGTTTATTTATCTTTGAGACAGAGAGAGACAGAGCATGAACGGGGGAGGGTCAGAGAGAGAGGGAGACACAGAATCTGAAACAGGCTCCAGGCTCTGAGCGGTCAGCACAGAGCCCGACGCAGGGCTCGAACTCACGGACTGCGAGATCACGACCTGAGCCGAAGTCAGACACCCAACCGACTGAGCCACCCAGGCACCCCAAGATGATTTTCTTTAAACAGTTAAAGAGTTTCAGTCATTAAAGCAGCTTTTGTACGTTTTTGATGCCATAACTTAATAGTGAAATGTCCACCGTATTTTATTTGTAGATACACGAATGCCTGCCATGTGCCTACAAATAATAGAACTAACAACTGTTCAGTGAGAATCTACCTTGTGCCTCATAAACATGGGGTCTCTAAACCAAACATTTTCCTTTTAAATTTTGTTGAAAATCATGCATTTTTAATTATTTTAAAATAAGCACTATATATTTGCTAAATGAAATATCTGTCCTTTGAATATTTTAAAGATTTTAGTGTGATAAACTTTAGAATTTTTTTTACCACTGTACTGATCTGTCATCTTACTAGGTGGAAAGAAGCTGCAATGAGTATCCTTATTTATAAACTTTTGATGTAAATTGTTTCCATATTCAAATTATTTAATAGTACAAGCAAAAATAGCAAAACTGTTTAAAACAGTCCCAGTGGGTACTATGGGATATGTTCCTATGCAAAATGTTGACGAGTCAGAAAAGGTTGGGAAATGTCCTTCTAGAGAAATCAAGAAGACTTATAAATGGCAGAAACGTTGCTTGAACAGGCTGGGAAGGAAATGAGGAGTTGCTGTCCCGCTTTGGCCTGTAAGCAATTTGGCCTTTGGAGAATATCTGCCTGTAACACAGAGCTCAAGTTCTGTGAAGAAGGTATTTTTAAAGGGCAGCTTCCATTGGCAGCTAGATTTTGTGCAAAGAACTTCGGCTTTAGTCTAGGCTCTGCCATTAAACCAGTTGTGTCTCCTTAGCAAAGAGCTTTTGTGGACTTGATCTTCATTGCAAAAAGGAGACAGACAAGTAACTGAACAAGTTGTGATTATTGAGGACTTCCATGTGCCTTCAAAGAGGAAGTCGGTTTCGGAGGTAAAGAAGTGGGACCTTGGTGTGAGGGTAAGTAACTTGTATAGGCTCACGCAGCTAGGAGGACCAAAGTCCCTGAGCTTTTGCTGCCTCTGGGTCCTTTGTAGGACTCAAGGTGGTTGGTTTCTTTTACCAATTTAGAGCCGTTTCTCTGGGGAGTTTGAGAAGCATTGGGCCGGAGGTCACATCCCTGTCGCAGGTGATTGTGCTTCCTCTTGGCTGGCATTTAACTGAGTTGTTACATGATACGCATTTCTCTCAAATTCTTTTTATTAATTCATTCATAAAATCTCTAATGGTGATTATAAGCCCGTTTTTTCCTCTTTTTTGTCTCTGCATTATAGGAATAAGCACCTAAAAGCTTTTTTAGGACTGTTATGTATCTGACTAAACTAACTTTGTAAACAATCAGATTGGTATATTGTGATTTGTAATCAGTTTATCCTGTATCTAGCACTGAGCACCTAAAACCCTTGGAATTTTGTAAGTGATGAAGGTGTCTTGATACTCACAACAAACCCCTTTGAATCTTACCTGAGTTTGTGCAAATGAAGCACCTATGGATGGGGCCAGTTCCTGGGGGAACTAATATTGGGATTAGAAGGGTTGGAACTTGCAGACCCTCCCTGTCCCCTGCGTCTGGGGAGGGAGTGGGGCTGGAGATACGGAGTTCAGTCATGCTAACCTAAGGAAGCCTCTGGAGAAACCCAGAAGGGCTGGGTTGGTGCCCACAAGGAGCTGCTGGGAGATTGCTGCCGCCCCCCCCCCCCACAGTGGAAGCCCCGCCCCCTTTCCACGTGCCTCACCCCGTGCATCTCTTCTATCTGGCTCTTCCTGAGTTACATCCTTTTATAACAAACTGGTAACCTAGTAAAGAAACTGTTAGCCTGCGTTCGGTGAGCTGCCCTAGCAAATGAGTTGAAACCAAGAAGGGGATCATGGGAGCCTACAGTCTGTAGCTAGTTGGTAGGAGCTCAGGTGACAATCTGGACTTGCGGTTGGCATCTGAAGTAGGGTGGGACAAATCTCTCCAGGTAGCTCGCGGCAGCATTGAGTTAAATTGTAGGACGGCCAGTTGGTGTCGCCACACATTTGGTGACCAGAAGTATCCAAAGTGCAGTACCATTCGGAGAGTATTGTGTGTAGTGAAAATAGTTTCTGTCCACACAGAACTGCACTGGCAAGTTCAAAGTTACTATTTTCCAGTTTTTCTTACAGAATTTACTCTTGTATTTAAAGAAATGAAATAGTTTTCTTCACCATTTGTCTGGTGTCATTTGTTAGCTGCTAACAGCATGCAACCAAATACTGGCTGTACCATACACATTTTCTGGAAAGGAAATTTCTTCCCACTGTTGGTTGCCTCAGTCTTCACCCATTAGGACTATTCAGATAAAGGGTGAGATGTTCGCCTCCTTACCCTGTGTAAAGAGACCTTCTGTGCTAGTGAAAATACCAATATTTAACTCTGGACTCCCAAAGTGCTGTGTTTCCTGGCCCCAGAGTCAGAGGCCTAGATGGTGGGTGCTCGTCCTAGCCTTCTCTTTCTCCTCTGCCACATGGAAGTGCTGGGATGGAAGTCTTTTTTCCTGCTTAAAAACCTTTGTGTCACTGTGGAAATTCCAGGGCGGTAACTGCAGGGATTATATGATGGGTTTCCCTGCAGTTGATGAATTCCTTATAGCATTTCCATAGATATTTGGAGGCTGAAAAAGAGATTTTTTTTCCCCCCAGGGCGTTAAATATTAGTGATAAGTGATGTTATACTCATAAATTAGGTAGATAACATATATGTTTGGTGAAACATACTGAAAGATATCATTCGTTGTAAATGATGCTGTAAGGTTACCTAGTACCTTAATATAGAACCTCAGCAGTATAGTTCTATTCGTGAGAAACCTTAAGTGTAGGAAAGCCATGGAAATGTTTGTAGCCCCTAACTACCCCTACCTACCTCCTTGACTTCCATCTTGTCCCGAAACTACTATCATTCTTAGCAGGAAAATGAACGTTAGGGCCGAGATGAGCCAGAGGAGTTTCTGAAGGGTCTCACTCAATGAAGACTTCTGTGGGTGTCCATAGATGAAAGCGATGGCACTCGCACACGTTTTATCCCCCTGTGGTGTACGTGCAGGTGCCGAAACTGCCAGATAATGGTCACTTGGCTTGCAGGATGCCTGGAAATTCTGAGAGGTTCTGCACACGGTTTGGGCTTAGTAGTTTGAACTCCCCAGTCCTTTTTTTTTTTTTTTTTTTTTTTCAATTCAGAATTATTAAGATGATGTTTTTAAGTAATCTCTACACCCAAGATGGGGCTGAAACTCACAACCCCGAGATCAAGAAAGAGTTGCACGCTCCACCAACTGAGCCAGCTGGGTGCCCCAAAGAAAACTTTAATTTCTGAGTGTCACTTTAATCTGTTTTATAAAGTTGAAGCAGCTTCTTTACAATATTTATGATAGTTCAGTTCTCTAATTGGTTTAAATTTATGGAACTTTTTTTTTTTAAGTAATCTCTACATTCAGCATGGGGCTCGAACTCATGACCCAGAGATCAAGAGTTGGATGCTCCACTGACTGAGCCAGCCAGGCACCCCCTCCAGTTGGTTTAAATTTAGATGGCCGTTTCTTTTCTAAGACTTGTCTTTGTAAACTGATAGCCTTTTCAGATAAACACAGGAATGCTGGTCTGTAAGCCTCCATGTTGAACTTCGAGTTTAGTTTACTCTTCTGCTAGAGGAGGAGAGTGATCTTATTTTTGTGGAAAATGCATTAGTTTAGGGTCTACTCACATTCGCTATAACAATCAAGTCAGTGTTTTCTGTTCAGCCAAGATGCCACGTTACCATAATTTTTCTGAGCCTTTTGACAGTACTGTGCATTTTTAGTATTACTTAAACCAGGGCTACAAATGAGATACGTGTTTTTGCCCTTATTTCTCTCTCTCCGTAGCCACTGGCTCATCTGTTTCCTCAACACTTGAACACAAATGCTGTTCATGATACTTGCTTATCTGTAGTTGCATGTCCGAGTGGTCTGCTAAAGTTTAGGCACCAAGATGCCTGTTGCAACACGGTGTTTAGATTTTCAGAATGCTCCATAAATTCTGGTTGATAATAGCTCTCATTTCTGGCTTGCCCAGGTCCTTCAAACAGAAGTTGTGGAAGTTTCTTCTGCTAGTGTTTTGCGTGTCGTTTGGGTGGAATGCTTGTGTCCAGCAGTAGTGAGCTTGCATATTTTTGTCATTTTTCTCCTTTCTAAATACAAGTAGAGGCATCCTAGGAATTGAAAAGGTCCCTGGAACAAGATTTTTATTTTATCTTTCTTTTATGGGAGCAGGGTGAAGTGTGAGTATGTGGGGCATTGGTTGGTAGGACGAGGTGGTTTTAGGTAGCTGGAGGGTCAGAAGAGTGACCGTGACCATTGATGATGCTTTCTTACAGTGGTGAAGGGTAGGACAGACAGATGGGTGAAAATAAGCAATTTCTTTATAATGCATCTTGCTAGACATAGGCCTCTCAAGTTTGAAAATAAGCAATTTCTTTAAAATGCATTTTGTTAGACCTTAGTCTCTTAATTTGGCACAGACGAATGCCAAATCTTACCGTTTAGGTTCCATAGTTTGGCAGGGCAAAGTATCCCTCATTAAATATTCGTCACATGGATTTTTGTTTTTAGTTGCAAGAATGGTGATTTCTAGGCCTTCGTTCTTGTAAGTGTGTCTTTTAGAAGTATGTAATTGGAATATATTGTCCATTCTAGGTGCTTTGCGAGGCAAATGGAAAGGAAGGGATTGTTAGGGTTCTGATTCATACGGTGTCTGGATGTACTTACGGTGGCTGTTCTCAAAGCACGGTCTGTGGACCTCAGAGGGTCTGTGAAGTCATCTTTGTAAAATACTAAAATGTCATTTGCCTCTTTCTTTTCCTTCCGTCCTTTCTTCCTTCCTTCCTTGTGTTGACATACGCAACTGTGGTGGAGAAGCAATAGTGGGTAAAAACCACGGGCACCTTAGAGCTAAACAAAACAAAACAAAACACCAAAAAGTTATAGAGAATGTCAAGTCGCTGATTTTATTAACTCTGATCCTGAGTGTGCATGTGTTAAATATCCTGTTGCACAGGATGGGAACGTGTAAAGTGCTGTGGACCAAAGTATGCCGGGTCTGGCCTCCAGGACGAGGACGGCGCTGACCTGATCGGGTTGCAGGCTGCATTGGCCGCTTTTTTCATGGAGAACATTTTTACTTGAAAGAGGGGTTGACAGACAGACTAAGATTATTCAGACAGGTATTTGGCAAACATTTTTCAGGGAGGGGAGCCTGTCCTTCAAGGAGAACAACAACTGTATTTGTCGCCGATGATAATGTTCGACCTTTCAAGCAAAAATTAGAATTTTCGGAAAATGTGTATCTGTCACCGAGCTTGACAGCTTCCCAGTAAATACTTAATAAAAAGACTTTTTTGATGAGCTCAGTGGCTTTACCAAATACGATTTTGGGAAATAGGTCAATTCCTGGAAAATCTGCATGACCCTGTGGACCAATATTTCTCAGATGGGGGATGATGTTAAGGAACTACCACTGCTTGTGGAAGAATAGTGTGGTCTTGAGGACAAGTACTTAGGAGGTTGAAACTCAACTAGCTACTTTTTTCAAAGGACAGTTTAAGTGTAATGAGATCCACAATGACCTCAAGGCTGTTCAGACACTTCCATTTTCTAGCTAAATACCTGTTTGGAAATGGATTTTCTTCATAGTCTTCAACCAAACCAGCATTGTAACAGATTGGATGCAGAAGCAGATAAGATGCAGCTGTCTTCTTTTAAGACAGATATTTTAAAAATTGGCAAAAATGTAGAACCATACACTTGCTGACTTTTTTTTAACAGAAAATAGTTTTTTAATTAAAAGGTGTTATTTCAATTAACATGTAATAACCTTGCTATTATTTTTAAATGAGTTGATTTTTTTTTAAGTTATTTATTTTGAGAGAGGGCGTGAATGAGGGAGGGGTGGAGAGAGGGGGAGAGAAAGAATCCCAAGCAGCCCCTGCACTGTCAGCACGGAGCCCGACGTGGGCTTGAAACCATGGACTGTGAGGTCATGACCTGAGCTGAAGTCAGATGCTCAACCTGCTGAGCCACCCATGTGCCCCAAATGAGTTGGTGGCTTAAAAATTTCTCAGGTTGTAATTTCTTTCTCTCTTTCTTTAATGTTTTTATTTATTTTTGAGAGAGAGCAAGACAGAGTGTGAACAGGGGAGGGGCAGAGAGAGAGGGAGACTCAGAATCCGAAGCAGGCTCTAGGCTCTGGGCTGTCAGCACAGAGCCTGACAGGGGGCTCGAACTCACAGACCGTGAGATCATCACCTGAGCTGAAGTCAGACGCCCAACCGACTGAGCCACCCAGGCGCCCCTCAGGTTGTAATTTCTAAGATGCTGGATACCTGCAGTTAGAGCCCAGATGAACTAAAGGGGTCCTGAGACCAGATGCTTGAGAAGAAAGGTATGTATGTTTCCTGTGAACCTTCCTGTGAAGGGTCCATCATTCTCTCTGCTGGGGACAACCCTGTGAGTAATTAACGTCTCAATCTGCATCATAAGTGCCAAATTCTTTGTCATCTAGATGGCTCACTTAAGGCCTTAACCTCTTTTGATCTGTCCTTTTTCCTTCTCCTGTAAGTACATCTGATTTTTAATTTTAGAATGTCTCTTGGTATCTTTTTTCTGCATTCACATTGCCGTTAACCCAGTCAGAGCACATAGTGCTCTATTCCTGAATTACTTAAGTGCCCCGGATTTTCCTAATACGTTCTTGGAACTCGAGTGTTAAATGGAATCTGAGAGTTGACTTGACTTTAATTTTGTTTATATATTCCCTGGAGATGTTACAGATAAAAACTTCTTACGGTAAAACCAAAGCAGAGTTAGAAATTAAATAGGGTCAGATGAGCACGTATTTAATGATACTGTTTGGTTAAAACTGAATAGCCAACATTAGAGCTTGTAACAGAATGCTGTAGCCTCAGGACCAGTTTTACAAATCTGTTTCTTTAATTTGGCTTGATATAACGCTAACACAGATAATGGATATTTGCATAAATATATTTTATAAAATGGTGTGTTAACTTTTTATTCGGGATAATCAGACCTAGTAGTTAACCTGAACAGTGGCACCTGGCAATCCTTGAATGCCATCTTTAATGTCAGTGTTTGAAAAGCCTATCAGGCTGTGTTGATCACTGGAGAATTGTAGAGTACTGAAATCTACATCGGATAGATACTTAATCCAATTATTTGGGAATCTCTACCAGGGAAATTTACCTTAAGTGTTTTAGCCCAGGTTCCTTTTTTTGTCAGCTGACCACCCCTGTCTTTGGTTTGGGCGCTTTCATAGCACTTAACACTATCTTACATACTAAACATTTCACTTTGTTTTTGATCATTTCCATCCAAGTAGATTTTAAGTTCATGGGGTTGCAGATTTTTGTCTGTTTGGTTTACTGCTAATTCTTCAGTTTCTGCAATAGTACCCGGTATGTGTTAGATGTTCACTAAGTGTGTGTTGAATGAGTGAATGTATATTAACACTTCTCTCTGTTCAAATTCTAAACTCAAATGCTCTTTTCTGTGTAATGTGCCTAATGCTGTCTTCGCAGCTGGGGCAAAGATCTGTTTTTCTGGCTGTCTTAAGCACACCTAAACTGGACTTGAATTGTATAGAATCCTTTTGGTTCGTCTGATCAGTGCATGTGTATCAGAGCACAATTACTTTCCTTGGTTCAGATTCTGTAGTTCTATTAGTGCAGCCTAAATGTGCATTATCTTTTTAAGTAGACATCATCTTAAAGCTTTTATGGAGTTTTTTGTTTTTTTTTTTTCTTCCTTTTAAATTGTTCAAATACAAGGTTATCTCAGTTTTAAAATAGTACAATTATATGTGGGAATCTTCCCCTCAATTTTGTTTGAAGTTAAGGTTCATAAAAGTACCGGTTGCCCTTGATTACTGCCTGTTCTTTTTAACTTTGTTTTCAAATTAGTTCTAATCATTTTTTTTTGTTGTTTTTCCTATTTAACATTTTACATCGGATTTTAATACTTTTTAATGTATTTTTGTTCTGTTTATCATTTTATTTATTTATTTTTTTTTTTGAGAGAGGCTGTGCACTTGCACAGGGGAGGGGCAGAGAGAATCCCAAGCAGGCTCCACACCATGCCCAGCGCAGACCCCTCCCTCGTGGGGCTCAATCTCATGATTGTGAAATCATGACTTGAGCTACCCTGATGTCCCTGTTTAGCATTTTAAAAAGTGGATGTCATTTTGTTTGTGTGTTTAAGGTTTTGTTATTAAGTAATCTCTATACCCCACCCTACGTGGGGCTCAAATTTATAATTCTAAGCTCGACAGTCACATGTTCCACCAGCTGAGCCTGCAGGCTACCCAAAAGTTGATGTCATTAAAAAATTTTTTAAAAAATGTTTTTATTTATTTTTGAGACGGAGGGAGACAGAGCATGAGCAGGGGAGGGGCAGAGAGAGAGGGAGACACAGAATCCAAAGCAGGCTCCAGGCTCTGAGCTGTCAGCACAGAGCCTGACGCGGGACTTGAACTCATGGACTGTGAGATCATGACCTGAGCTGAAGTCGGATGCTTAACTGACTGAGCCACCCAGGCGTCCACGTCGATGTCATTTTAAAAGTGAATGTCTTTAGGGGCGCCTGGGTGGCGCAGTCGGTTAAGCGTCCGACTTCAGCCAGGTCGTGATCTCGCAGTCCGTGAGTTCGAGCCCCGCGTCAGGCTCTGGGCTGATGGCTCAGAGCCTGGAGCCTGTTTCCGATTCTGTGTCTCCCTCTCTCTCTGCCCCTCCCCCGTTCATGCTCTGTCTCTCTCTGTCCCAAAAATAAATAAATGTTGAAAAAAAAAAAAAAGTGAATGTCTTTATATTTGGTTGTTGTAGAACTTAATTCTCTCTTTCTTTGTGTGTGTGTGTGTGTGTGTGTGTGTGTGTGTGTGTGTGTGTTTTAAAAACTTTATTTTGGAATAACTAGATTTCGGTAACCCTGGTACATTTGTCAAGATGTAGAAAGCAACATCAGTATGATACCGTTAATTAAACTAGAGACTTTATTTGGATTTTACCAGTTTTTCCACTGATGTTTGTTTTTTTTCTGTCCCAGGATCCAGGCCAGAGACCATACCACACTGAATGATCTTAGGCCTGCACATCTGTGACGGTTCCTCAGACTCTCCTTGCTTTCAAGTCCTCTTGATAGTTTTGAGGAATATTGGTCAAGTATTTTGCAGAAATGTCCCTTGGTTTGGGTTTGTCTGATTTTTGTTTTTTCTCCTGCTCTAGACTGAGGCTATGGGCTGTGAGGTTTGGGGGAAGGATACCACAGAAGTGACATCCCTTCTCATCACATCGCGTTACATTGTGCATGACGACCGCGTGGCTCATCCCTGATCTTTTAACCATAATCACTTGAGGGTGGTGCCTTCTGGGCTTCTGTGCTGTGACCTTACTGTTTCCCGAGCCATACTCTCCCGTGGCAGCCAGTTACTGAGTCCAGCCCGTGCTCACGGAGAAGGGACCTGAGCTCTCCCTCTCCTGTTACAGAATTATTATTATTTGGAATTCCTTGTAAGGGAGATTTGTCCCCCCCCCCCCCCATTAATTTATTAACCACTTATTTCTGTCATGGACTCATGGATACTTATTTTGTTAATTCGGTTACTCTAATCCCATTGTGATTTAGTTTGCTACTCAAGTTCCAGCTTTGGCTGAGCAGGACCGTAACCCAGCCTGAGTCCTTGCGGACCGAGGCGGGGGGGGGGGGGGGGGGGGGGGGTGGCCTGAGACGGAGTCTTGACTGGTTTGGCTCCGGGTTCCTCGCTCACCGTCTTCCCTTCCTTTCATAGGACACACGGTCTTTATTTCCCCTCAGGCAGGAGATCTGCTTCTCGGGCAATTAATTTTTGTCTTACCAAGAGTAACATCGACATGTCGCTCTAAATTCTCTTTGTATCTGTCTCCTTCTTACCTGCAAATCTTAATTACTGTTAACTTATATTTGAGTTTATTAAAACAGTGGATTTTTAACTTAGAAAAATAAATGAAATTGGGCCGCCTGGCCAGCTCTTGATCTTGGGGTCGTGAGTTCAAGCCTCAACGTTGGCTGAGAGTTTAACTTGGAAAAAAATAAAATAAATGAAATTGTTAATGAGACAGCCGCCCTCAAAGCATTTTAAACATAAAAGCACTATTGAAGACTGGCAGTTTTTCAAAATGGGCAATTTTATGGCATTCTTACTCAAGTAAAAAGACATTCTAGTTAGGGAAGGACATCAAGAATATTGTCGTCGTCATATTTAAATTTTGTTAGGTTTGGATTTGACATTATTGAGTCTGGTAGTCCGTAAAGAGTCGAGTTAGTGCTATTAATTTAGTTAGGGAGGATAAGTAGTACATGTAGTTTATTATTTAGTTTTCTTAAGACAAGTAGAAACAGAACCGGGCAAGACTAACTACATGGCTAGTGCCTTGATTCAGCAAATCACTTAGGAATGAAGAACCTTTAAAGAGAGGCATCGGGGGAACGGAAAATGCCTAGGGAACTTCTTTTTTTTAATTCCTTGTCCTTGACTGAGTAAGGAGGGAGGGGCAGGGATACCATCTTCAGTAAAGGGCCCTCGCAGGTTGGACCCGGGGGACAGGAACGCTGGTTCTTTGGGCTGTGTGTCCTGTCCCCAGAGAGGTGGAGACGTGTGTCCTGGCATGTCGCAGGAGCTGTACAGACCAGAGGATGGAGGAGGCTCCTTACCAG
The DNA here is from genome assembly GCF_022079265.1 of Lynx rufus. Taxonomy (NCBI): domain Eukaryota; kingdom Metazoa; phylum Chordata; class Mammalia; order Carnivora; family Felidae; genus Lynx; species Lynx rufus. The sequence goes on along the minus strand of NW_025814856.1, from coordinate 162,431,937 downwards.
GTGGGCAGCAGAGCCCCACTGTTGTAACTGGGCCCTCTGGTGATGCCCTCACCGTGACCGCGAGGAGATGCTCACCAGAACACATCTGTTAATTCGGGCAGGGTTGTGCGCGTACCTTCCACACGAGAATGTGTCTCAGGCCCCTCTGTCTCACGTGGCAGGAAAACCCGAGCCGAACTGGTTTACGACCCCCCAAAAAAGGAGGGCATTTCTTGGCTCGTGTAACTGAGGTTCTGGAGTTGGTTCGGCAAAGCTCGCCTGGTTCAGGTCTCAGTGAGGTGACGAGAGCCCAGGTCGCGGCTTTGCGTGTCTCTTCCTTTGCCGTTACTGACTCCATTTTTTGCAGGCTCTTTTCAAGCGTGCGGGTTTGCTTCCAGGGTTGTTTGGTAGCGTCCATCCAGGTTCGAGTCTCAGTGGAGGAGTGAGCATTCTTGTCCCTGCTTGGGAGGGAGCCTCCTGAGATTTTCCCTGTGACCAGACCGGTCTGGTCACGTGTCCGGACTGTGTGCCGGGAGCGGTGGGCTGCTGGGAAGGTCCAGAGCAAGTGAGCTGATGCCGGGTGGCAGAACAGCGCCACGTCTGCTCTAGGGGGACAGCTGGATGCCGGGGCTTGTGTTCCGAATATCGGGGTTTGGTTGATTCGTACAATAGCCTCGAGACTATGTAATTTTCCTTGATTTTATTTAACCTGTAAGTAGGTAGGCTATTCTGTAAGGTTTTGCTGCATTGTATTACGGTTTCGACGGTCTCCTGCCATGATCGGGTCTGTCTTTTGAATTAAAGAATACCTGTTGTTTTGGTTTTACTGCATATAGGTAGAATCCTGTTTTAGTGACCACAGCTGTACTCTCTGTTTTGAATGAGAGAAGCTATTCATATTCTGGATAAAAGTCATATAGTACCATTTCACCTATGGAACTAAACAGATCTGTGAGAAATTCATAAATTGTATGTATTCGCAAATCCTCATCCATTTAGTGCCATGTCATTTTATTTTTTAAAGTTTCAAGTTTGTTTATTTTGAGAGAGAAAGAGGGCCCTCAAGCAGGGGAAGGGCAGAGAGAGGGAGAGAGAGAGAGAATGTCAAGCAGGCTCCGTGCTGTGAGTGCATCGCCTGACTCGCTCAAAACCACGAACCGAGAGGTCGTGACCTGAGCCCAAGTCAAGTTGGACGCTCAACGGCCTTAGCCCCCCAGGCACCCTGCCGTGTCATTTTCACATAGGTTTCTTTCTGCTGATGTATGAATATTTGGAACTGTAGCTTAATATTTGCTGGGCTGTGGTGTGGTGGAAAACAGTTGGAAAACCTGATCCGAGGCTGCCACTCGCTGGGAAGGGTGAGGGCCGCCTGACATCTGGAGGCTCACTACTCCGTTTTTCTGCGTGTGTTTGGTGCTGGCGGCCAGCTGTGAGGTACTGATGTTACCCTTAGTTTGGTAAAGATCTGTAAGGCCACGTCAACTTCCTTAGTAAAAAGAATTCCAGAAGCTCCTGGTCGTATGCTCCGGACCTGTTGATGGGTGGGACATCTGGACCATAGGGTCCTAATTGTCTCTGAGACTCATCTCCTTGGGGGTTTCTCTGGAGTGGGGCACAGGAACTGTGCCCCTGCGTGGAAAGTCCTGCCCTTTTCCTACCTGGGCACAGCTGGACTCTGAGCAGTTCCCGGTCAGCATGCGTTAATAGACCTGTTGTCTGCGTTTGTTTTAAAATGTACTTGCCAGGCACACAGCCAGGCTCTGCGATTTTACAAATGAATAAAAATGGTTCTTGCTACTGAAGAACTTACAGTGGGGATGTGTTGGATTGAAAAACATGAAAATAGGATTTTAATATGTTGTAAATGCTGTGATAGTGGGAGAGGGTTTATTTTATATAAAACGTTATAAATGGTGCCTTAAATTTTATTACTTTTTAGTGGACCAGCCTGTTTATCCCTGTGCTTTCAAACAGTCCAAACATTTTTAGATTTATTTCTTAGATTGTTATTCAGAGGTCGTGATCCTTGTATTTGGATAATCTCCTGTAAGTGAATTACCATAATTTTACCTGTTTCTTCTCTATTGGGCGTATGTACCAGACCATCCTGTAGCTTAAAGCCTTCACTGATGTACTTCTTTATTTGGAGGAGTTGTGTGAAATTTATAAACGTGGAAATTTATCCATACATGCTGTCTTACAGAGAGGTTGGTTCCATAATCGATTTTGAAATGTTCTCTTGTTGATCTTGCAACTTGTACATTTATACCTTTGGTCAGAGAGGCTGTTTTATTGTGACATACTTTATCAGAGATAAAGTTACTAATGGTAGAAATGCCATGGAAGGGATTCCAGACTATTCAACAAGGAGGATTCTCGGCTGAAAACAGGAAATGGTGATTGATGGAATGATGCCCCTTCACCAGCACATAAAATGTGTACCTTAAAAAAATGAACCGTGGTAGTCCCTGTCTTCACATCAGAAGTGCCATGTTCTGCTGGAACTTTCCTCAGGTGCAGGGGTGCTACCTCCAAGGACCAAGAGTTTGTCAAGGCAGCAGATGGGGTAGTTGTGATGAGTTATATGAGCTAATGAAGCAAGATAATCCCTTTTTATCTGATGGCTTTCCCTTCTAGTTCCTAGGCCTTTGAAGTGCCGTAAGTCTGAAAAGGATTTGCACCGAGTTACCTGAGCTCATCTGTTAACTGGCAGATAGGAAAGCAGACGATGGCCACCAAGTTATTTCTCAAATAAAGCCCCAGTTTCTTCCTGCCTTTGGTGTCTTTCTGCTCCGCCTCAGCATCTTCTGTCTTCCACACTGTGTGCTTTGCCTCAAAGATGGGGTCGCCCTCCTGAGTTCAGTCTTCTCGGGGTTTAGGGCTGTTATCTTTGCTCTACGTCAGCAGCCCAAAGGTGAGGTCACACTATCCTTTTCACGTTATCTCTGTGGCCTCCTCCAGCTGACTTCTCTCAAGTTCTGAAGCCTGTTTATTCTCCTCATTCCCTCAGTGCCTGTAATACGGGGTCCTCAGCTAGTTTGGTGACCATCTTTGCTCATGGGGCCTGCCCGCTGGCCTGCCCGCCTTCAGAGTCCCGTATCTAGCTGTCCTCTGCTCATACCTTAGGGTCCCTTCCGATTTCTCTTGGCCTTTTGAAATCCAGCCCAGCTTTGAAGGTTGAGTTGTCACCTTTGTTGCCCCTTACCGCCCCCCCCCCCCCCCCCCCCCCCCCCCGCTTTTTCCTGTAAGTCTCAGTGTGTTTTCTTCTTTTCAGCCTTGTTGGGTGGGACCTAAGTTCCCTAAGGGCAAGTTCTGTGTCTTTGTGTAGTCTCGGTCTGGCCTATCTAGTCTATCACGCGCTTGTCTTGCCGCTCTTTCAGCCTGAGAAATCCACACATCTGCTTTCTTTGTCATCGGTGGGTTGACTCTTCTGACAGAAAGTTACCCGCTGACCTTTGGGCTCCCTGCCTTCCTGCAGATCTTGTCTCCTTAGGCGCTTTCTCTTTGCCCGAGGGCTTTCTCCGACGGGGAAGTGAAGCCCTGCTCAGTTGTCAGTTGCTCAATCCGGGGCATCATCCCCTCCTATACTTCAGTCTTCCCCGAGTTTTCAGCAGTTCTTGTTCCTTTTCTCTCCTCACCAGTGTGGTCTCAGAAGCCGCCCTCACCTCTGGTGCCCAGACCGTGTTGCAGCCCCCCAACCTCCTCTCTGCTGGTCTGCTGCTCTTTGCAAAATGTCAGTCTCCCTCTCCCCTTTTATTTATTCTGGCTTTCCTTTGCTCTTAGATAAACTAAAGCAAACGTCCTTCGTGTGACGGCTTTGCACCTTGCACCATCTGACAGAGAACTGTCCTAATCTTTTGAAGATACAAGTATGATTTTCTATTTATTTATATTTAATTTTTTCACAAGTTTGATTTTAATACTTTGAGAAGCAGATGTTCTGGTTTAGACTTAAAATGGGGACTCTGTGTTACGACTTCGGCATCTGGGGAATGATGGGCTGTCCCCACATGCAAACATAATTGCTTCCTAGAGCCCGCAACTACAGATAAGGTGGAAGAATTTACTCGGCATTTGCTGCATTTTTTGTTTGCTGGCCGGGACATCCCTCGTGTGAGTAGAGGTGGCACAGGGGGCAAAAGTACAGACTTTTCTCCCTGTGCTGAAGGTGAGAAGCCTGGTTAATTAAAAGTGTGCGGGGAGAATGCTTGAGTTTGCACCAGACGATGTACTGTGTACTTCCTACTGTGAGTGCTGTGTGTATATTTTGCTGTTTCAGATTTCCCTTTTTCAGTTACATTCTTCATTTATGCCTGTAGCTGCTAATTTAATGATCAGAAACTTAAAGTATGTGTCTGTTTTTTTGCTCCAGAAGTCTCATAGACTAAAACCCAGCTTGTTCGAGTATTTCTGTAATAGAGTTATTTCCGTAATGGGGTCGATCACGTTTCTGTAAGACGGTTGTCCTTTGGGAGTAGAGAACCTTTGTAACTCAAAACGCCTCTTAAAAGTTGTATTAAGTAAACGTTTAAACTTTGAATGAAATGTTTTACATTTAACCCTACAGAACGAATGAGCACCCCCCCCTTCTTGGAAGTATCAACAGTGTCATGTATTATTTACTTTGTTTGTTAGTTTGCTGGGGATTGAAACGCAAGTGATCATGTTCAGGCTGGTTAGATTAGTGATTTTAATATGAAACCATTGCTTTTAGAATAATCATGGGCCAGACTGGGAAGAAATCTGAGAAGGGACCGGTTTGTTGGCGCAAGCGTGTAAAATCAGAGTACATGCGGCTGCGGCAGCTCAAGAGGTTCAGGCGGGCTGACGAAGTTAAGGTACAGCTTTATCTTTTGTGCAGTGCACCTACGGTTAAGGGTCGTTCCCCCTCCCCGCCCCCCAAAGAGAAGTTTCAATTTGCAAAGGGTCCATTTTCAGCCAAGGTCATGTTTATAGTAAAGATAAACGAAGGCTTGGAAGCCAAGGGCCTTGATCTGTCTTAATTAGCATAAAGATTGTACCAGGCACCGTAATGATAATGGAAAGATTGTAATCTAATGGCTGTTCAATCTGCTTAGAAATCACTGTCTTTTTAGTGTATCTTTTGTATTGCATGTGTAGACTCTGGACCCCCATACAAAGGAATGTGTTTCATGGTTTTGTGTTTCTAAAGTCATTGTGATTTCGTTTTTATATCATGTTGACAAAATAATAGGTGTGGTGTGTTTGTGTTACTCGAATGTGGGGAAACTACAGTTTAGTGTAAAATCTATATGTGTTTGCAGGAATGCTCCTGATATTTTTGAGAAATCACTAGATTTTAACCTGCTTTGGAGATACTACCAATTTTCTAACAATGAACAATTTCTCTTCTCCTCTCCTCCATTTTTTTAAAGAGTATGTTTAGTTCCAATCGTCAGAAAATTTTGGAAAGAACGGAAATCTTAAACCAAGAATGGAAACAGCGAAGGATACAGCCTGTCCACATCCTGACTTCTGTGAGCTCATTGCGCGGGACCAGGGAGGTTGGTTAACTCACGCACTGGAGTGATTATCAGTGCATTCTGGTTTTTGCTGTTGGAATGTTGGCTGGTTATTGATAGGAAGTCACTCACTTCTGGAAGTCCATCTGTTCACTGCTATTTCTTTCTAATGTGCAACTAACTGTTGGTGGCTGCCTTAGGTAACACTACGAGCTACTCCTGTAAGAGAGCTGTAGCGTTTAGAATATATTTTCACTGTTACCAGGTAGATTCGTAGATTTTTATAGGATTGTGGATTTTAAAAAGTTTTTAAACTAAATACTCTTTAATGTCCTCATCAGATCACTATTTAGAGCAAGGCTTTCTGACTCGTAGTTATCTTTCTTTCTGCCCCTTAGTGTGAATTAGCCATGCTACAAGAAATGTTTCCTTTTCATGCATATTCACACACTAAGAAAGTTATTTGTTATTGGAACATTTTGTTCAAATTCTAAGGCTCTCTAAGAATTTTAAATTCAGTGTTGAGAGATCAGAAGTCCTTTTATATAGCATTTTCTAAATGAAGAAAGTAGATCTTAATCCTATTTTCAAAAGAAGGTAATAAACGTATGGCAGATTTTATAATTAAATGACACATGAGACACAGTGGCAGCAAAATGAGAAGAAAATGGCAGAAGCTTAAAAACTATAGAACCCAGTCAGTAGGGTTTTATGCAAAGCATTTTGGTTTAAGTACCTGTTTTATATAGGAGAAGATGGCATAGGCGGTGGAATGCTATTTGAAAGGGCATCAAAACAGAAGGAAGAAAGCGCTTTGGAGTTTATTAAGTTACACCGTGCAGTGGGTAATTGTTTATCTGAATGTCTAGACATGGAAAAAGCATCTAGACAGTGGGCTCTGTTCAGTGAGGTTATGATATTTATGAAATACTGTAATAAACAAGAATTTGCTACCGCGTGAGACCTGTTGAGATTGTGACACACTGGCTTCAGAGCAACTTGTCGGTGCTGTCACAGTAGCCCAGTCCTAGTGACTGGGTCATGGTGTGGTGGTCTCGGTGGTGACACATGACTTGGAATGATTCTTAGTCATTTATTCATTTTGCCAGGTGACCCCTCTTTAAAGCCTGGGCTCGCAGTTGTGTAGATAAATATCATATGCTGCTAACAACACCTTCCGCACCATCTGGGATAGGTCAGGGCCCGTGTGTTAGGGGTAAATGACTTCTATTCATATATTAAGGGTGAAAGGAATTCGTTTCTATGCTAGTCAGAATGTTCTCAAAAGGAATAAGGATGGGGCTTCTAAGTAATTATGTGAAAGTTTTGTCTGGTGACCTTTTGGAAACTTTGAGGTAAAGGAAAAGGAAACCTTGTTCCTTCTCCCCAGAGGAATAGATCTTAGAAATCTGGAGGAGGAAGTAGACACACGGAGTACATGCTTTTTGCCACCCATTGCAAATCTCAAAATGCTACCAAAAGTCCAGCTTTTATTTATAAGTAAAAGTTGATGGCAGTAATGATTTCTGACCCAGTGCTGGGTACTCTGCACACGTGAACCTCATTTAATGTTTGTGATGGTCATCTTATGCTCCCCCCCCCCCCCCACCCCATGAGGACACTGAGCCTTGGAAGACTTCAGTCAGTTTGCTTGCTCTAATGATCTGATGTGGGCCTAGAAGAGTACACTTTGCTCAGACACGTTAAAAAAGGAGTCAAGTTCGCTGTTTATGTCCAAGTTGAATTGTTCATGATGTAACCTTAAGTACAGATTATTCAAATGAATACTTACTGATTGAATTTTGCTTTTAATTTTGTCAAATGGAGATAAATTATTGAGTGTAAAGATATCTAACTTTTTAATGTGAGTTTATATGAGAAATTGTAGAAGAAGTTAGCATTTTAATAGAACAAAATTCTTTTCTAAACTTAGTGCCCCATGCAGGTTGAGGAAAAACCATTTTCACAAAATAGGATGATGGGAAAGGAGGAAAATCACCCCCAGCCTCAGGAACTCTGTTTTTGTTGCCTGGAACTCTGACCCGGTCAAATCTGTTAGTTTTCGAGCTACTCTTGAGAGCTGATTCTGCTTCAAGTGATTCATCTTTTACTTCCCCCTTTAAAACCATCATCGCTGACATTTGGAAGCTGAACGTTTATACAGTTTGTGATAAGCTTTTTGGCGTTCTCACAATAAAAATAATAAAATTTTAGGACTGAAAAGGACTTTAATGATCTCTGTCTGATCTCCTTACTTTTAAGATGAGAGTATATCCGTGTTTATCTTTCTTCGGTTTGAGCATTCCCAGCTGTACGTCAATTTCTTTTATATGCTTTAAAAGTTGGGAGTCCGAAGTAGGTCAGAAGCAGGAGGAGAAATAAGAGGTAGTGTGTTTTGCAAAGACTTTCCTAGTAGTAGGCTTGGCAGAAGTTCAGACTGCAATGTTGCTCCAAACACCTGACGTCTGTGGCCTTCAACATTGGGAAGTGCTGTTATAACATTGTTTTAATTAGCTGCTTATTTTTATAAGCTGATCCTTTGCAAGTGCTGCGTCTTCAGTTGAAATCTTTTGTGGCCTGAACACCATTCAATGACAATTTTCAGTTTTTCACTCAAGTCTTAGACTTCAGTCCCTTCTGTGTTTGTAAAGTAGATGTGTTCAGTTTTAAAACGACAGGTTTTTGTCTGGGTTAATTTAGCGGAGACCGTCTGACACAGGCTGCTGTGACCTGATGGGGTGACCGCCCTCGGCGCCGACTTCAGATCAAGGGGCTCTGCAGTTGCACTTAGAGGCCACATCTTCCATGTGCCGTTTTCTTAGCGTGTGTCCCGAAGGCGCTTGCGGCCGCTCACTTTCCGGCGTCGAGGTTATAGAGCCTGTGCGGAAGTGCCCGTCGAACGTTGGCACAGGAGGCGCCCCTAGTTTTCTTTTTAAAAGTAGTTCTGACTTCTTGAAGACAGTGGCTGTATGTTTGACATTGATCTCCTTTGCCCTTCAGTTAATCTTTTGAAGGAGCTTTCATTTGAAAAATGTCACTAAGAGAAATACACACCAAGGGTTGTGCACCTTACCGATGTAATATGTGGCTGTTTATACAATCAGTTGCTTGTATAGGTGACTTTCATTAGTTTGTCTTCTCAGTCAAAAAACTTGATCTCCTGTAAGCCTTCGCGTCGGTAGCCCTGATCTTTGTCGTGTCTGTTTTCCAGTTTGCATGAAGAAACTGGTTTAGGAGCTACTCTTGTAGTTCTTTAGTGCATTTCTTTTGAACATTTGTCCATTTCTTGCTAAAAACCAGAGGGCGCTTTACTTCATCGATTGTTCATGTTGAGATTTTTATCATCTGTGTGTATTATGACTGAAAGAGGCTTGCGCAAATGATGTGTCTTCTGGCCAAGTGGTAGGATTGGTTTAGTAATTTAAAAATAGCCCGCCAATATGCATTTCCAGATTCTCAGGAGAATTTAATGTTCTTGTAAGAATTTTGTGTCATGTTTACTGATGAAAATGGCGAGAATTTTGTATGTCAATTTAAATGTGGAGCTACTTCAGGATGTCTGACACAAGCAGCATCATTAGAAAGACATCATAGTCCTCATTTATGAAGAGTTAAAAATTTTTAACATTTTTTTTATTTCTGAGAGCGCCAGCGGGGGCAGGGCAGACAGAGGGGGACGGAGGATCTGAAGCTGTCTCTGCGCTGACAGCAGCGAGCATATGCAGGGCTTGAACTCACGAACTGCGAGCTCATGACCTGATCCAAAGTCAGCCGCTCAACCCAGCTAGCCAGGTGCCAGGTGCCCCAAGAGTTAAACAATTTTAACAATTTAACAATTTTGATTTTCCTAGTAATATTTGAAATGATTATGAGTTCATCACGTAACATTTAATGTTTACAGATTATTTTTTGGAGGGGGAAGAGGCTTCTATCAAAATAACAGTGTACGTTCTTTTATATGTTTGCAGTTTGGACTTGCTGTTTTTATTGAAGGAGACAAAAACGTGGTCTCTTTAGACATAAACACGTGATTGCATTATTTATTGACTCATAATGCACTTTCCTCCGTTAATTGTAAATAGAAATTTAGTTACTGTTTACAAAGATATGCTAGTGTACCTAGTACATAATTTAGCCCTCTTCAGTACACCGTCAACTTTAAATACAGTAACGTGCTTTCTTTCCTTTGTAAATGTTGAGATTGTGGAACCAGGAGGTCTAGGTTCTCAGCCATTTGAGCAAATATGGTAGCGAGCTGGGTCATTTTTCTCATGTCTTAGAAATAAATGGATGGCTGTCAGTCTGAACATAGCCATCCTTTCTTGTTGCCTCAAGGAACTGGTTTCTAAGTCGCTTTCTGCTGCTCTTTGCCTCTCTTGAGTGCTGGTTGGTGTTTATTTGGAGAGTTCAGTTCTGTCTTCCTTAACTCTGCCAGTCCTTCCCACCATATTAACTTCTCACATCATTTCAGCCTTTGCTTCCTTTCTGGATTTCTTTTCTTTTTCCTTTTTTTTTTTTTTTCCAATATATGAAGTTTATTGTCAAATTGGTTTCCATACTTTCTGGATTTCTTTAGGCTGAAATAGATGGAGCATTTTCTGAAGTGACCATAAAGGAGGCTTTCCTTTTATTTACTTATTTTTTTTTGAAAGGAAACTAATGGGTTTTATAATGCTTTTCCAAAAGGACATTAAAAAAAAAAGGTCACTTGAGATGTCGGAGTTTATATTATCAATATGCTGTAATTAAATATATATCATACACTTGATGTATGAGTTTATTTTTTAAACTTAAGATTCTCTATCTTATTTGAAAAGTGAGTTTTTAAAAAATGTCAAATGTTTATTTTGTGCAACGAATAAACCAGAAGTTGCTTTTAGTTTGCTGGTTTTCAGCTAGAACATTGTGTAAATAGTTGGTATTTTACATACATTGTCACCTGTTTAGTTGACTACAAAGATCAAGACCAAAAATCGTTGATCTACAAAGACCAGTTCTTTTCCCAAAATGCAAGACCAAATTTTGACAGCCATTTAAAGAACCAGTTGAGCCAGAAGAAGTGCTTGTCTAGCTTGCATTGTTAAAAATTGTTTATTGCTCTGAAGAAATAAGAGAAATAAGATTTTATTAGACCTTGAACTTCTGGGATAACATGGATTGACTGAAATTTACTGCTTAGGATTCTGCTTTATCTTCTTTTAATAGATTTTATAAAAGAATACCACTTGAGTACCGTTTGGGGGGGTTGGGCAGAGTTCTCAGCTACCTTATATCGATTGAGGCAGCTTTATACCAGGTCACATGAATATCTGTTGGGTTAATGAAACTTCTTATTGTTCTCTTCAACTAAAAGGCCATTGCAAAATGACTCTTGAAAATTCAGATAACACGGAAATAATATAAAACAGACGGCAAAAGTTTCTGTAGCACAACTCCTGTGATTTTTGATTTTTTCTGATCTCTTTCTCTATATATGATAACATGTTAATAATGATAATATTTATTATTATCATTATACAAATAATTATGTAAATTTTGTATAAATAATTGTCATATATAAATAATACACTATTTTAAGAGGTTTCTGGCCAGGGATGCCTGGCTGGCCCAGTCAGTCTGAACCAGGATTCTTAATATCAGGGTCCTGAGTTCAAGCTCCATGTTGGGTGTGGAGCTTACTTAAAAAATAAAAGGTTACTGGCCAGATAAAATGTGCCTGCCAATTTGGGCCATCACTGAAACAAAAAAAACTATGTTTTAAAGTATAGTTGACATATGTTACATTAGTTTCAGGTGTATAACCTAGTGATTTATCTTCTCTATACCTCATGCTGTGGTCACTACAAGTGTAGTCCCCATCTGTCACCATATACTATTTTCAGTATCATTGACGATATTCCCTATGTTGTGCCTTCTATTCCTGTGACTTTTTCCATAACTGGAAGCCTGTATCTCTCCCCCCATCACCCATTTTGCCCATCTTCCCACCCCCCACATTTGGGCTGTCACTTTAAATCCTCTGTCCAGGTCCTCATTCTCTAAGAATGCAGTGTTCAGTGTTTGATGACTGGATATAACATCATTTATTGCCCTATTCTTTTTTTTTTTTTTTTTGAAGGTTTATTTAGTTTTGAAAGAGAGGGAGAGTGGGAGCAGGGAGGGGCAGAGAGAGAAAGAGATCCCAGGCAGGCTTCAGGTTTGGCACAGAGCCTGACTTGAGGCTCAGCTCACTGACCACACAGGCTCCCTGCCCTATTCTTAATTGATAAACATTTATTTTTTAGTTTTTATTTTTGCAATTAGTATTTTAGCGAATACCCTTCATTGTACATCTTTGTATCATTGAGTAATTTTGTAGAACTTCCTAGAAATAGGATTACTCAGTCAAGAGGATATGCATATTAAGTTAAAATTTTTTTTTTTTATTTTAGAATGCAAGGCAGGGAGAAGGGCAGAGGTAGGGGGAGAGAGAGAATCTCAAGCAGGCTCCATTTTCAGTGCGGAGCCCAAAGCTGGGCTCAATCCCACAACCCTGGGATCATGGCCTGAGCCGATATCAAGAGTTGGGACACTCAACCGACTGAGCCACCTAGGCACCCTGCGTATTTAAATTTTTATAGATATTACCACATTGTTTCCCCAAAAGATTTTCCGTCTTCACCTTCCCAGCTGTTGATGGTAGTGTCTCTTCCTCTCTGTTCCCAACGCATAATACCAGTCTTTTGGATCTTTGTCAGTGTGATAGGTAAGACGTTATTACAGTTTGCTTGCTTTTCTTTACTCATTCAGTGAGGCTGAGTTTCTATTGTCTGTTTATATTTCTTCTCTGAAGTGACTGCTAGGGTGTTGGATCTATTAAAATTAGGTTGGACTGTTTCTTAGGATTTTTAAGGACTTTTTGTATATTGTTAAATATTCAGTTATTTATCATGTTTTGCAGATTCCCACTCCCTTCTTCCCATTTTGATGTTATTCCTGGTGTATTTTGGTTCATGAAAGTTTTATTTTTTTTTATTAAAAAACGTTTAAAATGTTTATTTTTGAGAGGGAGAGAGAGAGAGAGAAAGTGTGAGCAGGGGAGGGGCAGAGAGAGGGGGGACAGAGGATCCGAAGCAGGCTCTGCACTGGCAGCAGAGAGCCTGATGTGGGGCTTGAACTCCTCAACCATGAGATCATGACCTGAGCTGAAATCAAAGTTGGATGCTTAAAACGACTGAGCCACCCAGGCACCCCAAAGCTTTAGTTATTTTTAATTTTTCTCAGATGTGGGCAAATGTCACTTTCAATTTTTATTTTTAAAAAATTTTTAAAGTTTATTTTGAGAGAGAGCGCACACGCACATGTGTTGAGAGCTTGCGCGTGAGGTGGGGAGGAGCAGAGAACCAGAGAATCCCAAGTAGGCTCCACCCTTCAGCAATGAACCCGACCTGAGCCAAAATCAAGAGTTGTACGCTTCACTGACTGAGCCACCCAGGCGCTCCCTTTTTAAATTTTAGACAGGGCAAGCCTGAGAGGGGGAGAGGGCAGAGGGAGAGAGAGAATCTCAAGGAGGCTCCGTGCTCAGTGCAGAGCCTGACTCAGGGCTCAGTCCCACCACCCCGGGTCATGACTTGAGCTGAAATCAAGGGTCGGATGCTCAACCAACTGAGCCACCCAGGCACCCCAAGACTGTCCAACATTTTAAAAGATGACTGGGCATATTTAGGATTTCAAAATAGTAGGATGTACCTTATAGGGAGAGAAGAAGAAATTCTTTATTCATACTATTAGGCAAATACCGGTTTATAGAAGTTTTAAACGTTTACATAGTCAAATTAGAATTTCTTTCGATTTCTGTGTTTCTAAAGGCTTAGAAAGTAAAGATTATAAATTACCTCTCTAGTTTTCATGTTTATATTTTATTTATTTAAAAAAAATTTTTTTTTTAAAGTTTATTTATTTTGAGAGAGAGAGAGTGGGAAGGGGTGGAGAGAGAGAGGGAGAGAGACCATTGCAGGCGGGCTCTGTACTGTCAGTACAGAGCTGGATGCCGGGCTCGAACTCACAAACTGTGAGATCATGACCTGAGCTGAAGTCAGAGGCTTAACTGACTGAGGCACCCAGTGTCCCTAAAGATTTTGTTTTATTTTATATTTTTAAAAATGTATTTATTGTAGAGAGAGAGAGAGAGAGTGTGGGTGCATGTGTGTGTGTCGGCGGGGGGGTGGGGGGTGGGCAGAGAGGGAGAGAGAGAGTCCCAAGCAGGCTATGTGATGTCAGTGTAGAGCCTGACGCTGGGCTCGATCTTGCATGAGATCACGACCTGAGCTGAAATCAAGAGTTGGACGCTCAACCACCTGAGCCACCCAGGTGCCCCTAAAGATTTTAGTTTTAAGCAATCTCTGTATCCACCATGGGGCTAGAACTCACAACCCCAAGATCAAGAGTCACATGCTCCACCGACTGAGCCAGCCACATGCCCCTCACTTGTATATTTTGATACTTAACCTGTTAGGAATTTCCTTTGGTATGAAAAATGAGTGGGGGATTTGGTTTTTAATATTTTTCTCTTTTAGCTTTTCTAGTTGTTTCAACCAACACTACTTAACTGAGTAGTCAGTGGACAGTAAAGGAGCAGTCACAAGTCTTTCCTGCAAAGATCAACCGAATTGGCCTACCCGAGTGGTGGTCCCCAGAGCAGATCTCCACCTGAGCCAGGACTTAGTGCCTCTCCTCAGAGACCACGGCCTAGTGCGGGTCTGGTGTCTCCAGCGTAACTCGGGCCTCTGGTGCCCTGACTTGTTCAGCCTCACGTCTGCTCCTGGAAGCAAGGCTTCAGAATGATCGTGGTGCCACGGCTTATGGAAACCAGGGACTTAAATAAACCTCTGTCTTCCATTTCTTAGTTTTTGCTTGTTTTTATTTTTTCAGTGACAAATGATATTTCTTGCTCATAGGACTGTTCTTGAGTTAGGTATTTGAGTTTGCATGGCTCTGGTTACCTGCTTCTGTGCCTTTTGTGTGTTTTGTAGTTTTACCAAAACTTATGTATTGACTTGTTCAATTTCTGATTTCCAGTTACATTAGCAAAACTGGAGTTTGTAGCAAAACTGCAGATTATGAGGAATGATTTACGGTAGCCCCCTTCTGGCCCCAGACTGCATTGGGTTTTCCCTGTGCATTGGGTTTTAATAGGATTAACGAGGTGGTATTTTTATGGTTGCTTTCATTCAGAATCAGGCTTTTGAAATTAGGATGCAGGGGAGAGTTTTAAGAGTTGAAATTTCCTGAAGTTGCATTCCAAATGTTCTGTGTTCTGTGTTAAATGCATTTGTGTGTGTGTGTGTGTGTGTGTGTGTGTGTGTGTGTGTGTGTGTGTGTGTGGTGTGTTTTCTAAGAAGCATAGGAACTGGCCCTCAAAGGATCTTTCTGTGATGCTCGAGTGAACTCCCACAGGACCCCTGTGCTGCAGGTAGAGAGGTCCTTTCCCCAGTCGGGTCGGCCGGCTTTATCACATACTGAACAGTGGAAGCACTGTACGACCTGGGATGAGCCACTCTTTGATTTCTTAGCTCCAACACCCTCGATTTGCTCCTTATACTAAATACGTCTGTGTCAGGCTCTGGTCAGGAATTTTTCTTCCCGGTTTTTCTTTCTGACCCTGTCCTGCTGGAGCCTCTCGTCTCTTGGACCCCCCCCTTCTCCTGATCCACTCCCGAGACCTGGTTAGGGACTCCCTTCTCTCTCACTTCTCTTGACCCAAACTTGGTATTTGTCTCATTCCAGTTTTTGTCTTCAGGACTTCCTTTGCATGAAAACAGTCTGAAATTAAATTGTGTACGCTATCATTTTCACCAGAAGGGCTGGCTAATTTAAAATTTGGGTGTGTTATCTTTTCTCTGCTGTGATTTTGAAGAATAATAGAGGCAGTGTCAGAAATCCTCCTCGGCTTTTCTCTAGTTTGGGTGGCAGTTGACCCTTTCTTTCCTACGCCTTAGGTGTGAGATGGTTCCTTATTGTTTTTACTTGGAAAGACGATATCAACAGTTCATTGTGTCTCTGGCATGAATTAAATGGACCAACCAGTATCCAAGAATATTTTTAACTTGGCTAACTGACTGTATTTTTTTTCCCCCTACTATCCGGAAGTTGGACTTAACCCTTCTGATGTTAAAGATTGTTCAGAGACCAAATGGCCATGGCAATTTTCCTTTGGGATGTCCCACTGTGAAATGGGGAGTCATACCGACCTCATAGGGTAGTGGGGAATTTTAAAGAAGTTAACTTTGGTAAAGTCTCTAGCACAGTGCTTGGCACATAGTAGGGTGTGTTAATTTCTTTCCCTTCCCTGCAGGCCATTCACCTGCTCTTCCCTCTACGATTTTCCATAACACAGTTTTTACTTGGAACCAGCCTTCTGCCAAGAGTCTCAGTTTGGTTGTGTCCTCCTACAACTACTATTTTTGGCTTGACTTCCCTCTCCAGCTCCCAGTGGTCCAGCCACACAGTCGCCTATTGTACCAGCTGGTTGATGTAAGTCTATCCATCCTCAGAGGAACCCAGTTACTTACCAGTAAGCTGTGTTTCTCTGAAAATGTAGCATCCTTGATAAACCAATAGTTTTTTTTTTTCCCTTCTTTACTTACCATTGATGATGAATCATCTATAGTAACTTCCTTGTGTGATCCTCAAGTAGGAACTAGAATCGGAGAACTTTATTTGTTGATGTGTAGGTCTCCTAGTGAGTTCCTGAGTCCAGGACCCTTGACTGTGATCAGGTAAAATGCTTTGGAGACCCATGAGGTCAAAATCCTTTTCAGTATTCTGAGTGATATGAGACTTAATTACATAAACTGTCAAGGATGATACATTTTCAAAGAAAAAAAAGTTACTGGTAAGTAACTGGAATTTTTTGAGTATTTTTCTGTTAAGTCAATAAATAAGAATTCCCAAACTTGTTTTACCAACAAATGCTTTTGCATTTGAATATTACTTCATAAATGAAAGGAATATGGTTATTAGTTAAGGTTAATAGTTAAGGAATGGGATCGGTTTCTAGACATAACTACATAGATCATGAGGTGTGGGTATAGGTCTTCAGTTTTCTAAGGAGGTGCTCCCTTAGCTTTAAAGGGAAATTGGAGCGAATCTCCATTAGGCAAAATTAGCAAATGCAGTCTGCTCATTCAGAAACATTTTTTGAGTGCCTACTCTTTTTTGAGACACTGTGCTGAGTATCATTGCGAGACAGAGAGGTAAAAACCACACTGTCTCAGCTGCTTTTGCTCTCAGAGAGCTGATTTCTGGCCCCTTGGTGACTGTAGGGCACAGGATTAAGGTGACGGGGTCATGGTATGACAGCGTCGTGGGGTTGGAGGTGGTCCTAAGTGCCACAGCCTTTGCCATCTTTTGTGCTTCTCGAAGTTCTTTCTGTTCAGGGGGAAACGTCAGCGGACCTCATTCAGTAGATTCAGAGTATTTTCTGCATCCTTAGAGCAAACAGATGAGGCAGAGCCAGCGTCCCTCCTGTCTAGTAGTAGAATTGAATATTAAGTCGTCTGACCTTAAGTATGACCTTGGGTTCAGACGCTGAGTAACGCAGGTGGATACATGAGAGTTGGAGAGGCAGCACGCTCTCCCTCACCCCCTGAGCTTTAAAGGAGGCTAATCTTGAGAGTTAAAGTCACAGTGTTAATTTACTTCCCCCAGGTGTAAAACAAAACCTCAAAACTCTAATTTTTTTTGGTAAGAAATTACAGTTACTGTGCACTTCAGATCACTGGACAGTGTATCGTACTTGATTCAGTAATTATAACCACTCCTTGCCCCAAAGCTTACCCAGTTAGGTAGGAGGAAGAGAGGCGCCTTGGTAGTACCAGGAATAAGAGAAGGGCCTGGGGGAAGAGGCGCCCCTCCCGTGTGGCGCCCAGTGCACAGTTGTGCTTGTTCGTTGACCCCGGGAGCCGCTCCACGGCGGGAGCCTCGCACAGCCAGGAAGCTCTTGGGTGTCGGAGGCAGATTTCGGCTTCCTTCCCGGCTTGGTAACTTACTACCTTTCTGACTAGGCAAGTTACTGAACTTCTCTGAACCTCAGTCTCCTCGTTTGTGAGGTGGCGATGCTAAAGGCTGACACGAGGAGTGGTTAAGATATATATAAAGCACTTAGCACAGTGCCTGCAACATAGTACGTGCTCAATAAATGTTAACTGCTAATATTATTGGATTATTGGACGGATGGATGAAGAATTGTATCAGAGGCCAAAGTGCGGAACAGGAGAAGATTGTGGCTCTGGAGTTTTAGTGAACTGTTCCCTACCTTCTCATTTACTTGAGCAGTGAGCTTTCTAGTGTTACAATCTTTGTCTTTGCCGTTTGGAAAGCAAATTAATGGATTAATCACTGTCACAGTTCTGTCTAACTACTCTGATCTCTAAACCGGTTTCCACCAGGAAGGAACTATTGTGCTGCAGTGACTGTGACCGACCATTGCACCATTATCCCCCTGGCCTGACGAGATGCTGAGGGCCAGGTGTGGCCTGTGCGCCAGAGATTTCACTGTGATTTCACCAAATCTAGCCCTGCTATTTTTAACACCTCTCAAATAGAAATGAAACATTTAATAATTATGTGTGTATACATAGGATTTTCCGTTTTGCTTACTACTTCTTTTTACTCGATTTTCACTGATTGTAGATCACAAATAGATGTCCAAGGGTATTTTTGAGAAGGTTCTTGGAAGCCTGATAATTGGGTAATGGTGCTCCTTAAGAAAAGGTGGATTCCTAGACAGGATAGAAGGTGCTGTGGTTAGTTGGGCACAGATTTTTACCGTATTTCATAGAATCAAAGATGCAAAATTTTGAACATTTTAACATCTGAAACTGGAATGCATCTTAGAATTGCTGTGATAAGAAAGCATTATGTTACAGTTTAACTGGCAACATTATTTTCTTAGTGATACAGAAAGTAATGGAATGCCTTGAAATTGATGTCATCGTAGGTTGGATGAAATACGGTATTTCAAGAGAGTATATGCACTTACACGTTATAGAGATATGGTATCGTGGCAGTATGTGTAGTGGGGAAGAGAGCAGAGGCTCCAGAGTCAGACTCTCTTTCTGGGTTTAAATTCCAGCCCTATCTAGTTAACGTATGGCTTACCTTATTTTTACCTGACTTTTCTCACCTGTAAAATGGGGGCTAAGAATTAGTCCCCATCTTACAGTGTTGTATTGAGGACAGAATATGATAAGACATGTGATGTGTTTAAAATAGTGCCTCGCCCGTAGAAAGTGCCTGATAATATTAGCTGTTATTATTAATGTCGAGATTATACTTTTGCAGGATTGATAGCACTCTGTTTTGTTGTGATCGAAATTCAGATCTGTTCTTACCCTTCGTATTTGTTTTCCGTCCGGTAGTATCAGCAAATGATGCTTGGGGTTTTGTTTTTGTTTTTGTTTTCGTTTTTAAGGGAAGATAAAAATAAGAAAGGTGAACCTAACAGTTTCCATATTCTTATTAAGTGAGATTTTTAAGAGACATATTTGGTGTTATATGTTATTATTCCATGTGGTTGAGATGGAAAAGAAACTAAGCATCAAGCTAGGAAATTTATAGTGAAAGCAAGGAGCAGCTGACCTGAGGCTAACAAATACAGTTTTTGATTCTGATTGATGTTGGTAAGTATGGGAAGGGTTGGAGGCTTTTGGAAATTTGCAAAATCTGAAGCATTTTTGTCACCCTAAGTAAAAGAGTAAAAAGGAGAGAATCCTTCATGGTTTTAGGAACTTTGTTGTCTTAGGTAAAGGAATTTCCTTTTCAAAATGATTTAAGTGGGCAGTGTCTCTTTAGAATATGGCTGCAGTTTAAGGCTGTCCTTTTATTCTTATGAGTCAATTTTATTTTCTCTGTTCTAGTGTTCAGTGACCAGTGACTTGGATTTTCCAACGCAAATCATCCCATTAAAGACTCTGAATGCAGTTGCTTCAGTACCCATAATGTATTCTTGGTCTCCCCTACAGCAGAATTTTATGGTATGTAAATCATGTATCATCTGCTTATTTGATAATCATTTATTTTCAATAAAACAATTTTCTTGTCGAGGTGAATCAAGAATGATAATAAGTAAAAAAAAAAAAAAGTTATCGAAATGAGAACACTTTGTGTTTTTTAATGGATAGATATATTTTAAGCCTTCACGGTGTTGTGGTTTTTCTAGTCTTTTCTAGTTAAAATATTCTCCAAAGGAAAAGTGTTAAGGAGAAATCATACCTGGGATTAAAAACGGTTAAAAGATGGACGCTTATAGTTCTTACCTTGGGAAGGTCGGGCAGTATTCTGTAATTTCAGTATGATTTTGAGGTTTTGTTAATTGAGAACTTTATATTGAGAACAGTTTTAGGCAGCGTGTTATTAAATGATACTGAACAGTATGAAATATTCTCAGGGCTTATAAAACACAAACTTAAGCATATTTCCACAGATAACACTGGCCCAGTAGCTTTTGTAAAGAAATGCTGGTGTTTAATTCTTCATAGACGTAGGATGAAAGAGGATGGAACAAAAGAAATTTGAGTATGAATTCTTCACTTAGACTGTTAAATAAACAATAGTTTCATTATTTACTTGATATGTAAAATAGTAAGGAAAAGTACTGATACAAGTCCTTGGTGAGCCTACTTTAGGAATTGCTTACTAGGTTTTTAAATTTTGTTTTTAAATTTTCTTTTTTTTAACATTTATTTTTGAGAGACAGAGCGTGAGCGGGGGGTGGGGGGGTAGAGAGAGAGGGAGACACAGAATTCAAAGCAGGTTCCACACTCTGAGCTGTTAGCACAGAGACAGATGCGGGGCTTGAACCCGTCGACCGCGAGATCGTGACTTGAGCCGAAGTCGGACACTTAACCGACTGAGCCACCCAGGCGCCCCTAATTTTTTTGTTTTTAAAGTAGGCTCCATAGCCAAGGTGGAGCTTGAACTCACAACCCAGAGATCAAGAGTCCCATGCTGTACCAACCGAGCCAGCCAGGCACCCTTAGATTTTTTTTTTTTTTTTTTTAAATAGATGTTTCTAACGTCTTTAGTAACTTAAAGATTTTATAGTGGAAGATTAAAGATGAAGTTCAGATACTTTTCTATAATTGCTGAAACTTGTGTGTTTAAGGCCCTCTGCAAAAACATCTAGTTTAAGAATCCTATTGCAAGAGCTGAAGGGAGATTTCAGATATTCATAGACTGAAGTTCTGACAGCAGATAGTATTTAAAGTCAAAATTATTTAGGGTTACCCATGGGTTTGCTGGTTACTGACCGAGGCAAATTAGGCAGACCCTGTGGTTAGGATACGTTTGAGGGAGCAAAGGTTACGTGGAATACAGTTGGGAAGACAAAATAGCAGTTTGTCACTTAATTGTGGCTTTTATCCAAAAAAACCCCTAATACTCCTAGTGCAGATGGGATTAGTGAAAAGTGGACTCTTGAGTTGTCTGTAAGTTTGGATCTGGATAGACCAGTACATTAAAATTTAAATCTTAATTTTTTTTATCCCCCTGTGTGCTTTCTCTCTCAATTTCCCTTTTTCCTATTTGTCTAAGATCCTGTTGTCTTTCTGAAGTCTGCGGTTGTCCTAAATTTGTTACCTGGGGATTATCTGAGATTTTCCCCTTCTGGTTTTTCCTGCCTGCTGCTACGTGACAGTCCAAGTGCCTGGTGGCCTTTTCCTGGTGTGTTCTTCCCCCTCCGTCTTGGTCCCAGCCCGCGGCACCACTCCCTGGCTGCCACCTCTTCCTGGCCCCTCAGCCAGTCCGTTCTGTTGATTGGAGCTATCATTCTAAAATTCTGTTTTTAACCAATACCCGCCCCCCCGCTGCCCTTTGAAAGGCTTCTTAAGACAGCTCCGTCCTACTTTGTTTAAATATGGACTTCAGAACCCTATGGCCTTTATAATTACTGTCTTTTTTATTCTTTATTGAAAATTCTCTTCCTCCCACACATCTGCTTTCAGTCCCTGGTGTCCTTGAGTTCTCCCTTCTGCTTGAACTTTTTCTCGGATCAGTTCTTCCTTGCTAAGTTAGTGCCTTTTTCCCCCCTGTTGTCTTCCAGACCTTTATAGAAACTCCTCTGTCGTCTTGATTAGCATTATACAGAGATTGTTTATCTCTGTATCAAAATATTTTATGTCATTGTAGAATGTTCTTATTTTACATATAAGAGTAAATCCTTTTGGCATAACCTTTATGATAATCTATTTTATATCCCCAGATTTTTATTATATTGAAGGTCTCAGAATAACTAGATCATTAAGTGAAGTTTGGAAATCCTTACCTTTTTTACTTTGTATGGCTATTTATAAGTGGTTTTAATAAGCCTTATTTTATTGATTCTAAGACTCTGGGTTTGCCTTAAAATTGATGGGTCACAGCGTAATGTGCGACACTTTTTCCTTTCTTGAGGTGCATAAAATAATGGTAAGTTTTAATGATTGATGACCTGTTAGATTAGGGAAATAGAGTATTTTCTCTTAAAATTTTTCCGCTGTGAACAGTTTGTTTTCTCATATAATGCTTCTTGGTGGGAGGGGTCTTTTATTTTATTTTTTTTTGTAGCTTTGAGTTTGTTGTTAGTTTAGATCTGGAGAACTGAGTAAAGACATCTACTTTAGAAATTGTATTTTACATTACATTGATTTTTAATTTTATTTTTAAAGTTTATCTATTTGGAGAGAGAGAGCATGAGCACAAGCCTGGGAGGGGCAGAGAGAGAGAATCCCAAGCAGGCTCCGCGCCATTAGCGCAGAGCCCGATGTGGGGCTTGAACCTGCGAACCGCGAGATCAGGAGCTGAGATCAAGAGTAGGACACTTAACCTACTGAGCCACCCAGTTGCCCCTACGTTGATTTAAAAAATATTTTGATACTTAGGATAAGCCTGCTTTTAAAATACATTTTTTATTTTTAGGTGGAAGATGAAACGGTTTTACATAACATTCCTTATATGGGGGATGAAGTTTTAGACCAGGATGGGACTTTCATTGAAGAGCTAATAAAAAACTATGATGGAAAAGTACACGGGGATAGAGGTGAGCCATGTGTTTAATCTCTTGGAAAAAGGGGCCAAAGCATTGAGAGAGATTCTGAATTTGTAAGCATAGGTGTGAACATGGTTTTTTTTTTAATATTAAAAGTAAGTTTATTGCTGGATTGGCCTGGGCTTACCAGCCTAAAAATTGTAATGTTTTCCCTACTTTTAAATTGAAGAATCATTTTTGCTGACTTAAAAATGATGCATAGTTGCTTATCTCATAAATTATAATGTCAGTAACATGTAAATTAGATAGAATGGTTTGAGTGTATGTAGATTTTAAGATTCCTTCACAGTAAAATTAAGACCGGGGCTCTGCTTACATGACACATGGGCTCCAGAAGGCCCTGTGCTCAGAAAGATGTCCCCCTTAGCTCCCGCAGTTCCTGCATTTCTGTCCCCGCGTTCACGGCTTCTGCGTTTGGTGTCCAGGGGACCGTGTCAGTGTCTGGCAGGAGGGTAGCATGTGTAACGTCGTCATGGTCCCTTCTCTTCTGGGGAAAGTGAGGGCTGTCAGCTGCGGTGTTGGGAGGAGGCCGAGGCCACAGTTCGTTTCTAGGGCATCAGGTTATAGTGGCAGGCACTGGAGACTTCTGGCGGGGGTTGGGGGGTGAGTAAAGAGAAGATGACAGGTGTTGAAGATGAATTCTTCCTGACTTTGCCTCAGGCCAGCCTTGAAGGTGATCTCCCTCCTCATTTGAACAGCAGTGTTCCAGTGCTAACAGGCTCTGGCTGTTTCTTCCACGTTAGAAACGGCGTCAACTTGGCATTACCACCTTCCTCTGTATATTTCTGATACTTGACTTGATGAATTTCAGAATGCGGGTTTATAAATGATGAAATTTTTGTGGAGTTGGTGAATGCTCTTGGTCAGTACAATGATGATGATGATGATGATGATGGCGATGACCCTGATGAAAGAGAAGAAAAACAGAAAGATCTGGAGGAGAACAGAGATGGTAAGTTTCTTCATTAGGTTTGTGTGCAGTCCTGACAGCATCTTAGTGTCCTTTGTAACGTTTCATCCTGTACTTGAGTGTCTTTACTTCCTTTGCCTAACAAAAGAATGTACTGTTTGGGGGGATTTTGCAGGGTAGTTATCAGAATCGTCATTCCGATATATTGATCGTTGCACACAAGTAGTGTGCCAGTCACTTTACGTGCACCAGCGGTGGCTGTTGGCATCAGATCTATTATAGTCGAAGAGATGGGCTTAGTGCACTTAAGTAGCTTATTTAGTATGCTGTTGGAGGAAGAAACAGAACCCAGAACCCTGTGCTGGTCACCCCTCTGAATGGCTCGAGAGCCCTGCTTTTGAGCCCTATGCTAGTTACGGCTTCTCAGAGCGGCGCCCGATCCAGAGTCCATAGTCGGCGGAGACTTGGCAGAGCTCATCGGTAAACAGCACAGAAGAGCGTGGGGGAGCAACTGCGATTTCAAAGAAGCGAAATGTTTTTGTGACGGGCCGCGGTCATGTAGTTCATCTCCTTAGAGTTTACAAAGAAGAATCAGACCCCAGTGGGTAGGTGACCAGGCAAGAAGGTCACAGATCCAGTCAGTAGCCGAGCTGGGATTAGCCCCTGGGGCTTCTCCCTCCTGGTGCACCTGAAACTTCCCATATTTGATTTTAAGTGTTTTGTTCGTCCAGCCTACCGGCACTCCATGCAGACATGTGACATATGTTAGAAGTAAGTGAAACACAGAGTTGATAATTTTCGTAGAAAATTAGCTTTGTTAGATGTAGTTGTGTGGAGGAAATGCAAGATTGAAAGACTTGCTTTTCTTTCATCTTTTTTCCCTTCCTTATTTCCTGATACAGACAAAGAAAGCCGCCCGCCTCGGAAATTTCCTTCCGATAAAATTTTTGAAGCCATTTCTTCAATGTTTCCAGATAAGGGCACAGCAGAAGAACTAAAGGAAAAGTAAGATTTGCTCTTTTGAGGCAGTCTTGCCTTGTATGGTGCGTAGCTCAGCGTTTTGGTTTATCAGAAGTAGAACTCACGGAGCCGACGGCCCCCCGCGCTTCCTGTGTTCATGGTGCTGCGGGGTTCTCGACACCACGTACGTGAGGTGCTTCCCTGCACGGCGCTTACCGTGGTGCCAGTAAACACACGCGTGATTTCCGGTAGCGCTTGGAGAGGAGAACTTCTCTGGACACTTATAGAAATGTCAGTGTAGTTGATGTTTATTTATTTTAATTAATGTATGTGGTAACATTTTTCATGATTTGAATCCCATCCCTGAACTTGATTCTTTTTTATGTATTATTTTGAGAGAGAGAGAGAGAGAGAGCACAAGTTGGGGAGGGGGGGAGAGAAGGAGAGACAGAATCCCAAGTATGGAGCCCAATGGAGGGACTCGAACCCACAAACTGAGATTGTGACCTGAGCCAAGATCAGGAGTCGGACGCTTAACTGACTGCGCCTTGATTCTTGATATACCGGACAGAATGCTTAATTGGCTCTTCATCTAAATAAGGATGGTTTTAGTTTTAGGTCAGACCTTTTCCTTGTGTGTGGCCGAGGCACGATGAACATCACAGATGCTATAGGGGACCTTTCAGAAACTTTATTTTCAGAGAAGGAGTTGTGGCCGTGCCCTCACCTCCCTTTTCCCTGGTCGCCGTCAGGTATAAAGAACTGACCGAGCAGCAGCTCCCGGGCGCACTTCCTCCTGAGTGCACCCCGAACATCGACGGGCCGAACGCCAAGTCCGTGCAGAGGGAGCAGAGCCTGCACTCTTTCCACACGCTCTTCTGCAGGCGGTGCTTCAAGTACGACTGCTTCCTGCACCGTAAGTGCGGCCGCCGCGCGCCCTCGTTGGGGTCTGTTGTGGGTCCCGTCGTCCAGCGCCGGGAAGCGGTGTCCTTGATCGCAGCTAGAATTGATCATTTCGCC
The DNA here is from genome assembly GCF_022079265.1 of Lynx rufus. Classification (NCBI taxonomy): domain Eukaryota; kingdom Metazoa; phylum Chordata; class Mammalia; order Carnivora; family Felidae; genus Lynx; species Lynx rufus. The sequence goes on along the minus strand of NW_025814856.1, from coordinate 162,406,520 downwards.
TGGCGGTTAAGACGGAGAACTATGCTAGGATCAGAGGACCGTTGTTGCTCAATTTGTTGCTTGACGGTTGCTGTGGAGTCTTTGACTTGGGCCACCCGGCTCCCACTAACGTGGAATACGGGTCAGTGGTGTTCCCATAAAGGCTCACCTAGCACTTGTTTGTAGCGAAGCTCTGACCATGAACCATCTCAGAGCCTAGAGCAGCACTGCCGTATGGTTGAACGCATTTTGTTGAATAAGAAATGGGCTAAAAAGATGTTTGTAGGTATTTTTGTCTGTTTAGTGTTCTTTTTTTTTTTTTTTTTTTTTTTTTGGTTCTCTGAGTAAGTTTCTTTTAAAAATATCTGCAGTTGACAGGCACCTGGGTGGCTCAGTCGGTTAAGCATGCAACTTGGGCTCAGTTCACCATCCCATGGTTCGTGAATTTGAGCCCCTGCATCGGGCTTTCTGTTGTCAGCGCGAAGCCTGCTTTGGATCCTGTGTCGCCCTCTCTCTCTGCCCCGTACCCACTTGTTCCCTCTTTCTCTCTTTACAATGATTTTTTAATTAAAAAAATATGTATTATTTAATGTTTTATTTTTTGAGAGAGTGAGCATAAATGGGGGAGGGGCAGAGAGAGAGAGAGCGCGCGATCTGAAGCAGGCTTTGTGCTGACAGGCCGACAACAGCCAAGTCCGATTTGGGCTTGAACTCACGAACCTTGAGATCATGACCTGAGGTGAAGTCGGTCGCTCAACCGACTGAGCTACCCAGGTGCCCCTCATTTTTTTATTTTTTAAAGATCTTATTATTGTTTAGAGTGAGAGAGAGGATATGAGCTGGGGGGAGAGGGAGAATCTGAAGCAGGCTCCACGCTCAGAGTGGAGCCCAGTGTGGGGCTCGATCCCACCACTCTGGGACCATGACCTAAGCTGAAATCAAGAGTCAGATGCTCGGCCGACTCAGCCACCTAGACGCCCCAAAGATTGTATTTTTTAAGTAATCTCTACCCCCTGTGTGGGGCTTGAACTCCTGACCCTGAGATCAAGGGTCACAAGCTCCACCGACTGAACCAGGCATCCCTACACCCAGTTGGTTTATAAAGTTGTGCCCAGTTCTTAAGAATATTATGAGTTGCATCCAAGTGTCACCATAGCGAATGGTTGTGTGGAAGCTCTACGTGGAAGTCAGTGAAATGGTCCGTCCAGTTTGTAGACTTAGCATTCTCGTACCTTCCTTGTGCAAATGAATCAGGAAGTGGATGCTGCTTCTGAACATGATCACATGAGTTATTTTTTTTTTTATTTTTTATTTTATTTTATTTTATTTTTTTTCAACGTTTATTTATTTTTGCGACAGAGAGAGACAGAGCATGAACGGGGGAGGGGCAGAGAGAGAGGGAGACACAGAATCAGAAACAGGCTCCAGGCTCCGAGCCATCAGCCCAGAGCCCGACGCGGGGCTCGAACTCACGGACCGCGAGATCGTGACCTGGCTGAAGTCGGACACTTAACCGACTGCGCCACCCAGGCGCCCCGATCACATGAGTTATTTTATTGTGATCTTCAGATTTGAGTAATAGTGATGAACCTTGAACCTGATCAGTCCCTCCTCCGTCAGGCGGGGGACATTGACTAGTGAGCTTCTCTCCGGTGGGAGGCGGGGCTGCCCACCCGTGGCACGTGGACCGGCGGAGTCCACAGCTGCTGCGCCCCTTGCTTCCTCGTTCACTAGGGCCGGTCTCTTTGGGATTCCGCCTCGACGGATCGTGTAGGGATTCATTGCTTTCCATCAACTTCAGCAGAATCTCACAGACTGTAAATGTTTCTAGGCAAAATGAACCAGTAAATACACTGTTAGATACACGTTAGCTATAGCATTTTGTGCCTTAAGTTTTTTTCTCTCTGATAGAATAACATAGTGCTTCATAAGCTGTTGTGAAGATTAATTTTATTATTATGTGTAAAATACTTAAAACAGTACTTGGCTTGTTTTTATTGTTATTTTTTAAACAGGTCGTCATTTACATGACCTACACTTCAGAAATGTATTAAAAGGTGTCCAGTGAATTCTCCCTGCCACCTCTGCCCCCGTGCGTAGCGTTTGTACCTCACTCCTTAAACCACTAACATCCGTTCTTCTGTATCTTTCTGTAGTATCTTCCGGCAAAATGCAAAGATGTTCTTTTCCTGACTGTCCTTCTCACAAGGTGCCATACTAGTGAGGCTTCTCCCTGTTTTGACTTCATGGTGTAGACGCTCTTCCTGTCTGGAGAGCTGCGTAGCCTTCTGTCATAGGAGGCAGCGGAACCCTGCATTTGGATCGAGTTGCGCCTTTCGTTCCCACGGCGCTGCGGTGAATGACCTTGGCTGTACCTGCACAGCATTTGCCATAAGTGCAAGTTAAGCTGGTCCACCGTGTATTGACTTCACTCTTTTGCATTTAACTCTTTGATCCTTTGGAAGCGAGTGATTCTGATAGAGTTTTGGATCCACTTCTCCCCACCTCCAAGGCTGCCTAGTCGTTTTCCATGCCACTTACTGGAAAGTTCCCTCTTCACTGCTGTGCCGCCCTCCTTGCCTGTTACCACGTGTGCTTGGGTCTTTTTCTTTGTGTTCTCTTCCAGGAGGTTTTATTCAGAGATCTGATCTGCCTATTCTTTCTTGTTTTTTTTTAATGTAAATTTTAGAATCAGTTTGTTTAATAAAAAAAAAAAAAGTCTAGGTAGTATGTTTATTGGAATTCCATTAAACGTATAAATCACGGGGAAATTGACATTTTAAAATGAGGATTAAGTGTAACCATATGATCAAGTTTCCTTTTGTGTCCTTTAGTAACCTTGAATTTTCTTCACGTAGTTCTTGTACATTCTTTTGTAAGATGAGTTCTAGGTATTAATGGATTGTTGCTGGGCTTTTTCTCTTTAAATGTTACATGTTTAATACCTTGATACCTTACTGAATTGTCCTTGTTTATAATAATTTCTCAGTGGATTCTTTGTTGAGTTTTCTAGTTCTGTAGGTAGACTATCGGCAATTACTGAGATTCTCTGTCTTTATGACTTTAATTTCTTTCCTTGTCTAATTACATTGGCTGATATCTTCAGTACGGTGTTAAATACCAGTGGTACTAGCAGATACGTTTTCTATCACTTCTGGATCAGTTTTGAAAAGTTACCTATTTCACCCAAGTTTTGAAATTTATTTGGATAAAGTTGACCTGAGTGCTCCAGTGATTTTTTTTCCTGCTTATTAAATGTTTCGTTCTCCCATTTTTCTTGATGAACTTAAGTGGTTTCTGTATTTTGTTTTAAAAATCTGTTTCCTATATTTTTCCCTCAGAATCAGCTACTGTATTAATTTTACTGTGTTTCTCTTTATGAGTCAGATTTTTGCATTGTTTTCATTCTTCCCTCTTTTTTGGATATATGTGGTTAACATACAATGAATCGTCTCTAGAGCACTGTTTCAGCCTCTTTTAGGTTCTGTTTATTATTATTCTTCAGGAATTTTAAGGAACGTTTCAGGTTTTCTTTTTAACTCGTTGTCTAAGGGGGAATTTTTAAACTTCTGGGGAGAAGGGCCTTTTTGAACGTTCTCTGTTTTAATTATTTCTGTGTGGTAGCCTCACTGATACCTGGTCTCACCTGTTACTTAGATGTCAGGGGTGTCTACCATGGCTGTCGGTAAGGAAGAAGTTTCGACGGTTAGGGGGATTTGCAGTTCATCCGAGCCAGAAGCTGAGTATCTGTCTGACCATGGTCTTTTTTCTTAGACTTACATGTTCAAAGGAACCTTGAAGGATAAATGGTTTTGGTTTGGGAACAAATTCCACTTTGTATTCCAAATAACTTTTAGACCATGATCCATTTTGTAAATTGGAAACGGGTTGTTCTGCAAACTTGGGAGTCCTGTAATTCCTTTCTTGCTTGCTTTTTTTTCAAAGTTTATTTATTTTTGCGAGAGAGTGCATGCGAGTGGGGCAAGGGCAGAGAGCGAGGGAGAGAGAGAAGGCTCAGTCCCACGAACCAGGAGATTGTGACCTGAGCCGAAATCAAGAGTTGACTGAGCCACCCAGGCGCCCCGATGTAAATTCTTTATAAAAGTTTCAGCCTAAAATTGGCTGCCTAGTCTGTCTTTGATGCTTGTTAGAGGAACCAGGGTCAGCTCCTGAATTGATTGTGGTGGGTCTACATTTCTGATAGGGAGGGAAGGAAGGCAGGCTGAGAAATTAAGGTTGGGAAATTTTATGTGCTTACATAGGATCGAAAGTAGAACCCTGGAATAAATGTTTTGTTGGGTTTTCTATGACCTGAGTGGCCTACAGAGGAATCCATTTTAAGCATAAAACCCGTTTGTCATTTTTGATATTATGTAAGTCTATTTTTGGAATGCGTATTAATGCTAATTGTAGAGCTTTTAACATTTTTAATGGTTAGAATTTCAGAAACAGTGTTCCAAAGTTTGTAGCTGATGGTTGACTTTTTTTTTTTTTTTTTTAGTTTTCAGATGTGTAATGATTAAAATTGAGACATATGGAGTTCATATTTGCCATGTAATTAACAGAGTGACTTAACCTCCCTACGTCTTGATTTTCCTCACCTATAAATGGGGGTGAGGATCCTAATGCCTGCAGGATTTTGTGGGGGATTCAGTGAGGTCATGCCTGGAGCCTCTTCCTGTGTGCTTTGAACACAGAAACTTTTATTGTTGGCTCCCGTCACTGCCTGCTGTTACTACTGTCCTATGCTCTGAGCATTGACACAGTCATTTTGTAAGATACTTAATAGTCTGAAATCTCTGATGTACAGAGAATTTATAGGATTACAACTATTAAGTATGTATGTTCAGTAAGAATTCTTAATACCAAGTTCTAATCGGAGCAGACAAGATCAGTACTTTGGGCAGAAGTTAATGTATAAACTTGACACTTTGTACTTCCCTGTGATCATTTATTTTGTCATAATTATCACATGACAATGAGCTAAAGTGTTTGAGAAGTGTTGTATGTTAGCGGGAGGGGAGGTGGCTCTTCCTGCACGTGGTGAAGCATGCTGGGTGCGGGTCTCAGCACCCCTGCCGCCAGCTAACCAGCTACTCAGATTATCTCTTTAGTCCTGTTTCCTAATCTGTAAAATCACCACTGGAAGTAGGTGACTGCGAAGGTTCGCTCCAGCTCTGTAATCCTTGGATTCCCCAGTTCTGCATTTGAGGCATCAATATTTGGTGAAATGTCAGAAGATTCTGAGGGGCTACTTAGTATTTGCAGCCGTTTTTTAGAATCGCCAGTTTACTCAAATACAGGTATTGGAACTGGATATGTAACAGTCTTCTTACCTTTGCTCGAAAACCGTAAGGTAAGATTTTTCATCAAGATTTTATAGGTTGCTTTTGAAAAAAACAAAACCAAAAAGCCCTCCACGTTCTTTGCTCTCTCCTTTCTGTCAAGTTTTAGAAAAAGTGCCCTGCTTGAATTTTCTTTTAACCGTTTTCTTGATCAGGTTATTTTATGTAAAAATTCCCCTCAGAATCTTTATGAAAAGATTCCCCTCAGATTATATTTAGCTTGAAATATATTTTAATAACTTAGTTGAAATATTAGTACTTTAAGACACCTATGTGAAAATATTAAGTACTCTGAAAATCTAAAATAGTCCAGACATTTCTGGAAGAGGGAATTCTTTGTATCCTTAGTTTTCTTAAACAATTGAAGTTTGAAATTCTGCTGAGGGAAGGCTAACAATGAGAATAGTTCTCTTTTTTGAGCTAAATGCAATGTGAAATTAACAGTGGTACTTCAAGCAATTTTTAAAGTGCCTTTTATCATCAATGTGTTAATTTTTCTTTTAGAGCTGAAACTTGACTCGTGAGTGTCCATTGCTTTTTTCCGGGCCTCTGCGGCATCTCTGTGGCCACTGTCTTCACTTGCGCACGTGTCTTATGTTTCTCACTGATTCAGGTGAAATCGAGAACTTCGGTCTTTAAGCAGAGGAGACATCCAGATTAAAAACGAATTTTACCAAAAATATATCACTCAGTATGTGCTGCTGATGTGGCCTTGACCTTCCGTAGGCTCCGACTTTGTATTTTAGGGGTCCTCAACTGTTCAAAAATGTAATCCAGTGCTAAATTAGTCATGGTATTGGTCTCTTCATTCCAGGGAAATCAAACTCACTTGAAACAGAATTTGAGCCTTGAATTTCTACTTCAAGACCAACATCACTTTGTGTCTTTGTTTTCTTGATTTCCTCATCAGTCAGTTCATCTATCCCATTTAAGTTCTATGGATAGAAGTATGGCTTTTTACAGATGTTTTTTAAATGGTTCGTTTCATGAATATGTCACTTGTTTTTGTCCAAATTAGATAGTTTTCGTCTTGTAATTCTGAACAGGGCATTTGTAGCATTTGCCTTGGTAGCTGGAACAGGCTTTCTCGAAGGTTTCCCCCAACTTCTCACTGCTGTGCATTCACGCTTCATTAGTTTGTCACTCTGTTATACTTTGAATCTTTTTGTTGTCAGGTTATTTGGGGATTTTAAGTTTCAAACACTTTTGTTTCTAGAACCTGTTTTGTGTGACCACTTATTTCCTATAGAAGGGCGCTGACCGCAAGCCGTCTCTAGGTTCTTGAATTGTGTCTGATCCAAAGCAATGGAGTTTCAGTAGGCTGAGGGTGTCCTCTTTATTTCTTATTACTTAAAAAAAAATTTTTTTTAAGTTTATTTTGAGAGGGGTGAAGGGCAGAGAGAGTCTGAAGCAGGCTCCCCACTGTCCGTGCAGAGTCCGAAGCGGGGCTCCATCCCGCACACTGAGATCATGACCTGAGCCGGAACCGAGAGTTGCTTAACTGACTGAGCCACCCAGGTGCCCTGTCCTCTTTATTTATATTTTAAAAATTTTTTTGTAAAAAATTTTTTTTAACATTTATTTTTGAGAGAGAGCGCGTATGCGCGCACACGTGTGGGTGGAGGAGGGCAGAGAGAGAGGGAGACCCAGAATCTGAAGCGGGCTCCAGGTTCTGAGCTGTAGCACAGAGCCTGATGTGGGGCTCGAACCCACAAACCATGAGATCATGACCTGAAATGAAGTCAGATGCTTAACTGACTGAGCCACCCAGGCGCCCCCCCCCCCCACCAGCTGCCATCCTCTTTATTTTTAAAAACTAGTTTTAAACAAGTGCTGTCCCATTCTTGTCCCATTTGACAAGCTGGTTGCTGACCTTTATTTAGAAATCAAGAAATTGTAGATGCCAGAAATCTTGGGTAAAAATAGGAAACCTGATTTCATCGTAGAAGGGATATATCCGTTGTTTCTAATTAAAGACTCAAATGTTCGTGATCTGAGTTGAGAGTTTTATGTGCATCAGTTACACTTGCAAGGAGAAAAGGAGGAAATCCCTAATCATTCCAGAATTTACTGTTTCCTCCCTGGTTAGGGGCTGGTGGGGAGGAGTGGTGGTTGTTTCAGGGGAGAGTTGAGGAGAGTACAATGAGATGATTCAGTTTAGGAAGAGCTCGAAGGAAAGTTCTGTAATGTAAAGCATACGTTGGCAAGGTTGTAATGTACCAGTTGTTTCCACTGAAACTGGAAACGACGAGTAAATATAGTTATATTTGGGTATTTTATGTTTATTTTGCAGCTTTTCACGCAACACCCAACACTTATAAGCGGAAGAACACAGAAACGGCTCTAGACAACAAGCCGTGTGGACCACAGTGTTACCAGCACTTGGTAAGCCTGAGGGCCGCACGCTCGGAAGGCACTCGCGGAGTGTCCCCGGTGAACGGTGGTGAGGTCTGCGGAGCCAGCGCTGACATGACACTCTTGCTCCTGTACCTCGGCCGTGTGGGGGGCAGGGACTCTCTCCCTTGCCCAAGCTGCTTTCCTCGCGGTTACACACTGCACGGTCTAGTCCTTCATCACTCGTTTCATTGGTTTCTCTGCGTTAATCGCTTCAGCAACCTTGCGAGGTTGTTAGGAGCAGGACTCTTCCGCCCGCCACAGGGTTTGTGAGCGTGAGAAGCACAGGTAGCCCCTTCAGCCCCAGAAGCTCGGTAATTGTACGGGGTAGTTCCGGAGCCTTCCTCAGAGTCACAGACCCATGGTGGTTGGAGTGAGGTGATCGGGCCCACAGGTTTTTTTTTTTTTTTTTTTTTTTTTAATGATGAAGAAAAGATAAGGGTTTAGGAAGAGGTAGAAAAGTGTTTTATGGGCACTATCTTATTTTTACCATTTCCCCTCTTTGAACCAAGCCACTCCTACCTAGGAACTAAATGGGTATATATTGCCTGTTGGATTTTGGACAGAAGATTCATTGAATGGCACCTGCAGAAGGTATCCTATTTTTAAGCATTTTGGTTTTTGTAGAATGAAGTGTAAGACTGTTGGCTGCTCTCAAACTTCTCCCTTCTCCTGCCACTGTAAACACGGAGTCTTGAGCACAGTTTTATAATGCTCTGGGCCAGGCCGAATTTTACTGGGCTCCCCTAAGATGTTTCTGTGGTCTGTATAATCCGTGATCTTACCGTTGGCACATATTCTCCGAGACCAGGTTACTGGACTTGTTGATGTGGAAGTGTGCTGCTTTCACGATTTTGGGGGGCTGGGCATCCCTCCCAGGAAAAAGGGGGATGTTCTTTTTAATAGTAAGGCAGGATGGGACAAAGCCCAGCATGCTTATGTGATTCGTGTTCTTCTGGTATTCTTTAAATATCACCAGAGACGCTTCTTAAACCCTGAAATAGGAAAGTCTGGCTCCGCATGCACGGAGTGTGATGCTTCTCACGAATGTTCGTGTTTAAAGAGACTCACCTATGTTTTTATATTTTGTTATAATCAGTTAATATGGTTCACAAGTTCACACAGAATTGTCGTGCCTGGTTTCGTACCCCTGTAGCACAAAGAGCACCTAGATCGATCTTTCGGAAATTTTCAAACTGTCAAAAGCAGATAGAAAACCAGGATGTGCAAATGATTATTGGTAAAAGTGGGTACCGTGAGAATTTACTGATGACCTGCTTGGTGCAATTCTTTTTCTCTCATGCAACAAAACGAGTTGGAGAACTTGACCTTGATGTCTACGTCCTTGACTTTATAGGAGGGAGCAAAGGAGTTTGCCGCTGCCCTCACCGCCGAGCGGATAAAGACGCCACCGAAGCGGCCCGGAGGCCGCAGGAGAGGACGGCTCCCCAACAACAGCAGGCCCAGCACCCCCACCATTAACGTGCTGGAATCGAAAGACACAGACAGCGACCGGGAAGCGGGGACGGAGACGGGCGGGGAGAACAACGATAAAGAGGAGGAGGAGAAAAAAGACGAGACTTCCAGTTCCTCGGGTGAGATGCGGGTGACCGCTAGGAGACGGATCGAGTGCTTCTCTTAGTGGGCTAGTCGTCAGCACACTGACAACTCTCAGACCGGGGGACTCGTTCAGGGTGTGGAGCTGGCTTCTTGCCGCCCCTGCCCGCACCCCGGCCCCGGCCTGCGGAGACCGCTGCCCGCGTGCTGGGGAGGTGGAGGGTCCGGCGTGTGGTCACGTTCCGTGTCGCGTTCCTTTCTCATTCGGTGTAGTGGTGTTGACGTTCCGTGTGAGGTTTCTGTGCTTTCGGCCCTGTGACTTACCCGAGTGACAACAGGTTTCATTTTATTTATTATTACCTTTTTGAGTAAGCTCTATGCCCAGGGTGGGGCGTGTGAACCCGTAACCCCGAGATCAAGAGTCTCCTGCTCTATTGGCCGAGCCAGCCAGGCGCCCCCCAGCTTGCATTTAGAATGTTGTGTTAAAGGGGACCCAGCCTTGTGTTCTGTGGGAGGCTTAGTGATTGTTTCCAGCCTTCTCAAGATGATTCACTTCCTGCTTTTGTCCTAAGCACAACCCTGAGTTTTCTTTTTCTCTTCCTCCCTCCCTCCTTCCCTTCCTTGTTTATTTGGAGAGAGAGAGAACGAAGAGAGGCTCAGAGAGGGAGGGGGAGGGAGGGAGGGAGGGAATCCCAAGCAGGCTCCACGCTGTCAGTGCCGAGCCCGACGTGGGGATCGATCCCACGAACTGTGAGGTCATGACCTGAGCCCAGATCAGGAGTCAGACGCTGAACCCACTGGGCCACCCAGGTGCCCCCGGTTGTCATTTCGTGACCAGTGGGTAATTTCGGTTTTCTAGAAGCGAATTCTCGATGTCAAACGCCAATAAAGATGAAGCCAAATATCGAGCCTCCCGAAAACGTGGAGTGGAGTGGTGCCGAGGCCTCGATGTTCAGGGTCCTCATTGGCACGTATTATGACAATTTCTGTGCCATTGCCAGGCTCATCGGGACCAAAACTTGTAGGCAGGTAAGTATATCTGGTAAAACACTGTTCAGGAACTTCAGAGGGAAAACAGGCAGTCCCTGTCCAAACAGAAGAACGTTCTTGGTTATTCTTAAGCTCCTGTTCGTCTCCCAAAAAGCATGTTGATCTTTTTTCCACTGAGCGGGAACTGACGGAAAATGATTCTTCCGACTTTAGGTCTCTCAGGGCTGGTCTAAAGGGCCAGGAAGACTAGGTGGTGAGCCTTGTGACTCTCGGTCAGAGTGTGGGTTGGGTCAGTGTCTTTTTGACTTTCCGCTCTGTCCCCACGCCTGGCAGCTGCCGGGGGTGGGGAAGGGGGGAGGGTAACACTGGTTTGACTGAACACACGGTCCTCGTGGCCCCGTGGCTGTGCCTCTTGCCAGGTGTATGAGTTCCGTGTCAAAGAATCCAGCATCATAGCTCCGGTGCCAGCCGAGGATGTGGACACCCCTCCAAGGAAGAAGAAGAGGAAACACCGGTAAGTCAGTGTGTGGCCGATCCGACAGGTCCCCGAGCCACTTCCAAGGGCAGCGGTCCGCCTTCGCTCGGTGACAGAATGTGGAGTCTTGTCGGCCTAGGTAGTCGCTGGTATTTTTCTCTTAAGAACACAGTACCCTGCAATCGATGTGGTGTGTTAAGGAGAACCTAATAGAAGCTTCTGTAGTAATGGCTCCATCCGCGCTTGAGCATTTACTCTAACATGTGTTCTTGGGTGTGAGTGTTGAGAGCTGAGGGGGGCGCCGGCCTGGTTTTTATTCTAGGAGCCTGAATTCTCTACGTGTGTGGTGTCAATTTCTGTTCTTAAAAAATTCTTTTTAATGTTTATTTTTGAGAGAGTGCACATCAGGGGAGGGGCAGAGAGAGAGGGAGACACAGAACCCGAAGCCGCCTCCAGGCTCCAAGCTGTCAGCACGGAGCCTGACGCGGGGCTCCATCCCACGAACCGTGAGATCATGACCTGAGCTTGGACGCTTAACCATCTGAGCCACCCAGGTGTCCCATGTCATTTTATACTCTTGACACCTTGCATTAAGCCTCTGTGAAGGTCACCTTTCACAAAGGCTTACCTGGAAGGGAGTTTTCAGGAAGACTTGATTTATTTGTTGAAGTTTATTTATTTTGACAGAGACAGAGCAAGCAGGGGAGGGGCAGAGAGAGAGAGAATCCCTAGAGCCTGATGTGGGGCTCAAACCCATAAACTGTGAGCGAGCTCATGACCTGAGCCAAAACCAAGAGTGAGGTGCTCAACCGACTGAGCTGCCGAGGCGCCCCAAGGCAGACTTGATTTGTTCGTGCAGAGCCAGAAACTGTGGAAGTCTCGGTCTAATTTCCATCCCCTTTCCCGCGTTCTTGAGAAACATGGTTGGGTGTGAAGTAAAGGACTGCCACACTTTGAAAGTTGTGTATGTGCTCGTGTTGTCTTTCTTTAAGAAAGGTAGGGCCCACTGGATTTAGAACTTGAAGAACTTAGCAGTTCTTCCCACAGGAATTTGAGCTGGATGTCAGTTTCTTGCTTGAATTCCGATCACACGGCTCAATGGAATTATTAAAGATGCCTAAAGTTAGAGAAACTACTATTTCTGGTTCATCTGCATCCGAATAAGCCCAACCCCGAGTCCTGCCTGGGGGAGGTGGGAAGGGCCATGGCCAGGTGGGGGGGCCGGGTCTCTTTTTTTTGTGGTTACAGCTGACCCTTGAACAACACGAGTCCGAACTGCCTGGGTTCATATACATGTGTGTTGCAGGGGGTGGTAGGGTTAAGTACAGGCCTGGAAATAGTATTTTATGATTTTCTCAACACACTCTTCTGCAGCTTTATCGTAAGAACACAGTATATGGCACATGTATTGTACAAAATACGTATTAGCCAATTAGTATCGTAAGGCTTATAAGTTTTGGGGGAGTCAAAAGGTAGATGCAGATTTTTGATGGTGCAGGGGGTTCGCGCCCCTCACCGCGCGTTGTTCAAGGGTCAGCCGTACTGGGATTCAGAGCACAGCTACGTTCGTGGCCCACCCTGACCCGCTGAAGCGGCTTCTGTTGGATCTGTGCGGTGGCTACTCCCTGGCTTCACAAAGACGACCTTGATTTTCTGTGTTTTACAGGTTGTGGGCTGCACACTGCAGAAAGATACAGCTGAAAAAGGGTTAGCGTCTTTCCGTTCAACTTACGATTAACTTAAAAAGGTCTACTCATCTGTTTCCGAACAGTAACTGGATTAGTGTTGGGGAATATTCTGGTAGAATTGACTTCTGTACGTTAAACCCATTTAAATGGAGGATGTCTGGTGATGAAGTTCCGGTCAGTCCTGTGGTGCAGTGAGAGCTGGTCGGATGGAGGGAGTCAGTCAGTGACGGGAGGACTCTGGGATTGGGGGGTGGGGGGTAGTGTTCTGGACTTCCCCAGCACTTGGGGGATGGGAAGTGACATCTGCCATCGCTCTGTAAACAGAAACGTGTCACGTTGTAAATACAGGGAGGAAAATTGCCGCCCTTGAGTGTAACGCGGAAGAGATTCTCGTTCTTTATGTGCGATCGATCCCGCCACACCTCCGGGTGACCTGTGTGCCGTTGTTCTCTCTGTGCAGATGGCTCCTCTAACCACGTTTACAACTACCAGCCCTGTGACCATCCGCGTCAGCCTTGTGACAGTTCGTGCCCTTGTGTGATAGCACAAAATTTTTGTGAAAAGTTTTGTCAGTGTAGTTCAGAGTGTAAGTATTTGTTTTGCTTTGATGAATTGCATGAGAGTTTAGTCATGTTGAATTGCCGACCAAATCAAAGCAAGGACACGACAGCTCTTGCTCGGGGTTTCCTTTTTAGGGCCTCCACTTATCCTACGAGGATTTGTGGGCCCCCGTAACGGGCTCCGTGCTAATGGCCAGCCGGTCTCCTGGCCGGTGCGTGTCTGTGGGCAGGTTAGGCAAAAGTGGGTTTGATACGGGAGCTGTTCTTTGATCGTTTACATGAAATCGCAGTAAGGCTGCATGGAATAGTAAGGTTACAGGGCGTCTAGAGTTGGCTACCCAGATACTCTGGCTACCAGAAACCGTCCGCGGGATTTAGAACTCAGCATAAAGGAACGTGTGCGTAAGCGTCCTGACTGCACGCGTGTTGTGAAACTGCACAGGCAGTGCGGATTCCAGGGAAATACCTAGAATCTGGACTCTTAAAATGGTTACGAACCATGGCTGCTACTGTTATTTTTTCGTTTTTAAATGTTTATTTTTGAGAGAGAGCGTGCGCGCATAAGCGGGGGGAGGAGCAGAGAAAGAACGAGGGAGACCGAATCCAAAGCAGGTTCTGCGCCGTCAGCGGAGAGCCCGACGCGGGTCTCGAACTCGTGAGCCGTGAGACCGTGACCTGAGCCGAAGTCGGACGCTCAGCCGACCGAGCCCCTCAGACACCCCTCCGTGGCTCATCTTTAGCCCACGTTTTTCCTTCACACTTAGGGCATCAGAGAGCTTTGAAGTACGCATGCCGTTCGGCGAGTAAAAGCGGAAAAGCAGGAGCCCGGGGTGGTGGTTCTCAGTAGTGACCGCTGTAACTTGTGTCCTGGTGTTTCCTCTTCTGTCCGGGGGCGGGGTGGAGGGCGGGAGGGGTGGGTCACAGGAGTCAGGCAGGGCTCCACGCAGGGCTCCACGTGACGTTGACCCCGCGGTGGTGACAGGACCGTCTCTCTCGAAGGTCAGAACCGCTTTCCCGGCTGCCGCTGCAAAGCCCAGTGCAACACCAAGCAGTGCCCGTGCTACCTGGCCGTGCGCGAGTGCGACCCCGACCTCTGCCTCACCTGTGGTGCGGCCGACCACTGGGACAGCAAAAACGTGTCCTGCAAGAACTGTAGCATCCAGCGGGGCTCCAAGAAGGTAGGGCTCGTCCCCCCCGGGTGCTGGGGGTTGCCCGGCTCTTAAGGGCCGACGGTGAAGCGATTATCACATGGTTCGGCCGACCGAGAAGGGTTGGGTTTTCTTTGGGGAATGTGCCCGGAGGCAGGCTGCTCCGTTCTGTCCGGGATGCCTTACAGTGCTGTCACCTGAACCAGTCAATTCTGCCAAGCAGCTGTGAAAGGCATCAGATTTAGAAGAGGGATTTTGCTAGTTGTTTCTAGAACGGGATGGCCTCCACGTAAATAAATGGTGTTCCTTCCTATCAGAACCTAGAGACTTGTTTTTCTCAGATAATATCCAAGGTTCTTTTTTGTGCGGAGTGCAAAAGAAAGAGGACTTTGCACACTGGAAATAGTTCCAGTTTCTTTAATAATCTTGAAAACAACACAGCGGGAATTTCATGCGGGTGCTTTTAACCGTAGCAACCAGGAGGTTTATTGCTGAACAAAAGAAATTGACAACGCGTACTTGGGAAATTCTGTATCTTCTGTTTTTAGGGTAGGTAGATGAAGGGCTTCTTCAGTTACAGATAGCTGATATTTTATTTGTGAAAGAGCGAGCGCAAGCGGGGGAGGGGCGGGGTGGGAGGACACGCACAGCTCCGGTCACCGAGCTGTCGTGAGCGGTCGTGTGCCATAACTGAGGCCGCACCGCTGGGCGTAGGGCCCTCCCGCCAGACACTGTGTTCGGGGCGGTGGCAGCTGTTTTATTTTTTTGGCTGTGACGGTTTCAGGGGTTGGGCCGTCGTATTCTAGGCAGGTCGTGTCATCGTCACAGGGCCGCCGGCACCGCTGCTCAGCCCTAAGAATCTCATCGCCCCCACCGCATGACAGCCTCCTTCCTGCTCACGTGGACGTGGCTTCTTTTAGCTCCTCCAACAGAAAAGAACATAACTTTTTACCGACCGGGTTTCGTTCGCGTAAGGGCATTACCAGAGATGGCTTTATTTACCCAAAAAAGCCCACTGTTTTTGTGGCTTCTCCGAGCTGCCGGCAGCACCGGGGAGCCGGCCCCTCGGTGGAGCCCTCCCGATGTCATCTGCCTCAGTGGCTGTGTGAGGACGGGTCTGAGTCCTCGGGGCGTTAAGCCGCCCTCGGGCTTCGCCCTCCTTTGCTGACCGGTCGGTGCCGGGCGCTTTCTTCTCTAGCACCTGCTGCTGGCGCCGTCCGACGTGGCGGGCTGGGGGATTTTCATCAAAGATCCCGTACAGAAAAACGAATTCATCTCGGAGTACTGTGGAGAGGTAAGGCGGGGCTCACCCGGTCTCGGGGGGCCAGCACGTACAGACCGCGGGGACTCGCGTCGTGTGTAGTAACTTGCCTTTGCCTGGGATGGGGTTTCACGGGGTAGGTCTGTGGGGTTCAGTTAGCCACGAAGTCATAAAAAATGCCTTTTCAGCTTGGACTTGACTCCTGCCGGTGGGCTTGGCCTGCCTGGTCCTAGGCTGCTTCGGTCCTCGTCACATTTCGCATTTAGCATCTGGGGACGAGGGGGAGAACCAGAGCTTCGTTTCGTGCTGGAGAGTCCGCCCTACTCGGTCCAGAGGCTGATTGATAAGGACCTAGAAACAACAGTGTCATTGATTATATACTTTTGTAGCCGCAGAGTTACAGAAGACCCGTTGGGCTGGCATCGTTTTGGAAACACCCACCCGCCCCCCGTTTGTATTTTTGGTCGATCAGTCGCTGTCTCCAGGCACGATTCCTTTAGATGTGGGAATGGTGTTTCTGGGTCAACACTGTTCTGAAACATCAGCACGTAGACTGAACGCAGGAGAGGAACCAGCCGTAGGACCGTCTGTTGGGTTGCGTCAGGAAGGTGGGGAAACGTCTGTGGTCCCCTTCGAGCTTGGGTCACCTAATCCACAACCGTCTTGCTTTTTAGATTATTTCTCAAGATGAAGCAGACAGAAGAGGGAAAGTCTACGACAAATACATGTGCAGCTTTCTGTTCAACTTGAACAATGGTAGGTCTGAGGGGGTGGCATCTGCGAGCCAGGGGTCCTTTTGGGGCTGCAGGGAGCGTCTCCGCCTCACTTCCAAGCGTCGCGCGTTTCTCACCGCCCGGAAACAGGCTGTTGGCGAGGCCACCAGGCTGAACCGGATGGTTCAGAGCCGCCGGCCGCTAGTGCTGCGCCGGCTCCAGCTGGGAGACGTGCTGCGGGTTTGCCCCGGGGCCTCGGCGGCGGGGTGGGGGGAGTCTGCCGGGTCTCATCGGGCCCTGTGACCTGGGAAGGGTGGGGAGCCCTGAAGGTGGACGCATCCCCAGAACTTCCCTGCTTGTTCTCAGAAGGTCTGGGAGAATGAGGAAGCTGCTTTCCAGACGCTGTCTTGGGGCAGCGAACGTGAGGCCGTGGGGGGTGGGGGCGCCCCTCACCCCCGATACCTTCAGAGTAACTTTCCGCCGAAGCAAGTAGGTCTTTCTGCGAACATGTTCCGCAGGCTGTCGAGTAAAAAAAGTAAAAGGTGAAATGGCATATCAAGAATGCACATTTTTCGTAAAAGCCAGCCCTGAACAACCCTGACCCGTGGCTTCTCCAGAACCGTAGTAACTTCGTGTTTACTGATTTCGGACTGAAATTGTTCACTGCATTAGGTTCTCTTTCTCTCTTCAGATTTTGTGGTGGATGCAACCCGCAAGGGTAACAAGATTCGTTTTGCAAACCATTCAGTAAATCCAAACTGCTATGCAAAAGGTAGGTGCTAGAGGGACCAGGATTGCCAACAGAACCCCCTTTCAGACCAGTGACCGTGAACTTGAACAGCCCGGGGACAGAGGTGGATTATGTGCCCGAGTCAGACCCTCCCTGGGGCCCGTCCTCATCCAGCTCACTGACCCCAGTGTGTGTATCTCTTTCCAGTTATGATGGTTAACGGCGATCACAGGATAGGGATTTTTGCTAAGAGAGCCATCCAGACTGGTGAAGAGCTGTTTTTTGATTACAGGTTGGTAACAGCGTATTTCTAGCGTGACCTGAGGGCTTTTTCTTCCTGGACTCTAAGCTGTGGGGAAAGCCTGGCTTTTAGCTCTTTGTTGGATCTTCCGGTCTTAGAGGGATTGATTTCTGGTCATTATTTGTCAGGGGTGTGGGGGGGAAGTTACACAAGTAAGGCTTACTTTCGAAATACAGGCATACCTCGGCGTTATCGCGGGTTCGGTTCCAGGCCCCTGCACTAAAGCGAATCCCAATCCTCTTGCCGGGGGGTGCTTGCCAGACAGTGACGGCATCTAGAACAGTGGCTCGACCTTGTGGCTTTCAGTCGCCTTGTGACCCGTGTTTCTTAAATACTAGACTCGAAGGCCGAGGTGGCCGCCTGAGGCACAGGCTGCAGGATGGCGGGGGTGGCGGCAGGCACGAGCACGACCCTCATCCCGTCCGTCTCCGTCAGAGCTCTGGGATGTGACCGGGTGCACCGCCAGGGAGCTGCCCCCTCTTGAAAGGGATCTCTGGCTGAGCAGAACTCAGCAGCCAGCGTCCCCTGCTCAGTGACCGTGCTGGAGACCGACGGGCTTCGTCGTGCGTTCGCAGAGCGCAGGCGGAGCAGACCTCCCGCCGTTCGCGGGGGCCTCGGGTGTTCGGAACGGTCACCGAGCCCCGGCTGCCGGTCCAGGTCACCGCCGCGTCAGCCCCCGACGAGGGAGTCAGCCCCGGGCACGGACTTCTCTCTGGCTCTGAAGGCCCGGCTGGCGTCTTCCGGGAGAAGGCTGTTGTGTCTCCACCGAAGGGGTGGGTGTCGTGCGGCCCCCGCTTCGCCCTGCGCTTGCGTGCTGTGGAGACGGCGCCTTTCCCGGAACCTCCTGACCCACCTCTGCCAGCTTCAGGCTTCTCCTCTGCAGCTGCCTCACCTCTCTCCGCCTTCACGGAGTCGGACAGAGTCGGGGCCTGGCTCCGGATTAGGCTCTGGCCTCAGGGGACGTGTGGCTGGCGCGACCTTCCGTCCAGACCCCTGCAACCCCTTCCACACGAGCGGAAGGCCGCGTTGCCTTCTTAGCACCTGTGTGTTCCCGGAGGAGCACTTTTCTTTTCCTTCCCGAGCTTTTCCTTCCGCCTTCACAACGTGGCTCACTGATGGCCCGAGACCTAGCTTCTGGCCCATCTCACTGGCCTCATTTCCATATTGGTGCATCTCAGGGACTCCCCTCCCCTCCCCCCCCGCCAGCAGAGGGAGAGGGGTGGGGGCAGGGCCAGGCAGGGGTGCGGGCAGGCCAGACCACCTGTAACGTGTAGCCGTTAGACACCCCTCCCCCCCCCCCACATGGGTGCAGTTCGAGATGCCCCGTGACAGTGCCAGCAGTCACTTCCAGGTCACCAGTCACCTGAACGGGCCTGATGTTAATGAGAGGGTTTGAAATAATGCACGAATGGCTAAACGTGCCAGACACGGAAAGATGGCACCGGCCTGTTCGCCGTCAGGCTGCCACGAACCTTCAGTCCCCGCCCCCGCCAAAAACAAGTAATGTTTGCGAAGCGCAATAAAACGAGGTATGCCTGTATGAAGAAGAGTGGAGAAAGCCCACTTTCACCCTCGCCCTTCGTGCAGCCTTACGCACTCGCTTTTGGCAGAGGTTCTGTTTCCCTCCAGCGCAGTTAGAGCGATGTCATTGCCTGCGACGGCCGAGGCGCCCGCCGCGCCATCGGTGTTCAGTATTTTAACGGTTAAGGCACTGGTGGCCAGCGTCCTACCCGGTCACCTCCGGGTCCTTTCTGTGGGAAGTCCCGCGGGCCGTCAGGGAGCAGAGGACACGCAGCCCCCGGTGGTGGGGACACGGCGTCAGGCTCTGCGGGGTAAATTGCCGAGAACGTGTTTAGATGTGAGCAGGTGCCTGTTGAGCAAACTACATCCTGTGGCCAAATACGCGCCCCCCCCCCCCCCCCCCCCCACGGGGGAGCGCAGCTCTTGGGTGCGGCGGCGGCAAAACCGGGCCGCGTGTCGCCACTTACTACGGTGGCCTTCAGCACCACATCCGACAGGTCCCCAGTGGACCCCTGCCCCGGGGAGGTCGCGGCAGCCACGGCGCTCCGTTTTGGGCGTCCCGTCCCCTGGGTCCAGGTTCTTCACGCGGAGGCCGGGGCTCCTGTTTGGTCTGGTGCGGGGCCGGCCGTGGTGACGCGGACCCACCTTCCCGGGCCCGCGGGGATGGCAGGGGGTGGGGGCCGTTCCAACAGGCTTGTCCAGTTCTCAGAGTAGAAGCGAGTTTCTGCCCACGCTGCGGGAGGCGGGCGGGGTGGGGGCCGGTCTCCCCCGTGCTGGCTCGCGGGTCACCGCGTTTTCGTGCTCTTTCAGATACAGCCAGGCCGACGCCCTCAAGTACGTGGGCATCGAGAGAGAAATGGAAATCCCTTGACATCGGCTACCTCCTCCCCCCCCTCCTCCTTTCTGGAACAGCTGCCTTAGCTTCAGGAACCTCGAGTACTGTGGGCAATTTAGAAGAATAAAATGCAGTTTGAAATTCTGAATTTGCAAAGTACTGTAAGAATAATTTATAGTAATGAGTTTAAAAATCAACTTTTTATTGCCTTCTCACCAGCTGCAAAGTGTTTTGTACCAGTGAATTTTTGCAATAATGCAGTATGGTACATTTTTCAACTTTGAATAAAAGAATACTTGAACTTCTCCCTGGTGTCGTCATTGATCGTACCGAGTTGTCCGCGGAGGGGACAGCACACGCACCCTGAAATCCTGGGGTGTCTTTCTGTGGGTCCCGATTTAAAGGCTATTTATTACCTGTATTAACTTGCCCAGTTATTATTTCATATGACAAGATAGCTGGCGTCCTGGGGCCTGGGCGGGCGGGTCCCAGGGGCCTGGCGCACAGGAGCCTTGAAGCCTCGATCTCTGTGTAGACC
Organism: Lynx rufus; assembly: GCF_022079265.1. NCBI lineage: Eukaryota > Metazoa > Chordata > Mammalia > Carnivora > Felidae > Lynx > Lynx rufus. The sequence goes on along the minus strand of NW_025814856.1, from coordinate 162,386,485 downwards.
ATCATGGAGCTGGACGAGGTGGCCGTTCGGAAATCCCATAGCGGGGGGGAGATTGCCTTCCTGCCTACGAAAGGTGATGGGTGACAACCAGACCGGTGTCAGGTCTTAAAGGCTGGTAAACCCCTCCAAGTGTCCCGGAAGTGGGGCTCTTGCCTTGGACTCGTCATGACAGCTGTGATCGGTCTACACGGTCCAGTTGCCTTTTCCGGAATTAGAGGACATTTTGGTGGATTTACACAGCGTGATGCTATTTCGTGTGAAGCTTAATCAAATCTTCCCTTTCCAACCACGCAAACCTTGACGAGACTGGTCTCTGCCGCATGTGGGCGCGTCAGCCCTGGCAACGCCGGTCCTCACTCGAGCGCTAACTGGCCATTTCGCTTTGGGGCCAGAAAACCTGGCCCGACGCGCCAATCTCCCGTGCCGCGCTTTCATTCTCTGCCACGTCTGGTGCCGAAGGACACTGGGGTAGACGGTCTCCCAACCCCCGTGTCCGGGAAGTGGCGCCACACGCTTGCGGGGGCCGTCGCGGACGGACTCTGTCACTGTTACGTCCCGCCCCGGACGCTCGCCGTGAGTGGAGCCCTCCCCCCCCCCCCCCCCCCCCCCCCCGGGGTCACACGCAGGCCCGTTGAGGACAGCGCGGGGACCACCGCTCCAGTGGGGTCTACGGGCCTGGAGCTTCTTCCGGCCACAGCCTTCCTGCCGTTGACCGCCGCCAGCCCGTCCCCGCGTGTGAACAGCTGGGAGCGGAGCCTGGAGTCCAGGGAGGTTCTCGCTCGACGCTCCAGACACCCGGATCCGTGGCCGAGACAAGAGTTGTTTTAGTGGAGAGCAGGGAGTTGCGAGCACAGCACGGCGAGCTTCTTGTGCCCGCATCCGAAACGCCCGTCTCCGGTGTCCTCTCTACACCGCTTCTCTCGGCACAAACGCCGGCCACGCACCCAGTCGCAAGGGCCTCTTACGTCCGATCCGGTCGGCTTTAGATTCGCCTTTGTTTGTAACGCGCAGGCGGGCACAGGGCTAGACACGTGACGTATTCAGATACCCAGTAACGAAGCCAAAACGTGAGGGAAGAACTAACTTTAAAAATCGTGTGCCTCCCCCACTGCCGTACCCCCCACGGAGAGGAAGCCGGACGCGGGCCTCCCCGGCGGAGGGGACTAGGAGGTGGGTAGCGGCTGTACCAGGACAGAGAGGCTTCGGACAGTTTAGGAACATCCGATGCTGGAACGGATGACGACAGCCTGACATGACAACAGGTGGCCCTGCCGGCCAGTTTCTGTGGTCCCTTCTTGACCTCTTCCCCCCGCCGCTGGTCGTAACCCCAGGCAGGTGCCCCAGGGCGGTGACGACGGTCCCAACATCCACGTCTAGGCGGTGGCCCCTTGCCCACAGACGGACGCCCAGGCAAATCTGAGGGCACCGTGAGTAACCGGTTTGTCAAAATGCTTTCCGGTCCGGATTTAGTGGTTTCTTACAAAAGCGTGCAGACTCCGATCCATCTAGACGCCGCTTGCTTTTCCGTATCGTCTTGGTTCATTCAGGCTCCGGCCTTCGCAGTATCCATTCGGTGACTCGAGTCCTGGCTCCCACCTCTGCCCAAGAGGCCGTCAATCCCACGTGAACCAACGAGTCGTGTGACTTACACTCGTAGACAGGTCATCGAGACAGGTTCCCCATGTGAACGTTGACAAAGAACCTGAGTATTCGGTTGAAAACTCTAGGAGCTTTGGGCCCTTCACGGACACGGAAATCGCCGCGAATGCTGGCTTCTACCTCGGCCCCCTGTGGTAAAGGATTCCAGGAGGGTGGGTAGCAGAAGCGGTCTGAGACATCACGTAGGTAGAGCTTTTTACGAACCAGGACCTCCATAAAGCGGCTTAAGAAGAGCCCACGCTCAGTCGGGGCAAGTCAGCGTGTGGTCAGCCACGGACGAGGGCGTGAGCCGGAAAGCCGACGTTCAGGGAATCAAACGAAGTCGCCCAGCCGGCCGCGTTACTGCGATTCCTGGGACAGCGGTCTTCGGAAGGGAGGGTCCGTGCAGAGACCGGCAAGCACGTTTGGGTTTTCGTCCGCGTGTGGTAAAACCGCGAGTTCTTTCAAAGGGACGTCAGATACCGGTGTTCGGCAGGGAGACCGGCCACCTTGAGACGCTCAGGCCGTGGCAACATTTGTTGCCTTTTTGTGTAGACTCGAATCCACGTGAGTTAACGTCTAGCGAACAGAAACCGTTTAGGCCGCAGGTGCCCGTTCCTGTACCTACTGGTGTCCCCCCCCACTCCCCCCCGCCTTGGCGGTGCAGCTCGGGCCTGTACCCGCCACCTTCCCGGCCGCTGTCCCGCAAAGGCGCCGGCGAGCGACGGGCCAGCGGTCTACACAGGCACGTCCGACCGCGGCCCCGACCCCGGCGAACCCGTTACCCTCACGGGCCGCGGACCACGGCCCTACCTCGTCCGTCCCCCTCCTGGGCGCGCAGCCTGGAACGCGGTGGTGGTGCCTCGACCGACAGCCCGGTGGCCTCTCTCTCCTCGGCGCCCTTCGCGACGGCCGGGTGTCTCCCCGGAAGCAGCTTCCGACGACCGCGCCTTCGCTCGTCCATTCCTGGTAGGAGACAGGCGGTGGATCAGCACACACCGGAGCCGGACGGCAGCGGCCACACGAGGGCAAAGCGCGTGGGGCTCCGCCCCCGCGCCCCCCCTCCCCCCCTCCCCCCGCCAGACGGCGCACGCCTGGCGTGAGGGGGGCGGGGCGCGGACGTGGGGGGCCGCCGGACTCGGCCGCCCCTCAGGGCCCCTTCGCCGGCCGCTCTGCGCGTCCCGCCGTACACCCAGGGGTGCTCTCGAGCCCGGAGGGACGGGAGACCGGGCACCGGCTCCTGAGGTCGCTTCCCGCGTTCAACGGGGCTCCAACACAGCTTCGCACGGGGGGCTCCGTGGCTGCAGCACGTGTGTCCCGGAGCGGGTCAAGGCACGGCGGTGGGAAGTGGGGGGTGGGTGGAGGCCGGCGTGCGCGGGGAGCCCGCCACCCCGGGAGCCGGGGGGAGGGTGCCCTGGGTGTGCGCGCGGGGAGCGGGGGTCCTGCTTTCTGCCTGGTTTTCAAAGCGGGGGGTGGGGGTGGTGTCTGTGAAACTGGAAAAGCTGAAGACGCTGTGGAAACTGACAAACTCTGTCTCCACTGCTACTACCTTTTAACCCGTTTGGCCTGTGACTTTTTTAATTTTTGAGAGAGAAGAGATGAAGTGCAAGTGAGGGAGGGGCAGAGAGAGAGAGACACACAGAATCCGAAGCGGGCTCCGGGCTCCGCACAGAGTCCGAGGCCGGGCTCGAACTCACGGACCCTGAGATCATGACCAGAGCTGCTTAACTGAGCCACCCAGGCGCCCCCAACTTGTAACTTTTTAAACTAACCTGTCAGGCCCGGATTGTTCCAGGGAACTGGGAGAACTTCCCTCGCACTTCTTTGGCTTGTGACCCTGACCCAGGGTGGGCGCAGGGCAGGCTTGCTCGAGGCCACGAGGTGTCAGGTGGGGTTCGCGAGAACGACGACGCAGCAGGGCCCGGGGAGGGTCTCCACCACCACCTCCCGGGTTCGTCTGTCCCTCAGCCAGGAAGGGACTGCGGAAGGGGCTCACTAGCAAGTGACTCAGCCGGGGGAGCGCGGCCTAGAGCTCGGAGGGGCCCCCGCGACCGGATGGGCGCAGGGCGCGCTCCCCAGGCCTCTGGTCTCCCCTCCGCTTACCAGGAGGCGCCTGGAAGCGACAGCTTCCGTCTGCGTGGCCCACCCACCCCGGGGTGCTCGCCTTGGGCCACCGGCCTGGCCACTCTCCTCGGTCGGGGGCCGGGCGGTCTTACCAGGAAAAGCTGGCGAGTTCGCCCGGAACGGCTGCTCCCTGCGCGCAGACAACCGGCTGGAACCAGGAGGGAGCGGCCAGGTCCCGGGCCAGGCTCTCCAGGCTGGGGCCGCGCCCCTTCCTCTGGCCTCAGTTTCTCCACCACGTGAGGACGTCAGGATTAACCCACCGGGTCCTCCCAAGCGTCAAACAGAATCAACAGGCGGTTGCCTTCCAGGCCCTGCGGCAAGTCCTAGAAATGAGCAGGAGCGTCTGGGGGAAAAGACTGTAAGAGGCCTTCAAGTTTTAAGAGCTTCGAGTCTCAACCCACAGGATGCGGCCTGTTAGACTACAGGAAGACACGGGATTATAAATCCGCACAATCATTACGTCTTTCATTTACACGTAGACATCAGTAAGACTTGAAACAAAACCAAATGGGACCTGTACGGAAATTCTTTAATTCTCTTTATTTTCACACATTAAAAAATGAAACACACTATACAAATGGTTTTTCATAGCAGACTACACGTGGGTCCGTGAGACTTGCTCTCAAAGGGGGTGCTGCCAACGCCGATGCCCGAGGACGGCGGCCGTCGGCCTCGCAGCCAATGGACTGGTTTAAATGCGGTAGCATGCAGCCCTCAGGGCGCGACGCCCCTCTTCTTAAATTAGGTTAAATGGCGTCGGTGTCCGTATTTACAGACTTGAAACGTGTCAATCCTGAGCAGTTCTGATGTTCGTCTGAGACCGGCCGGTGGGAGCCTCGGTCTCGGTTTTAAAAAGGGAGGTCCGGACGGCGCCAGGCTGGCTGCTGCGAGCTGGATGGAGCTCTTCTCTCGGCCCGGAACCACCTGCTGCGGCTCGCACAGGCAGACCCTTCCGGAAGGGCTAAGCCAAGTAACTGTAGGTGTCCTTTTCCCCATCAACTCGCTCCAGATATTCCTTCTCGATCAGAATGTCAATGCATTTCTGGGCATTATTTTAAAAAAGAGAGAAGTCGTGACAGGAGGAAAAAAACCACACAAATTACCGAAGAGATGGGCCACCCTCACCGGGGATCTCCCCTGCACCACCGAGAGCCCAGTCAGGGCAATTCAGCCCATCCACCACGTCCCCGAATGGAGTCCCCTCAGTGCCCGTCTCCTTAACGGCCTCGCTGAGGCGACCGAGTGTCTTTAGAGCCGGCACGGGGCCACAGCCTCCCAGCACCCCAGGCGCCGGGCCGCCCGGGCCGGGTGCTGCGGAGGCCACGGGGCGGGAACCTCGCAGTCGCTCTGTCCTGAGTCACCGGCAGGGACTGGGGGGCGGTGGGGACTCCTGAACAAGCCAGCGCCCCACTGTCAGGGCCCCCGCACCGGCTGCCGGTGACCCGAGCGGTCTCAGGACGCCTCGGACTTGCTACCTGGAAGAAGCCCGCGGCCGCCCCTGGAGCCGGTGCTCACACAGCGAGGGGGAGCACCCCGTGGCCGGGCTACAGCTGGGACACAGCCGAGCGGGAACCCTACGGGTCATTTACACAGAGTCCCGAGGGAGGCGGAACCCTGTGATTCGGGCCACGGGGCAATGTGGGGGAGGCAGCGAGGGGAAGCTTCGGGAACGCTGGTCACCTTCTAACTCTCGATTTGGGTCTTGGTGTACGTGTTTCGATAAAAGGTTTTAAGCTTAAGCCCATTTCCTTTTGTAGAAACCTAGTACGTATGGATATGCCAAGGGCCGTCGGCCTCGTTTTCGTTACACCTTGCTCTCCTAAAACGACACACGGGCAGCTTCTGCCGTGTGGCTCTTGTACCTTGATCACTGGGACCCGCGGCTTGAACCTCGAGGACAGCTGAGTCAGCACTTCTCCGAGCAGCTGCTGGTGCTTCAAGACCTTCCGCATCTTCATGATCCTCACGATGGCCGCCTGGTCACCCGTCACCCGGGGAGGAAAAACCGGGACACGTCACGGTTACAACCGTTCCGGAACATTCGGGACAACTAGCAAACGGGCCGCCGAGGGCCGTGTCCGCGCAGAGGACTGTGATTTCACACACGGTCACAAACGCACGGCAGGATATGTGTTTCAACTCTAACAGAATAAACACGGTATACTTTGGTCTCCTCGGCAGTTTTAATAATTTCACCCGACTACGGAGCGTTTTAAAAATGAGAAGACACGTCCCGAGATCACTGTTGCACTATCGGCTAACGTGGATGTCAATTAAAAAATTCATTTTTATATAGAGCATGGGGTGGGGGTGGGGAGAAAACACGAGTCTGCAGAGCCGCAGAAGATGCCTCGCTGTGACCCCCTCCCCTGCCCCGTCGGACGCGAACTCGCCACGTTCTCTGCGTCCACCCGCTTCCTTCCTCTGCTCCACTCGGGGCCCGTCACCGTCCCCGCACCCGCTCCCAAGCCCCAGCCACCCCACGACCCCGCGGGGCGCCAGAGCGGCGTCACTCTCTGTGAGGGGTCGCCACCCCGCGCGGGCCCCAAGTCACCTGAATCAGCAGCTTGCGGTCCTCCTCGATATTTTTGTGTGTGGTCTCCTGTTCCTGCTTCTGTTCGGTTTTCATCGGCACGTTGATGTTAACCCTTAACTTTTTACTGCCGGGAAAACGGACGAGACCGATCGCTGTCGCTTTAAAGGACAGGTGCTCAAGGCCCGTGTGTGACCTTTAAGAAACCTCTGCTACCCGAGCCCCGTCTCCGCGTCCCACTGGCCGGCCCCCCCGCCCCCCGAGGTAGTTTCCACCTCTGTGAGAAGCTCGGCCCCCAGCAGGCCCCAGGCCGCCGCCACTCGGTGGCTTACTGCCCGGCCAGTAACAGGCCACCTGTGTCACGGGAGAGCCGGTGCCTCCGTCTGCTCTCCCAAATTTCGTCAAATGAGACAAACTCGAGGCACTGGGACAGACAGAGGCCCAAAGGTCCCCGGCCAGCCATTTAAGGGGACGCTTGCCCGGTGGAGAAACCGCCAGACACGGAACCGGAGGCAAGCGGCAGACGACCGAGGCCCACGCCGTGCCCCGCCTCCGTCCGCAGGGACGCGAGGGGACGAGTCTGTGGTCCAGGACCATCCACCTGGCAGATTTTCCTTACTTTTTATAACCGAGATACAATTTGATTAAGGTGTCTGGCTTCAATTCCACCTCATCAACGTTCGCGTTCTCGTCTTCCAGAACCTACAGGACAACAGCTGTTACCACATCATCTCAGGAAAAGGCTCTCGTCTAGCTCAACACGGAACGTGCACAGACATACCAGTAACTTCGACTTCAATAAAATCTGTAGGACTTGTGCCAAAATGTCCTGCAATTGAAGAGAAAAAGGTAAGTTGCATTTTTCTTTGCAACACAAACCACACACACACGACCTCATAGTTGATTTTTGGCAGGAACACAGGAGTCCCCCCCCAGACAGGAGAATGTACCCAGGGAGAAGGAGGTGGTGACTAGGAGGTCCCCTAAGTTCACTACCGCCAGCGCCTACTCGTCAAAGGGAAGCCAACCCCTCTGTGGCTCTGACCACCTCGTGGTAAAAACTGCCGATTCAGTTACAAACGTTAGAAGCCACGCTGATCTCGTCACTACAGGAACCTATCCGTCCATCCTGGACACGGTCACCACAAAAGCAACGTCCGAGGGCTCCCGCACGGCGGCGGAGGATGCTGCTCATGGACGCGAGGGACTCGGCGGTGGTGACCCTGTCCTCCACCTCCTGCGGGGAGCCCCAGGCGCCACGCGGGGCCGCCGGCCGATTCCTTGCCTGTAAACGCAGGTGGCGGGTCTCGGCCTCCTCCTCCTTCAACTCTGTGACCCCGTGACGTGGACACCACCACCTGCCCAACTTCAGTCCCCCGGACGCACCCCATACCTCCTACCCCGGCGCACGGAACACCCCCCGCCCTTCACGGACACCCATTCTGGTCACGTGACCAGCCCAGATTCAACCCCCCCCCCCCCCGCAGGTCTGGGGCACTGCCGGCCACATCCACGGCGCCGCCACCAGAGGCCGCACTTCCGAGCCTGACCTGACGGGAGTGCTGAGCTCGGAGGCCAAGGCCAATGGCCCTGTCAGCCCCGTGGGGCGGGGCCGAGGGCGGCCTGAGCCTCCACCTGAGTCCAGCCCTCCTGACGAGATGAGACAGACTCTTACACACAAAGGGGCAAATTCACTCTGTCATTAGAATTTGAAGATGTACTCTGGGTTGACTTGAAGCATCATCAAAAAATAAACACTTTCCTGAGGCCCCTGGGTGGCTCAGTCGCTCTGCTGTCTGGCTCTGGGTTTCGGCTCAGGTCATGATCTCACGGTTCATGAGTTCGAGCCCCCACATCGGGCTCTGCGCTGGCACCCTGGAGCCTGCTTGGGCTTCTCCCTCTCCTCTGACCCTTCCCTGCTTGCTCTCTCTCAAAATAAATAAACAAACAAAAAATAAATACTTCCCTAAGTGACACTCAATAAGGCCAGTGTTACCCTGTCAGCAAAACCAGACAAAAACATCCCAAGAGAACAACAGACCAATAACACTCCTATGAATGTAGATGTAAACTTCCTCAAGAAAATACTAGCAAACCAAGCCCAGCGCATAAAGAATATCATATACATGCCCAAGTGGGGATTACCCCAAGAAGGCAAGGGTGGCGATGTAAGAAAAGCAATGACTATAATATACCATATTAATAGACAAAAAGCATATTTTTATCTCGACAGAGCAGAAAAAGCAGTTGAACAAAATGCAACACTCTTTCATCATGGAAAGATTAAAAAAAAAGACTAGAAGGGAACTTCTTTAATAAAGGGAATCTAAGAAAAACCTACAGCGATTGTCACCCTTAATAGTAACAAACTGAAGCTTTCCCCCAAGGTCAGGAACAAGACAAGGGTGCCTGTTCTCACCACCTCTAGTCAACACTGCATGGGAAATTCCAGCCAGAACAATCAGGCAAGAAGAAAAAATAAAAGGCATCCAAATAGGGAAAGGAAGAAGTAAAACTAGCTGTATCTGCAGATGACATGATACTGTAAAACCCCTAAAGAAGCCTCAAAAAAAAAAAAAAAAAAAGTTCAGCCAGGTTGCAACATATAAAATCAATATGCAATAATCAATTATATTTCCATATCCAGAAATGAACAATTCCGTTTCCAAAAGTACCAAACACAACACTTAGGAATAAATTTAACCAAAGTGCAGGCTTACACACTCAACACTGAAACACGTGAGAGGAATGAAACACAACCTACATAAAGAGAAAGCCGCTCACGCCACGGACTGGAAGGCCCCCGCTGGCAGGACGGGGACACCCCCCAAAGCAGCCCAAAGCTTTGATGCGTCTCTATCACAGCAACAGCTGCCTTCTTTTGGACACAGACCAGCTAATTCTGAAATTCACATGGAAATGCAAGAGACCCAGAGGAGCCAACACAATTCTGACAAAGAACAAAGCTGGAGGTCTCTGTTTCAAAACTTGCTACAAAATAACCGCAAACAGGGGCGCCTGGGTGGCGCAGTCGGTTAAGCGTCCGACTTCAGCCAGGTCACGATCTCGCGGTCCGTGAGTTCGAGCCCCGCGTCGGGCTCTGGGCTGATGGCTCGGAGCCTGGAGCCTGTTTCCGGTTCTGTGTCTCCCTCTCTCTCTGCCCCTCCCCCATTCGTGCTCTGTCTCTCTCTGTCCCAAAAATAAACAAACGTTGAAAAAAAAAAAATAACCGCCAACAAGGCACTGTGGATTAAAGAACTACAGATCACTGGAAAAGAACGAAGAATCCAGAAATTAGCCCATTCACCTACGGCCATCTGATTTTCAACAAGGCAGTCCCAATCAACGGGGAAAGACGTCTCTAACCCTGAATCAGGCCCCGGCTCCTTAGCCCTGACCCTAAAGGCATGCGTGACAAAAGCAAAAGGGGCTCTGGGTACACAATATATAAGGAATTCTTACAACTCAACGGTAAGGGCAACCCAAATAAAAAATGGGCGTGGGCAGAGCGTCTGAATAGACACCTCTCCAAAGAATAGATATAAACGGCCAGGAAGAACACGAAAAGACACGTCATCAGCTGTCGGAGAAATGCAAATCAAACTACCGACGAGGTATTACATCATACCCACTAGGCCATAATAGCCGTAAAGAAAGGAAGCCAGGGTCGGGGGGCCCTCCCATGCTGCTGGTGGTGTGCCCGTGAACTGGTGCCTGGCAGTGGCTCGGAAGTTAAATCTGTCACAACTCGAACGTTCCAGTCCTTGGCATCCACCCAAGAAAACTGAAAACAGGTTCTTACAGAGACGCGCATGTGAATGCGCAGAGCACTGTTATTCCCAATAACCACACGTAGAAACAACCCCAAGGCCCACCAACTGATGAGGGGGTCAACATAACGTGGTCCACGCAGACGCTGGAACGTATTTCAGCCGGTAACAGAATGAAACATACACGCCATCACGTGGAGAAACCCTGGAAACATGCCAAGTCAAAGGCACACACGCTCTGACGCCATTATCGTGAAGAGCCCAGAGCTGGCAAATCCGGAGAGACAGGAAGTAAGTTAATGGGACTCAGCGGCTGAGGAGAGGAGCAGAGGGTAGTTCCTGCTAACGACTAACGGGTCTCTTTTCGGGATGACAGGCGTGTTCGGGAATCGAGACAGCGATGGTGGCTGTACGACCTTGTGAATAAACACTCAACTGTCTACTTTAAGATGCTGAATTTTATGTACGTGAAATACAGCTCAATAAAAAATACGGCCAATAAACAGGAAGAAAGACACTGTAATGAAGTGACGTTTAAGCCTCCAAGGAAAAGCTTAGCTGGGAAGAGGGTTAACGCTGGGTTAAACGAACGCGCGAAAGCAGGTCATGTGCATCTGTGTGAAATCAGAGACCTCCGCGCCGTCTCCCCACCCCCTCCCTTCAATGCTCACAAGAGGAGACGGGAACTGGACACGTCACAGGGGCCAAGTAACGGGAAGGTACCATTTTGATCTGAGTGCTGTCAGTCAGCTGCTGCACAGCATACGCGTCTTCCGTGTTGTACTGAAGCAGGATCGCCATCTGGAAGGTGGATGCCTTCGAGGCCCCCCATATAAGAGAAAGAGAAACGGAATTTAAATGTGTGGAAAAGCCTCCAAAAATACACAGCTTAAGGCTGAAGAAGTTACGTATGAAACAAATTCTTGCAAAACACGCACAACAGCAGGTCTATTTAAAAGAGAACACAAAGTGTCACAGCTCCACCGCGATGCACTGCTCTCCCGAAAGACGTCACTTACCGCCTTTCGAAGGTTAAAATAATTTGGAACTTTCTTCTAAGACGTTTTGTCTACGCAAATACACACTATTTATGCATCCACACTCATTTACATAAGCACGCGTAAAACACACAAATCCTCTTCAGGGGAAGAGACCCTAACGGACATCTTCCCTCTGCCACATATACACCGGGATATCTAGGAGGCCGCTCCAGTTACCCCGGGCCGGCCTCAGCCTCTCCCGTAGAACTGAAATGGGAGTCACGCTAGTACTCAGTGCTGCCGAGAGCACCGAGGGTCAATATTAGCAGGAAACTGCTTTGCCAAAGGAAAAGGGCTATCGTCGTAATTCACTACAGGAAACTCTGGCTTTTTGAGCTACGCAGTGTGCATCGGGCAGGATCTGTGCCAAATGCTTATTAAACACATTATTTTACTTAATCTTCACGTCACTTCCAAGGTATAAGCACTGGCACCCCCGTTTTATGGAGAATAAAACTGAGGCATCGGTGTATCACCTGCCCCTCAGCGGGAAAGCATCCGAACTCCTCTGACTCTGAGAACCGCACTTTGCCGGAAGCTCGACCCTAGATTCTGACGCACGAATCACTGGATTCCAATTTCTACAACTTGTCTTATCCTCATTTAGACTAAAAAAATATATTCCGAAACAGAGGGTGATCTTACCTGCAAAGTGTATCGATTTTTGAAGCAGTTGGTTACCAATTCTCCTTTGGACAGCTGATACAGCCAGGTCAGTTTTCTGCCACTGTGACGGCTAGCGTAAAAAGCTGTGAATCGCTGATAACTGCGTTCCAGCTGGATAAAAGAATAGCACTGTGTGGAATACGTATCTCACCCCAGTCCGTAGTCAGCACTGCCACATAAACACACCTCCAAACGTACGGTACAAAACGCTCACTACATAAACGCGAAACCCGAGCGGTGGGGGGTGGGGGTGGGGCTGGGGGGTGTGACTCTTGCAAGGCACACTGGTTGAGGCACGAGAGGAGAACGCGGAAACGCACTCTGACGGTCAGGCAGGCGGCCACCGCCACGGGGTTCGGCAGAGCACGGACGAGGCTCCGTGTCCGTGAGCCAGCTCGCGGGCCGTGCGGGCTGGCGCGGAGGAGGCCGGCCTCCGGACACCCCGCCCTGCCCGCCGCGCGCTCGCCGTGGGCTCGCGGCCAAGGCCGCCCTTTGCGTTCCGCCGGGCACTAGCAGAACGCGAGACGGAGCCGCCCTCACCTCTGACGGCAAGGCGAACGTGCAGGACTGCTGGAAGGGCCACGACCCGGAGCTTAGCACCTGGATGCTGAAGTCCACTGAGGCGGGGTGAAAAGGCAGGAACACGGTTAGTCCCACACACTGAAAGATGCTGCCGTTCAAATAAACGTGGACTGCTTCGTATTAAAAGAAGCACACCGAACGAAAACACTCTGCTTCAGGAGGAAATTAAGAACCGGATGTATTTCAGTCAAATGATTTTACTCCGCGAAAATCAGTGAAAGGTCAAAGAGCCAGAAACTCTTTTCCTCAGAGCTACGACATCAGATGCCCACCCCGCTTCCTGTGCGTCAGCGCCCTGCCGGCCTGGGGTCCGCTCAGGCGCCCCCAGCTCGCCGGGCACGGACACCGCGGCAGCCGCAACTCAGGAAGCAAAATCCCCAGACGTGAACAGCTACCTTCGGTGTGTTTCCTGTACGCCCACTACTGCCGACACCACTGCCCCCCCAACACTACACGTCACACAAACTAAATAGAACAAAAGTCTCATCAGTACCAATAGCTGACGAGCTCACTGGCAGAACTGCCAAGTTTAACAGTGGAATAGCGCTTCAGCTTTGGGGAGAAATGAAATTCCCATTTTTCATGTGAAAAGACAACAAGTAATGATGTCTGCATCGTCCGCCAACATCCCCCAGAGCGGACCTGACGGGGGGGGGGGGGGCCCTGGGAGCAAGTCCTGGCACCCTAGCGATCGGGAACCATGGAGTCTTCGGTTAGTTTGACTCTGTAATCTATACACCAAGTCAGTCTCTTATAATTCACCAAAAAAAAAAAAAAAAAAAAAAAAAAAGGCAAGAACTGATCCCAACTAAGGTTAAAGAAATTTATGAAGTATTAAACCGTGTGGAGCCCTGAGCTGGCAGATATCCCGGGTGGGGTGGCCACGCCAGCAAGTGGAAAAGCCCAGGGCTCAGCCCTGGGTCCCCTGGGAGAGGCCGGTCATCTCCTAGGCTCACACGCGACTCAGGAAGACCATCTGGGAGGTGGCACTTGCTGTCCGTCCGTCCCTGAATCCCTGATAAAGCACCGACCACCCTCACATAACACTGTCATCTCTGTCGCCTGCCACATAGGGCACGGACTTCCCGAAGAACACTGCCTGTAAAAGCGGCTCATAAACATGTGTGTACTCACAGTCTAGCGGTTCTGAGTTCGTCAGGTGCTTTTTGAACTGCTCATTCAAATCTTTGCTCACACCAATGTCTTGAAACATCCGCTGAAGTTTAGAGGTATATTCAAAACCACAAGCTTGCTGAAATGAACCCAGACAACCGTCTCATTAATTTCTATTAGAAACAGAAGTGTATATAAGGGAATCTGATGGAAATCACACACGACATAGGCTTAACCGTAGAAAATGACTACTGAAGCTAGTAACACTGAACCACATCTCACAGCATCAGTATGTGCAGATTCAAACCAGGAGGCTACTATTCACACAGTAAGTATCATCTGAGCACCTAAGAGCAAGGGTCTCTAACGGAATGCGAAGAGGACATACTTTGTTTACTACTCTTACCCACTGTTATCAGCTGACACGTGTGCCCCCCAAACTCCGGCGCTAAAGCCCTAACCCCCAGTGTGATGGTATCTGGAGGCGGGGTCATGAGGAAATGATTACGTTTAGATGGAGTCACGAGGATGGGATCCTCGTGATGGGATTAGCGCCCGTGTAACAAGGGACCAGCGTGCTCTCTGCCTGCCACGTGAGGACACGGCGAGAAGGTGGCCGTCACCAGGTTGGGAAGAGAGTCCTCACCAGAAACGACCTCAGCCGGCCCCTCGACCTTGGTCTTCCCTGCCTCCAGAACTGGGAGGATAGACCTGGGTGGTTCCAGCCTCTAGTCTGTGGTATTTTGTTACGGCAGCTTGAGCAGAATTAGCTACCCACACGACAGTAATTTCAGGTCTCAGACACGTGACAGCGCCTGGCAGGCCAGGAGGCACCGAAACAAGAGCAGGCAGAGGGCAGAGGTGGCTGAATGACAAAACAGGTGCTCAACGGTGGAGTCCGATGCCTCTGTCCTCCTGAGGATGCGACCACTGAGGATGCGAACTAAACCCAGAGCAAAACAAAACACCCGCCAACTCAAAGTCGACCCAACACACGTGTGGGCTGAGCCACTGGAGCAGTTCGGGGGGAGACGGGGGTGGGGTGGGGGGTGGGAACCAGCTGGCGCTCCGGCGGCCAGTGTGGCACAGCCCGGCCAACGGAACCGAGGGGCCCCCGAGGGCGGGGCGGATGGTCAGCAAAGCATGCGGGGCCCAGGACAACCCGTGCCGTTTGAACTCCATTAGCTACAGACCACCGACGACAACCCTGGGACAATGAAAATCTTTCACAGCGATTTAAAAACTTTTTTTTTTTTCCCCCGGAAATGATGAAATTTACCTTTAGTTTAGAGATCATGCTTGCTTCGGCATCATCACTGGCACTGTTCTGATGTACTAGTCTTTTGGCCAGCATCTTTGCATAGAATTTCTGGAACACGTCTTTATCCTCTATATACTTGAAGACCACCATCTAGTGAAGTCACCGAGAGAGCACACTTAGTGCACTGAAAAGCCACGGTCACCGAACACACGCCGGCAGCTGACACGCGTGCTTTGTTTTGTCTGGCCTGTGTGCCAACGTTTACGACGGCTACAAATACCACCCGTAGTCTTGAAATATTTTTGTCAACCACTGAAACCACATTAACTTGGTCTAGACTCGGCACTAACGAGGAAAGTACAAATGCTAAGATTCATGACTCAGTTTAGGGAGTAAAACCACAGATTCAAAGCAAAATACATGACCCAATGACTTTTCACATTCCAGACACCCTGTACCAATAACCTTAAAAGCTGCAGAGAAATGGCTACCGGGAACGGTGCGTTAGCAAGCGCCTTACCACTTGGTTGAGCGTGTCTTCTAGCTCTGCTTCTTCTGGGTTCTTGGAACTGAAATGTAAAAAGAAGGCATACTGTTTTCAAACAGATCAGCCAACAGTTGTTAATGAGCAAGCACCACTCGGCTAACACAACAGAATGTGGCTGTGAACACTTGAACACTCAGTTCTGTCCAGATGAACGCGTGAAGACAGAGGCAAAGTTGTCTTACCTACAGCTGTGTGGCGATCTTACGCTGAAACTATCGCGGAAGAACCCGCTTACAAAATAATCGACATCCAAGATGAAAAGCAACGGAAGACACTTATAAAAAGCTCCCCCAGACATTCAAGTTTTCCTTTCAGATGATCTATTTAAATACAAATAAATAGGGGCGCCTGGGTGGCGCAGTCGGTTAAGCGTCCGACTTCAGCCAGGTCACGATCTCGCGGTCCGTGAGTTCGAGCCCCGCGTCGGGCTCTGGGCTGATGGCTCAGAGCCTGGAGCCTGTTTCCGATTCTGTGTCTCCCTCTCTCTCTGCCCCTCCCCCGTTCATGCTCTGTCTCTCTCTGTCCCCAAAAAAATAAATAAAATGTTGAAAAAAAAAAAATTAAAAAAAAAAAAAACCTATAAATACAAATAAATAAAAGCCGACGGCCTTCTACAATATGCTCTAACTTTGAAAAAAATGAAAAAGGCATTTAGTTTTTCAGTGGCCTAAACATTAAAGATAATGAAAGGATCTCAAGCACTAAAGCACCACCTTC
The DNA here is from genome assembly GCF_022079265.1 of Lynx rufus. NCBI lineage: Eukaryota > Metazoa > Chordata > Mammalia > Carnivora > Felidae > Lynx > Lynx rufus. Next base: position 162,370,494 of record NW_025814856.1, on the reverse strand, counting down.
CTCTGGGGTTATGTCTACACAACAGAGAGGTGTCTTTAACAACCGATTGATTCATTCTATTCTATGAACAAGTATTAACTGAAAGGTTACTTCAGGGTAAATGCAATTTTTCAGGGTCTACGAGTCCCTCATAGACAGATTCCCCATAAATTTACATCGAATGATCCAGCCACCAACCAAGCTCTGGAGAGGTGCCTCTACCTAAGAACACATGGCTCAGAAAACCCAGCCCCCCTCTTCACAGGGCCAGGCTGGGGCCACTGCCCCCTGCGGGAGAGCCTCCCTTCTGAGCCCCCTTCACTCGGGAGGAGCGTGTGCTCACGGACGTGGTGCTCCCAGCAGCCTGCCGTCTGTCTGCTGCCCCAGCCTCAATTACAACAACATAGCAAGAGACTTGATGAGGGCCCCTTAGGAAAAGGCAATGCATAAAAGGGACAAGTGCCACCAAATGAAATGAGGGCCTACTAAAACATGTAATTAAAAAACACTGAAGATTTTTATGTAATAGCCTAAAGAAAAAAAAAGTTAACAGCACGTCAGAAGAGGCATTCCAATGTGAAGTCCATGTTTATTCCTGGAAAGAATACCTGCATGGATCTGACTACAACTGCTAAATACTACACTGACCAGCACTGCAAGAAACAGAGGAAACCCCCCGAATACTCCATTCTCACTGGCCTTGGGGAAACGGCTTTCTGGCAAAGTTCAAGAGCTAGCTAGTGACCTCATCAAAGGTTTCCCCATGTCTGTCAGGAAGACCACACAGTTGTTAACACAGTAAGTTACGTTAAATGTGCCACCACTGAGCCATCGCTAGAAAGCTACTGTGTTCTGGAGAATTATTCTTAGTTCCCTGATAAATTTAGCTTGCTAACATTTGACTTAAGATTTCCCTGACTCTACTCTAGGAGAGACTTGTTCGCAGTGTTTTTCTCGGTACGGGCAGGCGTTCTCCGTCTTTTCGCAAGGGGGCTACGCAATCTCGTGAGAGCTAGTACGTTAACATCAAAACCAGGACCGTGTGGAAGCGCGGACAACGCCTGCAGCAGCATTTGCCGAGAGATCTCTGGAAAAGTGAGACAAACCTTGAGCACTTCCGAACCGAGAGGAGCCGTCCAAGTGAACGAGAAACGAGAAGCTAAGAACACCCAAACAGACGCGCAAAACCCGGAATGCTGGAAGCACAAGGCACAGAGAGACCCACGCCGGTCGTGCTTCTAGCTCTCACTACACCTGCACACACGCGCGCGCACGCACACACACACACACACACACACACACACCCTGAACAGGAAGAAGAGCAGGTGAGAAACCTGGCGGCTGAAATACAAAGAGCACGAGGGGCCCCTGGCTGGCTCAGTCCAAGAGCCCACCACCCTTGAGCTCAGGGTCATGAGTTGGAGCCCCATGTGAGGTGTAGAGATTACGTACATACATAAACTTAAAAAACAGAGAGAAAACAGAGAATGGCAATAAAACAAACTCATTAAGCGAAGATCAACGTTAGAAGCGCACACGACAACGCAAGTGCCACAGTAGCGCTGAGTCTCGTGTCAGGAACGGCCAGTGGGAGTTCCCAAAGCAGCCTCGCCCGGAAACACAAGCGAGCTGGGCCCAGAGAACCGGGGAGCACAAGAGAGACGCTGACTTCCCGCGTCCTTTCTGCCCTTGTAACCACCGCTCAGCCAGCTCACGGAACTGGATTCAGCTAAAGGGGCCACACTGCTTGCAGTTCTCAAAGCCAACCCAACGGTGACATTAAAAAAAAATGAACTGGGCCTAGAGTATAGGACTTGAAGTATCTTTCAAAGAGACAAGGAAGATGTATTAGGTTTGAAGTATTTTCTCAAAGGTACAAAAATTACAACAGAAGTAAAACGTAATATAAAGTTTAATTCCTCATATATAAGCTGAGAGTTTAAATAGATTTACTAAGAATAAAACACAATGTCACTTAATACCTTTTCTTCAACAAGGAGTCGCAGTATCGAGCCAGCAACTCGGGGGATTTACTGGACGACTGGGCCATTTTGGTAACTGCGTTGTTGTTGATGAAGCGACCACAGGCCTGTGGAGCACACAAAACACGGTCAGGGGCCACGCACCACCCCCGCCACCTGCATCGCAGGAGAGATTCCTTCTGACACACCCACCTTGTCAAGTGCAGCCACGAAACCAGCATCGTTGTTGAACGCCGACATCACCAGGGCATTGTATTTTTTGTGAACATCCAACACTGTCTGTACATACATCTTGGGGTCCTCCAGTGGGGGAAAACAGAATCAAAAGCTGGTTACTGGGGATTAAATGGTATATTAATGGGCTACTATAAAATATTCTGTAAGGTTTAGAAACTGCTTCAAAGATGCCAACAAATAAGACTAAGTAATAGTTCTGGTTCCATCATCAAAACACATAAGGCATTTTGTTTACAGATACAAAATAAAATACATTCCTATACTTGAAATTAAATACTGATTTCAAGCTTTGTATAAAAGTGATTTCTCAAATTATTTGAAAATTCCAAAGGATCACAGAAAGCAAAATTTCTCAAAGTGATAGTCTGCTTAGCCCATTTTTGCTGCTGTTAAAAATTCAAATTCTGGACTTTGCTGGGCGAACCGATCAGCCAGTAAGCTCTTTAATCAGCCGGTTATCCTGCACTTGGCTGGGCAGATGTGAGAACAGCATAGGGTTAAGGTCGGAGGAATTGCGGGCAAGGGTGTGAGAGTCAGACGAGGCGGAGAAGAAGGTCTGACTCACACACGCCACCACATCGCAGGACTGGATGGGACAGGCCAGGGCCCAGGAGATAGGCAGGGCACGTTGTGGGGTGGGGGGTGGGGGTTGGACTCGGCAGGGTGGGCACGTGGGAGCTCTGGACAAAGAAACAAGTAACAGGAATGCAATGGAAAGATGAGCCACAGGAAAGGCCCTGGGAATGACACACAAGGAAGACAGGAGGGTGGGGAAGACGGAGGGGAGGGTGGGGACAGGGACACAATGGAGACCAGCCTCAGTGATAACCACAGAACGGCTGATGCTGGGGACTCACTGCAAGTCGTGGTGCCAAGTCCCACAAGGGGACAGTCACAACTGCACTATGAGGTCAGTGTTGCCTGCATTCCCACTCGACAGGTGAAAAAACTAAGTCAGTCAGGCATCTGGCCAAGGGCTTTAGGGATGGCAGTCAGGCCGGACCCCAGGCAGCCTGACTCCCGAGCCGGCATCTCCACGGCCCTGAGAAGGGACAAGGCCTGGAGGACCGGGACCAGTCGGAGGAGGGGTGGTGCGGACAGGCAGCACCATGGACAGACGGCTTGTGCCAGGAGGGCACCGGAGGCTGGCCCTTCACAAACAGGAGGCCCGAGGGTGGGGTGCTTAAATGGTGGCAGGTGACTGCAAATTTCTGACAGATAGGAATTCTCAGGATTCAGGGATGAGAAACCAGAATTCTCCAAATTTAATTATTCTGTATCTTGTAATACTTTAAAATTTTTTTTTTTTTCAACGTTTATTTATTTTTGGGACAGAGAGAGACAGAGCATGAACGGGAGAGGGGCAGAGAGAGAGGGAGACACAGAATCGGAAACAGGCTCCAGGCTCTGAGCCATCAGCCCAGAGCCCGACGCGGGGCTCGAACTCCCGGACCGGGAGATCGTGACCTGGCTGAAGTCGGACGCTTAACCGACTGCGCCACCCAGGCGCCCCTGTATCTTGTAATACTTTAAAAATATATATATATTTATTTATTTGGGGCACAGCGCAAATGGCAGTGGGGCAGAGAGAAGGGGACAGAGGATCCCAAGTGGGCTCTGTACTGACAGGCTGACAGCAGCGAGCCCGACGTGGGGCTCAGACCCACGAACTGCAAGATCATGACCTAGGCCGAAGTCAGATGCTCAACCGAATGAGCTATCCAGGCGCCCCCATCTTATAATGTTTTTTAAAAAAATAATGAGAAAGCACTGAGATCAAATCGTTTTCCTGTGATAGGGTTGGACTAAGAGTTTCACAGGTCCTCTGTTAAAAAATAATATATAATAAAAATGCAAAGTTTATTCTTACTATGAATACACTGACAAGACTATAACGTCAACAACATGTAAAGTGGCCTCTACCTGATAAGACATTTAGTAAGAGAAAATGTTAAAAGGGAACACAAAATAACTGCCAAATGAAAATTACCTAAAATATATGTAAAATCTAAATCTAAATCTAAAATATATGTAAGATGTAAAAATTATCTACCTTAAAATGTTACAACACAGCATTGACTGCCCCATCAGATAATCTTGTTTCGTGGTAACTATTCCAGATGTGGAAAAATGTCTCCCATTTTGCCCTCAGGGTTTAATCCACAACTGCCTCCGAAGGCATCTTCCAATTGGCATACATCTTATTTCGTATAAACTCATTTCTTCTTTTAACAACAAAAATACTGTCTGCCTGACTTAATCTTGGGTTTGCCACTGAAATGGATATTGCGTTTTGCTCATTTGGGTTTGAGACTGCTTTCTGATTTCATGTCAAACGACCTCACAACATGCACGTGTTTTTCCTTTGCATTTCTTCTGTTAAAAGTATTTACAAAGAACCTGAGCCTACAGTGAGTATTCAAGCACTGGAGAATGCCAGTAAGTGTCGCTGGGTAGTATTTGAATGAGGTAACATTCAAGGTTAAGGTCAACAGCATTACAGAGAATCATATGTCAAAACTGCCAACGTAAGCACTTACTGTGCCTCCAACGTGTGCTGTTTCTTGGAACACCACTCAAAAGGATTTACGTGAAGTATGTTATATAAACATACTAACACGTATTTTATTTGTAAGAGGGGAGCGCACACCCATTTGTAACCCGGCATCACCCACAAAGAAGATCCTTCAGACCGTTGCTTCTCTGGCATGTGCATTCACCAAGGTTCCCAGAGACGTCTGCCTTAACCTCCGACTCCGTAAGCACCCCCTGCCCCTGCCATTAGTGGGCTCTTCCGAACCAGGAACGTATCTGTGTGGACCATCACGCCTGGAGGAGAATGATGCTGTTCTCTCTTTTCCTGAGTTCTTTAACGATTTTTCTCAGATTCAGAATTTGGAAAAACATCAATGTCCCACTGACTGCCAGCAAGGAATTCCCCCATGGAAAGACCAACGAGACCTATCCTCCCCTAGGACACAGAAGGCTTCGGACTCCGATTCCAAGCTTCTTTCTACTACAGGAGGAGACCCAGCCAGCAGTCTCACTGGTGAGAAGTGAGGGTCTGACAGGAACCCACAGAGGGTAAAGTATGAATCATCAGCCTTGGGAATCTGAAGTCCTGAGAGAAGCCGCTTGGGAACTTGGCAAGAATGGACAAAGACAGAAACGCACAGGGTCATACAGAGCAAACAGGAGGTGCTTCCGAGGCTACCGCATCACAACAGAGGCGAGGAGAGAGGACAGAGCAGCTAGAACAAATGCATGTTTTTCATGAAACCTGCAAACTTTTGGTGTTTAAAAAAATTAACGGAGTAGTAACTGCTTTGATTTATGACCACCTGTTTACTGGACAGTACATGAGGGCTTTCCGCGTAAGAAACACGACACCTCTCAGGGCTCGTCCCTGAGGGATGTCACCCAACTCCTACATGATCTCACTTGTCTTTATTATGCCAGTGACGGTCACATTTATTTCTAGCCCAGACCAGACTTCCCCACTCAGCTCACACAACTTGCCCTTGGCTGTTTTGTGGGGTTCCCAAACTCTACACGTCAGAGCTGACCCGGTCTCCGCCCTGAACCTGCCTCTCTTCCGGATCTCTTTCCATTTCCTTTCTTTCAATGTTTTATTGTAGACAAATTCAAATCTCTGCAAAATCACAAAGAATAGTAAAATACACTCCATGAACCCATCATCCAGCATCAACAATGATCGGGCACAAACACCGGTACCTCACAGAGTCTAAGTTCCTAAGGCCTTCTTCTCCCCACCCCCAGCCTCACCAACCCATGCCATCTTCCGTTTGACCACCCAAACAGGCCTAGCCATACACTCACACTCTTCTTCCTTTTAAGCTCTCTTTTATACGATACAGATCGTTTAGAAAATAAAAATCTGATTGTATCGATTTCGCGTTTGTTACAACCATGACCTGCTTTCCTCTTGCCCCTAGGACTAAGGCAGTGTCACTAACATGGCTTTCAAGGTCTCCTGGCCTGGCCAGCCGGTGCCTGCCCTTTTACTTTCCCTGTGCCACCTTCCCTTCTTCTCAAGTCGTACCAGACTTCTGGGTTCTCAGAATGGGCCATGTTTATGCTCACTGAGGGGCTTCGCTCTGTCTAGGACCCCCTGCTTATTAGTTAGCTTCAGCTCCTCCACTGGCCTCAGATACTTCCTCGGGGAAGCTCTCGGAACTGGCAGGACAGAGCAGGCCTCCTGTTACACGCGACACCCGAACCCCCGCTGGAAGGCCAACCACACTCGCGAGTCCCTGCTACTGGCGGCCTCTCCTGCCGGGCGTAAGCTCGAAGAAGCCTGCCGGGACCGTGTCCACCTTGCTTAGAAGCATACAGGGTAGTGGCACTCACCAACTCTTCTTAAACGGCTGGATCAGAAACCAGGATGATCGTGACTGAAATACTACCTTTTATCCCATACACGGCCACTAAAAAAATAATCCTAAAGACCAATTTCACCAAAAGAAACATATGGAGCCTCGCTTCCACTTTCCCTTCTCCCATCTTCCTTAAAGCAGCACCGCACACACAGCAGCTGAGGTCTGAGGGCATCGTCTCACGGAGAGCTGGTATATGGTAGGAGTTCTCAGGATCACCTGTGACCCTAACGTTCTAACGCCGCCCAAAGAGGTACGCTGGGGGGTGACAGGCTCGAGAGGCTCACCCTCACCACTTCAGGTACGTAAGGTGGTGCTCTCCAGGCCAGCATCGGATGTGACCCATCCCCAGAGACGTGCTCTCACCTAGAGCTACCTCTGAAGGACACCTGACCCCCACATCTCCCGTCCAGCCCGGACTAAGGCAGCTTTACGAGAGCCTTCTGAGGATGGCCGTCACCACCCAGCACCCACAGGATGTGTGGGGCCCTGCCAGACACTGTGTCACAACCTCACCTGCAGACGATTATTCTTGAAGAAGGTGAAGAAACCAAGTCTTGGTTAATGAAAACACACCATGCAGAGTAATTCTACGCCCACCCCCCCCACACCCCCGAGCATTAGCATTTGGTCCTCGGAGAACATCATCTCCACACCCAACACAGAGAAGCCAAAGTTTCAGGAAAGGAACAATCACAAACCAGCCACTACAGAGAAAAGCAGGTAAGAGTCCGTGGGCACACAGATTACCACCGTGACCATTACCTGTGGGCAGTTTTAACCCTAGACTGGCGTTCCCCCTTCCCCCTATATCTGAGGTTTTCCCTCCTCTACGGGTCTCTGTGCGCTCAGAGAGTAAGACTAATTTTTGTATTAAATAATAGGCAAAACCCAAAACACTGGAGACAACAGAGGCGCCTCACACGCCACCTAGCGATGTGACAGTCTCGTACTTTTTTATTGGTTTTTTTCTCTTCCATCATCTAATCTCTTCTGATAAGCAGAAATCACCAGTTGTTCTGAGTGTAGTTTAGAGTTGAAAATACCAAGACCAAAAGACCTACCAATTTTAACTAGTGCTCCATGTTCTCATCACTGTAACTTCTGTCCACCTGCTACTTTTTGCTTCAATCACATATATTTATCTTGTAATCATGGCTCTGATTCCAGTTATGTAACTGGGTGGGCTTTTCATCACTGACCCTGGCCTCTGTTCCTCCCTGGTTACTCCCCTTGATCTGAGCCAAGGCTGGAGGCCCTGTCCGCACCCCTTCGGTACTCCCTGGTCGGCACTGAAGCCCTAAGTTGACTACATTCAGGCACAGAGCGATAGTGATAGAAAATTCTGAAAGCGGAGCTAAGTGGGACTTGCCAGGAAAAGCAATCACTCCTCTCAGAGAAAGAATGCCGTTGCAGAGTGTAATTACATTCGTTCAGAAACAGATGTGGTACACCTAGGAGGTTAAGTGGGGGACCAGGTGGTCTTGCTCATCTCCACAAGGGGCAGGTTGGTAAGAGAAGTTCATGGGTGGTCTTGAACTGGTCTGAAGGCCAAGCAAGGGCCATCAGGACTTAAAAATACACAGCAAAGATTAAACCAAAATGTAGTTTGATATGGGATGTAAACTCAAGATTTGGGTAGCGAGAGGCTTCCGTAACTGGTCTGCCTGTGAAAAGATGACAGACTTGCCTACAGCTCAAAGAAGGAAAGGTACAGCCTGGATATAAAAATCCAAGAGTGAGTCTTCTCAGAGCCTGGTTATCCCAAACCAAAAATGAACACTCGTGTATTTTTCCTTTTAAAGAAAATGGTAATTCTTTTCATCTCACGTCAAGACAGAAAACAGACCCACAAATTCAACTCTAGGCTTTCTGAACCGATTTCCATTATCAGTTTTTTGTAATTAAATTTGTCAGTGTGAATTACTATATAAAACTGCTTTGTTCTGTCCTAAAACACCTCCTTGATCCCCCCCGCCCCCGCTCTTCCTCCTTTCCCACATCTACTACATCAAAACTGGTACATTTTTTTCCGTTTGCTTTTTAAAAAATGTTTTATTATGGACGACTTTCAAACCTAATTAACATAAGAAAGAATAGTAAAGTCAGTCCCAATACTCCATCGCTCAGCTTTGAGGGACAGCCTGTAGCCGTGCAAGCCCAGAATCTTCTTACCCTGCCCTCCTCCTACGTAAGATTTCAGGGGTGTGCACCCCATCCCCTCTGACCAGGTGAAGCAGGTCAGACTCCAAATCTAAGATTCCCTGGCCAATTTTATCACCGTGTGGGTAATTTTCTTCTATTACCGGCACCCACAGAATGGCTGAGTCAGAACCAAGTTATTTAAACATTTGGGTCCAGAAGAGAAAGGGAGTCTTGGATGTATGAATGAAACCCACATCTGCCAGAAGCACCCTGTGCTGGGCTACCCTGCTGCTTCTGGTGCAAGTTGATACGAACAGTTGGGTTCCCATAATTATTTCTAACTCAGCTTCTCAACCCAAACACAGCAATTCTGATAAGGTCCGAGATTCGTCACTCCTTAGTCTTACACAGAAAAATATGCCGTCAGAGTTTCCTGACTGTATTTCTGCCTGTACACTTGTCCATTTCAAGTGCTCCCTTTTTTAACCCTGATTGTTCTTGGAGCCAGAGCCCCGGGCAGCTCCTGAAAACGTCTCCCCCCACTGTAAGCACACACTCTCTCTCCAGGCTGCAAGTACACTTTCGTGGCTGTGCTCCCCAGTCCATCTCTGCAGCCCGACACCCCCACTGTTAGACCAACGGCCCCGCTGGACATCAAAGTATCTACAAGCCTACTCTTGCTGGATTACACTTCAATCCCAGTTAGACTGAGGTTACTAAATCAAGATATGGTTTCAAAGACAGCTTTGCGCTTATCTGTTGCCGTTTCTGCCCTGAAGACAGACAGTAACGAAATATTCTCTTCTAACCTGGTTTATGTTTACGTACGAAGCCCTCTTTGTAGGGATGTACAATAGCACCCAGATTACTGGGAGATCGTGCGCTGATTAAAAATTCAACATGGAACCAACTGTATCGTTAAGCATTCATTAGCAGGTACTTACATGTCTGCACAGACTCTTTTCCTAAACTCTGTTTTGGTATTTTGTTATAAGCTAGTGTCAAGGGAAATCGCAAAGCTGTCCAATGAACTGGTGTCACATTTACTTTTAAGTGTAATGTTGATGACTGCCCACGTGACTGGTGTTTTCTTTAGGATGGGCCACGGGGGAAAGTATTCTTAGTTCCGAATGGCAACAAACTCGCTCTTCTGAGTTACAGGCTTATTCTTTATGGTCACCACGAATCTAGGAGCTGACTGTCCCTCACATTACCCATTGCCTTTACCAGTAAGCACTCGGACTGACCGCAAAGAACTGGAGGCACGTTTGTGACCCATCTCTAGCAAAAATACCAGACTCCGCTGTCTTAACACTTAGCTTCGTTTGTGTTTCCTATCCTTATTTTGCTTCCCTCTCTTACATCCCTTTGTCTTTTCCGTATTGTGTAAGCAGCCTTGAATCCTGCTGGGAACGACGAGGAGTACTAGTAAACGTAAGTACTGTATGCGGAGAGCCCATACTGTACAAGGCACCGTGCTAAGTTGTGCCGAAATGAAGACAGATAAAGCCATTCTTACAGAAGACGTTTACACAGAGATCTAACACATAAAGCAGTGTGAATATGAACAGTCCAACGTGCTACCATTTCAAAGGGATGATTGGGAAAGGCTGGTGGATGGCATGTCATTTGAGCTGGGTTTTGGAAGATAAACGGGTGTTTAACGCGTGGGAACAAAAAAACGGAATGTGTCTGAGCAGAGAGAAGAGCGAGGCAGGTAGAGCAAGGCACAATGACAAACGGTGAGCATCCAGGTGCTGATGGGGAGACGACGAAGACGCAGAGTAACACAGGATAAAAGGGGAGAGCCGGGGCGCCCGGGGGGCTCAGCTGGCTGGGCATCTGGCTTCGGCTCAGGTCATGGTCTCCCGGTTCCTGAGTTCCAGCCCCACATCGGGCTGTCAGCACAGAGCCCGCTTCGGATCCTCTGTCCCCCCCTCTCTCTGCCCCTCCCCCACTAGAGCTCGCCTGCTCTCTCTCGAACGTGCTCTCTCTAAAAAACAAACATCAAAAAATTTAAAAAAAAACCGAAAAAACAAAAACGGAAAGGACGTTTTGGCCCCGTAGCAAATGGCTCTTCCTCCATCATTATCATCGTCACCATCATCAAGAAATATCTGTCACACAAGACACCAGCACTAAAACTAGAGTATCAACTATAATGAGGTGCCAGCTGTATCCTCAGGGAGTTACAATCAACGGTGGAGTGACAGGAAACACAGAAGTGACATACAAATACAGAGTGGCACAGGAGAGATTTTTAGAAATGTCATAAAAGTAAAGGACGGGGGGGCAGTGCTTCGGGCTAGAGGAGCTAGCAGAGAATCGTTTTAAGCAAAGAGGGTTTGCGCTGGGCTCGAAAACAGGACAGAGTGAGCAGAAAGCAAGGAGGATGTGTCACCAGCGGAGAGGGCAGTGATTTGGCGGGGAAGACGATGGGGTAAGTATGAAGAGGGTTCTGACTTAAGAGAATACTGTAGATTTAATATATTATCAGAGAGGAGAGGTTTTATTTTGCTTTGTTAAAAACAAGATGATCGTGGAGTAACACGGTCAGTGTGCAGAGGACTTCTGAGGACTGAAGCGAAGCATCATGGGGGACGAACGGGAAAGGAGAGCCGGACGACCGTGTGGAGCACGAGGGGACGGGGCCCAGGTGAACACGGCGGCACCGGGCCCGGACAGAGAGCCCTCGCAGGCGGGGAAGGGGCCGTGTCCACGCCCTGTGGACTCATCACAGAGGGCGGGGCGGAGGCAGGGCTGGTGGGCAGGCGGCCCTACAGATGTGAGAGGACGCTGAGGCCAGGTCTGGGCTCGGCGGAAAATCACACCATTTTAGGTTACAGATGTTGTCACGGGCAAAGTGGCACGCCCTACACGGAGGAAGGAAAATGTGAGCGTAAAAATGAACGAGCAGTCTAGGCCCTAGGCAGACGGAGTCAGGGGGGCTGGATGAGATGGCAGAGGTGAAGCATTTCAACGTGGGATCCCTGCCATCAATCCCATCACAGGAATGCCATAAATGCTCGCTCAAGGGATGGAAACGGTGGTTTCAATTTGATCTGTGGTGTCTGCTGGCCCTTTAAGCTGCACGGGTGCCCAGTGTCACACAGCCAGCTGCTCTGACAGCTAGACAACCCGAGAACCAACACGGGGCCGATGTGTGGGCTCTGCTTTCAGGATGCTCCCCCTTAAGACCTAAGTGGACGGGCCATCCTCCCTCTAGATGTTAATACAGATTATTTTTCTAGTTACTACACTGCCAACGTCTGAACACAAATGTAGTGCTGTGGCCCATCTATGTAATAAGCACATACGATCTTTCAAATCCTGACCTCGAGAAGAGTGTGAGGGCCACATCAATAGGCTAACTTACCAAGCCGCCCCCATGTTTTCAGTCCGGAAGCCATGCATGGGAAACTCGCCTATAAAACAAACCCGTCTATTTAAAAATGATTTATCCAGTTCCTCGCTGAGCTCTAAACCAGCTTTAAATCCCATCCTTGAACATTTTTTGTGTCCAAGGTTCCCGAAGTCCTGCTGGGTGTCCCAATGCAATATGCTAGCTTACCTTGCATCAGTTACACACAAATCAGTTAGCGTATCAGTTAAGCATCAATGTGCTCAATCATGAGGACCTCTAAAGGCTAGAGAGCTCTTCCCAATAGAGCGGAACTTTGCACACTGGTGGTAAGATGGGCCTGCACTGATCTGCTCCGGTGCCCTTCAGTCTGAATGAAGCTCCCTGTGCTCCCAGGGCTCCCTGAGCCCTGATCCACACCGTCTTCCCAAGTGCTCACTGATCTGGGTGTCGGGGCAGGTACGAGCAGCGGCACATCTAAAAATAGCGCGTGTGTTAAGGGCTCTCTTTCAGTGACACTTCACGAGGACACGAGGACTGCCAGTTCTTACTTAGGTAAAGAGAGGGAGATTCACCTTGTGACAGGTAGGTAGGTTTTGAAGGTTCTAATACATGAAATGTTATTTTAAATCACACTACAAATTTGGAACCTGTGATAATTACAGTCTAGGCCAAACTAATTGGTAGTAAATCTAATTTTCTAATCCATACTTTTTCAAGACCAGCTAAAACAGAAATCCACCAGAAGTCCAAAGTAAATCATTTCTCTGTGAAAACTTCACCTGTTTTGTTTGGTAAAAATGGAAGCACGGGACTTTTTAGTCCTTAAAAAATCATCTAAGGGGAGCCTGAGTGGCTCAGTCGCTTAAGCATCTGACTTGGCTCAAGGCACGATCTCGCGGTTTGAGTTCAAGCCCTGCGTCAGACTCTGTGCTGACAGCCCAGAGCCTAGAGCCTCCTTCGGATTCTGTGTCTCCCTCTCTCTCTGCCCCTCCCCCGCTCGTGCTCTCTCAAAAATAAACATTAAAAAAAATCATTTAAGCAGTGCCTCGTATGACATTTAATACGCTCACTGTAAATGATTTTCATACATTACGATTCAACTCCAGTAAGCAACAATTTTCAAACATTAAAAACTGTAAAGAAGTAACTACATCCCACTTAGAATTATGTATACTAGCTTTTTTTTTTCCCCTTTAAACTAACGCAAACAATCTCTTTCCTCTGCTTTTTCTCCAGCATCAATGGGCTTTGGAAAACCATCATGGTTTGGGTTCTAGTATCTTTTACATTTACCACATTCATGATAAAAATACCTACCTGAAGTTATTTTTTTTTTTTTTTTGATTTAACTTTAGAGAGAAAAAGCACGGGTGGGGGAGGGGCGGAGGAGGAAGAGAGCGAGAGCAAGAGAGACAGAAAACCAAGAGTTGGACGCTCAACCGACTGAGCCACCTGGGCACCCCTAAAATTATTTGTGTTTTAAGCAGCGGTATTTATTCTTTCTTACAAGAGTACTTGAGCACTTCCTATGTGCCAGGCTAAGCGCTGGGTACACATGCTGTTGTGTGCGCTTCTTCAAGCTTTGCGGGCTTTCCCTCATTGCTGACTAAGGGTGGCAGGCTGGGGAAGTTTCTGCAGGAAACTCAGGCACCACTTAGATGGCACTGCAACCTCATGAGTTCAACTGAAACTCAAGAAATAAAAGAATAAAATGGAAATTGAGGAAAAACTCCTGCAGAAAACAGAGAATGTATCTGCTATCCTCAAGAAACAATTTTCTTCACAAGAATAACTTGGAAAACTAGTTTCACGAGTTCAATATAAAAATAGTTCTTATGGAAATAATTATAATTATTCACATTATTTTATGATCAATGATGTATTTAAAAAAAGAAATGTCTGACTTCTGAAAGTTAAAGCAGATGCCCTAAATTTATCAAGCTATATAGATTATTCTCCACAAAAGAAAACCTTGTTTGTTTTTTAAGTTCATGCGAATCACTGGCTTATGTTCAAGTAATAAAAGGATTATTTAAAAGTTTAATTTCTGGGGCGCCTGGGCGGCTCAAGTCGGTTAAGCGTCTGACTCTTGATTCTGGCTCAGGTCATGATCTCAGGGTTTGTTGGGTTTGAGCCCCACACTGTCAGTGCAGAGACTGCTTGTGATTATCTCTGTCTCTGCTCCTCCCAGGCCTGTGTGAGGGCAAGCATGCTCTTTCTCCCAAAACAAATAAACTTAAAAACATTTTTTATAACAGTTTAATTTCCAGTAAAATATAACTGCTGGTAAGGATGGTTTATTTGTGCTGTTTATTGCTGACAGATGAAGGTTCCACACATAAAGAAACAATTTTACTTAGAAACTACACTTTTGCTTTAACTGGCCATGAAAAAGTAAATGCCAGATTTAAGATTCACTGACCAAGTCAACTGGCAGGGGATCGTATCAAAAAGAACAGCAGTACTTAGAATTATAGTGCAATTATTTCCCCAGTTAGGACCTTACTTTGGTTTGGAAAAGGTGGATATCAGAAGTAACGCCCCATCATTCCCGTGAAAATTATCTAACTGCGTTCATCTGCACCACGGACCGCTGCGGGCCTCTCACAGCACAGACGTGATTCACAATGGTTCATGTCAAAAAGCCAATTCTAGGGGTGCCTGGGTGGCTCAGTCAGTTGAGCCTCCGACTTTGGCTCAGGTCACGATCTCACGGTTCATGGGTTCGAGCCCCACGTCGGGCTCTGTGCTGACAGCTCAGGGCCTGGAGCCTGCTTGGGATTCTGTGTCTCCCTCTCTCTCTGCCCCTCCCCTGCTCATGCTCTGTCTCTCTCTCTCAAAAATAAAGATTAAAAAATAAATTAAAAAAAAAAAAAAAAGCCAACTCTGCTTCACACAGCCGCTCTCCCAACCTGCGTCTGACCAAATAACAGACTCCCCACCACTTAACTCATTTCAAGGAAAGGAAGTCATTTACTTGGCTCCGCTGCTCATACGGCTCAATTGAGTTTTGAATTAACCACGGCGGAAACACCAGACACTGTGGCTGAAAAGCGACCTTCATCAAGCTGGCCGCTCCTGAGCCACATGTATGTGCGTGTATGTGTCTCAGGCCCTTTAAAAGGGAACATTTAGTTTGGAAATAAGGTCATAAAGATGGAAGGATGATTTTTAAATGAGTTTTTGAACTTAAATAAAACTGTCATCACTGCGGAGCACTTAGCACTTATGTTCCCAGATATAATAAGCACCTCACAAGGATCATGTGTTTGCAAAAACCCTGAGGCAGCCATCATCACCATTCCATTAAAAAAAACAAAAACCAAAAACCAAAAACCCAACTGACAGACAGGAAAAACCATGTCAGCAGCAAGGTCCCACAAGTGGGGTTGGGATGTGAACCCAGGAGGACCGTCAGGGATGTGACTCCGTCGTGCCAGGTGACAATATGTCCCGACACTGGGACATCACACTAAGGCTTCTACTGACACCTGGAGATCTCCTTCACAACACCCACCATCAAGCCAGTTCCCTTCCGTCTCGGAAGTGTAAAATTAATTATTTTATCAACCTAAAGGAAGGGGTTTACATCTATCCCTTTAATAATTCATGGATGTGCCAAAAGGGAGGCAGCAACCCCACAATTACAAGGAAACTTGCAGGGGCACCTGGGTGGCTCAGTTGGTTAAGCATCGGACTCTTGGTTTCGGCTTAGGTCGTGATCTCACGGTTCATGGGATCGAGCCCTGCATCTGCCTCTGCGCTGACAGTATGGAGGCTGCCTGGGATTGTCTCTCTCCACCCCTCCCTTGCTCACACGCGCATGCATGCTCTCGCTCAAAATAAATAAAGAAACTTTAAAAGGAACCTTGCAAAGTTAACAGGGAAATGAAGACTTTAAAAAATGTATAAAGACAGTACTGTCAAAAATAACATCAAACGATAAAATCAGAGAGTTTTCTGATTTAGATATATAAGAACCATGTTCTAGAAGCTTTTCTTCTTCATTAGTTCTCCAAAACACTATCAAAATTGAAGTTCACGACAGGGCCAAAACCCTACGACAACTTACCCATCTTTTAGAAATACGAGGTATTCCCTATGTAAAATTATCACCTGAATCATAGCTCAGCTAGCAGGAATATTCCATGAGCCTCCTTGGGGTGGTGGTGGCGAGGATCATGAGAAATGCTACACATTACAGGGCCTATCCAGGGCAAACAGCCCTGTTACCTTCCGCTGGAGGGTCGCCCTCAGATCAAGTCACCAACAGGTGCAGCCTGTGGTCTGTGGCTGCCAGAGCCACATGTCTAGGAGGCTTGGGCCTGTTCCTTCTATGGAAGATCTTTGCTCTTCTAGTGCAAGGAATGGAAGCGTGAGAAGACATGAAAGGGGAGAAAAAAATCAAGAAATGACATCCTCAATGCCTAAAAAGTGCCCGAGAAGAGTTTGTGGAGGAACTTCCTAAGCAAAGAGGCCTATCAACCTTCTACATTAAAACACCAAACCAAGGTTCCTCACGAGAGTTCTGGGGAAAACCTGACCACCTGGACTGGTCAACGCAAGCATACGACACACACCTGCAGCTCGTGTGCAGAACCGGTGAAGCCCGACTACTCTCAGGAACAGTACTTACATTTAGAGCAGCTTCTCCACACTTTTCAATGGCTGCGAGACCCTGATTATGGATGTGTGTCTCTAGAAGTTTTTTCAATTCTCCTAGGCCATCCTGGATTCTAGATACGAGATTATACATGCGCCCCAAATCTGAAAGAAGAAGGTGCCACGTCTTATGCACTGAAACAAACTTTGCATATCCATTCCGCCAAGTATGTACGTATACTGTGATCACAGATGCCTTGAGATAAAATGGTGTTTTTTGATCGAAATCATCAACATCGTTTTAACAGTAACTGAATTGTATACATGTAGTTAGCTGAAAGTAACAACGAAACCGTCCTCTCATGAAAGTTTATTTTTCCCTTTACTATGAGAAACATCTAACAATAGAAAAAAAGTCTTTTTATCAGAAGCTGCATCAGATACTTCCTCAAATTCTCAAGACCGAGATATTACTTATGCTAGATACATAACAGGCACTCATGTACTGACTTTAAAAGAGGAATAAATTTAAAGAGTATTTGAGTATCTATCCCAACTATACAAACGAGTCACAAAAGGGCCCCCGAATTCTTCGAATGGCATATGGTTAATTTATGAAGGCCAAAGAGAAAACTTCTGAACCCAAACATCAATCTTTCATTGAGCTCCTTGTATCTCCCAGTAAAACCTGAAGGGTAAGAGAAATGCTTTCACAAAATACTAGCCTTCTCATCTTGAAGAATTTTCAGAAGAAAAACAGTCAAGGACAAGTCAGGGGTAGCGTCAGTCAATGCCAGAGTATACGGGACGAGTAACCCTCCAAAGAACGCTGACTGAAAAGATGTTCTTCTCCCAAAGTCCTCCCCACAACACTCCACAGAGCTCTGAAATCAGTGCACAACCAGGCTCACCGCGCACTAATCTCTTCAAAACCGGCTGTTGGTGATGCTGTCAGCTCTGACTCTAGAGTTTCAACCAACCTCAAAACTGTAGATCGTGAGAAACCCAGGTCTGGAGGGAGTCTGAGTGGCTCACCTTCATTTTTGTCAGCATCCAACAAATTCTGGAATTCTGTGTGGAAAATCTCCAGGTGTTTTTCAATGAGCACTTGCTCGCACTTCCTTGCTAGTTCATCTTGTGTGCTTTCGTGAAGGTAGACCTGGACTCTTCGTTGTTCTTCGAGCAGACGGGCCTCTGCCTGCAGGAATTAATTCGAGTGAACCGTCTGGATTCACTTCTAAAGAACTGCTACACGAATAATGGCAAATTAAATTCACAAGCTCTAATACATTAAGAGAAAAGGGAAGGGGTCCTGTGACGTTAGGTGAATGCCAACCATGTTTAAGTGGTCACTGATGTGCTCCATTTTCTCTGCAACAGATTTCCACCTCTAGCTCCTTTTCAAATGACTTCACAAGATTATCTTTGTTAGTTCAGATGTGTTCACGTCAACTTTCGTCCTTCAGGTAAGTGGCTTTTCACCTTCTGGGGGCAGTATCCCTATTCTACACTCTGAGACACCTATGGACCCTCTCTTATCTGTGGACACCATGTTCAGAACCCCTATTTTTGACTGAAAGCCACCTGAAGTCAAGAGTCACATGAATCTATTCCCTGAAATGACCACATGGAAAGAGTTATTAGTAATCAGACTTTTAAACAAATTTTAAGGAAAAATATCATGGCCTTCTCTTGCCAACCATTGAGTATATACCTCTGAAACTACTGGATTATTTATGCATTTCAATTTCTTACCATTCCCTTCAAGGAAGAGAGGAAAACAAAGATGTAATTTAACAGAGCAGCAAAATAAATAGAAGTCCGTATATTTTATAGTGTATCAACAGAAATAGGTGTGGTATAAAGCATCACCGAGGAATCACTAAATTATCAAAGCAACGACGAAATTTCAAAGATAATCTCAAATTAATCAGGTGAGAAAGAGAAATACTATACTTAGTATTGTAAAAGTGCCCTACTTTCCAAAATGATTTTAGATTTGGTATAATTTGGGAGAAATCTATAAAAATTCAACTGGAAGAATAAACACTCAAGAGCCAAGAAACAAAAAATGCAGGCGGGACTTATGCTGTCAAGAATTACTAACAATGAAACGGTTATTTAAACAACAGAAGTCAGAACCTTATTACACATTCCAAATGGTCAAATGTGAACAACAAAATAAACCTGGAAATTATCTGGAGTATTTATCAAAATGTCAAGGTCCTCGACACAGAATGATCCCTGAAAAATTAGTTAAGTTCATCCAAATAAAAAAAACATGAAAGGAAAAGGAATAATTTATAAAAGAAGACATATAAAAAACCTCAAGTTTCTGGTAGGAAGTAATGAAAGCATAGCATATTTGGCTGATGGAATACTATTATCCAGTAAAATAAGTAACAATAAAATATGTTAATGTAACAAATTAGTTGGGGGGGGGGACACACACAAGTTACCAAAAAACCTACAGAATTATTCCTATCTGGTTTTATATACATACTTAGCGTTCCAAGCTTGCAGGTTTATGTTCCTTGTATTTTCCAAAAAGCCTACAATTAATGTGTATATATTCTCTGATTATGAAGTTATTTTAAACCATACGGGATCGTTTGTGCTTTAACTGAGAAGTTCTACGTTAAGCGCGTACTGCTTAAGATCTGATACTCACTAAGCCTCAAGAATGCAAGCGATATAGTAAAATACAGGACATGCAAACCAAAAAGCACTTCTTTTTCTGTCTGAAGTTATACCTGTTTCCTAGAAGAACATAAATCACCTTGGGCAGCAGAAACTCCTCTGTTTCAAACTCTGCTTTCTCCTAAAACAAACTTTTACCCCTGCCCAGATGAAAGGTACAGCCTTGGTGGGACTGCTGACTCATTCTCTGGGGGGGGTCACAGTGGCTTTCCAACTCAGGCACTGTGTGGTAGGGGCAGCGTTCCGCCACAGGACCCTCCCACAGGGGCCGAGAAGGAAGGAGAGAGTAAACTGGCCCCTGAGTGACTAAAAAACATTAAAGGACAGAGGGGCCTCAGTAACAGCTTGTTTTAAATATAAAGAAACCAAAGTATCCAGTGTCGTGTCATCACGTTTGTGGATTCTAGGTCAAGTAAGCTCTTGACCATCACTGTCCAGAACACCAGGATCAAATTCAATTTTTTAAAAAATTTATTTATTTTGAAAGCACAAGAGCACAAGTGGGGGCAAGGCAGAGAGAGAGAGACAGAGAGACAGAGGGAGGGAGGGAGGGAGGGAATCCCAAGCAGGCTCCGCAGTCTGTTCTGAGCCCAACTCAGGGCTCGATCCCAGGACCGTGAGATCATGACTTGGGCTGCTATCAAGAGTCGGACGCTTAACTGACTGAGCCACCCAGGTGCCCCCAGGACCAAGTTCAAAATGACTAAATAAAACGAAGCAATTAAGGGGCACCTGGGTGGCGCAGTCGGTTAAGCGTCCGACTTCAGCCAGGTCTCGATCTCGTGAGTTCGAGCCCCGCGTCAGGCTCTGGGCTGATGGCTCAGAACCTGGAGCCTGTTTCCGATTCTGTGTCTCCCTCTCTCTCTGCCCCTCCCCCGTTCATGCTCTGTCTCTCTCTGTCCCAAAAATAAACGTTGAAAAAAAAATTAAAAAACAAAAACAAAAACAAACAAACAAAAACCGAAGCAATTAAAGACTGTCCCTGTTAATTCTACTAGGATGGGTTCCGCAGGAAAAACAAAAGGAAAAGCAGGCCCACTCCCTGCCAAAAAAGGAAATCAATGAAATACTGAACATCTGACATCAGTAACCTAGAACAGTCAACAAATCTTTTGTAGCTCACACGAGTCTCAATCACATGAGACAGCAGGATGTGTTAAAAACCCTAATGTGGCTTTGGGTCGTTAATTCATCAAAGCCATCCCTACTGAAGATTCTCAAACGTTTCCACTAAAATATCCCTCAAATCACAGAAAAGGGAACGTAGACCCCTCAGGGAATTTGCACACCTAGCCCAAACTAGCGGCTAAAAGCAGAGTATTTTTTAAAGGTTCATGCTTTATCTCAATATTGTTCAGGAGTTTTGTATATTATTTCCTGACAGACTGTTTTAATATAAACATAATTTCCCCTGAAGTTACTGAATAAAACGTGCCACTTTTTATCCTCTGGTTTTGCATATTCTCAGGCATCTACTGGAGGTTCTGAATGATGAATGCTTCTATCATGCTTACTATCTGCCAAGCACCAAATATATATGTATTACAAAATAAAAATCATTACGTGACACCTGGGTGGCTCAGTTGGTGGAGCATGTGACTCTTGATCTTGGGGTTGTGAGTTCAAGCTCCATGTTGGCTGTAGAGATTAGTTAAAAATAAAATCTTAAAAACGAACAAAAAATCATTACCCCCATTTTACAGATGAAGAAACTGAGGACCTGGGGCACCTGGGCGGCTCAGTAGGTTAAGTGTCTGACTTCAGCTCAGGTTATGATCTCACAGTCCATGAGTATGAGCCCATGTCCGGCTCTGTGCTGACAGCTCGGAGCCTGGAGTCTGCCTCAGATTGTGCCTCCCTCTCTCTGCCCCTCCCCCACTCACTGTCTCTCAAAACTGAGTAAATTTTAAAATAATAATAATAATAGTAAGATAAAGCCTTAAAAACAAACTAAAACTTATTACCCTCATTTTACAGATGAAGAAACTGAGGACCAGGGGCCCCTGGGTGGCTCAGTTAAGGGTCCACTCTTAATTTTGGTTCAGGTCACGATCTCACGGTTCATGAGATGAAGCCCCACATCAGGCTCTACACTGTCAGAGCTTGAATATATGCTCTGGATTCTCTTGCTCTCAAAAATAAATGGATGCGCAGAAGGGAGAGAGGGAGGGAGGGGAGGGAGGGGAGGGAGGGAGGGGAGGGGAGGGAGGGAAGGAGGGACGGACTGAGGACCAGAAAGGTTAGGTCAACTCCCCAGGAAATGACTGAATAGGGATTTACAATGACATTTGCAGCCCAAGGCTCTAGGTAGGAGAATTGTTCATACAGCTAAATTCCAATTTTATGCTCATAGATCCTCTACGTTATGGACTTCCAGAATGTGAGGGAAGTCATGTTTGGTAAGATCCAACCGGATCCGGGCCCAACCTGTAACCCCTGTACGAAGGAACCCCCTCTAAGAGCACCGGGGCGCAGGAAGCATGCTGCAGCCCCGAAGGCAGGGCTCACACCGGAAACCTCTGCTCTTCAAGCTGCCTCTGGTTCCAGGCCTGATCTAAAAAGGAGACTTCCCCACTGTGGGGGCGCTCAAGTCTCTGGCCTGAAGAGCAGACCCGTCGTGTCACCACCACCTTCCCGGGAGTGGATAATGGAGGTGACGGGAACCCAGCGTCGCTCTTGTCGATGTGCACCCTGAGAAAAGACCCCACTTTTAAAAGAATCACCAGATGCAGGAGAGTCGAGAAGAGATGTGATCATGAAAACGACACTGCCAAACGAAAAACCCGCAATAACAGGCGATGCTAACACTGAAAACAGATTCTGCTCCGAAAGTTCATTTGTCAGGCGACCGACACTCAGGATGAGCTGGTTAGGTCCCGGGTCGGCACACCAAAAAGCTAACAACCCACAGACAGACACAAAGAGCTAATACTGTTCCAAGGATAGTATTTCCGAAGACTTCCCTTTTTGTTAGGTTTTGAGATGTCAGAAATCTGCAATCTTTCAACTGCACACTTCTCAAGCCCACTGACAACCATGACGTCCTAGGGGAAAAGGCAGCCAGTCACACACACTGGGTGGGGCTGTGTGCCTAGAGAGGCACACTGCTCACACTGCTGCCCTGGAGGGCTGACCGGCTACCTCGATTGCAGCACCTGCCCTGAGTGGCTGTGTGGTCCCCTCCTCTCCCGGCCAACAGAGAATAAAGGGCAAAGCAGAGATGAGGCACGGTCGGCCCAGGCTCCCTGGAGATGTCCTCGGACGTCTCGGTCAGGGGTCAGCAAACTATAGCCTACGGGCCAATTCCTGCCTCTAAGTCACATTTTACTGGAACACAGCCGCACGCATCTGTTTACATGTTGCCATGGCTGCTCTCCCCTCAAAGGCAGAGCTGAACAGCTGCCAGACCACGTGGGGCGCAAATATTTGCCCTCTGCCCCTTCACAGAACAGGTGTGCTGATTCCTAACCTAGGTCACTCCTCACGGAGAAAAGTCCGGGACACCTGTATTCCCAAGAAAGAGAACCAAAAAAAAAAAAAACACACACCAGAACTTCGCTGGAACATCACTCAGTACTGAAAAAGACTTACGGTACAGTTTGTGACCAATCTTAGATCCTGTGGTTTCAGCACAATCTCCTCTACTGTAAACTTGAAGGCTGTACCGGAGACTGTTAGGGAACAGTTCAGAAGGGAAAACAGCAAAGTTCGCAAACCTAGCAACAGCTGGTACTTCGAAACTTATCTTCGCGTTGACTGAAGCCTGTGGCTTCCATTAGCTTACAGCTACCCATGCTAGGAGAGCAAGTTCAAAACACAGAAGCCACACAGCTCTGACAGTTAGATCCTCAGAGCCCTGGAGAGAACACGGAGCCGCGACGGTCAGATGAAGTTATTATGAAAGCTCCTTGGTGCGCGGGGAGAAGCATCTGTACGGGCTACGGACACTGCAGGGGAACACTGCCCAAGACATGATCTGTGGAAAGAGCTGTGCACGTCAAAGAGAATAACCCACTGGAGCGGCGAGAACCGTGTTAGCTGAAGCCTACCGTATGCGCCGTACGTAAGCGTACCTTTTTCATATATTCAGTCACTGGGTTCTGCTGCAAGAATTCAGTGCTCTCCCTGGTATAAAATCTCTCCGTGTCGGCCAAAAACTGAGATTCAAAGGACTCTTTATACACTGTCAGCGTAGGGCCCTTGGCAAAGGCGTCGTCTTCATTCAGCCCCAACTCCACTAGAAACAGATAGGAACTGTATTTCAATTACCCTAGTTTTTGTTACATTTTACCCCACATACCCATGAGTAACATTCAGCTTAAGTTACGTTTAAAAGGTATATGGAAAACGGCAGGACATAAGGTAAGCCTGCTATTCACCGGTGTGCACTGAAGTACACGGCTTCAATGAAAGAAAAAAGAAATAAAATTCAAGACATAAAAGGAAGTAATTCTGACCCGTGGCCAAGCATGCTTCAAAGTTATCGTGAAGTTCACTTAAAAAACTTATTAAAATGACATTTCTTTTTTCTAAACGTTTATTTTTGAGAGAGAGAGAGAGAGAGAGGAGGAGAGAGAGAACGTATGCGAGCGAGTGAGGGGGGGCAGAGAGCGAGGGAGACACAGAATCCAAAGCAGGCTCCAAGCTCTGAGCTGTCAGCACAGAGCCCGACGCGGGGCTCGAACCCACAGACCGCGAGATCAAGACGTGAACCGAAGTTAGATGCTTAACCGACAGAGCCACCCAAGTGTCCCAACACGACATTTATTTCTAATTGAAGTGTAGCTGACGTACAGTAGCCTATCAGTTCCAGGAGGTCATCACAGGGATTTGATATTTGTGAATATGACAAAATGATCCCCACAGTGAAGTATGGCCACCACCTGTCACCTTAAAAAGTTACTGTATTATCGCCTACATTCCCTATGCTGTACCTTACAACCCCCATGACATTTCTTTTATAACTAGAGGTTTATCTCTTAATCACCTTCACTGATTTCACCTGCCTCCCCACAAGGACTAAATGTAAACTTTCAGAGAAACATGAGGCCACTCAAGTTTTCCGAACATTGCATTAGCTCATCAGTTGCTCAATCTCAACTTTTCAGGCTGACCCAGGTCTCTGGTCCTCTTCCCACTCCATTAATGACACTCCATCATATTATATATCCAGTCATTCAGCAGTATGAGAGCAGAAAATAATTCAAATGTCGAGTTCCTCAAAAGTCCCATGAGAAACAAAGATCAAACAATTTTTGTGAGGGGTAAAATCAAACAGAATCACACTCACTCAAAGAGAGTTTTTTGAGGGCCCTTGTACATGCAAACAATATTTTCACAACAGCTCAAATATCTGTCAACGAATCTGTCAGAACACGGTTAGGATTGCCATTTGACACGAAAACTCTGAGTAGGTGAAAGGGAAATGGTTTACCGTAAGACTGTACAACTCCACTTATCAGTCTTGTGTTGATGGTTTCACCGTTTCTTTCCTTTTCAATCAGTTTTAAAACAGCATTTGTTACCTTTAGGAAGGATAAAGGGAAAAGACCTGTAGATTACAGACTACAGCACGTACATTACTACACATCTCTTGGACTCTGAGAACATTACACAATGCAAGGTGCCAGATACTCTTAGGGCATTCTAAAGCTGTGAGGAGACAACGCCTACGAAATGAAATCTGTAAGGGGGTTTTAACAGGACGACACGCACACTCTCACACAAGTGCGTACCTGTTTATTCAATGGCCTGAACAGACAATCTCTCCAAGTCACCAACGCAAGCTGGATGAAAAGAAAAAGGAGAAGTGTAAGAGGTCTACACTTTCACCACGTTTTTCTAAGACTGAAGTCCTAGGACTCAGCCTGAATCTCATCTATCAGTATTTCTAGATTATAACTGGGTAAAAATCTATCATGACGACATCAGAGATGCTCGAGTTAGCAACTTCAAGAGGTTTCGAAATACAGCCGCTTATCAGCTCCCATTTTAATAATTCAGACACAAAGAAAACCTGGATTTTAGGAGACCAAACATATCAGCTTACAGGGTGTCAGTGGAGTCAACTTCTAACACTGTTCCCTGGCCCAAATTTAATTTTTCATCTAAATGAAGATAATTCCAGTTATCATAGTTTCCTAATACTTGATAAATTAAGTAACAGATGATAAAAATTCAGCATGTTGTGTATCTTACTTGTGGTGATTTGTGTTGCACGGATGCACACGGCTGGAAACGCACCAAACTGCACACTTTAAATAGACGTGGTTCATTATATAGGAATTGCTCAGATTTCCCATTTTACTTGCACTCATGTGTGTTGGAGTCTCTGATGCATTTCTAAAACTTTCCACAGAAGTTATGCCAGAAAATCACTATAAAAATGCTCCCCCAAGGGGAACAGTTATAATTCATAAATGATTTTCAGCTGTTTATTGAGAGAGGTAGTATTCAGAGTAAAATTCAAATTTTTAACAATTCAATATTCAAATATAAACTGGTGAGGAACTCACTTAGACATAAATGCTTTCAGTCTTATTTTTCCTAAATTTAACCACAAATAAGACTAGGTTGATGTAAGATGTATTTCAGAGAAAATTATGTGTAATTTAATTTATGCAATAAGCCCTGAGTAATGTTCCTACCACACACACAAAAAAAAGGCAACATGAAAAGCAATATTTAAGAGAAAACTACTTTTTAAATCCGTTTATTTATTATTCAAAAAGTTTGGGGGGCGCCTGGGTAGTTCAGTTAAGTGTCCGAGACTTCGGCTCAGGTCATCATCTCGCGGTTTGTGAGTTCGAGCCCCACGTCGGTCTCGGTGTTGACAGCTCGGAGCCTGGAACCTGCTTCAGATTCTGTGTCTCCCTCTCTCTCTGCCCCTCCCCTGCTTGCGTTCTGTCTCTCTCTCTCTCTCAAAAAATAAAGATTAAAAAATTAAAAACTTTTTTTGAATTCCAGTGCAGTTAACAGTGTTATACCAGTTTCGCGTGTCCAACAATTCTATGCGCGACCTGGTGCTCATCGCTGTAAGTGGACTCTCAATCCCCTTCACCCATTTCAGCCCTGCCCCGGCCCACCTCCCCTCTGGGAACCATCAGCCTGTTCCCTAGAGTTAACAGTCTGTTTTT
This sequence comes from Lynx rufus, assembly GCF_022079265.1. Taxonomy (NCBI): domain Eukaryota; kingdom Metazoa; phylum Chordata; class Mammalia; order Carnivora; family Felidae; genus Lynx; species Lynx rufus. The sequence goes on along the minus strand of NW_025814856.1, from coordinate 162,343,952 downwards.
CGGTTCGTCTCTTTTTCTTGGTTCATTTGTTTTGTTTCATAAATTCCACATACGAGTGAGACTGTACGATATTGGTCTTTCTCTGACTTATCTCGCTTTAGCATTACACTCTCTGGCTCCATCCATGTTGTTGCAAAAGGCAAGATTTCATTCTAAGAGAAAACTATTTTTAATTAAGCACGAACAATACATACTCATGTAATGTTTCCATAAAAATAAGATTTCAGAATTAGAAACTATGATGTCCAAGAAGATGTTAGAAGGGAAGAGCCTCATTTTTCAGGAGAAAGGCAAGCCTGGGGCGATTTTCCCTGTGCAAATTCTGCCGCCTCGAGTCTTAGACTTCTTTTTTTCTTTTTTAAAAAAAAAAATTTTTTTTAACGTTTATTTTTGAGACAGAGAGAGACAGAGCATGAACGGGGGAGGGGCAGAGAGAGAGGGAGACACAGAATCGGAAGCAGGCTCCAGGCTCTGAGCCATCAGCCCAGAGCCCGACGCGGGGCTCGAACCCACGGACCGCGAGATCGTGACCTGAGCTGAAGTCAGACGCTTAACCGACTGAGCCACACAGGCGCCCCAAGACTTCTTTAAAGCAAGAGTAAGGAGGGAAAATGCAATGCCATGGCCATGAACTTCTAGTAAAGATATACTACACCTTTAAAAATAACTTTTTTCCAAACATTGTTCTAAATCAAGACAGCCTTGGGCAAGTCTAATTTGACTCTGGATAACTTGTCACTTTGAAGGAAGAAAGGAAGCAGAGATGCCAAGATAAGAAAGCAAGGCCAAATGTACACCAGACAAAGTTCAGACGAACAAGGAACGGAGTCCAGGAAAAAATCTTGCTCCATCACTTTAATGTATCAATAATGAAATTAATTTACGTCCTCTGGTGGACAGGAAAGGAAAACAACAACTTTCTATAATTAAAAAGGAAGAAAGGATTATTAGGGAAAAAAAAGGTAAAACTTTGTATTGTGCGACAAAGCATCCCCACCTTCTGGAACTCCTGGAAAATACAATGAGAGATCACCGTGCCCAACTGTTCCTCTGTGTCAACTGATGCTTGAACTTTATGAATTCAACAGGTTCACTGAAGAGCATACAGAGGAAATACTGTTTCTAGACAGGGGTATTCACTGGCCTTTGCTAAAACTTACGGCTGCATATTGTATTTCCAAACGGTTACTACAGACAGTATTTAAGGATGTAGAAGGTATGAATTTTCAAAGTAAATAAAAAATAGAAGCTGAAAATCGTAGCCTACGAAGTATACGTGAACTTCTTTCTATTTTCTCTGTTCTTGAATATAGCACACAGAAAGTTCAGGTGTAACGATTTTTAGGAGTCTGTGACGTTACTGCAGGGTTCGTGTGGTGTTTTAGGTCAAGGTGGCATCCAAGAAGAAATCACCCAAATCATGCCGATTCGTAAAGAAAGCATTTGTGAGTGGAAAAGAAAAAGGAAAGTACAAGAGGCTCAACTCAAAATACTAAATCCACAAAGTTTTGTTCATTATACATATCACATATATAGGATATATATAAATGATACTAGTTTGTCATGAATCTATGATACATTACAGTTTCCTTTTATTAAATCTGTCCAAAATAAAGCAATAAAGTACTGCTAATATACCAGCATTCTGGGAGATGGAGATAATCTCATTATGCAGAACTTAACATGTTCACATCACCGGATCAAGAAGAGGACAGTCTGTGCATCTGATAGCCCGTTCCGAACAGACAGGCCTTCTGTCGAGTCCTTCCCCTCCACTGGTCTACGACATCAGTCCCCAAAGCTGACTGGACATCACAGTCCTCTCAAGGGACTCCAACAGTCTGCTGACCCCCACCTCCAGGGTTTCTAGTAAGTTGAGGCTGGGGCCCAGTAATGTGCATTGCTAACAAGTTCCCAGGTTTCCATGATGTGGCAGGTTTGGGGACCACACCTTGAAAACCAATGAAACTAAGAAACCTATTAATGAAAGTGATTCAGTCACTCGACTTCTGCCTTTTCACAATCTATTTTCATGCCGTCTAAAAAGAACCTTCAACTTTCAACTCTGTCAGTATCGTATTATTTTGTAAAGAGAGAAGGCAGGGCATCTCACCACACGGTCCTCTCCCTAAACAGCTTCCCAAACCACAGAGGCCACGAGGGCTGATCTGGGAGGCTCGGGTCCCCGGCTCGGGCCTGGATCAGCCTGACACAGCCAGCACGTGGGATGCCCAGCGCTACAAGCGGGACAGTTCCAGGCTAGACTGGACGGCTGGTCGAGTAACTGCGGAAGAAACTTATCAGTAAATGCAGAGGTGTGGAGGCTGTATTTCAGAACTCCAATTTACTCATCCTTTCCTGCCACAAAATATCTAAGAGTCATCTGTCGATAAATTAAAGCAAAGGAAATTAGCCTCCGGGTGTGAAAACCGCTTCACTACTCGCCTCGCTCCCCCTAACTGACAGATGAGGCAGCACTAAGAAAGCACACACGTGAAAGGTGTTTAAAAAAATCTTACAGAATAGATTTCATATATTCCTTTCCGTCCCTCGTCACATTCACGGCGAACCCAATGTCTATTGAGGTAGGCACAGATTCCATTCAGCACTTTGCTGGAAAATCGATAATCCTCCCATTGTTGAGTGTAGAACTTCAGTACGCTCTCATCCATCAAATCTTCTCCATCCTAAAAACAAGTGAACCCAAGCTTTAAGGACTAATTTGTCACATGATAAATTAAAAGTTCACTAAAACAAACCTACGGCATTAAAAATACATCCATGTGTTCGGTTTTAGATGAGCTTTTTATTTTGTATACAAAAACATGCTCATTAACACCTATTCTCATAAGAATATAGCTTGTGAGGAACAGACTATAGAGAGAATTTTAGTGAAAATTCTTTCAAAATGGAAACTTTCCACGGTGGAATATTATGTATCATATACACTCATACAAAATACCTCCAACTTTTAGAATGAAGGGAATAAGGAATTTACCTCAAAATCAGCTCCGTTTTTGATATTTTTCAGTTAAAGTTAATTAAAATGTCCTATTAGCAATTTAGACCACAGGGCCAATACTACTCGATTTTTTAATGCATCTGCTTCCTTCATTAAATTTACTTAAAAACTATAAATTAATAGTTTTTACAATAATCTGTTGCATTTCTGTAAAAATAAGTGTAATGGTACAATATTTCTTCTTTAACAAGATCTCAAGGGGAAAATGTGCATTCACTAAAATTATTTTTACCCAGATTTCCACAAGGTAAACCACAAATTGTTATGTGAAGGATCAACCAGAGATTTTTTTCCTCCGGTATTAATGACATCCGCAAGGTAAATCTGCCTCCTTAAAAACTGCATATTCCACTTCAGTGTCCCTGAAATACGCTGCAGCAAGAAAGCACAGAGGTGACAAACGAGGGACGCAGCCCCGCCATGAACCGAGGGCCTGGGAAGGCCACCCGCTCGCCCTGCCTCAGTGTCGTCAACCTCAGAACTGAGGCCCCACAAACACGTGGCACACAAGTGAGCCCATAAGCCACAGGAAAACCTGACCAGATCTTGATACAACCAGATTTTTGCTCACTTAAATTTCAGTAAGAAATGAACTATCAAATGTAAAGGTTTGCCACTCTGGCTTATAGCACAGGACCTTTCCCAAAATGCAAAGATATCACTGATAGAGCACAGCTCCCAATACTTTGATACAACACAATATACTCCTGTTCCCACTTTAATGCTGAAGAATAATCAATTCCAGTGTTCACTTTACAAAGTGTTCTGAATAAACAGAAGGACACAGCGGTTTCAGCAAAACTCTACGAAACACATGGTTTAGGGAACATGAAAATCATGCTATCTTAGTCACAATTTGTGGTCAATCAACTAGGGTCTGTTAGAATGATATTAAGTTTCCAATTGCCTTGTGAAATAGATTAAGAAAAACAATTTTGAAGCATGCTGAAAATTTTGCATAATGTCTGTGTAAACAAAAAATCTTTAAAGCATATACACAGAGCACAGACTTCCCAGGGTCTAGAGTATAGATGTCTTCACTCACTCTATGTGACATGTGTAGCACCAGATGAAGGAGCACTTGCCCATCCTGTGGCTGGATGGAAGGCAGGCATCACACTGCCTTTCCTACAGAGGATGGAGACTGAGGAAGGAAAAGGCAGAAGATGAAGGGGAAAAACTATCATTGTCCGAGCAACGGCTCGGAGCAGGAGGAACCATACTCGAAGGCCACGGATGTTCGTAGAGAAACCCATCCTAGCCAAGGGCATGATTTCATCGTAGCTCTGAAATACACTACATGACCATGTGCAAAAGGAGGTCACAGTGGAAAAATGTGATCACCAAAGGTTAGATAACCTTACGATCATTTGTACATTTTTAGACAAAACAACACACTGGGGTCAAAATACAACACAGGTGATCTGAATTCATAATTAGATGCTCGAAGTGAAAAGGTCTGTTAATTTCTAACAACCAAATACAAAATGGTTAGTGATTTAAGGAAAAGCTCTAATCGGATATAAAGCTATCAAAGCCTTGTAGTTTAACAAATTAAAAAACAGAATATAGCTTAGGAAAGCTTCATCTTCGTAACAGGTAAAAGACTAAGCAAGAGCAAAATAGCTTCATGCAAACATCAATGCCGAAAACAATGAACAAATAACAGTGAGAGATTTAGCATTCAATCGAGTTAGAACCATCATTTCACTATTTTCTTTTACATTCTATTATAAAGAGTAAGTATAAGTATACACGTACAACGTCTTACCTTAAGAAGATTTGTCAAGTAATTCTTCAAAAATTCTTTAAGTCGTTTGTATAATTCCAAGCCAACAAACTGAGCTCCCCCAGGCGTCTGACCCTTTTTCGATTTGGAGGGAGGGACGCCAGCCCCTCGGGCCTGGTTTGACTGGTGAACACTCGTGCAGTAGTTATAAACGTGACTTGGGAGAAAAGTTAAGGAAATCAACATGCATCATCAATGCCAACAGGGATTAATACCGAAATATTTTTAAAGAAAATATGCTTTACAATACCAATATGCCAATATGGTACATACATACCAATATGCTTACAATACATCAACAAAAGTCTGTTAACACGACAGTGAAGGGGCGCCTGGGTGGCTCAGTCGGTTAAGCGTCCGACTTCGGCTCAGGTCATGATCTCGTGGTTTCTGAGTTCAAGCCCCGCGTCGGGCTCTGGGGCTGACAGCTCAGAGCCTGGAGTCGATTTCAATTCTGTGGCTCCCTCTCACTCTGCCCCTCCCCTGCCCATGCTGTGTCTCTCAAAAATAAATAGTAACAAAAAAAAAAAATTATAAAAAAAAGAAACTACAGTGAAAATAAGACCCCATCCACCACAGCAATGAAGCTAGACATCAGCCAGCCCCACTTACAAGCCTGTCGGCACGCCCAGGGACCAGCCTGCTGCGAATGAAGGAATGTTCTGAGGAAGGTCACCAAGGAAACACAGGACCTTCTAAGATCACGTAATGTGACTGACCTTGTGGGAAACTGTCCTTCAGAAGGCATGAAAAGAACTGGCAATCGGTACAAAGGTTCCATACAAGAGAAAAAAAAGCAATGATCTCCTTCAAGAAAAACAACAAGCTATAACCAGAGTCTATTTTGATGCCTAGCTGTATTTCTAGAAGCATGTATTATAAATATCAAAATAACTAAAGCTTTATTTTAAAATTATTCATAAACGAATGTAAACAAAGCTACACTTTGTGGACGAAGGACAAAAAGCAGAAGAAATGGCAGTGCAAGAAACCTCTTATCACAGGAAGTCACAAATGTCTAAAATTGATCAATCACAGATGTGCAGCACGCATGCGCAGTACTGACAGGGAGGGAGCTGCGTAAGTCACAGGATAGACAGCGGAAGTCTGAAACAGCTGGAGGGGAGCTGCTGAGGACTGGGAGGTGGGGAAGGCAGAGAACCACGCTACTTTGTTATACAACCTTTCATACGATTTCAGTTCATCTGCACGTATTACCACTTGGATAAAACTAACAGACAACATGGACTCAGAAAGAAAAATCATTAAGACAATAAATCCTGGCCTGTTTCAGGTTAGTGCGTAAAGACAGAGGTGATTTCAAAACACATTCCATACTCCAAAATACATGACACAGAAGGGTTAAGACTTAAAATATACAAACCTAAACCATAAAACGAAGAAAATACCCACGAACTGTTTCCTGATCTCAGATTGGAGAAAGCTTTTCTAAGCAAAGTCATCTAAACACTTAATCTGAGATTCTGAAAATATCTTAGTAAAAGAGATCTTTAACGAGTTACTATCTTTAATCAATTAAGAGAATTAAAAACGTGAAAAAGTTAACCTCCACAGAAACATGGGGAGAGCATACCAACAGAAAATCCCAAAGCTGAAAGAAATACATATTAGTGGTTAAAAAGCTGAAAAAAAATCTTTAGCTTCAGTAATCAAAGAACTCTGCCTTAAAACAACCAATCACTTCATTAAACATTTCAAATGTACAGGGAATCACAGTTTATAACATACAATGAACTCTTATAAACTGATGATGCAGTTTGGACAAATCTCCTACTCCCATGGTCTCATTCCAGCTACACCTCCCTCAACTTTTTAGGAAATTAAATAGTACAGGTTCTGCAAGAGACCTGCTTTGTACTGTTCCCCAGTGTCTCCCTTCCTTCTGCTTTCCCTAGGGGCAAATACCCCATGATGTGGTGCACAGCACTTCCTACGAATGTTTTTATATCTTACTGTAACACTGTACCTGAAATTACCATTCCGTATGTTTTCAAGTTTTAGATACAGCGTAGACCTTACAATAAGTCCTCCGTTTTCTTGTTGATGGACCCTACGAACGATCACTTTGGTTGAGGTCCAGGTTTTGGTAGTTCCCAACAAAGCTGCAAAGAACAGTACTATTAAGTTCTCTTGCATACATACAGGTTTGAGTTTCTCACACTACACAACTGGCAGGTGATGGGAGAAAGGGGTCCATCATAAACTTCACTACCTGTTGTCAGATGTGCTGTCGCTGGACAGCCACCAGTGCTGTTTAACAGCCAACAGCCTCTTCCACACATTTGTACTGCGGGTCGCCACGGTGTTAATACGCATTTCTCTGACTACAGCGAGGCGAAGATTCTCCTGAGTTTATGATTTTCACATTCTCTTCTGTATATTACGTCATATCCTTCACAATCTTTTAAAAAAAAGAGTTTGCTCAGACACTGATGATGACAGTGTAATACATAATCACTTCAGAAAAATCTTTTGTTTTTTTAAATGTTTATTTTGAGAGAGAGTGCACACGCGCCTGAGTTGGAGGAAGGACAGGGAGGGAGAGAAGAGAGAGAATCCCAGGTAGGTTCTGCGCTCTCAGCACACAGCCCAGTTGCAGGGCTCGATCTCACAAGTGAGGCGAAATCAACACTTAGATGCTCAACTGACCGAGCCACCCAGGTGCCCCTGGCAGTTTCTTGTAGAAATCACAGTGTATGTACAGAGTAGACTACTATTCAGCAGTTTAATGAACTACTGTACTGATATACCATGAGTCAGTCTTAAAAACATGTTGAAGGAAAAAAGCCAGATATCTATGGTTTTACTTATACGAAGTTCTAAAACAGGGAAAATTATTTCTATGGTGATAGAAATCAAGAGTGACTTCCTTTTCCTTGAAGGGCAAAGACTGACCAACAGGTGCTCCAGGGAACTTTCTGTATTCTTGATTAGGGTATGGTTTACCTGAGCGTATATGCCTGTCAAAAAGAATTCAAACTATCCACTTAAGATCTGTGCACTTTGCAGTATGTGGATTTTGCCTGGAAAACATTTTTTAAAATGTAAGCCCGTAATAAGTATTACGGACTGACTAATACTGAGCTGTCTTTTTGACCTGGCAGTTTTTCATTGTGAAAATCCCTACTGTATCATCATATATCACAATTCGTACATTCTTGGAGTTTGCAGCCTAACTTCTTTTAATGGAAAGCATTATGTAAAGAGAAATTCTTAATTTGTCATCATCAAATTTATACAAATTTTCTTTTATGGCTTATGCTTTAATTTTTATTTAGGAAATCTTCTCTCCCAAGGCACGAATTCTAGTGCATTATTTTTTTCACCTGATTTCACATTGAGATTTCTCATCTTCCTGAAGTAAAACTGTGTATGAGGAAGAAATGTAATTTTATATTTGTCTGCATGGATACACAACGGTTCACAAACCATGTATTTTACATGGTCTATTCTTTCCCCACCGTAGGTATTGCTGCTTTTAGAAAACTGCCCATTTCAAGTGAATTTTTCAAGTACACTGTCCAGTTGTCAATTGGTTCTTTTAAAAAAACCTGTTGTTTCTGTGAGGTCTTGTATTTATTTTAAATATTTTTATGATTAATTCTGCAGAGAACCAGTTTGGGATTTATTTCTGTTTATCTTTATTTCATTTCTGTTCTTTTTCATGTACCTCTTTTATAATTGTTCTCCTCCTAGAAATTCTTGTTTTGGTCTATTGGCTTTGTAATCTTTCCTCTTTGTTTTAACGTAAGCATTTAAAACTACAGGTTTTCTTCTCCATACCACTCAGGCTGCATCACCTAAGTCTGATCCGTATGGGTTTCCCTTACATTCAGCTGCATATTGTTTTTTCCATTATTAATAGTTCTCTTAAGAGTTAATTTAGGGCACCTGGGTAGCTCAGTCGGTTAAATGTCTGATTTTGGCTCACACCACAATCTTGAGGTTTGTGGGTTCGAGCCCCGCATCGGGCTCTGTGCTGACAGCTCAGAGCCTGGAGTCTGCTTTGGAATCTGTCTCCCTCCTCAGCTCATGCTCGCTCTCTCTGTCTTTCTCTCTCTCTCTCTCTCAAAAGAAATAAACATTAAAAAAAAAAAGTTAAATTTTATTTCCAAAGGGTACTTTTAAAAAATCTTTTTTAAAAACCTCTTAATTTCACTTTAGAATTAATCAGAGAATATTATCTTTTTGATAGTTTCTTTAAAACGTGATGAGACCTACAGCTGAATATGTGATTTTCTTTACATCTGCCTGAAAAGAATGTCCATTCTCTAATGGACATAAGATCCCATTAGAGTAAGCTGGTCAATTCTGTTTTTCACATCTAATATATTGTCAGCCATTTCTCTGGGTATTAATTACTGAGAATTTTTAATGGAAATCTTCCTAATTATAGATTTGTCAGTTTCTCTTATACCTCTCTAAAATATTAGTCCTATATTTTGAGGCCCTGTTAACAAGTATATAAACTTTTGAATTATATTCCTGGTCCCTTGGTCTTATTAGTAGGAAGTAACCATGTTTCCTCCTCACAATAGTGCCTGAGGAAATCCACGGGACCGGATGTTAGTATGGTTATTCCCATCTCTGGTTAGAATTTACCCCAAGTACACCGGTTCCATCTCTTTACTTTTCTACTTTTACATCTACTGCAAACCACAGCAAAACGCGCTCTTAAACAAATGGAGTTTGATGGTCTCCAATGGATAAATTTGGTTTTATTATAAAACCCAAATATAAATACACTGTTATATACTGTTTTATACATTGCTATTTGGATTATTTTTTACCATCTTATTTTGATTATTTTTTAAAAAAATTTTATTTTCTATTTTCTTTGCTTTTGTTTTCTCCTTTTTCTTTTACCAAGTTGATGGCTTCCTTATTCCACTGTAGTTCTTACATCGCTCTGGAGTTCCATATTTTATTTGGTTACCCTTAAAATCTGATATGCATACTTTGCCTTTCACTAATTCTAGAAAATTCTTGGGTTGTCAACTCTTCAAATATTTGTTCCCCTATTTTCTACTACATGTATGTTGGACATTTTCATGTTCTTTGTTCAAACTTTCTAATTTTTCTTGATTTATCATCTGGTTAAGTGATTCTTTCAACCGTGTCAAATTTGCTGTTTACTTTTAAACATCTTAGTTTACATCTGTAGAGTTTCCCAGTTTCTTCTTAAAGTCTGTCTTATTTCTATTTTGTTCCGCAGTATTTTTGTTTCTTTGATGTAACCATTTTTCACACTTAGGGGCACACTCTAAAGATCCTTTTCTTTGACATTCTTGGGGCTCTCATTCTGCTGTTCGTTCTATGTGCTGACTTGTTCTGGTGGGATCTCTCCTCTGCTTGGTAACTTTTTTTCAGCTCATTTTTAGTGGGGTCTTTGTATTAATTTCCCTGCTTGGGGAAATCCTCCCCCCAAAGGTGGTAATACAAACTCCAACCCCAAACACGCCGAAGGTAACAAATTCTCAGGACATACGGAAGTTCCGCACCCCCCTCACACCCAGAACTTATCTCAAACTACTTTCTAGTTGCCTCCGTGGGAGAGAAAGTCCGTTATTTTTCCAGTTCACCTTGTCACTAAAGATCTCCATGGAAACGGCAGCTCTCTCCCTCCTCGCCCAGGCACAAGGCTTTGTCTCCTTTTCTGTGTGGCTTCTGTCCTCCAGCGCACCCCTCCCCATATCATATCCTCCTGCTTCCACACAGAGGCTCATACTTTTTACCAAGCACACAGTTCTAGGTGTTTGGTTCCGGGGAACTTCTTTTTTTAATTTTTTTTTTTTTTGAATGTTTATTTATTTTTGGGACAGAGAGAGACAGAGCATGAACGGGGGAGGGGCAGAGAGAGAGGGAGACACAGAATCGGAAACAGGCTCCAGGCTCTGAGCCATCAGCCCAGAGCCCGACGCGGGGCTCGAACTCACGGACCGCGAGATCGTGACCTGGCTGAAGTCGGACGCTTAACCGACTGCGCCACCCAGGCGCCCCCCGGGGAACTTCTTAGGTTACCTCGTTCGGACTGACTTCTGTCTCGTGGCAATATATTCATCTCCCAGTTATTAAATTAACAAAGGTCTTTAAAGAAACAATGAAGCCCAATGATAGCCAAAGTGCAGGAAAATGGGAGCTTCTATCCATTGGGGGTCAGAGAGTACACAGTTAGGATTTTTTCTGGAATAAAATTTAGAAATATTCAAAAGCCTTAAAGCACATTCCTTTTGATACAACAACTATATGCGTTTATCATGGGGAAATTATCACAGAATTATAAAAATACTTAGCTAGCAAACTATCACAGCATTGCTCACAGTGGAAAAAACCTTGTAACAATCTATACGGCAAACATAGGGAATTAGGTAAATACCCTGTTAGATTCATCTGAGGATACGGTATGCAGCTTTTAACAATGTCGAAGAACATAGAGTGGCTATAAAACCTGTGATGTATTGACCAAATTTCATCTAAGACACCAATCATAATACATATCATCACACTAAGAAAATGCTACCAGTTAAAATACAACACCCTTCGATGGAATTTTTAGGTTTAAAGATTAGCTGTTTAGACTCAAACAGATTTACCCTAACACTCTTTGTAAGTAAAGAAAAGTTAAATGAATTGGTTAAGACACTCCTCGGAGGTTTTACGCAGTCTCACTCCGCTGAACCTTTAAGACCCTTGTCAAGGAGGGCTGTGTTTTCCACCCGTCACCGTGCTCTGTGAGCACCAAGGGCGTGAGTACTGCCCGTGAGCTTCCGGTCACAGAGGAACTAAGCATTTCCTGCTCATCTGCTCCCACCCATTTTGTAAGTTTAGGTCCTGAGCTTGCTTGTATTAAAAGGTTTTTTTAGGGCAAATTCTTCAAAAGGTCCTTAATGCTGACAGAACAGGGGATAGTCAAGTTTGCACAGGTGCAGGTAATGACCACTGTGTCGTGACTGACACCCGACCAACTACGGTCCTGTGCCACCCACGGGATGAAGCACTTAAAAAACAAACAACAGCAACAACAACAACAACAAAACCCAAAATCTTAGAATCACTAACTGGTATATTCATAGAGCCATATGAAAATATGCTAAAAAGACACAAATAAGTAAAAAAGGAACCTAAAAGAATAGCATCTAATATGCTATTCTACGCATACTAAGCTTCATGCTATTGGGCATGAAGATAAAAGTTGATGTATCTGCTTGGCCTTTATTATTATTTTTATTTATTTAAGTAATCTCTCCACCCAACGTGGGGTTGAACTCACGACCCCAAGATCAAGAGTTCTATGCTCTTCCGACTGGGCCTGCCAGGTGCCCCTCTGGACTTCAACAGCTGTTACTTCTGAAGGTGGGGGAGGGGGTTAATAAAAACCTTTTAGGCACACAATTCTTTCTTCTTCACCAAGTACTCTTTCCAGAGGAAAGGCCGGAGCACAGGACACACTCTCCCCCCGCTACCAATCATTCCTCCTCAGAGAGGACTGGACACAATGCAAGGAACCCGGTCTCACAGAACAAACCAAAAGGCACAATTTTAACAAAAGGAAACCTCTTAAAATCGGTCTTCAAGTTTCTATCCAGACTTGAACTTCACATTCGTTCCCAAATTAGGATTACCCTTCCCATTACCCAGAGTCTGGCGTGGAAAGCATTAGTCAGTAGTGGCTAGAGACAGTAGTGGTTAGATTTCCTGCTTGCTAAAATTTGAGTTTTCTTCTAAGAACTTATACCTTAGGTAAGTAATGCAGAAAAACTTACAATAAAAAGCAAGAGTGCTACGGTTCACCCTTTCCCACCTTCAGTAGCAACCACTCTTTTTTTTTTACATTTATTCATTTTTGAGAGACAGAGAGAGACAGAGCACAAGCAGGGGAGGGGGAGAGAGAGAGAGAGAGAGAGAGAGAGAGAGAGAGAGAGAGAGAGAGAGAGAGAGAGAGAATCCAAAGCAGGCTCCAGGCTGTCAGCACAGAGCCTGACGCGGGGCTCAAACTCGAGCTGTGAGATCATGACTTGAGCCAAAGTTGGACGCCCAACCGACTGAGCCACCCAGGCACCCCAATAGCAACCACTCTTTTATTTCTTTATTTTTTAAAGCAGGCTCCAGAGCCCAATGCAGGGCTTGAACTCATGACACTGGAATCAAGAGACAAACACTTAGCCAACTGAGCCACCCAGGCATCCCCTTCTTTAATTTTTTTTTTAAAGTAGCAACCACTCTTAATTTTTTTTCAATTTAGGAGGTGATTTGTCCAAGCAGATATGCACATATCTTCAAATCACATGCCTATACTGTTCTTTGACCAACTGACCTTTGTGTAAGTTACTGAATTCCTGCTGACAGAAAATACGGTTCACTGCAAACCCCTACCTCCAATCTGACTTCATCCCAACACTCACATCACTGTGGAGGCTGTTTTAGTCGACATGGAAACTTTAAGTTATACTTAAACTATGGTTCTGCGATTGGTACCAGTGTATCTAACCACAATTTCTGGCAAAAAGTAACTAAACTAGAATAAATATAAAACCAACTGTCTGAAGCCACCAGAGAACAACAAAAAGAAGTTTACACTGAAGGGTAGCCTAGTATCAGAAGGAGGGAATGGCACAATCCAATTTTGCTCATATAAAAAGAAACAAGAAAATGAGACCCACCCTCAAGAGAAGAGATAATCGAGAGACTAATCTGGAGAGGACCCAATGTTGGAATTAGGAGACAATGTACCTATATCTATACTCAAGGATATGAACGAAAACATGGTCATAATAAGTGAAAACTAACTGCAGTAAAAAATAGTAACTATGAAGAAAAATTCTAGAACTGAATATTATCTAGAATAACTTATTTATTGGACGGGCTTGACAACAGAATGAAGAGATAAGACTTACACAGAGAGACCATCAAAAATGATCAATTCTGAAGAAGAGAGAAAGAAAAAGAAAATAAACTGCTGAAAACCAAAAGGGAGAAGAAATTCTTGAAAGCCAACTGGGAAAAGTTACTTGTAACATACCAAACAAGAATTAAAATTACCACTAAGTTTTCATTAACAAATACAAAGGCCAGAAGACAGAGTAGTAACCTCTTTAAATGTTGAAGAGGGGGAAAGCCCATCAATCAAAAATTCTTTTTCCAGTGAAAATATTCTCCAAAAATAAAACTAAGGGACTTCACATAGTACAGACTTGCATTTCAGGCGGAAGGGAATTGATACTAGATGGAACCTTAGATTTTCAGAAAGAAATGAAAACCATTAGAAACAGTAAATATAAGTATCAAGATTATTATAAAGTAAATATAAAGTATAAAAGATTACTTTTCTTAATTCTTTAAAATACAGAGGATGGTTTAAACCAAAAACTTATAATACTGTCTGTGGGTTTAAAGCATGCATAGATGTATCATACAACAGGCTAGTGGGACAGTAAATGGAACTGTACAGTTGAAGGTTTCTACATTCTCTGTGAGGTCACATGATATGAACTCTAAGTACAGTTCACTCTCGAACAATGTGGGGGTTAAGGGTGCTGACCCTCCATGCGGTACAAAATCCACATATAACTTTTGACTCCCCCCAAACTGGACTATTATTAGTCTACTGTTCACCAGAAGCCTTACTGACAACATAAACAGTTAATTAGCACACATTCTGTACGTTACATGTATTATTCTTCCAATTCGTAAGGTAGAGAAAAGAAAATCATAAACAGGAAATACATTTAAATACTGTACTTATTGAAAAAAATCTGACAGTAAGTTGACCCACACAGTGCAAACTCCAGGGTCAACTCTAGGCAAAAAGGAAAAAGAAAAAAAAAAAAAAGAACACCATAATCCTTAGAATAAGAACACACACAACCTCAGATGAATACCTAAAAGGCCAACAGATACATTAAAATGCAATTCTAAACAATTCCAAATAATGCAAAAGAAGAGAGGAGAGTAGGAACAAAGAAATGTTTTAAAGAACAGAAAAAAAAAAAAGGTAGATCTAAAAATCAACCTATTAATACTTCCAATAAATGTTAACAGATAGACTAAAACCTACAATCCAAAGACAAGGACGATCGGAAGGGACAAAGACGGGGAGGACTCTCTATGCTATTACAGACGACACAACGGAAGTGCAAAGACACAGATAGGTTGAAAGTGAACAGATGGGGAAAGATGATCACGCAAACTAAGCCAAAGAAGGTTAAAGAGACCGTAATAGTACTGGACAAAACAGACTTGAAGGAAATAATACCGGAGATCAGAGAGACATTTCGTACTAATTAGAGGGTCAATTTATTAAAAAGACCATCATGAATGTATATTCTTCTAACAGAGCTTCAAAATACACCAAACCAAATGTGGCGTAATCCTCCCGCCAAGGCAGATTTCCAGCTCCTAACGGGACATTACTGAGCAGGGGCTTGGGGAGAGAAGTGCACCCTCACCTCCCACAAGCCGACGGGATCCTGCTCCAGCACAACACCGTCTACACCTAATGAATCCATACCCTTTTTTTTTTTTTTTAAAGTTTTTATTTTGAGAGAGAGAGAGAGAGAGAGAGCGCGAGAGCGCAAACAAGAGAGGGGCAGAGAGGGAGGGAGACAAGAGGATCTGAATTGGGCTCTGGGCTGACAGCAGAGACCGATGCGGGGGTCAAACTCATGAACCGTGAGATCATGACCTGAGCCGAAACCGAGTCGGACGCTTAACTGACTGAGCCACCCAGGCGCCCCTCCATAACCTTTTCAACAGTCCACCGTATGCTCATCAAATAGGCTATTTTCTGGGCCATTAAAATGGCCCTTTCTACATTTTTAAAGACTGAAATCATACAGAGTGTTCTCTGACCAAAATGGAATTATATTAGAAATCAGGAACAATGAGCTACCTTGGAAAGCCTCAACCATTTCTAATTAAACAATATTTCTATATAATGTAAGAGTCAAAAAAGAAATAACAAGGAAAATTATAAAATGTTTTGAACTAAATCATAATGAAAACAAAACACCAAAATTGGTGGAATAAAGGTAAAAATTCCTCTGAGAAATTTATACCTTCAAATACTTCCGTAAAAAAAGGTAGGAGGGCAGTATTACTAGGATGGCAATAGTCCGCACACTGATATACACGTCCAGTGCAACCCCAATCAGCATCCCAGCTGGTTTCTTTGTAGAAAGCGACAAGCACCTTCTGATACTCATATGGAATTGCAAGGAACCCAAAATAGTCTTGAAAAAACAAAGTTGGAGTACTCATACTTCAAATATTTAAACAGTTCCTACACCGCACAAATCAAGACAGAGAGGTACTGGCAAAGGACAGACATATAGATCAGTGGAACAGAACTGAGAATCCAGAAATAAACCCAGGTGTCTGTGGACAACTGGTTTTCAACAAAAATGCCAAGACCATTCAAGGGGGGAAAATGAAAATGGCCTTTCAACAACTGGTGCTGGGACAATTCAGACAGCCACAGGCAAACGAATGAATTTTCAACCCTTACTCCTCACACCATACAAACTCAAAATGGGTCAAAGACCTAAATGTCTACCCTAAAACTATAAACCACTTAGCAGAAAACAGAACGTTCAATCATGATCTTTGATGTGGCAAGGGATTCTTAAATGTAACAACAAAAAGTAACCAATGAAAAAAATGAATTGGACTTCAACATTTTTAAAACTTTTATATCAAAGAACAATCAAGATAATGAAAAGTCAACCCACAGAATAGGAGAAAATATTTACAAATATTTACAAATCTGATAAAGTATTTGTGTGTAGTATTAAAAACCTTTAAAACTCAATCAAAAGACAACCGAGTTAAAAAATGGGCAAAGAGAGGTGCCTGGGTGGCTCAGTTGGTTGTGTCCGACTCTTGATTTTGGCTCAGGTCATGATCCCAGGGTCGTGGGAATGAGGTCCACGAGGGGCTCTGGGCTGAGTGTGGAGACTACTTAACACTCTCTCTCTTTTTCTCTTTCTCCCTCTGCCCCTCATCCTTTCACAAGGGTGCGCTCTCTCTCATTAAAAAAAAAAAAGGCAAAGGATCTTAACTGACATTTCTCTAAGCAAGGTAGACACATCATTAGTCATCAGGGAAACGTAAATCAAAACCACAATGAGTAAACTTCATGTCCATCAGGATGATGGCTAGAATAAAAAAAAAAAAATAGTACCAAGTGTTGGTCAGGATGTGAAGAAACTGGAAGGCTCACACACAGCTGGTGGGGAAGTAGAATGATATGGCCACTTCGGAAAATAGTTATGCAAACAGTTAGCCATACAGCTACCATTTGACCCCCAAATTCCACTTTGGTTATCTACCCAAGAGCATGAAAATGTACGTCTATATAAAAACCTGTTCACGGATGTTTAGAGCAGCACTATTCATAATAGCAAAGAGGCAGAAATACCCCAAATGTCCATCAATTGATGGATGGATACACAAAATGTGATAAACCCAGTCAGTGGGTTATTATATGGGGCCATAAAAATGAACAAAATATTGATATATGCTACAATATGGATGAAGTTTGAAAACATTATGGTAAATGGAAGATGCCAGTCACAGAAGGCATGTATTATTAGTCTACTCAGGCTGCTAAAACAATGCCATAGACTGGGTGGCTTAAACAACAGATATTTATTTTCTCACTGTTCTGGAGGCTAGAAGTCCAAGATCAAGGTGCCATCAGGGTTGGCTCCTGGTGAGAGCTCTCTTCCGGCTTGCAGACGGCTGCCCCATCCCTGTATGCTCACATGGCCTTTCCTCTGTTCCTACTTGGGGTTGGGGGGGAGACCGCATTCTCTGGGGTCTCTTCCTCTTGAGGACATCACCCCTACAGGCTTAGGGCCCCACCATATGATCTCATTTAACCTTAATTATTCCCCCAAAGGCCCAAACTTCAAATACTATAAAACTGAGGGCTAGGGCTTCAACATATGAATTTGGGGAGCACACAATCCTGCCCATAAAACCACATATTATATGATCACATCTATCTGAAATGTTCAGAATAGACAAATCTACTGAGACAGATTTAGAGACAGAAAGATTAGTGGAGGTGAAGAGAGTAAGGGATGGTAGCTAAAGGGTACAGGGTTTTTGAGGTAATGACAATGGTTCAAAAATTTTCTGTAGTGATGGTTGAGCTCATCTGAATACATTAAAAATCACTGAAAAACTAATTAAACGGATGAATTCTAAGGCTTATGAATGGCATCTCAATAAAGTCATTATTAAAAAATTCAATACAATCCCAATTTTAATTCCAGCAGTTTTTAGAGAAGAAATTGACAAGCTAAATATGGACCTAACAATAAGTGGGGGGGCGGGGGGGAAACAAAGTTGGGAAGACTTATACTACCTGACTTCTAAGAGTTTTCATAATGCGACAGTTATCAAAAACAAAAATGCAAACAGCAATTAATATCCCACATGAACACAGATGCAAAAATATTTCACAAAACAAATCAATAATGTATCATTCCTTTAGGATGGATATAGAGATCAATGAAACAATATTCTAGAAATAGAACCATACCTGTATTATCATTTAATTTTAACAAAGGCATCAAAGCAATCTATGGGGACAAGTCTTTACAACAAACAATGCAGAAATAAAAATGGATGTCCATACAGTGGAAAAACTAACCTCAAGCCTACCTCACACCATATACAAAAGTTATATGGATGGATCAGAGGCCTAAATGTAAAAGCCCAAACCATGAATTTTTGAGAAAAACACATTATCTTTATCGTCTAGGGGAAAGGATTCTTAAAGGTCACAGAAGGCAGGAACTGTAAAAGAAAATTAAATTAGGTTTCCTCAAAATAAAATAGACCTACTCATCCAAAGACACCATTCAGAAAAGGAGTAGCAAGCATTGGACTGGGAGAAAATATTAGCAAAACCTATGCGACCAAACACTGGTGCCCTAAATACATAGAGAACTCCTACAACTCAATAATAAAAGACTTGGACATTGTACGGGGGAAAAGGATGTTAAATTACGTTCATCTTCCTTAACTGTGCCTCTGTGAAGGACAGCTTAGGGCTTTGCACATGGGTAATTTCAAGCTGGATTTTACTCATCGTATCCATGGTCTTAATTCCTGCAACAATCACAATGGCTCCCTGGTCTTCTAGCTCTGATACACACTGGCTGCTCTCTAGACCAATCGGACAATACTAATCCTGGAACTTTACCCTGCTCCCTTAAATCTAATCCATGGGTTCGTGGAGATCTCATAATTCTCTGCGCACAGAAATTTCATAATTTTTCCCCTAGTATCAATCTTCTCATTATTTTGGGCACTAGAGATTTAGCATCTTCAATTTTGAGAAATGATTTTATATTCTCTTTACAGAAAGATACCGTAAGTTTAAAAAAAATCTCTTCTGCTTTTCTCCAGAATTCCTAACGGTCAGATATTAGGCCTCCTGGGTTAGTTCTCAGGCACCAAAGCTTTGTGCCCTTTCACTCTTCACTTTCGCCTATTCTCCTAGCTCTGTTACTTTCCTTAAAATCAGAGTTCTCATTTGAAATAAGGGTTCTTTTTTCATAGCATCCTGTTCCTACTCTACTACTGTAGTAAGAATCTCTTATATCTGATGATGCTGACTTTCAAAACATTTTCTTCTGTTGCCGGTATTAACAGTTTCTCCTATCCCTTTTCATTCTATGGTTGTTTATTATGTTCTTTCAAAACACAGCTATTCATGCTTATACTCATAACGATAAGGAACTGCAATGCCAGCTGGAAACACCACTGGCCTGAGAGAGACTGGAGGGCCACAGCACGTGAGGTGGCCACTTCGCTGCTGCCGCCTTGCATGGCGATAAATGGATGTGTCCTTCAGGGCCGTTCATTCTTCCTGAGAGCTCTTCAGTCTCCAGCATCACCACCAGTGTTTTGCAATGGAATTGGGGACCAATCATTCTAAATGCTAACTTTCTGTCATAGCCAGTGCTCATAGTTCCTACTTATGCCAACGTCCAAGCCTCCTGCCCTAAATTTCTGACACAGTCTCCTTCAATGTGTTCGAAGTACACACAAGAGTTCTCTCTGGGACACAGGATATGCTCTTGGCCGCCAAATGATCTGTACTTGGGAGTAGAGGGGATGATGGGCTGTTAATTTTACAGATTTTGAATCTATTCATCATCTCCCAGGCACTGCCCCATCTCACACTACCTTCTGCCAAACTGGAGGCTTCATATCCCGAGCTTCTCCAGTCCTGCAGGAACAGTGGCTTTCCTGCTGCAGCACCTCTCACCACCCTCTAAACCAGGGCTTCCTATATTCTGGTAATCAGTTACCCCGCCTCCTTATGCCTTCCATCTTCCAAAAAAAAAAAAAAAAATTTTTTTTTTCAAGTTTTTATTTTCATTCCAGTTAGTTAACATACAGTATAATATTAGTTTCAGGTGTAGAACTTAGTGATTCATCGCTCACATACAACACCCAGTGCTCATTATTAACAAGTGCCGCCTTTCTATTCCAGAACACCTACGGTGTTTATTCTCTTCCATTCTTCGTCTTCACTGATCTTAAAATTCTTTTACTACCGTTTTAGTGATGTCGCAAAGGGGAAAGTCAAAACGTAATTTTCATCTTTAACCAGAAGCCCAGAAACTGGCGCTTTTGTTTTCTGTTTCTATTGCCACTACCCCAGTTCAGAACTTACACAACACCCGTGTGGAATACTACTACTCAGACCAAGTTGGTCTCTGGTTGCCTTTGACTTCTTCCTGTTTTAATCCCATTTGGTTTTGAGATTAATCCTATTTCTAGATTAATCCTCCTAAAATCTGTTTACATCAAGTCATTCATTCTCAAGTCATATATCCAATCTCTATGAACCTACACTTTCAAAACAAAACAAAAACAAGGAAACAAGTGCAAACTCACTTACCTGGTTTTCAAGGTTCACCAAAATGGGGCACCATCCTTTATCCAAGCAATTAAATCAACCAATTCGTCTGGTTATTTTTGTGCCATTCAAGCTGGCCGACGCCGTGTCCAGTGCCATGTTCGCTAGCAGTGCTACTCCCACTTTCTCATTCATCCTTCTCTCTCCAGCCAAATTCACCAAGATTCTCATTCGTTGTTTTCTGCGCATCCATAGCCATTCTTTGAAGTCCATCTCAATAGCCCTGGTTCATGAACATTTCTAACCTTGCCAGGGTCAAATTCTTTCTCCCTCCTCCGGTATCATCCTGTGCAATATTTCCTGTCTGCACTACCACCAAAATATCCCATCATAAATATTCCATCACACACACCCCCCCACATGCACCTACACATCCACCATTTCATTAGGCATTTGACATAACTTATAAGAATACCTGAAACAGACGGGTGGGGGATGGGCTAGATGGATGATGGTATTAAGGAGGGCACTCGTGATGAGCACTGGGTGTTGTATCTAAGTGATGAATTACTGAATTCTACTCCTGAAATCAATGCTTCACTGTATATTAACTAATTTGAATCTAAAACAACAACAACATAACAGTACAAAACAGGCCAGAATAAACATCTACAAGAACAGGAAAATAAAACAGGATACAAAAATTATAATGTCTATGCCAGAATCCTAAAATCTACCTAAACAAATATGAATTACAAAAAAAAAAAAAATACATTACACATTTGGAGGGCTATCTGCCAGAAGTAATTTTGATTTCAGAGTATTTATCTCCAGCATTTCTAACAGCATTCGAGTAACATGACTGTTGAGTCAATTCCTAATTCTGACTAAAGTGCAAATATTATCAAAGTAATCAAAGAAAATAAATTTTAACAAAGATGCTTGTTTCCAGATGACACAACGACAATCACAAGAGGTGAGCTACAAGCTAAGCCTGGTATGAGGTCAAGAGACCATCTCTGTTCACTCACAGGGATGTTTCAGAGCAAATTCTCTGTAAGGATCAACCACCAGGGTACCATGTGCATAAAAACCAAACCCTACAGATTACTTGTTTACTTGCAATTGAGAATTTGTGTTAAAGGTTATTTTTAAGTTAATATAAACATCCATTTTCTCCGCACAAGTATGTGTGTGCACGCGCGTGTGCAGGTATCACACAGAGAGATGTGAACGAGACAGAGCCCAAACTGTAGGGACCGCTGGTATGGCCAAGACTCCGATGGAAGACGGAAGGAAAGGAAGTACTGCTCACTGTGTGCCTTTTTGGCCTGCTAAATTTTACAACAGGATTATTGATCTGAAAAACAAAAATTCCATTTTAAAAAGCCCCCAAATAGACCTACTCTTGGGTTCATGTAGTTTTTCCTACAGGTAGTTGTAAAGTGAGTGGCTGTGTCCGACCGTGGAAGAGTTCAGCCGAAAGCCCAGCTATTCCTCATGAAAAATGCTGGTCCAAGGAACCCCTACTTGCTGTTTTTGCGAAGAAGAAACAGACACGAAGCTTATATGGGAGATAATAACAGGTGTATGCTTTTGAGGGAGTAGTGAACCACCTCTCACAAAAAAATGACACCAATCGTGCTTTGAATCCAGGCCGAGTCCTCAGAAAGGCAAGAAATCAGAGCCGACCCATCTGGACAGACTTTACACAGCTTTGACAACACACAAGCTTCAGTTTGTATTTTTTTACTCTTAGCTTTCAATCAACTGCACTATGTGGGGAAATGTTATCGGAAAAGGAAAAAGATTCTTAGTGTGTATCAGAAGCTGCTAGAGAGAAATCATCTATCCAGGGGAACTAGTCCTTCCTTGAATCAGCCTCGAGTCAGATGTGAGGACGGGCATCCCCAGATTATTTCGAGTACATTATGCGAAAGGGAGAATAATCCACGTCTAAAGAAAGACTCTGAAACGGATGCATTCCTGAATTACTGAGTGTGGTTTTTCTGTGCTGTGGGGAAACCGCAGCCCTCCGGCTTCCAGATGCTTTCTCTCCGTACGAAGTGGGGCTCCTTCTACTACTCTGCTTACAGAGACCACACTTACCACCCGCCGTTCCAACACATGCAGAACTGCGTGTTAATAAATCATTTCCTTTAGACAAAGAGTAGAAAAACAAAACAGGACTAATGTTTACAAGAAAATGGGTCACATCTAAAATTATTTTTAAAGCAAAAATAATTAAAATAGAATTTGAGGATTAAATATAGGAATTAAGAGGAAACCATCCAGAGGTAAAAATAAACTAGAAGCCTAAAAAGTAATAAAATAGAATTGAAGCTTCATTCAATAGTCAATGGGTTAGTTGTTTGACGCTAAGGCAGCCAGAGTCTAACAAACCCACATATTTGCCTTTTAAAACTTTGGAGAGTCTTTTCAAAAAGCTCCCTGGGGTTTCTTTGGCAACACAGCCAGCGGCAGAAAGCGGAAGGGGATCCAAGCGGACACGGGGCCTCTCGCTCAGAGGTCTGTCCAAGCCTCGCGGCCACGGCAGGCTGGAAAGGAGTCGGTGGGGTGGCGGCAGGCGTTAAGGAGCCAAGCCTGGTTCTGCATCCAAAATGGGCCAAGTCGCTCTCTGTCACCCCACAACCGTTCAACCATTTCCGAGGTATACTTCTGCGTGACTGGTGGGGACAAGTCACGGAAAGGGGTCACATCAGATACAAAGGGGTCTAGGGCCAAGTCACACACGCGCACATTTCTGTAGATGTTTGCAGAGCACCTTCCCCGCAGCGGGGGCCGCAAGGGACAGCTCGGTTCATCTCCCGCTGACATGTCCCGCCGGAAGACAGGGGGGTTACTGCCAGCGCTTAAGGGAGAGGAGGGGGACTCTGGTGACGGTCACCCCCAGCACCACGCCTCCGACTTAAACACATCTGGGGAATCGCTCCGCGACTCTGAGTTACCACCAAACGCAAACCATTTTCATCTTCTAACGGAAAAGTCAATTCAATTAAAGAAGCAAACCTAAACAGAACTATTTCCTACCACCGCTTCTTACCCAACGGGAACTTACAGTGGAATCTTGAACAGCTAGCTTGTATTATAATCATCTGGAAAGGCTACACTGAAAGTTGCATTAAAAATTCTATCTATCTTCACATGTCAACAAACGTGCCGGGACAACTGGCAGGAGCAGCAAATCCACCTCCCACTTGGCACAGCTGGTCTGTAAAGTTAGGAAAGAATCAAGCCGTCGCTGGGCCACTGTCGGTACAGTTCCGAAAAGGATGTCCCGTATAAAGCAAATGTACATCCACAGCCTATCTCAAAAGCCAAGTCTGCCTGCAACTGATAGTGATTAACTATAAAATTTGTTTGAAAATGCTCAAAGCAGTCTAAATACGTACACCAGGATTCACATTTAGAAGGAAAAGAACCTGAACATAGCACATTTGTACAACTAATTAACAAAATATCACTTCTAGAGGCAATGATGCAGTATCATTTCTGTGGGTTCTCCCTCAAAGATAAATATAGTTTCTCAATCCTAAAAATTATTATTTGAGACAGAGCTAGTGAGTGAATACAGGGGAGGAGAGAGGGAGAGAGAGGGAGAGAGGGAGAGGGAGAGAAAAAGATAACCTTAAGCAGGCTCCACACCTACCATGGAGCCAGAGGAGGGGGGTTCAATCCCACAACCGTGAGATCATGACCACAGCCAAAATCAAGAGTCAGATGCTTCACCAACTAAACCACCCACGCACCCCCTACAAACTATTTTAAAAGTATTAGGTCAGTGGTGAAAGGCAGAGTTTTGCAAGTTAAGTGTAACTAAGACTTATATTTGCATAATGAAAACAAGTAACTAATAAATGGTATTTTAATATGCATGTTCTACACTGAAAATCTAGAAAGCACAGAAGATCATTTAAAAATGTACCATCTAGGGACGCCCGGGTGGCTCAGTCAGTTGAGTGTCTGACTCTTGATTTCAGCTCAGGTCACGATCCCAGGGTTGTGGGATCGAGCCCCGCGGAGTGTGAGGCCTGTGTGAGATTCCCTCTCTCCCTCTGCCCCTCTGCTCAGCTCACGTGTGTGCTCTCTCACTCTCTCCAGAGTAAATTAAAAAAAAGAAATTAGCATCTATTAAAAAAAAAATACCAGTGATAAGCCCCATACCTCTGGAGAGCTACCTTCAATACGGGGCGATGTGGTTTTTCACAAGCAGAGAGGATGCACTGAGGGTTCACAGAACACGTACCACTTTGCATCCGGCTTCTCCCTTGTTACAGACATTATTACATGTCCAAGAATATCCTGCAGTGTATCTCTATTGGCTGTTTATAACCTTTAAATACCATTTCATCTTTAGTGATGAAGACTGAGGTTGGTTTCCACGGTTTCCTATTACTAAAATATTCTGAATAGCCTTGTACGTACAATTTGAATACCACGACTTCCTTAGAACAGAGTTAAAAGTTAAAAAGCCAAAACACTGTCTTTATATTTCTAAATGTCTCCCCAGAAAGATCACAGCAAACTAACGTTTCCATCTGACGACAGGAACTTCACCTCCCTCTGTAGTCTGCCAAACACTGGTTACAATCACTTCTTTTAAAACGGTTTTCAGTTTTGGTGTAAAAAATTTAATTCTTCATTTCTGTAACAATTGTAAGTTGTAACATTTTCTCATACGCCTACAGACCATTTGCATTTCTTCTATGAATCAGTTATGTCCTTTAGAACCTCACTCTAAAAGTCTGGATAAATACATAGGAGAACGGTAGCTACATTTGGAAAAACTGTAAAATACCTTTATGTTTAGGTTTATCTGATGTTAGCCACATTCATTAGGTGAGCCAAACCTATCCATGTGAGACTATTAAAAAAAAAAAAGTACAAGATGAAAACATCCAAATGCATTCGTTGGGCTGGATGGTTATTTCAAAGAAGACACGGGTCATCATGAATCTGTTGTGAAAGAATTTGTTATTCTTTCAGTTTGATCAGCTTTTCTAGGAGATTCTGAGCTTTCTCTAAAGGTAAGAGGGAATCTGGCAGCAGGTAGGCTGAGCTACTGGAATATTCCCCACGGCTCCTAGGAAGAGCTGGCCAGGGCCAGAGCATGTCAGCCTGACGAGTGACAGCAGCAGCTGGGACGTGACCACGCAGCTGGCAGGCACTGGCCGCGGTAGGACCAGCACGTCCTGGCACATTGTGCCTGCGAAGCATGCGCGGCCGAGGGCTCAGTCACTCTGGGTGCAAAGGTGCCCCCAGGCCCAGGGACCGTGAACTGTGTCACAGAACATCAGGACGGAGAGTAAATATGAATCCTGACTAGGTCTGTTATCACTTACTGCGAGGTGAACGGCCAAGACTTGGAAATAGGAACGGGATCCTGAGTGTACTGCTGGGGAAAAAGAAGACTTCGAAAAACAAACAAAAAACGAGGCTAATAAAACAGGATAAACTAATTCAGCTCACAGCACCACAGGGAAAAATCTGAACTCCAGCGTTGAGAACTTTCGTAGGCATAAGGAAACAATGAAAGACACCAACGTGGAGGTTTCTCTGGATCCCAGGGGAAGGCAAAACATGGTCTGCGGTGTATACTGACCAAGGGAAAAAAGGCCTGTGATCTGGAAAAGAGGGCAGGCAGATCTGGCGCCCAGCGAAACCAGAAACTTCTACCACACTCGACCAGATGGGCCGCTCTCAGTTCCGCCACAAGGACCCTCCATCATCCTGCGTTCTCACCATAAACGTTTGCTCCACTCATCAAGACCCATGCTTGCTCTGAGCGAAGCATGACACCTGAAGTGTCAATAAACCGACTAAGAAATTACATTACCTATTTCAATTTTTCAAAAAGGAAGAAGTCTACTATTGTTTACCCACCTATTACATACCCACCAGCACAGAACGCACGCCTGTATTTTACTGGGAAAAAAAAAGTTGCTGTATTGACTTTTTAAAAAAACTTGACTTTAAAAAAAAACAAACATGTATTTTCAAGGTTTGTTTCTTTTTGAGAGAGAGACAAGAGTGTGAGTGGGGGATGGGCGGAGAGAGGGTGACACAGAATGGGAAGCAGGCTCCAGGCTCTGAGCTGTCACCACAGAGCCCTATGCGGGGCTCGAACCCATGAACTGAACAAGAAGGTTGAACTGAACGGGTTTGCTTAAATGTGATTTGTTTTCGCTACATACAGTAGTGTAAATGTATTTTCTCTTATGATTTTCTTAGTATTTTCTTTTCTCTAGCTTATTGTGAGAACACAGTAAACAATACATATGACATAAATGTGTGTTAATCGACTGTTTATGTTCTTAGTTGGGTTTCCACAGTTGAAAGTACTTGGCTATTAAATTTTGGGGTGGTCAAGCTATATACGGCTTTTTCACTGCACAGGAGGTCAATGCCCCTAACTCCCGTGCTATTCCAGGGTCGGCTGTATAGTACGTAAGACATCAAGGAAAGTTAGAAGCGAGGAGACAAAGACTGGACAGACAGACATGCCGGGAGGAGCAAGGGCTTGAGGCTCAAACTGTAGAAGAAAAATGAAGCCCCTGAGAGTAGCGGCTGGAAACAAAGGTAAGTGAACTAGATCTTTCTGACTGCAGATGCTCTGGGACTGTTTTCTTTCCAAAAACACCTTTCTCTTTCCTTTGCCATTTTGAGTTAAAAAGTCAAGAAAAATGTTTACACTGTATAATAAGGCTCTAAGAATATTTGTTTCACATTCAAAAGCTGGGTATTTTCTCTAGAAAGCAAGTCACATATGTTTCTCCAGGATAAACAAAGGGTAGAAATTGAGCCGTTAGCCCCCAGCCAGAGTTAGGAAGGAAAAGGATCCCTCTTTTCTCTCAACCAGCTTTTCCTCTCGCCTGATTCTAACCCATTCTCCATCAGCAACTATCGCCAAGGACGCTCTGACCTTGCAGAGTGAACAGTGGGTGCATAGTCTGCTCCCTCCTCCCAGGACCAAAAGCACCCGCTAACCTGAAACACAACCTGACAACCGCCAAGTGTCAGATGTCACTGTAAACCAGCCCGGAGGAGATTATTTTAAAAGGGGAGTCAGCAAGTGGTTAACACGGAGACCGAACACACACCCGAAGAGAAAACTTCACAAAAATCTGCAGTGTTCCGCAAACGGAGGCGGGGCTAGCACTGCCGCGGTGTCTCCAACAGCACCCGGTCTTAGGGGACCCTCAACGCAAGTGACCACATGCTCCGGAAAAGCGTGCGCGACGCCCCAAAGTTCTAGTTGTGACAATAACACCACCAATACTGCAAATACTTTGAGCAACAGGATTCACTCAGATACAGAATCTGAAGGTAGCGGATAAAGGCAGGTTTCTAGGGTCAGGCTACTGCGCATTTTAGTACTGCCATCATTTACTGTGGCTGCCGTATCAAGCAAGTTACATGAGCCTTTGGGGAAGTGGTTTCCGACACCAACAGAGGAGGGTCACTCCCACCAGCCCTCGGGGGCAATGCAAGCCTTGAGGAAGACGAAGATGCTTCCTGGCCCAAGGCCTGACACATAAGACTCCAACTGTAGCTGTTATTTCATAAATACCTGAAGAATTAAAGTAAGATATTTTAGACTCAGTCGGCCTCTCCACTCGTAATAAATGTATAAAGCTGTTATGTTGTCAAACGCAACTGGGAGGAAAAGAATACTCAATTGAAGGGCAGCATTTCCGAAAAAATTTAAAAACTGCAGAACTACACATTCTAATTATTTACAGAATAAAAGAAGCCAGTAACTGCTGTCTCTACATTCTCAGAGTTCTGAGAGCACGGCATGGTCCTGGACAGAGGACCAATCTGATTTAGCCAAAAATCACATGTGAAGAAATTCCCCGGAGACAAATCAGCAATTAGACGTCTTTGGTCTCCACACCGGGGCTCCCTGGGCTTTCCGCACACCAGAAACCCAGCCAAGTGCCTTGTCTCGCCACTGAAATCACCACCTTCAGCCGTATTACTTACAAGATTAAACAAAAACAAAAAAGATCATAAAGGTCATACACCTAGGTAAGCCACAACCCTCGAGTGGAGGAACCTCCTCTCTTCTGTCAAAGATCCTATCCTCCTTAAAGGCTTTCTCTATGTCCTGTGACCCAGCAATCCACTCCCAGCTATCCACCCAAGATAACAATATTCACAACAGCATAGTTCAGTAAGAGCCAAAGGGTGGAATCAACCCAGGCGGCCCATCACTGACGAACGGATGAACAAAACGCGGTATGTGTCCCTGCGATCCAGCCGTCAGGAGGATGTGCGGACACGTGACACAAGGCTGAAGCCACAAACACCGTGCTAAGTGAAAAAAGCCGGTCTCAAAAAGCTAAACATTGTGTGATTCCATATTTCTAAAATGTCCAGAACAGGCAAATGCACAGACAGAAAGTTGATTAGTGGTTGCCGGGGACCGAGGGGAGCGAGAACGACAGTGACTGCTCATGGGTACGGATCTTCTCTCGGCGGTGATGGAAATGTCCTAAAATGAGACCATGTTGGTGGCTGCACGGCCCTGGGAAACCACTTAAAGAAGGGTGAATTTTACAGTATGGGAGTTATATCTCAATTAAGTTGGTTTTTTAACAACGTAAATGTACACGCACATAGGAATATGCACACAACTATAATAACTTTTAAGTTAATTCTGAGTTAGACATGAAGCTTCATGTCTATTTAAAGTAATGCTAATTTGGGGGGACGATCCTAAAATGTTAGCAGAGCTGAGGGTACACTGGAATATCACATAGCCAAGTTTGACAACTATGGATACACACTAAAAATCTAAGATTAAATCTCCACTGAACTAGCAACTTTAAACTACTAGAACCAGCAAAGTGGTAGCAATCTGCTGTCTAGGGAGTTAGCTAAAATTTCAATTTCTTATATTTGAATGGAATCAAGAAACTTACAAGTTAAAAAGTGTATCGTCAAGTACATACTAGAGAACAGGAGCTATGTCTTTTACACCCTCATGACCTTTGTGGCAGGCAGACAGTCCCTTGCACACACCATGGACCACATAACGAGCGAATGAGATACTTTAATACCGTATTTGTAAAACAAGGTCGTGACTGTCAAGCTTTTTGCTTTATGTGGTAACCCTTTAGATAAGGGTCAGAGAACTGTTCCCATAAAGGGCGAGACAGCAGATATTTCTGGCTTTGTGGGCCAGACTGTTTTTATTTTTTCTTTTAACGTTTATTTATTTTTTTAGAGAGTGAGCGTGGGGCAGAGAGAGGAAAACAGGATCCGAAGCAGGCCCCGCACTGCCAGCGCAGAGGCCAGTGCGGGCCTTGAACCACGTCCTGAGCCACGGAGGACCAGACCATTTCTGATGCAAGCACCCTGCTCAGGCCCTGAAGCACAAAGGCGACCGCAGACAACACAGAAACCAGCGCTCCCCTGCTTTCACTGGCGCGGTCCGATGGAACTTTCCACAGCGACGGAAGTAGTGTGCCATCTATCAAGCACCTGAAGTACAGATACCGTGACTTAGGAACTGTTCATTTTAGTGACTGCCAATGTAAACAGCCACACGTAGTCAGTAATGACTGCACGGCACAGCACTGCTTTGGACTAACCAACTAGCCAATTTTACCTCTGGTCAAAAGACTTAAAGAGTGTGAGTTAATTTTTAAAGCTAAAAAAGGACTCTGAGTATATCACAGGGTGAAAATGGAAAGAGAAAACACGATGTAAAATTTCTAACCATTCACAGATCATACTAGTAAATAACTGAACTTCTAAGCAAATTAATCTCAGCTCAAGCAGTAGGATACGTGTAGAGCTCCATGTATCTGGATTTCGCCATACTTTGTCTGGTATATACTTGCTGGATTCCAGCGCGGAGGTCGTCCCAGATCTGGTCAAGGCCAATCTGCTTCAGTCCATGGGGATTCTGACTCCTGTTTGATGACATCGTGAGCGATATTCTTAGGTCGTCCAGTGCAGCAATCCAAACTCAAGGTACAGCTAATTCTCCATCAGATGAAAATATACAGTATCATTCCAAATTTATTCACAGCAGCTCAGAAAGGATGTCCTTTGTATGTAGAGAATGAAATCTCATTGCAGGCAAACCTGAGGAAGAAATAAAGCCAATTAATTCTTTCTCGACATCCTGGGGTGGGTAATGGGGTGCCTGCCACGCACACAGAAATATTCAGTCTGTGGGCATTAGTGGGCACCACTCTAATCTAGAGAATATTTCTCTTTCTCTGTGGAAACAAACTCATGTTAGATGGTCTACGTACAGAGATAAGCTTACTTATCAGGGATTTAGGTCGGAATCCTATGGAACTCACAAGAAAAGTGTTCACAAGAAAAGCCGGGTGAAACTGCAGAAGCACAGCTAACACTGTTGCTCTTTTTTGCCTCCTGAAGGTATCAAAACTTAAACTTAACCACTTGGCCTGCATAACAACTAGAAAGATAAACTCAAAGGAAAAAAGGCAAAGCTAACTCCCAGAAAGCGAAACACAAACACCTAAAAAGTAGGAAAAACCAACCGCACTAGTTACCTGTGAATTCTAACAGTTTTTCACTTAGCACTTTGCAGGAATGCAGATGTTGGGGAGGTTGAAGGTGCAGGGAAACGGTCACTCCCCCTTTTAGAAGGGAATTTGGCAGGAATCATCAAAATTTAAAATGTCCCCTAAATTCAGTGGCCGGGGTCTGAAGCTCGGCTCCACACCTACTAGGTATGAGGTCTTCGACAAGGTACTTCACTTCTCAGCCTTGATTTCTTAATCCTCAAAAGGGGGGGCAGATCATTTTTTCTCAGACAGTTACTGTGAAGTCTAAATAAGATAATGCCTCTGTTATTTACTACCTTATCGATATTTAACACATAGTCAACGCTTCACAATTAATACTGGCTATTATTTCCAAGTGTATAAGACTCCTGCAAAATAGAATTTAATGCTTCAGGATTTCAGATCCATAGATAAAGGGCCGGAGGTATTCCATAGCCTAGTAACTCAGTACTTCTCAATACGTAATACTACAGTCACACCTTAAGGATCATCTACGTACATCACACTGAAATGTGGAGGTTTTTAAACAAGTACTTCTAGGGGCGCCTGGGTGGCGCAGTCGGTTAAGTGTCCGACTTCAGCCAGGTCACGATCTCGCGGTCCGTGAGTTCGAGCCCCGCGTCGGGCTCTGGGCTGATGGCTCAGAGCCTGGAGCCTGTTTCCGATTCTGTGTCTCCCTCTCTCTCTGCCCCTCCCCCGTTCATGCTCTGTCTCTCTCTGTCCCAAAAATAAACGTTGAAAAAAAAAATTAAAAAAAAAACAAAACAAAACAACAAAAAAAAAAACAAGTACTTCTATTGTCAAATTAAGAAACACTGAATTATTTGAATGGCTCCATACAATAAATGTTGGAGGTAAAATGATGTCTGGAGCAGTAAGAATGGGTTGTCAAAGCTTGCCAGTGCAAATTTGAGTTCAGCAAGTAATTCGGTACATTCTCCATCTTCCATGGCATTGGCGCTCCCTGTAGGCTAAGGCACATTTGAGGAGAATGTAGTTCATACTTGTGGATCAAGTCCGAAAACCAAATCATCTCTAATATTTATTTAGCTTTTATGGAGGCTTCACGCCCAGTGTGGAGCCCAACGCGGGGCTTGAACTCACGACCCTGAGATCAAGACCTGAGCCAAGATCAAGAGTCAGACGCTTAACCAACTGATGCACCCAGGCACCCCTCTACTAATTATAATCTAAGCTCTGGGACCTACTATTTTATGAAGCCACACTACCACTCTTGATCCTGCAAGTATTCTACAGCATACGCTCAAAGAAGTATGCTCAAATGTAGAACATAAACGTATCTGACAGAAGAATTCCCTCAAGTTTTAGGGAAACCAACCACCCAGCAGCCACTTCGCAAATGCTCCCGGAATCTATGTTCCATCTGCCTTTCCTTCCATCTCCCTTGGGAGGATCATACCCACCAACACCCCACTTGACAGTGTGCTTGGACCCGTAGTAGCGCCTGGTGGTGCGACCTATTTAAACCCGCACTCCTTGTGTTCCACCCGGGGGCAATCATCACGTCAACTCCCCGGACTCACACACACACTTCAGTTAATTCTAACTTAGATAAGTCTTCTCAGACCCATCCAGATCTCTTTTACTCCTCTTTCTTCCCGTTTAATTCCTAGCAGCAACCGGGAAAAATGTTCCACTCTTTCCATTTTCACCTTTTCCTCACCGTATCACTTCCACTGGGCCGCATAAAAGTACCTTCAAGTTCAACGGGTTACTACGGGGACGTGTCCCAACCTCCTTCCTTCAAACCCCCACCTGCCAGTGACTCACGAAGTGTATCTCCAACCCAGACTGCTTCTCTCGAGTCCAGGCCCATCTACACATCTCAGTGCCCAGTTCACACCCCCTCCTAGACCTCGCACACCCAGCAGGCATACAGCTGAACGCAGGAGCTGCCCCCAGATCCCCCGTTCACCGGTGCTGCCCATCTCAGTGAGTGCCAGAAACCTGGGATAACTCGAATGCCTCGTTCCTGTTCTTTCACATCTGAGTGCTACTGATTTTAACCTTCGAGGTCACGTCACATCCACTCACTACTACCTCCGTTTCCTTCCCCAGCGGTCACTGTCGTCATCGTCGTCGTCATCATCATCACCGCCGCCGCTCCCCAGGCTGCTTGTGCCCGGAAAGCTCCTGTGCTTCCCCGCCCACGTCCAGCCAGGTGACACTCACTAGAAGTCCCAGACCAGTGAGGTGCGCCCACCTCGTGGGACTTTCCCTTCTGAACTCTCATTCCTGGTAATCCCAGGCCTGTGTCTCTCCCTTCTCTGCAGAGAAGAATTCATGGCACAGAGACCATCTCTTTTGCTGAGAACCTAGTGCGGAGCCTGGCACACAGATCAATGTTGTATATGAATAAATGAAATTAACAAACTGGGGAACTGAAAAGCTGTATGTTTTTAAAGGATTTAGAAATAATGAAATATCACCATTATAAAGCATTTGAACTTACCCTCGAACCCTCACTTAGAATCTCCATTAAATTCTATCTTGTTTCTTCACTTTTTCCTTCAAACACTAGATTTTAGGCTGAAATTTTTCTTACTGATTCATTTACCAATGTTGTTATTCTGCTCACTACAAACGTATACATATTTTAACACAGTGTTTAAACAGACTTGTAAGACGCCCAGGAGTTCAGTGATCAGTAATATTTTACCGAACAAATATTTAGTACGAAACTACCACGTGCCAGGCACTATTGTGGGTACTGTCTTATGTGCTCTTAATAATAGTAAATCAAAACAGACACAACTCTACTGCTGTGGAATAAAGCACCTAAGAAGCTAACCCATTAACTTTTGGTATGTGACACACTTGTAAAGTGGAAAATTTATGTACTACGCATTTGTGTACCAAAAATATTTGCTCATAAGAACCAATTACAGTAAGATTGGAGGTTAACTTTAAAGATAGTTAGTTCTGGCCCTCCCTTTTACGGAAGCAATCAAACCTAACCAATGTTACAATGCTAGAAAGTGTCAGACCCACAAGCCTGACATCTGGATTCTGAAAAGTCAGTATTCCTCAATACCCTGGTGTGAATTTTAGGTTCTTTCATTTTTAGGGTGTCAACGAATAGGGAACCAATTTCAACAGTCACAAACCAATCAATGTGATACATCACAACAATGAAAAAGGATACGAAACCATATAATCATTGCAGTAGATGCAGAAAAAGCATATGACAAAGTACAACATCCATTCATGATAAAAACCCTCAACAAAGTAGGTTTGGAGGAAACACACCTCAACATAATAAAGGCCATTTATGAAAACCCATGGCCAACATCATACTCAATGGGGAGAAACTGAGAGCCTTTCCCCCAAGGTCAGGAACGAGACAAGGATGTCCACTCTCACCACTTTCATTCAACATAGTCCTGCAAGTCCTAGCCACAGTTATCAGACCAGAAAAATAAATAAAAAGCATCCAAAGCAACAAGGAAGAACTAAAACTCTATTTGCAGACGACATGACACTATCTAAAGAAAACCCTAAAGACTCCACCAAAAAACTAGACCTGATAAAGGAATTCAGTGAACTTGGCAAAATCAAGGTACAGAAACCTGTTGCATGTCTATGCACTAATAATGAAGCAGCAGAGAGAGAACTTAAGAGAATAATTCCATTTACAACTGCACCAAAAATAATAAAATACCTAGGAATAAACTTAACCAAAGAGGTGAAAGGCCTGTACTCTGAAAACTATAAAACACTGATGAAAGAGATGGAAGACAACACAAATGGCAAGACATTCCATGCTCACGAACTGGAAGAACAAATACTGTTAAAACGTCTACACCACCCAAACAATCTACAGATTTAATGCAAACCCTATCAATACCTACACATTTTTCATAGAACTAGGACAAACAATCCTAAAATTTGTATGGAACCACAAAAGACCCCAGATAGCCAAAGCAGTCTTGACAAAGAAATACAAAACTGGAGGCATCACAATTCCAGACTACATGTTATATTACAAAGTTATAGTGATCAAGACAGTACAATACTGGCACAAAAACAGACACATAGATCAGTGGGACAGAAGAGAAAACCCAGAAATAAACCCACAATCATATGGTCAATTAATCTTCAACAAAGAAGGCAAGAATATGCAAGAGGAAAAAGACCATCTCTTTAATAAATAAATGGTGCTGGGAAAACTGGACAGCTACATGCAAAAGAAGGAAACCAGGCCACTTTCTCACACCATACACAAAAATAAACTCAAATGGATTAAAGACCTAAATGTGAGACCTGAAATCACAAAATCCTAGACAAGAGCACCGACAGTATTACTACTTCTACGACATCAGCTAGAGCAACGTTTTTCTAGATATGTCTCCTGAGGCAAGGGCAATAAAAGCACAAATAAACTGTTGGGACTACATAAAAATAAAACCTTCCACATGCAAAGAAAACAACAAAACTGCAAGGCAACCTACTGAATGGAAGAAGATATTTGCAAATGACATGTGATAAAGGGTTAGTACCCAAAATATATAAAGAACTGATACAACTCAACACCAAAAAGACCCCAAATAAACCAATTGAAAAATGTGAAGATGAAAAGACATTTCTCCAAAAAAGACACCTAGCTGGCCAACAGACGCATGGAAAGATGTTCAACATCACTCATCATCAGGGAATACAAATCAAACTACAATGAGATAGATCACCTCACACCGATCAGAATGGCTAAAATCAAAAACAGAAGAAACAAGTGTCGGCCAGGATGTGGAGAAAAAGGGACCTTCTTGCACTGCTTGTGGGAATGTAAACTGGTGCAGCTGCTGTGGAAAACAGTATGGAGGTTCCTTAAAACACAACTACCCTATGATCTGGTAATCGTACTAAGTACCCACAAAATACAAAAATACTAATGCAAAGGGATACGTGTACTCCTATGTTATTGCAGCATTTATAACAGTAAAATTATGGAAGTGGCCCAAGTGTCCATCAACTGATGAACGGATAAAGAAGATGTGGCGCATATATACAACGGAGTATTATTCAGCCATAAAAGAATGAAATCTTGTCATCTGCAACAACATGGATGGAGCCAGAGTATAATGCTAAGCAAAATAAGCCAGAGAAAGATAAATACCATATGGTATCACTCATAAGTGGAATTTAAGAAACCAAACAAATGAGCAGAGACAAAAGGAGAGACAAACCAAGAAACAGACTTACCTATAGAGAACAAACTGATGCTAACCAGAGGGGAAGTGGGTGGGGGGACGGATGAAATAGCCGATGGGGATTAAAGAGTACACTTCTCACGAGGAGCACTGAGCAGAGAGAATTTGTTGACTCACCGTACTGTACGCCTGAAGCTAACAGAACATGGTATCTTAACAATACTGGAGTTAAAATAAAAAACTTTTATTTTATTATAAAATAATAATACTCCACTCTCCTAACTCAGCATCAGCATCCAAATATGCCCAAACACGTTCTTTCCGTGCTCTTTCTTCCTCTACTACACTTCCCATTCCAGTTCTAAGTCTTTACACCAAGACTCACTCACACTCTAGAAGATCAACACAACCTTTTCATGTTAAAATGTCAGGTTGACATCACTCATCATCAGGGAAAGACAAATCAAAACCACGGTGAGATACCACCTCACACCTGTCAGAATGGCTAACATGAACAACTCAGGCAACGACGGATGTTGGCGAGGATGCGGAGAAAGAGCAACGCTTCTGCACGGCGGGTGGGAATGCAAACTGGTGCAGCCGCTCTGGAAAACAGGATGGAGGATCCTCAAAAAACTAAAAATAGAACTACCCCACGACCCAGCAATTGCACTACTAGGCATTTATCCACAGGATACAGGTGTGCTGTTTCAAAGGGACACACGCACCCCCATGTTTATAGCAGCACCATCGACAATAGCCAAAGGATGGAAAGAGCCCAAACGTCCATCGATGGATGAATGGATAAAGAACATGTGGTATATATACGTATATACAATGGAGTATTACAATGGCAATTACTGCCATTTGGAACTAGAGGGTATTATGCTAAATGAAACTAGTCAGACAAATATCGTGATTTCACTCATATGAGGACTTTAAGAGACAAAACAGATGAACATATGGGAAGGGAAGCAAAAATAACATAAAAACAGGGAGGGGGACAAAACAGAAGAGACTCTTAAATACAGAGAACAAACTTAGGGTTGCTGGAGGGGTGGTGGGGTGGGGGGTGGGCTAAATGGGTAAGGGGCATTAAGGAATCTACTCCTGAAATCATCGTCGTGCTATATGCTAACTCAGACATAAATTTAAAAAATAAATTAAGTTAAAAATAAATAAATAAAAACACAATGCCAAGTTGACTCTACTACACACACTTTGCGTCTAGTTCTACACGTGTAACTTTGTACCACGGCACACCTCAGTTTATATGTAGAATATGCTGGAAAATAAGCAAACTAGTCTATTTGAAACTACCTGCTCTAGTTTTCTATCATCCCCACTGAGTATTCAGGGTTCATACATAGCTGATGTGAGGTTCTCAAAAATTCACAACGTCCTCACCTATTTAAGCAAATAGTTTAAAGAGGACATCCTTACCTCGTAGTCTCAGTATCCCCTAGGGAGTCTCACACCCTTACGCTTCAACATTTATTACTAACACGACAGGAAAGGAATCCAGAACTTAGTCGACAAGGAGACGTTCCAAGCAAGCACATGAGCAAAATGTCTTCGAGGTGAGGCCACGCGCTGACAGCAACAGCCCACCTGCTGGTGTCTGGGTGGCCCCTCTGGGGCAGAGGCGGGGACAGAGTTTGGGTGGGAGATGCTTCTTAGGAATGAAGCGTCTGCCCCCCGCAACACCCCCTACCCCGGCCCCCAGCTCTGCAGTCAGCCCTGTCAGTGCTACACACAAGGCCGCACGGGCCTCAGTGGCTGAAAGTGGGCCAGGCCGGGCAGCTCTCTGCGGCCGAGGCGGGCCTGGAGGAGCCGAAAGCCGGGGCCGTCTGCTGCCCGCGCCGCCCACGCTGGCAGTCAAGTCCCCTCTCGAAGGGGCAGCCAGGTGGGGCACCCGCGTATCCACCAGGCTGTCCCAACGGACATACGGCGCTCTGGTAAGCGGTTCTCCACTTCGGGGCGAGGGGGCAAGGGGCTAACCTGCGCGTGCGTCGCCCAAGTGTCTGGTGAACTAAACGGACAGGAAGACTGCTTGGGGTGATAACCCACGACGCAGGCGCCCACGAGGCCTTATCTGCCAGGACTGCAACTTCGGAGACAGAGCACTTTACAAACGGGACAGCCTCCACCTCACGACCAGGCCATCCAAACTGCCCATGGCCTTGAGCAGACTTCATAAAAAGAGTTTTGAGTGGTTTTTAAGTAAGGGGTAAAAATATTTTAGCTAAAAACCTTTGGAGGTCCAAAAAGCCAATCAATACAAGAAACAAATGGCAAAAGTCAACCAGGTATCTATTCAGGAAACCAGGCAGTTTTCAAGAGTATTCTGGTATCGCAAACCCCTGACGTTACAGCGTTCACGTCTGCGGTCACGAACATCCAGGAGAAACGCCGATTTATACAGGAAACCGAGGCACAAAACGCAACCGGTCAAGGACAGGAAGCAGAGGCAGCCCAGCTGCACCTCACGAAACTGAACAAATCACCACAAATGCAGACACCCCGTGCTCTTCTCCTTTGTGTCCGCCTAGGAAAGCAAGACGGCGGAATGGGACACGAGTCAGAATAAACAGCCTAACAGGAGAAAGGAGGTTGTCTATTTAAGGACTCCCCTCAAAGACCGTGTTGTTCCAAAGGGACAGAAAAGTCAACGGAATCCGTAGTAAACAGACTTTCTAACAATTCACACTGTGAACCAACCAAACAGCCGATTTCTCAACATTAATGGTGCACAGGATGTCTTCGCTGAGGAGTGCTAGGTAAACAACCTCCAGGAATCCTGAAAAACACCTCCTCTTTGCTATGAGGAAGTCAGAGTTTCAGTAGTAATAAAAGGGCTCTTTTAAATGAGCACTTACAACAGCCTACCACTGAACGCTGACTGAATATCAACTGAATAGAGCATCAAGGGATACGGGAGACGCTAACTGCGGCGAAGTTGACACGTTCGTTGGCTACGAGACTCGAGAGGCCTTAAGAAGCGGACGCCTCTTGTGAATCTCCGTCAAAACGACAGTATAAAGCACTTCTCATTCGAGCGGACTTGGCCATAGAGTGCTTTTTCCTGAACAGATCTCAGGACAGGTTTCTTCAAGAAAACTAATGTTTTAAGGAACAACACAGCTTTACTTACTTATTTATTTTTAAAGATTACTCTGCACTGGTCCCTACTCATTTCTAACTAACGCTCACAGAGCTGACCACACACTTTTGCAACTTTTTCTTTAATAACGAAATACATCTCACTTAATGAAATGTATCTCGTTTTTGTGAGCTAAAATCCCATTGTTCATCAAACTAGTCCCCTGCTAAAGAGCTTTAGGTGTTTACTTTAACAGTTGTAAGTGACACTGTAGCAGGCAGCCTTCTAAGGATTTCTCTTCTGCTGACTTGAGTGTCCGTGATAAATGCCTATATGTATCATCTATGTGATAAATGCACGACGGAACCACCTACCAGGTCAGAACACAGTGGAGGAGGAACAGATTGGTGGGAGGCAGTTTACTTTTGGACACGGTGGATCTGAGAACCATCACAGAAGCATCCTGGGAAGCTGGGCTCTGGAGAGATCATTCTGACAGGCTCTACTGGAGTCTGAGAACCAGCGTTAATCAGAGAAATTGCAGAAAGAGATGGGCCCAAAGTCAGCCCTGAGAACATTTAGAAACTGACTAGATGATGGGGAACCACAGAGTCTGTACCTGCAAAGTTACAGCCCCAAACAATGAGAGGAGCCCCACTCCGGAGGCCAAGGGAAGAAAAGGCCATGGCGGGCAGGGCCTCATCGTGGTCCTACAAAAGGCTCTGCCCTCTACTTCTTGTATGATCTTGGGTAAATCACTTAATGTATCTCAGAGGGGTCAGGATTAAGTGAGGCAGCACAGTGAATAAAGGCTATTATTTTCATCGTCATCATATCTGAAATGCAGCTTCTGGTTTCAGTTCTATTTAAGCCACTGGGGACGCTTCAGCAAGGAAAGTCTCACTGCAGCCTTCAGGACAGAAATCAACTGGAACGGGTTGGAAGACACAGAAATGCAGACCGTTTTGGCCAAGAAGGGGTGAAGAAAGCGGGAAGAGGGGTGTGAGGTCTGAGAAAGGCCGAGAGACAGGACAGAAGGCTGGTGCTAGTAGTTGGCAGCGGCCCACCAGATTGACGACGCTGAAAGTGGGGTGGTCTGTTGACAAGGCCGAGGC
Source organism: Lynx rufus (assembly GCF_022079265.1). Classification (NCBI taxonomy): domain Eukaryota; kingdom Metazoa; phylum Chordata; class Mammalia; order Carnivora; family Felidae; genus Lynx; species Lynx rufus. Next base: position 162,303,280 of record NW_025814856.1, on the reverse strand, counting down.
TGAGGGCCCCGGCCTGAGAACAACGGGAACACGGTGGAGCTCAAGGAAGTGAAGGTCAAGGCACCAGGAGCACCGTCCCCATAGGCAGTGAGTCACCTGAGATGATGGTGCTGAGGAATGGAGCGGAAGACCGAGCTGGGCGCCAGACTGCCCGGTGAATTTCGCCAGTCCTTGGCGACAGGCGACCGCTACTGGGAGCGGAGCGGGCGGGGCCTCCAGAGAGTGAGTCTCTGACCACGGCCGTCAACACCAGGTGGGGTCGGGGGCACTGAGCCACCTTCAACCTGGAGGCTGGTGGAATGTGGGAGAACACGAACAGCCACAGCTTGGCTTCCAGGAGGCTTCAGCTCCGGAGATGAGCGAGGAAGTTTAAGGATGTGGACAGAGGCTACAGAGGGGCGTCCTCGTCACGGGGTCAGACTCCAGGGAGCTCTGCGGAGAAGTGAGGTGGGGGCAGAAGTGAGGGGAGGGGGGCACGGTTCTGGCAGAGAGGCCGTGCAATGCAGCTGTGGGGGTGCTAGGTGTCACCGCGGCCACTGGGAGACACAGAGGCGATTTACCGATTTAAGTGTCTAGTTGCAGGAAGGAGGGTGGCCTCCACTTTGAGACTCGGCCCCCAAACTGGACTACAGGGCCAAGCGTTTCTTCACCAGACATCTAAGCAATTAAGCTTTTCTGTGTTCTCCTAAGGTATCAGTCCCCTGACAGTTCCTCAAGCACAACAGGTAGGAATATACATTCTCAAGACCCTTAAGGAACAAAACTACATCTCTACTCCGGGGGAGAAACCCACCTTATCCCTTATCCCCACCTCACTTTCACCTCAACTGCTCCAAAAGGCCAGATAACCGCTTTTGCCTGTTAATGAAGTCCTGATATTTGCCCCCATTTCTGAAGACCAAACACTTCTAGCAGGTACTGTTGCAGCAGCCAATGCTGAGGAGTGTGAGAGCAAGATCATTCAGATCCGAGTTGTGACAGGAGTGCAAACGACAAGGTTTTTCCAAAAAAAAAAAAAAAAACAAAACAAAAAACTGATATTTCTAGTGCTTCAGTTAGGTGGATGGCTTTTGAAAAAATGTAGAAAGATTAAAAAAAAACAAACACTGACTTAAAATGTTAGTTTCTTCTAAACGTAAAGGCTATATTAGAGTCAGTGAAAATGTAATAAAATTCACCGTTAAAAAACAAGTTCTTTCTGTAAGTGGTCTGAGGTGATCGATGAAAATGATCCGTTATTCACACGACCCAGGAAACCCCACAAAACCATGCAAATCCAGTGACTCAAATCTCCGCGTTCACCTTAAGAACATTTGTGAAACTGCCCGGGCCGTCACCGGTATGCACACCTGAAAAGCCACCAAGTATCAGAAGGAGGTCACTTTGCAGAAGCAATGTGTGCCATTCTGTCGTTAAAATGGTGGAGCTGGGCACGTGTGCCACCAAAGGGGGGGGCGGGATGCAGGGCCGGTGGCCCACAGAGTCCTGAACTTTTTCTGCACGCGCTTAAAACCAGAGTCGCTGAAACGAAAGGTTGAGATGCAGCTTCCCTGGTCACTGAGCACAGCCAGGTGAGGAAATCCCAGAGCTCATGGCCGGGTTTACCCCCTCGGGAGCATCTCCTGCCAGTCTGGGATGATCCTGACTGAAAGGGAGCAGACTGTCCCCTAAACCAGGGGAAGAGGTCGCATGGAGTGGAAAAGGTTTCCCGCAAGAAACCGAAGACACAGAAACGAGAAGGAATTTAGCTTTTCTGGTTTAGTTAACATTTTAAATCTGATTCAAAATTTACATGATCCTGGGTATTACTCAACCAAGGAATTACTTCTTTTCTAACACTTGGGTAAAAGAACGCATAACCCCCCCCCGGCTCTGATTTGCAACATGGCACGTGAGACACCAACGAACCGCAGGATGGTTTACACCCAGAGGAACTTGTGTGTGCGTGCGCGCGTGTGCACACCAAACACATGCTTTCACTGTACTGCCTTGTATGAGCGACAACAAAAACCCAAACCTGCCAACAACCCACACGTCCACTAACAGGAGAAATCAAAACTAAACCGGCGGACACGCACACAACAGACGAGTTTCGGAAAGACTCGCGAGCAAAACAGGTGACAGAAGAAGGAGTACGTACAGAACGATAATGTTTTTATATAGAATACTGGTTTTTTACACAAGAGTACGTCTAGGAGAGGAGAGAGGGCCCCCCCCCCAAGAACGGGAAGGCCCTTGCCTGGCGGGGGGCACGGCCACTGAGGTTTCACGGCGCTGGAGCGGAAGAACAGCAACAACAAAATACCAGATTTGTTAGGGACACATTCTGTCATGCATGAAATGACAGGATGGCCGGGATTTACTCCAAAATACGGCAGGAAAGAGAAGCCGAGTGACAGATGCGTACGTTCTATCTGTACACTGTGTTCTATCTTCCATGATAAAAAGCTAACAGAAACCTGAGCAAACCTACCCGACGGGCGAAAAAAAAAAAAAAAAAAAAAAAAAAAAAAAAAAAAAAGCCGGACGGAAAGCAAGAGAATGGGAGGGAGGACAATTCAAGCCCGGGCTGCCGGGAAGGGATGGGAATGGGAAGCGGCCCACGCGGAGCTTGGGGGGTGGGGCGGAACAGGAAGTGGACTATTCCAGAAGGTAGGAGGGGGGCTCCCCCGTGTCACTGCAGAGGTCTGTAGGGTCGTAAAGCCGGAGCAGAGGCTCGGGTTCCTCGCGATCTGGCTGGTCCAGAAACACACCAGAAAACAATCCAGCAGGTTAAAGGTACTTAAAGGTACTCAACGCCATTTACAACGGACACCGCAGCGTCGCCAGGCTGAGATATTCTTAAATTTTATTAGAAATTCTTCAATCCCCGGGCGCCTGGGTGGCTCAGTCGGTTAAGCGTCCAACTTCTCTCAGGTCACGATCTCACAGGCTGTGGGTTCGAGCCCCGCGTCGGGCTCTGTGCTGACAGCTGGGAGTCCGGAGCCTGCTTCAGATTCTGTGTCTCCCTCTCTCTCTGCCCCTCACCCGCTCACACTCTGTCTCTCTCTCTCTCTCTCTCAAAAATAAACGTTAAAAAAAAAAAAAAGAAAGAAATTCTTAAATCCCCCCGAAGTGTCAGCCGGGGTTTGACGCGCGCGGCTGAGAGGAGGTGAAAACAGAGCAGCCGCCTCCGGCCCCACTGGCCCCCCTCGCAGCGTGGGGTGGCGGCCCCTCCGCTCCGCCGCGGCCCCCGCGGCCGCAAAACCCTGTGCACACTCGCAGCTGCACGCCGACCCTCAACCCGGCTCCTCGTCCTCCCTTCCTGCCCGCTCTCAGGGTCCAGGACCGAACGCCGCCCCCGCTGCCTCTCCTCCCACCTGGGTTCCGGGAGCCTCGGCTGCGCAACTCAAAATCCCGGCGGTCACGAAAGCACCCTTTCCCCTCGAAGGGCCCTACGCCTTCGCCGCCTTCGCCGCCCTGCACGGACGCGCCCCTCCATCCGGGACCCCTGCCGACACTTCCGGGGGGGGGGCCCTCCCCGGCCTCCCGACTGGTCTCTCCACGTTCAACCTGACCAACTCCCTTCCGCGTTTCCCACGTTGCGAAGACAAGTCAGCTTTGACCCCTCCCTGTCCTCACCTCGTCGTAAAGTCGGGGCTCCCCTCCTAGCTCCCGCGTCCCCACGGCTCTCCGTACCCACTACACGACTCCAGTCCCCGCGCTCTCGTCTCACCTGGGTCACTAACACAAGCCTCTTCGCCGACCTCGCTGTCGCCAGTCTTACCCCTTCCGATCCACCCTCCACACTGCCGCCCGAGTTACTTTCTAAAACACCAACAGCCATTCGTTCTGGTGAATGAATTCATTCCAGTGACCTTCGTCTACACTCCACCGCATCCCTGACCGCCCACCCCCGGTGCGCATCAAGTAGGACTGCTCCACGTGGGTGTCTTATCTGTGTAGGGAAAGGACAGAGTATTTTACTGCAGGCTACGATGCGAGGCTCTGTACCAACAGGAGCTTTAATACCTTCTCTCCCTTAATCCTCACAATAACTATACCTTCTGCACGGTATCATCTCTTACGAATGAGGAAACTCAGACTCAAAGATACTCACTTGCCCCAAGTCGCTGCAAATAAGTAGCAAGGACTCAGAACACTAAATGTTTAGAGTCCAAAGCCATGTTCTGTCCATCACCCCATCCCACACTGCTTGCTCCCTTACTAAGGTGAGATTTCTTCCTCCACTTCGTTAAGAAGCATGCTACCAAGAGATTACACAACCTGGCTTCCAAAAGAACCACACAAAATGCCAAGTGAAAACTGCATGATGAGAATACGTAACGACAAGTTCAAATGACTGCAAACGCAAGATCACGGAAGAACTAGCAAATTCACGAAACAGACATTTATACTTACACTCCCAAATCTGTTTAAAACGGTTTCATTTGAATATTCATAAATTATCATTTGAATGTTAATTATTTAAAATTTTAACCTTTTTAATCAAGAAGGAATCTTTTTTTTTTTTTTTTATTAAATTTTTTTTTTTTCAACGTTTATTTATTTTTGGGACAGAGAGAGACAGAGCATGAACGGGGGAGGGGCAGAGAGAGAGGGAGACACAGAATCGGAAAAAGGCTCCAGGCTCTGAGCCATCAGCCCAGAGCCCGACGCGGGGCTCGAACTCACGGACCGCGAGATCGTGACCTGGCTGAAGTCGGACGCTTAACCGACTGCGCCACCCAGGCGCCCCCTTTTTTTTTTTTTTTTTAAATAATCAAGAAGGAATCTTAAAGATGCTAGAACAGGGGCTAATATCTTATAAATGTAGGCCAACAATGTGCACATTCAAGAATGAGGGTTTCACTTGTACATCTATAAGCAAAGGCATTTACCACCTTAGAAGTTTACATGGCTTCATGACTGAAATTCAAGGCTTGCCAAATTTACTTACTTATAAAGTATATTATTACATTTCTATATAGAACTAAGGGATCACAATAAAGTTCAAGCAATTACAGTGGACAAGAAGTATAAAAAAATTCAATTAATATCTTAATAGATGGCTTTTAGAGACATTATCTGAATTGTCTCTCTACTTACTTGAAGTCATTCAAACATTTAAATCCATAGCTATAAAGTAAGAGAAGCAACAGAACCACACGGCCAAATGGGAAGTGGTTCTATTTCCTAAACAACCAATTCAAAGCCAAATCCCCAAGACCTGAATGTATCTTGAGTGCCTGAATTGCCTTATGTCTTCACTCAAAGATTTAAACATTTGGGGCATTACAAGACCAGGTTCAGTTAACATACTTACCACATGACCCATCAATTCCAGTGCTAGATATCCACCAAAAAAAAACAAGAAAACATACGTCCACCTAAAGACCTATATACAAATACTCACAGCACATTTTTATTTATTTTAATTTTCCATAGCACATTTTTTAAAGTTTATTTAAGAGAGAGAGAGTGCGAGCGCAGGGGAGGGGCTGAGAGAGAGGGAGACAGAATCCCAAGCAGGCTCCACCTGCTGGTCTCGAACTCATGAACCACAAGACCTGAACCAAAATCACGAGTCAGATGGTCAACCAACTAAGTCATCCAGGCACCCCTCATAGCACATTTTTCTAACAGCCCCGAAGTGGAACAACCCAAAATGTCCAGTAACAGGTAAATGGATAAGCAAAATATCATCTATTCCCAAAAGAATACAATTTGGCAATAAAAACCAAAGTACTGATACGTGCTACAGCATGAACTCCCGAAACATCATGTTACATGAAAACCAGAACCAAGAGACCACAGACTATGTGATTCCATTCATTGTACAAAATGTCCAGAACAGACAAACTCTAGGGACAGGCAGTAGATCGGTGCCGGGCTGGGGATCAAGAGTGACTGCCAACAGGTACAACAGGATCTCTTCTAGGTGATGGAAATGCTCTAAAACCGATCTGTGTGATGGCTGCACAACTCTTGTCGCTTTACTAAAAATCACTTAATTATTATGCATTTAAAACTGAACTTTATTTATGGTATGTGAATTATACCTCAATAAAGCTGTTAAGGAAAAAAAAAACAGCTTTAAAGCATGCCAGCAACACATTTTTGTGGGTCAAATTCAGTTCATTTCTAGAAAGGAATGTATCTCTCTACACAATGACCAGGTTTCTGCAAACATACGGCGCTCAGCCCAAGCAGCAGTATTATCAAGTATTCTACCAGAAAGACAACTTTCAGAACTGCTATTTAAGATGCTGCCCAGAGAGGGGCTTATATTCTCCTGCAACACACAGAAGCAAGTGAAAATGTTAATTTGAAAGGCTTAGCTGAAGGTCCCAGAAGAGATGCCCTATGGCACGTATGATTTACTGCCACATTAACAACACAGACAAAAACCGCACCAGGAGCTCAGCGGGTCTGAAAGAAATCACTCCTGGCTGCAATGATCAAGAAGGCTTCACAAGATGTGTGCTCTGAACCGCTTCTTGGGGGATGAACAGGATTTGAAGGGCAGGAGAGCGAGTGGAGGGTGCTTCACGAGGAACGAAGGGCATGAGGCAGGAAAACGAATCCCACGAGGCTGGGGGTGCAGGCACAGGACCCCAGGCCTCTGTTGTGAGTGGGCAGCGCAGGGAAGAGAGGTGTCTGATGTGACTTTGGAGACGGCAGCCGGGAGGCTCTGTGGACCTGGGATCCAAGTGCGCCGAAAGGCAGAGGAATGGATCTGGAGGCGATCAGAGCTCAGACACCGGCTGGACCTCGACTCCCAGCAACGGGAAAAGGCAAGCTGGATGCTCGAAACCACCCCAAGCAGGCACAGCGGGAGCAGGGCTGACCGGAAACGGGAGCACAGGCAGGAAAGAATGAAACATGGCAAGGCCTGCTTCTCAAACTTCTACCTACAAGCCTCCACAAATTTATCTCTGGATTCCAGAATTTGGCAGACCTTACGTTAAAAATTCACAACAACTTAACTATGGCTGATGGGAACTCTCGACACAAACGCTCCCTTGGCCGGGTCTGATGACATCACGGCCGCATTTACCCTCGGACCCAGCGACCTCACTTCTAGCACCGTGTCCCCAAAATAAACTGGCCCAAGCCCACACGAGGTTGTCAACTCTAGTTTAGTCGCTGCGAAAGCCTGGAAATTAAGCCCAAATCCACCGCCAGGGGGCAGGATTGACGGACGGCACGTCCACACAAGGGGCCACTGTGCAGACCTCGACGGCTGATAACAGGGATTTCTCCGTGTGCGCCCAGACCGGAAACGGCACAGTTCCTTCTGTGCGTCGGGGGGTAAATGTTAACACGCACGTTACGGATACGCTTTTCTTTTTCAGAAAGAAAAAAAATGGGAGGGTAAACCAAAAACTAGTAAGAATGCTACCCATGGGGGAGGGTGGAGGTGGGGGGCCCATGGACAGAATTCAGGGTGATTGTGATTGTAGATGGGGAAAGAGTACATCCTATTTTCCACTAACCTCTAGCTGAAACTTGGCAATTCCTCTGATCGTGAACGTGGGTAACAGACCACAGTAGTTATGGCAGTACCTCTGTGCCACCAAAAATGCACAGATACTTTGCTTATTCTTTGACAGTTCTTGCCAGTATCATCTATGCTCATCCTTACTTTGGAATTACGGTAGTTATAAAACCCATTCACACCATAAGTAGGAAATAATGTTAAATGGGTTAACGTGTAATTCTCAGTGGTAGGCATGTTTGCTGTACTTTATTTAACATCTTTCATGATTAAAAAAAAAGTTATAAAACATCTGTGTCTCCCAGGAATCTCAACCGATTACACCCCCTGCTTTAGGCAGTCACTTGGCAACAATATAATTGTACTTTTTTTTTTTAAGTAGGCTCCACGCCAAACATGAGGCTTGAACTCACAACCCCAAGATCAAGCACCATCCCATGCTCTCCTGACACAGCCAGAGGATCAACACTATAAATAAGTATTCATAAAAATAAATACTGTTTACACTGTAAATAAATACGAACTCATAAGTGCAAAGTCTCATGGCAGTTCTAGGTTAAATGATGATCATCCACTCATAAATCTGTCTTTATGAAATTTTTAATATCACTAAATTCAACACTTACTGAAAAAGTTCTCATGCTGGCAAAACCCCAAGGGTTAAAGGGATTAAAGAGAACCCCCGAGAGAAAGGTGATATTATTAAGAAAATGTTACGTTTAGAAGCCTAAATCTAAAGGGAAAATGAAGAGCTTCCTTTTCATACACTGAATGGGATTAAAAAAAAAAAAAAAAGAACACCAAAATGAAACACCCAAGGCAGTTAAAAAATACAGAACCGGATTCCAAAGGAAATCACACCTGAAGAAATGTATTTAGTACTTTACAAAAATGTAAGTTGTCTTCAACAACGCAGATCAAATCTTCAAAGCATAAAGAACAAAGAAAGGTGGCGACTAGAGCATGCACGTAAAGGACACAGGGGAAATGAGTCCCTGCCTCTCAGCCACCAAAAGGAGAGAGCGCTGCAAAGAGGGAACACACGGGTGGGAGAACCAGGGAGCCAGGGGAGGGCAGGATTATGAAATTCCAGCCCTCGACAGCGTCAAAGGTCTGCGAAACATCAAGGAAAGGGTCTGTGAGGAGAAAGTCACGACTGCAGTAGTCCCAGGGAACGGTGGTCTTCGAGAATGTAGCTCCCACAGAGCAGAAGCCACGCGACAGCCAGGCGCAAACGGCCCACTGCTCAGAATGACGTGAGAGGACGCCGGACTCCATGTGGAGCCTGCCAGAGGCCTGCCTCCCCTGGTATCTGGTGTCGCAGGGGGTTCCTGGGACGAGCTGGGACCACGTGCTGACTCATCACCCCCCATTTACCATGACGGAATAAAAGTGCGAGCAGGACACGAATTTTCCCTTGAGGTTCTAAAGCCAGCATACCAGCATGAATATTACAAACGTATAAATGAAGACGCACAGGACAACCAGCATGCTTCAGCTTCTACAACAAACCACATACCTTATTCAAAAATAACGTACAGCCAACGAGAATGACTTACAACAGCGGTCTCCTAGAACAACTTCTTTGCAAGCCTCACAGCTGAACTCCACGTAACCCTGAATTCAAAGTCTGATAGCAAGTTGACTATATTCTGCCTGCATTCATGCTTCCTACTGCCCTCTACAAGGGGGTCCTCTGGGTGATCTCACCATGACCCCCCCGCCACCTCAGTTCACCTCCAGGTGGGACTGAGAAAATACCATGCCATCCCCTGCAGAGAATCAAAATCCAGTGAGCACTGCCAATCACATTCACTTAGAAGGCAACATGTGGTTCCTTCAACAATGCCAGTTCTAATGCTGTTAACTCATTTTAAATTAAAGACCCAAATACCAACTGGAGATTCAGATGAGACATAAATCAGATGTAAAAATGCCTAGTTCTCTGCCTGGCCCATTGCAGAAATTCCCTCAAATGGTAGCTTGCTTTCTTCCCCCTAAAAATACAGTAAGGGGGTAGGAGATGATCCTTAAAGACCCATCTAATTCACCTGATTTCAGTCAGAAAATGATGAAAACCCATTAAGTGCATAAATACAAGGACACTTTTAATATGTCAAACATTATTCATGTAGTGTTTGTAAAACCTTCCTTAAAAATAAAAATGGAGCAAAATGAAACACCTCCCAGAAGATCACAGGAGAAAACCTAGATGGGCCTTGGGTGTGATGCCTTTTTGGATACAACACCAGAGGCACGATCCACAAAGGAAATCACTGATAAACTGGACTTCATGAAAATTTGAAACTTCTATGAAAGACAATGTCCAGAGAATGAGAAGACGAGCCACAGGGGGAGAGAAAGCATTTGCAAAAGACACATTTTATAAAGGACTGCTAACCAAAATATACAAAGCACTCTTAAAACTCAGTTAGAAAACCACTTGATTAAGAAATGGGCCGAGGCCCCTGGGTGGCTCACTTGGTTAAGTGTCAGATTTTGGCTCAGGTCATGATCTCACGGTTTGTGAGTTCGAGCCCCGCGTCGGGCTCTGTGTTGACAGCTCAGAGCCTGGAGCCTGCTTCAGATTCTGTCTCCCCCGTCTCTCTACTCTTCCCCCGCTCGGTCTCTCTCTCTCTCTCAAAAATAAACATAAAAAAAAAAATGGGCGAAAGACCTTACCAAAGATATACAGACAGCAAACGAGCCTATGAAAAAACGTTCCATATCATGTGTCATCAGGGAGATGCAAATTAGAACAAGATACCTCCTACACATCTATTAGAATAGCCAAAATCTGGAACACTGACACCACCAAACGCTGGTTAAGAATATGGAGCACCAGGGGCCCTCATACACAGCCGGTGGGAATGCAGAATGGTACAGCCACCTTGGAAGACAATCGGCTGGTTTCTCAGAAAACTAAACATACTTTTACCCTATGATCCGCATCTACGCTGCTTGCTATTCACCTAAAGGAGCCGAAGACTTACGTCCACACAAAAACCTGCCCGTTTTATTCTTAACTTCCAAAAGTTGGAAACAACCAAGATGTCCTTCAGTGGATGAATGGATGAGTCACTAACGTGTGGTACATCCAGACAACGGAGTATTAGTCTTTACTAAAAAGAAATGAACTATTGGGTCACGAAAAGACAGAGGAATCTTAAAGGCATGTGATGAAGTCAAAGAAGCCCATCTCAAGAGGCTACACACTGTATAATTCCAACTGTAGGACATTCTGGAAAAGGCAAAACTATAGAGACAGTGAAAAGATCAGCGGTTGGTTGCCAGGGGGTTGGGGTTGGGGGAGATAGAACACAGAGGATTTCTAGGGCAGTGAAATTACCCTGCATGATACTATAATGATGGATACAGGTCACTATTCCTTTGTCCAAAACCATACAATGTACCTCACCAAGGTAGGTGGTAGCATCAGCTACGGACTTTGAGCGATTTTGATGTGTCAATGTAGGTTATGGACCACTCTGGTGCAAGATGTTAATAACAGGGTGAGGCTGCGTATGTGGCAGAGGTATGTGGGAAATCTCTGTGCCTTCCTCTTTAATTCTGCTGTGGACCTACAACTGCTCTTTTAAAAAAAAAAAAAGTCTTTGAAAAAAAATGAGAGTAGGGGCTCATTTTTTATTTTCCTATTTCATTCATGAAATACACTTATATTTTATAATCTGGAAAGCGTGAGGAAACAAAAAGCAAATATCAAATACCGTATTTGCTTGCTTTCCTGAATTCAAAATTAGGCTACTTTGCTAAGAATTACTGCTATTTGAGTAACGGAGGTTTCGGTAAAGAAAACGGACACTTCTAGCTGTTACTACCAAAACGGAAAACGCAGCAGTAAGGAAGGGTCCTTCTCTGAAAACCAGGACGTCTCTTCTAGGACCAGGCCGGGGCTGGGGGGCAGGGGCCTGGGCCTCGTTCACAGTTGAGTCCTCGGCACCGAACGCAAGGCCTCAGCGCACCGCAAGAGCTCCGGAGATACTGGTGAGTCTGCTACTCCAAGGGTTTAAGACGACACCTGAATCTCCGAGGATACTTAACACGAACCGACACAAAACCCACGCAGCCCACTGGCACACAGAACTACTACGGACATGCTGTCACCCAGCCGCGGACGGGTGCTCTCAATTCCTGCAGGCAGAGCCGGGGCTGAGAGAGAGGAGGTACGTTCACAGGATGTAGAGGCCTTAGGCACAGCTCTGACAAGAATTACTGAAACAAGCCATAAAAAATCTAACAGCGATGGCTTTAAAAAAGTTAAGAAACAAGGCCAGGACTCACCGCTATGGGGTGGGGTAAGCACAAAAGGATTTCAAGTTTCACAGCTTAGTTCTCTCTCGGCCTTTCCCCGCTCTCTAGAAACTCGCAGAGGTTTGAAATTAGCAGGCCCTCACACTTCTACCAAATGAATCAATAGAGCTGCCTTCTCGTGTTCAATCTTTGTCTTTCTAATTATAAATATGTGCGCATGCTAATTCAATTCATTCCCCAACACACCCACACACAGGATTTTGTAATAATGAGAAATTTCAGATGTCATTAAGCACAGAATTTTCTCCTCTGAACATCTTAGGCATTAAATAATTTTTCTTCTTCAGCTTGAGTACTTGAACATTTAAACCAAGAAGAGTCCTTTCAAATCCTAAAAACCCACATACTGCACTCAAAGCCCTAAGTATCATTCAATTCATAACTGAACCTCCATTCAGCCAGCACATAGACCCTTCCTACTTTCATTACCACGTGACTTCCAAGGAGGGCGACCCGAGCTTCGCCAGTGTCAAGTGCTTTAGAAAACTTGGAAACCCACAGAAGACCTGTTACTACTTAACAGGTGCTGTACAGACTGACGGGTTTGTCCACGGAAACTGGTTTCCACTGCTGAAGACTGAATTGCAGATCTCAGCTTTGGCACAATGCTCCCGCAGATTTATTCAAGGATCTCGTCTGGTGCTGCCGTGTATTTTATTTCCAAGCATTTCTGTTTGCTTTAAAACAAAGAAAAACGGCATCAGATTGAATCACGATTATCTACATGTATGCTTTTCAAGCTGAGGGCTACAATTCATTCATGTGCGGATCACGAGATCAACTTTGTAAATGGCAACCGGAACTTTTTAATAAAGTAAAATAGGAAAAAAAAGCTCACAGAACATAACAAGAAGGTAAGGATTACTCAGTGCATCTTTTATCTCAGTTACGCCTGTGTATGTCCGGGTTTTCCCCATAAAATGTATTTCCTACTGTAGAAACAATTCAAGAAGTGTGGATCAGGGGGTGTCTGGGTGACTCAGTCGGTTGGGCGTCCGACTTCGGCTCAGGTCACGATCTCACGGTTCGTGGGTTCGAGCCCCGCATCGGGCTCTGCGCTGACAGCTTGGAGCCTGTTTTGGATTCTGTGTCTCCCTCTCTGCCCCTCCCCCACTCATGCTCGGTCTCGCTCAAAAAAAGAAAAAAAAAAGCGTGGATCGGCGTTACACAGGGCCATGACTTTTTCAAATACTGTAGTTAATACATAAACGTATGTAGACTTCAATTTTCTAGCTTCACGACCCAACCAGCTACGTGGGCTTGCACAAATTCCTCGCCTTCTGTGCCTATAGTTATGTGTCATGGGCAATAAACAATACTGACCTCACAGGGGTGTTGAAAGCAACAGACGAGTTACGTAAATAACAATGTTTAGAAGAGCACCCTGCCCGTAGGAAACACTTGCTTTTATTTGTAGTAACACTTCCACAAAGGTTATCAGGTGTCCTTGAAATTCCTAACAGTGGTACTTAAATTTAAAATACAACAAAAAACTTCTCAGGGGAGAAACGTCAAAGCGAGCATGTTCATATATATTTTTTTAAGTCAAAATGAGGTAAATTAATGTTGCCTGAAAACGTCTTAATACCCTTGATAACTGATAATACCAAGAGCAGTACTTTCCAAAGATTCCCCTCAAAGTGTATCTGTCATCAAGAAGGTGGAAGCTTTGTATTCTGACGGACCTGGCGATCCAGTTGCTAACAGCTCAAATTTTCTTTGAAATCTCAATCTTTTTAATTTTTTCATGTTTATTTATTTTTGAGAGAGAGAGAGAGAGAGACAGAGCACGAGTGGGGGAGGGGCAGAGAGAGGGGGAGACACAGAACCTGAAGAAGGCTCCAGGCTGTCAGCACAGAGCCGGACGCGGGGCTCGAACCCACCAACCCACCAACCGTGCGATCATGCCGGAGCCGAAGTTAGACACTTAACCGACTGAGCCACCCAAGTGCCCTGCAATCGACCTCCTTCTCTCTTAAAACTCACCCGAATCTTTCATTCTACCACCAAATATGTTCAACAGGATGCTTTAAAACGCCAGCTTAAAGAACGCTTCTTACCTATCTTACCAGTTAACGGGTGCGTTGCCGTCCTATTGAAGCCACGAAGGCTGGAAAACCCACAACCGAAGAGTTTTCAGTGCTCAACGGCACCCAAGAGATTCCTCTTCCGTGCTGGCGCCGCAGCAATTTCGGGACCCAGGCTAACAGATAGATACACACAGCGAGTCACGGGGGCCCTGGAGGTGAGCGGGATGCTGGCGGTCCAGGAAACATCCTAAGGCCACAGGGCCGTGCGTGTGCAGACGAGGGCGTGCGTGTGCAGACACGTGCCCTTGGCTGGGGAGGCACCATCACGGGCCGCGTGCAGGGGGCCGGTCTCTCCCTCCCTGGGGAGGTTCACGCACGAGGGCCGCTTCACTGAGAGGTGCTGATTTTACCACAACTGCCTGTCACCCTTCGTTTAAATGAAGTCTCAACTCCTAGTTCCCACGGTGGCGTTCAAGTACTCGCCCAATTTTCTGCATGCGGGGCGAACGGCTTCCCTCTCGTGGGTCAGTGCTAAGTCCTTAACCGGCATCGGCCACAAGGCAGGCTGCCAAAGCTGCCGCATCGCCAGGCGAACGAGACCGTCACCCAGTCCGGGGTTTCTCAAGCCTTTTCATTGCTTCACTCACCGCGGCTACTCAATCAACCCTGAGTCAAAAATTCTGGTCAGCAACTGCCCTGAGCTAGGTGAACTTTGAAAGACACTTCTCATTTCGCTACAAATTGGTTTAAAAAGGACACACAGTCCTACCTCAACACTCTAGCTGATGCAGAGTTTTTACATTTTGATTTGAATACATTCTAAAACTGGATTCACCCTACTGAAGACACCAAGAGAAATCAAGAATCACCTTCCTTTAGCTGAAATGTTTCTGGTGCGTGGACAATAGTCTTTATTTATTTTGAGAGAACAACAGAGAAAAAAAGAGAGAGAGAGAGAGAGAGAGAGAGAGAGAGAGAGAGAGAGAGAGAGAGAGACTATCCCACGGGGCTGGATCCCACAACTGTGAAATCATGATCTGAGCTGAAATCAAGAGTTGGTCGCTTAACTGACTGAGCCACCCAGGCGCCCCTGGACGAGGGTCTTGATTCCCGGGGTTTCTAGGAGCTTGATTTCGCCTACTGCTCCTGTGGGCCCACCTGTCAGACCTGCACCCCCTTCTGTGTACATGTTCAGTCACTGCCCCGAAAAATACCAGCTTGTTGAGAAAGTCCTTAGTAGCTATTACAATATCAAGTACTTATGTCCTCTGACATTGCAAATACTGGGGAAAAGCTATGTGAGTGATACATAATATACGTGTATTGAACCTGGGCTTTGAGTCAATCAAATGTAATTAGATTATAAATCCAGTCTCTCAATTATCTGAGTAAATCATCTGAGCTCACAGAAAACGTGCCATTTGATGATGACCTTCAGTAACAGAGGGATTTTTTTTTTCTTGAAGGCAGGTGAGGGTTGCTTTTTGTTGTTGTTTTTTAATCTTGCTCCCCACGAAGAGTCAGAACAATCTGCCATATGCATAACAAAGGAAAAAATGTGGTAAACCCATAACATCAGCTACCCCTAAGAGGATTCTGAAACAGATTTACACTTAGTATTTTTACCTTAAAAAAAAAAAAAAAAAAAAAATGGAACTGCTCCTAATCAAGACAGTTCTAGTTGCAAAAATTTGTAGTGAATTTCTCTCAGGGTACACAACTGGTTTTTGTAGTCACTATGATACTGGTGATTTTTAGGTTGTTTAGAGGCAGAATAAGAAACAGAAAAGTGGCTCTTTTGCACCTCTACAATAATTAAACCCCACACATAAATACGCATAAAGAACATTCTACATATTAAGACTGTGACTGATATTTTAAAATTTTTTAATGTTTTATTTTTGAGAGAGAGAGAGAGAGAAAGAGAGAAACACGAACGAGCGGGGAAGGGACAGAAAGAGACAGAATCTGAAGCAGGCTGCAGGCTCTGAGCTCAGCACAGAACCTGACGGGGGCCTCGAACCAGTGAACCGTGAGATCATGACCTGAGGCGAATTTGGATGCCTAACCAACTGAGCCACCCAGGAGCCCCATGATTTCTATCAACACACTAGTTTTGACTGGGGAAGTACTAATGTCTTCATTGTCAAACTCAAGTCTAACGTGGGAGGCCGCAAAGAAATGTCCGCCAACATTCTTGATTTCACATAATGTACTTCATTAACTTACGTTTTTCTTTCTCAAAGCTTTCAAGCTTATGCATCAAATAGCTTATTTTGAAAACCATCAAGCCATGTTTCCAGTTGAAAATGAGTATTTTTTAAAGAACACTAAAATCACAAAATCCAGATCCCCTCGCGGTTCTGTAAGGGGGGAAAACACATGTATAAAAAAGGACATTTCAGAGGGCCTGAGCTTCACAAACAACTCAATTTTCTAAGATAAAACTTACACATCAACACTTTGTAAAGAAACCAACTTATGCAAGGTATAAATGCAATAACTGTAGAAAGCAGCACATTTTAGGAGCAATTTTTTCCAAACCGGACACAGAGTATGTGTTCACTTAAGTCTATACTAGGCCTTCAATACCTCAAAACCCTCTCCTCCACGTTTAAAAAAAAAAAAAAAATCCTTTTTTTAATGTGAAACTGCAGTTCCATTCATTGCTGCCAAGACAGTCATCTGAATGTTTTAAAATTACTTTTCACTACAACTATTACAGGAATCTACTGTCCTACGTACAAACACGCACACTCACCTAATACACCTACCAACAAAGCAACAGGTCGGATGGTTACCTTACACCACACCCAAACGTTCACAAGGAAATTTTAGTGCGCCATGGTTTGTTGGTTACAGTCTGTGAATCCTTCAACCACAGACATTTTCTAAAAATCAGCTCATCAGAAGAAAATGTCTACATCATAGGTAAAATCTCAAAGTTAAAAGAACTCCTACGAACCGGTCTGATTTACTGGAATGCCATTAAGTTGTGTTCCAGAAGCATCGGGCCGGCCCGACACGCCCCTGGTGCCCGCCGTCTAGGAGCCCGTCGGGGAGCCGGGAGCGGGGAGGCGGGCGGCCTGCGGCTCTGCGCCCAGCGCGGGGCCGCAGGGTTTTTCTGAGCTTCCGGGGAGCAGAGGGGATCGCAAGCGGGAGGACGCTCGAGAACCGCAAGCAGAGCCCAATCCACGAAACCACGGGGACTCCCAGCCGCACTGGGGGCAGGCTCTCGTCGCGGGACACGCGGCTGAGCCTGAACACAGGTGCAGCAGCGCGAGGAGGTCACGAAGCCGGCACCGGGACCAAAAAGGAAGGTGCGAGTACACAGCATTGTGGAGGAAGAACTGGGTAGCTGGCTCATGGAATATGGAGTCTCTGCTAGGCGGCTAGCGAGAGAGAAGTTGGGCCCGGGGAAGGGAGCGAGACGGGAGTCGCCTGGGGCAGGACGGGTCGGGAGGTCAGTGTGGATGGAGCTCGGCAGAAGCCAGTGAGCCAGCGGTTAGAAGCATCACAACTACCTCCGCGGAAGCAAAACCGGGAAGCCCCACAGCAAAATAAACTGGAACAGAGAATCAAGTCAGGAGAGAGGTCCTGAACGTCCACTAAAAGATACAACTAGAAGAGCAACATATTCTCCGCAGAAGCTAATGTCAAGAGATCTTTCAAGCAAAAAAAAAAAAAAAAAAAAAAAAAAAAGGGCGAACTGGCTGAAAACTTTGGGAATCACTGCCTGTTAAATTCCTTCCTTGAAAAGGCCAAAATGCTCCAGAAAACAGACCTGGTTATGCTTCCCAAACTAATCCGGCCTAACACCTCCTGAGAACACTGTTCACACCCTGGAAACCACCGAGCTCGAAATGCAGGAGAACCCATGGGAGAGAGCAGGGAAGAATCCAAGGCCATAAAGGGACACCACTTCTGATTTTCAACGGACTGAAATTTCCAGTCCAGGCAGTTTCAAGTTATAAAGAAAAAAATTTTTGACCTATCTTTGTAGTGAATGCCATAAACCAGTATTTTCCAGGTTTAAAAAGTACTTTTAGCAGGACCCCACCAAGAAAACGTCGGGTGACGCACGCTTTGACTGTGTTGGTGTTCCTCAGCACTGACTATAAATTAATGCTAATCCATGTGCTTAAAAAAATTGTTTTAAGATACTTCCCGTAAGAGCATTTAGGATTCAGACACGGAATAAAGTGAAGCAGAAATCGCTTCTAGACAACTCCACACCTAACCGGATTCGTCAGGATCCCAGGCTCTACGGCACCTCGCACACAGTGCTCCCAAGAACACACGGGCCTCCAGACTCCATTATCGGTGCTTGCCAAAGACACAACAAAAATGAACACGTCGATTTACTGAGATCACTTGCTACTTCAAGGCATGTTGTCACCTATGAGTCTAAAATCAATGTGTTCTACAAAACAAAATACATTCTTTAATATGGTAGAAAGGTTTTCTTCCCTCAAAGGCTGTATTAAGGGTCCACCTTATACAGACACACAGACACACACACCCTGGAAGACATATATCCCCTGGAAGATCTAGATCTCCCTGTGACAAGAGCAACATATACTAACATGTCAAAGGTCCCTCAGTGTGCAACCAAGTATTTCCTAAATGTATTTATTCACAGATCTTCTCTCTCACCCCCGTCACTTACATGTCACAGAACACAGATGGACAATTACGGCTCCAAATGACAACAGTGAAAATGCAGTCAACGTGTAAAGTGGAACACCTTCGTGATAAGAGTGACGCCCCAAAACCCCACAAAAGCAAATGAAGCTTCACAATATCAAGCTGATTGTATGACACGCCTCACCAGAGGAATGCCCCAGCTCACCTACAGACATCAAAAAACAACCCGTACGCGGCAAAGTCACCAACACACAGAACATTTACAAAGTACCACTGAAGGGAAGACTGGGCAAATTGCTCAACAGGCTGAGTATCTACCGCATCACTAAGCCTTCCCCCGACCCCGCCTTTGTGTCTTTTGAGGCCCCTGTTGGTGCTCTTTCTTCACTGTGTCAAATAGGAGACGCTGACCGGGGGACTCTCTGAACACGGGTAAAATGTCCCGGCACTGCGTCCAAGTTCACCACCAACCAGGAAGGTGGAGGAGAGGCTTCCGTCCCAAGTGAGGCATTTCCAAGGAGCAGAAAGCCAAGGGAGTCCAGCTCCAAAGTCACCAACGAGGGTCCAGCCTGGTCTCTGGCGCTGAGTAAATGTTGAGTAAAAAGTGGTGCTACTACACCTAAGATGAACCCACAAGGAAACCTCCTGGATTTTGAATGTTTCACATGGTGGAAGTCAGAAAACACCACTCTGGGACTTCCTCTTCTCCACCCTCCCGCAGGTGGTGAAGCACTCGACTTCTCTCCGGTCCGGCACAACTGGACTCTGGGCCGGAAGGAAGGCAGGCCTCCTTCCATCCAGCAGGGAGGGCGGTTCGGGCTCCGGCCTTTCCCCCACGTCCTGACTTCCGGCTGCTTCTCGGGCACTTAACTACTTCAGTCACGACACGGTTAACTAACCCCTACATAGTAAAGGCATTTGAGTCCTGGCATTTGGTGCCATGTTTCCTCGATGTACCTCTTTTATCCTAAGTCCAACTGCATTCTTCATTTGTGTCATTTAGAATACACACTCAATTTAAAACTGCACCTATTACTAGGAGTTATGAAGTCAGCAAAAAAGGATAGGAAGCTCACAGCATCACCAAGAAAAGGAAGCTTCCACACCGAAGACAATCGGTCAGTAATGAATCCAGTGTGAGAATTTACTAAAATCTCAAAATTATGAGTTTCATGAGATTAAGGTGGTTTCAGGGAGAGCATGAACCGTGAGGGGACTTGAAGTAGCTGAAGGATGAAGGTGTGGGGGAAAGAACGGGAAATCGGGCAGCCCTCCCCGCACACACCGAACTGTCAGTGACAGCACGCCGGCGCACAAAGCCAACACCAAGGCCATTTCCACGCAAAACCAAGCAGAACCGCCTCGCTCCAAGGAGACCCACCAGCTCCACTGTTCTTTCTGTGGTAGTTTTTACAAATTAATCCACTGTATTATACATACACGTGCACTGTAGAAAACGGGAGGAAAAAATGAAAACCAGAAAAACTAAACTAAAAATAGTCCATAAATCCACTGCTCAGAGATCATCACTATGACTTCTTGGTTTGTCATCTTTTTATTTAAGGTATGTACTCACATACCACAACCCTAAAATTTTAGACATTACAAATGGTTTTTTTTTTTAATTTTTTTTTTTAAACGTTTACTTATTTTTGAGACAGAGAGAGACAGAGCATGAGCGGAGGAGGGTCAGAGAGAGAGGGAGACACAGAATCCGAAACAGGCTCCAGGCTCTGAGCTGTCAGCACAGAGCCCGACGCGGGGCTCAAACTCACGGACCATGAGATCGTGACCTGAGCCGAAGTTGGACGCTTAACTGACTGAGCCACTCAGGCGCCCCTACAAATAGTTTTATAGCATGTTTTTGTCACTTGATGCTCAGTGAATAATCAATACAGAATTACAGAAATGCAAAGTTATTTAAAAATGATGAAATAATTGTCCTTAACAGCAAAACACTGAAAACAAACGCTCAAATGATGGTGTTAAATAAGTGTCCTCATGAGAGCATCAATCTATTCATCATTTCCGCTCTTAAATTTTAGAGTGAGTGATTTCAAAGGGCACACATAGTTTGTAAGCTTGTGTCAACAGATTTCTCTCGGAAAAGTCATACTAAATTACTCTTTCTAGTAACGCACGAGTGGGCTCGTTTCTCCATATCCTCACCTGAAGCAGTTTATTTTTTCTTCTATGCCAAAATTTTTAAGAACAGGATCTCCCTGATTGGCATTTCTAGGAGTACTGCTGGTGGAGCTGAAACTTTCGTGTTTCCTGCTCCTTCTTTTAGAAAGTACTTGTTGGCGCGTTGTTTTTTTTTTTTTTTTCCCATGGCAGAGGAAGGTGCCTTCTATATCCTATTGGTTTACAAGTCCTCTTTCTGTAAGGAAAGTTAAATTGCTTGTAAGTTTATAATATCTCTCTGTTTGCCATGTGTCCTTCTGTTTCTGGCATTTTAACGTCCAGAAACTTAATTATTCTGATTTTTTCCTTTACAGGAATTGTTTTCCCTTACAGTTCCTACTTTTGGTAGTGTGCTGGGAGAGGCTTTCGCCATCTTAAGATCATTTGGTTTCTTAAAAAATTTTTCTATCTATTGTTTCTGAAAACATTTTTTGGGAAGACATTAAAAAGCACACAAGTTCACCACCCTAGAATTACAGCCAGTTTGCACTACTTTAAATATTTTCACCAGCGCCTACACACTTCATGCACACAAGATTTTAAATGGCTGCACACATTCATTCTAGGTCTTCCAAAATACTTTCTGACACAGGCCTTTTTAAAAATCACAACTTGTTAGATCTGAACAGTCTTAAAAGGGTTTTATACGTTTTTGCAAGGCCGATGAATCACACCCAATTTAACAGTCCTGAAGTTCCAGAACTGTTCATTTCTTTCTTTTTATTTATTTTTCTGAGAGACGGTGTGCAAAAGGGGAAGGGGCAGAGAGAGGGAGATCGAGGATCTGAAGCAGGCTCTGTGCTGACAGCAGAGAGCCCGATGCAGGACTTGAACTCGGCATGAGTTCATGACCTGACCGAAGTCAGACACTTGACCAACTGGGCCACCCAGGTGCCCCCTGAACTGTTCACTTCTATCCCATTAGTGCCTAATGACTCTCCTTCTGTGTCCACCAGTTGCTGAAAGACCAAGAAGAATAAGCATTCTTGGCGGTCAAGCAGAGTTCTGCACAATGAATTCGGTTGTCGTGATGGGTTATCAATCTTTAAGGCACTTCCATTCTGATCTCTTCTCTTTCATAGAAAACACTCAGGAAGCAGCTGTCTGCAGTCCTGAGCTCCGGAGTCTCTCCGCCTCGTCCTAGGCTTCACCACCTACTAGGTCTGACCTTCCGTACTCAGAGCCTCAGTTTCTTTAGCTCTATGCTGTAAGGTAGATTAGGCAGCGGTACCCACACTTTATGAAGTCTGGTAAAAATTCCAGGTGGGAGTCTGTTCTTGAACACAGGAGTTAAATGAATGTAGACACAGGCAGGGTGCTAGGTACAGGGGACAGATGGATGGCATACGTTCCCAGCCCTGATGGAGGTCCATCTAGGGGGAGAAACCACCCAGTCCAATCAGAGGGTAAATTGCTGGGACAGGGACCCAGGCCAGGCCTCATGGGATGGCGAAGGGAGGGGGAGGAGGAGCGCGGGGGGACTCCTAGCCCTGGATGGGATGGGACAAGAGGTCAGGGCCTAAGTGGAACCATTTTGAAGGAGCAGGAGTCCGTCAGGTGGCAGAGGGGAAGCTCAAGCAAAAGCAGGGGACAAAAGGCCAGCACGGGGAAACGGCCATAGTGTTGCTGGAGCAGGGAGTGGAAGCCAGTGAGGGGACTCTGCTTACTTGATCCAAGTTGCCCAAAGGAAAAAATTTAAATGACTATCAAACTGAGGTTTCACAAGTCTGTTTTTCACACATGAGTAAGAGTATGCTTTAGAGGACAGTTTTTCAAATGCTGTTAAAAGCTGTGACATTCCCATGGCATCCACACACTTTGAAGGCCTAAAGAAGTCTTAAAATAGTATCAATTAAAAACCATCTTATTTTACAAATAAGGAAATACAGGCCCAGCAAAGTTAAGCTGGAATCAGACCCCAGGTCTTCTCTATCAAGCAAAATGTTCTATGCAAAACGTCCTCGGCAAAAATAAGTGAATAACATACATATGGTGGGAAAATATCTGTGTGAATAAAAAACCTTAACATCATTAGGCATCATAATTCTGTTTAAAGCATGCATTATTAAACGTACGTGTTATAAACAGGGAGCTGAAAGTCCTTGTTAATAAACATAAGGGCCTTCCTTCCAAATTTCATTTACTCTTCATTTAATGTTTGCCCCTCAGTTTTGAAAAACAAAAGACCACTTTACTGACAAAGTACCAGGTAACAGGAAAAAGAGCAAGGTGAACCCAGAATTGGCCCTTAAAAATGGGACACTCTTTTCTCTTGGTACATCTCAATGAGAAGTTCGAAATAAGCCAATGCTCCCCTGAAGACCTCATATTCCAGATTGACTCTACTGCTGAAGATAGAAGGCCAGGGGCTTTGGGAACTATGTGGGGCTGAAACAGCAAAGAAGAAAAACACAAATACATTCCTAAGTTTCTGGGGGCCCTGATTTTTAACTTGAAGAATGGCAAGTAACAGCCCCTCAATTTAAAGTGCCTTCTTTTGGGACACCTGGGTGGCTCAGTCGGTTGAGCATCTGACTTCGGCTTAGGTCATGATCTTGCGGTTTGTGAGGTGGGGGGGGGGGGGCGCTTCGCATTCAGTGTCTCCCTCTCTCTGCCCCTCCCTTCCTCACCCTCTGTCTCAGTCTCTCAAAAATGAATATAAAAAAAATTCAAGTACCTTCATTTTAATTTTCCATGCTGAAAGAAAGGCCCACTGTGCCTCCTGGGGATACTAGGAGGGAGTTTCTTAAAACAGAAACAAAAACCAAAAAAACAAACAAAAAAGGGCCTCAAGGAAAGAATGGCCTTTCCGAGAGGTGAGGTCACATAAGACTCCAGTACCTCCGCTGGGCGCACCTCAGCTCTTCAACAGGGAAGGGCCTCAGCTCCCAAGGGATTTCATTTCAAAGGCAAGGCTGCAAATACTTAACCTGGCGGAAAATACTTCAATCTTGTTGCAATCGATCAATTGATAAATAAATAGTTTTTTTAAAACTGTAAAGCTGCACCTTAAAACTAGTTCTGAAGGGGGGAAAATGCTAATTAAAGTTTTGCCACTTGTTTTCTTAACACTTTCCTGGATTTCCACAAAGAAAACCCGGGCATTTTTCCTTTGGGGCACTGTATCGGATCCTGGGCTAACAGCAATTGTAATGAAATTTGCATTCCTACCAGCACAAGCGCAGTGCTTTCTGCAGCCCCCATCAGAAGTGGCCACAGCCCGGGGATCAGAACTGTTTTGGATTTATTGATTCAAAAAACAACTGAGGTACCCACGGCCGAGGTCTATCCTATCGTGGGGGTGCACAAATAAGGCATATCCCTTGCCTTCAAGGACTTCATAGTCTGAAAAGTGTGAAGGCTGTAATGACAATCAACACTAAGTTACTTACCTCGTGGATACTCAGCAAGAGGCAAAGGAGTCTTAGGGGCTGTTAATTAAGGTGGAAGGAAACTGCAGAATCAGCTGAGGCATTCGTGTGTCCCTTCGGCCTCCTGATGTGGTCTCCCAGACATTAGGACTGGGAGACACTGCTGCAAAGACCTGAGCATGTGGCTCGGAGGGGAGGCATGAGAAATTCAAATACTAGGCTAGCTACCGTGTTTTTCTTTTTTGGCAAAATTGTTTTTAAAAGATGGCGCCAACCACGGAAAAAAAAGCTTAATATTTTCAGAGAGTAATTCAGCCACCCGTCTCAAACTTAATGAGCACTCTCCAGAAACCCCCCCAAATGGGCATCCTAGGGTTAAAGTTTGTGTGCTTTGGAATTGGAAATGCGATTCCTCTTACCAGGGAAAGCAACAAACAGCACTGCCAAGTAAAAAAAAAACAAAAAAAAACCCAAAAAATTCTAATATCCAAGAACCTTTTTAAACAAAATCTATCCGACCCCCCAAATTCCCTGACAAAACTGGTTTTGCTTTTCAAACATTTCCTAGTTTGCTACACAAGCCATAATAAATTCTCCAGGATCTCAGAAAATCAGGTAGGCAACGTGGCCACAAAAAGAGGTTTTAAACTTAAAACTGCACACAGTTTAGGTCCTAAAAACTCAGGGCTTAAAGTTAAAAAAGTGAATTTAGTTCCCCTTCTGCCACTCGGAATAAGTGCATTTCAAAAACAGCGTGACCATTTACTCCACTCCTAACTTTGACTGTTTTAATGCCACTTCGGGGAAGGGCAACTACACACAGCACATAAATAAGTTAACTGCAATTCCGTATTTGCACACTTACCACTAACGCCAGCTACGAACTAAAAGCAACAACAGCGATCCAATCGGAAAAGAGAATCCCGGTTTTGGCAAAGAGCTCGCTAAAGAGAGAAAACCCTTAACTTTGGGGATCGGTCTCAAGGAATGTTCCTAAAGCAACTCCCTCTCTCTCAGCCGTTCCGTCCAGAGACCCCAACGCGGCACAGGTGGCGGAACCAGGCTGCCGGCGACCCCGCCCCACGCCGGCCGCCGGCGCCCCGGGTTACCTGCAGGGTCAGCGCGCGCTCCCGCCGGGCGCAGGGCCGGGGGCGCGCCGAGGCCCGGCCCGACTCGCGGGCACCGGGGCGGAGTGGGGGGGGGCCCTCCTTCCCGTTCGGCCGCCGCACTCGCATCCCTGCGCCCCTCCCCGGTCCGCTCCCCCGAGAGAACGGGGCAAAGGGGCGACTGTGACCCGATAATAGCGTCCTGCACAGTCGCAACAATGCAGGCGGGGAGCCGGAGAGCCTGCGGGCGGCGAACCGGAAAGCACAGCCCGGCTCCGCGGCTCCTCCTGCGCGCGAGCCCAGTACTTTCCTGAGAGCACGAGTCGGGGGGAAAAGCGCCGCACGGGGGACTAGCGGTCCCGAGGGGTGGGGGGGGGGGAGAAAGGGCACCAGCCCGGGCGCCCCGCGGGGTCGCCGTACGAAAGGGGCCGAGGGGGGGCGAGGCGCGCACGCCCGGGCTGCCCCGAGCCGTTCGCTCGCCCGCCCAGCCCCGCAGCCCGAGGCCGGTCGCGGCCAGGAGAGAGGCCGGCGCCACCAGGCCGCCGCCTCGGGTGCGATGAATCGGGTGTTTTTTTTTTTTCTCTCCCCCCCCCCCGCTCCCCCCTCCAGTGCGTAGTCCAGGCCTGGTCGCTCGGAGCCCGCGGCCGGGGCCGCGGCCCGGCCAGGCCCGAGCCGGCCGGGGTGACTCAGGGCCGGGCCCCGCTCGCTTCCCCTCCCGCCCCAGCGTCCTCCGCCCACGAGTCCCCGGGCCCGGCCGCCATTCCGCCCCGCTGCGGCTCGGCTCGGCGGCTCGGGCCTCGCCGGGCGCCTGGGCTCGGCCGCCGCGGCCCCAGTCACTGCGACACCGCGGCTCCGGCCGGGGCCTGCGCCGCCGCCGCCGCCTCCCCTCGGCCCCGGCGCCGCCGCCACTCACCCTCATTTCCCTTGGTGCCTAAATGGCTCGGGCGATGTCTCCACCTGGTCGCTGAGCCCGGGCCCCGGTTAAATCCCCGTCCCGCCAAGGTCTGGCTGCGTCCCTCAGCCGCCGGGGCTGCCCCGCCTGGAGCTGCGTGCGACACGGCTCCCGCCTCCTCCTCCTCCTCCTCCCCTGCCCGCCCGCCGGCCCTCCTCCCGCCGCCGCCGCCGCCGCCTGCACCACGCAACCTCCGCCCTCTCGCCTTTCGTCCTCGCTCCCCGCCCTCCCGGCCTCACCGGCTCCGGCTACCGTGGGGGAGAAGCTGGTGGGGGAGGGCCGGAACGCACCGCCATCGGCGTCCGGGGCGGGGGAGCCGGGAAACCGTCGCCGCCATCTCCCCACAAGCCCGAGGCGCGGGAGGGGCCCGGAAACCTCCCGCCCGGCGCGGCCACTGCCCCGGGGTCGCCCCCCGCGCCGGCCGGGGCCCCGCGAGCGGGAGCGTGTTTCTACCTGAAAGCCCGCGGCCCCTTCCCCTGGGCGCCCGCGCCGTCCCCGGCCCCGCGCACCGGCTCCTCCTCCGGGTTTTAGAGCCTCCCTCGCCCTCGGGAGCCTCTGAGGACCCGGCTTCCCGCCACTTCGGACCTCGCGAGGAGGGGGTCACCTTTTTTAGGTTGGGGGCACCGGAGCAACCGCCCCAGAACACCCTGGAAGAGAGGGTCTTGCACCTCCGCCCGCCCCTCCGCTGTGCGCGCACACACCGCACAACGCCCCGAACCAGCATGGAAACACCACCGCCACGACACCCGGTTAAGAAGACGCCCCCCCCCACCCCCCGCAACATCCCCGACGGGCCGTCGAGCAAGTCCGGGCCGGGCAAGAGGCCCCGAAAACCGGGCACAGGCTTCAGAGAAACGTGTCGTGGGTTCTCGAGCCCCTCTGCCCCCGCAGGCCGTGGCCCGCAGCGCCTGAAAGCCTGCGCTTCTGTGTGTGCGCGTCTCTCTTTAAAATCGTTTCTAAAGGAAAAGCTAGCGAGGCTCCCCTAGGTCAACTCTTTGACCAAGTCTCTTTTGGCAAACGACCGAGAATCACCTTATCGTTAATCTGGGTGGGGGGGCCAGTCAGGAACAGAATAAGGATTGACAGGTGGGGATGGGGTGAGGCGACTAAAAAAATAGTTTTCAGGTGTAACCCGGAGTCGTTAATGGCATTCGGTCGGGATTAACTGTCACTTGGGCACTTGAAACACGCTAAACGCTAATTTTTGGAGCACCAAGAGCCCCTGGGCTTCCTCTGCTGAGAGAGGGTGGAGAAAGCATGGACTTGGGCTCAGTGAGGGGCTCCTGCTTCAATATCACGGTTGCCAACATACCAGAGAGCGGGCTGATTCCATGACCAAGAAAGGATTTCCAATGATCCCAGCTGGGCGAAAGATGCGGGCGCATGTCACTTCCCGTTTTGCTTCAAACCAAAACAGGACGGAGATTCTAGGACCCCCTTGGGGTCGAAATCCTAGGCCCCGAGCAAAAGCTGCCCCTCAGAGTCCACAGTTTGTCCTGAGTAACATGGGATTTTCTTAGAAGTATCCCACTGGTAACGCGTGGCTCCCTCTATTCGAAATGTGGTCTTCTGTCAACATCTAAGTACCTTCAGAAGTACCGCATCCGTAGGGGCGCCTGGGTGGCTCAGTTGGTTAAGTGTGCCACTTCCCCGTTCGGGTCATGATCTCCCGGTTTGTGGGTTCAAGCCCCGCATTGGGCTCTGCTCTCTCAGGGCAGCACCAGCTTGGGATTCACCGTCTCCCTCTCTCTGCCCCTCCCCCCACTTGCACTCTCTCTCAAAATAAATAAGCATTAAAAAATAATAAAATAAGTAGATTACCCCGTCAAAAGAACACTTTGATGTATTTAACAACTTTTTATGGGCCTGCCGTAAGATGGACGCTAAAACTGGGAGGCTTGACCCTGTGGAGGATGGTTTCCACTATACCTATACGGCTTCTTTGATATCATCATTTCTTCCCCTTACCGGAGCCTGTGCTTTCCTCCGACAACGGTCTATCTCATTTCCATCTTCCTAACCTGTGTTCTTCAATGTTAGCATTCGGCATGTTCTCCTTGTCTTTGACCTCCCACCGCTAATATACCAGCCAACTCTCCCTTTACTGTTCGTTTTTCCCATTTTCTACTTTTCTTTGGTGGAAGTATTTCATCCACCTACACCACCCTCTCTACTTCTCCCTGCCTCGGTGCCTGGTGGTTAACTGGCTTGTATCGTTTACTTGCCACCCACCTGCGCTATCATTCTTGGTTAAACTATTCCATTGGCTTTTATAGCCACTTTACGACCAGGCTGCGTCTACACATCTACTTGAGGCGGGTAACCTTGACTTATACCTAATAGATCAAGGGCGTCTACTCTCTTTCCACTCCAAAAAATCCTTCCTCCAACTTTCTCCCCCATCTCAGCAAAATTGATGGCCGCCTTTCAGATGACACAAAGTTTGGAGAGATGATTGCCTGGCTAGATGTCAGAATCAAACCTCAAAATAGTCTCGGACTAGAACATTAGGTATAAACCAGTGAAATAAAATAGAACTTTACAAATCTAAAGCCATACGATGAAGTTTAAAAAGCCCAAGTTTTCGATTCAGGCGGACCCTGATTTATACCCAAACGACTCTCTTTTCCTCTAGTTAAGCCAACTGTTAAATGGGGATAAAAATACTTACCTCCTAAGGTTGTTGTGAAGGGTAATGCGTTTATAATTCCTGCATGATTCTTGAAACACCAAGTATTGGTTCCCTTTCTTTCCTTGTCTTCCATAAAATGTCTTCCATTTTCTAAGTCACAGGGACCTGAAAACTCAAAATTCTGACCTGTCACCATCCCGGGCACCATCCTAGAGAAATCTTTTGTCTATTTTCGCTCACTCTGTGAGAGCAGGAATTATCATAATCATACCCATCTTCCAGCGAAGAAACTCAGGACTTAGAAAGTAGGCAATTTGCTCCAAATCACTCAGCTTGGTTGATGGCATAACCCGATCCAGTGACTCCCTGGTCCATGTGTATCCACTCTTTCTCTAAGATATTTTCCCACGCTAGAATGTTCCTTCAACCTCATTTTCCTGGTTCTGATCTCTTCTCTCTCCTTCCAGCCTGCGCAGTGACTGGCTGCAGATTGTTCTTTCCCGGCTGATAGCTTTGCCCTCGTATTTTGTCCTTTCAAACTTTTTAATACACACCCTTGCCGCCCTCCGTTGTTCATAGGGTTGCTCTGACCTGGCACTTAAGGTTCACCAGAATCTTGTCCTAACTTACTTTTCCAAATGTATTTCCAGCCACCTCCCAAAAGGAAGTCCTAACTTCATCCAGTCTTGTTGGGCCTATTTGTTGGCCCATAAATACCAGCCTTAAAGCACTATTTCTGAGTGCTTGCTTCCTCCTTGAACAGAAAAATTTCCCTCTTCCTTTCATACGTTTGCAAACCCTGCTCCCATTTTGAGCTCACATCCCCTTCTAGGAACCCTGCTTTGCACCTTCTACCCAGGCTTTTGTGATCTCTTCCTAATGGCCAACTTCTCACAAGTGCCTTTAAACTAGATGATCTGGGGGCGCCTGGGTGGCTCAGTCGGTTAAGCGGCCGACTTCGGCTCAGGTCACGATCTCACGGTCTGTGAGTTCGAGCCCCGCGTCGGGCTCTGGGCTGACAGCTCGGAGCCTGGAGCCTGTTTCCGATTCTGTGTCTCCCTCTCTCTCTGCCCCTCCCCCGTTCATGCTCTGTCTCTCTCTGTCTCCAAAATAAATAAACGTTAAAAAAAAAATTAAAAAAAAAATAAACTAGATGATCTGTGCCTTGGGTCATGCAGCATTTCTTAAAGTTCACCAGGCCCCTCAGCATTGTCCCTAAAGAACACTGAAGAATACTCAAACATATATGTTTACTGATCCGATGAAAGGGTACCGCGCCACTGGACTAGCCATATGAGCTATTATTTCTAAGACATGCGTAAGGAATTAGCCATCCAGTGCAAAGTAAGTTCACTTAATGGGATGGTTCCCCAAACTGCCTTTGCTTCAGAATCACCTGGGGACTTGAATACTGATTTTAGGGCTCCTTCCAGATCGACTGAGTCCAAATTGGGTGGGCAGGGGCAGGGAGGGAATTTGAAACTGCCAGAGTTTGTTTATATCCTGGCTTTACTACTTATGATGTGGGTGACTTTGAGCAGGTTACTTAATCTCTCTGTGCCTCAGTTTCTTCATCTATGAAAAGGCGGTGATAAATGTTCTCATAGGAGGTTGTTGTAAATTACGTACTTAATAAACATAACCGATGATGCTGATGATGACGACAAAGAGAAAAAAGAAAGAATTGCCCAGAGCTAATCTGGTGACTTGAGTTTGGGAACCACTGATCTAACGCTAACGTGTCAAATTGTATGACCTTAAAACTTCTGGTATTAGCATTAGGACATATTACAATAAGTCTTATTTTGAAAGAGCGTATTTTAAGGCAGAGGAACCTGGTAAACAGTTTTCAATGAAATTCGTTCATTTAATCCAAATCATGAGATGTCTATGATGTGTGATTTTTTTTTTTTTTTGGAAATACCGGTTCCTCTTAGAAAAATAACTACACACGTGCTGTAACTACTATACAGCTTCAACCAGCTCAGTTTTCTTTTTTTTTTTTAATTTTTTTTTCAATGTTTATTTATTTTTGGGACAGAGAGAGACAGAGCAGGAACGGGGAGGGGCAGAGAGAGAGGGAGACACAGAATCGGAAACAGGCTCCAGGCTCCGAGCCATCAGCCCAGAGCCTGACGCGGGGCTCGAACTCACGGACCGCGAGATCGTGACCTGGCTGAAGTCGGCCGCTTAACCGACTGCGCCACCCAGGCGCCCCAACCAGCTCAGTTTTCAAAGGAAGCAGGAAAGAGATGGAATGATACCAACATTTCTTCCACTGAGGACAACAAGTCATACATCCTTGAAGAAGCAGATTTTTAAATCTTCTACTACTGTAATTCATGAGAAAAGATGCTAAATGTAAGTGTATATAAATCGAGAAGCAGAAATTTACTGACTCAGGCGGCAAACTAAATAAGTCTGAATGGGAAACATCGGAGAGGTAGCCCCGCCTTCTCAACTCCTGACTTATAAATGACCTATATAAACAAATACACAAAGGCCTTGTTTTTTATTACCTGTAAGTCCACCAGAGATTTGTGGGATCCGGCTCTTAAAGACTTAAATGGCTCTAAGAGTCATTCGCACGTAAGGATTAACTACTTCAATCAGTTTGCTTTTTTTTTTTTTTTTTTTTTTTTTTCTAACACGGATCAGTCAGTAGCACCTCAAGAAGGGAAAGCTTTGGGCAAATCAGGATTCAAGAAACAATAAGCACCTTGCAGCAGGGCTGAAGGCCTTGAGGCCGGAGGTTTTGGGGAGAGGAGCTTAAGCAAAAGCATAGAAAGGGAAAACAAGATGGAAGTATTTAAAAACCGTACCTGTCCAGCTTCAGATTTTGCATATTGAGAAGTCCTAGGCTGCTTACTTTGGGGACCCATAAGCCTGAAAAGACCGTGGTAAGGTAGTCATGAGGTATGAAGGTCTTCGAGGTCTGACCTGGGAGACCTGCCCCCCATTGTAACATTCTGTGAGGTTGGATCACATTAAATTACAACTCATGTTCAAGTGATCCGACCTAACCTCTATGAGATATTCGGAGTTCCAAAAAAATGTCCTGAATCACCTCTCCCAGGAAGCCTTCTGTGACAACCCAGGGCATTAGGTGCCTCTCTTGGGTGATTTTTTTTTTTTAATTTTTTTAATGTTTAAAAAACATTTGAGAGAAAGAGCATGCACGAGCAGGGGAGGGGCAGGGGGAGAGGGAGACACAGAATCCGAAGCAGGCTCCAGGCTCTGAGCTGTCAGCACAGAGCCTGACGCAGGGCTTGAACTCACAAAACTGCAAGATCGTGACCTGAGCCAAAGTCAGACACTTAACCGACTGAGCCCCCCAGGCGCCCCTTGTGAGATTCTTTTCCACCATACACTTAACTTATTAAATAATTCATCAATATTGCATTATAATTCTCTCCTTCTCTATCTCCAGCTCCCTCCCAGGCTGTGAGCTCCTTGAATTCAGAGACTGTGTGCTTTTATTACCACATCTACAATACTTAGCCTAGTGCCTGGCACATGGTATACAGAAAGAATGATAGGAGCCTAACTCATGGATTAGTTAGGATAGTTTGTACTCTGAAACCCAATCATGCCCCTTTCCTGCTCAAAGAAATAATTCTCTGTTTCCTGCTAAAAGAATGACACGCACCTCCTTCCTAACCTTAAAACACCCTCTACACTTTGGCTTCCATGGATCTATCCGCACCTGTCGTTTCTGTTTTCTTAGGCATACCGAGCTGAATCCAGCCTGGGCTCCTGCAAATGTCCGAATAGGCTCCGGGCGTTTCTTCATGCAACTACGCTTTCCCTTTTGATTGCTTTTCCCTGGTCACTGCTTACCCAGATACCTTACCCACGGCTTACCCTCCGGCCTTACCTTGAGCACAACCCACCCACACTGCTAAGGGCAACCTTCTTTACTCAAAGTCCATTGATTTAGGTGTTCATTGCATCCAAAAAATATTCTCACAGAAATATCCCGAATAACGTTTGCCTAAATATCAGGGTGCTATGGCCCAGCCAAGTTGACACGTGAAAGTAACGTTTGTAAGCACTGAGCAGGGTATCCTGCACAGAGCAAATAGCCATTTTTATATCTTTAGAAAATAGCTTAGACTCATCGCCTCTAGTTGCTTACTTCCGGGGCACTCCTCAAGGCGACTTTTACCCACTGATTTATTCTACCCACCTAGTTAGTTCAACAGTTTCTCTTCTGCATGTGTTCCTTGAATTGCCTGCCCTCCCCTCTTGAAACTAGTCATTCTTTGGCTCCCAAGCCCCTATGGTCTCATGGTAACTTTCTTCATCCGGCTCCTTCCACTCGCCCCTTGACCGTGAGTTCCTGAAGGTTTTGTTCCTTGTGATCTTTTCTTGCTACCTGCTCTCTTTGTGCAGTCTTGTCATTCCCAGGGCGTCAGTGGTCAACTGTATCAAATGATCACCTCCAACTCAATCCAGGGATACACCAAGGTTTATGAGACTTGATGTTTATGCAATTTGGCGGGGGGGAGGGCGTTCTTTTACAAAATTTCTGTACTAAGATGGCTAGCAGGAACTTAACTAGACACTGAAGCCGTCCAGATGTAGCCCGTTAATCCCCAACTACAGGTGTTCTTAACTCGGCATCCTCCTAAACAGGTTCGCCCCATGCCTGGGGCACTCTGGTGCCCTTGGATCTGAGGGGAAGGTCGGTGGGAAGGAGGAGGGGTGGAAGGAGGTAACAGTCATGGTTTGGATCAATGTCAGCTCCAACCACCTACTTCTGAAAGGCTCCCAAACACACCTGACCCCACGAATAATAAAGAGGCGGGGTCTTTATAAAGAGACCAGGGGCCTGAAGGGTTCACGTATGGGAGAAGCCCCGAAGCTAAAACTTCACGACCTTCAGGAATGTCCACCTCCGCCTCTGTGTTCAGCCTCGACGTCCCCCGCGCTCCAAGTCGGTTATTTCACCTGTGAGCAGACGCCTCTACTCGAATGTCCCTCCTGTGTGAAATCATTTGGCCTCGGACAAAGCCACACCGTCTTCTTTCTTCTCCCCCTGACCCATCCTGTGTCTTCCCTGTTTCCCATCTCTGGAACTGAAAGCGCCACTCACCCAGTCATTCAAAGGAGATGAGTTGGTAGTTTTTCCTTCTGCCCCCTTGTTTTCACCTCTATCTCCACTTGTTCATGAAATCCTATCAACCTGAGGCCTGTGTGAGCTTTCACTGGGACCACTGCGGTGGCCTCCGTGCGGGCCTCCCTGCCTCCTGTCTCTCTCCTCATTCATCCCCCCACGGGGCCACGGGATTATCTTTCTAAAATAGGTAAGCAAAGGGAAGCAAAGCAGCACGGGCTCTGGAGCTGGACGCCCTGGGTTTAAATCTTGGCCCCACTGCTTCGCGGCCGTTTGGCCTTGCAAACGTTATGTCATCGGCTGGCGTCTCCGTTTCTTTGCCTGTAAAATGGGGAGAGCACACACTTCCCAGGATGGTTCTAAGAAATAAATTACAGCGTGCCAGGGTGGGGGATATCGGGCCCAGAGCAAGCATCTGCCATGAAGTCGCCGCTGTGTGTGGCTCTCCTGTGACACACGTCCGATGATCTCACGTTCCGTAAGAAGAGCTTCGGCGATCATCTTCACGACGCGCCCTCTGTCTCCCTTCCCGGCTCCCACCCCAGCCCCAGCCACATCTCCCCGACCCTGGGCTACAGCCACACTCCCCAAGCAGGCAGATCTCCCTGGGAAGTTTAGGGACTGCTGTTAGGGTTCTTTGATGCCAGTGTCCTCCTTCCTTCCTCCTTCCTGAAGAAAGCTGAATCACTCCCCAGGTCCCTGATTTCATGCCATCTTCCCTACGAGGCCCCCTCAGCCTCTTCTCTACCCTCTCTGTGTCCTGATGTTTTTTGCGTGAACGTTGGCCACAAGTCCTCCGGGAAATCTCCTCTCCCCCCGAACTTTCTTTTTTGATTGCCAGCAGTGGGGTTTCGGGGTTGAGCCACTATTCCTGTATTTTCGTATGTAATGGATGTTGTACAAAGCGTATCTTGGAGTATTCCAAGTTTTTCTTGGCCTACGTCGGAGAGGACATTCTAGTCGTGAATGATGGAGTGTGTTTTCCAGGTCATACGATGTCTGCGCCAGGAAAAACTTGAGAGCCCATCGGCACCATTTGTTTATATGACATATTTTAAAGAACAGCTGTTGTAGTTAGATAACATGTACAGAGAATTTAGGAAATTCCAAGGACCTTAGAGCCCGGTTTTCTGGGTCTGGGAGGCCAGTTGCTTTGACTCCATATTCACTTTGGGGAGGAAAAAATCAGGGCTAAATGGACGCTAAAGAGCTAAAGGAGGCTGCAGCCTGGAGTCCTCGAAGGACAGATAATACCCAACAAAGACATTAGACTGCCATTTTATGAGGGAAATAATCCCCTGCCCATGAACGGTGTCTGGGGAACGGCAAGTGAAGAGACCTTTTTTGGAATTTGCATGATCCCTCTGACCATTTTTTAAGAACGTGTGTTTAATTTAGACTTGGAATCTGGATGAGGAGTTCCTGGCTGGGGCAGTCGTGCTGGCAGATCAAGTTCAGAAACCAAACTCGAGTCGAGTGAAGGGCTACAGTTCAGTTTTGCTGATAATGTCGCAGAGACTTGGGGCAAGTGTGGCTCTGTGAGCTTAAGGGGTTAAGGGAAATTCTGGGATGGAACAGGAATTACAGACACCCCCCCGCCCCCCAGAATAACTTGCTTGGGGAGCAACAGCTAAATACCCAAAATAGACACTCAGATTTTCCTCCCATTCAGGAAGCCCATCCATCTCTCCATTCTTTTTTGGGGGCGGTGGGAGGGGGCAGAGAGACAGAGGGAGAAAGAAAGGGGGCTGGGGGTGGGAATCTCGAGCAGGCTCCACGCCCAGCCCAGGGCTCCATCCCAGATCCCCCGAACCTGGGATTATGACCTGAGCTGAAATCGAATGTCAACTCTCAGCCGACTGAGCCAACCAGGCGCCCCTTCTCCCTCCCGTTCTTTCTTTCGTCAATGATACTTTCTTTCATTTCTCCCTCTAACCGTTCTCACCTTTTACCAGAAGATTAGAACTCGGTAAATATCCAGCAATTTGCTCCCCTAGTTGTTAAAAGACTGCTGACTTGTGTGCCTTTAAATTAGCAAATGCTACTTGGACGGAGCGGAAGGATTGCCACCTCCCAGCTACCAGCAAGACCTCCTGAAAGAAACTGGCAATGGGATGAAATATACTTGGAACCAGAGACCCTTCAGTTTTCCTGATAGAATTAGGTCAGTAGATGTAAAGAGTGGATGTAAAACTCTAATGGTCAAAATAAACTGAGCTTTTTTTTAAATCCCAGGGTATCCACGGTTTTGAAAAGCAGAGTAAAGCATTTACTGTGATGTGTTTCTTGAGGAAGCACTTCACAAACCACTTGCTAACTGACCTACTTTCTCCCCCTGCGGCTAAAATACTACCCCGTAGTTCATACCTGGGAAGCAGGGGTGGCTCTTCCCTTGCACAAAGCGGGGATCGGCGGCGGATCAATCCCCCTGAAACACTACGGCAGGTGAGTTTCTGCAGCCCCGCCCTCAGTCTGAGAAAGGCCTTGGGAAGAAGCAAGGAAGAGACGCCCATGGGAAAGAGACAGACTCAGGTGTCCCAGCCTGGGCCTAAGATGGGGGGACAGAAGCGGGAAAGCTTCCAGAAGGGGCCCTGTAGCTCCTCCCTCCTGCTCCCCTTCGGGCAATGCCCCCCAGAACAGATGGACATCTTGCATCATGGCCCCTGGCCAAATAATCTTCTTCTTACCGAGGTCCAGAGCTCCCCCCACCCCCTGACCCCGCACCCCCGCCAGGGTTCTCTGCACCTCTTACTGTACTTAACATTCTCTGGCCTCGCGGGCTTTGGGCACAGGGGCTATATGCGCAGGGCACTCGGTTGCACTATTTGTCCCACCTTTTCAGGCTCACTTCCCACTTGGCTCCTCCCACGCACCGGGCTACGAACCGGGTAAACATTCTTGCACTTTTTTTCCCTTCTGGCCTTTGCTCATTCTGCCTGGGATGCTCTTCATACTTCTGGGTCCATCTGTTGCAATCCTGCTTGCCTTTCAAATCCCGGTTTACTTATCACCTCCTCTGACTCCTCAGATCCCCTTGGCTGAAATTAATCTCCTTCTCCTTTGTGTTCTAAGCGCGTTGCCTGCGCCTCTGGGATAGACGCGGATTCTTGGAGTCTGTGTTTCTGCCGCACTAGCCTGCAGGCTTCCCCGTCTTTCATCCTCTTAACCTGGTCGTCCAAGTTTTTAATTTTGATGATGTGCAGTGCATCAGACTGTCCTCTTATGGGTCATGCTTAGGGTGGGCCGAACCACACCTTCTCCAACGAGATCCGAACCCCTTCCAAGCTTGCCCTTCCTTGGGTCCTCTCCCTTCCGCCGGGGCACCACAAAGAGATTCCTTCTATCTTACAGCCTCCCTTTCATCACAATTAATAATTCTTTGTATTCAGCTTCCCTGTTTAACCCACCCTGTGGCTTCTATCTCCTGAGCAGACCCAGACTGCACACTCGGTCAGCCACGACTGACATCTGTCGGGGTCCCTTCTCCATTTATGCCACAATGCTCCTAGTCATAGCTCTGAGAGCTGTAACTTGCGCATCGGTGTGAATGAAGTCAGCCTGTTAGGGTGGAAAGCTCCAGGACCTTGAAATAAAAAGCCCAGAGTTTCAGTTTGGCCCCTACCGTGTACTCGTTGAGCAATATTCAACAGGACACGGGCCATCTTGGTCAAGTCACTTTATCCATTGCACCTTACCAGGAGAAAGACTTGACGATCGTGCTTCACGGCTTTGATGTGCCGGCGAAATGGCGAGGTGCGTACGACAGGGTTCATTCCTTATGATGTTCCACACAACTAGAAATCATTTTCATTTAACCTTAAGACAAACCATGGAGCGAAACACCATGACTCCTGCTGGGTAAATTTCAAACACAGGAAGAGTGGAGGATTTCTTCCGAAATCATAGCACAGAAGCAGTCTCCCTGGCATAACATCCATCTAAAATGCTGCCTCTCCCCAAAGACTTGAACAGATACGCTCCCAATAACAGGTAAAATAATGATTCTTGACTTTATTTGAAAGACAAGGAAAAGGAAGCTAAATATAATGGAAATATTAGAGAAGGAACATTGCTGTGTTCACATTATTTAAGATTTCTTGCTGTTTAGGGGCACCTGGGTGGCTCAGTCGGTTGAGCGTCCGACTTCAGCTCAGGTCATGATCTCACGGTTCGTGAGTTCGAGCCCCACGTTGGGCTCTGTGCTGACAGCTCAGAGCCTGAAGCCTGCTTCAGATTCTGTGTCTCTCTCTCCCTCTCTCTCTGTCCCTCTCCCCCTCATACTCTGTCTCTTTCTCTCAAAAATAAGTACACATTAAAAAAAATTAAAAAAAAAAGATTTCTTCTGTTTAGAAGGTCAACTAGTTAAGGATACATACATGTGAAAGAACAGGGACACATTAAATGTGTTTTTGGCCCAAACTTCTGAGTATGGAATAACTGTCATAAGATAAGCATGATGTCAAAACAGATCTTTAAAAAAAATTTTTTTAAACGTTTATTTATTTTTTGAGAGACAGACACAGTGCAAATGGGGGAGGGGCAGAAAGAGAAGGAGACACAGACTCCGAAGCAGGCTCCAGGCTCCGAGCTGTCAGCACAGAGCTCGATGCGGGGCTCAAACCCGTGAACCATGAGATTATGACCTGAGCCGAAGTCGGACGCCCAACTGACTAAGCCACCCAGGCACCTCTTAAATCAGATCTTAACAAGTAATTTTTAGAAACTGGTGATTGAAATGTGTCAAAAGAAATGCAAAACACAAGAAAACAATGTTACAGAAAGGATTTCTCAAGAATTTCTGACTGTCTGAGGCAACTTTAGTCTGGGTTGCAATGCTGTATTTTAGTCTGGTTGAAATATATACACACTTAACGGGCAGGGAATTCAATACGCTAGTAAATAATGTACAAAGAAAACTCCAAATTACAGCTATAAATATGATATTCAGTATGCTTAGAATACTTTTTATAAATCATGACATAGAGTATATTAAGATTATTTTCAATATGATTATCTGAAAATATCACTTTGTTGAGAGATGAATTTTCTGAATGTTAATTTTTCATCGTGACTGGTATTCTCAAAGAAAATAGTAAGACTGCAAAGAGTTTGTCTAATGTCAAAGTCAGCAGCGATGTGGCTTTTACCAAAGTCAGTGGTCATCCGTTAACACACGTTACCTATATGGGTACGATTGTATAATATTTTATTTGCTTTCACGTCACTTCTCTGCATTCAAAGAGATGTCAACCTCTGACCTATAGCAGTCCTCAGAGTTAATGCTCCTTATGATGATTACTCGGCATCCACAAAGTGTTTTATACTCCTCACCTTAAGGGGTGGAGCCATATTCCTCTCCCTCTAAGTGTGTGCTCAACTTAATAATGACTCGCTTCTAAATAAACTGGAAGCAACACGGTGAGCCTCAGGAGACTGGGTCACAAAAGCCACTGTGGCTTCTTCTCGCTCTCTTGGATGGCTTGATCTGGGGGAAGTTGGCTACCATGTTGTGAGGAGAGCTCCACGTGGTGAGAAGCTGAGGTCTCCTGCCAGTAGCCACATGAGGGCACCATCTCAGAAACAGATCCCCCGGCCCCAGTCAAAAGAAGACACGATCTCTCCGCTCTTGGAGCTTACAAGAGAGGGTGAACTGAGTAACCACATAAATATATTTGTAAACTTCAACTGTGATAATGGCAAGGGAGAAGGACACGGTGCTGTGAGGGATTATTACTGGGCGATGAATTGGCGGTGGGGGTGGAGGGAGGGCTCCCTCTTCAGGGAAGTCAGGCCTGCTTCCTGAGGAATCCGTCAGAGTCGAGAAGGAAGGATGTAGAGGAGTTAGCTGAGGGGGTGGGGGTGGGGGGGCAAGAAGGCTGTTTGCAGAGGAAACAATGGCTGGGGGCTCCATAGTGGGAGTGTGGTATTTTCAAGGCACTCAGAGAAGGCCAGTGTGGCTAGAACAGCGAGGGCAGGAGACAAAGCCAGAGAAGGGGAGAGATGCCAGACCACAGAAGGCCTTGGAAGCAGGCCCGACGGTCAGCCAATCTGTACCAATATGGCCATGCTGTCATTAAGACAGTAACATACTTCTGTACAGTTGATAAATATAGCTGCTACGCTGAGCTACTCCAGTGTTCCCCCACCCCCTCCATGAGTCCCGCTGCCCAGCCCCTCCTCTGGACTTTCCCCGTGATCCAGTAACCAGACGAGTAACGCCTGGCATAAGGGGGCAGGAAATGCAGATTCTTAAAATGCTGATCCAAGATGCCGGCATCTGTTCTGATGACCAGCACCTGTGTAGTATTACTTGTTAAGTGTCTGGACAGTTTTTGATATGCTCCCCGCCTATAGGCCAAGTAACAAGTTTGGTGTTTAATCCAAGAACGATGAGATACCTTCGGAGAAGAGGCCATGATCACGTCCTCTTTTGC
This sequence comes from Lynx rufus, assembly GCF_022079265.1. Classification (NCBI taxonomy): domain Eukaryota; kingdom Metazoa; phylum Chordata; class Mammalia; order Carnivora; family Felidae; genus Lynx; species Lynx rufus. The sequence continues at coordinate 162,262,993 of NW_025814856.1, read as the reverse complement.
TCACCATTGTACCCATAGTGCCAGCCCAGTGACTGGCACACACTAGGTGACCCATAAATATTTGTTGAGGAAATGAATGAAAAGCCAAACTCAGTACCTTTCCTTCTCAAGCCCATTCTTTCCGAATCTCCCGTCTTGGCTAATGGCATCATCCCCCAGGTGCCGTAGCAAGAGACTTAGGGGTCATCCTAGATTCTCCTTCTCTATTCCATCATGAAGGGAGACACCAGATCCTGTGGGTTTTATCTCTTTGAGCCGTTACTGGCCCGGCTCAGGTTGTGTCATTTCTTGTTTGGACCAGAGCAGACATCTCATTGTGTCCACTTTTCCATCTGCCTTTTCCATGCTTCCTACTGCCCAAGTTCAAACTCCCTCACGATCTGGGTCCTGCTCACCTCCAAGGCCAGTTGTCCGTGACGACTCATCGTGTGTCTCCTGCCCTCTCGTTTTTCCTTGAGTGGGAAAGAGTGAGGCTGGAAACAACACCAGGTTCGTTCATCTCTATTCTTAGGACTCAGCATCATTTCTGGTGTGGACAGGGCAAACACACAAACGTTTGTGGTACTGAATGGAGATGAATAAGAATTATTTTCGTCCTGGACATACTATCTGTCACAACAGCGGAGCGTGGTGACGAATGTTCGTAAGGATGCCAATAAGTCATTACGAAGTGGATGAAATTATAAACTGAATGTAATACATCCCGCAAAGCACTGACATGAGAGTCGTTATGATTTTAAAGTTTTCTTTTTTTTTTAATTTTTAAAATTTTTGGAAAGTTTGTATGTATGTATGTATGTATTTATTTTGAGAGAGACAGAGACAGTGTGAGTGGGAGAAGGACAGAGAGAGAGAGAGAGAGAGAGAGAGAATTCCAAGCAGAATCCCGATGGGGAGCTCGAACCCACAAAACTGGGGTTCTGTATTCTTCTCATGAGATCATGACCTGGGCCAGTATCAAGAATCGAACGCTTAACCAACCGAGCCACCCAAAGTTTTGATTCTTAAAGGCATCCCTGTTGAACCGTCGGGGAAAGTCAGCTGTACCAAGTTGCATTGTTTATGTCCTCTGGATATTGGGGCAATTTGACTATGGTTTAATAATAATGCGTGTGCGTGCACGCGCACAGGTTTAGCAACATTTGTGAGTTTCACGCACCCTTTCTTAAGTTCCACACTGACACCATTTTTCTGTTTCTTCAAATTGCTGTCAAATCAGAAACTTGCAAACTTCTAATTACTTGTTTTTATTTGCTGCTCTGAGAGATTGTGTTTGGAAATTAAAATTAAATTTAGGTGTAATTTAAAGTGTGGCTAGAGCAGGCCATGGGCAAAAACGTATGTGATTCCACATGAAATGGGAAAAAAATGACGCCAGCAGGTACCATAGCAGATGCTGCCTTCAAAAGGGACCACATTTCCATCTGTTGAAGGCAGCTGGCCCAACAAGACAGAGAAATAAAAATCGAAAGAAGAGGCCTTCAGATCTATGGTCTAAATCTCCTTTAAACTGGGAAACTCCAACCGGAAGCTGAACAGCATAATTTTAAGAAGCGATTTTGGTGAGGGGTGGGGCATTGTCTGGGGAACAGCTGAAGTTTGAATAAGACACTATAATTATAGCATTTGCAACCCTACAACTTTTCAAATATGTAGTGTGAACAATTAAGATGATTAAGTGACAAATGCCTCAATTTTCTTACCAGAAAGCTGACTTTTGTCTAAAGGTAAGTAACCATGGCATCAACCATGTCAACACGGATCCCCACGTTCAGCTCGAAAATTGCCTCTGGGATGAAGGTGCTGCCTTAGCCTCTGGTCATTTCTCTTCCGATAATCAACATAAGGCATTGGCTCACTGAGGCCACCTCCTTGGAAGTCACCTTTGCAAAATTCTGTGAATGTATCAGGTTTGGCCAGCGTTCATGCTGTGGGCAATGAGCTTACAGGACTGGCTGAGAGACAATTGTCACTATGAATTTTATTTACAGGACAATCTCAGCTTTTGGACCTGATTAATTTGCACAGGGCCTAACTTGCCTTTTACCATGACACCGTCTTTGTGAAAACCAAGTCAGCATTTTTGATAAGATGTCAAAGGGAAGAAATAATTTCCGGTCACACCCTGAAGGGCTTAGAAACACCATTTACACACATCTTATTATCCTGGTTATCACATCACCATTGTTTTTTCATAAAACAATTTCTTTGGGGGGCGTCTGGGCGGCTCAGTCGGTTAAGCGTCAGACTTCAGCTTGGGTCATGATCTCGCAGTTTGTGGGTTCGAGCCTTGGGTCAGGCTCTGTGCTGACAGCTCGGAGCCTGGAGCCTGCTTCGGATTCTGTGTCTCCCTCTCTAGAGACACAATGTCTGTCTCTAGAGACAGAATGTCCCTCCCCTGCTCATACTGTCTCTCTCTCTCTCTCTCAAAAATAAACATTAAAAAAAAATTAAAAAAAAAACACAAGTTCTTTTAGTAGCTAGTAATTTGCCGCTGCACGTCAGTTTTCACATCAATACACGTTTGTTAAACACATTCTATGTGCTTAATACTATGTTCAGCATTGTTGGGGATAAAAAAATAAACATTAAGGAGGCAATAATGTGTTTGGCAGGATAGAGCTCTCTCCCATGAATATTTTTGTAACAAAATGAGAGAGGATATAATCATAGTGTATGTAAATGGTGTTGTGATGAAGTACGGCAGAAGTTCAAGTGGGAAATAGCCATGTGCTCTGGGGTAGTGAGGACGGACAGGCTTTCTGGAGGATGCTTGCCATGTGGATGAAAATGCAACTTCAGTCCTTTCAAAAAAATTACAGTCTCGGGGCGCCTGGGTGGCTCAGTGGGTGAAACGGCCGACTTCAGCTCAGGTCATGATCTCATGGTCCGTGAGTTCGAGCCCTGCGTTGGGCTCCGTGCTGACAGGTCGGGGCCTGGAACCTGTTGCGGATGCTGTGTCTCCCTCTCTGCCCCACCCCTGCTCGTGCTCTGTCTCTCTGTTACTCTTGAAAACAAATAAACATCAAAACAAAAAATTACAGTCTAGACTCGCACCAGTTTGCGAAGGACTTTCCTGCGTTTAATTCTAATTATTGAGATCAGCTTTTCTGGAGGACCGAGATAGGAGCAAAATACTGAGAAGTCCCTTTCCATCCCTGCAAGTCCTTGGGGTCTTCAGGATGTCCCCTGGGCTGTCCTGTTCCAAACCACCAACCCTTAGGACTGAGGCTGCGGAAATACTCAGGAACTCTTACCGCCGGCTACCATGGGGCATAAACACACACACACACACACACACACACACACACACACACACAATTTATGTGTCTCATGCTCCAAGATTTCCTCTCAAAATACGTTTTTGGCAAGGACAAAACTTTTCTTTTGCATTTCCTCTGCTACAACATAACCAATTTTCCATTTGCACTGAAATCTTCCCTCTTGCTTGGGAGAGACATTTACTGTCTTTGCCTGCTCGGCATCCATTCTCCCTAATTCTGATAACAGATGACCTCTCCTTCTGCAGTATTTGCCCACTGGTATGCTACAGCTGGCTCATACTGGGTCACGAGAGCCGAATATGAAAATATCAGGAATCTGGCCAGCTCGTGGTTGGACACAGCCATTACTTACCATTAAATTCTACATACTTGAGATTAAATACATTGTATTTAAAACAAAGCAGCACGTGCTCAAAACTCGTAAGGTACTAATTAACTGCATTTTATTATTGTCATTGATCTCCAGGTTATTTACGTTTATTTGTCTGTACGGTAGAAATATTACCTCATGGGTGTTCCCGCACATCTCGTCCCAACTCGGTGCTCTGGGACCACCTGGGGAGAGCTTGAGATCTACCGTGGAAACTGCTAGGCTTTACAAATGAGGACGCTATTCCCCGCCCCCAGAACCGGTTGCCAAATATTTACGGGCACAGCGCTGGGTGTCCCTCACTGTGCCCAGCTCAGCTTATGTGGCTCAAGTTGTGGGACCACGTGTTCCTGCCCCAGGAATGGGGACAAGCCCGGAACAGCGTGCAGAAACTATTCCTTGGGCGTCCCTAAGTTAGTAGGATGTAAGTTAGGAGCAGGTGATAGCCTGTTTGTCACCACAGAGAGACTGGCTGAGAAGGAAACCAACACAGGAGAAAGCAAGGTGGAAAGATGGAAACCGATTCTTTCTGTTTTTTTTTTTTTAATTTGTTTTAACGTTTATTTATTTTTTTTTTAATTTTTTTTTCAATGTTTATTTATTTTTGGGACAGAGAGAGACAGAGCATGAACAGGGGAGGGGCAGAGAGAGAGGGAGACACAGAATCGGAAACAGGCTCCAGGCTCTAAGCCATCAGCCCAGAGCCCGACGCGGGGCTCGAACTCACGGACCGCGAGATCGTGACCTGGCTGAAGTCGGACGCTTAACCGACTGTGCCACCCAGGCGCCCCTAACGTTTATTTATTTTTGAGAGACAGAGAGAGACGGAGCGTGAGCAGGGGAGGGGCAGAGAGAGAGGGACACAGAGAATCCGAAGCAGGCTCCAGGCTCCGAGCTGTCAGCACAGAGCCTGACGTGGGGCTTGAACTCACGAACCGCGAGACCGTGACCTGAGACGAAGTCGGTGCTTAACTGACGTAGCCACCCAGGTGCCCCAATTCCTCAACATTTTTAAGACTTGAAACTAAAAGAATACGCCCAATTTGTGGAAAGATCCCTGGATTAGAAACCCAGGGATTTGTTTTCCAATTGAGAATTCCCCACAACTGTGGGCAAAACGTCTCACTTCTCTGGGCCTCAGTTTCCTTTTCCGGATTAAGATGCTGAGGCTAAATGAGTTCGGTAGCGCCTTCCACTACCCCACATTCTAGGATTGCATTTTAAACACATAGCACAGGGGCGCCTGGGTGGCTCAGTCGGTTGAGCGTCTGACTTCAGCTCAGGTCATGATCTCACAGCTCGTGAGTTCGAGCCCCGTGTCAGACTCTGTGCTGACAGCTCGGAGCCTGGAACCTGCTTCTGATTCTGGGCCTCCCTCTTTCTCTGCCCTTCTCTTGCTCGGGCTCTCTCTCTCTCTCTCAAGAATAAATAAACATTAAAAAAAAAAAACACATAGCACAAAGTATTTGCTCTAGGATTCTCAAATCTTCTCTCACCAAAGCAAACAAAATCCTTGGATAAATTGTCACAGTCTAGAAAGGCTCATATTTTCTTTCTTTCTTTCCTTTTTTTTGCAACCCAGGAGAAAGTGCTAAGAGGTGAAGACGGGAATACACAAGAGGCCTCACCCTGAAAGAAGACGGAGAGTAAGAGCCTGAGAGATGTTTGCTGTGCGGGAAGGAAGCTTCTCACTCTTCCTTCAGCAGCCTGTGAGGCCAGGTGCTAATTAAATTAATAAAAAGGCATTTTGTTCAAACATGTGCCCCACACCTGCTGTGTCACCAGGCACAGGTTGCTTGCCTGTTGTGACGGAACTGTTTTACTGCTTAACAATGAAGGCAAAAAGCAAATAGCGCGAGGGAGAAGTCGAATTGTAGCCAATATGTCCCTGATTTCCCCAACAAATGCCTATTAATTTGGGATGACACATTAGGAAAACACTCATTTCGAATTTGACAATTCTCAATTATTTAGGGCGTGACAGTTTTGTTTAATAGTTACTGTAATTACTAGAAATAACATCCTGTCCTCACCCAATTAAGGACGAGGATGATAAATTGAGAAATTATAGCTTATAAAAATAAAGCTTCGGATACAAACAAGGAACGCATTCATCTCTCCGTGATGATGCTCTTTCCTGAATGGTCTGGAGGTCATTTATCGGCAGTCATTTTAAGAAGTTCTAGTAACATCTCGTCTTCCGTCTGAAAGCAGATACCTGGGTTTCTGTTCGAGGAAGATACATTGAAAAAATCTTAGCTGTAGCTACATTTTATGTTAAAAATGGGCATGCCCCGATATATTATCATTAGATTTCGTTGTGAGAGACAAAAAAAAAAAAAAATCCAAATTAAGGATTTATTTCCCGCTCATCTAGAAATCGGGGCACAACGTTCGAGTCCAGACGGAAGGCGCTCCGTGGTGTCCAGACCAGGCCCTTCCCAATTCATTGCTCTGCTGTGCGCGGCCTGTGCACTCAGGCTGATCTCACGGTTCCAGATAAAGTTGTACCCAACTTCCTCTTATGTCTTACTGGCAACGCTTCGCCACATGACATCATCACTAGCAGGTGGGGACATGAGGTCCCTGTTCCAGGCAGCCGTGCACAGAGCTCAGAATTGCATGTTCTATTAATATAGAGCAAACTATAATTAATATAGTTGCCTATTAATATAGGGCAAACTCTTTCTGTTAAGGGCCAGATAGAAAATATTTTAGGCTTTCTGAGCCCATGGCCTCTGTCTCAGCTACTTAACTCTGCTGTTGTGTGTCAAAGCAGCCACAGATGTTACGCATATGAACGCTCGTGGCTGCGTTCTAATGGCCACCTTATTTATGAGAACAGGTGATTGGCTGGATTTGGGCCCCAGGCTGACCCTTCCTAAAGAAGACGAATAAAATAGGGGCGCCGGGGTGGCCCCGTCGGTTCAGTGTCCGACTTCAGCTCAGGTCACGGTCTCACGGTTCACGAGTTCGAGCCCCGCGTCGGGCTCGGTGCCGACGGCTCGGAGCCTGGAGCCCGCTTCGGAGTCTGTGTCTCCCTCTCTCTCTGCCCCTCCCCTGCCCGTGCTCTGTGTCTCTCTCTTTCTCTCAAAAATAAATACACGTCAAGAAGATGGGTAAAACATGGGGCGCCTGGGTGGCGCAGTCGGTTAAGCGTCCGACTTCAGCCAGGTCACGATCTCGCGGTCCGTGAGTTCCAGCCCCGCGTCGGGCTCTGGGCTGATGGCTCGGAGCCTGGAGCCTGTTTCCGATTCTGTGTCTCCCTCTCTCTCTGCCCCTCCCCGTTCATGCTCTGTCTCTCTCTGTCCCAAAAATAAATAAACGTTGAAAAAAAAAAGAAGATGGGTAAAACAGATCCTGGGGAAAGCTAGAACTTCTACACCAGGTAGCAGAGATATTAGCAACATTAACTTTGGCAAGTCCCTTCCTCCCCCCCTCCCCTCCCCTCCCCCCCTTTTAATATGGTTAGCGCCAGTAACTAATTTAAATCAACAAAATGACGCTGTGCAGGGGCACATTTGCTTAAGGCTCTCGTTGAGAGACTAGTTGGTAAATTTCAATTATGCTTTTATTTGTCACGCTGACTGTTCTTTTACTAGGCAAACCTCCTGCCTTGTTTTTCGTCTTGGTGACAGAATGGCTGTTGTCTCAACCCAGGGCCTGGGAGAAGGAAGATGCCATGAGGTGGGCCGAGTGCCCCGAAGAGAACACAGAGGACACGCTGAGAGAATTCCCTGAGACAAGGATTGTGGCTTTCCCCTTCTCCTTGGCAGATGGGACAGGCCTGTGATCGTGCACTTAATTACATGTCACTTTAAGATACAGAGTCTCCCCGGTGGACACGGAGAAGAGACAGGGGCACCCTGGAGAGCTCTCACTGGAGCAAAGTAAACCCTGTAGGAGATGGATCAGAATTCATTGTGGTAGTTAATTACATTTAGCAGTGAGCTTTGTTTTACCTTCTATTTCGTAAATTTTGTCTTTTTCCTGGATTCAAGGAGAGCAGGAGAGCATACGATTTAACTTGTCAAATGTAATAAATAAATAAATCCAGTATATGTGTCTCCCATCACCCACCCCTCCCAGTCTCTTCCAGACTTTTTTTTTTTTTTAAGATTTCATTTTTCGGGGGTGCCTGGGTGGCTCAGTCGGTTAAGCAGCCGACTTCAGCTCAGGTCACGATCTCGCGGTCCATGAGTTCGAGCCCCGCGTCGGGCTCTGTGCTGACCGCTCAGAACTTGGAGCCTGTTTCAGATTCTGTGTCTCCCTCTCTCTGACCCTCCCCCGTTCATGCTCTGTCTCTCTCGGTCTCAAAAATAAATAAACGTTGAAAAAAAAATTTAAAGATTTCATTTTTCGTAAGTTTATTTATTTTGGAGAGAGAGATAGAAAGCAAGCAGGGGAGGGGCAGAGACAGAATCCAAAGCAGGTTCCACACTGTCACCACAGAGTCTGATAACGGGGCTCAAACTCATGAACCGTGAGATCATGGCCTGAGCCGAAATCAAGGGTCGGACGCTTAACCGACTGAGCCACCCAGACGCTCCTAAGATTTCATTTTTACAAGTAATCTCCACATCCAATGCGGGGCTCAGACTTACAACCTAGAGTTAAGAGTCACACACTCCACCGACTGAGCCAGCCAAGTGCCCTCCAGATGTTTCTATACGCCTGTCCTAACGATCAGTGTGCCAGGACGGTGAGGTCACAGTAGCCTCTGTTGCTACTAGAACTCTCAAAAGTGAGGGAAGCGGGCACCTGGGTGGCTCAGTCGGTTGAGCATCTGACTTCGGCTCAGGTCATGATCTCACGGTTCGTGGGTTCAAGTCCCGCGTCGGGCTCTGTGCTGACAGCTCAGAGCCTGGAGCCTGCTTCGGATTCTGTATGGGCCTCCCCCTCGCACTCTCTCTCTCTCTCAAAAATAAATAAACATTTAAAAATGTTAATGAAAAAAACGGGGTAAGCTATTCTGTAAACGGGCTTCCTAGTTCCTTTCCCTTCATTTAAGATCTTTAGTAGAGGAATATTAAGCTTCAAGATCTTCCTTTTTCCTAGTACTGACTACTGTGAAAGCCACTTTTAGCACTTCCCCAAATCCTAATTTTGTGTCCGGTACAGAAGATACTTTAATTAGACTGGCCCACATTTTTACCACACGGATTTGAGACTAGAGGGATAGGTAGACTGTCCACATCTCTATCTATCTATCTATCTATTTTAATGTTTATTTATTTTTGAGAGACAGAGCGTGAGGAGGGAGGGGCAGAGAGAGAGAGAGAGAGATACACACAGAATCCGAAGCAGGCTCCAGGCTCTGAGCTGTTAGCACAGAGCCCGACGTGGGGCTCGAACTCACAAGCCGTGAGATCATGACCTGAGCTGAAGTCGGACACTTCGCCGTCTGAGCCACCCAGGTGCCCCTACCTTTCCATATCTATAAACGGCAACTTAGAAAGTGAGAAGAGAACAGTGGAGCTAAAAAGAACTTAAGAGATCATTTAGTCCAAATTCCTTAATTACAGAGAGGAAGTGAGAGTCAGAGAAGGAGAGTGATGTACCCTGGATTGCACAGCTAATTAATAATCGAATTCAGTGGAAACTCAGGTCTTCTAGTCCACAGAAACACTCAAAGGTCCACCCTGGTTCCCAGCAGGCTGAACTCCCAGTGGGTATGGAAACTTTCTAGCAGATGGGGAGCGGGGGGACCACGTCCGGCCCCTGGTCAGGCATTAAGATATCTGGCTTCTCTATTTCTTCCTGCAAAAGCGGTACATGAGGAGAACCTTCGCTTCTTCTGGAAAGGCCCTCTGTTCTCTGGGACAGGGACCCAGCGTGGTGGCTGCATGGAGACCTGACCGAGACAAGTAGACAGTATACAATGTAAGAAGCACAAGGTGGTCCTCACTAGGATGTCTGGGCCTGCCTCTGTAACATTCTTGTCTCTGGGTTTTTCACGTGATCTCACTGAATTACCCCTGAATCCAGAATGCATTTCATTTACTTTGGTGAAGTATGGCAGTTTTTGGAAGAAAGGAAAGGAATCAAGTTTAGATCAAACAAAAAGGTTACCAACACTTCCCACGAGGTTGGTGATTACTAAGAATTAAAAATTCAGATCAAGGGGGCGCCTGGGTGGCTCAGTCAGTTGAGCGTCTGACTTCGGCTCAGGTCATGATCTCACAGTTTGGGAGTTCGAGCCCTGAATCGGGCTCTGTGCTGACAGCTCGGAGCCTGGAGCCTGCTTTGGATTCTGTGTCTCCCTCTCTCTCTGCCCCTCCCCAGCTCAGTCTCTGTCTCTGTCTGTCTCTCCCTCAAGAATAAATAAACATTAAAAAAAAAATCGGATTAATATATATGGTAGTGTAGCTTCATAAGGGACATAAATGTCTAGTATATTCTAACATGTGTATTAATTTCCAGGGTCATCTTCATAAATGGGTAAAGCTTCCATAGATTCATAGGAACATATGGCCATGTATTCATATTATGTATACATAATATACATATGTAATACACACATATATATACAAATGTATACCTATATATTTATATAATACATATTTATTACATATATATTACATATATGCACTCACATATGGGACATATATTAATATGAATATGTTATTCATATGTATATATCACATGCATATATTACAGAATATACATATGTTATGCATACATAATATGTATATGTGTGTGTATCCTTATATACACATCCATATATTCATATGCAAATGTGGAAATTTTACCCATTTATGAAGATGGCCTTGGAAATTAATAAACATGTTGGGACATACTAAGTATTTATATATATATATATATATGCACATACATACAAACATATACATGCATATATTAATAGATTACATATGCATATATGCAAACCCTTCTTTCTCAATATATGAGAATGCTGTGGGATCCCTCTCCCTTCACATGCATATATACGTGTGTATGTTGTATACCTTTCTCTTTCTTATTTTTTTTCTTTTCTTTTTCCTCAAGAAGAGGAAGGGAGAGAACAAAGAGAGGAGGGTTGACCAAAAAATGTTCACACATTAATAAGAGAAGAATAAATGCTTAATCATAATAGTGACACACACCCTTTTAAAATCTCATCTGTTTTCGCCTAAAGGAAAGACATTGTAAAAGAACATTCTAAAATGAAAGAAACTCTTTTTTTCTATTTTCTAAAACCAACAAAGGCTACCTTGTATTGAAAGTCATTATGGCAAAGGCATTAGGAAGGAAGGACCGTTTAAAGTTAAATCTGTCATTAATTTACTAACTCCTCACTTGAATCTCATAAATAATTTTAAGTAGAAAAGGTTGTCCAATGTGATTAAGGCCATTATTTCATGCTGAAGTAGCCCACAGGCTTTTCTAGGGTAAAAATCTCTCCATAAAAAGAAGAACTAAGGTTTCTTCAAGGTTAAGGGTCTTTGGAGCCTATTCCGTGAGATATATTACCGTAGAGATGATGGAGTGTGTAGAAGTCGTCTGAGAAGATTACACCAGGCTTCCCAAGGTGAGAGGTATCTGAACGAAAACAGATTATATTATTTTAAGAAGATTTGCTGGTGTTCGATTTCCCAAATGAATCATAATGCTGTCTGCTTCCTAAAAACCTAACATCTGTATTGAGAAAATGATAGCCTTGGTGTCATTTAGTTCATTCAACAAATATTTATTGAACATGTCCTGTGTGCCAGACAGATTTCTGGGTTCTTGGGATCCAGCAGTGAACCAGATGAAGTCCCTGCCCCCAAAGACCTCAAAACCTAATGGGAGGCAACGAAAAGATAAAGCAATGAATGTAAAAGCCAGCAGAACTCCTACTCCATCAAGAAACAGACAAGTAGGCCACGAAAAGCTCCGTGGCGAGCTTGTTGGACAAGGAGAGGATTGAGAGGAGACAGGCTGTCTTTCCAGAGCAAGTGATGTTGAGCTGAGACCCGAAGGCTGAGGGGGAGCTGGTACAGCCAATGTAGGTGGGGGTCTGAGGTGGAGGGAAGGAAGGAGTGTTGCCGGCCAGATCACGCGGGACCTTGTAGACCGCGTTCAGGAATTTGAAATTTATTTTCAGAGCAGCGGGAAGCCACCGTGGAGTTTTTAGTAGCCAAGTGACCTGGGAAAATTTTGTTTCATAAGATCCTCTTGATGGGAGTTGGAGGAGGGACAAGACCCCAGATAGGAAGGGCATCAGGATTCAGCCAGGGAAGAGACAACAGCGCATGGCCTGGCTCTGGAGAGTGGCAGCGAGAGCTAAGACAAGAGCCAGTACCTTCCTTGTGCCAAATATTCTTCTAAGAGCTCACATGCACCATCTCCTTGAAATTTCATAGCATCCTCACCAGGAAGGTCTATTATTACCACCTACGTTCTCTAAATGAGGAAACCAGAGAGGCCGAGTTACTTGCATAACCAAGTGGTAGATGTGGGACTTGAATCTACTTCAGCTGGCTGCAAGTTTAACCACTTCCCTACAGATCTCTCTCAAGAGGGAGGCTCATTAGAGGGATATTGAGAAAGTGGACTTGAGAGCGTTCAGTGACTGCGGTTGGGAGTCATGAGGAAGGATGATGCCCAGGCGGGGGTGGTATTGCCTTCCAATGGGAGGAGAATGGAAGGTTTTTTTGGGGGGGGGTGGAGGATGGGGGCGAGGGGGAGGTGTCCAGTTGAATTACAGATCTAGTGCTCCAGTGCCAGTTCTGGACTGGAAGTGTAGACTTGGGAGTCCTCTCAACCTGATCGTAATTAGACTCAAGGGAGTAGACGAACTTACCTAGCGAGAGTGTGTACGGTGACCGGAGAAGATAGCTTAGCGCCCCCCGAAGACCCCAACACGTAGGGAATGGGTGACTTGAAAAAGACTGACAGGATGTACCCAGAGAAGTCGGAGAAAATCAGAGGACTTGGTCGTCATCGAAATCAAGGTGATGTTTCCAGAAGTCGAGGACTGCTGGGCAGGGTCAGATGCTGTCCAGCAAGGTGAGGACTCCACTGGGCTTAACAGCAATGAGGTCCCTAGAGAGAACACTGTAGCAGACCGGTGGTAGTAGGCGGACTGCGGTGGGGAACGAAGATAATGAGTGTAGGAGCGAGGTGGTTGGGGAAGGGGACACGGGGAAAGGGGGAGGAAGTTGGTTTGATTTTTAAATACAGGAACCACCTGTGTTCTTCTCCTCGGGTGCTGACGGCAAGGAGGTGGCTCAGAAAAAAATGACAGATGGAGCAGAGAGGGGACCAAACAAAGAACGGGCTCTTTGAGACGAGGTGGAGTTTAGAGTCCGGCTGGAAGGGGTGGGTGCGGAGGCGGATGTGTCCACAGGCTTGGTGGTGGGTGGTCAAGGGCTTTCCTGTTAGAGGCATTGACTTCATAAAGGGGAGGTGTGTTGAGGTCAGAAGCGTGAGGGGGGAGAAGCATGAGTCAACTGGAGCAGCGGCCCTGTGAGAGAGCGGATCGCAGGCAACACGGAGGGCCCCGTGGAGTCTGGCAGACATGAATTTATGGTGGCACCAGTCTGCGAGGTCATCTGATCTTCTCAAGCAGAGTTCAGCAGCCCAGGTGTACAAAGAGCTCAGAAACTGTGGCATGATCCGAGGTGAGGTTTTTCCGGGTGTTTGGGGAGGGTGGACGATACGAGACGACGAAGCAAGAGAGGTGGGGGTCCGCGAGGGCCTGGCTGAGGGGGCAGATCGTGGAATCTCAGCTGGATGGGGAAAATAGGGAGTGAGGGGACAAATCCTTGCTCTGACTTTCTCATGGACTCTGTTACTTCGGGCAAATTGCCACAGATCTCTGGGATTCGGTCCCCCCCCACCCACCCCCCGCTTGTAAGTGAGGGTGTTGGCTCGTTTGGTCAACATCCCTCCCAGTTCCAAAGTTCTGCGGTTCAATTTTGCAAAAATGCAGGCACTCTCAGGCCATGAGTGAGAAACAGCTGCCAGTTCTTTCTAATCACCAGGGTCAAACGATCTGCACTATGCTGGAGAAGCACATTCCATTAATGTTTCTAGACCATCGATGCAACTCTTTAATTTTCTCATGCAAAGATGAAAAATGCTCAGGGCCCTTCCCCTAAATCAAGCCTAACCGTCTCAGGGACGTTGGTGATCCAGCCCTGCTGTGTACTTCCCAATCTGCACTTGATTCAATTAGATTCAACTTAAAAACAGATCGAGGGGCGCCTGGGTGGCGCAGTCGGTTAAGCGTCGGACTTCAGCCAGGTCACGATCTCGCGGTCCGTGAGTTCGAGCCCCGCGTCGGGCTCTGTGCTGACTGCTCAGAGCCTGGAGCCTGTTTCCGATTCTGTGTCTCCCTCTCTCTCTGCCCCTCCCCCGTTCATGCTCTGTCTCTCTCTGTCCCAAAAATAAATAAACGTTGAAAAAAAAAATTAAAAAAAAAAAAAAAACAGATCGATGAGTGTCTACGCTGCATGAGATACCGAGACAGCAGTTGCAGGGGATACAAAGAGAGCTGCAGTCCTTGCCCTGTTATAGTCTAGGAGGAAGAATAAGACCGGTACAGAAATAAATGTGTTGGGATGTGAATCTTTGCATTCAACTCAGGAAACCATTTCTTTCTATATTTCTCTCTAACAACGTAATTTCTGTTTTGAGCCTGCTTTTTACCAGATTGGAATAAACTCAGTGGGGGTCCCCACCATTTTGGGGGTCATGACTAATTCTCAGGACTTACATAATCTTAAGGCATCAGTTATGAGGTGCCTTTATGGTCCTCAATACTATCTGTCAGCACTATCCGTTGAAACATCCATTGCCCCCCTGTGGTTCTACATTATCAGTTCATGCAGGTGTCTGTAGGGACATACTCATTTGCTCTGCATCGTCCCTTTAGGACTTTTTGTTTCTCTCTGCTACTTGTAGGCCTTTCTGGGCTACATGGTAATCACTGGGACTCTTCCCGGCATGCTTAAACACACTATTATGGACTGAATGTTTGTGTCCCCTCTACCCCCACAATTTCTGTATTGAAATCCTAACCCCCAAAATAATGGCACCAGGAGGTGGGGCCTTTGGGAGGTGATTAGGTCATGAGGGAAGAGCCCTCATGAATGGGATTAACACCCTTATAAAGGAGATCCCAGAGACTTCCCTCAATCCTCCTGCCACATGAGGACACATTGAGAAAACAGCCATCTGTGAACCGGGAAGTTGGGTTCTCGCCACATACCAAATCTTCTAGTGCTTTGATCCTGGACTTCCAACTTCTAGAACTCTGAACAATACGTTTCTGTTGTTTATAGGCCACCCGGTCTATGACACTTCATTATAGCAGCCCGAAAAGACTAAGACACACGCCCTCCATTAATTTTCCTCAGAGGATCTTACTACGTCCCCCAACGTCCTATGTGGAACAGGAGATCAAATGTCCCTCCAGGACCAATTGACATTTGGGCTCTCCTCTCCTCACTTGCCCTCCTTTTTTCCTTCTAACTTCCAGCCCTGAGCAAAGGGGAAAAAGAATGCAGGGAAACCGTGGGCCCCATTTCATACAAGGCAGAAATAGGGTGTGTTACGAGATGGACGGGCGCTGTGCTCTGGGATTCAAACTGAATCAATGGAGATATTCAGTTGCACAGGGAAGAAATGAACATTGGCTAACTGGAGGAAAGAAAAACACGGGGTTCATTCGAAGGATTCTGGGCAGCTCGCTGAAGAGGAAAGGGAGAGCTTAGCAGATGCTTTGAGAATAACGGGAACCAGGCCAGTGGTGGTGGTTGCGACAGGAGGAATCCAGGAGTGTGGTGACCAAATGACTCAGCTCCAACCACCCTCCGACTGCTGTGTTACCACTCAGGAGAAAAGCCTCAGGAGGTTGGATCTGATTGGCGGAGCTTGGGTCACATGACGATACCTGTAGCCAAAGCTTCTCTACCTGGAAGTTCCAGCAGACCTAATGGAAAGGGGGAGAAGCCGAGCTCCCGAGAAGAGGGGAAGTACAGGAACGTAGGGGTGGGTGGAGGTGAACAAAACGGCTAACGCCTGCTCAGGAGGAATGAGAACATCTCCGTTGAAGAAACCAGGCAAGTTGAGAGGAAAGGGCATTTGTGAAGGACTTGGAAGGTTGGGTGCTGACGGCCCAGAGACAGGTAATAGGAGACTCTCAGAAACTATCTGAGAACAGTTTTGCTAGGGGTTAGTATAGGAGTCAGGGAAGGAGACAAGGTTGATAGGGTTAAAAAGGTGGACTTTGGAGCCACAGAAAGAAATCTGAGTGGGGGGTTGTTATGGAGTGAATTGTGTCCCTTGAAAAATTCATATGGTAAAGACCTCACTCCCAATAGCTCAGAATGTGACTGTGTTTGGAGATAGGATTTTTAAAAATTTTTTTAAAAATGTCTATTGATTTATTTTGAGACAGAGAGAGAGAGAACAAGCAGGGGAGGGGCAGAGAGAGAGAGAGAGAGAGGGAGAGAGAGAATCCCAAGGCGGCTCCGTGTGGTCAGCGCAGAGCCCAGCGTGGGGCTCGATCTCACGGATCGGATTGTGAGATCGTGACCCGAGACGCTTAACCCACTGAGCATCCCTGGCGTCCCAGAGATGGGAGTTTTCAAGAGGTAACTAGGTTAAACTGAGGTCATTGGGGGAGGGGGGCTGATTCAATATGACTGCTGTCCTTATGAGAAGAAGAGTTTTGGACACAGCTGCGCACAAAGGGCCGGCCGTGCGAAGATACGGGATAAAGATGGCCATCTACCAGCCTGGCAGAGGCCTCAGAAGAAACCAATGCTGCCAGCACTTTGATCCTAGATTTCTTGCTCCAGAAACATGAGAAAATGAATTTCTGCCGTTTAAGCCCCCGTTATGGAAGCTCTAGCAAATTCATATGGGCTTTTTTTTTTTTCTTATTTTCAAAGCAATGGGTATTTAAAGAGGAGAGTTGCACAGTCAAACTTATGCTTCAGGGAAACAGGTGTAGCCATGGTATATAAGGGGAGGAAGGAGGCAGCGCCTGGAGACCGGGAGATCGTGAGAAGGCTATCGCATTTGTCTTCGGAAGGGTAGCTGACGACACTCGCTTGGGGAGTAGCATGTGGGTGGAGAAGAGGCTAGGGATATGGCCTCCGCGATGGGAATGCGACTCCCAAGGTTTGGTCACAAACTGAACGCTGGAGGAGAGGGAACTAGAGAGTTAGAGGTGTTTTAGATTTTTCTAACATGTTATCGCTTCTCGGCCTTTTGGCTAAGATCAAGTGTAGATTTTTCTAACATGTTAACCAGGAGGATGGGGTACCAAAAGGGGACTCTTGACTACGAGTGACAAAAATAACCCAGTTCAAATTAGCTCAGGAAACATGGAGTCAATTAGCTGATGTCATTGTGAAATCCAGGGGTGGGGGGGAGCCACCGATTTTCCACAGCCCTGGTTTCAGGTGCTCAGAGGCTGTTGTTAGTGCCTGACCCTCCCTCTGTCTTGGCTTCGCTTCCTTTGTGTGTCTTGTCTTCCTTCCATGTTTTCTGTGCAGCCGGGAAAGGCGGTTACGCCATCCTGACAGTTGATGACCTAAGAAGAGACCCTCCAGCTGCCTCTCCATACCCATAGGCCAACTCCTGCTGAGGTCAGGTGCTAAGTCTTTGGTCCCATCGGTGTGAGCCGGAAGATGCGACACCGCCCATCGGTGAAAGCTTGGTCATGCCTCCTCCCGGTCGGGCTAAGCGGGGAAACCGACTGGCAGTCCCACTAGACGAAAAGGCAGTAGTCTGCCAGCGAAAACTGAGACGCGGGGCAGACAGAAACAGGAGATACCCACGCCAGCGAGTTTGGGTTTGGATATTTTACGTTTGGACACGTCAACATCGAGTCACGGCTGGGGTGCGGGGAAGGTGCAGCGACGGAGCGCTCGGCGATAGCCTGGGTTCGGCGCACAAGAGAGGGAGGTCACCCCCACAGAGGCTGCGGTGAGGACCACCGTCGTGGGTATGTGTTCCGAAAGGGAGAGTGGCCGTGGGCAACGAGGGCTGAGGGAGTGACTGAAACGTTAGGGAATTTCTACGTTTGGTAAAAGAGAAAAGGAAGAAAATACAGGAGCAGTTGGAGAGGACAGGCTGTGCAGAGCATGTAAATTTATGGAAGCCAAGTGAGCACAGTGTTTCAAGGAGGGAGTGATAATGAGTAGACTTCAGAGGCAGAGGCGGATGACCGAGGAAAGACGGGAGATTAGTAGACACTTAGGGGCTGACGGTGTCCTCCTAATGCCTTTGGGGATAATGAGCAGTGCCACTGGAGAATGGCTACATTTTTTTTAAGTGTTTATTTATTTTTGAGAGAGAGAGAGAGAGAGAGGGTGGGGGAGGAGCAGAGAGAGAAGAGGACAGAGGATCCGAAGTGGGCTCTGTGCTGACGGCAGCGAACAAGATGCGGGGTTCAAACCCACGAACCGTGAGATCATGACCTGAGGCCACGTCAGACGCTCCACGAATTGAGCCACCCAAAGTGCCCAAGAATGGTTACGTTTCTACAACTTCCATTTTGAGGGGCAACCCTCACCGACAAAGTTCATGGGCAGGGCAAGGTATTCGGATGTGGACTCAGAACTTTCAACTTTAGGGGCATGTTAGTAAGAGATTGTGCGAACTCGTCGAGGTATCCTCAGCTAGCTTATGAGAAAACTGAGGCCCAGAGGCGGCCACGGCTTGCGTGAGACCCCCGTGGGGTCTGGTAGAAGAATGAGGGTGGCCAACCAAAGCCTTGAACCCGGGTGGGCACACAACCCTAGGCTTCCCGCGCTGGGGCCCGCCTCTACACCGGGAGGCACCTGCTCAGATGCTTCTGGAAGGTAAAACAAATACGTGAAGCAGGTGACCGTGACCCCGGAGAGACCATGCCCCGTTAGCGGTGACCCTGTTCATTCCGCTCAACTGACCACTGCCACAGGAGAATGAGGGGTGTTGTCCAGATTTCGTTTTCCAAGAGAAGCAGTTCATCTGAATTTTCATGGGACACTGCGCACTCTTTAGGCAGCCAACTTAAAAACATGAAAATCCTGGCGTGAACAAAACAAGTTTGTGGTTCGGCTGCCAGTTTACGTCCTTGGCTCTAAACCTTGATGATGGGGGGAGAGGGAACTGGCCAAGACGCGGAGGAAAGCTAGCGTAGGCTGGCTTCACCTCCTGCTTACTTTTGCTGGAGACTTGGGTGGGCACAAGGTTCCCCGGGGCTCCTGAAAACCAGGATACTCCAGTACAGCAGGACAGCGTGTGGGACTTTCGCAGCCATCCGTGGTCCGCGTGACCCCCCTCTTATCTTTCATGTGAGGCTGGGAAATTCTTTAGTGATCGCCGTTCTTTCCGTGCTGGAGTGAAAGATACTAACGTGGTCTGGGAGAAGGTGGGGCGGAAGGTTTTGTGAATTTTGCAGTTACGACTAACGCTGGGACATCTCGTTCACTCTGCTCTTGATTGTTGCCCGCTATGGACGAGATAACGAGTTACACCTTGTAGGGTGTGTGAGATTACGATCCTGTTGCTGTGTGTGAAATGAGGCAGGGCGGAGGACTGTCTTGGACAGATCAGGCATTCAGGGAGTTGGGGACTTGCCTCACGGCCTCCACACATAGGGATCTGACTGGACTCCTACTGGAAAGAAACAAACCACGTCATCCATAGGATGTAGGCTGTACGAATTACTTCAAAGTGTTTGTTTCACTTCTGGTATTCAGAGTCAGGAGACCAAATATTTAAACATGAGAATTGCAGTAACACCTTGGTTTGCGAGCACAATTCCTCCCAGAAACATGCTCGTCATCCAAAGCACTCGTCTATATCGAAAGCAACTTTCAAGAACCATTGGTTCCGTTGCGACCATGTGACCTTCGGCATCACGTGCCACGCGTATTGCAAGACATCGCTCGTCTACCAAGTTGCAACTTTTTAGAAATGTGTGCTCGTCTTTCGGAACCCTCGCAGAAGCAGCTACCTGCAGTCCCAGGTTTTGCTGTATTTGCTACCGCGATCCATACAAAAATTGCCTTCTGTTATTCTGCCATTAGTGATTCTTTTTCACTACGTGGTAGGGGCCACGTTTCAAAAGGGGATTTAATGGTGAGAATCCGTTATCCGCTTACACTGAATTTTATCCCCCGGGTGACTACTGAATGTTTACAATACGCATAAGTAGCTATAGGAGTTTGTAAAGAAAAGGGAGGCTTTTTATCTTTGGTTTGTAGAAATCAGTATCGCTGTCTTGATTCACAGTGAAAAAGAAAAATACCAATCAGAGGGAAGGTGTGGCTTCACTCTTGGCAGAGACAGAGGATAACAGCAGGTCACGAAGAGTCTTGGCTTATACCCTGCGGCATTCCAGGTGGGATTCCGTGGGGCCTCCCACAAGTGAAGGTCACAGGCTGGGGGCCAGACATGTTTGCTTGCTCTACTGACATGTATGTGGTTCCCATGAACTCTATCATAAACATATGTGGGGTTTTCAGCCAATTTTTGGTAAGAGACATTGTATTTCAGGGCCTTCTATCGGCCAAATGTGACAGAAACATTACCAGATATTTTCAAATAAAAATAATGTTGTACCAAGTAAAATGTAAAGTCCATTGAATTAGTTCACCATCACGAACTTGAACTCTTGTGAATATGAGTCGTCACCTGCCAATGCCGGGGCGACCGTGCCATCCTTGTGTGAGCCCTGAGCGTCCTGATCTCCAGGGCTCCACCTCACGAGATTATTCTGCCCTACAGACCCCATCACTGCCCGGCTCAGGTTCAGAGGCACACATCGTGTTCTGGCACCAGCTCCTGGAGCTCAGTGTCTGGCTGGAGCAGAGCTGGACACGACACGCAGATCTCTTGAAAAAGTGAATGACACAGGATTGTGACAAGGGATGAATTCTAAGGTCGTATCAATCGCACATCTGACTCTGAGCGGTAGGGAATATGAGAAAGGCAGGAAACGTAGGTAGGAAGGAGGGGACTGGAAGGGGAACTTGGAACAGCCTGGCTTATGGGGTCTCATGCGACCTCCGGAAACACCAAGGAACGTTCTTTCTCTCTTTGCTGTCCTTCCACACACCCATATTCGGGAAAAATTCCAGTTGAAAGTCCTCAGGCACCACCGCTTAGTCTTTTTTTTCTTACTTATTTTTTATTTTTTTTTATTTTGAGAGAGAGCGTGTGTGCGGGGGAGCAGAGAAGAGAGAGAGAGAGAGAGAGAGAAAGACTCACAAGCAGGCTCTGTGCTGACAGCGCAGAGCCCGATGTGGGGCTCGTCCCCCAAACTGAGATCGTGACCCGAGCCGAAATCAAGAGTCTGATGCTTAACTAAGCCACCCAGGCACCCCAGTCTTTTCTTTTTTTTAAATATAGTGTGTCCTTTAGTGAGTTTTTCTCAAAATGCATTGGTGAAAATATTTAAATATGCAGAAAAGTTGGAAGAACTTTATTGTGAACACCCATATACCCACCAGCTGGACTGTCCCAATTAATATTTTACTGTGTTTGCTTTATCACATATTTTCTGTCTCTCCATTGATCAATTCCTTTATTTTTCAGATGCATTTCAAAGTAAATTGTCATATCCTTTTTCTCCTAAACACGTGGGCACGTATATCATTAACTAGGGTTTAGTATTTCTTTTTTTTTTTTCCTCTTGAGATAAAATTTACATCCAATGAAATGCATAGATCTTAGGTATATTTTTTCATCAATTTTGACAAAGTCCACATGCCTGTGTAACCCAAGCCCTTAATAAGACATAGAGCATTACCATCATACCAGAACCTTCCCCTTGTGCTTTTTCCCAGTTAATCCTCACCATCATCTGCCCCTTCCCAAGCAGTTACTGCTCTGACTTTTCCCACTACTGATCAGTTTCACTGTTCTAGAACTTCATAAAATGGAATCAAAGAGTATATACTCTTTTGTCTGGCTTCCTTTGCTCAGCGTAATGTCTGTGAGAGCCATCTCCTGGTCGTGTGAATATCAGAAGTATTTCTGACCAGCATTCTGGATATATCATAGTTTGCTTATTCATTCTCCCGTTAATGGGCACCTTGGTCTGTTTCTAGTTTTTGAATGTTATATATAAAGCTGCTACGGACATTCTTGTACAGATTTTTTGGTGTGGATATGTGTTCATTTCTCTTGGGTAAATACCTAGGAATGGAACCCACAGTGGGATTTTAAATGGTTTAATTTAGCACTAGATGGTGATGTCACTGTAGCTCAGAATACCTCATGCCTCTACCCCTCCATCCATCTTTTCTCTCTTTTCTTCTTCCTTTTCTACTGATTCCTTTCTTCCACATCCCTATTTTCTTTCTATAAGCCACCTGCTCTCTCTCCTCTTGTCTCTCTTGATAGTATCGTGTTTTATTACTGTTTTCTCATTGTCCTGACAATTCTTCCAGAGAGAGGCAGCATGGTGTTGATGGAAAAAGCCCTGATTCTTGGGCTACATTCAAGATATGCCTGTGCTACTTCTTTATTATTATTATTTTTTAATGTTTATATACTTTTGAGAGGGGGAGGAGGGGCAGAAAAAGACAGAGACATCTAATCCAAAGCAGGCTCCAGGCTCATTGATTATTCAGGGGATCGGGAGGATGATTGGAAGTCCCTTCTCCAGATCCATATTTCTGTGAATCTATGACTGCTTTTTCCAAGGCACAAATCTGGCAGAGAGCCAAGAGAAAATGAGGGCAGGTGAGGATGTCTGGAAAGAGACGGAGAGGGAAAACTAGAAAAACAAGTAAACGTCTTTCTTGCTTCTTGGCCAGGAGAAGAGCCATGTGTTCTCTGGGACCACGTCGGTCCTGTCCCATAGCTAGATTTCTTTCCTCGCTCCTGGTTTTGGGGTTAGGTACCCCAACTAGCCGAGCCTTTTTCTCTGCTACTGGTTGCTCTCTGTCTTTTCTGTTCTCTTATTAATACATATTAGTTCTATGCTCCAGAGATACTCTTGTACCTTTGGAGACACGATTGCATGTCAATTTATGCCCACAGACCAACAAGGAGTTGGTTCTTCCTCGCCCAGGCTACTATGTGCAATTTAATAAAGGCTTTGTGAACGTGATGAAAAATTTTCTTGTATACTCCAGAGTTAGGACATGAGCGTTAGGACATTTAGGTCCAAGAAGTGAGAAGGCACCACTGGTGTCAGCCTATATGGGGAGTTTCTCTTGAGTACACGAGGCTGTGCGCTTGAGGTCCTCTCTGCAAAAAGCCCACACCCAGGTGATCTGAACTTTATGGAACAGGCTCAATTCCAAAAATATTATCTGGCTGCTCTCAAATGTACCCCCATACTTATCAGAACGCATATCTCAATTTTTGGCTTAGAAAAGGTGGTCCCCAGGCATGCTGATTGATAACCATTCCAGCATGTGGACTCTTGGGGTTTCCCTCCCTGACGATAATTGGTATGTGCATTTCAGTCCTCGGTACTGGACTTAGGGAGAGAAAGGTTGCATGAAGAGAGAAGCTACCAAAGAAAGAGGGAGAGAAACATTAAAAAGAGAAAAAGTAGTGTAGGAGGCGAGGGGGAAATGATAGGGCAATCATGCATAGAAGGTTAAAAAAAAAAAAGAAAAAAGAAAAGAAAAAAATGGGATGTGTGCAAAGAAAAGAGAATGTCCTCAGTCACAGTATTTTATGTTTAAACCAAATTCCCGACTAATCTCATGCAAAACCCGCTTTGCCCAAAAACAGATTTAAGAGTAAAACACAAGCCTTGGGCCAGAGCGCCCCCTGGCATACCTCCCTGCAACTGCAGTATGCGTTTTCAGGTCTCTAACGTATTTTGATGTACTCAAAATGTACTCCTATTTCACAACAAATACGAGTTAATTACAGTTCAAAAGGAGCAGAGCAAGGCTTTCAAATCAGGCTCTAAGCAATCATATTAGTGATTATTTTTGTTT
Source organism: Lynx rufus (assembly GCF_022079265.1). Classification (NCBI taxonomy): domain Eukaryota; kingdom Metazoa; phylum Chordata; class Mammalia; order Carnivora; family Felidae; genus Lynx; species Lynx rufus. The sequence goes on along the minus strand of NW_025814856.1, from coordinate 162,239,444 downwards.
CGATTATACCCATTAAACTCATTGAATTCCAGCTAATTAAGTTACTTACCTCAAAGATAAGGGAATCCTGACATATACTAAAGATGCCATGAGCTCCAGCTTTTAAATAATTATCCCTCTGAGGTCGGGGCTCTTCAGTTCCCTATGTTTGGCTGGTAGATTGACTCTCAGGAGTCACTTGCCTGAAAAGAAAAAGGCATTTAGGCATCTCTAAGGCTGTCAATCCTTTGTTGGATGTGGGGTTAGGAGCACAGCACTGTGACTTTAAGACCCAGGGGTGTGCACCTGTGGGGACTGGACCACACATGGCTTTGAAAAGCTACCCAGCACAGCTGAAAGCTATGCTGTGTCCCTTATCACCGTCATCTAAAACCCTCCTCCAGTGAGAGAGGGAAGAGTATGCTCCAGATATACGTAAGAGCCACGTGACGGTTAACCCCCAAGAAGAAAGGCTTCAGGAGACGGACCAAGCACGCAGAGACTCTCATTTTGCAAACTGAAGAAGTCAGAAGGTTTGACATGAGGAGGACGATCAAGTAAACGAGGTCAGGATCAAAACCCTCGGGGCCAGGATTTGAGCAGATGAGGGAGGGGGATAGGGCAGGGCACCTTCTTTTGAGAACCCCAGCTAACAAGGCTGGTGGGCTGGGGCAGAGGGTGTGAAGCTGCAAACATGAACTGGGAGAATCTTAAAAAGCTGGAAACATCTGCCCATGTGGCCTTTGAACTCAAGCTTGAGTGTCGAGACAACCACTTCCCCCGCTATGCTCCACCGTAATTAGCCCACGTCCTTGCTTAAGCCCGAGAATATCTATCCAGAAATCTATTTGAAAAAGAGACCCTTTTAATTTATTTAAAAAAAGAGAGAGAGAAGCTTTTAGTTTTGTTTTTTTGTTTTTAAAGACTGACAGCTACGAGCCTGTCATACTATTGGCGTGGGCTCCCCCCTGGGAAGAGATGGCCACCTGTGCAGGGCAGTGTCCTGTGGCTGAGAGCAATTCCCAAAGAAGGACACAGCTGCAAGCCCTCAGCAGCTCATCCTTCCAGCAGCTGGAGGATAGATGCACGGGCTCTGAAGAGGGAACCTGAGTGAGTGCCTCAATATCCGTTACAGTCCGCCCCTTGAGCTGCTCAGCTCTGTTCCCTTTTTTAAAAAAATATTTTTTCAATTATATTTTTGAGAGAGAGAGAGAGAGAGAGAGCAAGTGTGAGCAGGGGAGGGGCAGACAGAGAGGGAGATGAGGATCTGAAGTGGGCTCTGTGCTGACAACAGAGAGCCTGATGCGGGCTTGAACTCACAACCTGGGAGATCATGACCTGAGCCAAAGTCGATGCTCAGCCAATGGAGCCACTCAGGAGCCCAGCTCCATTCCCTTCTTAAGGCAACTTTGACCTATCTAGGAATAGCTCCTCTAGAATTCCGGTCAGTCTTATTTCCTGGGAACTTATAAGGGAAGAGTTAGTAGTATGAACTACAGTGCCTGATGTTATAGTTGATCGCAAGGCTATAACTGATGCTCATCACTCCTCTCCCCTGCAACCCATTATAGATTTCTCTGTCCCTGGGCCAGCACTCCTGTTGATCTAATGGTTTGTTCAGTTAAGTGATCCTGACTGATCCCTGAAGAGTGCAAGCCTCTGGTTACCCTGTTCTTCGCAGACTGTGTCTACTCTACTTGCCACTTTACCTCTAAAACTCAGCGTAGGGCACTAAGAGATGTCCTAGTGGGTCACCTAAGTGTCAGACATTCGGTACATATATGTAGCAGCAGACCTACCCACCTACCTACTTCCTACAGATGACCAGAGACAACTTTCTATGAATACATCAGTTTATCTCTTCGTCTGTTGATGGACATTTAGGTTGTCTTAATTTTTTTCTTTTTCTTTTTTTTGGTTATTATGAACATTCATGTCCAAATTTTTTTGCAAGGATGAGGCTCAGGAATCTGTATTTTTAATGAGTAACACCAGGTGATTCTTAGGCACACTCAAGTGTGATAATCTGTCTGTTAGAACGTATCCTGACTTTCTGCGGAGGTGACTGAAGGAGACCTAGCCTCACATGCTGGGTCTGACTCCGTGGCCACATTTTCTTGTAGACCTGGATCCCAATTTAACTAACTTCCAGTTTGTTCCTGAAACTGGGTGTCTACCTTGAAACCAGAATATGGGAATTAGGTGCTGGGTCTGGCTCTGAGTTTCTTGGTGATCAAGATGAAAAGCAGTTATGTTCTGGCACAGAATGGTTCTGGAAGCAATCAAACCACACCAATGTCTTAGAAGAAGCCAAGCAGGTCCCATCCCTTAACTCCTAAGGAATTTTCTGGCCGACAGATGTGGTGGACCAATCCTGAATAACATCCCTGTGTAAATGCAATCATGGGTGATCAGTGAGGTGAATAATAATTTGCAAAGCCCACAGCTTTTTTTTTTTTTTAATTTTTTTTTTTCAACGTTTATTTATTTTTGGGACAGAGAGAGACAGAGCATGAACGGGGGAGGGGCAGAGAGAGGGAGACACAGAATCGGAAACAGGCTCCAGGCTCCGAGCCATCAGCCCAGAGCCCGACGCGGGGCTCGAACTCACGGACCGCAAGATCGTGACCTGGCTGAAGTCGGACGCTTAACCGACTGCGCCCCCGAAGCCCACAGCTTTTAAGTTGGCCAGACCTGAGTTTGAGTTGTAACTTGAATCCCTTTTATTAGTTGGGTAATCTCCGGCAAGTTATCCTTCCTGAACCAGTACCATTTGTTATTATTAAAAAATTGTGTAAGTAATCAATTTCCATTATAAATGGTTCCAGGAATGTAGAAATACAGAAAATAGAAAATTCTCCTCTTACCACCTTCATCTTCCTTTATTTCCCCAAGCCTGCTCCCCTTGCCTGAGGCAATCACCATTGACAGCTGATATGTGACCTTTACAGCCTTTTAATGAGCAATTGTATTTTACATAATACATTATTCTGTAAATTGCTCCTTTTGCTGAAGGTCAGTATGGGTCTACCTCATTTATTTTTAGGATTGCTTAGTTTGTCATAATATGGATATACCCTAATTTATTTAACAACTTCCCTTTTGATGACTCATAGGCTGTCCTTCTTCCCTTCATTCCTCCCTCTCTTTTTTCCTCCCTCCTTTCCTTCCATCCTTCCTTCCTTCCCTCCCTTCTTTCTCCTTTGCCAATATAAACATTCTGTACTAAGCAGCAAACCTTTCTTTAGAATAGATTCTAACAGAGAATTAACTGAGTCAAAGGATATGTATATTTCAGATTTGGATTGACTCTGTACAACTGCCCTCTCAAACAACTCTACTAATTTATACTTGGGGAAAGTTATTTAATTTCTGGCCCTTTTCTTTCCTCCACTACAGAAATTAAAAACAGTAAAACCTACTACACAGGATGGGCGAGGTGATTAAATGAGAAAAACCAGTGTAAAAACAGCACTTGCAATGTAGATGGTTATCTGTATGCTTTAGAATCAGGTAGAAAAAAAGTTCTTTTTTTTTCTGTAACTTTAACTTCTAGCACTTGTGCAGACTGAGGATGGTCACAAGTCTCCTCATGGGATGTCTTCATATTTGATACATTACAGAGGGTTACTATTTAAAAGGTTATCCAAAACTTGGTGGTGTGAGTTTTTTATTGTTATGCTAGGACATCACTTAGTAAGCCTGTCTAAGGATCATTTGACCCTCAGCAAATGTAACTTTATTTAACTTACTATTTACTAAAGAATAGGGCCCAGACATTTCACAACACAAGTTAGAAGTTAATATGTAAGAAATGAGTAAGATAAAGAATCAGTTTTCTGCAAGAACAATGCAAATGATTTCTCGTCACTATTGAAATTAACCATGGAGATGATAGTTTATTGCCCTGTGATACTGATGAATTGACATCGATATTAATGAATTTTGTATCTAATTCAACACTTACATTTTTATTTTTTTTTTAATTTAAAAAAATTTTTTTTCAACGTTTATTTTTGGGACAGAGAGAGACAGAGCATGAACGGTAGAGGGGCAGAGAGAGAGGGAGACACAGAATCGGAAACAGGCTCCAGGCTCCGAGCCATCAGCCCAGAGCCCGACGCGGGGCTCGAACTCACGGACCGCGAGATCGTGACCTGGCTGAAGTCGGACGCTTAACTGACTGCGCCACCCAGGCGCCCCAACACTTACATTTTTAATGTTTATTTATTTGTTTATTTATTTTTGAGAGAGAGAGCGCACGCGTGTGCACAAGTGGGGGAGGGGCAGAGAGAGAGGGAGACACAGAGTCTGAAGCAGGCTCCAGGCTCTGAACTGTCAGCTAAGAGCCAGACACGGGGCTTGAACCCGTGAACCGTGAGCCCATGACCTAAGCCGAAGCTGGGTGCTCAACCAAGTGAGCTACCCAGGCACCCCTCTAATTCAACACTTTTATTCTAGTGTTTTCTTTTTTAAAGTTAATTCATTTATTTTGAAAGAGAGGGAGTGAGGGGCACAGAGAGAGAGAGAGCGAGGGAGAGAGAATCCCAAGCAGACTCCTCACTGTCAACGCAGAACCCCAAGTGCCGTTCGATCCGACAAACTGTGAGATCATGACCTGAGCCGAAATCAAGACTCGGGCGCTTAACTGACTAAGCCACCCAGGTGCCCCTGGTCTTTTTTTCTTTAATGGACTGTATATACACCCATTTCTTGTGTCTGCCTTGGAATCATTTGGTTGGTTCCCTCAGGAGTGAGCTAAGTGAAACTCTGACATATGCTCTCCGTATATGCCTTTTGGCACTTTGAGAATTACTTGTACATTTGAATGTACTCAAGATGACACCGGGCTACTATCTTCACTCCTGGCAGATGGGTCTCGTCTATGGGGCTTCCGTTCTTTTGTCTTCTTCTGAGTCCTCCCCGTTCTCCGTGGCTCTGGAGAGGAATCACACACAGGGCACAAGTCAGGAGAGAGGTTCTCCTGCATCACTCCCCCGGTCCTCAGCTTAGATTTCATCTCCTCTGGAAACCGACCATTATCCTTCTATCTGATCTCACGCCCCACAACCTCCCCCGGGCAATGTATTCACCCACTGTCCTGAAATTGCTTATTTACTCGTCTGTTTCTTTCTCGGTGACTTCCGTGGGAGCACAGACTCTATTTGGTTTGACTTTTTTTATCCTCGGCTTTCGGCACAGTGTCCAGCTGTAGGTACTCACCCAGTATTTTAACGAGTGAATCATGGGATGAGTATTAACCTCTTTGTATTTCAAGGGTAGCTACTGCTTCCTTACGTGTAATTTATTGTTCTAACAAGTGATGCCAATCTTTAGCTTGTGTGGTTCTCACAGCTCTTCCTTTGGGGGTTGTGGTGGTGCATGTTTGTGCATAACAACGCCTGCACCTTACATTCATCGCTTCTGGTCGCCTCTCTACTCTTTTCAGAGCACGGTTCCTTTAAGTCCAGGAGAAGCTGGTTTGCAGAGGAAGTCCGACCAGACACTGAGCAGAGTGAATGGCTGTGCCGATCTAGCCACACCTATTTCATATGTTTCTTTAGTGTCTTTCAGCTTGCCTATTCGTCCATCCCTGCCTGATTTGTTCTTAGATTTGCCCCCAAGACGCTGGTCTTGGCTTGTCCTAGTTTGAACTTGGTGTCTCTGGCGATTGACTCACGTTCTGACCTCCACCCATCCCCAATTCTGCTTTTCTACTCTTTGGCGTCTCCAAGCACCTGACCTCAGCTCAACCTGCCTCTGGCCTTGTTTCTCCTGCCTGACACCAACAGCTGGAAAGAACCCTGCCCTTCTATGAGGAGAGAGATGAGGCTCAGTGTGGTTTACCGGAAATAAAGCTTGCATTATGGGAGGGAACAAACAGGTACATAGTGTGGTAGAAGGGAGCCTTGGAACTTAGCATCGGCGTTGTTTTCACGATCCTTTTCTTCCGTTTCTGCTTTTGTTATGAAATATGTGTTTTGCCAATACGGAATGGAATATTCCAGAAGTAAGGTGGGGTGGGGGACCCTGGCTGCCTGTCAGTAATTAAAGTAAAACTGCTCTAGTTTTCATTTCTTTTCTAACTTCCTGCCTAAAGGAGGGAAAACTTTACAGTTTGGAAAAAATTTAGGCCGAGCGTGTTGAACTGGTGCTGAACGGAACTTCATTCCATATTATTCCATAATATTTTCACAGATACTTTAGAAGAATATGTTCAGAAGTTGTAGCAACTCTGGCTTTGGACAATTGGAAAATGGCCACTTTGAAACCGTGAAAGCTAGTTGGTAGCTTTTTATTAACATGGGGCTCAGCCCGGTTGTTCCTTAAACAAGAAGCCTCCAGAGGATGTATTTTGCAGAATGAGATCTGCTAACGAGACAGGAGAGCCTCTTCGTGCTTGCTTATAACCCTTTAAAAGTGGCTCTTTGCAAGTGCCCGGGTTTTGTTTTTGTTTTTGTTTTCAGTCTCCAGGTGAGAAATTATGGGAACTGTCACGCCAAATCAGCTGGTCGCCCTTATGTCATGGGATCCGGACCAGGAGAAGAAGGCTGGCCGGGCGGAGTGCGTGTGATCAGCGTGTGACAGGCCGTGCATCCAGCCTGCTGATGGCACCGGCTCTCCTGGCCCAAATAACCACAAGAAGGAACAGATTTCAGACAGGCAGTTTTACAGCGTCCCTGTGGTTACTTTGCCAACTTCCAGCCCCTTCTTTCTCTAGACTGAGCCAAAGAGACACGTAACCATTATCAAAATGTGCTGAATATATAGGTCACTCCGTTTCTTTTAGTTATCTTTAATCTGAGGTGTATCGATTTACCTTCCCACACCAATCCACTCAATTTACGTTTAGCTCAAGCTTTCAAATTAATTGCATCCTGAATCTAAAAAACAAAACGAAACAAAACAAAACAGTTTAGGGAGGTGAAGACTGTTAAAAGGGTGTTGTCTTTTCTTCTCTGTCGCTGGAAAGATTGAGATGACCGGCTTTTCCAGAGAGCCTTTAAAAGGTTTTGCGTTGTAGCCACGGCCAGTTGTGATATTTTCCCCAAACCCTCATCTGTAGCAGCGCACCTGCTGCGGATGTTTCACTTTCTGTGGTTTTTATTTAAAATTTCTCCATCACGTTTTACGAGAATCAAAAGGAATCCCTTCGGAGAGGGAGGTTTGGTCGTCTTTTTCACTGGCTGATTTCTCTCCCGTGTGGTTGTGCTTTCAGGGCTATACCACACTGTCCACACAGTAGTAAAAACCAGAGAGATGTGGGTCACCACAGGAGCGAGCTTGCTTGTCAAGGGACGCAGCTTTTTGGAGATGTAGGCTTTTCAGTGCTGATAACCAACCCTGTGGGAAATTCCTTCTGTGAGGAATGCATTTTGAAAATCTGCAGACCCAGATGTAGGGCCAGAATGGCACAATCACGACATTTCGAGGTGTAACTCTCTAAACCTTTTTTCTTGAGTCTCAGAATTTATTTCACTTGCTAATTTATTTTTAATTTTGTATTATTTTTCAGGGAGAGGAAGCATGAGTGGGGGAGATGGGCAGAGGAAGAGAGAGACAGAATCCTAAGCAGGTTCCACGCTCCATGCGGAGCCCAAAGTGGGGCTTGACCCACGACCCTGGGATCATGACCTGAGCCGGAATCAAGAGTCGGTTGCTTAGCCGACTGAGCCACCCAGGCGCCCCTCGCTTATTATTTTAAAAATAGAGTCTTGGGGCGCCTGGGTGGCGCAGTCGGTTAAGCGTCCGACTTCAGCCAGGTCACGATCTCGCGGTCCGGGAGTTCGAGCCCCGCGTCGGGCTCTGGGCTGATGGCTCGGAGCCTGGAGCCTGTTTCCGATTCTGTGTCTCCCTCTCTCTCTGCCCCTCCGCCGTTCATGCTCTGTCTCTCTCTGTCCCCCAAAAAATAAATAAACGTTGAAAAAAAAATTTTCAAAATAGAGTCTTCCCGTAGTCAGCAGCAATATATTATTCACTCAAAAATTTGTTAAGAGGGTAGATCTTGTTAAATGTTCCTGCCGCAATAAAGTTACAAAAAGTCTTCAAAATTTTTTATCTTTTCACTTTTATTAAACATTGGATGTATTCTGATTATTCTAGACAAACAATTTTGGAATAAACTGATTCCTCATCATTTCACTCTAAGGTCAGAACATTCAATTTTTTTTTTAAAGGTGAGACTATTCATAAAATAAGTTCCTAGAAGGGAGGGCGCCTGGCTGGTTCAGTGGGTGGAGCATGTGACTCTTGACCTCGGGGTTGTGAGTTCAAGTTCCACGTTGGGTGTAGAGACTACTTAAAAATAAAATCTTTAAAGAAAAGTTCCTAGAAGTAGAACTACTGAAACAAAATGTACATGCATTTATAATTTTTATAGAGACCACCAAATTACCCTCCCAAGGGGTTTTACCAGTTTATTGTTGTACCAGCAGTGCACGAGAAGGTCTGTTTGCTGATGGCCTTGGCAACAGCGTGTGTTACCAAACTCTGATTTTTGCCAAACTGATCGGTAAGAGTGATGTTTCAATATAGGGTTTTTTTGTTTTGTTCTGGTTTTTTGTTTTTAAGATTTTAAATAATCTCTACACCCAACGTGGGGCTCGAACCTATAACCCTGAGGTCAAGAGAAGCATTCTCTGACTGAGCCAGTCAGGCACCCCTCAGTGTAGTTTTAACTGGCATATGTATTTTATGAGTGAGGCTGAACATATTTTATGTCTTTTTTTTGAAGCATTTATTCATGTTTGAGAGAGAGAGCGAGCGAGCGAGTGAGCACACACGAGTGTGAGTAGGGGAAGGGCAGAGAGAGAAGGAGACACAGAATCTGAAGCAGGCTCCAGGCTCCGAGTCGTCAGCACAGAGCTGACGTGGCACTTGATCTCACGAAACGTGAGACCTCGGTTCGTGAGATCATGACCTGAGCCAAAGTTGGACATTTAACTGACCGAGCCATCCAGGCGCCCCATGAACACCTTTTATGTGTCTTAAAGCAATTTGCATTTTGTCTTTTGTAAACTGTCCATTCCTATATTTTGTCAATTCCTTTTATTGAGTTGTTGATTTTTTTAAACATTAATTTAACGTTAATATATAGGTGGTTCAAGGGAGTGGAATCAGGCAGGTGGAAAACCCCAGGGCACTCAGGGGGTGGTAGGTCAAAGGCAGAGAGCAGTTGGGAGTCAGGGAATCTCCAGGAGCTTCAGGGCAAGTTCCGAGGAGGCCGGGCTAGAAGTCAGCAGTCAGGTGAGCCAGCCGCTAGCAGATGGGACCACAGCCTGGATGACAGACGTGTGAACGCGGACAAAGACGGGGCAGCTCCAGACGGAAAGCTAGATCGACGCTCAGTTACTCCAACCAGGAAGCTTCAGCTGACACTTTCTACTAGAGGAGAAGCCAGTCGGAGGGCTTTGGTGGCAGTGGGGGACTCCGGGGAGCCAGCAGGCAGCCGCGGCGCTGGGGGGGAGAGGGCAGCCCGTGGGGCAGGTGTTCACCCACCCCATCCAGGGGCGTCTCGCTCTTTCCCGGCAGCGTGAGGAGTCTGTTTCTGGACAGGAAGGGTCTGGGGCTAAGCGGGTTTGCTTGAGCCCCGAGTGTCAGTGATAGCTCCAAGGAACGTCTCCGTCTCCTTGAGAGGTGGCAGGGGCCTTCATCAGGGGTGACAATGCCCCAAACTGGCTCAGTTTAGAAAAGGATTGGGGCAGATTCTTGGAGTATTCATTCATTATATTTTTATCTTGAAAAATTTCAAACTTACAGAAGAGTTTCAAGAAGAGTATGACAAACTCCTTTATGTTAAAAAAGATTTTCTTTGTTAGTATTGTTATTATTTTGTTTTATTTTTTTAGAGAGAGAGCATGAGCGGGGGGAAGGGCAGAGGGAGAGGAAGAGAGAGAAAGTGAAGCAGGCTTCATCCTCAGCATATCCACGCTCAGGCTCAATCTCACGACCCTGAGATCATGACCTGAGCCCAAATCAAGAGTCAGACGCTTTAACCGACTGGGCCACCCAAGCGCCCCTTTCTTCCTTTCTTATTGTAGATTGCTCCCCTCCCCCCGACGGAAGGGAGCAAAATGTCCACCTCGCCATTCTAGTGACTACACTGGCTCTTCTCCTTCAAACCCTGTCTCCATCTCCCATGGTTCTCCATCGGGTTCGGTGGCCCCAGTGGCTGGCTTTTATGAACTGCGTCAACCAGGTCCCCTTGCTTCTGACCCTTAGTTGGGTTCAACTAAAAGAAGGAATGGGCTGGAGACCACAGAGCGGAAGGAAACAGACTTGGAGGCATTATGCCTCCAGTCCCCTCCTTGTCACCCCGTAGGCTGGCAGTGGCCACATTCCTTTACTAAAAGTCACGGCTTCCCGCGCACAGCCCTTCCCTACAACTCGTTTCCAGCGACTGCTCTCCCTGTTCACCGAGTTGAGTTAGCAGCTTCCCAGCAGGACCAGCTGTGGATGCTTTGTCATCATTTGTCGGTTTCCCTCCACACTGTCAACACCTTCATATAAAAGTCCTTTCCTTAAACTCCCCAGAGTCACCTCTTTGGAGTAGCCCATCTGCTTCCCGCCAGGATCGTGAGTAACAGAGAGAACTTTAGTCAACTGAAGTTAGCCACTGATTTTTTTTTTTAATCTCCTTTGTCCACTGTTTTCGTATATCTTGGTTCTAAGTGTCTTGTTTCCTCATCTCCAAAGGGTCACATCCATAATACACTTCCCAGGGCGCCTGGTTGGCTCACGGCAGAGCATGTGACTCTTGATCTCGGGGTTGTAAGTTGGAGCCCCGTGTTGGATGTAGAGATTACTTAAAAATAAAATCTTAAAAAGTAATAATAATAATGATAATAATAATAATAATTAAGTTCCCAGCAGACCTATAAGTTCCTCTTCCCCGAGGAACTAGATATATCTTTCAAAATGTTGGAATTGCACCAGAGACAAAAGAAAAAATAGATAAAAATTAGACTTCATCAAAACTGCTGCAAAGAGTATCATCAAGAAAGTGAAAAGACAACCCACGGGACCGGAAACAATGGGAAAGGATATGAACAGACATTTCTCCAAAAGAGATATACAAATGGCTCGTAAGTACGTGAAAATATACTCGACATCATTAGCCTTTGGGATATGCACATCAAAGCCGCCATGAGATTACCACTTCATACCCACTAAGATGGTGATAATAAAAAGATAACAAGCGTTGGGGAGGATGTGGAGAAACCGGAACCCTCATGCACTGCCGGTGGAATGCAGAAAGGTGCCAGGCACTTTGACACTTCCTCAAAATGGTAACCATAGAGTTACCATAGGACCCAGCAATTCCCCTTCTGGGTATACATCCAAGACAAATGAAAATATGTGTTCACACAAACACCGGTACACAAATGTTCGTAGGGGCATTATTCATAATAGCCAGAAAGTAGAAACAACCCAGATGTCCACAACTAACGAATGGATACACAGAATGTGCTGTGTAATACACATGTCAACACAGACGAACCTTGAAGACAGGATAAGCAAAAAGGATTCAGTCACAAAAGGCCACATATCGTATGATTCCATTCATATGAAATGTCCAGAACAACCTAATCCATAGAGATAGAAAGTGGATTAGTGATTACCTTGGGAGTCTTGGGGGTAAATAGGGAGTAACTGCTAATAGATACAGGCTTTCTTTTTGGGGTGATGAAAAGTTCTAAAATTAACCGGATGATGGTCGCACATTTCTGTGAATATCCTCTACTCTGTCCTCCAATTACCTCCCCCCTTCTGAGTAACCCCTGGAAGCCTGAGAGGAGAGCAGATGATTCATCCCTAAACATAAATTCTGAAGGGTGTTGGAATTTATGAGCTTAAGAAAATCTCAGGGATCCTCTGAAACTTCCCCCAAATTAAGACTTGGAGGGCTTGCTTCTTTCTAGCACGCCTGGTATTTCCTAATTCTTCAAAGATCCAGCATGAAACAGAACTGATCACAAGCTTTTTTTTGCCAGAGTGTCTTCTGTTAGGATAAAAGAAAAACACCTTTTACCGACCTCCCACAGCATCTCATTAACATCCTGCCCCTCTTCTTTGTATTCATGATAACTGCTGTTATTACATGAACTTATGGCGACTTTAACAAAAGAGGAGTTCAGTAACTGAGCTCATATAGCGAAACTTGTTTATGCAAATAACATTCCTGAGCTAGCCTGGTGCTGTAGAAAGACGACACTACGACACTACGGGAAGCCAGGGGCCTCAGTAGTTATGTGACCTTGGGGAAATCACTCAGCACAGATAGCTCCAGAAAATCAGAGCCTCCGCCTAGAGTATCTCTGGGGAACTCCCAACTCAAGAAAAAAAAAAAAAATCTATCAACTTGAGCATTCATATCATCTACCTTTACCTAAAAATTGCAAATACTGTTGGGCAATGAAGCAGCAGGTTTGCCCTAAAATTATTATTGTCCACATCCCCCCGCATCTTCAGGATGAAAGATTTCCATGAAATCTTTTTATGGAAAATCCTAAAGCTCTACGCCGATCGAAATGCATTTGCACCCACAGAAATCGGAGTGGTGAGTGAACACAGGTGTGTGCACAGTAACTGATGAGGAACCAGGCTGTAAGGGACAGAAAGGTTCCACAGGGCCAGGACAGACATGTTTCCCTGACCGTCGTCGGCCAGGTGTGTCCCCAGCGATGGGACCCTAGAGTGTATACTTGAATCGCACTGGAATTCACCTGTTACTGAATTCACAGCTGTAATTCACCTGTTACTGGTAACAGCTGTCTCTGTCAGCTGTTACGTAAAAGACGCTATGCAACCATCCTGCCATGACGAAAGCTGTGGAATACTTTAAGTTTGGGGGCGGGGGTTAGATTTATCAGAGTTTTAGGGCGGGCTAAGCTAGAATACAGCAAAACCAGAGACAGCCAGAGACATTCCCAGAAACGTGTCCACAGCCTAATGAAAAGAAAAAATGGTATTATCACAACCCAAGGCTGGGGCAGTTGCCAGCTCAAGGACCTCGCGGAGACTCAACGGGAGCGACTTGGTGACCAACTGGATACGTACGGGCGAGAGCACAAGGCTCTAGAGTATCTCCAAGGTTCCTGGTTCTTCACATCATGAGGACGTTGATAGCCTTAACCAAAGAGGAAAGGAAAGGTACAGGACCGGTTGTCAGGAGGGAGGAAATTCGTTCCGTTTCCAAGCTGTAGATTAACAAGAGGCTCTGGCCTGCCTGATCCTCCCACCCGATTCATGTCCCATCGGAGCATCGGACTCCCATAGCTTTTGTGACTGAAGGTGTCCTGACATTTAACCTGGGAGCTTGGCTCTACTACTCCGCATTCAGAACCTGAGCTGTTCTCCTGTTCGTTAATATCAGGCTCTGCGGACCCTTACTCCCTGACCTCCGGATCTTCAATCTAAATGCGTCCTCAAGAGGTTGTTTGTATTCCAAGTAAAGCTCCTTTGGGCCGTACAACAGACACGTGCTGATCACCTGCTCCGTTTCAAGGTATCGTGGGGGGGGGGAGGGGGGAGGTGGCGTTCACAGACGCGAGGGGAAGGGAGTCCCGCCCTCAAGGAGTTCACAAGCTGATGGATGTTTTGATCAACTCTTTGAGATTCCCTGGGAAAGGCAGCTCTTCGAACCGCCCCCCGCCCCTCGCCTTTACTTGGTGGCTCTTCAAAAAGTAGGTCAAACAAACGCTGCGTGTTGAGGGACTTCTAAATGAGTATAGTGCGTCTTGGGTGCTCACATTCCACGGCATAATTACGCAGTCTTGAGCCTGCTGCCACACGCCCAGAGGGCAGAGTGGAGGGCCACCCGGCTGACGCTCGGGGCAGGGCTGTGCGGACAGGCCGAGCAAGCGTCATTCAGCCTCGGCTGGGAAAGAGGTGACCGAGGGGCGCCTGCGTGGCTCAGTCGGTTAAGCGTCAGGTCACGATCCGGCCCCTCTTGGGGTTCTGTGCTGATAGTGCAGAGCCTGGGGCCTGCTTCACATTCTTTGCCTCTCTCTCCCTCTCTCTCTGCCTCTCCCCTACTTGTGTTCTCTTTCTCTCTCTCTCTCAAAAATAAATAAACATAAAAAAAATTAAAAAAAAAAAAAGAAAAAGAAACACATGAAGGAAAGGCTGGGCGAAGAGACCCAGGACCGGCAACAAGGCATCCCCATGTTTGGGGGTCCACCGGTTCCAGCTGCAGACCGCACCCCCCCCCCCGGATGAAACTGTCCCTAAAAGGAGAGTGGATTGTGCAGTGGGGGAACATTGTTGCTCCTGTTTATGTAAAACAGGGAAGGGGATAGAATTCGTAGGCACGTAGAAGCTGCATGGATGGGGTCGCCTGGGTGGCTCAGTCTGTTAAGCAGCCAACTTCGGCTCAGGTCATAATCTCGCGGTTTGCGGGTTCGAGCCCCAAATCGGGCTCTGTGCTGACAGCCCGGAGTCTGCTTCGGATTCTGTGTCTCCCTCTCTCTCTCTCTGCCCCTCCCCAGCTTGCGCTCTGTGTCTCTCAAAAATAAATAAACATTTAAAATAAATAAATAAACATTAAAAAAAAAAAAAGAAAGAAAGAAACTGCATGGATGGATACACAGGAAGCTGTTAACCCTGGGAGCCAGAAATTATTCTGAGAGGCTGGGGGTCACAGTGGGACAGAGCCTACCTTTTCTTATATTTCCTTTTTGTTTTACTTGAATTCCTTTTATTTATTTATTTATTTATTTATTTATTTATTTATTTATTTTTTGGGACAGAGAGAAACAGAGCATGAACGGGGGAGGGGCAGAGAGAGAGGGAGACACAGAACCGGAAGTAGGCTCCAGGCTCCCAGCCATCAGCCCAGAGCCTGACGCGGGGCTCGAACTCACGGACCGCGAGATCGTGACCTGGCTGAAGTCGGACGCTTAACCGACTGCGCCACCCAGGCGCCCCTTGAATTCCTCTTTAAAAAAAATTTTTTTTTAAACATTTGTTTATTTTTGAGAGACAGAGAGAGACAGCGTGAGCAGAGGAGAGGCAGAGAAAGAGGGAGACACAGAATCTGAAGCAGGCTCCGGGCTCCGAGCCGTCAGCACAGAGACCGACAAGGGGCTCGAACCCACAGACTAGCGAGATCACGGCCTGAGCCGGAGTTGGACGCCCAACCGACTAAACCACCCAGGTGCCCCAATGTTCCATTTGCACTCTTAACGTACGTGTTATTACTTCTTCACTGAAAAAAAGCAAATAAGGATTCAAAAACTTAAAAATTAAGTAAATACATAGAGTTGCTGTAAGACCCAACAATTCCACTGCAAGGTGCCTACCCAGAAGACCGAGATCCGGGGCCCAACATTTGTGCAAACTTGTTCATAGCTGCACTATTCCCCAGAGCCAAAAGGTAAAACAACCCAAATGTCCATTGACAGAGGAATGAGAAACAAAATGAAGACTAGCCCTGGAACGGAATATTACACAGCCATGGAAAGGAATGAGGCACACACACACAGCCTACAACACAGACGAACCTTGAGAACGTGCTAAGTGAGAGGAGGCGGTCCCAAAAGATCCCATACGATATGATTCCATTTACATTTACTATACAGGATAGTGAATCCGGAGAGGCAGAACACGGACTGACGGTGGTCGAGGGCAGGTGGAGACAAGAAAGGGGAGCAACCACTTAATAGGTCTGGGGTCTCCTTCCGGGGATGACCGGAGTGCTTGGATATGGGGGCACCTGGGTGGCTCCGGCAGTTAAGCGCCTGACTCTTGATTTCTGCTCAGGTCACGATCTCAGGGTCGTAAGATCGAGTCCTGCGTCTGGCTCCATGCCCAGCTTGGGATTCATTCTCTCTCTCTCTCTCTCTCTCTCTGCCTCTCTCCCCAGCTCATGCTCTCTCTCTTTCTCTCCAAAAAAAAAAAAAAAAAAGTTGATTCTATGTTACAAGACTACCACCGCAGCAAAAGATAAATTACTTTTTTAAAAAAGTAAATACAAGTGGGAGGAAGGAGGAGGTAGCAGGACGGTCATGGGTCGCCCTGGCAACGGCAATCTGAATGTCGGCAGGTGCGGAACGGGAGCCCAAAACCCAGCCTGCCATGCATCAGCCTGGTGTATGGTCTAAAAGTAGTTTGTGCAAAATAGAGCGCAACGAGATTAACTCAAAATGCAAAATAATGATCGTGAAGCGTCTTACCCGTAAGCCGATCGCACAAAGAACTATTTCCATTTGTGTCTCGGCATAGTCTTGACAGCTCATTTCTTGGAACACACTGAATTGCTGTGCCCCTTCTCATCTCGGAAGCACATCGACTCGTAGGAGTAAACTCATTAGGTTTCTTGGCGTTGAGCGGGGCACCTGTCCAGCTTGAAAAGAGAATCACGGGGCGCCTGGGTGGCGCAGTCGGTTAAGCGTCCGACTTCAGCCAGGTCACGATCTCGCGGTCCGTGAGTTCGAGCCCCGCGTCGGGCTCTGGGCTGATGGCTCAGAGCCTGGAGCCTGTTTCCGATTCTGTGTCTCCCTCTCTCTCTGCCCCTCCCCCGTTCATGCTCTGTCTCTCTCTGTCCCAAAAATAAATAAACGTTGAAAAAAAAAAAAAAAAAAAAAAGAAAAGAGAATCACTCAGTTGTGGGTAGAACCAGCAGGGACCTGCCCTGCCAGCCAGGTGAGGGGGCGCCGGTGGGAGGGGACGTCGTGGCAGGAGCTATGTGGCCTGGCTCTCCCTCCCCAGGCCTGGCATCATCACCCTCTGGGCCTCCCGCTGGGGCCCCTGGGCCTTGGATGCCTCCAAAGTCTACTTCTGTCCAACGGACTCGAGAGCCTGTGTCCAGTCGATTTCCTAGAGCGTCAGGAAGCAGGTCCCGCTGGTCTCCACAAACCCTTTCCTGATCCACCTGCAGCCTCGAAAGCTACATCCTGCACCTTCACAGGCCGCTCCTACTCTGTCCTGAGCCCAGCGAAAGCCGCCATTAATGATTTCCCAGAGTCCTAGATTTCAGCACCCCCTGGGGTTCCGGCCCCCACCAACCATGTTACAACTTGGCAAGAGCTTTCGTCCAGGACGCATTCGGACGAAGTGTCTGTTGACGGGTCTAACGGGGTTTGGGGGCGCCTGGGTGGCTCAGCCGGTTGAACATCATGACCCTGAGATCAAGCCTCATGTCGGGCATGGAGCCCGCTTCAGATTCTGTCTCCCTCTCTCTGTGCCCTTCTCCTGCTCACGTGTGCGCATGCGTGAGCAGTCTCCCTTTCTCTAAAATAAAAAAGGAAGAACAAAAGAGGGAAAAAAAAGACAGGTGATTCCTCCATCTTGTCTTTTAACTGCCCCCCCTTCTCTCCCTGTGCCCAGGAACGCCTGTCCCCCATACCTTTGTGTGTGAAATTTGCTCTCACAAACCTCAACACAGATGCCACCTTCTTCTTTATGGTTTTTTTTTTTTAATTGAATTGAATTAAATTGCCATATAATGTTATATTAGTTTACGACAGAGCGATTTGGCAATTCTATCTCATTGTTTAACAGACTCTTGAGGCAGAACCATTTTCATTCACCTTCCTGCCTCTGCGGGACCCGCACAGAGAGCCCTGATTCCAGACAGCACCTCGGCTAATACTTGATGAACGTATGGATTGAGGATGAGGACTTATCTAGGCTTCTCGGGACCTGCTGGTCGGAAGGGTCCTCCTTATCTTTCCATTTTTATTTTTATTTTTAAAAAAAATTTTTTTTAATGTTTATTTGTTTTTGAGACAGAGAGAGACAGAGCATGAATGGGGGAGGGGCAGAGAGAGAGGGAGACACAGGTTCGGAAGCAGGCTCCAGGCTCCGAGCCATCAGCCCAGAGCCCGACGCGGGGCTCGAACTCACGGACGGCGAGATCGTGACCTGGCTGAAGTCGGACGCTCAACCGACTGAGCCACCCAGGCGCCCCTATCTTTCCATTTTTAACGTAGCCATTTTTATGCTCCTACTCAGTGGAGACTCTGTCCCCACAGGCGGGGGACCCTGTGGGTGGCCTAATTGGCATTACTCCCTTCTTCCTCTAACAGAGCCCTGATTTTGCTCAAAGCCTCCTCCATCCCCCACACAGACAAACACGGGGGTGGGGGTGGGGGTGGGGGGAAACTTGCCCCCGGCTAGAATAATTGAAGGGAAATGCATTTCCCCTCTCTAGGAACTGGTTTAAGAATGGACAGGGGACCAAGTTCTGGCCACAGAACCTTGAAGAGGGGTCGCTTGTGATGTCCAAGGGAGTCCTGCCTCCCTCTTTAGAGAGAAGCCCCAGTTATTCCTGGCAGCCACTTTATAACTAGGAGGAGAAGAACCAGCTCGACGATGGAGATGTCAGCGTGGACTGCAAAGCAGGGATTTGAAAAGAACTGGACCCTTGCTAACGTCACTGAGGGCGACCTGAATGAAGCCCGTCTTTATCTCTGAACTTCTCCTCCTGGGGACGAATGTATTTCCTTGTTTGGAAGGATCTTTGAGTGGGGTTTGCTGTTACTCCGTGTCTGAAAGCAGGCACACACGTTGACTTCTTCTGTTACAGAAGCCCAAAGGTTACTGAAGAGCCCTCTGAATGTTTACACTCGCCCCGGGCCCAGAATTGTAAGAATAATTTATACCAGAGAGACCCTGTCAAGCTTGAACATCGTAGATCATCTATGGCAGTTAGTCTCTGGGGGCTGAGGGTTTGCTCTCCGTTCATTCTAGGGTCCTGTTTATGCACTGCCTCTTGCCCCTTGCCCCTTACATTGGACCTTTTTTTTTTTTTTCCTAGTGTCTCCAAAATTGTAAAGATGTTTTCTTTTCTTTCCATACAAAAAAAACCCTTTGCTCGTTCAGGGTAAGAAGGAGCGTTAAGCCCTTAAGCTCCGAGCTAGGGCAGATCAACAACAGCATTTGCCAAAGCAAAGCCATATTTACCTAAGGAACCTTCTACGCAGCACCCTTAGCAGGACTTGATGCGTGTCAGAGGCAGGAAACAGAGCCATTTATGTCGTAAAGGGACAGGCCAGCTTCACAGTGAGATTTATTTTGCCTTTCTTTGCGATCTCCATGGGAAGTCAAACCCGCTCTTGTGTCCATTTCAGTCCACACAGTGATTGTTGGAGGCCTTCTGTAGGCAAGGGGAGAGGGCTAGGTATTGACACGTGTCCTGGTTACCTTATTTGTAATTTTCAAGCCCCTGGATTTCTGGGGAGAAAGATCTCATTTTCCTCCACCTATCTCATTAAGTAGGAATGGATAAAAACCTTTCACTGGAGTTTGAGGGGATGGGAGAGAACCCATTGGAAACAGAAGCAAGAACTGAAGGGCATTTCATTGGGGGCGCCTGTGGCTGAAGAATTAAAGAACTCATTAATAATTTTTAGGAGAGGGGTAGTATGAAGGGGCTTGGAGCCATGAAAAAAGGGAGAGAAACAACGGATTCAGAGCAGGGAAGAATATAGGAAGAGGACCGGAAGTTCAAGGCTCACCAGGGCACAGTGAAAGAAACCTCTTCAAACCTGAGTCACTTGTACAAGGCCACGGACAAACAGTACATTTATTGGTGGTTGCTTAAGTGGAAATATCCTGCAGGAGTTGTTGTTGTTTTTTTCTTTTTTTTTAAAGTCTGGTCAAAATAATGAGTGGTCCAAAAACTAGAAGCAGCAGATTTGTCTAGGTTATATTTATCCCAAGGCTGTGGTGTCCCGGTCAGTCAGACAATGAGCATTTTTACTGCCGAAACTCAAGCAGGTCTCTCTTTGCCCCTCCCCGACTTGCGCTCTGTCTCTCTCAAAAATAAATAAAAAAATTAAATCAAGCAGGAAGGGTCTGATCTCTTTCTGAAGTTCTACAGTTTCATGGAACTCATCTCTCAAGGGCCCCCGGGGGGCTCAGTCGGTTGAACTTCCGACTCTAGATTTCAGCTCAGTGCGAAGCCTGCTTGGGATTCTCTCTCTCTCTCTCTCTCTCTCTCTCTCTCTCTCTCTCACTCTCCCTCCCTCTCTGCCCCTCCCCCACTCATTCCCTCCCTCTCTCTCCTCCCCCCTCCCCCAACTTGTACGTGCACTCTGGCATAGCCAGATGAGGTCTCTGTCACTCCTTCTTTTGGATACTTTCATTTCACTGTTTTTCCCTTTGAACACCTTGAAAGTTGGTCCCGTTTTATGAGGTGCTCTTTCTTTACTTTTTCTCTGAGTTCAACTGTTTCCCTCATCCTTTTTGTCTCTCTCTGTCCAGAGTTTCTTTTTCACCGTGTTCTGTCAGAGTTGCTGCTGCTTGTTTAGTTATATGTAAGTCACGTTGAAACGTGTTACAATGTTTTTGTTTCCTCTGTTTAAAAAAATGTTCTATCGGTAAATTTGGACTCTCACTGTGTTCTTCTCATGGTAGCTTGGGATGGAGTCGGTCGGCCTGTTTCTATGCATGGGAGTGTCTTGGCACTTTCTCGATCAGCAGTAGTGCACGTGTCCAAGGCGTGAGTGAAGGGTTGAGTAGCTTACCAGGTTCCTTAGTCCAGGAAGTCTTGCTGTTGGTACAGCAAAGTGTGGGTTCTTTAATAAATGACTCCTGGGGCGCCTAAGTGGCTCAGTTGGTTGAGCATCCAACTTGGGCTCAGGTAATGATCTCACGGTTCGCGGGTTCAAGCACCATATTGGGCTTTGCGCTGACAGCACGGAGCCTGCTTCAGATTCTCCCTCTCCCTCTTTCTCTGCCCCTCCCCCGTGCATGCTCTCTCTCCCCAAAATAAACATTAAAAAAAAAAAAAGAGCCGACATCTTTAAAACAATAATTAAAAAAAAATAAATGACTCCTACATTTTGGTGCTGGGGAAGGTCAGTGTGTCTTTGATTATAGGACTCCTTTGTTTCTGCTGGACCTTTAATTTCCATTGCTGGTGTTCTTTGTTCACTGTTCAAAATGTGCCTCTCCCTTCCAAATCCTCCCTGAGGATGCTAACTTTTTCTAGGAATCTGTCTAAGTCACATGATAAGCTCTAAAGAAAGCCATAATACATTTCAAAGGATCAATATCCAACAGGATGTTTTCTAACCACATTGCAGTAAAATTAAAAAGGAATAACCAACGGATGGCTTAAAGAGGCCCACTTACTTGGAAAACAGCATGTTACTAAAGAAACATGGGGTTGAGAAGGACTTGGAAATCATAAAAATAAGGAATATGTAGAATTAGGCTACAGTGAAAACACTATTTGTCAAAGTTTGTGGGAAATCACCAAAGCAGAATTTAGAGGAAAATTTTTAGCTCAAAATCAGTTTACCAGGCAACATGGAAATTTAAACAAAATGAACCTACAAAGCGATCTTTTTAGGATTTTGGAGGTCAATGCAGTGGAGGAAACAGCAACACGAGGGCGATTAACGAAACGTGGTCCTTTGAAAAAATTAAGAAGATAGAACACGGGCAAGATTGATCAAGAAAACACAAAAGATGAAAAGAGACAAAGAATTAAAAGGAAGGCAGGAGTATCAGATTTTTCCTAACGAGTACTATAAACAACAGAATGCGGAACATTTAAAAACCTTTTTGAAAGAAACAAATTCCCAATATTGTCCTCATATCCTGGCAAGAGGGGCCCCTACCCTGACCCTGCTTTGGAGGGCCCAACTCTGCCCCTCTTCTGGCTCTGCCTCTCCCCAGATGGCCAGGGGTATCCAGAGACCAGAGGATGCGTCCACTGGAGCCTGTCCCCTCCTGCTAGACCAAGGAGGAGGGCTGCGGAGTTCTTGTCCAAGCTCTGTCTGAGTTTACTTCCAGGGCTAGAGTGGGCTCTTTCCCCCACACAGGCCTGTTCTCTCAAGGTGACCCAGGGATGGCTGTTTGTGGGACTGGAGAGGGAGTGTCCATACACAAGCATAGGAGGCCCTTTGAGGTTCAAGATGGCACAGGGGATGGGGAGAGGGGAAGGTTGGCTGCAAGTCAGGGGCCAGCTCTCCCTAACCACCCACACTACAGAGTGAAATTTAGGGACTTCAAGAATTCTAAACTTGCATTGGACCTAGGTTGCTATGAAGGCATAATTGTCAAGGTAGGGTGATAAGACTTACTTAATAATCTGTTAACATAATTTATAAATATTTGGACATATGGTATGTGGGTTTCCAATTGCGTTTTTGCCCCAGGCCCTGGGGCAAATGTTTGAGGTAGACCTATTTTAGCCTTTCAGATTTATGAGAATTCATACTTTGCTGGTAGGTATTAAGCTCTGGGGAACAGTTTGCCATGATTACAGAGTAGACCATTCACCACCAATAATTCCATTCCTAGATATATGCCCAGATAGATATATTCCTAGATATATGCAGTGGTATTCAGAGAGCCAGTTCTGCAGGAAGAAAAAAGAGCTTTAGTACATCAACTTTATCATGAAGCAAACTATTTAGTGTAGCTTAAATTTGTTTCACAGCAAGACTTTCTCGATGAAGGAAGCAAGACATTGATGTACCAGAGACAAACAGTTCTTGGACCGTGCTTTGAGGAGCGCTGCCCCGGAGAAAGTCTTGCCAACATGCCCCAAAAGTCACGTCCCAGAATGTTTACCAACAGCATTGTTTGTAATAGCAAGAATCTGGGAGCACCCTAAACGTTCAACAACAAGAGAATGGAAAACCAGATGGTGGTATGTTTACAGGATGGAACACAACACAACGATGAAAGTCAATGACTCAGAATTGCACTTTTCAATATGGATGAGTTTTATAGGCCTTGTACTGGTAGGGGAGGAAGACAGGCTGGGAAAAGATTACATGTCTCTGTAATACCACTTTATAGAGTTGAAAACATGCAGAAAACATTGCGTGTCGTTTAGGGATACGTGTATGAGTAGTCAAAGTGTAAGAATTCCAAGGGAAGGGTCAACAAGAAATCCAAGTGAACAGTGGCTTCGCGGGGGAGGGAGATTAGGAATCACCAGTCAAGTATGCTGGGTAGTGGGGATCAAGATTCTTGTTTTGTTATTTTGGGTCTTTCTGTCTGAAACATTTAAAAATACATTTAGGAAGTATTTCAATTTTAATTTCGGCTTAGCACTTTCTGTAAAACAGATACTTTATTTTCACGCATACAATCCAGCACTTACGCTCCTTGGTACTTATCCAAGTCAGCTGAAAACTTACGTCCACGCCAAAACCTGCACACGGATCTTTACAGCAGCTTTATTCACAACTGCCACAACTTGGAAGCAACCAACGTGTCCCTTGGGAAGTGAACGGATACATTCCCGTGGTATCTCAGACAATGGAATACGACTCAGTACCGAACAGAGGCGAGCTATCCAGCCATGAAAATACACGGAGGAAAAGTAAACGCGGGTTACTAAGTGAAACAAGTCAAAATGAAAAGCCTACGTATTGTATGATTTCAACTCTAGGACGTTCTGGAAAAGGCAAAACTATGGAGGCCGTGAAAAAGAGCAATCGTGGCCAGGGGTGAGGGCGACAGGCAGAACACAGGGTCTTTAGGGCAGTGAAACAATTTTGTGTGCTATTTTAAGGCTGGTTACATGTCATTACACATTTGTCCAAGCCAGAGAATGTACAACGTCAAGTGTGAATCCTAATGTAGGCTGGGGACTTTGGGTGATAATGATGTGTCAGTGTGGGTTCTCAGACTGTAACAAATGTCCCACTCTGGTGGGGATGTTGACGGTGGGGGGCTGTGTGCGTGGATGTTGACGGTGGGGGGCTGCGTGTATGGGAACTCTCTGTGCTTTCTGCTTATTTTGCTGTGAACCCAAAACTGCTCTAAAAACAAAGTTTGTTCATGAAAAAGGTATTTTAAAAATCCACATTCCTGTGCAGAAGTTCATTCTTTTTTCAAACCCAAATGCCTCAACCACAGAATAGAGATTATAACTCTGGAATGTTTCATGTGAACACAAAATCTATTTGGGAAAAAAAAATGTTAAGTTGCGCACGTCCCATTGTAATTTCGTGACTGCTAATTCTTGCCAGTATTTTCACTAAATTGTGAAAAGGTAAAATTTGGATGGTCACGACCTGGTTAAGGCAAAGTCTCCTTTTGTAATACTGAATCTAAACAGCTTTAAGGCTAAAAGAAGATAAAGAAGTCAAAAATACTGAAAAAAAGTAGCAAGCAAGCAAGCAAACAAGCATCCAACCAAAAGTGACCTGATGAATGTTCAGAAAATAACCCCGGAAACTTGACTGGTGATTGTTACGTGGCCAGGACTTGCCCGGCCTCTCCTGCTGGAGCCCCTGATGAGTCTCAGGGCCAGGCAGTGTCTGGAGTGGGGAGTGACCTTTCTCCTCTCTGTCGTGGCACAGAGATGGGAGTGACATTTGCATAGATGTCATCCTGTCACTCAAAAAATAAATAAATGTTAAAAAAAAATAAAAAAATAAGTTAATTAACATTTTATGCTTTTTTAATGTTTATTTTTTTCAAAAAAAATTTTTTAATGTTTATCTTTGAGAGAGAGAGAGAGAGAGAGAGCACAAATGGGGGAGGGGCAGAGAGAGAGGGAGACACAGAATCCGAACGAAGAAGACTCCAGCTCTGAGCTGTCGGCATAGAGCCTGATGTGGGGCTTGAACTCACGAACTCCTAGACCATGACCTGAGCCAAAGTCAGACGCTTAACCCACTGAGCCACCCAGGTGCCCCTAATTAACAATGTAAATAAAAGGTAATTTAAAAAATCTTATTATGCATGTAACACACACACACACATAAACACACACACACACACACATACATCTACATATACACAGCTGATGCTTGAACAACACGGAGGCTGAGGCATTGATGCCTTGTGCAGTCAAAAATCTGCATGTAACGTTTGACACTCTCAAAACTGTCAGCCAAAACCTTACCCATAATATAAATAGTAGACTAACATATTATTTTGTGTATGTACTATATTCTTACAGCAAAATAAGCTAGAGAAAAGAAAATATTAAGAAAATGGTAAGGCAGAGAAAATACATTTATTGTACTGCAGTGTATTTACTGAAAAAAAAACCTGCATCTGAGTAGACGTGCACCATTCAAATCCGTGTTGCTCAAGGGTCGATTGTATTTATATTCTTTTACTTTAAAAATTCAGAATAAAAAGGGGCTCAGTTGGTTAAGTGTCCGACTTCGGCTCAGGTCACGAGCTCGCGGTTCCTGAGTTCGAGCCCCGCGTCAGGCTCTGTGCTGACAGCTCGGAGCCTGGAGCCTGCTTCGGATTCTGTGTCTCCCTCTCTCTCTGTCCTTTCCCTGCTCATGCTGTCTCTCTGTGCCTCTCAAAAAATGAACAAATGCTAAAAAAAAAAAAAAAAAAAAAAAAAAAATCTTTAAAAATTGAGAATAATCTGAATTTTGGAAAAGTCTTAAAGAAGCCACAGTGGCATACAGAGACAACTACTGTTGAGATTGTGATGTATATTCCAGTGATTTAATTAGATTTTGATCAGATCTACTCCATATATGCCACCCACCCACTTGTAGGCCTCTTTCAAAAGATGGGATTGGGCAGCGATCATCTTTTCTCATCTTTTTACATTTTTTAAATTTCTCTTAGTTTTTAAAAGATTTATTTAAGTAATGTCTATACCCAAAGTGGGGCTCAAACCCATGACCCTGAGATCAAGTCTCCTGCTCCTCTGACCTAGCCAGCCATGCACCCCTTTCTTCATCTTTTTTTTCTTAACACACATGTCATTTCATTATCATTCGTATTCATAGTTCGAAGACGAATTTCATTGGTTCACATCAAAATACCCCTGGCCTAGAAGGTGTTTTCTTCTTTTCTTTGCTCTTTTGATGGGCTTTCCTTGACACTGGGAGCAGACCAATTATGGCTGCCCTCAGCTGAGCCCTTATTGGTGGGCAGATCTCTCTCTCTCTCTCTTGCTGACCCTTTAGTTCATGCAGCTGTTTTCAAGGGAAGGTCTTAAGCTATTCTGCCCTCTAATGACTGGCCCAGAAGATACTCTGAGCCTGTGGCATGTGTCGGTTTGGGGCGATATGCCACAGAGCGTGGGTGACTGGAAAGGGCCAATATCTGGAAAAAGGCAGGAAGTTAGATGACAAAGCCTGTCCATTGAACTGGACACGTGGGATCAAGACACATCCAGAGAGGGCTCATACTGGCTCCAAAAATGCATGCTTGGCAGCAGGGAGAGGCGTGGGGAGTCAGGCATGGCAAAGCCTGAGAGATGAGGTGAGAGGGGTCGAAGGTAAGCGCTGGGTCAGGGGCACCTGGGTGGCTCAGTCCATTAAGCATCCAGACTCCTGATTTCTGCTCAGGTCACGATCTCACAGTTCAGGAGTTCGAGCCCCACATTGGGCTCTGCGCGGATCGTGCAGAACCTACTTGGGATTCTGTCTCTCTCTCTCTCTCTTACTGCCCCTCCCTGCCTCTCTCTCTCTCTCAAAATAAATACAGAAACTTAAATAAATTATAAAAAAAATAAAGGTAAGCAATGGGTCCAAGTCTGGGTCTTTACAGAGAGGGACTAGGAAGGAAATCCGGAAGAGGCACAAGGCCCGTGTATGGAAGGCGCTTGGCCCCGCGCCCAAGGGCGACCGAGACGGAGGCTTGCTACTGACTTCCGTCCCGGGCAGGATCTCGTCTGGGAGTCGAGCCCTGGTTCCTGGCCAGAGAAGGACGCGGCACAGCACTACTCCTTCTACCTTAGTGGGTCCAAATACACAGTCTTTATGCTGGAAAATTTCAAGTCACCATGACTCAGGGGTTAAGCAAAAGACTACCGAGTGGGCGGCTTCGTGAGAACCATTTTCCCAGAGGAGATCCCCAGGCTCTTGAGGGCAAGCGAACGGGTCTCTGTTGTCTTCAACGTCCCTCAGCCCGGTGCCCAGACACACGGCTGACAGCCACACACCGTCAGCCCGGTGAACAGACGAATGGAGTCACTGTATGATTCCGGCTACAACAGCTGTCGGTCCATCTTAGAATCATAAACTTACCTTACGTCTTCTGCGGCAGTGTGACAGCCACCTGGCTCACCACGGCCAGAGACCCAAATGGCAGCTGCCCTCGCCCCCCGGGCGGAGGTCCCTCCGGTGCCTGTCCCCGTCGGGCAAGAGCTCTTCCCATTCCCATTCAGGACCTGGAGATCCCCAGGGCCACTTTTCAAGGCTGAGGCTTGTGAGCTCCCACTAGCCTCTTGGGAAGGTAATGACCTTTCCCAGAGGCTGCCAAGGAGGGCAACAATCCCCCACCAATAATTGAAATCGAGTCACCCCTCGGCCCAGGGGCAGCTGGAAGATTCAGAAACAGGACGGCGCCCCTCTCCTGACCACCAACCAGACTGGCATGCCTGCGAGTGAGGTCACGGCTAAGTACAAAATGCCTGCAGCGAACTGGAGGTGAAAGAGGGGCCGGTTGGGCGGGATAATGGGCAGGCTCGTGGGCCCTGTTACCCCCACCTGCTCCTGTCTTCTCAGATTAGAATCCTAATGCGAATTTACAGAAAGTCAGCTGGGGCTCATCCTCCATGGAATTCGGATCACGTTGCCTGCAGCGCCTAGAAACTCAAATAAACAGAAGGACTAATATTACTACTGAAAATGTAATTAAGGGCATTCATTGCAAAGTAATAATGAATTACCTCACCCTCACCATATGGCCAGAACTGATTAACACCTAGAGGAAATGATCCAAAACTGCTAAAATCAGAATTAATGGCTCGGATCCTAATGAGAAACTTTTTTTTTTTTTTTTTTTTTTTTTTAAAGAAAAAGTGGTTGGGGGTTTGCTAAACCAAGAGGAAAAAGTAAAATATTGGGACTTGCATCCTGAAAAGTCTCATTTAGATTAGGTAAGTTACGCTTTCCGTGTAGGATCACGTCACAGATGCAAAGATACCGTAAGATTTACACATTGGAATTGTCACTTAATCGAATGGTTTTTCCCTCCATTGCTGCTCTTATAATTTGAGGAATTAATGGAAGAATCTCCACCCGGACTGACAGTTTCATAAATCACCAGGGATGGGCTCAGCCTATCTACTGAAGATCTGTTTTTCCTACGTTACCGGTTGAAACACTGTTTGGCAGGAAGATCATGCACTGTGATTTAATCCCTTGGGATGGGTCAAAATGGTAGAAATGTTAGAATTTCCGGGAAGTGCCAAAAAGGTTAACATTATAAGAAAGGCAGACTCGTTACAAGGCAGTGTTGTTATGAAAGCGAGTTTGCAGACCCACCTTGGGGAATTATGGGATACCTAAGTCTGTTCCTGGAACCTGATTAGCGTCTGTGCCCTAGGGCCATCTGAAGAAACATAAAGAAGAGAATTTGGGGTGTTTTTTTCCCCTAGATTACTTTGTGTACTAACTGGGGAAAGTTTGACGGGCTCAACGTTGCCCTCAGGGAAAGCGAGGGGAGAATATTTTTTTCTATAAATGCTTCCGTGGATGGCAGGGGTCGTGATTGCCTATAGCAGGTAGGGCTGGAGCGCCAAGAACTTTCTGTGGAAGCCTGAACCTGCAGCTAACAACATTGACTCCAGTCTTGCCTTTTGGCTACTTGGTCTTTGGCCACCAGAGCCATGGACAAACCTCGTAGTTGTATTTCCCAAGCTGTTTCTAAAAAGGTTAACACCTTAGGTTGCAAGCACCTAACAGTTGGTCAAGACCAGTGGGTCCCAGAGGAGAGTTAAGTCAGAGAATTCCCAGGGTGGAAGACGTTATTCCTAAATACTCCTGGATTTGAGACAACTGGTCACCTAGTGGTGCAGCGAGCCAAGGTACAAGTCTAACTTGTTTTAATGACCCAAGTTGGATTCAGGGAGTATCTGGGCATTTCTGTGATTGGTACCTTGGCATTGAGATTTCCTCAGGTCATAACCGAGAGCGGGAACTGCCAAGACCTCTTAGGGAAAACTAAAAATCTCTGCTTCTCGAACGGAGATCTGGATTTCTCTTCCACTGCTGAATCTCTTTCCCCAGGGACACTGCCTCTCGCTCTTGAACCAGTTTTTACACTAGATGCTCTCCTCATTGCTGTGGCATGGGGTCTCATTACCGGGGCCCCATCTGGGCACATTATGAGGAACCCAAACCTGGTCGAGTCACGCAGCCCCTACCTGGAGGACTTTATCCTGAAACCCGCCAACAGAAAGATCCTGCCACCCTGTCACCTAAAATGCCTGAAAGTGTCAGTGTTGCGACAGATGGCCCAGCTCTCCGGGTAAGCCACAACGCCCCCACCAGGCCATTGATTCTGTTTGTGAAATTGAAATATCTGAACAATGACTGGTCTACTGGTGAGAAGTGTACCTTACGTCCCTTGAATTAATCAGATCTCGGTAGTCCTGGTAGAAACTGGGCAGTAAACCTCCTTGTTTACGGCATATGCGTGGGCTCCCCATGCTGTCCAGCCGTGAACACGCAGAGAACCGAGGCTGTGGGCAGGAGACAAGGTTGGAAGCAACTCTTCCAGCAGAAAACCAGACGCTCTGCTCGCACAGAGCACAGAAGGCCCCGAGGGAGCAGATCCCAAGACCGCTAATTGGAGGACTTGAGAAGGGCAACCAATGCTCTTTCTCTGTGAGAAAGTTTGGAAAGCTTTTGACTCTAAGAAAAGCGAAGACTGCCATTTAATTTTAAGGAACATGATCATTGGAACATTCTGGACTCCCAAATGACAAAGTTTTGTTGATGAAAGGGAGAGTTTGAGGTTTCCCTTTAAAGTAGAATGGGGAAGGGGCCCCTGGGTGACTCAGTCGGTTAAGCCTCTGACTCCCGCTCCCGCTCTCTCTCTCTCAAAAGTAAACGAACACTAAAAAAAATTTTTTTTATAAAAAAAAAATAGACTGGGGAAAACCAGGGTTGTAGTAAGTGTTGTTACCAACAGTAGATGGCTCTGGGATGGTGTGTGCTTCACTGTTACTCGAAGAGAGGTGTTTTTTTGCCTAAATTAGCAACTAGTTAATATTTATGCTGTAATTGTTTACAAGTTTTTTAACATTTATTTTTGAGAGACTGAGGGAGACAGAGTGTGAGTGGGGAGGGGCAGAGAGAGAGAGAGAGAGAGGGAGACACAGAATCCGAAGCAGGCTCCAGGCTCTGCGCTGTCAGCTCGGAGCCCTACACGGGGCTCGAACCTGAGAACCGTGAGATCATGACCTGAGCCGATGTCTGATGCTTAACTCACTGAGCCACCCAGGAGCCCCCATGCTGTCACCGTTTAGTAATACATTATTACAAGTTGATTTTCGCAGAAAGGCCCAATATGGTATTGCACGCTATAAAGAGAAATGCCGTTGTTGCCATTGGTGGCTATTTCGATTGAGCCCCATAAGCAGGTGCCAGAGTTCACCGGGTATCCAAAGTCCACAGATGAACTCAGCATATCGTGGCTGAACTATTTAAAGTCAAACTGAAACACACTTAGGAGCAGCCCTCACTTTTTATCACCGGAAACACTTCCTCTTCTCATCGATGGGGTCGCGAGACCTTTGATCTTTGTCTTGCGAGAAATATGACAAAGGTTTACGGTCACTTGCTTCTCCTGATGAACTTAATGTACCAAGTCTAGGAATTGTTGCAGAAGCAAGGCGCAGCAGTCCCTAGGATCGTGACCCCTGGCTGGGAACTCCCCTCCAAACGGACGGACAAAGCTTCAAGAGCCACTTCGGGACCTTTCCTTATGGGATTGCTCGCTGTATTGGAGGACAGTGGCCTTGCTGCCTCCTCCCCCTCTCCCTCCCATTCTCCCAACTGGAGGCCTTTTCCACCCTCAGCATTGCCTCAACATGACCACAGCAGTAACCCCTGCCCAGAACATTGTCACTGTCCCTGAAAGAACCGATAGCTAATATTTCTTGAGCTCGTAAGTGCTAAGCGATTCGAGTGAATTATTCCCCCCCACCCCCAACAAACTATCCACAACTTCAGCTAGACCATTCCAGACGCATAACTTATAGCTTGTTCTTTGGGTAACATGGCTTCCTCGTGGAGCGGCTGATCCCATAGCTTTGGAGGAAAGGAAAGACATATAAGCCCAATCTTCATCGGGAGAAAAGGAACCAGGCTTGCCTTGGCTAAGCCCGATGTGGCCTGAAATGTTGTGCCCCATTCGTGGTGTTGGTTCAGGCTGAATAAGTCAGATGTTGGGAAATCTAAAGTTTGCGGATGAATGTCTTGGAATCCTATGGCCAGATCACACCGTCGGCAGGACTTGAATTTTCCCTGAAAGGAGTGGCTGTTCCCGCCACCAGTTCATCCTGGGAAGAGGTTAATCCTGGGACAGGGAATGGGTGGGCCCTGCCCCGGAAGACGGCAGAAACTGCCTCTCCCTGGGCCTCACGGGGCTGAGTCCAATGCATGTGGACTGATCTGCGCCTCTAAGTTCTGAAAGCAGCCACTTGTAGAACGAAGTTTTAAAGGATTGCCCTACTGCAGCTCCCTTCTATTATCCCCAAGAGTGGTGGACATCTGTTGTTTTGCCTTCTCAATATTCATTTTACCCTTTTCCGGGGACAGCACCTTCTATTTTCTGCAGGCAGTTGGGTTCCCCGCATATTCCATGGGTCTCAGCCAGGGCTGCCCCCATCCCCCCCAGCTTTAGGGCTGTGCATGTGACACAGGTCTGGTCAGTGAGAGTGCTGTGCCTCCCTGGCCACAGTGATTGGCTCCTGGCTGAGCATATGACCCACGTTGGGCCAATCAGAGCCAGCCTTAGAATTTACCGGCTCAAGTGTGGAAAAGTCATCCTCTTAAAACTGGGGTGAACAAGTCTGGAGCTGCTGGGGGCCTCCCATGGGAGATTAAAGTGTACAGGACAAAACAGTCTAGAAGGGAAGTTTGAATCCTGAGGACATTTTGGAGCCTCTGAATATAGCCACGCCCAAACTAAGAATATGCCTGCAGTGTTTCAGTTCTGTGAAGCAATAAATTCCTTTTTTGGATGCGGGTTTTTTTTTTTCTTTTTCACTTTTTTCAAAAAATGTTTATTAATTTTTGAGAGAGATAAAGTGTGAGTAGAGGAGGGGCAGAGAGGGAGGGAGACACAGAATTTGAAGCAGGTTCCAGGCTCTGAGCTGTCAGCACAGAGCCTAGTCGCGGGGCTCGAACTCATGAACTATGAGATCATGGCCTGAGCCAAAGTCGGATGCTTAACTGACTCAGCCACCCAGGTCCCTCTGGATTGTCAGTTTTAATCGGAGCTTCTGTCCTTTGTTCCTGAAGATATCTTGTTAAATGTATAAGCCACGTCTCATCCATCACTGTGGGATGTTCAGGAAGGTCTGTGTCCACCCTGGGAGTAAAGTGCATAGTGGGAGAACAGCCACAGCTTAGGGGAGCAGGTACAGACTCGACAGGAAGTAATCTGCAGGGAAGTAGGAGACAGTAATCCCAAGTCAGATTGCTAGTGAAGGAAGCAAGCTTCAAACTGGATAGATTGGTGGGGGCATGTTATTGTTCTTTGCAGTTTTCAAAATACCTATAGAAGGAAACCTAGTAAAAGGCCTTAGGTATTATAATAATTTGGGCATTAGAAGCTAATGTTGGGGCGCCTAGGTGGCTCGTGGGTTAAGCGTCTGGCCCTTGATGTCGGCTCAGGTCACGAGCTCACAGGTAGAGAGATCAAGCCCAGTGTCGGGCTCCACACTGACAGCGAGGAACCTGATTGGGATTCTCACTCTCCCTCTCTCCCTGCCCCCGCCCCCTCCCCCCGCCTTGATCACCCTCTCTCTAAGTAAATAAATAAATAAGCTTTGCGCAGTGGCAGTATCGTAGCCAATGAGGTTTATCCGAGGCGCGATTATTGCTAAATAAATAAATAAATAAATACTTTTAAAATTTCTTAAAAAAAAAAGCTAAAGTTATCTAATTGTCATTGTAGATATCCAAGCAGTGAGGCCAGGCGACATTTCGATTACACAGCAAAGTGTTTTACATTTTGCCAGGGAGGAACAAACTGGGGACAGGCAGGAAAATAAAAGTCCCAAGTTTCCTCAAGGAGTTTCAGATTGGCGACAAGTCCCAAGTCCATAAAATATACTGTTGGAATAATCCACACATGCAAACTCCCTAGGAGGGATCATTCGAAATACTTAGAGGCAAGATCTGGCCATGTGAGGGTTTCAGCTCTCCGTTTTGATTTCTTACTCTTACCTTGTGAACCTGGACCACCTCAGAATGATCACAGCGGAGAGGCAGCGGGACCCGTGAGCCTTGTCATCATGGTAGGTGCTTTGGGAGTGACGAGGTCCCGGCTGCAGCGAGAGATGTAGAGAGATGTAGCTAAAGACATGATGGCTTCTTGGTCTTTTCTTCCTGTTATCACTTCCTATCTTTTGTCTAGGCATCCTTTCTGCTTGCCATGAAAATGACAGTGAAAGAAAGTTCAAAAACGCTTCCCTTTGAAGTATAGATCAAAGGGAGTGAGCCTTGTTGGCCTTGGGCACAACATGCAACGGTCCCGCCCGGGGTGAAGAGGTTTTCTGCACACTGTGAGAGTGGTACTTACCAGCCCGGGGCCCCAGGGGCTTCCGCAAGATATACCTGGTTCTGTAGGGAGAAACCAAAGGATGGAGAAGGAAAGAGGAAAGGAGATAAGGAGGTGGGAACCTTCGGGTGCTTATCCAAGGGAGGCTGCCTTTTTACACATTCAAAGTATTCCCTACAAGAAGTGTTAGCATTGTACTGTGACTGGCTATATTCCAGGTATGATAGTCTTTGTGATACATAGACGCCTTCAGACAGTATGAGGCATAATAGCAGAATTACACTGATATGTTTTATTTCTTTGTATTAGCAAAGCCAAAGAATGGTGGCCAATGAAATGCATAAAACTAATAAGGGGGAAAGAGGATAGAATGGGGACTAAGTTCAAGCCATATTAGCACACACCAGGCCTTAAATCAGGAGGTCACACGAAAAGGTTTTACTGGCAAGATGAAGTGAAACCTAAGGACTTTAGGAAGTCCCTATTATCTAAAAAAATATGGGTCATTTGGGGAAAGGAATTAAGTTTCAAGAAACTGAAACTTATGTGATTGCTTAAAACCCAGCTGAAGGACCCGAGGGGAGGAAAGTCCGTTGACCTGGCAAATAAGTGATGGTTTCAGTGGGTTCCATGTGAAGAGCGCATTTTGTTAGGCTCTCCTCAGAGCTTTGCCCCTAATGGTCTGGAGTTCCTTTGGAAACAACCATAGCCGCTCAAAAGTCACTGTTTGCTTAGGAAGGTATTTGGGGGGGGGGGAGGAGAGATGATAAAGAAACAATTCACATTTTATTTGCTTATTTTGAGAGAGAGAGAGAGCGCAGGAGAGGGGAGAGAGAAAATCCCAAGCAGGATCCACATTGTTAGCGTGGAGCCCGACGCGGGGCTCGAACTCACAGACCATGAGATCACGACCTGAGCCGATATCAAGAGTCAGAGGCTTAACCGACTGAGCCACCCAGGTGCCCCTAAAGTTCACATTTTAAAGATAATGTTTACAAGGTGCGGTGAAAATCTTTGAATTTTTTGAGTATATTTTCTGATTTTGGCGCGATGGAAACATTGAAGACAATTTGATCTGCTAAATGTATAATTACGATTGATCAGAATTACAAAAATGACTGATGAGCTCGGGGAGCATTTGCCTTCTCTGGGAGGCACTGTCAGTGCTGCGCTCTGAGCCTCCCCTCTGAGCCCTTTACCATTTTCAGGCACGCTGTGCCCGGTGATTTTCTCTCTGACCAGGAGAGGGGACCTGCCTACGGGACAGTGCCGTCAAGCTGTCAGTGTTGCACGGGTTCCAGAGCAAGAGAGGGAGCCATGCAGCAGTCCAGGTTGCAGAACATATGGCTAGAAGGTCCCATGACACCAGAGGGAACTTTGGTAGATAAAGACACAGCCCCTGACGAGCCCCGATCAGAGAGTCCTTGTGCAGACACCTTTGGGATGGAAGCCAGGCCATGCCACCAGTAGAAGAAAACCATCCACCATTGGAAGAACCAACCCCCCCCCCCCCCCCGCCATCCCTGGTGCTGTTGGGCACCGAGCGTTTGACAAAGAGATATCAACTGATACGTGGTCAGAGTTGCCTATGATGAATGGGGTGCCGGGGGCTGTCAGACTCACCAAGTCATAAACAGAGGTTCATGACCAAATGAAAGCGGTGCCCAGGACTGAGCCTGAGCATGTCTAGGGGGCATGATTAAGTTCCACAAAAAGTGGGTCCAGACCCCATCACTTACTGACCACTCTGGCATTCATTCTTCTCCCAAGCTTATACCTATGGCCTCATAGGGGCTCCCTAGGGCCAACTGATGAAGGACAAAAATCTGGGCCTGGTTCACGCGGAAGGTTGTCTTCAGATCTTGGGGCAAGTCCAAAATGGACTCTCGCTGCGATACGACATTGCTCAGAAATGGCCCTGGAATTTGGGGTGAGCGGAAATGCCTTCCACACAGAGAGCTTCTGCCTGATGGGGAGAGACAAGTAAGGACCCGCACGGATCCCTGAGCAGCAGTGGAGGGACGTCTGGTGGGTCAGGGCCCTGGAAGGAGTCCTCTGCCCGGAGGTTCGGGGCAGAGGCGTGTGGGTGCGAGGGATCCAACGTGGGAGGGTCTGGGTGCCGTATGTTGGTCCTCACCAGAGAGCGCCCACTACAGAGGAGGCACAAATGACCAGGCAAATAACGTGCCTCAGGCTGCAGGTGTCAGCCGGCCCCAGTCCTCAGCCACCCGTGTTCAGGGCTGGCGAATGGAATAGCTTTGGTGGCAGAGGCTGAGGCTACGTATGGGCCCCACATGGAACCGCATATCTCACCAAGGCTAATTTAGCTACCGAGCTGCTTGCTAGCGGCAGAGGCTAATCCCGGGCTCCGGGTCTGCTAAAATCCCTTGAAGAGACCAGTTAGCCACTTGGTGGCAAGTTGATTAGACACTCTCCACCCTGGAAGTATGTGGCAGTGATTTCTTTGCGACCAGGACCGGCATATCCCCCGGGTATAATTTTCTGCCCTCAGTGTCTCAGTCACCACCACTAGCCGAGGACACACAGAAACGCCCAGAATACTGCTACGGGGTCTTGTGAAACATTGCCTCGCACCAAGAGCCCTCTTTACAGCTAAGGAGGTGCGACAGTGGTCCCCAGGACTCCACTTGGCAGGCTCTCCCGTGTCACAAGCCTCTTTCCCAACCTCTTTTCCCCAGTCATCCAGTCTTTGTCCTTCCAAGGTCCTGGCCACCCCACCAAGTCCATGTGTCGTCTCATCTTCCTCTCAGGGTACTTTCCTCTTCACACAGGATGGAAAGCTGCATCTGCTGTGTGGATTTCTCCCCACCACTGATTTTCAGGGTCACGCCTCGGGTAGGTCGTAGAACAGTAGCGGTCTGTTTTCAGCTAACTGAGGCATGAATCAGGTCCAGCTCCCGACCCGAAAGAACATTAGAGCATCCTCTGAAAAACACAGTGAAGGCATCAGCTTGGAGATGAGCCCCTGTGCAGCTCGAGTGCCTCAGGGTGCAGTATAGACCTTGGGACCAACAGCCGTCACATGCGCGCTGTCCCTGGGAACCCAAGGTACGAGTGGCCCCCCTCGCCATCACTCTTGGTGACACACTTGGGATCATTTGTGCTTCCTGCCCTTGCAACTTTGCGTCTGGTGGGATGGTGAGGGTTTGGAGAGAGGATGCTCTCTAGCAGGACGGAATAACATTTCCCGTCTACCTAAAGCTGTGAGTGCCGCCTGGTCGAGGTCCTTTCGGTCTCCTCCCGACGGCGGACCGGCAGGCAAAGAGGGAGTTAATACAGTGACAGGCTATCATGAGGAGGTCCGCTTATTGCCACATAGCGGGGGCAGAGAGGAGTATGTCACGCTCTGGGACATCTCTTCGTGCTCTAGATTTTGAATTGCGAATAGGCAATTATAGCAACTATGGTGGGACAAGGGGCTCAGACTCCTCGGAGGTGAGGGTCTGGGGCACCTCATCAGCCAATAATGGCCTAGAATGAGGGGAATCTCAAAGGGGGAGTAGACGAGGGAGATCAAAGTCTATTACAGCCTGAGGACCAACCAGCCGGAGGTCCCCAACCGTTTTCTTGGAACTGTGACCCGAAGCTAAGGAGGTGCGAGTGGAGTGACCTTGGGAGAGGCATGGATGGCTCTGAGTGGTGACCCACCCACGTGCCCTCAGATCCCTTTACCATTTTGGCGTGCTCTGGTTCCTGGCAGGCTTTCACTCTCAAGGGGTAGGACCCAATCTCTGCTGGAGGGCTGCCCTCAGGCCGCCAAATCGGGAAGCGTCTGAGAATTTCCATTTTGCTAGGTGCAGGCCTGGATACAGTATTCCGGCTTTTTGGCTGTGAATTAGGACAATTAAAAAATTTTAAGTATTTATATTTGAGAGAGAGAGAGAGAGAGAGAGAGAGAGAGAGAGAGAGACAGCATGAGCAAGCAGGGGCGGGGCAGGAAGAGAGGAAGACAGAATCCGAATCAGGCTCCAGGCTCTAAGCCATCAGCGCGGAGCCTGATGCGGGGCTCGAACTCACGAGCTGCGAGGTCATGACCTGAGCCGAGGTCGGATGCTTAACCCACTGAGCCGCCCAGGAACCCCTAATTAGGACAATTTAGGAGCGTGACCTGTGGCACTGCTGTGTGGGACTGAGTCAAAGTTGCCCTACCTGGCACTTTGCAGGCCTGTCACATGGCCTTCTTTTTCTGCTCCTGATTCCCCAGTTCCCCCACCAAAGTTTTCCCTCATAAATCACGTTTACATGAATTTTTGTCAAGGAATGTGCTATTGGTGAACCCAACCGAAGACATTTTCTTAGGTGCTGGAAGTATTTGAGAGACGCATTTATTAGACTTTGAAAAGTCTAAGGGAATTTAATTTTCTAAGTAATGTTAAATGCATAAGGATGATTTGGTCAGATGAGTTCACTGAAACACTAACAAAGGAACAAATCAAAGCGACTGCTGTTTTTTATATAAAATTTGTTAGATTTCCAAACGAAATAGCAAGATTTAGAAATTGAGCTTAAAGCTTTATTTTGTTTATTTTTATTTTTATTTTTTTTGAGGGAGAGAGAGTCAGAGCACAAGTGGGGCAGGGGCACAGAGGAAGGGAGACACAGAATCCGAAGCAGGCTACAGGCTCCGAGCTGTCAGCACAGAGCCCGATGCGGGGCTCAAACTCACGGACTGTGAGATCATGACGTGAGCCGAAGTCAGATGCTTAACCGACTGAGCCACCCAGGGGCCCTTAGTGAGCTTAAAGCTTTAAAAGACATTAGGTTTCCAATTTATAACTCTAATACATTTAACTTGAGAAAAAATATTGTTAGGAATTCCTTCCCAGGCTGGAGAGTCCTTTCTGGGCTGGAGAAGCTCATTTCTTTTTCTTTTCTTTTCTTTTCTTAATTTTAATTTTTCTTTTACATTTATTTATTTTTGAGAGAGAGCACGTGCTCGTGCGTGCACAAGTGGGAGAGGGGCAGAGAGAGAATGAGACACAGAATTCGAAGCAGGCTCCAGGTTCTGCTTAAAGATTGAGCCACCCAGGCACCCCTGACTACACTTTAAAGAAAATAAGCACTGAATGGATAAACTCAAGGCTTACCTTTATGTTTATAAATATCCGTAGCTCTCTCCTTCATTGTAAATGTGAGTTATCAAATGTATCCAGCTAGGTATGTAAAAAAACTCAAGTCAATATCAAAATGTCAACTCCGAACTAAAAATTAGAAACACTCATAAATTATCTCAGCTACTCATTTACCCAACTAGACAACTAATTACAATTATGCTCATCAATGCATACAAAATAAGTAGTTCCACATAAAAATGAATCTATAAAAAGATACATCAATAATCATAAATGCAGTCTATCATTACACCCCCAGTTTGGTAATCTACAATTTTAAAATCTGAAATCTCACCTTGAAATTAAAAGGTGGGATCAATGCAGTCTAGCGTCTAGTTGCAGCATTTTTTTTTAATGTTTATTTACTTATTTTTGAGACACAGAGAACAAGCAGGGGAGAGGCAGAGAGAGAGGGAGACAGCAGACAATCCCAAGCAAGTCTGTCCTGCCAGCGCAGAGCCCCCGACTGGGGGGCTTGAACCTGTAGAACAGCGAGCTCATGACCTGAGCCGAAATCAAGAGTCAGATGCTTAACCGGCTGAGCCACCCAGGAGCCCCAATGCCATCTAGCTAAATATATTCTTAGGTGTGTCTGTGTTTGTAAGCACAGCGTTCAGTCTTGCTGAAGAGAATGGGGACAGAATTCAGAAAACGAAGTGGGGCAATATTTATTTTATTCTAATAAAAGGTAGTGGAAATTTTATCTGCATTTTCCTAACTGTAGGAAACAGAATAAAGCACTGCTTTAGGAGACGCAAGGTTGTCGACAAGAATTTCGAGCTTCACCGCTTTTCGTTGGTAAATTTGTTTTGCTGTCTGATCGTGATGACAGCTTTCTCAGCGTGAAGCAGAACTACTCTTTATTTACTCGGGTGTTTGATTTTATAACAAAGTGGGGGCTGGATACGAATATTCTTACAGGCTCCGCTTCCTCCGGGGAGGCGAAGAAGAATGAATTACAGGCAGAAACACTGACAGGGAAAACACTGAAAATACAAATTTTATTTAAATTATTTGATAGTTATACTGGTCAAGATTTAAAGGGACCTTAAAAAAATCAGACGTTCAAATTTGTTCCTCAGTGCCTCAATTTTTAAACATTTTGCTAAAAAAAGTTTTTTAAGTTTATTTTTGAGAGATGGAGACAGAGCACGAGCAGGGGAGGGGCAGAGAGAGAGGGGGACACAGAATCCAAAGCGGGCTCCAGGCTCTGAGCTGTCAGCACAGAGCCCGACGTGGGGCTCGAACTCACGAACTGTGAGATCATGACCTGAGCTGAAGTCGGAGGCTCAACAGACTGAGCCACCCAGGTGCCCCATCAGTGCCTCAATTTTTAGGCGAAGGGTGCCAACAGTTTTTTTCTACACCAAACCGTGCATGTTGTATGTGTTAAGTTGTTTTTATATAGTCACTCAGAAATATTGTAAAAACAGACCAAGTAAGCACACGAATGGAACCATAATTATAATGTAATTACACATACGAAGCCCTATTTGAAATATTTCGGAAACAAATGATCTCTTTCACATACAAAAAACTTTTCGACGAGACTTAAGTATGCTTTAAACCACGAATAGACCTAAGTCCTACATTAAGGACGTTTATTTTATGTACTTCCTATAGCAAGTAATAAAAAAGAAAATATCTGAGTGGTTTGAGAATGAAAAGAACGGGAAGGTAGGTGTGGAACAGTGATCTTCCGCCCAGAGAGGCGAAACCCAGAGTCTGCAGAAGACGAGTCCAAGGAAAGTGTCCAAATGTATTTAGCAGACCTCGCTAAAACGAAAAAGCAATGCTATGAATATACTACGGGTTCTCTTTCAGAAATGTTTTTATGCCCTTTTTGTAATGCCTTGATGCTAGTTCAGCTGGTTGCTGTCCCTCAAACAGTGACTTGTTTTCACGGGTCAGACACGGATGCACAAAGGTATGGAAAACCTCGCCCCAGTTGCTTTGGTTTTGTGCTGGTTTCTCTTTTAGCTTAACCTCACCTAGGGATCATGGCAACGTTCTTCTCCATTTTATTTTATTTTTATTTTTTAAATGTTTATTTTTGAGAGAGAGAGAGACACACAGCGTGAGCGGAGGAAGGCAGAGAGAGAGGGAGACACAGAATCCGAAGCAGGCTCCGGGCTCCGAGCTGTCAGCACAGGGCCCGACGTGGGGCTCGAACTCACAAACCGTGAGATCATGACCTGAGCCCAAGTCTGTCGCTCAACCGACTGAGCCACCCAGGAGCCCCGCGGCTCTATTTCTTTGGCTTTATATTTAATACTGCTTTTCTAATGTATTGAGCATTAATGTAATGTATCAGTCTTCTTGACTTACATATTGTCATGTACTTTAGTTCTTTTTTCTCACTAGACATTTTTTTTTTAAGTTTATTTATTTATTTTGAGAGAGAGTGTGTGCACAAGTGGGGAAGGGACAGAGAGAGAGAAAGGGAGAGACAGAATCCCAAGCAGGCTCTGCACCACCAGCACGGAGCCCGATGCGGGGCTTGAACTCACAAACCGCGAGATCATGACCTGAGCCAAAGTCACGCACTTAACAGACTGAGCCACCCAGGCGCCCCTGGACATTGTTGCTACTAATTTACAGAGAGTTACGGAGTCCATATTCGCATTAGTCTGCAGATTTATCTCTTTCTTTGTTCTTCGCATCTTCTTCTATTTCAGACAATCCCATCTTGAATCGCTTTACCTCTACCTGGCGTACATCCGTTAGTAATCTACTAGGTGAGTCTGGGGAAAGGTGAATCCTGATGGTTGAGCTAATTAGGACACACCACCAGATACAGAAACTGAATAAGGACCCTGAGTTCTAGATGACGCACTATTTCTAAACTTTGAGAGACAGACAGAGAGACAGAGAAAGCACACGCAAGTGCCTGTGGGGGAGGGGCAGAGAGAGAGGGGGAGAGAGAGAATCCCAAGCAGGCTCTGCGCTAGCAGCCTGAACCACCCAGGCACCCTGTAGATGATGTACTATTTATTTCTTACTCCACCCAAGGCTGGAGTAACCGTCTCTACAGTTTGCATTTTTCCAGAATCTCAGACAGCATGACCCTGGGATAGCTGGCGAATACGACAGCAACTCGGGTTGGTTTCTTGATGTAACTGTGGTCAGAGCAACACATGTATGCATTTCTGCTCCTCTGAGATGGATCCATCACTGACCATCGAGCTTGTTTTCTCATTGGCTCGACTCTAGAATGAGATGGGAGTGTACCAATGCCCTGGTCGTAATGATGTTAGTTTCTGGGCTATTCTTTTGTTTTGCGGAATGGTACACACATTCAATTTCAACTTCTGGCACAGAAAAAAAAAAAATGTTTACTGCAGTTTTCATCACTCTTATTAAAGAGAGGTGCGGCAAAATGCACCAGGTTCCCAGGTGAGCCTGAAAAAAAAAAAAAAAAATCGAAGAAAAATTCATTTCATCAAAAAGGCTCAGGGAAACTTCCCAGCACTGTGGAGACTCAGAAGCAGCAGCAAAAGCCAAATTAGAGCGGGGGACCAGTTGTCAGTACCATGAGGTAAGCTGCAGAGAACTTTGAATTAGGTCAGTGTAAACAATGGGGGGTTATTCAAGTCCTTGCTGCGGGAAGGTCGGGAACAAAGTGAGTATTTGTGATCACGTTTGTCTCACCGAGAACCAAACCCCAGGTGTTGTAAGGCTACAAAAGCTGCCTCACTGTCTTCCTGTATCATCTAACCCTGGGATCCCCTGACATTTTAAATTGCTCATTGTAGGGCCAACCAAATGAAATGGAATGCAGTATTCAAACACACAGCGCATTTGTAGGACATGATTCGCCGAAAATCAGGATGGATGCAAAATGCACTGAGAAACCAAAAAGCATGCGCTATGCTCACGATTTGTTGTGCCGGGGATAGTTTCACAGGCTATTAGAACTGGTGGGGCCCAAAGAAGTAATAAAGCACAGCCATGCAATATTTGGGACCTACTTATACTAAAAATTATTCGTTGGGGGGCGCCTGGGTGGCGCAGTCGGTTAAGCGTCCGACTTCAGCCCGGTCACGATCTCGCGGTCCGTGAGTTCGAGCCCCGCGTCGGGCTCTGGGCTGATGGCTCAGAGCCTGGAGCCTGTTTCTGATTCTGTGTCTCCCTCTCTCTCTGCCCCTCCCCCGTTCATGCTCTGTCTCTCTCTGTCCCAAAAATAAATCAAAACGTGGAAAGAAAAAAAAAATTTTAAAAAATAAAAAAAAAAAAAAATAAAAATTATTCGTTGTTTATGTGTTTACTATACTTACATGATATTAAAAATGATCTGTTGCTTATCTGTTTATCAGAAATTCACATGTAACAGAATGTAAATAACATTTTTTTTTTTTAATTTTTAACATTTATTTATTTTTGAGAGACAGAGCAGGAGCAGGGGAGGGGCAGAGAGAGAGGGAGACACAGAATCCGAAGCAGGCTCCAGGCCCTCAGCTGTCAGCACCGAGCCCGACGCGGGGCTCAAACTCACGAATCACGAGATCATGACCCAGGCCGAAGTCGGACGCTTAACCGACCGAGCCACCCAGGCGCCCCAGTAACATGTATTTTTATTTGCAGAACCCGCAACCCTACCATAAAGGCTTTTTCAAGGCATCAGCACTATCTCCGTATGTAGAAAAACTCACCGTGTATGTTACTGTCAAAGAGTCTATTTGTCTGCTAGTTTAGAATATTTAAATATATTTAGGAAAGAGACTCTGAAAGATTTAAAGTGAATTTTATATTCAAAACTTGGAAATAAGGCAAAAAGAGGAGGGCTTCCTCTTTCAATATCATCTTAAAGCATTATTTAACAAGTCTACCTGAGGATTATTTAAATATTTAGGGCAAGTACTTGTTTGTCTTGCTATCTATTAATGATTAAAGGGCCAGCGTCTATGAAGTTACATGTTATCTTGAGATAGTTGTCTGGAAAAGATGCAAATAATTTCTGAGCAGTAGAACAGGTAACCGGAAAGGTCACTGCTTTATTGCTTTGTGGGACATTAACCAGTGTTGCATAACCTAGAACTCTCACTCGAACATTCTTTTGTCAAATGCCCCAAAATACTCACTTCTGCCAATACGCCTTGAACCAACTTTGCCATCCTGCTGGTTCTTTCATTAAGAGGAGAATAAATCTTTGGCAAGCGTTCAGTCTCTATTTGTGCGTGAATCATGGTTTTGACCTTCTGAAAATTAGCTTTGATACTTCTGTATAAGAAAGGGCCGTCACAAGGCCTATGGCTGTGCATTGTGACTTTTCCTACAGAAATCAAGCTGCGTGGGGAAGACAGCCATCGCTGTGGAGCTGAAAGGGTTTCTCTCTCTTGCAGAAAAAGGCAGCGGGCCAGGAAGTGGTCCAGAGCTCGGCACACATACTGAGTGGGCATGTCTGATTGTCAAAGTCAACAGCAGAGCAGGATTTAAATCTTCTATTTTCCCATCTTTTCCAGATTTATACAATGACTATCTCTTTGTGATCAAAAATACTGAATTTCTAAAAATGTGGCATTGGGGAAATCCTTCTAGGAACTGTTTTCAAGGCTTCAGATTTTCAAGCCATGACGATTAATGCAGAGGTAGAGATAAAGGTGTATCTTTAAAATTGTTGGGGAAGCCAGAGTGATCATAATCTGTGATCCAGAATTCAAGCCCAGGCAGGTAATCAGGAAGTTCCCCGGCCTCCTAAACGTAACTCAAATACCTCATCTTTAGTTAGAGCTCAGCCTATCCTAGTGATGGCGACTTGTTTTGTTATCGGTGATCATTTTGATCGCTTGGTTTAAGGTGGTTTCTACCGGGTTTCTCTACACAT
The DNA here is from genome assembly GCF_022079265.1 of Lynx rufus. Taxonomy (NCBI): domain Eukaryota; kingdom Metazoa; phylum Chordata; class Mammalia; order Carnivora; family Felidae; genus Lynx; species Lynx rufus. The sequence goes on along the minus strand of NW_025814856.1, from coordinate 162,195,092 downwards.
CACTTCTTGGAATATCTTTTTTTTTTTAATTTTTTTAATGTTTTATTTTTATTTTTGAGAGAGACAGAGCGTGAGCGGGGGAGGGGCAGAGAGAGAGAGGGAGACACAGAATCCGAAGCAGGCTCCGGGCTCCGAGCTGTCAGCACAGAGCCCGACGCGGGGCTTGAACCCACAAACCGTGACATCATGACCTGAGCCAAAGTCGGACGCTTAACTGATGGAGCCACCCAGGCGCCCCTTGGAATATCTTCTTGGGTTTTATTTTATACTTTTTTTCTCCTTCTGATCCTACTAGTAAATACAAATAGAATTACAGACTCGTGCAATAACATGCAAGGATCTCAAATGCATTTAGCTAAAGAAAAGAAGCCAGACCCAAAGGGCCACGTGGTTCTATCTGTATGACATTCTGGAAAAGGCAAAGCTCTCAGGAAGGAAAACACATCAGCAACTTGATGATGAGGCTAAAGAGGGGTACCTCTCCGGCCAACTCTAGGCCTCACTGTGCCATAAACTGAGCTGTGCCAGCAGCACCAAGGAGAAGAGACCGAAGGGGGGTGTATTCCTGAAATCCGGTGGGTAGGACTGAAACTGTTGCATTATTTTATACCCAGTGCTGTGATATACCTCAGCATATACCTCAGGTATGCCCCAAGCGTGCTGGTTGCAGGTGCAGAAAAATCATTTGCATTCGTTTCTGCAGGAGGAATTGATTTACCTTGGGCCATTCAGCAAGCACATTCTTCTAAAATTTTTTTTAATGTTTATTTTTGAGAGAGAGAGAGAGAGAGCGAGCAGGGGAGGGGCGGAGAGAGAGGGGGGAGACCCGGAATCGGAAGCAGGCTACGGGCTCTGAGCCGTCATCGCAGAGCCAGATGCGGGGCTCGAACTCACGAACCTCGAGATCGTGACCTGAGCCGAAGTGGGAGGCTTAACCGACTGACCCACCCAGGTGCCCCAAGCACATTCCTCTTAAGGGGTCAAATGGCACTGTGTTGTGGCAAAGCCCAGTGCTGCTTGGTTTTGCTCTTTGTTCCTCTTCCCACATGTCTTGTGTGGAGTGCCAAGGTCTGATGCTCTGACTTCGGGGGTATATCATTGCCGTGTTGTCTAACCCCCACTATCCCACGTTGGACAAGCAAGGTGCAGAGAACAGAATGTTGCTTCAACTCTGAGAGTCCAGAGTCGCGGGAGTGTAATTTACTTGCCCTCCCCAAAGGAATGCCCTCCGAAAATTAGTTTTAAATATTCTTAGTTTACATAATCAGTAAAATGTCTCCTCCTCTGCTTCCCCCAACTCAAGAGAGGTAATCTGACAAGTTTTTAAGTAAATCCTTCTTTTTTTTTTTCCCCTCCAAAGATCTGGGACTTTAGTATAAGACCCATAATGGCCGAAAGGTATCAGCGACCCAGGAGCAACCTCGAGCCCCGAGAGAAAATTATGACTTTATGGCTTGTTTTGTGGCCAACACCATTCTTTCTAGTTTTGTCTGTGGCCTAAACCGTGAGAGAAAATAATTGGAAATGCTACAATGAAAATAATGGAGCGATTCCTCTTGTTGCTATGGTGACAAGAATAAATGGAATCCATGGCTCTGAAAAATTGCCCGAAAGTATACTTTAGCATTCCACAGTGGGTGTATTTGTTAAGAATTTTAATCTGTCAGCTTCCATCAAAATGGCACAGCACTCAGAGAAATATTTTACATCTGTACTTTTAGCTTGTTTTGATTATTTTAAAGGAAAGCAGTGGAGAATAAATAGTCATCATTATATTGGAAATTTAAGTAATTTTCTAAAAGTATCTTGCTGGGTACGAACCTAAAAGCACATTAGTTTTGTTTCCACCATCACGGAACATGTCGTCGTCAGGACCAGCCGAGCTTTGGATGATTTTCGAGGTCGTCAATAATCATTGGTATGAAATAGGACTCACAGGCTGGTCTAGAAACCAGTATTCCAAGTTTTGTTCAGTATAAGACAGTCATATGGGTGTAAGAGAGTCGGTAAACCCCAGTGGTTCTGTTTCCCTATTAACTCTTAGGTTGTGGGGCTCCTGGGTGGCTCAGTCGGTTAAGCGTCTGACTTCAGCTCAGGTCATGATCTCACAGCTTGTGGGTTCGAGCCCCGCATCGGGCTCTGTGCTGAGAGCTCGGAGCCTGGAGCCCGCTTTGGTTTCTGTGTCTCATTCTCTCTCTGCCCCTCCCTCACTTGTGCTCTGTCTCTCAAAAATAAATAAAAATGTAAAAAAAAAAATTAAAAAAAATCTTTGGTTGTGAGCAAAGGTCATCGCCTCCTACTTATTTTACTACAAGTTACTATTCACCATCATTGAAGTCATTTACGTCTGTTGCAACCAAATGATGGAAATGCTGTAGAATGGCTGGCTTGTACACATCTCTTCCCAACCTGCGTTCCGTGACCATCTTCTGGCAGCTTAAAATCGGCCATCGTGACCATGTGCACCCCATAAGGACAAATGTTGTCATCAAGGCCCGATTCATTGTTTTGTTGACCGTCGGGCTTAAGACGGTGTTGGAAGAAACACAAATACTACGTATTAAACCTAAAAGCGTGTCAGGTCTAGAGCTGTTACATTGAGAATAGCACACAAGTCGAGGAACTCTTCTCCCAGTATTTGAAAACCCTTATGAGATTTAACAAAGAATTCACCGGTCCTTGACCAACAAGCCAAGTTCTGATACTCCTTCTTCTTGTTTCACCCTTGCCTTAATCGTTCACCGAAACAAAGCATCAACTGATACTCCCGTTGGAACTGTACTCCATCATCCCTTAGGACCATAGGTTGATCACTGGCAGGATTCAGCAACAATCATCGAGAGCCATCTGTGAGGATCAATGTCCACGGGAGACCAACAACAAACAGTACTGCATATTTCGTTACCTGAAAACTGCGTGTTACACGTTGTGCGGACTTGCGCAATTTACCGTAAACTCACGTGGCTGGTGAACATTTATACCCAACATCACTGGAGCTGGGGAAGATGGGTGGAAGCATCTAGATTGCCCTCAGGAAGGTCTGCTGGCAAAGGAATTCTGTCTTCGTGCTCCTGACCCGCAGTGGCTGACTGGCAGGGGCCCACGGCAGGATGGCCGAGGTGCAAACATGGAAGAGATTTCAAAGCGTAGCGCCCGGGCCCTTGGCCAATCATGCTCTCAGGGGTTGGAGTTCTGAGAGGCACGTTCTCCTGGCTGCCATGCTGATCCCTAGTGTAGTTGGCACCTAGGCTTCATCCTACCTTACAGAGAGCCCTGGGACTGGGCTGGCCTCTCACCGTGGTTCCAATGAGGCAAGAGGGCCAGGCCTTGGTGTTCCCCCTCAGCCAATCACCGGCTGTGAGCAGCTCTTAGAGGAGGCATATATATCCTTGGAAAAGGTTGTTTTCCGAGGCTGAGGGTCATCCGGTGAGGAGAAGAGCTGGGAGTGTCAGCGGTGTGTGGTCAGTGGCCCAGGGTCCCAGAAGCTGGGGGATGGGTCATCATCCACCCTAAAGAGGGGTTTTGGCTGGAGCAGCACAGCATTCACTAGACCTTCTTGGAAATCGGAATGTTTATTAGCATTTAAAAGGCTCTGAGAAATCCTGGGGCTAACTCGGTCTAATCCAGCATTTCCTCCCAGGTATGGAACCGAGAAACCATTGTGTGGGGGTGTGCCCATTAATATCCTGATCTGGTCACCTGTAGAACACGCTCAGGACGTGCTGGAGAGAGCAGGGCAGGGTCAGGTCAGAAGGGACCACGGGGGCCACGCTAAGCAACTCTGACCGTGTGCTGTAGGCACCGGAGAGCCGTTTTGGTTTGACCCGCGTTTTGGACAGGTAACTTATTTCGGAGGCTGCCATATTTTCCAAGAGAAAGAGGATGTGGGCTTGGATTTGGACGGGGGCATCCGAGAGAAGCCGCGAGCAGAGGACATTTAGGAGATTCAGACAACAGGGTGCAGTGAGTGATACGTGGTTCTCACATTCCTCCTCCACTGAGCTCAGCATCGCACTGGCTCACTCTACTCCTTCCCATTTGCAAGCTGGAAACCCCCCTCCCGCCTGCCTCTCCCCCCCTTTCCCTCCCCCCCCCCCGACCCTCCACCTCTCTTCCTTTCTCTTCTCCCCGTTTCGAACCCCTGACATGGCATGTCTAACCTCACCTGCCAGAGAAGCATTTATACGCACGCCCTTTCAGGCTCCAGTTGGTTTGTAACCATTTCATTTTCTTGTGGTCTCCGATGAAAGACAGGAATTCATTGGGTGGCATCCTCTGACGGCCTCACACCTGTTGCTTTGGAACTTTGTGTTCCGATGGCTTTTCCAGTGAGTCGGCACCCCTGTCTGTCTACGGGCGCAGGGAAACAAGTGAGGGGCCAAACATATTCTCCGGCATTTAACTCAGGATTTATATGTTCCGATGCTCCGTAGTTGTTATTCAGTAAAAAAAAAAAAAAATTTAATGTTTTTTCATTTTTGAGAGACAGAGAGGGACAGAGATGAGTGGGGGTGGGGGGGGTGGGGAGCAGAGAGAGAGGGAGGCACAGAATCTGAAGCGGGCTCTAGGCTCTGAGCTGTCAGCACGGAGCCTGAGACGGGACTTGAACCCATGAACCGCGAGATCGTGACCCCAAGTCTACATCAAGAGTTGGATGCTTAACCCGCGGAGCCACCAGGTGCCCCGATATCAGGCATTTTTAAAAACAAAAGTCAAAACGAAAAAGCAAGACGCAGAAGAATGCATCCAGTATGATCTCATTTATATAAAGTTGAACACCAGGCCAACAGTCAATGAGAAATACGGTTTAGAGATTGGCATATGTGGGGTAGAACTGAAAGTAAGGTTAGAAACTAAGAAACATGAAAACTGGGAGAGTGGAGGTTGTGGGGTGTGGGGGTATGACGGGGACGGGCAGGCAGAGGGTGTCGAGGTCACTGATAGTGTTCCACTCTCCAAGCTGAGTGTTTGCTTTATTGAATGATATATTTTTTAAAGTATTTGTTTGCACACATGTGTAGGCGTATGTCATTGCTCTATGATGTTATTTCATAATTAAAAGAAGAAAGAGAAGGAGAAGAAGGGGGAGGAGGAGGAGAGACACCAAGTGGTATTTTGGGCCCCATGCGAGTTGCAGTCAGAACAGTGTGAGTGGATATCTTCGGGGAGTAACAAAGAAATGTCTGTACCGTTTCTGCAATGTCTGCTCTGGACTCCAGGGTATACCCCCAGGTCAGACTGGGACTCTGTGATGCTGGACTGAGACTACTCACCCTTCCCAATGGTGGGCTTCAGGGATGGCTTCTTGTAGAAGCTGGTGCTTGAGCTGGACCCTGAAGGCCAGAGGACAGCACGTCCAAGAGCACAGAAACCTGTTCTCTGAGGTGGTCGTCATTCATTTGGCAAAGATTTATTGAGGTCCTGTTGAAAAATTAAAGGAACAGGGACATATAGAGCTGTAGCTGAGAAGTGTCGTAAGTCTGCATGAACGAAGTATTACAGCAATAGACGCACAGAAGATACTGCTTTCGATTGTAATAGAATCTTAACAGAGTCTTAGAACCGTAGTATTTCAGAGCCGGGAAGGGAGGGAAGAAACATTTCCTGAGCACTGCCTGAGTCAGGCACCGAGTTAGGGGTTTTACGCCTCTAGGTGGGTGGAAAGGGCGTGCCAGGTGAAGGCAGTGTCTGAGCAAAGGCCAAAGGAGGAAATTACAGCGTTCATCCAAGGAACGGTGAGTGGTTACAGTGTGAGTGGAATAAAATAATAAGCTAGCATTTGCTTCAGAGGCTGGGAGGTTTTTTCAGTAAAGGGCCAGATCGTAATAAATATTTTAGGCTTTGTGGACAGCGGGGTCTCACCTTTGCTCTTGTGCATGTAAGCAGTCACAGGCAGATGGGTGTGGTTGAGTTCCAACAACATTTACGAAAATAGGCAGTGTGCTGGATTTGGCCCACAGGCCAGTGGCCAGTGTTTGCCAGCCCTGATTTACCGAATAGTTACCGTGTGACAAACGAACTCTGTGCAAGGACTCGCTATGCGTTTCCTCAATTTCTCAAATGATCATGGAATAGGACGCCGCTGCTACCATTTTCTCTTATTTGCAGACCTGGAAACCATGGAAAACCATGGACACGGATGTGGGGTTTGAATCAGAGAGTCAGCCTCCAGTGTTCACTCTTAATCACTGTGGCGCCCAATAATTAGGGGGATAGTTGGGGGATGGGGTCCTCATGGACGTCCTTGTTGCTGGGCTGAGTCATCTTGGTTAGATAATAGGGAGCCATGGAAGGCTCGAAGTGGAGAATGATATAATCAGAGTTGTTGCACGCTCTGTTCTCCCCAGCCTTGGTCTCCTCCACTGAGGCGTAAGCAGTCTCTCTCTCGGGTGTTCACAAGCAGGGCATCAAAGACAGATTTTAAGAACATTTGGAATCAGCCCTGCTGAGATGTCTGCACATCGGGGGGTGATCCGATGCGGTGGGGAGGGGGTGACTGTCCAGTTCTGGAGGGGCCTCTTCCTTGACAGACCTGGAGCGGATAGCCTCAAGTAAGAGCTGAAAGCGTTTCAGATAAAGGACGCCGGCAGCAGGTTTTCTGGACTTGGTACGATAGAAAAACCCTCATTGGTTTCTGGTGGTTGGTTGGGGTCAGGGCACCCAGTGTCCACGTTGTCACCATGAGCAAGCAGCCCTATGGCAGCCCTCTCACTTCAGAGAGCCATTTGGTCAGCTCAACCTTTCCATTTGCTAAGCCTTCCCAAACAGGTATCCCGTTGCTTCCTGGGAGAGGCCGACACCATTTTCATCTCACAGGAGGTAGTCACTTGATAATCATGCCTCCACCCAGAAGACAAGACCTTACGAGAAAGAGTCCCTCTGACCGTGCTTGAGAACAGGCTGGACCGAGAACAGGAACCAACCGCTAGTCATTTACATCCCAATCGATGTCATCATGGGCGGTGTGGGGCCACATCTTGAAGATGACGGTGTCTCACCGAGGAGTGAGGATTTCCCCTTAGGTCAGGGTCTCCTGAAGTGTGCCCCATAGAATCACACTCCTACAAGATATTACTGAAAAAGAGTTCCAGGTCTGATGTGTTTATGAAGCCCCACATCTATAGTCCAGCATCTTGAAGCCTCATGAGGCACGGCCGCACTTCAAAGGCTCCGGGAAGTTTTAGAGTAAAGAATAGCAAACACATCTTTTAATGTGGCATTCCCAAAGTTAGCTGGCCATCTAAAAGCCTCCCTTGGGATAATACCTGTTAAAAAAAGTCTGATAGTGTTTGTGTTCCCCAGGCCTCACTGAGAGAAATATCGTTGCAGGTGATTAGGGTATTTTAGGAAAAGTAGGATCACCGGAGAGATGTGTTAGAAAAATAACTCAGGCAGCAGATTAAAAGTTGAGTTAAAGAATACGCGAAAGAATCTAACCAAAATCATGAAAATATTCTAATAGTCCAGGAAAGCTGGGGGCCCAAAGTATTGAGAGTGATCGTGGGGATAAAGACAGATTTTGTGCAGACATTTTCCTGAGATGGGATTGAGAGCACATGTGAGGGATTGAATAGAGAAGGTGAAGGAGAGGGAGAGACAAAGGTTGACCAAAGGTATCTAGCTTGGTTGACCAGATGGATGGTTCTACTGTTAACCAAGATTGGAAATGCAGAAGGCGAATGTCCAACCCGGCTGCCTTTTAAAACAGTGTTAGTTCATCGCTTTCTGGATTCATACAGTTGATGTCACAGTAAGTACAGGCGAGGTCAACATGAAGGTCTCTTTCCTGTCAAGATGCTTAATTACAGCAATACATTATGACACAATTAGCCAGCCTGGTCTGTCGGAAAGGCCCAGAAACAAGAATGACTGTTTCGAATGGGAGTTTCCAAGCTAATTTGTCAGAGAATTTGGGGAAGTGATGATGGGTAAAGTTTATCAGAGGCAGCAATTAAAAGCTGCCTCTGGACGCATCTCAGATGGGAGAATATTTAAAATCAGCACAGATACTGGACTGTTATCCTTCCGTTTCTGGCAGCAATTATAACAAAAACCATCATAATACTGTCTTTATGTTCCCTATTGCAAAAAAGTGATAACTGAAAATTATGAAGAAAGGGACAGCATAACGTAATGTAGCAAAATATGAAAACCCTGGGGCACCTGGGTGGCTCAGTCGGTTAAGTGTCTGACTCCGGCTCGGGGAGGGGCAGAGAGAGGGGGGACAGAGGATCCAAAGCGGGCTGTGCACTGACAGCGGTGAGTCTGACGCGGGGCTTGAACTCAGAACCGTGAGATCACGACCTGAGCTGAAGTCAGACACTCAACTGACTGAGCCGCCCAGGTGTCCCATGCTTTGTTTTTTCATAGAAGGATCACGTAATCACTTCTTTTAAGTATTTTGCACAAGAAAAAGAAAAATGTTTGCTTCCTTTTCTGAGCTATAACTGGTTATATTTTCCTTTTTGTTTCAGCTGTCAAGAAAAAGACGACAGTAAATTTAATCATCAGTCATAGTAGATATCCTCTTCCCTATACCAGCGTCGCCTTGAGCGGGCTCCGTGAAAGTGAGCCCCACTCTGTGCTGACATACAATTGGGAATTCCTGGATACCACATTTCACCATACGTATTCATATACAAAAGGCTCAGAGAAGTCTGTAGAAAACAAGCCTATGTCACGTCAGTCCAACTTTCTCCCAGTTTATTTGAGGAGAAGACCCGTTTCCCCCCATAGAACATCTGTGAACTCTTCTTGGTATTGGTGGTCCATAAAGTGTGTATATTTTTTATTGTGATAAAACGTACACCTAACATAAAATTTACCATCTTATCCATCTTAAGTGTCCCCTTTAGTGGCATTAAGTACCTTAGCGTTGTGCAACTACCTTCACCATTCATCTCCCGAACATTTTTCCACTTTCCCAAACTTTCTGTAACTAGTAACTACTGACGTCCCTTACCCCCAGCTACCGGCGGCCACCATTTCACTTCCACAGAATGTACTTTGGGGACACACACATCCAAATGACTGATACATTTGTTGGCCTCTTTCAAAGTGGTTTTGATTTAGAATTTTGACTTCAATCATCTTTGTATATTTTTCCTGTTTTATTAGCTACCTCAAACCCTGTAACTCCTCTTAAAGGCAAATAGCTTGTATATGTTAAGCAAATATTTCATAATTAGAGATTTACCACGTAGGCTCGCATAGTAAGACTCTGAGAAAAGAAGCTTAGTAAGGAATTTGAAATACAACACCCCACGCGTTCGTGTAACAATGAATAATATATATATTAACATCAACAACATTTGTATTAACAGTGGATAATATAATCTCAGGATTCCAAGGGAACTTCTGTGCTCCAGTGACACGGAAACATTGTAGTTAACCATGAACATGTTCTATTATGATCTTGACTTTGCACATGCTGTATCTTATTCTTGGAATGCCACCTTCATTTTCTCATATGAGCGAGGCAACTATTCATTTCTCTTTTCATGTTTGTGAATAACTCTATTTAAACCACCCTTATCCCACAATTCCCATGACTACAATTATTTGTCCATACGACTGTGTCCCCGACTACATTCTGAAACCAAGAAGGGCAGAGAATGTTCTATTTATCTCTCTTATAGCTAGCAGGTGACAGATGCTTAATAAATGCTTGTTAAATGAAACAGTCTCTCCCAACCGTCCGTCCAATGCTGGAATCGTTTCCAGGACATTCCTGCATAGAGGTGTCTTTTCTATGGGTGAACACTTCTACATATCAGAAAGCCAGGCCACATGAGACAATCCATGACTCTATGGAGAATTCTGGATGTTCAAAAATTCTTTCTATAAAGAATGATCTATCTTAAAATAAGTACAAATACTATTAGAATTGCAAACATATGAAGGCTCAAGTTTTTATTCTCTTTGTCTACTACTGTATTCCCAGGACCTAGAACAGTCCTTGACACACAACAGGCAGTCAATAAATATTTCATATTTTATATTAAAATCAGAAATGAGAGGGGCGCCTGGGTGGCGCAGTCGGTTAAGCGTCCGACTTCAGCCAGGTCACGATCTTGCGGTCCGGGAGTTCGAGCCCCGCGTCAGGCTCTGGGCTGATGGCTCAGAGCCTGGAGCCTGTTTCCGATTCTGTGTCTCCCTCTCTCTCTGCCCCTCCCCCGTTCATGCTCTGTCTCTCTCTGTCCCAAAAATAAATAAACGTTGAAAAAAAAATTAAAAAAATAAATAAAATCAGAAATGAGATAGTCTATTATAACTTTTATTTAACTCTTTAATAATGTTTTAGGGAAGTGGTGCCTGGGTGGTTCAGTCAGTTAAGCGTCCGACTTCAGCTCAGGTCATGATCTCACGGTTTGTGGGTTCGAGCCCCACATCGGGCTCTGTGCTGACAGCTTAGAGCCTGGAGCCTGCTTCGGATTCTGTTTCTCCCTCTCTCTCTGTCCCTCCCCCACTCATTCTCTCTCTCTCTCAAAAGTAAATAAACATTAAAAAAATAATGTTTTAGTGAATGCATAAAACAATAAAAGGGAACTTCAGAGTGATTAGACAAGAAGAAGCAAATTATCATTATTGTAATCGATATAATTTTATATCTAGAAAATCCAAGACAGATGACTGATACACCATTCAAAATTAGAAAGTTTAGTAAGCTTGCTTGTTACAAAATTAGTGTCTCAAAAAAAAAATAGCTTCTATTCTTTAAAAAAAAAGCCAATTAGTAAATAGAAATAAAAAAATAGAAATAAAAAATCTTCCTTGCACTAGCAGCAAAAGTCTACACTATCTGGAAATAATCTTCAAACATGAAGGACCTATACGGAGCAAATAACAAAGATGATAGAATAATTAAATATTTGCAAATAAATTAAGCTGGCTCTCTAACTTACACCCTATACCCACACAAATTTCATACTCATTAAAGAGGTAAATGTACGTGATGAAACCAGCGAAGGCCCAGAAGGAAATACATATACATGTTTATCAGACGTTACCAGATCTTGATGAAAGGAAGACTTTTCTAAGCATGTAAGATTTTCGCCACAAGAAGAAAGACCAGTGAGTGGATTTGATTACATGAAAATGAAAAACTTTTATATACCAAAAAGCACCTTAAGCCAAACTAAAGGTAAATGAAGAACCAGGGAAAATGTTTCCAATGTAAGTGACACAGGAGTTAAGTCCTGATTACATAACACACTCATGCAAACTGGGAATAGGTAAACACTCCAGTAAGAGGACAATAAAAACTTGACTAAGTCATAAATGGTTACAAGACATAACAGTGGTCACAGTCTAATGAAAACCTCTCCAACCTCATTAGGAATCAAAAGATACGCACATTAAAACAATGAGATGCCATTCCTTCCTAGAAAATTTATGAATTAAAAAGAGTAATGCCCAGGGCTGGTGACGATGACGATGGTGATGTTGATTTTTAATTAATTTAAAAAGAGTCGGTGTGAGAATATTAACATTTGAAAATCCTAGGTTAAGCAAAGATAAACGAATTTTGTTATTGATGCAGTTCTACATACTGATGTGAATTTTAAAGTTTATTTATTTGGGGGGGGGAGGGGCAGAGAGAGAGAGAAGAGAGAGAATCCCAAGTGGGCTCCCCTCTGACAGCTCAGAGCCTGTTGAGGGACTCGATCTCATGAACTGTGAGATCATGACCTGCGCCGAAATCAAGAGTCGGGTGCTTCACCAACTGAGCCACCCAGGCATCCCTTAAATTTTCAGGGGGAAGTGAGAGTATGCAATGGTTCCCAAACTTATTTGGGCATCGAATACCACTTTTGCAGAACATCTCTGAAGATTTTCCTTTTTGGAGATTGGACGGAGGGAGGAAAGTACCAGAAAGCTGAATAATCTGGGAACACTTACATCAGTATGAGTTTTCTTTGGAGGAGTCTGCGCTCTGCAAAATCATCTGTCTTCACGCTTTCGCACGGTCATTAACGTGTTTTTGTTTTCCCCTTTGTCTTCTAGTTAATGTTCCTTTGGCAAAATTCGATTTCTCAATCAGCTAAGGGAAACGGGAATTTTTCCGTGCCCATGCTAAGAAAGCTAAAGGAACAGAAGGCTCTAGAATCAAAACTCGCAAATGCTAATGTGCGTATGAACTACCTGGGAGGAGGCTCACTCTCGCAGAGATTGTTGACCTAGAGGATCATGGGGGGAGGAAGAAACTGCATTTTTAAGAGCAGATGAAGGAACCTTGGCCCTGTGAGCTGGGATTAAGCATGATGGTAACAGTCACTGTCTCGTGGAGAATTAGGAAGAGTGAGCCGGGCTGTGATGGAGTGGCCGAGAAAGCCAGCCGGGGCAGGAGAAAATGGCTTTTACGTAGAATCAGTGCCTGCTGAGGCATACTGGAGCTTGATACAAGAGGAAAAATCAGTAATACTAGTCTTGGATGTATGCATGTGTTCATAAATTTTAATCCCAGTGTAGTTAACATACAGTGTTAAATTAGTTTCACGCGTACGCTGTAGTGACTCCACTATTCCACGTACTACTCAGCACTCATCAAAATAAGTGTCCTCTTACTCCCCATCACCTCTTTCACCCATCTCCCCACCTACCTCCCCTCTGATAACCACCAGTTTGTTCTTTAGAGTTAAGAGTCTGTCTTTTGGTTCGTCTCTCCCCACTCCCCGTATTTATTTGTTTTGTTTCTTAAGTTCCGCCCATGAATGAAATCATACGGTATTTGTCTTTCTCTGATTGGCTTATTTTGCTTAGCATTATACTCTCTAGATTCATCCATGTTGTTGCAAATGGCAAGATTTCATTCTTTTTTATGGCTGAATAATATTCCTGGGCGTGTGTGTGTGTGTGTGTGTGTGTGTGTGTGTGTACATAGGTATATCACATCTTTTTTTTTTTTTTTTTTTTAAGTAGTCTCCACACCCAGCATGGAGCCCAACCCATGGGCTCGTTTACCAACATGGAACTCGTGACCCTGAGATCAAGAGCTGAACTGAGCTCAAGAGGTGGATGCGTAATAGACTGAGTCACCCACGTGTCCCCTTATACCACATCTAATCTTTATCCATTCATCTATGAATGGACACTTAGGCTGCTTCCACAGTTTGGCTATTGTGATAATAGTGCAATAAACAGAGGGGTGCATAAATCCCTTTGACTTCGTGTTTTTGTATTTTGGGGGTATATACCCAGTAGTGCAATTACCGGATCATAGGGTAGTTCTAGTTTTAATTTTTTTGAGGAACCTCTATCCTGTTTGCCACAGCGGCTGCACCAGTTTGCCTTCCCACCAACAGTGCACAAGGGTGCCTTTTACTCCACATCCTTGCTAACGTTTGTTTCTTATGGTTTTGATTTTAGCTATTCAATATCTCATTGTGATTTTGCTTTGCATTTCCCTGATGATCAGTGATACCGAGCATCTTTTCATGTGTCTGTTGGCTTTGGATGTCTTCCTTGGAGAAATGTCTGTGTCTTCCCATTTTTTTTTTTTACATTTATTTATTTCTGAGAGACAGAGAGAGATAGAGCACGAGCAGGGGAAGGGCAGAGAGAGAGACACACACAGAATCCAAAGCAGGCTCCAGGCTCCGAGCTGTCAGCACAGAGCCCGATGCAGGGCTCGAACTCACAAACCACAAGATCATGTCCTGAGCCGAAGTCGGACACTTAACCGACTGAGCTACCCAGTCACAACTCACATGTAGGTTCTTAATCCACTTTGAGTTTTTTTGTGTGTATGGTGTAAGAAAGTTGTCTGGTTTCCTTCTCTTGTGTGTTGCTGTCCAGTTTTCTTAACACCATTGTTGAAGAGATTGTCTTTTTCCCATTGGATATTCTTGCGTCCTTTGTTGAAGACTAATTTGCCGTATAATTGTGGGTTTATTTCTGGGTTTTCTATTCTATTCCATTTGTGTTTATTCTATGTGTCTATTTTTATGCCAGTACTATCCTTTTAAAATTACTACCACTTTGTAATATAATGTGAATTCTGGAATTGTGATACTTCTCGTTTTGTTTTTCTGTTTCAAGATTGCTTTGACTGTTTGGGGTCTTTCATGGTTCCATACAAATTTTAGGATTCTTTGTTCTAGTTCTGTGAAAAATGCTGTTGGTATTTTGATAGGGATTGCATTAAATCTGTAGATCGCCTTGGGGAGTACAGAAATTTTACCAATATTGGTTCTTCCAACCTGTGAGTATAGAATGTCTTTCATTTTTTTGTGACGTCTTGAGTTTCTTTCATCAGTGTTTTCATCAGTGTTTACCTTTTTGGTTAAGTTTACTCCTAGGTGTCTTACTGTTTGTGGTGCAGTTGTAAATGGAATTGTTTTTTTTAATTTTTTTAAATGTTTATTTATTTTTGAGACCATGCGAGAGACAGAGTGCAAGCAGCAGAGGGGCAGACAGAGGGAGACACAGAATCCGCAGTGGGCTCCAGGCTCCGAGCTGCCAGCCCAGAGCCCGACGCGGGGCTCGAACTCATGAACCGTGAGATCGTGACCTGAGCCAAAGTTGGACGCTTAACCGACTGAGCCACTCAGGCGCCCCTGGAATTGTTTTCTTAATTTCACTCTGTTGCTTCGTTGTTAGAGGATAGAAATGCACTGGGTTTCTGTGCATTGATTTTGTATCCTGTGACTTCACTGAATTCATTTGTCAGTTCTAGGAGATTTTTGGTGGAGTCTTTCAGGTTTTCTATAGATAGTATTAAGTCATCTGCAAATAGTGAGAGTTTTACCTCTTCCTTACCAATGTGGATGCCTTTTATTTCTTTATGTTGTCTGATAGCTGTGGCTAGGACTTCCAGGACCATGTTGAATACAAGTGGCGAGAGTGGACATCCTTGTCTTGTTCCTGACCTTGGGGGAAAGGCTCTTAGTGTCTCCCCATTGAGTATGATGTTGACTGTGGGTTTTTCATAGATGGCCTTTATTATGTTGAGGTCTGTTCCCTCCAGACCTACTTTGCAGAGGGTTTTTTATCACGAATGGATGTTGTACTTTGTCAAATGCTTTTTCTGCATCTGTTGAAAATGATCACATGATTCTTATCCTTTTTCTTATTGATGTGGGTCCTGTGTTTAAAATTTCATTTTTCTCATTGTAGATTTTTTTGCACTAAAATATTATTTCCATTACTGGGTCTTTTGCCTCCCCGCAGCCCCTTCAAATTTGGGGTACCAGGGTGAGTGCCTAGTCCTGACACGGGGATTTCTGATTCTTTCCTTCTTGGAAATTTTCTTCAATAGTTTCTTCAATAGTTCTTCAATAGTTTGCTTGCGTCACATTGGTTTGCTTCACTGGAGGTGAATGCCCTTACATATCCTTTCCGTCTCTTTAAAATGAATGCGTGAGCATTTCTGGTTTTATCGCGGTTACTTGGAGAAGCACAAGAAGTTCTGCTCAGCAACCTCTGGGAACTCAGCCTGCATCCATCAGGCTCCAAAGCACTTCTCTCCGCTTGATTGACTGTCTTCTCCCCGGAAGAGGCTGGGTCAGGCTCTTGACGTTCATGTCCACTTCTGCCACTCTCCCACCTCTCCTTGTAGGCGACATCTCAGCTTTTCAGCTTGTGAGTGCCACTTTCTCTATAATCACCACCACGTTGATTGATAATTCACTAGGTGCCTGGCAGGCCTTTTCAGAGAGGTGTTTGCCGTACCCACCATGACCTTGAGTATTGACAGAGGGAGAAAGTGAACATACGGGTGGAGCATACAGTGCAAGGAATCTGTTGGTCAGCTCCTGCCAGTTAGCCTCACATACCCATGGGCGATGTGCCTCCAGTATATTCCCACGTGATTTCTAATTGTTAAATTTGCATATTCGATTATGTCATCATCTCCATGCACAACAATGGCTCGATGATTCAAAAGGGCTTCAAATGGAAATGCAAATATTGATAGCTGCGAATAACAACATAAAGGTGAATAGTGAACGTGCAACCACGGAATGTGTATCTGTGTGAACTGGGAAAAAGGTGTCTGTGCGTGGCATGATTCTCGGAACCAAATAAGAAAGAAGTGCAGGGGCGCCTGGGTGGCGCAGGCGGTTAAGCGACCGACTTCAGCCAGGTCACGATCTCGCGGTCCGTGAGTTCGAGCCCCGCGTCGGGCTCTGGGCTGATGGCTCAGAGCCTGGAGCCTGTTTCCGATT
The DNA here is from genome assembly GCF_022079265.1 of Lynx rufus. Taxonomy (NCBI): domain Eukaryota; kingdom Metazoa; phylum Chordata; class Mammalia; order Carnivora; family Felidae; genus Lynx; species Lynx rufus. The sequence continues at coordinate 162,178,926 of NW_025814856.1, read as the reverse complement.
CTGTGTCTCCCTCTCTCTCTGTCCCTCCCCCGTTCATGCTCTGTCTCTCTCTGTCTCAAAAATAAATAAAAACGTTGAAAAAAAAATTTAAAAAAAAAAAAAAAGAAAGAAGTGCAGGTGGGAAATGCAACACGAGATATCAAAATGGGCGATTTTATTGGACCATTTGCCACCTTCTCCCCGTCAATGTTCTTCCAAAACTTTTCCAGTAGTAACACAAAGTGGTTCATGTGTTCATGCCATTTTCTAACAAAGCATGGCGACCACCTAATCAACTAAGTTTTTATTTTCACTCCCCAAAGGACATAATTATGCCTTGCAGCATGAACTAAATGAATTTCATTACTAAAGATGGAGAAGGGAACAAAACTAATTGACTTCGTTTGAAGTCGCGCTCTTTTGTAGCTAGCGTATTTTTATTTTTTTTTTAATGTTTATTTATTTTTGAGAGAGAGCGACAGAGTGTGAGCGGGGGAGGGGCAGAGAGAGAGGGAGACACAGAATCTGAGACAGGCTCCAGGCTCTGAGCTGTCAGCACAGAGCCTGACTCGGCTTGAACTCACAGACCGGGAGATCACAACCTGAGCCGAAGTGGGGCGCTGAACCGACTGAACCACCCAGGCGTCTTATTAATCAACACAGCCGTGTACGAGCTTGTTGGACCAGCTATTCAAATGAACGCCACCAAGGTCGCTGCTCAGGGAACAAGCAAAACGAGCTATTGGCCAAAGTCCTGTGCCAGGTGAGTCTGCAGGACGTCACATAACTCATGTGGCATAAAATATGAAAGAGCACATCAGCAGTTTTGCTTGGTGGCCGGACAAATTTGCCGTGTATAAAACATGAGTCAGGGCTGAATAAAAGGCGTAGGGCAGAAGCATTTGATGGTGCTTTATTCCGCTTATCATTGAAAACTCACGGCACAGAAAAAGAAGTTTTAAAAATTGCATTATTGGCTATTTTGTGAATGACATAGACCCGACAGTGTGACTGGGGCGGTGCTGATGGAGAGCATCTACACATGAGCCGAAAGAGACTGCGCCCAGGTGCCACCCACAGACATCAGCTGGAGGTCAGTGATAAGCCTCTGGTCTTTGGTACTGAAGAAAGGAAATTTTATTTTATTTTATTTCAAAAATTTTTAATGCTACTTTGGAGAGACAGAGTGCGAGGTGGGAGGGGCAGAGAGAGGGAGACACAGAATCCGGAGCGGGCTCTAAGCTGTCAGCACAGAGCCCGACACGGGGCTCGAACTCACAGGCTGCGAGGTCACGTCCTGAGCCGAGGTCGGCCGCTTAACCGAGCCACCCAGGCGCCCTGTATTTTATTTTATTTTTTAAATGTTTATTTATTTTTGAGAAGAGGGCAAGAGCAAGGGGGGGAGGGGCAGAGAGGGGTGGTGTGTGTGTGTGTGTGTGTGTGTGTGTGTGTGCCTGTGAGTGTGGGAACGTCCTTATGTAGGTTTTAAAATAAGGGCAAAGGCAAAAACTTACCTTCAAGCATGATACACTCATAACAGTACGCACTGTATCTCCTGGTTCAAGTTGTCAGCTCAAGTGGTGAATCTGGAAGACGTACTCGGCATGTTGCAAAGCCTGTATCCATTAGGACTGAAATGGTATCGTTTGTGGTGACTTTAGACGCCGTGGGGATATCTAAATTTGAGAATGGTTCTAACCGACCAGATGGGTGAGGTTGAGTCTTCCCGATCGCTTGTTTTCTTGGTCAGAAAAGGAAACCCAGGACGTATTATGAAGATATTTAAATAGTATGTGCAAATGCTGAATAAATAAAAGAAATGCGCTCCAGAGTGGATAGAGTGAAAGGGCAGATTGAAACTTTATTCCTTGTTCCCTCCTAGCTTTTGAGGGTGAGATGCTCCTTAATTTCACATTAATGCAGCACAGAAAGTAGTCCTGAGTGAAAAAAATTCTGATTTCTGAGCCCTTTTTTAATCTGCATATCCCAAACGACTTTGACTGTATCAGTGTCAACATCCTAGTTGTGATGTCGTATGAGGGTTTTGCAAGATGTTACTTTTGGGGGGAAACTGGGATACAGGGTTCATGGGATCTCTCCTTCTTTGCTACAAAGGTACTTGAATCTACAGTTCCTCCAAATTTTAAAAAGCTCAATTAAAAAATTAACAGGGGTGACTGGGTGGTGCCGTCGGTCGAGCGTCCGACTCGATCTCAGCTCAGGTCATGATCTCGCAGTTCGTGGGTTTGGGCCCCACATCGGGTTCTGTGCTGATGGCGTGAAGCCTGCTTGGGATTCTTTCTCTCCTTCTCTCTGCCTCTCCCCGGCTTGTGCTCTCTCTCTCTCAAAATAAATAAAGAAACTTAAAAAAATTAACAAATAAGAAAACAAATAACAATGCTGTGATGGATAGCCTTGTATCTAAATCTTTACGCAGTTGTAAGAGGCCTTCCTTAGGATAAACTCCAGAAAGTGTTATTGCTGGATCCAATGGGATCAGAATGTGGCACCTGTGTTCATGAGGTATATTGGCCGATAACTTTCTCTTTTTCATCATGATAAGCAAACTCTTGAATCCCCGTCATCTATTACATCTACCCCCACCCCCCACCCTCTGGTTTGTTCTCTAGAAGCAAGGGTCTGTTTCTTGATTTGTATCTCTCTCTCTCTTTCCCCTTTTGCTTGTTTTTGTTGTTGTTGTCTGTTTTTGGTTTCTTAAATCCCATATATGAGTGAAATCATATGGTATTTTTCTTTCTCTGACTGATTTCACTTAGCATTATACTCTGAGCTCCATCCGTGTCATTGCCAATGGCAAGATTTCATTCTTTTTTTCATGGCTGAGTGATATTTTTTTGCAATATACACCACATCTCTATCCATCTAGGGATGGACATTTGGGCTGCTTTCACAGTTTGGCTACTGTAAATAATTCTGTGATAAGCAGAGGGGGGCACATGTATCCCTTTGAATTAGTGTTTTTGTATTTTTGGGTAAATAGTGTGATTACTGGATCATAGTAGTTCTATTTTTTTTTTTTTAAGTAATCTCTCCACCCAACATGGGTCTCAGACTCATGACCTCGAGATCAAAAGCCCCATGCTCTACTGACTGAGCCAACCAAGTGCCCCAGGGTAGTTCTATATTTAATTTTTTGAGGACCCTCCAACTGAACCACGCAGGTGCTCCTGTCATTGTGGTGTTGATTTGTATTTCCCTGATGATGAGTGATGTTGAGCATCTTTTCATGTGTCTGCTGGCCATCTGTGTGTCTTTTTTGCAGAAGTGTCTGTTTGTGTCTTCAGTCCATTTTAAAAATGGATTTTTTTTTAAGTTTATGAATTTGAGAGTGCACACGTGCATGCAAGGGGCAGAGAGAGAGGGAGAGAGAATCCCAAGAGGCTCTGCCCTGCCAGTTCACAGCCCAATGCAGGGCTTGATCTCACGAACCACAAGACCATGACCTGAGCTGAAGTCAAGAGTCAGATGCTTAACTGACTGAGCCACCCAGGCGTCCCAGATTATTTGGTTTTTGTTGCTGTTGTTGTTTTTGTTTTGTTTTTGCTTTTTTTGTTTGTTTGTTTTGGTATTGAGTTGTATCAGTTCTTTATGTATTTTGGATACTAACCCTTTATTGGATATATCATTTGCAAATATCTTCTCCCATTCAGTTGGTTGCCTTTTAGTTTTGTTGTTTCCCTTGCTGTGCAGAAGCTTTTTATTTTGATGTAGTCCCAATAGTTTACTTTTGCTTTTATTTCCCTTTCTGGAAAGGTGTTGTTATGGCTAATGTTAGAGAAATTATTGCCTGTGTTCTCTTCAAGGATTTTTTTTTTTTTTTTTTATCAAACAGCTTCCTCATCAGCCTTTTCTTTTTTTTTTTTTAATTTTTTTTCCAACGTTTATTTATTTTTGGGACAGAGAGAGACAGAGCATGAACGGGGGAGGGGCAGAGAGAGAGGGAGACACAGAATCGGAAACAGGCTCCAGGCTCTGAGCCATCAGCCCAGAGCCTGACGCGGGGCTCAAACTCACGGACCGCGAGATCGTGACCTGGCTGAAGTCAGACGCTTAACCGACTGCGCCACCCAGGCGCCCCATCTCTTCAAGGATTTTTATGGTTTCAGGCCTCACATTTAGGTTCTTAATCCATTTTGAGTTTCTTTTTGTGTGTGGTGAAAAAAAGTGGTCCAGTTTCCTTCTTTTGCATGCTGCTGTCCAGTTTTCCCAACACCGTTATTAAAGAGATTGCCTTTTTTCCCATTGGATATTCTTGCGTTCTTTATCGAAGATCAATTGACCATATAATTGGGTTTATTTCTGGGTTTTCTATTCTATTCCATTGATCTATGTGTCTATTTTTATGCCAGTACCATACTTTGAAAATTACTACCACTTTGCAAAATAACATAAACTCGAATTGTGATGCCTCCAGTTTTCTTTTTCTTTTTTTAAGATTGCTTTGGCTATTTGGGCTCCATACAAATTTTAGGATTCTTTGTTCTAGTTCTGTGAAAAATGCTGTCGGTATTTTGATAGGGACTGAGTTAAATCTGTAGGTCGCTTTGGGTAGTACAGACATTTTGACGGTATTGGTTCTTCCAACCTGTGAGTATGGAATGTCTTTCTATTCCTTTGTGTCATCTTGAGTTTCCTTCATCAGTGTTTTATAGTTTTCAGAGTATAGCTCTTTCACCTCTTTGGTTAAGTTTATTCCTAGGTGTCTTACTATTTGTGGTGCAGTTGTAAATGGAATTGTTTTCTTAATTTCACTTTCTGTTGCTTCGTTGTTAGCGTACAGAAATGCACTGGGTTTCTGTGCATTGATTTTGTATCCTGTGACTTCACTGAATTCATTTGTCAGTTCTAGGAGATTTTTGGTGGAGTCTTTCAGGTTTTCTATAGATAGTATTAAGTCATCTGCAAATAGTGAGAGTTTTACCTCTTCCTTACCAATGTGGATGCCTTTTATTTCTTTATGTTGTCTGATAGCTGTGGCTAGGACTTCCAGGACCATGTTGAATATAAGTGGCGAGAGTGGACATCCTTGTCTCGTTCCTGACCTTGGGGGAAAGGCTCTTAGTGTCTCCCCATTGAGTATGATGTTGGCTGTGGGTTTTTCATAGATGGCCTTTTTTTTTTTTTTTTAAATTTTTTTTTTTTCAACATTTATTTATTTTTGGGACAGAGAGAGACAGAGCATGAACGGGGGAGGGGCAGAGAGAGAGGGAGACACAGAATCGGAAACAGGCTCCAGGCTCTGAGCCATCAGCCCAGAGCCCGACGCGGGGCTCGAACTCACGGACCGCGAGATCGTGACCTGGCTGAAGTCGGACGCTTAACCGACTGCGCCACCCAGGCGCCCCCATAGATGGCCTTTATTACGTTGAGGTCTGTTCCCTCTAGACCTACTTTGCAGAGGGTTTTTATCACGAATGGATGTTGTACTTTGTCAAATGCTTTTCCTGCACATATTGAAATGATCGTATGGTTTTTATCCCTTCTCTCATTCACGTGATATATCATATTGATTGTTTTGTGAATATCAAACTACCCTTGCAACCCAGGAATAAATCTCATTTGACGGTGAATGATTTTTTTTAATGCGTTGTTGGATTCAGTTTGCTAATATTTTGTTGAGGCTTTTTGCGTCTTTACATGAGCGATATTGGCCTATATAGTTCTCTTTGGTCTATGATTTTCTTATAAGCTGTCAAGTCTTGGTATTAGAGTTGTGCTGACCTCATTTAAAAAAAGACAGGTGAGCTGCATAATGTAATTAGATTATAGGGGTGCCTTGTTAGCTAAGTCAGTTGGGCATCTGACTCTTGATTTCAGTTCAGGTCATGATCCCAGGCTCACAGGATTGCCTAGCATGTTGCCTACTTATAAGATTCCATCTCTTTCTTTCCCTCTGCCCATCCCCCACTCTGTCTCTCTAAAATAATAAAAAGATAATCAGATTGTATCAATGTCAGTTTCCTGGTTGTTATATTACATTATGGTTATGCAAGAATATACCATTGACAGAAACCCAGCGAGGGGTGCACAGAACTTCTATTGTATCTTACAACTACACATGAATTTATAACTAGCTCAAAAAGTTTAAAAAACTTTAAAATTAAAAAAAATTTCAGCATCTTTGATGAAAAACCTAAACATAAGTAAAATTCAGCCTTCTTGGCCTTTAAGCAAACTGCTTTATTCTGATAAAGAGTATTGGCAGAAATCAAAAAGACCCCTGCAGCAAAACCGAATAGTTACAGGCATAATATTAAAAGTATCTCCTTGAAAATCAGAATCAAGATAAGGATTTCACTATCATCATTTTGGTTCAACATTGTGCTAATGGGCCTACCAAGACCAGTAAAACAGGAAAAAGAAATAAAATCTTTAAGAATCATAGAGGAAGAACAAAGCTGTCATTATGATCAAGTGATATTATTGTGTATGCATAAAATTTAAGAATATTTACAGAGAAATGTTTTGCATAAGGGAGTTAATGAGTTGTTTCAGGAAAATGTCTCCTTGCTTCTTCCTTCTGCCAACTTGATTCATAATTGGCTTGCAGGTGTAAGAGTGCCACTCATCATACAGCAACATGAGACGGAGGGAACTTATAAAGCGGGAAATTAAACTAGAAAAGAATCGTGACCTCATCCTTCAAGTCCTTTAGGGTCTCCATCAAAAATCCAGCCATCGCCTTGTCCTCCTCTAAGTAAATATGGATTACTATTTAAGATTCAAAATTATTTTCTTTAATTTTTTTTAATGTTTACTTATTTTTGAGAGAGAGAGAGAGAGAGTGTGAGTGAGTGGGGGAGGGGCAGAGAGAGAGGGAGGCACAGAATCTGAAGCAGGCTCCAAGCTCTGAGCTGTCAGCACAGAGCCTGACGTGGGGCTTGAACCCACAAACTATGAGATCATGACCTGAGCCGAAGTCAGATGCTTAACTGACTGAGCCACCCAGGCGCCCCTCAAAATTATTTTCTATTTAATTTTGTCACTTTCAATCTTTAATTGTTAGCGTTGTAACGATATTCAGTACGATCATGAAGTTCACATGTATGCAGTTTCAAATGCATTACAAAGCGTCCATGCTTCTTGTAGATGGATGTGCCTCCGAACTTAGCCTCCATTTATGACATTGTTTCTCTGGGAAAACACATTGTGAATTTCAAACACTGCTTTGGAACGCAGCCCGTGGGTAGGCCAGAGACCTTGGTGGAGATGAGGTTCTGTGGCTTCCAGAATTGATCACCATCTGAGACTCTGTCTCTTAGACCTCATGAATAGCAAATGCAGAGGGCTTAAGCTCTCTGGTGCTTTGTTGCTTTGTTTCTGAAATTTCTTCAAGTAATGGCTATCCAAGGATGCATGGGGCCGCTTTAAAATAGTAGCCCCCCGATTCCTGGCCTCCATACCTGTGAATGTGACCTTATTTGGAAATAGGGTCTTTGCAAATGTAATAAATTAAGGATCTCAAGATGAGATTATCCTGGATTATCAGAGTGGGCTTGAGATCCAACATGAAGCATCATAAGAGACACAAAGAGGGGAGACACCCAGAGAGAAGAGGAAAAGGCCATGTGGAATGAAGACAGAGCATGGAGAGAGGCAGTCACAAGTCAGGAAAGGCAGGAACCACCAGAAACTGGAAGAGGCAAGAAGGAGTCTCCCCCTAGATCTTTTAAAGGGAAGATGGTCTTGCTGACCTTGGATTTGGACTTCTGGTTTCCAGCCTGTGAGAGGAGTTTCTGTTGCTTTAAGTCATCATGTGTGTGGCCATTTGCTTTGGCCGACAGACCAGAAAGTGAATACAATGGACTTCGTCATCTTCTCATACAGTTCATCGCTTTATCCCTTTCATGCCCAGACCCAGGGCTGCCACTTGTCATAGCCTTGACTCTGTTGACACAGCCCTGACGGAGGGTCACGTACCAGCCATTGAGTTATATACGTCTTCTGATTTAATCCTTGTAGCAAACCTGGCATCTGGTTATTACTCCTGCTTAGAAATACGGTAACTAAGGTTCTGAGAGATGAAGTCGTGTGCCAAGGACACACAAGTAATAACACTAACTACCATTCACTGAGCACCTACTGTGTGCCAGACATCGCACTAAGCTTTGCAAACATAAACTCATTTAAGTCTCCAGCAGCTGTCTGAGGCAGGTGTCATTTGTTCGTTCCCACAACAAATTTTTATAGTGTGCCTACCACCCGCCAGGCAGTGTCCTGGATGCTGGGGCCACAGCTGAGAACCAGACAGTGACCCTCCCTCACTTCCACTAAGCTGAAACGGTGCACCAATAAGGGAGTCAAATATTCTGCTTCACGGGTCTGAGAGCTACAGAGAAAAATGAAAGGAGAGAGGGAATACTGGGTTGGGATGGGCAGTGCAGGGAGTTATAGTTGTTTTTTTTTTAATGTTTATTTACTTTTGAGAGAGAGAGAGAGAGAGAGAGCACAAGCCGGGGAGGGACAGAGAGCCAGGGAGCCACAGAATGTGAAGCAGGCTCCAGGCTCTGAGCTGTCAGCACAGAGCCCGGTGCGGGGCTCGAACCCACGAACCGCAAGATCACCACCTGAGCCGAAGCTGGACGCTTAACCGACTGAGCCACCCAGACGCCCCAGGGACTTAAAGTTTTCAGGAGTCTGGTCAGGAAAGGCCTCATGGAAAAGGAGAGGCACAGCCTGAGCCATGTTCTCTGGGG